>NC_132905.1:28544242-29894813 GCF_047675955.1 Chlorocebus sabaeus
GACGGGTTTGGCTCTGGACCTGGAAAGAAGTAGATTTGAAAATATGAGAGCTTATATATGTTCATGTAGGTGTGTGCAAAGACCAGAAAATCTAAATGGCCCATATTCAGTCCACATGACTCAGTTTTCTGATCTGAAAGCCATGCTCAGACAGGGGTCAAGAGAATTGTGCTATTTCTCCGAAAGGTGCCACAAATACATACTTGCCAATTCTACCAAGGAGATAGACACCTATCTACCTATGAAATATTTCTAAAGAGACAAACTACCCAAGGGTTGGGAATGATGAGGTTGGAGGGGTGTGGTTTGGGGTTAGTGCACTTTTATCGTCACATTTATTTATTTATTTAAATAGCTCTATTAAGGTATAACAGATATACAGGTCACCCCACATATGTGAAGTGTACAACTTGAGAAGTTTTGACATATGTATACACCCAGGAAACCATGACCGCAATCAAAACAATGAACGTAGCCATTATTCCCCCAAATTTCCTACCCACCCAGTGGTCCCTGCCCTATCCCACATGTCTATGCCCAGAAAACTGCTGATCTACTTTCTTTTCTTTCTTTTTCTTTTCTTTTCTTTTCTTTCTTTTTTTTTTTTTTTTTGAGACAGAGTCTCGCTCTGTTGCCCAGGCTGGAGTGCAGTGGCCGGATCTCAGCTCACTGCAAGCTCCGCCTCCCGGGTTCACGCCATTCTCCTACCTCAGCCTCCCGAGTAGCCGGGTCTACAGGCGCCCACCGCCATGCCTGGCTAGTTTTTTGTATTTTTAGTAGAGACCGGGGTTTCACGTGTTAGCCAGTATGGTCTCGATTTCCTGACTTCGTGATCCACCCGCCTTGGCCTCCCAAAGTTCTGAGATTACAGGCGTGAGCCACGGCGCCCAGCCTGATCTACTTTCTGTCACTATACATTAGTTTGCATTTCCTACAATTTTATATAAATAAAAATCACTTAGTAGGTACTGCTTTTTGTCTGCCTTCTTTCACTTAGCATAATTATTTTGAGATTTATCTATTTGGCAGCATGTATTAATAGTTCATTCCATTTTTGTTGTTGAATAGTATTCCATTGTATTTAGAAGCATGTGGAAGCCAAAAGCAGAAAATCTTTCCTCTATTTCAGTTGTCATCAGAGGTTGCCAAAAGGGCTTGTGTGAGGGTGAGCTGCTATCACTCCAAAGAGGATGGGTCCTTGGCCCTGAAAGGTGACCAGTCCATTTCTTGGCTACTCTCTTGAAATCCCACATGGTACAAATGAGGGGTACCAGGACTGAGTCCATTCCAGAGAGAGCCCTCCTTCCTCCTTCCTTCTCCAATATTTATTGAGTACCTGTAATATGCCAGGCAGTGTTAGGTACTAGAGATACAGTGATGGACAAGATAGCCAAATTCCCTGCCTTTGCAGAATTCAGTCTAATTGGGAAGATGCAAGCAAAAGAGGGAATTAGATGATTCAGGGTGATTATAATTATATTAGGGGTCATGTCTGGTGTCATGGGTGCCCATAGGTTTGCAACAGGCCTCTCTGAGGAAGTCATGTCCCCAGGCCATTGAAGGGAATGGGGTAAAGGGCCTGATGGGGTAGGTATTTGACAGGGTGAAAAACTCTCTGTGAGTAGCACATTTGAAGAAGGCATGGGCTCTTGTCTTGCAGCTGAGATGGTCAACTGTGCGCTTTATCCTCACTGTTGCATGGTAGAGCATGATCTCTGGGAAACGGCTGTGCAGCCAGGAATTACATTTCTAGTTCCCATTGCAAGAAGTGGTGTTTTGTGGCTAGAGACAGTCCATGAGTGGTAGTAGAACAATGTGTGTCCCTGTCACTCTAAGGCAGTTCAGAAGCAGGTATTCTCCTTCCTCCCTCTCTTTCTCCTTCTGCCGGAAAAACAGAGTCTTAAAGGATGGCTAAGCCATGAGACCATGAGACAGAAAGAACTTGGGTCCTCCATATCCCTGCATGGAGGAAAGTGACTCCTGGCCTGTAATACCTGAACTCTCGTGTGAGCAAACAATATATTTCTATTATGCTATGGAAAATGTGACGGTTGTTTTGTTATAGCAGCCTGTGTTACACTAACTAGTAAATGTCTGACGAAACTTAAAATGGAACAGAAACATTGCATATGAGCATGATTTCCTAACCAAAAAATGTATTTGTGTTTGTCCTTCTATTGAAAACCGACGCTGGGAAAGGAAATTAGATTTAGGGCCTTGGGACACTACCATGTTTATTATTAATATTATTTGCATGAGAATGACAATCACTTTTTGGAAAAATAAAAATGAAAATTCTGTATGAAAAAAATTCAGGAACATACTCAATGGGAGGCAAGGGAACAAAAGTTCCCAGAGGCAGGTCCTGGATCAGCTCCTGGGGGAGCAGGCTCTGCCATCTCGCCTCCCAGGTCCACGATTCTACTGCTTTCTCAACAAAGATGGAATTTTCTAGGCTTTTAATTTAGTACATATTAATATCACTTTCCAAATTTATTGCTCTTGTGAAAAAAAAAATCATACTATTTAGGGCTCTTAGATAGGAGGAATCCTAAAGTGAAACTTCTTTGGAGATAACAGGTTTCACAGGTCTCTACCCAGTGACCGCTGGGCAAAGCATCAAATATGAAATCAGAGTAAAAAAAGAAATAACAAAGCTTCAGGGTTGCCTTATTCTACCACTGGCATTAAACAAATAATAGAGTAAGTTTATGTGAGGTTAGTTTTATTGGCAGTCATTTAATGACTGACAGAACATCTTACTATGAGCCTGCTAATTTTCAAATGCGTGTTCTGGCCACTAGAACATGTGCTTGTGAGATGATGTAGAGATGTGAACACTGTGTTTTACTTAAATACACGAGACTTTATTTCCATGTCTCCATTTTAGAAATTAGGATCTAGAAAACAGACACTGGAAGGAATTTACACCAAGTCACTCCTGAATCTTAAGACGCACAGAAATGAAACTCCACTATTCCCAAGTGACGGGGGATCTATCCTCCAGAGTAAAGCAGTGGACCCGTGGGGAAGTTGAGTAGACTGTGGACCACAATTTAGTGGAGTGGGTGGATAAAGGCATTGGTGTCAGACAGATCTAGCTGGACTGTTGGCCCTGGTGTTCAGAAGCTGGGTGAGTCTGGGTAAGTTCATCGCCATCTCTAAGCTTTAGTTTTCTCAACAGGACAAACAATACCAATCTCATGGGGTTGTTGAGGGGAATAAATTACAGAAAACCTTGTTTGTAAAAAAGGATGTGGAGTTTAATATTCAGAAAGCCTCGCCCATTCAGGACAGCCCCACACCCTAGGCGAAGAGTGGAACAAACCCGGTATTTGTTAATCAGCTTGCCTCTACTAACGGCTGGGCACGAGGCATGTTGCTGTGGTGCTGAGCACCCGTGGAAGCTTGAAACCAGGGAAACCAGCAGAGTGCCTGAGCCTCCAGTCTCCAAGCAGCACCTCTCACAGGAGTACCACGAGGAGACAAACAAGAGTGCCTTCTGGCCCCGTGTTCCATCTTTACATTTTGCTGCTGGGTTCCTGGTGGGGGAAATGTCTATCTTCAGCCAAAGGAAGCCATTGACTTTTCCTTTTAACAGGCCAGTTTATTAGAAGGCAGGGGTCCACGTGCTTTCAGACCTGTAGTGCTATTGCTCTGTCCCAACTCCTTCAGGTCTATTTGCTGATGAATGTTTCTGTGCATGCTCTCTCTCTTCTCTCTTTCTCTCTCTCCCTCTCTCTCTCTCGCTCTCTCTCGCTCTCTGTCTCTCACACACATACTCAAGTTTCCTGTGTTTCCTTGGCAATCTCCTCTCAAAGTTAGTATTCTCAGCATGTGAAGAACAGCTGTAGGGCGCCCTGGCTCCAAGCTGACAGCAGCCTATCTAGGTCTGGCTGATGGGCAGCTGGTACCATGGCGGAGAAGCCATGTGGCAGATACCCTTGGTTTCATCACTTTCATGGTTCCCCCAGGAGCTCCCACACCTTTGCCCTGCTCTAAAATCCGGAGATAATGTCTGCGATTTGGGAGGAGGGCTGATGAATCCAATGGATCTCAAACACACAGCATTTCAAAGCTGAAAAAGCAATTCCCCCTCTTCTAATAAGAACGGCTGGAGAGTGGGCGCTGAGTGCACCTCCAGATCTTCTGTTGGGATGTTTATTGCTAGTGTTTAATAAATTGTTCCTATAAACCCCAAACTCATGCATGTTAGCTTTCTAAAAGACAGCAGCTGAAGAGGCATAAGGATGTTTATTAATAGCAATTTCAGTAGCTGAAAGGATGTCAGTAGTGAAGTGGCATTTATGATCAAGGCAGCCTGTAATACATCCCTCATATTAGCACATTAAACTGCCATCTTGTGTGTTGCAGAGCAGGTAGAAAGGAAACTAGGAAGCAGAGGAAATTAGGAAGAAAAGCCACTCAAAACTATTCCCCGAGGCTCTGATGTAAGACAACCTCCCAGTCTATTAAGAGCCTAACAGTATCTAATTAATTATCTCAAATCACCAGTGCTTATTAGCAAAGGGTCTGGTCCCTAGTAAGGGTTCAATTCATGTTAACTGACATGGATGAACTATTCTGACACCCCCAGGTAGCATTCAGTGTTCCCAAATCAGCACTTTTCAAGGTGTGGTCCAGGATAGAGCTTCTGAAACCTCCCCCAGAGTCAGAATAAGCAGAAATCTTGTTAAAATGGATTGCTGGGCCCCACCCTCAGGGATTCTAATTCAGTTGGTCTGAAATGGGGTCACTGATTCTGCATTTCTTTCTTTCTTTCTTTCTTTCTTTCTTTCTTTCTTTCTTTCTTTCTTTCTTTCTTTCTTTCTTTCTTTTTTTTTTTGAAACAGAGTTTTGCTTTGTCACCTTGGCTGGAGTGCAGTGGCACGATCTCAGCTCACTGCAACCTCTGCCTGCCGTGTTCAAGCGTTTCTGCTGCCTCAGACTCCCAAGTAGCTGGGGTTACAGGTGCATGCCACCACGCCCAGCTAACATTTTGTATTTTTAGTAGAGATGGGATTTCACCATGTTGGCCAGGCTGGTCTCAAACTCCCGACCTCGGGTGATCTGCCCACCTCGGCCTCCCAAAGTGTTGGGATTACAGGCGTCAGCCACTGCGCCCGGCTGGAGTCCTATGGTTATATAGAGTGGGACACAAGGGGCAGGCTACATTAACCAGGGGCTTTGGAGAAGTTAGGGCCCACAGGCCAAATCCAGCTATTTTTGTATTGGCCTTGAGCTGAGGATGGTTTTTACATTTTTAAAATGATTTAAAAGACTCAGAGAAGAAATTTTGTGACATGTGAAAATTACATGAAATTCAAATTTTAGGGTCCATAAATAAAGTTTTACTGGAGCACACACACATCCATTTGTTTATCTGTTGTCAATGGCTCCTTTCACGCTACAACAACAGAGTTGAGTGGAAAGACCATATGCCCCCAAAAGCTGAAAACAGTTACTACCCGGCTTTATGCAGAAACTATTTGCAGATTCTTAGCCTAAAAAGAATTAAGCAAAAAGTCTGAAACTTTTCAAAATTAATCTTAATATGCTCAGAGCATTACATATTTCCCGTAGACACACACGGTATATTTTTTCTGTTCATATGTGTCGGTAAAATCTCCTTTTCATGGAGCTTCTAAGGTGGGTTTAGTGTTTTCTGGAACATATTTTATTTTTAATTTTTTAATTTTTTATTTTTAAGATGGAGTCTTGCTCTGTCGCCCAGGTGGGAATGCGGTGGCACAATCTTGGCTCACTGCACCCTCTACTTCCCGGGTTCAAGTGCAATCTCAGCCTCACAAGTAACTGGGAGTACAGGCATGCACACCATGCCTGGCTAATTTTGTATTTTTAGTAGAGACAGAGTTTCACCATGTTGGCCAGGCTGGTCTCGAACTCCTGATCTCAAGTGATCCACCTGCCTCGACCTCCCAAAGTACTGGGATTATAGGCGTGAGCCACTGCGCTGGACTTCTGGAACATATTTTAAAACAATGCATGAAGTAAAATACAAGATATAGAAACAAATTTGCCTTTGATCGACTATTCCTACAGGGTTTTAGGATTGCAAATCAGATTTAATCTATACGATTGATTGCAACGTTATAGGGTACCCTTGCGGCCCTCAAAACAATTTCTAACTTCTGCAACCAGCTGTAGACAAATGTTCCAAGTCCCAGTAGCAGTGGTGGGAGACAGAAACATCTGAGACAGATGTTTAACATCAGAAACGGAAACATCTGAGGGTCTGTCACTGTCAAGATACTTGCTTCAAGGTGGGCAGGCTGCAGTTATTCTTTAGCGTCAAGGGTAATTTGAAAAGCTCTTTATTCTTTAATGCTACCCATAAGTCTATCTGAAACCTTCATGACATGGCGGGGGGGCAAATGGACTCCACAGAAAACTGTTCTTCCCTGACAAGGGGCTTACTTAGTTAGGTGCCTTAGGGTAAAAATGCTTTCCTGCTGAAGACTCTGAACTGAATTATGAGTTTAGGGCCCAGGAGGAGAGGTGAGTGTGGATAGGGCAGTGTGTGCTTTTTGATATACAAGGTGAATAGAGACATGGCTATTATGCTGGGGACATGGGTCATTAGTCCAAGTGCCAAAGGACAGGAATGTCTCAGGAAAGGTGTAAGGAAAGTGTACCCTGAGCTAATATCTATTTCTTTTGGTTCCTCTTTTAATAAATAAACCAAACTAACAAATGTGTATAAATCAACGCCCATCAGCTGAATTATCACAGAGAGCCGAAAACTACATCTTGATGTCTCACCACACTGTTCATCATCTGTATGAAGCTTCTGCAGGATACATCCTTCTCTTCCTGCAGACCCTGCCTATTTTCTGGTGGAGTTACACCTTCAAATTCAACAAAAGTTTATGAAAAAACTCACTATATTCAACAAAGCCTAAAGAAGAACAAAAGGATTTTATAAACCAAGCGGGACAACTCTCCTTATCTGTTAATAATAATCATATTAACTAACACTTATGGAGGGCTTGCTCTTTGTTGGGCATTATTTTAAGTGCTTTTCATATAATACATACATTTACACAAACTTTCAGTGACACACAGTGCGCATACTATTACTATCCCCACTTTGAGATTATGAAGCAGGCTTAGCGGTAACTGTTAAGATTAGGCTAAATGTTAGATCAAGAGTTTGGGTCATTTAAAAAATATATTTTCAAGCATATTTATTCCCAAAGCAAAGTGTGTGGATATTTCATGTTTTAGTTAAAAACTGGAGACTACTGGCCGGGCACGGTAGCTCACGCCTGTAATCCCAGCACTTTGGAAGGCTGAGGCGGGTGGATCACAAGGTCAAGAGACAGAGACTATCCTGGCCAACACGGTGAAACCCCGTTTCTACTAAAAATACAAAAATTAGCAGCGTGTGGTGGCATGCACCTGTAGTCCCAGGTACTCGGGAGGCTGAGGCAGGAGAATCGCTCGAAGATGGCAGGCGGAGTTTGCAGTGAGCCGAGATCGCGCCCCTGCACTCCAGCCTGGTGACAGAAGGAGACTCTGTCTCAAAAAAACAAAAAAACAAACAAAAAACCTGGCGACTATTTTTAGTTTCATTTACATATTGGAAAACAACACAGAGTGATTTGACAGGTACACCTCAGTAAATCCCAGTTCTCACTATTGTTTATCATCTCTACCTGTATTTTAAATCACTGGTTCTTCCACACGCCCTACTCCCACCTTTATTCTTATTTATTTTTTCTTCCTAAGATGTGTTATTGTGTTGTTCCTTTTATATCTTCTTGAATTGACAAATGACTCATTTACATGGCATTTTTCTTGTTTTGGGTGTAGTATACTTACTGCTATAAATTGTCCTTTATGTGTGACTGTGGCTGTATCTTACAGGTTTTGGCATATAGTATGTTCTTTGTTATTTATTTCTATATAGTTTTAAATTTCAGTTTTAATTTCCTCTCTAATGCAAGAGTTATTTGAAAATGTGATGTTAAGATTTAAATATTAGAGGGTTTTTTGGAATTTCAAATTTTATTTTCAGTATGTTGAAAGTGGTCTATATGATTTTTACTTTTAGGAATTTGTTGAGATTTCCTTTGTACCCTAACACATGGCCAATGGCTATGAATGTTTAATTTGTGTCTGAAAAGAAAGTCCATTCTGTCTTTGACTCTTAGCTATCCATCTATTGACATCAAATCAAGCAGAAAAAGGTTTATGTTTTCAAGCTCTTTAAATTCCCTAAGTCAATTTGACCTATTGATTTTTGACAGGGGTGTGTTCAGGTCTTCAACAGTGAGTTACCTCCATCAATTTCTTCTGTTTCAGTCCATTTTTACTCTTTACATTTGGCAGCTGTGTTGTCATCTGTTTATATGTCCATGGTTGCTACCTTTTCGTAGTGCATTATTGCTTTTATCAGTATTGAAGATAAGTATTGCTACCATAACCCTGTTCCACTATGTTATTCATGTGGCACAACCTTGATCAAACTCAATCCAATCAAATATTCATTTCTCTTAGCCTTATGTCTCTCATCTTCATCAAACAAACCAAAACAACAGCAACAACCTCAAACTAGTGCATCGAAGCATCTAAGTCATGGGTTAATGTGCTCTCATTTGGTTCACGGGAGTCACCCTTTTTTCTCCGGGTTTCTATTCTTGCCCTCCAGAAAGAGCCAGTACTTGGGTTTGTTTGGAGACTAATAATATCTTTCCCTGGCTGTAATGGCATGGGAATATGATAAAAAATGGGTTTAGCGCTATTATTTTCACTGGATGAAATTTCTTAAAGAGAATGCAACTGTAAGATGGAAAGTACTTATTCTAAGGGAATAGTTAAGCACAGTGACTGCTGCTGAGACAACTCCCTAAGTCCCCTCATTGAAGGGGTGAGTGAGACTGGTAGAGAGGTGATTCCTTCCATTTTCTGAATCATCAGAATTTGCCCCAGGTTTGAAGCAGCCTTTCCCTGTTAGGCAAAATCAGCTGCATCTATTCTAACATTCTATGCCACATAACTGTTAGTTGTCAAAACACTCTTCATAATAATAGTTATTTATCAAGAACTTGCAATGTGATAGGAATCAAACTAAGAACTTTATATAAAACTAGGGGGATTATATAGAAATCCCCAAACCTTTGGTACTCTAAATGTGTTCCCCAGACCAGCATCAGCCTCACCTGAGAGCTTGTTAGAAGTTCCACCCCAGACTTATTGGATTGGATCACTTACTGAACAACGTATCAAGCACTAAGTTTGAGAAGTGCTGCCCCAAATCACATTTTCTCCATATTAGGCTGGTAGGTGTGAGAGGCGGAGTTCCCACCTTGGGGGTGACTCTGTGCCTGTGCTCCACTCTTCACCACGCAATGTTATTTCAACCTTGCCAATTCACATGTCCTACAGACTTCCAACATCATTTACTTCCCAAGCTGACTGAAAGCTCCATGGGACCGTTGGTTCTGAGTCTCCTAATGGTGCCCTGCACTGGGGTGGACAAAATGACCGATTTCCATGAGATAAAGTCTTGTATTCAGAAAACAAAGAGAAGATAGTTATTAGAAAAAGCACACTGACGACGTTTTGTCTCTCCCAAATAACAGGGTTTGTGAAGGCTTGTTGTATAAGACAGGGGAAGAAGAAACTGAGGATTTTGCGTACTGGAGACTCTGTAGATGGTACTGATAAATTATTCTTTTTCCTTTGCAAATAATTAAAGCTCATGTCTTAAGGCAAATTAAGGATCAGAGCAAAAAGCACTTTCAGCAGATAACATGTTGTAAGTTTCTGTTTACATTTCTATCACTAAGAATGGATACTTCTTAAATCTGCCCTGTTCATAGATGTAAATTTTCTAAAGTATGGAATGGACTTGGCGCCTTGTTACTATGTTTTTGAATATTCCTGTGCTTGAAATTCAATCTCCTCTTTTCATAGCAGGAAATACTGGTTTTAAACTATTTCTTAGTTAAATCAAAAGATTGTATTTCAAATATGATGAACACACATCTTGTGAATGAATTGATATACCATCTTGCATCTATTTTACACCCATTTTCTGGATAACAGATGAGTTGCAATGGCTCACAACAGGGCCTCTTAGAAGCATGGTCCGAGATCTCCTTGCATCAAAACCTTTTTTAGTTGCTTGCTAAAATGCAGATTCCCAGTTACATTACCTGTGGAAAGCAATCTGTGGAGGTCGGGCTAGTATCTGCATTTTCAACAACAACCACAGGTCCTTACGCCCCCCAGAATGGAAGGATCCATGTGTAGCATGACTTAGGGATGAAGGTCTTTGCAATGATCCAGTGGGAAACTCTGGTAACCTCATGATAAACCATCCAAAGACACAAGAACATGGTTCCCCAGCATTGAGGAGGCCATCTTGATCTGAGGTGGGGGTCCCTTTTCCTTCCCACCATGTTCTTTTCAATATTTGATGCCATAGTATGTGTTAAACACCATTAATATGCTTCTTATAGGAGAATTTGGCTGAAGAACAATCTCAAGTCACAAGTACTTTAACCAGCCCACAGAATTGTCACCCTCTCCCACAGTGTCTCTGGGGAGAGGCACTAGCATTAAAGCCCAATTCCTTTCAAGCTTGGTTAATCTATTTCCCAGAACATTCCACCCCACACCATTCCTAAACGGGATTCTATATCTGTATGTCTGGATATAAATAGATGCAGTCTTGATCTGGTTTCTTCTGAGAAGGGAAGTCTGGCTTCCCTGATATGCCCCTTCCCTGGGCTAGTCCAGGATTAATGACAGTATCGTGAAAAGCAGCCTCTGCTTGGGTTTTGTATTTTAGGGTGCTGGGTCTGGGGAGGCCTGGCATTTAATTGCAGCCAGCATTGGCATTTCTTAATTGTAACAGGGCATCCAGCCACAACCAACACTGATTATGCCTAAATCTCTCTTTTTCGAAAATGCCAATGTTTCTTTTGTCTGTTTTGCAAATGTGGCTAAATGGGTATTTAGCCCTGTGGTTTGTATTATGCAACAGTTCCTGATTGTTTACTTAGGAGCCAAAGCACAGCGGCCTCACTGACCAGGAGAGAGAGAAGAGGGGCCCCAATCTTGTCTCATTGATTCTGTTTGTAGTTAAACAAACCACAGTAACTGGTTCATTCATTTAACCAGTATTTACCGAGTGCTACTGTTAGTGCAGCCGCATCCAGCCCGAAGCTGGAGCGGGAGAACCGCCCCGAAGGGATGGTTCTAGGAGCTCTCGCAAGAAACCTTTGCATTTGGGTCTCTTCCTTCCCCTTCCTAGGACAGAACGGATGAAAATGTTTGTATTCCGAGGTACACAGCTTGGTTCTTGGGAGATGAGTAATCTTCTGTGGGGCTAACACTTGGCCACAATAAAAGATAGCCTTGCTATACCCTAAACAAAATGATTCCTCTCAGGAGTGCGTGAACAGACAGAATCTAAGACCAAACAGAAAGACCCCACTACCACCATTCTCATGAAAACCAAACTATTTCTGTGCTGCTATGATCACACCAACACCTGGAAGGAAGGAAGCTGGTGTGTATTGAGGCTTAGTAACAGTTTTGCCTTCAGCAGTTGATGTTATTGGGGACCTACTCAGTTCCCTTAGGGGTTCTTTGTGGTCATCTCTGTGTTTCTGTGCCTGTGATCCTCTTTGTAAGAGCACCCCAGGGTTGCTTCGCCTGATCCACTGAGAGTGGCAGCAAGTACCTGAGAGCTTTTGACCCACTACTCCCCCCACACCCCACCCCCAGGGCAGGCCCCTAGCTAATAACTGACTGGCAGAGGAGTACAAAAAACTAGCTACTGTACTGCTTCTGTGCCTTAAGGTGAGACAAATCACAAGGTGTAACGTACACTCCGAAGATTCTCTCAGGATCATGCCAAAGCTGGGACCCTGCCGGCCAGGGCTCCGTGGCTTGGCTTCCTTCTGTCCTCACTGTCCTTCTCCAAACTCCCTTGCTGGTGTCTCCTGCCAGCACTGCCTGGCAGGAGATCACCACCACATAAATCTCTGTCTAAGGATCTGCTTCTGCAGAATCCAACCAAAGACAACTTCCACTTGTTTATGAGCTATTTTTTTTTTAATCACATATGGATAACTGGATGCCATGAACTTAGAGGAACCAACAAACCACTGAATCAGGAAAAGAGGGGAAAAGAACAGCAATTCTCTGTATTCTCAGCCTGACTGAACTTACTTGGATTTCAAGACTCCACATTCAAAATATCACAGAATGGCTAGAGCTTGAGGGTTACTAGGTGTCATTTGTCATAGGAGGAAGGGAAGCTCAGAAAGATGGAGTAATTTGAAACTACAGAGTCATGCAGAGCCTGAATCTTTAAGTCCCAATCTAGGGCTCACCTTAAGGTATCCTTGAAATGGCAAACATCAAAATAGTGGAGAGGAAGGGACTTGTCGCTGCTAGTTGAGAATGTTTTTAGAATATATAAAAATAACAGGACTAAGGCCAATGTAGCCTTTTTCCTACTGTTAATTTCAGACAATTGCTATTTTTATATTTCATGATATCATCCTTCCACAGCAAAACTAAAACTCTACTTTTTTCTGACTTAGATCTTCTCTGGTGGGTGCTAGTCTTGGTATAGAATGCTTTCTCTCCTGAATTAAAAGCAGGCATATGAACTGTATGGTATTTATCAAAGAATCAGTGGTGTTTGTGTTGCTAAGCTCATTGTGCTTTGGCACGTTGTGTTCTTTTTTACTGCCTTCTGGAGAAAATATGAACAGTTTGGCAGGTAAATAATGCTGATCGACATAATTTCTGTTTTCCTAGAAAAAGTACTTATGGTGAAGACAACTCTGGCCAGGGCCCCCATATCCTGAACTCTTTATCTTTGTGAATAGTTTTTCCAAAACCCTGGGCTTCTTATGTTTTCTTCACAATTTAGGCATAAATGCATACTACATGGTTAATTCACTAAGTCTTTTTAAAATAATTGATTTTAATGCACCTTTCAAACTTAGCCTCATGCTAAGTAATAATATATATAAAATCAGAAATGTTATGGCTAATTATGCTTGCTTAATATACATTAAAGTAGATACGCAATCACTAAAATGTATAATGCAAACTTCATCTATCATCCTCCTAAGCTAATTTAACCAGCCACTGAAGGTATATGTGCTATACTGGGGAATTCATTGCTATTGATAAGGGGATGGATCACACACCCACATTCTTGCCTATGTTTCTATATGTCTGACCCATGCAGAGGGTGCAAACATAGGCAAAGGAAGCTTGGCAAAGAGAGGCTCTGAATTTGAGCAAGGTCTAGGGTGTGGTGACTCAGGGAATAGAAGTGGAACATTCAGGGTGTGTGTAAGTACCTTTATCCTGGGTCCGGAAGTCCACAGAACAAGTGATTTCCTGAATCACATGTTCATACTCATTCATTTGTAGTTACCTTAAAGCTGAGAGGAGAATAGTGTGGTCAAGGGCTTTGAAATCCCATTATACTAAAAATGATTGAGGGTATGAGGATATTTATCTTGGAAAAAAGAAGACAGAGCATGACTCAGTAGCTACTGCAAGGAATAGATACTAGACTTGTTCAATGTTAGCCATTAAACTGTGATTTAACTTAAAATTCATTGACATGAATATGTATTAGTTGTAATCTGTACCCAAGAGGTGGTTAGTTAACACTGACGGTACCCTAAGCAGGGATACAGACTTCTAGGATAGGCAGTTAGCATTTGAAAGAGCTATATCAGGGGCTCACATTCCTGAGATAGCTACTATATAGTGCTTCAACTCCCTTTGCCTGTGATCTACAGAAAGGTTTACTAATTAACATAATGACTGTTAGGAATAATTTGTTATTGGTGGAATGAGTGTTCAAAATATAAAAATTGGCTAAAAATACTGTAAATGTACTAACATCCCACATAAGCCAGGTGTGTGTGTGTGTGTGTGTGTGTGTGTGTGTGTATGTGTGCGCGCGCATGTGTAGTGAGTCTGAGTATGCCATTAACCTAAGGCTTACATTTGCTCCTTGATTCTGTCATGGTTAGGGGAGTTTCTTGACCGGTTGTCACCGGTAGGGCTTGTTAAAACTCCGATTGCTGATGTAGTAAGTGATTCTGGGGTAAGGCCTAGCAATTTGCATTTCTAAGATTCTCATTTTCTGATGCTGCTGCTGGTGGTGGTTCACGGAATGTACTTTAAGAACCACTTTGTTTGTTTGTTTGTTTTAATCTGATCTGACTGCAAGGTCACCTGAATCCTGCCACTGGAACATTATGCAAGGTGCTGACTGGAATGCCCAAGTGAACAGAAAATGGGTACTTCATTGTGTTGATAGAACAAGTTTTCCAACTAGTATTGTGTCTGCTTGCTAAGAAATATTTCAGTGAGGGAAGAATCCATTCTGAGGCTTTTTTCCTTAAATATAATATCTAGTTTCAATGTCATGAGGAAGGAGACCTACGAACTTCATCTACTTTAACTACGTCTACTAAAATAATTACAGAGAATTGCCAAATTGGCAGAGGAAAATTTGCAACAGACTCTAAGGAATAAAACCGTCAGCACTGGGAGGAAGTGACAGAATAACTTTCTAAGAGATCTGTTCAAAGTCTGGATTAGGCTGACCAACCAGCTGATAGCCTTTGATGGACATGATTCATTTATAAGATGGGACACTGGATCAGGTGATGTGCAAATTATCTTCCAAACCTGAGGTCTCTGGCTCTATGAAGAAAGCCAAGGTGTATGTATAGTGTTGATGACACAAACCCAGGTCCCTTCATAAGAATGGGTTCTGGCTGGGCACAGTGGCTCATGCCTATAATCCTAGCATTTTGGGAAGTCAAGGCAGAAGGATTGCTTGAGGCCTGGGCAACATGTCAAGACCTATCTCTACAAAAAACTTAGAAGTTAGCCGGCATGGCGGTGTGCACCTGCAGTCCCAGACACTTGGGGGGCTGAAGTGGGAGGATGGCTTGAGCCCAGGAGTTAGAGGCGGCTGTGAGCTATGATCATATCATAGCACACCAGCCTGGGCAAGAGGATGAGACTCTGTTTCAAAAAACAACAACAACAAAAAAGTCCTGATTAGCTGGTCCTTTAAAATGGTTCCTCAGAATCTAATTTCACCCACAAGCCTGTCATAGAGATTAGAACGCTGATGGACCTAATTCTTTCTATCCTCCCATCCTTTTTGGAAAAGGTTTACCATGCTGGAAGAAACACCATCTGCTCCTCAGTGTCACAGGATCCACTGTGGAAACAAGAAAGACATTTCCTAAGCCAGCAAACTCCCAGGAAGGAGCTGACTCACTTGCAAATTCTGCTTCCATGGAGGTGACGGAAACAAAAATGCCAACCTAATTGTTATTCCTCAGATTAATCTGATAATCTCATATCAAAAAATATGGGCATTCACCCTGGACTTCATCATTATTATCACCTCTGCACATATATATATATATATATATATATATATATATATATATATATATATTCTGCCATGCTCTGCCATTTGTATCTGTATATTTATATCTTTCTGTATACATAGCCTTAGATAACAGTTCTGGTATGTCCCTCCTTGAAGAAACCAGGATGTATGAACACAATCCCACTCTGAAAAGTCATTTTCTACTATATATCAACCTACTAAGCAGTTAAACTCCCTGGAAAAGTATTTGCTCTAGAAGTGAATTCACTGCAGGGTTTCTTTAAATAGCAAAGCTACTAGCTTATATTCTAGAATTTTATAGATCATTAAGTACCTGACACAGAGAGGGGTAACAAAAAATAGAAAAAGGTCCCTGGCTGAAGTGTCAGGAGTCCCAGCTGATGGCAGAAGAGTTCCACGTGATGATAAAGTGTCTCTGAAGTGATTGTGGAAGTCAATGATGGCAGAAGACTGATTGGTAACATTGGATTTACCCAAATATCTAATTACTTAAGATAAGTAACTACTGTGACTGTAACTACCCTAGTGTGTAAATTTGACTTCTCCAGTTACTCAGTTTGGCATTCCCTGTCATTATCATGGAGTGGATTTAAAAGGCACTTGGATTAGACCTTGTGAGCAAAGGGTCTGGAGATTTTTGTAAGCCACACAGAGCGCATGTTCCGAGAACATTGGGGGAAGGAAGCATTTTGTGGTCAAATGCTAAGATGTTGTTGCTGGATCAGTCTCCACTCAGGATGAGTTTTCTAGGTTCACTTCTATCACTAAATCTGTGTTTGATCATGGGTAGTTTTCAAGGTACCCTTTCAAAAAGTTAAAAACATGAGTCTCATAACAATATAGAAGGAGTATGTGATGAAGATTTATTAACTCATTAATGAGAGAGTCAAAAAGATGGTAAAGTTGGTTCAAAGAGAATTCATACATAATACTGGAATAAGATTACTAAGTGAAATACAAAGCTGGTTAATACCTTACAGAGCAATAAAAGCGTCACCTTTGCAGTTGTTTTTTCTACCACACAGGACTCATTTAAATTTCCATGACACAAGAATCTCTAAATTAACAAACATGTAACTTCACAGAGTCTGGACCCTGATCAAAAGTTAATAGTAAGTCAAAGAAAGAGAATGGGATAATCCTTGAGTGGGTCCATTAGATGACCAGTATGTCAAATGAAAGATGTGCATCCATCATTTTGCTTTATTTCCAAGTTATGGATAATTTTTCTTAATAATACAAACAGGTAAGGTTTTCCTTGGGCACTATGCTATGAAATTTGGTGGCAGCTAGCAGGTGAACTTTTTTTTTTTTTTTTTTTTTGTGAGACAGAGTCTCACTCTGTTGCCCAGGTTGGAGTACAGTGGCATGATCTTGGCTCACTGCAACCTCTGCCTCCTGGGTTTATGCAATTCTCCTGCCTCAGCCTCCTGAGTAGCTGGGACCACAAGTGCATGCCACCATGCTGGCTAATTTGTTTTGTTTTGTTTTGTTTTTGAGACGGAGTTTCGCTCTTGTTGCCCAGGCTGGAGTGCAATGGCACGATCTTGGCTCACCACAACCTCTGCCTCCTGGGTTCAAGTGATTCTCCTGCCTCAGCCTCCTGAGTAGCTGGAATTACAGATATGCACCACTATGCCAGGCTAATTTTGTATTTTTAGTAGAGACGGGGTTTCTCCATGTTGGTTGGGCTGGTCTCAAACTCCCGACCTCAGGTGACCCGCCCGCCTCAGCCTCCCAAAGTGCTGGGATTACAGGCATGAGCCACTGCGTCTGGTTCATGTTGGCTAATCTTTGTACTTTTAGTAGAGACAGGGTTTCACCATGTTGGCCCAGATTGTCTCAAACTCCTGACCTCAAGTGATCCACCTGCCTCAACTCCCCAAAGTGTTGGAATTACAGGCATGAGCCACCGCACCTGGCCGAGTGAACATCTTTTTGCTTCGGAAGGCTAAATGAATATTTATTCTTTCTCCAAGTCTTCTCGGTGAAGATTTTTTTTTTTCCTTTTTAAAATCATATGCCCATTGTTCTCAAATCTAGAGGGGCCCATTTAAATCTCCTGGGGAGCTTTAAAAAAATCTTGATGTCCGGGTGACACTCCAGACCAATTCAATCAGAATCTGAGAATGAATCCCAGGATGCAATATATTTAAAGCTCCCTAGTGACTTTAATGTGCAGCCAAGATTGGGAGCCAATGTACTATTTAGAATCAATATACATGTGTATGCAGGCATATACATATATTTATTTTTAAAGAATCAGATATACACATATTATCCTGTTTTTAATAGTTAATTACATTATGAAAATTTTCATATATTAGACATTGCTCAAATGACATTTTTAATGACTGCATGATGTTCCCTCATGTAACACATTAAGATTTATTTGGCTAATTTCCTATTACTGGATGTTTAGGGTTGTTTTGTTTCCTTTCTCCTCTTCCTTCCCCATCCTTTCCCTTCCTTTCCATTCCCTTTCTTTTTGCCATTATAAGTTAGGCTATGAACATATTTACACATGTTACAAATACACATATTACAAATCATGAACATATTTACACAAATATTGCATTTACATCTTGGATTATTGCCTTATAATAGATTCCCAGGAGTGGATTTACAGGTCAAAGAAAATAAATGTTTTAATGACAGCTGAGGTGTATCACTAAAATGCTTTCTACAAAGACTCATCAGTGTATACTTTTAACTCATGATTTCCTCAATATTTTATCTGTAAAGTATTTGCATATTCCAAAATCAGTTAAAAAGTCATTTTTTCTTCTAGTTTTCTCTGTGGTCATATTTCATTCAACATTTTAATCCAGCTAAAATTTGTTTTAGTGTACATATGGAGAGAATTAAAGCCCTAATTCTATATTTTTCCAAACAGCTCATTTTTCAACATCATTTGTTGAATAGTTCATTCTTTCTCCATTAGTTTATGACTCAAAGAAGTTTAAAATAAAACATGTAGGTTAATTAACGGTACTTCATCATAGTGGATGGACTCGAAAGATGCACATGAAGAAGGTTTCAACTACTAACAAACTAGCTCCAGTACATTCTTGCCTAAATCTTAGCTATTATTATTTCTTAGAGATACCTAACTCTGATTTTAACTCTTACTCATTTATAGAACACTTAGGTGTTGAAAAACAACCCAAAGCTCATCCTCTCTAAGATGGCTTTAATCTGTCTGCAAGCAGCTTGTAGCTTTGCCAGTAACAGGTCTGCCTAAATCCATCTGTTCTACTTCACATGTTCTCCCTCTGAAACATTGTTTATACTCTTGCATTATCTATGAATAAAGGTTTTATTTACATAAGGTTGATTTATTACCAATTCTGAATGTGATAGAATCGATTTTTGTAAGTTTTGTGTTATGCATTTATTTCTATTTTGTTTTGTTTTGTTTTGTTTTTGTTTTTGTTTTTTTGAGATGGAGTCTCGCTCCATGCTGGAGTGCAGTGGGCAGATCTCGGCTCACTGCAAGCTCGGCCTCCCAGGTTCACACCATTCTCCTGCCTCAGCCTCCCGAGTAGCTGGGATTACAGGCACCCGCCAACAGGCCCGGCTAATTTTTGTATTTTTAGTAGAGACGGGGTTTCACCGTGTTAGCCAGGATGGTCTCGATCTCCTGACCTTGTGATCCGCCCACCTCGGCCTCCCAAAGTGCTGGGATTACAGGCGTGAGCCACCGCGCCCAGCTATTTCTATTCTTGTAATCATCATAGTCTCACTGTTCTGTGCTTAATAGCCCCATGTAAAATCAGTAAATGAAGCCCAAAGTTATTACAGCCACATTAACAAAGGGAAAGGAGGCTAGAATTTTTAATTGTGTCCAAGAAAACAGAAAAATATTCAATAAATGGGGGACGCAAATCTTCTAACCTACATGATTCCTGTGTTAAGTCACAGGAAAGGTAGATTCGCCTACTAATCGTTTTAATGAGTGGTACTTCATTAGTAACTGTAGTACTCACTTTGTACTCTTTATTAGCTTTCTTGGGCCCCAAACCCTACATTTTGCATCTCCTATTGCCAGGTAGTGTACAGACAACAGTGAATTCCCACCCCAGAACCCTGAGTTGGCAGAAGAAATAAATTATGTGTGTGTGTGTGTGTGTGTGTGTGTGTGTGTGTGTGTGTGACTATTCCAGAAACTTCGAGGAACTTACCCCGACGCATTCCCCCTCTCCCACCTAGTCTCTATATAGCTCAAAGAGTTATTTGCCCACTGGAAGGACACATGCAAGAAGGTGGACAACACTCAAGGGTGTCACTTGTGGTCAGGGGAGCAGGCATCGTTTGATGGCCATTTAAGCAAAGTTTGAAGTGCTTTGCCACACCAGTGGATCTATGTAGTACCATCCAGTCTTTTGGAAACTTGGTAGATTGACGGTCACAAGCATTATTCGCATTCGTGGGCCCACTTGGACCCTGGGATTTAGCAAACTCCAAAAGGCAAATTTTCAGATATTTTTCTTACCCAAAGTCTAGGCTATGGGCTGCCCTGATGGCTTGGGGAGAAGGGATCCCTGTATGTCATTTCAAGTACCTTAGCCACAAATGGCTGGGCTCAGGAGTCCCATTGTGTCCCATCAATCTTTTTACTTCAGATGAAGAAACAGTCTGAAGGCACAGACCCTTTTCTATGGTGGCTGAGCTGAAGAGGGAAGATAGGGAGATTTTCCCTGAGGTCAATGAGACACAGATAGGCTATATCTGTTTTGGAAGAAGTTCATGAGGCTCCAAGACTGCCCAGTGCATTAAAAAATAATTTTCCAGACTGAGGCAGGTCTGCGTCTCCAGCACTTTGCCTTGGGGGAACTGTTTTTTCCTTGGAGAATTTGAATTGCTTTTTTCTCCATTTACTGCAAGGCCTGTGTCTTCCCATCTGGTTTCTCCTCCTGCTCCCAAAGTGTTTACAAAGCAGGTAGCTCAGGATGGGGCAAACTGCTCAAAGTACTGCGTTTCTAAGAACTTCAGAGCATCCTCCTTTGGGATTCCATAAGCTACCTGCAGAGAGGCACTTCTCTACTGGAGGTGGGAGTGCAGAGAAAAGGAGCTCCTCCTGGGTTTGCTGCTTCTAAGATCCAACCCTGAGCTAAGAGTCTATGTGCAGGGAATTTGTTGAGAGAATGCTCCGAGGTGGGGAAGATCAGGAAGGGAGTGGAGGAGATAGGTCAAGAAAGGGGAAGAAGTCAAGCAAGGGGGGTGTGCCAGCATCAGCATCATCCTCCACGGAGCTCTGGAGTCTTAAATGCACCTCAGAGCATGCTTCACTTCCAGGAGAGAGAGCTGGGCTTTGCACACTTCTATATTAGTCAGTCATTGGCTAAAGCCACTTGTAAGGTACAAAAACTCCCAGCCATTTCTGGTCTCTGTATGGATGAAGCAACTCTCTGTATGAGTAAAATTATAGATTGCCTTTAGCAGCAAAACATGCAGAAGCTATGCAATGGGCTGGTGAAAGGGAACAAAGGGATCTCATAGGAGACCCACAGTGCCTGCTAAAGGAACCCTCCGGGGATAAATCTTGTAGCTCAGGCTGAGCAATGCCCCAGAACTAGGGAGGAGCCATCTTCCCCAAAGCAGGTGGTAAGCCATCTGTGGGCTCTGTGGGAGGAGGAGGGCACATCCTGTGTAGGGAACCCTGCCAGTCAGCGGGGTGGAAGGTCTGGCTAGGTCACCCTGAGAACTTCCTGGTTAGCCCCTTTGTGGGTGTTAACACCTTTTTTCCAGCCCCAGGGTGTGTGTGACATGTAGATCACAAAATGTTTAAATGTCATTAAACTACATCTATAACTGCCAGACAACTTGTATTAGTACCCCTAAATATACCTTTTGAGTTATTGCTGAGTGACACCGCAAAGGGGAATTGTCCTGCATATAAAAATTACATTTCCAAGTCTCATCGTTCTGAGAAGTCCACCAGCACTCCTCAGTCTTGCTTAATGGGACCGTTGGCTGCTCGACTGCTCATTCACAGGGCTCATAGTAACAGGGATGATCCCTGAGCATGTAGAGTCCACCCAGCACTGTATAGACCCTGGTATGTGATAACTCAGTATCATAGTCCCACCAGCTCTATGTCAGATGAGTGCCTTCATCATCCCCATTTTATAGATAGGAAACCACAACACAGAGGGGTTCAGTAAGTAGCCTAGAGTCCCACAGCTAGTAAGTGGCAGAGCCAGGATTCGAATCCAGCGTCCTCATCACTGAGCTACAATATCATGGACAGACAGCCCCTAAGAGCTTATGAGATTCTGGATGTGAAGAAGCCAGGATTCCACCAGGATTCAGCCCAAGACCTGGCGAATCCTACTCTAAAAATTAGGACCTGCTTTAGCTCTCATCTACTCCTCGCAGTTTGTAGCTGAGGAATCAGAAATAAGGTAAAGACAAGTGACCTGGCCAAGAACACAGTTCTGAGTGTCCTTAGGGTCTCATCCCTGATCTATGATATTTTTTATCTCATTGTCTCTCATTCACATAGCTCCTCAGCTACGCTGCTCCTTGGAAATGATAATTAACAACAGTTAACCTTTACTAGGTCCTCAATATGTGCCAGGTGCTGTGCTAAGCACCCAAATGCATATTTTTATTTAACCCTAGTAATACACCTATGAAACAGAGATCTATTATTATCTCCTTTTCTTTTTTTTCAGATGGAGAATCTGAGCCTCAGGAAGGTTTAAATATCTTGCCTAAGGTTACACATTTAGTAAGTGGCCAAAACTTAAATCTCTTTGAGTAGAGAACAATTACTTTAATTAAAGTCAAGAAAAATTATCTAAAGCTTGAAAGCTAAAAAAAAGGATGAGAAAATTCTTTTATATCATTTTGGAACATTTTCTAATAGGATTGCCTGGGGATTATCTAATTTTTTAGGGAGATGTAACTTGTTTGGGCTTACTATTTTTTTCTAACAGCTTTATTGAAGTATAAAGAACATACAACTAATGCACAGGTTTATTTCACAATCTGTTAAATTTTAACATATGTATACTGCCATGAAACCATCACTACAATAAAGGTGATAAACACGTCAATCACCCTCAAAAGCTTCTGTTATTTACTCTTGATTAGAGACCAGACTGACAAGTTAGATACTACTTTATAGAAGACTGAGTACATGACTTTCATCCAGTGAAGAAGCAAATGATATCTCCCTGGTAGAAAAGATAATCCCAAGCATTGTAGTTGTATTGCCTGTGGGGGCATTGATCAGTTTTGAACCCAATTAAACAATTTTTTTTAACCTCCCTTTCCTGACTGACTATATAAATCTTTGTTCCTCAAATATTCTGTGAACCGAGTTGATCTGCCTACTGGTTTTCTCACGGATGAAGTAAATAATATAGTCACTATACATTCATATGACAGTCAAGTACTAACTCTGGAAATTATGCATTGCCTCTGCCGAGTATGCACATGTGTGTCTCCGTATGTGCAGATGTATAAAATGTTCCCAAGAGCAAACCAGGGCACATAGGGCCTGTTAACTGGAGGTTGGTAGAGTTCTAGATGGTTCTAGAAGGTAGTGGCGGCCATATAAGAAAGCAAGCTTATGAACTTTGCTCATCCTGATTTGGCATGTGCTGCTGGGGTGACCTGTCAAACACAAGTGTACAGAGAATGTGTGCCTCAAGTCTCTGTAGGTTCCTGTTCTTTCCATCTCCCCAGATTTGAGATTTCCTTTTCTGAAGCTACACAAATATCCAAAATTTCCATAAATTCACTTTCTAGGAGGAACATATGATAGGCAAACAGGCTTTTCTGGGCCTGTAGTTCATTTACCTAGAACCTCGAGATATACAATGAAAACAGAAGATCTCATGAATAACAAAAAGGAAAGACAAAAGCCACCCAGGAAAGGTTAGCCTGCTTTAATCACAAGTGCAAACATGGCTCCCTTCAAATAGATTTATGTGTTCCTTTTTGGAGGTAGGACAGGTTTGTTTAACATTTGCCAAGGGATCAGATCTCATGCTTATTAATCATTGCTCCCTCAGGAGCATGCCTGATGAAAACGCTTCCCTACTTACTTTTACTGTAATCCTTCCAATGTCTGCTATTTCTTTTGCCATAATATCATCCCTCAACCCTTTTCCAGCCTTCCATCCAGCCTTCAAAATTCTGAACAAATGGCATCTCCTGGAGTAGGCTGGCAGCCTGGGCCAAGGCTCCCTTTGGACTCCTGTGTGGTTCTCAGGTATCCTTCCCAGTATTTCTTGCTTCATGATACATTACCCTCTTTATATCGTCTCTATCCCCCAGGAAACTGTGATAGGTCCTCAAATTCTCCTTGAAGCACAAATTCTCCTGGAGACAAAAATACTGTGTACATTCATGTTTGACAAGTCACTCCACCAGCATCCTTTTAGTCTGAGTGCCTACCATGCAGAAAGCAGCAAGTAAATAACTGTGAGGGCAAGGATCATGTCTCACACTTCTTTATAACATTTTTTGTTTGACATGGTGCTGGGATCTTAAATTGGAGTATTCAGTCATGCGTCACTTAACGATGGGGATACCTTCTAGGAAATGCGTCACTGGGCGATTTCATCATTGTGTAAACATCATAGTGTGTCCTTAGGCAAACCTAATGGGATAGCCTGCTATACACCTAGGCTATATGGTATAGCCTATTGCTCCCAGGCTATAAATCTGTTTAGCACGTTACTGTACTGAATACTATGGGTAACCATAACACAATGGTAAGTATTTGCATATCTAAAGATACCTCAACTTGGAAAAGGTACAGTAATAATCTGGTATTCTTATCTTATGGGACCATCCATCTGTCCATCATTGACCAAAATGCATAGCGCATGACTGTGTATGTTTTTTAATTGTCTCACGAAGCTTTTTGGCACCAATCTTCCTTGGACTATTTAAGGCAATACATTTCAAATTAATTTGAGCATGTTAATACTTATTGGAGAGTCCAATGAGTAATTTAAAAAATTCTATACATACTTTGCCCATTAAGGGTTAGTATCCTAGAGACTGTGGGTTAAGATACTGAGGGTTTAAGACTAGAGGTAAATGTTGGGGCAACACTTTAAGGTTTCTTCTTCAGGGGACCTGGAGACCACTCGTGGTCATTTGGGTGTCATTTTTGCAGGGCTTGACTAATGTGCTCAGAAAATTTAGTACCCCACAATGTGTATCATGAGGGCTCTGGTTAAGCAGATGGAAGGTGATTAAAGTTTCCTGAACAGGAAATCATGAAGTCATGCCATACCTCTTCCACTTACTTACACTCAACAAGTTCTTTCAGAAATGCCCTGGACGACCAGAACCAGTCCTATTTTAAAATAGTTTGTGGACTTTGATTGAAAAATAGGTTTAAAAAGTAAGTAATTTTCTGAAGAAACTGAGTTCCCTAAATAAGAAAATAACCCTAGACCTAAAGGGTTTTAACTTTCCAGAGGGTTAGCTGTTCTCCTTGGGAAGCAAAATAATTAGCTTTGCAGGGTTCTTGTTAGACTAGGGCTTCTAAAAATCACCTGGAGAGCTTATTAAAACACAGATTTGTGGGCTCCAAATCTAGAGATTCTAGTCCAGTCATCCTGTGGTGGGGTTTATGAGTCAGCATTTCTATCAGGTTGCACAGTGATGCTGTTGTCTGTGGCCCACACTGAGCAGGAAGGATGGATACCCAGAGAGCTCCAAGCTAGTCCTACATGGTTACAAAAGCTACGCTCCATCTAGGCAGACATCACAGAGGCTCTGTCATTACAGAAGGGCTATTTTTTTCTTGTAAGGAACCCGCCAAAATAATACCAGTCTCTTTGCTGTTAGAAAATAGCACAGAGGTCTTTGGATCAGGTTCCAGTCAATAGCTTCAAAAAGTAACATCTCTGTGCCATTTTTTTTTCTGTTCATACATCACTTGATGAGACTGTCATTCCTTCAGTCAGGAACAGTCACTTCAGTATCAGTATGTGGAAGCTGCTGGGGGCAGGAATTCTACCACCAACCATCATGGATGGGGCTTCCCAGCTAGGGCTCCATGCTAAGGAATTGAATGAATGAGTGAACATATGAGTGGCTGCAATCCACATACCTCCCAGTAAAACCTGGCTCTCAGAGAGGCTGCATTTAACTTCTGAACTATCTCCTCAGCACTATAGCCTCACCAGAAGAAAGGCACGAGCTATCAAATGAAGCAAACGTTGGCTCTTATTGTTTTCCATGAGAGTAAACTGGAAAATGGATATAACATAGACTTGACAAGCTGTGTGTCCATGGCCTATTTATTGAACCTTTCTGAACTTCTGTTTTTTCATCTGTGAAGCAGAATTAACAGTACATACCTTGACACTGCTGTGACCAGAGTTATTTGCAGAGTGGCTGATGAACCTGCAATATCGGCATCACCTGGGAGTCTGTTAGAAATGCACATTCTTAAGCCCTAGACCAGATGAATCATAATATCTGGAAATGATGCTTAGCAAATTGCTTTAACAAGCCCTTCAGGGGATTCGAGTGCACACTGACGTTTGAGTAGCACTGGATGTGAGGATCAATAGTACAGATTTTAAGGGTCAAAAATGCTCTGTGGAGTGGAGCTGCACTACTTTGATGCACTACTTTGATGCTGCACTACTTTGATACTGCTTACTTGCTGTGTGATCCCAGGCAAGACGTCTAGCCTCTCTGTGCCCCATTTTTCCTCATCTCAAAAAATGATTGTTGTTGTGGATTAAATGAATTAATACATATAAAGCAGTTAGCAGATGTTCTGGCACATAGCACATAGCAAATGGTATTATTGGATATTTAAATATAGATAGAAACAAGGTCACGTTATGCCATATGTATAATAAAATAATTATTCATAATTATTGCCTCTGCACATGAGATTATGGTTAATTACATTTTCCTTGTTATATTCCTCTTTGCCTATTTTTCTGCAATTAACATGAATTACTTTTATAATCAGAAAAATATGCTATAAAATAATTTGCACTGAAGGGGGAAATGTTAACAGCTAAATTACATGAGGTGTTGGGGTTGGCTACCAACTATTTTATGGGTTCTCCTGGGTCTTCCTGCACTCTGTACCCTTATCCTTAAAGCCAAGTATACTTTTTGTTGGCTTCTGTGCACACATGTGTGTTTGATAATTCCCATGCAATTCAATTAGGGAGAACAACTTTTTAGGTCTCCATTATCTCATGAGCACGGGCTCAACATGATTAGATTGGAGTGTTCTCCATCCCTCTTTGTATCCATGCAACCACTAGGTGAACAAACCCAGGCTAGTCTAATGGATCATGAGATACACCCTGTGGAATAGAGAGAAATCATCTTAGCTAAGGTACTCTAAACCAACGAGCACCCCAGCTGATCCAGCAACAGACTACAAAGGGAGTCCAGCTGAACTCAGCCCAAACTGCTGACTTATGGAATCATGAGCTAAATAAATGAATGTTGTTTGAAGCCTCTAAGTTTTAAGTTGAGGGTCATCTGTTACAAAGCAAAAGCTAACTGACCTACTGAGTATGTCTCAAAAGTTTGCTTTCGTGTCATCATCCTCTCTCCCAGTTCTGCCCTCCATACCCTGCAGTCAGATTTCTTTTCACTCTTTCATGTTAGGAGTTTTAGAGACAGTTGGACTATCAGGATGACTAAGCAGCAGGCAGCAAGTAGAGCAGAAATGCAGCATGCTTGGAAGGCACATCAGTCATGGAAGGTGATCTCTTCACATCCTTTACTAAAAGAAAATAGGCCAAGAGGAAAAACGGAAGCCTGACTTAATCTAAATTTTTCATATGGCATCTCAGGAACAACCAATGATTCTATTCTTAGCCTTTTCCTCTATCAAAGCTGAAATGTATTTTCAGTTTAATGCCTGTGTTGGTCTAAAAGGGAATAATGAAGTTGTGGGCTAGGACAGGAAGAATGTCACTGATGAAATAAAATCTTGTCATCTCATTTCATTTCAGGAGCCAAAAAAAAAAAAAAAAAAGTTTGCTATAGGGCTGGCCCTAAATGTCATCACCGATCAGAACAAGTGGTTGTTGGTGGCACCTCTTGACCACTCTGTTATTGGTCATCAATTTATGAGAGCTCAGGGGCACCGTTCTGGGAAGAACTAGGGTGTTCTCTGCAGCTTCCCAAATCCTTTAAGAAGTAAAAAAGATGTTTGCATTTTCCATTGAGAAATTGTTGGTTCTTTTCTAACTTTTGGGTCTTATGGATCTTAACTGGATGCATGAGGCCATCTTAAGCACTTAGAAACACCATAGTTGACATCTGTGAATCATTCATATCATGCCAAGCAGTGTCTAACTTCTTTATGTGTGTCAGTGCTCATAACAATGTTATTACCAGCACTCTTTTCCTACACATGAAGAATGGAGGAACAGGAAAGTTAAACAACCTTCCCCTAGGTCTCAGGCTGTTAACCTTTATGCCAAATTGCCACTACATGTAGGACAGTGCCTGGACATAATAAATGCTCAGTAAATATTGTGCCCGACGATGTGAGCTCTAACAGGAATATTGTACCCAGCGGTTGGTGAATACATCTTTAGGATGAATATTAGTGACAGGGCATTTATTTATTCTCCTCTTCTGTCCTTATCTTTCCACTTAAAGGGCCACGCTTAGCACATCTATTCTTTCTGGATTTCAAGGGGACCATGAAATTAAAAGGTAGAAATTTGGTGTGAAGTTTAGGAGACTTGTCTGGAAAGTGAGTTTTTTTTAGCCAGCATGTAGTTTTCACTGAGGCTGTGTGTGCATTGTGGCTGAGGACTGGGGTACTGATGGAGCCCCTGGGGATGCTAGGTAGCAATAGGACCCATTCCCCTGCCACTGTCCGGGTGGCTTGCCTCCTTTCTTTCTTCTCCATAAGATGTTTTAGATAAACGTCAACATTTCCTGGCTCAGCCAATCATTCTGTTTTCATTGATAAAGAGAACCTTGCAAGTTAATTCCCCTCCCTCTCAATAAACAGGACAACCCCCTTTGATCTCTCTCTCCACCTTCTCTTCCAACCCCACGTACATGCATAGATGTGCACAGAATGCGCTCACACACAAATACACACACACACACACACACACACACCCCCACACACCATTTTCTCTTTTACTCTAAACCAGGAAAATTCAATGTGAGACCCTGTCTTTGAAACATAATGGCTGAAAAATAGCTCAGACTCAGCTTAGAATCAATATGCTCTCAGTGAAGCCACTGGAATTCCAAGTTTTCCTAGCAGGCTTTAGACAGAAGTGGAGTCAACATATTCAGGTGTAAAATGAATTCCAGTGAGCTCCATTAAATAACGTCAATGCTTGAGGACACTTGTTGGCTACCTGGGCTGAAGGGCACACAGCTTTGAAGTCTCAGACTTCGGTAAAGGTATGTTTAAAATTTCAGTCATGAAGTGAATGAAGATGCTTTTCTTCCCTGCCAATTTTGGAAGTAGAAAGATAATTTTATATGCGGACAAGATGAGACAAGGGAAAGGACAAAGCTTATGATTTACATGTGCTCTTGGGATTTCAAATATAGATGCAGTGACAAATAAGCAAGTCATGGCTCCTTATCATGAGTCTATTTAATTATTGATTCATTTAAGACACATATTGAGCACCTATCGTGTGGGAATTGTCTGTGTGTGTGTGTGTGTGTGTAAGATGAAGATAGCATTTCTGTCACCCAGAAGTTTGTAATTGAATTCTGATGCAAGACTTTGGATCTGGGCACAGGCCCAGGGTGAAACTGTAAATGCAATACTTTGAAACCCACACTGCCCCAGAAACAAAACTTCTTTTAGACCCCCAAGTTTTAAATGAACATTCACTTTCCCCAAATATAATTTGATAGCGAATCTAAATTCTCCCAATCAGAAACTTCCTTTGCCTTATGAAACTCCTGACCTAAAAGTGAAGGAGGGTGGATTGATTTTAACTGTGGAAAACACAGCATGAGGATGTGCTTTGAGTGGTCCAGGTTCTTTCATGCTGGCGATCAGTTCCAGTTATTGAAAGAGACGCCCTGCCAGCTGCAACCTCCCTAAAACCCAAGACGGACTGAATTCCCAAGGACACATTCAGAAATTGAGAGAGCAAGATATAGACAGTGAGAGAGAGAAGGAGATATTTCTCAGAAAGAAAATTTAATATTAGTTGGCTTTGGGGGAGAATGCTTAATATCAGCTGGCTTTTGTAGAGGATGCCACACTAGACTGGGATTTTCCTTAGCAATCTTTCCAAACACCTCAGCTCTCTTTTCCTGACCCCGGCCCCTCTCTCCTGTCTGGCATATTCTTGCTTAAGATTTAACAGATGATGGCCGGGCATGGTGGCTCACACCTTAATCTCAGCACTCGGGGAGGCCGAGGTAGGTGGATCACCTGAGGTCAGGAGTTCGAGACCAGCCTGACCAAGACGGTGAAACCCCGTCTCTATTAAAAACACAAAAATTAACTGGGCTTGGTGGCGCAGGCCTGTAATTCTAGCTACTCATGAGGCTGAGGCAGGAGAATCGCTTGAACCTGGGAGGTGGAGGTTGCAGTGAGCCGAGACCACACCATTGTACTCCAGCCTGGGTGACAGAGCAAGACTCCATTTCAAAAAAAAAAAAAAAAAAAGATTTAGCAGATGTTACTTCTCACTGGGTTCCCTCTTCTGATGAGACCCAGCCACCTTTCACACAGTCTCACACAGTTTAAACTTCTTGTTTATACCACATAGCATCGTGTAGTGGTTACAAGTGTGGACTCTGAAGTCGAACTGCCTACATTCATATCTTGGCTTTGCCACTCACTGGTTGTGTGCCTTTAGGTAAGCTGCCTCACCTCACTGTGCCTCAGTTTCCTAATGGGTAAAATAGTGATAATAGTTCCTACCTTGAATTCTTTTTATGAAGATGGAATGGGTTAACATTTACAAAAATGATTTGAACAATGCTGGGCATAGAGTAAGTGCCAAGTGTTTCTTTATAATAAATAAACCTGGTGGATTTAGTTTTATAATACGTCTCTCTTTCCCAAATGTAAGTTCTAACTTACTGTTTTATGTCACTGAGGTGCAATATTGTGACCCTAGATATCAGATACACCAGGTCAGAGTAATGAAGGCAATTATTACTGCGACTATTAACACGATTGATAGTGAACATTTGTTGAATGTTTGCACCATAGTCAAAATCTTATAGGCATGATCTAATTTAATCATGGCAATGACTCCTAGAAATAGATATTTGACCAATACCTATTTTGCAGAAGAGGAAATTGAGGCTCAGACAAAACTAAATAACTTACCCAAGGTAACAGTCAGGAAGTGCTGTCTCAATCCCAGGGGAACTGAGGGCATGCAGAGTCCTAGATCATTTGAGAAAGTTTGCAAACAGTGATTGGGAACTAAGGCAAAGAGATGAGGATAGTGTGGTGGCCATAAAAATGTGTCTCAGAGATTTCTGACTGATTTCCACCCACCTCTACACTTGCCATACTTCGAGGGTGAGCTAGACTCAGTCAAAGATTAGAATAGGGAAAGGGAAAACTTTACAGTGGAAAGACCTGGCAAATATGACGTTCACCAAATAACAAAATGTAGTATTACCAGTAATGTCATATGGATCTACTGTATCCCCTGACATGAAATGACGAGTAGGCCACTTTACCTTAGCTGTACTCTTTCCAAAAACCCATAACCCGAGTCTAACAACCCTAGTCTTGTTCCATTACAAGAACAACAATAGACAAACCCAGATTGGATGACATTCCACAGGATCCTGTCAATGCTCCTCAACACTGTCAAGGCCATGAACAACAAAGAAAGACTGAGAAACTGTCACACACTAAAGAAGACAGGGGAGACATGATGATTAAATGCAATGTGGTGCCCTGGATTGGTCCTGGAACAAAAAAGAAACACTAATTGAAAAGCTGATGGAATCCAAGTAAAGTCTGGAGGTTGATTAATAGTAATGTACTCATGTCGGTTTCCTGGTTGTAACTAATGTATCATTGATAAGGTTAGGTTTCAACAACAGGGAAATTGGGTGAGAGGTATACCAGCCTTGCAACTTTTCTGTAACTCTAAAAATATTCCAAAATAAAAAGTTCATTTAAAAAGTACTCCCAGACATTGTAATTCCATTGGTTCAAGATACAGCCTGGACTTCTGGATTTTTAGAAGATCCCAGGGAGTTGTGATGTGCAGGCAAGGTCTAGAAACCACTGATTTACATTCCAAAGAGCTACAAAGTCGAATGGTAAAGCCAGTGCCTCTAAGCAAAGCTGTGGCCATCACAAAAGTAGCTGTTAGGCGGCCCTACTTCTTAGCTACTGGTTTCTTCTCCACAATCACAGAGCAGGGGACAGGAAGAGCCACTCCTTGCTAATAGGCCGTGTTTATTCTCCATTTATTCTGAGAAACAGGATCAGATACCTTTGGTAGAAGATTCTAATGTACTCATTAAGTGCACCTAATCCTAATCTCCTTTTATGCTGGCTAAATGGATATTTAGATATAACCTTCCAGAATGCAATGAATTTATTCCCGGGAAGCTGGATGAATGGAACGCACATAAATTGATTCCTATTTTAAGTGTATACTGGGAGCTGATTATTTGGAGAGCATCTGTAGGCAATGAGAGGTTCCTCTTGTAACAGGCCTCCTGTGTTAGCTTGTTTACTTTTAGAAATGTGGGTCCTATGCTTTCTTGGAGCAGGACACTTTCTTAGTCTAGGCATCCTCCCTCTCCTCTCTCAGTAAAATCATGGCTACTATAACAGACGCTAGAGGTGCTCTGCCCAGATTCCTGTTACTTTCCACTGGCAGGTGCGCCTGTTCCCCAAATGCCGGGCCTGACATGGCTCAGAGTTCGTACCTGTGACTTCTCCTGCGCCCTGCCCTTGACGGACAGGAGCCCCCTCCCCTACTGGGAGTTTTTAACCCCTCCCCTCTGTGCTCGGCAATGACTGATGGTTCACGGCTACCAAAGCCTGGCACTCCACGTCTCAAGGCAGGAGTAACTATGATGCAATCCACACTCCAGGGCTCCTCTGGGATCAGCTGATGCTAGTCTCAGCTACAACCACATCCTTGCTTGGTTCTTTCTCCTGCCCCATTCTTTTCCCCTCACTTTCTTATACGGGTTTCACTTGAGAATCCTCCCTCACTGAGTCACTTGCATACCCATTCTACTGCATTTAAGGAACAGACTTAGAATCAGCTTCTCTTCTGCTCCAGGCGGAGACTGTGGAGACAGCAGTTAGGGTTCTCCAGCAGTCCCCCATGGTGCTCACCCACTGGCCGTTCCTGTCCAGTAGGGATCCCCTAGTAAGGAATACTGCCTCCCTGGCTTAAGTTGCTTCACCCATAGTCATACTCTGGAGCTACAGCTGTCTCCTCGCTCCAATCCAATCCGGAGTATCTTGTAGAAAGATAAATCAGATAGTATCAATCTCCTTGTTACAATTCCAAAGGCTAGCCAGTGCTCTTTGAACAAAAGCCAGTCTCCTCCACCTGCTGGCAGGCCCTGGCTGATCTGGCTCCCTCCTAACACCTCACTTTCCTCTGCGCTTCCCTCCTACAGCATCAGCCTATTGCTGTGTCTTGAAAGCACCCACCTTGCCCCTGCCCCAGGCTTGGCACGAACTGTCTGCAATAGCCGTTCACATCATCTCATGACTGGCCATTCTTGTCATCAGGCCTCAGCTTAAACATCTTCTCCTTAGAGACACCTTCCCTGACCCGTCTCTCACGACCACCTCACCCTATTTCAATCTTTTACTTAGCCACCATCCCCATCTATTTTTCTTGTCCATCTGTCTGATTGATGTCTGCTCCTTCCCATTAAAATGTAATCACCCCAAGAGGAAATATTGTCTGATATGTTCACCCCTGTTTTCTCAGTGCCCGGAGCAGCACTAGGTATATCATAGATGCTCAGTAAATACCTGGGGAGTGGCAGAAAGAAGGAGGAGGGGGTATTGATGGACCTGTGGGCTGCAACTGTGCATGATGAAGATGATGAGGATAATGAGGGTGACGAGGAGCTGCGGTGCGGAGCTCATCCCATGCACTCTGAGGCTCAGGGGACACTGCTAGGTTGCCTGTGAATCACAGAACACAGATGCTGCCCCCACTCTCCCCAGCACACCCACCCTGCCCTCCCATACTGATCCCTGCTTTCCCAGCTAAGGCCTCTGCTGTTCTCTTCGGCATAAGAACAGCTTTGTCAGGAAAGCCCGTGTCAGCCCTGCAGTTCACACTGGGACTCTCTTGAGCAGGGCACGTAGCCCTAGACTCTTGCTGGCTCCGTGAAAGCTCAGCGAGGCCGCAGGACATTTCCATTACCCTGGCAGCTGCTTCACAGAGGCTTTTCTCCAGCTCTTGTCAGGGACCCCCAAAGCCTGCTGTGATTGCTGGCTCCACGGAGCAATTGAAGCCATTCGCATCACTCCCCAGGTCGCTAATGGCAAACACTGAAAGACTGAATGCTCTAGAGCCCCCTGCCTGCTCTTCCAGGGCTCTGCAGGCCTAGCCTCCTCTGGAGGGATGATTGTAGATTGAGGCAATCAAGATCAGAACAATGCATGTAGGCCCCAACTCAGGCAGGTGGATGGATCTGCAAACATCACAATTACCCAGTTCAGAAAGAGGCCTGGCTACTAAGAAATGTTTGGGAGGCCTCTGGCTGTGTGATGTGGACCAAGGCTCTCTGTAGGGCAGGAACACTTGCAGCCTTGGAGAGAGGCATGGAGAATGGCGGAAGGAAGCAGGATCACGCTTTCCTGGCACGCAGGGTGCCGTGCTGAAATGACCCCCAGCATTTCTGTGTCCTGGTGCCCAAGTTCTTTATAATCTCCTTCTCTTGAGCATGGGGGACACCTGCGAGTATGACAGGATGCCATTCTATGATTAGCTATGATATTTGGAAAACGTAAATGGATCCTGCATGTATAATTACAGCTCCCAATCACTTGATTTTGAGATAAGTAAAAAAGGAGATTACCTGGGTTAGGCCTGACTTAATCAGATGAAGGCCCTTAAAAGAAGGACTGGCCCTTACTGAAGAGAGAGATTCTCCTGCTGGACTTGAAGTCAGCTGTCATGTTGTGAGTGGCCCCAAGAGGGTCACGAGGTAAGGGACTGAGCATGATTCCTGGATGACAGCCAGCCAGGAAACAGGGCCCTCAGCGTGATGCAAGGAACTGAATTCTGCCAACAATCTGAATGAGCTTGGAAGGGGAGAAAGATGCAGATGAAAATGTGCCCAGCAGCCTTGTGAGACCCTAAGGAGCGAGTCCTGCTGTGCTGGGCCCAGGCTTGTGATCCCCAGAAACTGCGAGATAAGAAATGTGTGTTGCTTTACGTCACTAGGGTTATGGTAATAGTGTTACACAGCAATAACTAATGAATACACCGGGTTCCAGAAAGGCCTCTGTGGGTTTTTGCTGCTGCCTCCCCGAAATCAGGGGGCTTCTACCCTGTCTTGTCCTCCTCTGCTCCTCTACTTAGGGAGGGCTCATGGGACATTGCGGAGTAGCACAGAAGCTTTGGCCCAAGGTCATGCAGGTTCCAGGGATGGCCACCCCACTGACTAGCATGGTCATATTCCATATTCTGGGCGTATTCCTTATAACTTCTTAGAACCTCAGTTTCCCCATCTGTAAGTGGAAATGTTGAGATCACCTGCAGCATTTGGCAGAGTGAATAGCCAATGACTTCATATGCATAGAGCGCTCAGTTAGTGCATGGGAACATGTGAAATTTTTAATGACTTTTTGAAATAATTCTCCCCTGCTTGTACACCTGCCTGCAGCCACCAAATTAAGTCTACTTTGTACTTTAAAAAGACCTGCAGGCTTGGGCCTAGAAAGAATTCAATTGTGTTCCAAGCCAAAATTCTTAGATGAATGCCCACTCTGTCCAAATATATCTCTTTTGTTCTCTCTGTTCCTCCTATTTTATTTGTCTTCAGAGCACTTACATTACCTGAAATATCACCTATGTGAATTTCATATATGTGTGCATGAAATTCGACTATTGTCTAAAGCCACAGAGGTGGCACGGCATGCTCAGTGGTTTAAAAGAATCTGGAGTTGGAATCTACGATGGGATTTAAAATGACGTTTGAATGACTCGAGGCCCCCTACTCTTCCTTCTCTATAAAACACTTTAGATTTTGTCATTTAAATGGTCCAGTTGGAACAATCATATAAAATTTATGCTCCCTAATCTATACCAGGGCATTTTCCATTAATAACCTCTGTCACATTCTTTATTTTTTTAGGTCTAACTTTATTTTTTGTTTTTGGCCTGTGATGAGTGGAGAGAATCTGCTACTCACTGAAAGTGGCTTCAGGGCCCCCACTAGAGATGGTGTCAGTATTGACGCTTTATTGATAATAATAATAATAATATTATTATTATTATTATTATTATTATTATTTGAAGCAGAGTCTTGCTCTGTTGCCCAGGCTGGAGTGCAGCGGTGCGATCTCGGCTCACTGCAACCTCCGCCTCCTGGGTTCAAGCAATTCTCCTGCCTCAGCCTCCTGAGTAGCTGAGATTACAGGTGCCCACCACCATGCCTAATTTTTTATTTTTAGTAGAGACAGGGTTTCACCATGTTGGCCAGGCTGGTCTTGAACTCCTGACCTCATGTGATCCGCCTGCCTTGGCCTCTCAAAGTGCTGGGATTACAGGCGTGATCCACCACACCCAACCTATTGATACTATTTTTGAAATAAAAGTATGATCCTCATGAAGTTGGATATGCTGACTCTAAAACAGAGTTGCACAGTATCCTTCTGCACCCACCCATTCCCCCTATATTTTTTGCCACTTGGAAGCTACAGTTTTGTTTATTACTGTGGAGCCCCCCTGAGACTGCAGGAGCTGCTACCTCCCTCCCACTCCCTCGCTGCCAAGCTAGAATTAATTACTCCTTCTCTTAGTCCTTGCTGCATGCTATCCTAGTTTTAAAATATTAACCACAGTAAATCAGGGATTACATTGTGGCCTGATGCTTATGCACAAATCAAGCAGTTCAATTTGCTTGGGACCCACAGGTGAGACCAGTACTAAACCTGCAAGATGCTACAAAAAAATAGTTCCCTGATTCCTTCCCCACTAGGATGCTGAAGCAGTAGGATCCACCAAAGCACCTGTCATGTGTGGGTGGAACAAGACCAGTTCATGGGTGGCTGGGTGGGTATGAGGTGGAGGGAGTTTAAGGACTCCGAGATTCAAAGATGTCTTGAGCATGCAGTGATCCCAGTGCCCAGGGTAAGGAGGCCTGGAGAATGAGAGGGATCCTTTCCTTCCCCCAGGAAAGGATCTGGAACGCTGAAGGGACATAAGTTAATTCCATGGAGCCAACCTGAAAACAAGAGATAAAGGAACAGGAGAGACCAGAAGGGAAGAGGAGAAGGATTCAGGAGAGAAATGGTGGTATGGGGGCTGGACATGGCTGGGCCTTTTCTCAGCAGGAGAAAAGACTCCTCACCTAATTGGGGTGAAGCTTGCTGTGGGATGGAGCTTGGGCTTAAAAGTGGATCTGAATGGGAATCTCAGCTTTGTTATTTTTAAGCTGAGGGACTTAAGGTAATTTACTTAACCTCATTGTACCTCGGTTTTCTCAGCTATAAAATGAAGCTAATAATACCCTGCATGTTGTCCTGAGAATCGGATGTGATGATGTATGAAAAAACTTTATCTCAGTACCTGTCACATAGATATTAAATGAATGGCACCCACTAGAGACCCAGTGAATAAATGAAGGGCCGAGTTATCAATGTGCCAAAGCTGGAGACAGTTGTGATACTTGGGGTGTCTGGTGATAACAGTTTGCAAAATTGTAGCAGTCAGTTGGTGCCCACCATATACCCTTGACACTCGCCTATTCTGTATATTCTGAGGGCCTCTTCTGCTGGGCCTCTACTGTGAGTGAGGCAAGACTCATTGCCTTAGGACTTTCTCCAATCTGAGGTGTAGAGTTGCTCTCCTGCTGGGCTGGGTGCAAGTTTACAGTCTGGGAACAGCCCTTAGTCACTGAAGGATGGAAGTTGGTGCTTAATACTCCGGCTTCCTTGCCTTTCAGGTCAGGCAATCCATGCATGTTGTATACTCTCTCTGAGAGAGGTCCCTGGCTGGGCTGAGCCCCAGCAACTGGAAAACTGCTCATGAGTGCCCTTTGTATTGGCTTTCTTTGAATCCCTGTCTAGATTCTCCACACCCCCATCAGCGCTTCCTGGGATCACCACCCAAATAAAATATGTGCACCCTCGTCCTTCACTAAGGATCTGCTTTTGGGAGGGCTCAACCTAGGACAGCATTCCAATTAAAGAATTTAAAAGTCTTTATTTATTTATTTATTTTCCTTTGGAGGCTCAGTAAACTGAAGCTGGTGCAGGAACTGACACAGACTGTTCTGCCCAGGGCCTCATCTTTAAGGGTCTTCTATTTGATATCTGAAGTGAATTGAGCAAACGTATAGCCAGGTATCAGAATGCCCTTTGGAAGTGCCTGGCTAGGCAGCTGGGTGAGTCGGCCGTGCCCTGCTGATCCCTGGAATAGCTAAGAAGAAGGCTCTGGTGGGACCTGCTGCGAGGCTTCCACGCAGTTGCTTGGCTTGTTTTCCATGACGCAGCAATACAGCTGAAAGGCCTTCAGAGTTTTTTTCCATTGCTTCCTCCCTTGGGTTCCCATTACCAAAGTGCTCATTGGGCAGAGGGCTGGCTGAGAATTGTTTCTAACATTATGCGTAGCTCTTGTAATTAGAGGAGAAAGTAGAATTTGCTTAAACAGCGGGGACTTCTGGAGAGACGGGGAAAAAACTTAAAATGCAATTGTCTTTACCAAGACAGGCTCAAGTGAAATTACAGATAAAGCAACATTACCATAAAACAATAAGATGCTGATCCCCTCCCACCCCACCCTGCCAGTTTGAATCCAGAAAAATTTACTTATCCTTAATGTTCAAAAGAGAAAATTTCCCCTTTGACTTCCCTTCTGAATTGATCAGACACCGGGGTCTATGGTTCCTTAGCTACCTTGGACAGATGCAACTAGATGTTCAGGTGTCCTGTTGAACCAAGGATATCCAAAGTTAAACTTGAGGGCTCCTAGGCCTATGGGGACAGGGTACTAATAAGTCAGGTCTAAGTTTCCTGGTTTGTGGAACTTAGTGGAAGATGTATAGCCCCAGGATGGATGGGCAGAGCCCATCTATCTATGGCAGAGGTGGGGCTTTCTCTGACTTATGCTCTCAAGATTGGTGGGAACTATGGTTGATTTTTTTGTAAATATAGTTGGCATAATTCCCCTCCCAAGATCCATAATCCCTCTTCCACACTGATTCTGTGCTTGGCCATGTGACTTACTTTGGTTAATGAGATAATAGCAAATGTAGCCTCAACAAAGACTTGGAAAGGGCTTGCACATTGGGGCTTGTTCTCTCTTGCAGTTTTGAGAAACTCTGTAACTCCCACCATGTCTGTATGCCAACACTGGGGCTAGCCTGTTGGATGAGAGACATGTGGTCCAGCTCCTGATACCCTAGCCAATAGCCGCCAATAACCACTAGACATGGGAGTGAACACACCAAGCAGGTGCCAGTCAATCTACCAGTTGACTGAAGAACTAACTCATTAGCCCATAGACCCATACACAATAAGAAATGGTTGCTGCTTTAAACCACTGAGTTTTGGGGTGGTTTGTTATACAACAAAAATAACTGCTTCAGGCTCAGTCAGTTTCACTGGACCTGGATGACATGTAGATCCACTCCTCCCTCTACTTGACTGGCTTTCTTCCATCCCACCACCCACAGGGGTGCAGGAGAGCTCGACACTGATGTCCTCATATCATTTTACAGTTGTTGCAGATATCTCAAAATAGCATATATTCTCATTACCACTTTGATAGTTATTAGACTTACCACTAACTATTGTTATTTAATGCTTTAATTAAAAAACACGTTATACCACAAATGTGGTTTTTCTAAAAATATTTTAATAGCTGTATTTTAATAAAATTGGTTTCCTATATAGTCCCCACGTATTTATTTTTATTTTTTAATGTTTATGTTTTAGAGATGAGGTCTTGCTCTGTTGCCCAGGCTGGAGTGCATGACAGTGCATGACATGATCATAGCTCACCGCAACCTCAAACTCGTGGGCTCAACTCTCCTACCTGAGCGGCTGGGACTGCTGGTGCATGCCACCATGGCCAATGAATTTACTTTATTTCTGTAGAGACAGGGTCTCACTATGTTGCCCAGGCTGGAATGCAGTGGCATGGTCCAGTTCAAGGCCACTGAACTCTTGAACTCTTGAGCTCAAGTGATCCTTCCACCTTGGCCTCTCAAATAGTTGGGATACAGCTGCACAACACCATGCCCAGCTAATCCCTATTTATTTTATTTTATACATTAAAAAGTATCACTCTGAAAGTGGCTTCAGTATATCTTCACCATACTGCCAGTGGGATCCATGGGAAAAACCAAAAGCTAAGACTGCTTGAATTCAACTCAGATCAAAAGCCATAGTCTATTTAGTGCAATTTATATGTTTAAGTTTGTTTCCCCAAATACTGACATAACTCATGAAGACATTCATAGGAAAGAGCTGTGGTAAAAGAACCCAAGAAACTTCTAGCCATTTCTGATTCTGGTGGATCATAAAAACCATGACAAATTCCATAACTTTTGTAAGCAATGGAAGCAAACTCAAATGCCTATAGGGCTGGGAGGATAATAAAATTTATGCCTTGGGCCAGTCACATAAAGATAAGTAATGGTAGGCTTTGCGGTAAATTGGAGAGGAAGTACCCTGCCTTAAGGCATTTCAGATTAATGATTTTGTAAATCCAGTACTGGCCAAACAAAATAAATTTGTGGGTAGTATTAAGCCTATAGAGCACTAGTGTTCCATTTATGGATTAAGAGCAAGATTGGGGAAGTGGACATCTGGCCATCCTTCATCCCTGAACTGGCTCTGTCATCAAATAAGTAGGTGATCTTTTCCAGGGCATTCAAATTTCTATGTCCCAGTTTTCATATCTGCGAAATGGCTGTGGTTTCTGTATCGTCTTCCTTTCCAGAACTGTTATGAAGTTCAAAAAAAAAATTATATCATAGTGGGTAAACAATTTGAAAAAAAGAAATGAGGATCATTAAACAGATGTGGAATAAATCAATGCAATTGTTTGGTAAGTGACCTGATAAAACTTAAGTCTATCTATATAGGACATGGTTCTTTTAAGTCACCAGCCTGTCAGATCCAAAAGTGGAACTTCAAAAATGATTAAGGAGACCTCTCGCCTGCTTCACTGAGAAGCCAACTGTGACCCATTGGGCCAAAGTTGTTAATAGAGTTGGGAGGAAAAAGCACATAAAAGAGCCACTCATATGAGTCTCAAGCCCTAAGGTGGAGGACTAATTTCCAATTCAATAATACACAAAAAGCTACACGCAGGCAAACAAAGTTGAAAACAAGCTCAAGTAAATAAAAAGGAAGGAAAAGCAGACTCCTGGGATACTAGGACAAGAAGGGAATAGAACAAGTTGAGGGAGAATATGACCTTGAAACTAAATTTGCCGGTCCAGAGGCACAATCTTGCAGCCTAACAGCATCTTTAGGCCCAGTTCTTCTACCTCGAGAAAGAACTAGAAGAGGGTCTAGTTCTAGGGTCTGTACACCTTCCTGCATCCCATTATCCAGTTAGATGGCATCCCTTAATGCTTACCTTCTCAATGGACCAGAGATAACTCAGCTTTACACTGGGCCTTTTTGGTAATTGATGGAAAGATGGATTTTGGTTAGTAAATGCAGAGGAAGGAGATTCTCCCTTTCCCTTCCTTCACTGTGTCCAAGAAAATTCGTGACAGAGTTAAATATTATGGTTGGTTGGGTCAAGGAATCACATTCATATCTTTTTCCTCTGGGTTGCATATATTTTCATAAAGCTTACATGGCATGTGACCTAAGTAGGTCTGGAAGGAATCTTAGGCTTCATGGGAATTCACCACCCAGTTTAATATCCTGTGACAGAATCTTAGTTTGGCTCTAATCTTTCAGCCCTTTAGCCTACACAGGCCATAGGTGCCCCAGCCCATCCCTATATCGGTGCACATAATATGGTCATGATAGGAGGCAAAATGAGCCAGAGGAGGAAAGACGTGAATCAGAGGACCAGTTATCCCTCATTTTCTGCCACTGTGGACTGTCTGGATTTTATGAAGTTCTTTTCTCTCACTGTATCCTTGAGCTGTAAGTGTGCCTGGTCATGAAATCTGGGAGATAAATGAGAAAATGATGGGAAAGCAGATCTATATGATTCAGATCAAGGTTAAGTTTCTTTTTGTTGTGGATAAATAAAGGGATCAAGTGCTAGAGTTCTGCTGATGTTATAGTGGGAAGGGGGCATAAAAATCATTGAGCCCACAGGTGATTTGGTCTCTGATGATATGCTGACTCTCAGAGATGCATTCTCTCATAGCTCTTTCTAAATCATCTTTTTACCTCCTTGGGGTAACACTCTATGTCTCTGTCCTACATTATTTAAGTCATAGCATTGTCTTTCTCTACTAGAAGGTAAGCTCTATGAGAACAGGACTTCATCTACTTTGTTCTCTGCTTATTACCATTGCTTAGAACTGTGCCTCGTCTATGGTGGGGACACAATCTATATTTGGCGAATGAAGTGTAACTTGGAGGGAACATCCTGCAGAACCAGGTTAGTGTGAGCACAGAAAGGTGAAAGAAACATCCTTCCTCACTTCTGTGAAGTCTCCTTAATGTTCTCAGAGGTGAGTAGTTTATTCTTCCAAAGCAGCAGAGATTTTACCTGCGGTGTGCTATCCAACCCAACCTTTTAGAGAAAAGAAGGAAAGATGGCTTACTGTGTCTGCTTTGAAACTGGTTCTTCCCAACTGAATTGTGTGGTTCCAGCATGGAAATCATATTCTTCCATGCCACTCCACACCCACAATTGATTGGGCACTTGGTCCAAGCTGTGCCAATCAGAGATCTTCCTTGGTAGTTTTGAACCGAGGATACAGACAATTGGCAGTTCCTTTTCCATAGTGGAAGCCCAGAGAGTACAAATTGCATGTACATGTTTCTGCTATGGGGAGGGAGGAAGTGTTTTTCAACAAGAGAAAGTGGAATCAATGTACAGAAAGAATCAGGGACAAGAGGTTGTGAGTGAGAGAGAGCTTTGGTAATGTTTGCACACTGGGCTTGAGTTGTTCCTGAATTCCAGCTACCTCTCTACTTTTCCCATGGCTTGACTGCTCAACATTTACTTAGATTGTTTAAGCCAATAAATCTCAATTGTTGCCAAAATCACTTACAGCTGGGTTTCTATAATATGAAAAATCCAAATAGATGTAAGCAGTATAGGTTGAGTATCCCTTATCCAAAATGCTGGGGACCAGAAGTGTTTTCCATTTCAGATATTTTTAGATTTTGTAATATTTGCATTATGTTTTCCAGTTGAGCATCTCAAATCTGAAAATCTGAAATCTGAAATGCTCTAATAGGCATTTCCTTTGAGGGTCATATTGGTGCTCAAAAAGTTTCAGATTTTGAAACATTTTGGACTTGGGTACAACCTGTACATCCAAATTTTTGAGGAAGCTCTGATAGCTCAGGGTTATGAGAATGTTCCTACCCTGTTTTGTAGAGTTTGGGCCACCATTTGAGGCCAAGACCTCTGAGTGTGACAACAGATGAGAGATTTCCTGACTGGGGATCTGGAAACTCCAGGAGATTGGACCTGCACCAGAGAGAAAATTTGGAAGAGATGGAGGCAGATGTGGCAAGGCAGTAAAGGGCAGTGGAAGGAGAGCTGAAGCTTGAGTCAGGAGCCTTGGCTGCAGTGCTCACCCTGTGACCTTGGTGTGAAATTTATCTCTGGGCCTGGTCATCTGCAATTTTTTTGAAAATACAATTTAAAAATCTCTGCAGGTGCTCCAAATCCATAATTCTAAGCAAGAGGACAGGGAAAAAAGGGCAATGTAAGACATTAGGATCCTTTTCCCAAGGGCAATTGGTATTCTAATCCAGGGCAGAAACAAGACATTGCAGGGCATGAGTAGAAAAGACCAGGATGACTCTTTGCATCTGTGGTAGCTCATTGCTGAGGGATGGAGGCAGGAAGTGTGGGAGGTGGCACAGAGGAGGAGTGATAGAAACTCCTTTATCCTTTGCACTGGGGACACCTTTTTCTCTTTGGTATCCTTCAGAGGCTATGGGCTAGGACTGCAGAAGGAGGGAAGGAGCTGTCCTATTATTTGATGAGATTTTAAGCTTTGGAGAGAAGATTCTAGGGGCTGGGATTGAGCCATTGTTGAAGAAAACAAAGCACAATAAAGGAGTCTGTTGGCCCCTACTCCACATACTTGTCCTCACTCTGTGAATGCTCACCTTCCTCATCCTTCAAACTCACTTGGATGAACACTAGTATCTTCATTACTAAATCAGAGGGTAAGTGGAGAGTTCTATCCAATGATCCAGGACAGCTCTTCTCTTGCTAAGTACCCAGTCACAGCTTTTGAAAAGTTGAGAACAGTGAAAACACCTCATCCGCAACAGGCTCAGTTTCAGATAGATGTGAAAGTTTGAAGGAGCAACTAAGATCTCTAGGGCAGTGGTTCTCAAACTTGAGTATGCATCAGAATCACCTGGAGATGATTAAAACAGAGGTTACTGGGTCTCACCCTAGAGTTTCAGATTCAGTAGGTCTAGTTGGGGCCTGGGAATTGCATTTCGAACAAAATCCTGGGTGATGCTGATGCTGCTGAACACCGTAGTTGAAGAACAAGTGTCCTAGAGTAATGAACCATTGATTGTAGAAGGTCATTGCACTTGAGATCTTAAATTCAAACTCAAGTTCTCTCTCTTATTAACTGTGTAGAAGAAGGAACCATTTCCTCCCTCTCAAAGACTCATCAATTCCTACTTTGTCCCATAAAATGGGACTCTCCATTCTTTGGGAAGATGAGTGTTGGGATGATACTCCCTCCACCCCTTCCTTTACTTTCCCCTCCCACCCCCAACTAAAGTATTCTGTGAGATGGGAAATAAGCAGTGAGCAAGTACAACTCAGTTCTCCTCCTTGGCTTTTTCTCTGGGATCTGCCTCCCTATAGCAAGCTTGCATTTTTTGCTCCTCTAGATTGCAAGCTTCCGGAAGCAGGTTCTGTCACTTGGGGGAATGGGTGGGAAAAAGACAGAAGGGCCTATGGTTCTCTAGCTATCCTGTCTGACTGCACACATTTCTGTAGCCCTTTCTCCTTTAGTAGGTCCCAACGTCTAACCTTGAAGTAGAACTAGAAAGGAGTAAGGAAGTCTGATAATCTGACTCTGGCTGCTGGTTGTAATCTTTTCTTTTCTTCTTCTTTTTTCCCCCCAATTCTGCTTAACAAAATGCCCAGAATTTTAATCACTAACTCCTGTTTATTATGCATGAACTGGTTTGTCGGGGGAAGAGTTGTGATCAGCACCTTAGAATCTATTGAAGGACCTTGATTCAACAGTATTCTCTCTGAGTCAAGTGTGAAGTATAACACCTGCCACTCAAAAGGTTGCTGTAGAAATTAAATACAAAACAAGCAACGATAGCCTAACATAATATCTACCACATAGTAGATGGTCAAAAAAAAAAAAATAGTGTGAGTTTCAAAATCTTTCCCCAGCAAGCTTTCTTGTCCTGTAGAGTTTCTCCCCAAAGCAGAATTTGAAGTCATTGCTTTATATAGGGATGTTTTGGAAGCCTTTTCCAACTTCAAAGAAAAATCATTCTGTGAATGCAGCCTAGGAGCATAGAATCTGTTGTTCTTGTAACTTGCTTGTGCAGGTTTTATATTTATTGGTTTATGAATAAAACTAAAGGTTTTGACAATGAGACAATGCATGTAGGAATTTTGTATTCAAGGCTGGCTCCAAGAAAGAGTCTGGGTGTGCATCTCTCTGCTTGTGTATTGTGTGCACGTACAAAAACACATGTGCACACACAATATTTAATAAGAAACCTATCCCCACCCCTAACAAAAATCCTTAACACAAAGCTGAATATAAAATGAAGCCAACAGATGTAGCTTCAGTAATGGTTCACTAAATAGCTTATAGAAAATTTCTTTTTCAAAAGCTAAAGAATAGCGGGACATATTGCATATCATCTCTTTTAACTCCTCAAGCATCTTTAAAATCCAAGATGTTAAGGAAGAGGGGACCAGTGTTTAAATAACAACTGGGCCTCTTTGGGTATCTAACCATTATTCTGAGAAACATGAGGTCATTCCTAAAGCAGAGATGCTAATCAAAGGCATTTTAAAATCTTCCCCCAAATAGAAAAATCAAAGGCTGTTGACATATTTCCCCATTTTATTATGCATGCTGATCAAGCTAAAAAATAATGTGATACTAAGACTCGTTTATTTAAGCAAACAACATAATAAAGAGGAAAAGAAGCATATGGCCTTCATGTAACCTATGATAAAGAACCCTGGAAATCTGGTATGGCAAATAGCAGGTAACTGAACATAACAGTCCCTTCCTCTTTCTCAGAGTGGTGGAGGTAACTTCTTCACAAGCATTAGCTCCTTTAGGTCTCATGACAACCACTTGACATATAAGCATGGCAGCAATTGCTCTCCTTTTACAGATGTAAATGAAAGTGAGGATCAGTTCAGATTAGCTACATTGTTCAGGGTTATACAATGGAAGTGGCAGAGCTGGCATGCAGCCAGCTGACTCTCCACCCATTGCTCAGTAAACTTGTTTGAACGCATAGTTTCTCTGGTCACTTATACCACCATATCTCACCTGGCTATTTAGCTCAGATGACTCAGCTTTTTAGATTTGGCTGGCTCATGTTCTATGTATCAGCAGTGTCTTTTCTGTTAGAGGCTCTCAATGGATTTTATGCAACTCATGGGATAATTTATGTGGTGGTGGGGACAACCATGGACTTTGCAGTCAGAGACAAGTGTTCCGAACTCTTTTAAGGCTGCCACGGAAATTAAATGAAATAACATACATCAAGCGCCTAGTGCAGCACACAGTAGGCATTTAGGAAGTTAGTTACTTTTTTCTTTGTGTTCATTAAGTGGTAGTATCTTCAGTCTTCTATGGAGAAAGTTGGATGCAGAGTAACTAACCAGTATTTTCAAGAGAAGGAATGGGGAAAAAAGAAACGCAAAATTCAATGCTCAGTTGGTGAAGGTTTTTTCCCCAAGGACAAATGGGACTGATTTACCAAATCATGCCCAGGCTTATGATTCTCTCCCAGGCAAGAGGACACTGACTATTTGAGAGGAAAAGCCAGAGATTGGTGTCTCTGAAGGACCCTTTTAAGGAAGCGGAATGGACATGAAAAACTTGTGTCCACCTTGCCAATTCTAACAGCGCAGCAGCAAATATGTGACCCTGAAGACAAGAGTTGGCCAAAGCCATATATCTACCCCACTGGTGAGTGTAATATATGTCTCAAATGGATGTGTGAAATATCCTTTTCATCCTAGTGAACACTAAAACATTTTAACTATATATTTCATATATGCTAAATTGCTTGACTTTAAATATGAAACTGACTTAAATTGTTCTTAGTGAATGGCTTTTAATCTCTGAATATAAACCTGATTTTAGCAATGCCTTTATTAAGAATCCTCTGATCCTTCATTAGCATTTTAACTCCTGACTCATAAGTGATAAAATAACAGGTTAGAATATTACACCATTTGCCATAGTTTGGCAACTAGTTACGGTAGACCAAAGTAATTCCTTGGGACATAATTTTATTCCAATATTTAGAATGAATCTATGTGCAAGGGTACACAACAATTCCTGAGTTATTCTGATCATAACATTTGATCAATAAAAAGCAGAATTACTTACAGTGGTAGAATTCTTTTCTCTGCAAAGGGGTAGCCGGTATCCCCATTCGCTCACTTATTTCCTGCATACATGGGTGTGACAGGCACTGTTATAGGTACTGAAGATTCAAAGAAAGCTAAAATATTACCCTTGATCTCAAAGACTTCCAAAGTCTATTAAGGAAGAGAAATACATAAGTAGGTAATTACAAAGCAGTGTGATCAATCTTACAAGGGAAATAAGAGCATTGCTCATTGGTAAGAGGTGAATTTCTGGAAGTAAGAGTTTGGGGAATTAAGACATAATTCCACTTGATCCTGAATCACTGAACCTTGTTTAATGATAGAAAGTTTTCAAAGGAGGAAAGTGGATTGGATTGGGAAGTACTCTCATCCAAAGGACCCTTTCTTAGTCAACCTGTTCTTGCATTGCTCCATAAGTTTTAGAGTTGGGAATAGGATTTCTGGCCCAGGAGGTACCATGTTTCTTAAAGCTTGACCCCTTCCTCCCATGAGTGGCAGAAAGTGGTCTGTACAGGGAGAGATCCCAACAGACTGGGATACTGGAAGATAGTCATGTATTTAAGGGACATTTTAGTGACATCCTAGTTGATTGCCATGTAAATAGAGACAAGTTCACACAAAGACATACCTTAGATATCTGTGATGGTTGAAGCTGGTTCTTAATATGTATTTGTTTATGATACAGCAATCTCTCTGTAGATACTGACAGCTCAGTAGAAACCTTCAATAGGTTTTATATTTTGATTAGAGAGTCATAGCTCTTTTCTACACTGAGTTAATGTCTTAGATTCTAAAAGGCATCCCATTGAAACATGCCTTCTAAAATAATGACACCTCAAGAGGGGACACCTAGCATAACACATGGAGGGCAGAAACATGACGATTTTATTTACAGCTCTGACTTCAGGAACCAGCATATGTTTTCCTGGTACATGGCAGGTGTTCAATAGATATTTGTTCAATGGATTAATTAATGAAGAATGCCATAATAGCAGCTGATTTATGATGAAGGAGTACATGGGTAGTCATCGTGGAATTGGAAAAAGTAGATACATTCAGCAATTTATCTGGCATAAATCAGGGATGGACTTTCCCATTAAAATAAAAAATTCACTCAACAAGGCTAATGCATATTGAAATAGTTTGCCAATGTTCTTCCCAGCAGGCTTTCTAGCATTTATTTTTGTGCATTTTCTGTTTATTGATAGAGAAGTCACAGTGTGATTTACCTATACCTACCTCCCAGACCAACTTCAGAATAACTGCAGGGAAATTTAAGACATTCACTGTTTTGGAATTTGCCAGTCATTATTCTTTGTACCAAAGATGAACATAAATAAAGGAGATCAACAACGTGGTCTGAGACTCTTCATGGAAAGGAAACTCTGTCCAACTTGCAGGATTTTCAGACCTCAACTGAGAGAATTCTCTGAAAAAGGAATGAGGCAGGAGTGTAGGGCTGAACTCTGGCCTCAGGGGGGCACCTAAGAGACTTTCATTTTTTTACTTGCTGTTATCAGTAAAGGACAGAAACCACTGATTCAAGGTTCCAGGCATGGAAAGTCATCTCTCAAGTTCCAGATCTGTGACTAGTGTCATCTGAATAAAGGAAGTGATGGGGAAGCTGGGACCAGATGGTCATTTTGTAGAACCTGCCACTTTGGAGGAAAATAACCTTTTTCTTCAAGTAAAAATGGACCACCTTGGAAGATTAAGACACGGTGAGTCAGCAGAAAGTGCCAACAGTCCCAATTTAAGACATGAGAATTAGACATCTTTGAGTAATATGAACCATATCAACAACAGCAAAGAAGAGGATGAAATATATTTTTCCACAACCAAAGAAAGCAAGCCATAAACCCAGTACAGGTGTTATTCAGCGTCATTGGGGAGGAGGCATCATTTGACTGAATTTCTCTAGAATCATTGTTAAGCATTTAAAAGGAAATGCTAATCCTTAAATAGGATTTCCCCCCATCTCTTTCTGGGGACACAGATTTGTTCTTACCAGTAAGTCAGTCACTGCTGAAGCTAACCTCTGTAGTCAACAATAAGAAAATCAGTTAGGATTTCCTCTTGTGATGCCGTGTTTTACCTTGGTGGAAAGATGCTGAAATCTGCAGTAGGTTGTGACAAGGCGAACGTGGGTTTTTTCCTCCCCCTCTGGGACATGTGAATTTATTTGATGTGTGACTATGAATTTAATTAATCAACGTTTTACCACCAGCTGCTGACCTCTGACCTCATAGGCTTTAAAGCTTCCTTCTCTCCTTGTCCCATGTTTTTAAAGCTTTCCTATAATGTCATTTTACCCCACATCCTCCCAATGTGATTAGTTTTTGAGCTGGCTATCAGTATCATGAGATTCAGGTCACATAGGAATGTAACTTTTAAAGTACTTTACAGCTCACAGATTCTATAAAAGCTTCTGTTTCCTCTTTGCTAAGTGGCAGAGGAAGTAAGAGGATGAGTGAAGGAACTGCAGTTAATATATTGCTAAGTCAGACACAGGAGATGATCAAAAAGAGGTCTAGAAAGAAATTTTTAAAAAGTTAATTCGGTTGAAAACAGAATTATACAAAGTTTAGGCAGATTGCAGGAGACAGTATGTGCTAGATAGCTACAAATCTGATTGAGAAGGACAGGAGAAACCCAAAGCAGTGATGACTCAGAATAGAGCTTTGAGGAAGAAGACAGGATTTCTTTTTTTTTTTTTTTCTTTTTTTTTTTTTTTGAGACGGAGTGTCGCTCTGTCGCCCAGGCTGGAGTGCAGTGGCCGGATCTCAGCTCACTGCAAGCTCCGCCTCCCGGGTTTTCGCCATTCTCCTGCCTCAGCCTCCCGAGTAGCTGGGACTACAGGCGCCCGCCACCTCGCCCGGCTATTTTTTTTGTATTTTTTAGTAGAGACGGGGTTTCACTGTGTTAGCCAGGATGGTCTCGATCTCCTGACCTCGTGATCCGCCCGTCTCGGCCTCCCAAAGTGCTGGGATTACAGGCTTGAGCCACCGCGCCCGGCCGAAGACAGGATTTCTTAACTCTGGGAAGGCTTCAGAAAGATGAAGGCAAGCAATTCTGAGGGGGAAAAAAATAAGGATTGGGCTAAGGAGGCGATGAATGTAATTAATCTTCCAATTGGGTCCAGATCAGTTACTGAAGCATTATTAAGATGATGCCAGCTGAGGTCATCAGTCACTAGGTCAGGACCCATTGCCTGGGGTTTTCAGCACTAATTTCATTGATTTTTGAATAGTAGGGATATTGGACATCACTAGTCTACTTCTATCATTCTGCCAATAAAGAAACCAAGTTCAACAGTGGTTTGCTGACTAATTTAAAGACTGTGTGATTCCAAACAGGAAATTACAAGCAGTTGTTTCAGGGCTAGAGCTGGGTCTCCTGACTCTGAGCAGCATCCTTACCTTCAGGCCTTGCTACCCAAGTGAGCAGGAAACGACTGCAGAAAAAGACACGTACATTCTCTATGCCTTATTTGGTCAATATGAAAAATGCAGATGATGCAAGAGGTAGAGGTAGCATAAAATATACTTCATAGATTAATCTCTGGAGTCAGACTGAATACATGTAAGTCCTGGTTCTGCTCTGTGACAAGTTACTTACCCTTGCTGTGCCTCAGTTATCTCATCTGTGAAATGGAAATAATAATAGTAATCTGATCACAAGGTGGTTAGGAGGAAACAGTGAGCCAGTACAGGTAAACTCTTTTAGAATGAGGGTCACATTCTTCTTCCCCATAAGCCCATTCTGATTAATCACTGCTTTGGGTATCTCTGTCATTCTAAATCAATTTATGTCTTACTAAATGTGATCTAATACTATATCTGAACATATGTGTCTGTGGGTTGCACTATTTATTTAGAAATCAGAAATTTCTTGGACTTCTATATTGGGTGAAGTGCTTGAGATCCTTGTGAAGAAAATTACATAGAGAGAGTAAGTATTATTGTTAAGGCAATAATAGCAATTCTGAGGAGTTCAGAGTGTAGCTGGGATTCTCTAGAAATTTCTATGAAGTTTTTTCCCTCTTGTAAAACTTTTTTTTTTTTTAAGTTTTTGTCCACTCATCATGTCCTACTTCCTCAGTGCTACATCATGTCTCCTCCTTTCGCCTTGCTTGATGTTTGTGTGGTCCCTGGGCTCAGTTTAATAACCACCAACCTGACCTCCTAAAGCATCAAATGTCACTACCTCTAACTTTCCCCTAGGTAGTCGGCTTGGATATAAAAATGTTATCCTGTGGTGTCTCTGCTGCCAGCATTTTAGTGAAGAATAGATGAGGATAGTCTCTTGATACTTTATAGCCAGAAATGAAATGGCAGTAAAATCTGTATCTACCATTGCCATTTCTTCCTCTATATGAACCCACTGACTATTTTGGCTTAGCAATTCTGTCAGCATTTGGAATTTTGAAGCTCTGCTGTGAGAGTAGTAACCACAAGGTTAGAAAGGAAATGGGTGTAATCCAGACCTCGAGGGAGCCCTGAAGCGAGGGTAATTAGCAAGAGTCAGCAAAATAGGCAGGGAAAGAAATTTGATATACTGCCCACCACAGTTTTTCAAAATTCTACCATTCCATCTTTTTCCTCCCATTTTTAGCCACATGAGGCTGGTTCTGTTTGTCATGTTGCTCAAAACACACTCAGAAGAACTGACAACTTTTTTCATTCCTCCAGTCAGTGCACTTGACAATGCTGAATATTCACAGAGGGCAAGAGAGTGTTCGGCACCATGCTTATTATTCAAGTGCACCTTCTGGGACCTTCTGGGGCATCTCATCACCAGATTCTTGACCTTCTTTTCAATCTGCCTGGCAAGTGCTCAACTTGCATAATTTCTTTTAGTCAATAATGGAAAATTGAAACTTGCGATTAACTTCCAAGCAGGAATTATATGTCTATGTAGGTATATGTATCCTGAAAAGTGATCTTAAAAGATGCTTCAGTAAGGACTGATTTTGTTTCATTGACCACCTCTTATGATACCAGTTTGCTCCCCTCTACTTCTGGAAGAATGCAAATTAAATCCACTCTGTCAATAGTAATTTCTGGATAGTAAAAGGACCTGGTTACTTTGTTATATCAGCTTCTGCTCAGAAATCAACTTTAGAGAATAAAGTACCAAATTCTCAGCTTGACATTCAAACCCTTCCACAGAAGGCTCCAACTCTGCATCCTAGCCTATTCTCTCCCAGCTTCCCACTCCACCCAAATGAATGGGCATTTTCAGGGTTTGCTAACTGTAGAGTGGGCTTGCCTAATGTGATATTCTGCATATGTTGTGACTTCAACTTAGCAGAACTCTCCCATCTCTCTGAAATCTCCAAAAGCCATCTCAAGGCCTGCCTCTTCTCTCAGATTGTTCCAGTCCACTGTGATGTTACCCTCCTGAATTTACGTTACTTACTGTTGGTCACATTCACTTGGAAATTAATCACATATGTCCTCATAATTTGTCTTCTAATGTTTTATTGCATTTGATTCTGGTTTTATTTATTAACTTATTGTTTATTGCTTTTATTAAGATTGCTAGATGCTAAACTTATTGAGGTCAAGACAAAAACCATGAGATTTTATATCTCCCATGGGATTCATTTCTGTATCTGGTGAATACCGATTGATCAATATCTTCCTATCAGGTTGGTCCTTGCTGACAAGGGATGACATTGCAGAAAGTATCCAGTGCTGAGGCTTAAAACATGGATTTTCCTTCCTTTATAGAATTGTAAAGCAGTCCCGTAATGTGAGAAACATTGTTTATTCATAGTGAATTATCTAAAAAGCATATTTTCTATTTTTCTCCTTCATGTCTCTCCTCTCAACCTCTTTCTCAGACTATTTTTCTCATTTCTACTAATCGTCAAACCTCCATGTTATGCTGAAGACCGACTGCTTACGCAGCTTCTAAGTGTCACTAGCAGAAACATGTCTCTCAGCTGATAACCCTCACTCAAGGGTTAACATTTAGAGCTTAGGAATATCTTTAGACAAGCTAATTAAGGGGTAATTTGCATTGTGTTTGTGCATGTGTGGTTATGTGTGTTTAACAAAATAAAAATAAAATTGTGAATTCTTGGGAGATTTTGCCATGAAGAGGTTAAGAGGATTGTCAATTATTCTGTAATTTGAACACTGAGGTGGTAATGCAGTAAATATTGAGGAACAAACAGGCATCAGAGGGTCTGTGTGAATGACTCCTGGCTCATCCTATGTCCATCTGCTCCTGCCTCTTCTCACCGCATTGCCCTGGATTTTAAAAATTCAAACTTAAAATAGGAAATTTCTCAATTTTTTCCCCAGAAGCTTGTCAATGATATAAATATTAAATTCATGGTTCAATGATATATTTTTTGAAATTTCTCGGTAAGTTATTCTAAAATTAGCTTTCTAATTGTGCACATTGCTTCTTTCTCTCAGCTCTGTGCCCTTTGACATCTTCACTGCAGTCCTCTACTTCCCCCGCTCCTCCCCAGTCTTCCACTAGCAAACAAACCCAGCAGTAATTACTAATGTCCAAGCACGTAATTCCGGCAGCATTAGGCTTTTCATTTGACGCAACTACGCAGACAGCTGTCTGGACATGCAGCATGATGTTAAAGCATTTTTAAAAATTCCTACCCATATTTTCTCTCCTCTACCACTAAAACACAGTTGTTTATTTTTGTCTGCAGATTGCAAAGTTATAAACTTCTCTTATACATTTACATACTCTTATATAAATGTCCACCCAAATAATTTTACATCCATGCACAATAACAGATCAATATATACATACATGGAAACACATAGTCATCTATAAAAAAAAAACTAGGAAATAATTAAATAGCTGGGAATGAAATCACCTTCTGTATATGGACAGGAAATTTTAGTATCTGTAGCATACGGATGATAGGAGGTATGACTATTTAAACACAATCCAAAGTCTCATTTGGGGTCTTTTAAGGGGATCATGATAGCGTTTCTTTAATGTGTTGTATAGATTATTACAATGACGCTGTTACTCTTTTTTGCTAACTACTCAAATGGCATAATTTTGACACTGGTCATTTTTATGCCAGTTTTATCTATATCAAACAGAGAAAAATGTCACTGATGACTTTTGCTCTCTCAGATACTCCAAGCCTCAGAGTAGAAAATGGTTAAAGTAGTTATCACCACCTCAGCAAAATCCCGCAGTGCCATAAGAGAAATTGCAATAGATCTTTAGGTCAGAGTTCAGTTCTAGTTTAACACCGTGGTTCTTTACCTGCGTTTCCCTGAAGGACACACTTCGATTCTCCTGAGGAAGACCAGTCTTAATGTTGTCAAAATCTAAAGCTATCAGCCTGTGATAACCAGTGCTGATAGGAAATACTTCCAGTAATTCAGAAACCATGGCCAAAGAGATTAAATCTACTCAGTACAGGACAAGCAAAATTTCTCAGATATGTGTTTTTGTGGATGAATACTTGTGTTCATGCCTGATTGCAAGGATGGGGGAAGAAGGAAAAGGAACAGTGATTCATTCTTAAAGTTGATTCTGCTTAGTTAAGCTAATCTCACATTTTTATCAAACGGAAACATAGAGATGTATCATCCTTATAAACAGATAGCATTGGCTTCTTTGTATATACAGTACTCACACTCACCCAAGATCTGTAGACAGATCTACTCTGTGTTAAAAAACAAAACCAAACAAAAACCTTGATACCCTGCTGAAGGATAAATGCCTATTTTTTAAAAAATGTATTTATTTTCTACCTAAAATAAGGGTCAGAGGGCAACACAGATTTCCACAAGTAGACTATTATTTTGTTGAAGCTATGCAGGAGGTGAGGAGGGGAAACAGAAAATTGTCTGTAAAGGAGTCTCTGTGAGCAAGATTTCTTTCTTTCTTGTTTTCTTTTAACCTACTATGACTCCTCTATTAAGGGTCCCTGTAAGACCGGGGTCTCAGAGAGACAATTTGGTCTCCAGCCCTCGCACATCCAGCCCTGGCCAGGCATTTCTGCCGCAGGCAGATGCGGCGCTGCGGCCGGACCGCTGTCCCCGGTGCTGAAAGGTCGAGGGCGCCCGCGCGAGCCCTCGGTATTGCTATCCAGGGTGCTGAGCGCGGGCCGCCGCAGTCCCCGAAGCCAGCCCACCCGCGCCAGCCCTCCGCAGAGCCCTCCCACCTGGCACGACCCGCCCGCCTCCCGCCAGCCTGCAGTTGACGTGGAGCAGGCGGCATAAATCAAGTCCGCGGGGCATGGAGGCTGCTGTCGCTGCAGCAGCTCAGCTTGCCCGGGGCGGGAACTCCCCCTTTCTCCTTTCGCTTCCCCAGCACCCACACCCTGCCTCCTCCTTAATTCTTCCCTGGATAATAGTACCCTAACGACAACAGTCAAAATAATAGGGTTAGAACGACGGGGGGGAACCCAACAGCCTAAATATCTCTGAAAACTGCATCGCAAAATGGAAGAAAGAGGGGGTCCCACTACTGTTTCAAAAGAGTAAGTTATTATTCGGTACGTACCCTCGCTCTTCCTCCCCGTCGCTCCATTTGCAGGGCTCCCGTTTCCCCTTCCCCCAGCAGCTCACCTCGAAAACACTTTATAAAGCCCCCACCAGACGTGCACACACGGAATACCGCACCCTAAGTGCACCAATACTTGTATTTACCCAAGCCCACTCGGAATGCCCAGCTGCTGTCCCCTCTGGGTATGCAGCCATCCCGAGCCAGAACCACGACCTGGGGAGGGGGCTCCTTACCTGGGCTTCTCGGGAGGGTTGTGTTCTCCGGGCCTCTGCAGGTTGCAAGTGTGGAGGAGCCGCCGAGCAGGGAGGGAAGGAAAGACAGTGCCTGACCTCCCCGAGGTTTCGTCTTCAATGCAACGTGAGCTCTGCCCTCATCAAAGATGGCCGTCCGTTTTGACGTCAGCAGCTTTTAATAGCCGCCCTGCGAGGGGCGGGAGGAAGTGGGGGCGGGGCTCCGGCGGGGGCGGAGGCGGGGCCCGGGCTGCGGCGCGCTTGACTAGGCTCCCCGGCGCTGCCCTGCAAACCTCCGTGTTTTCACCTCCTATAAACACCCAAAAGGGGCGACTCTTATGACTCCATTTTAACACTCGGTCTCGGGCAAAAGCGTTCATCCCGCAACTGCATTCCTGATGTTCTTTGGGGGGTGTGTGTGTGTGTGTGTGTACATATGTGCGTGTATATATATGTATGTGTGTATGTATAATACATGTATAATATATGTATAATTTGTGTGTGTGTGTGTGTGTATATTTTCCCCCCACCCCCACCCCCGTTCAATGGAATCGGTGATTGAGTCATCTAAGGAGAGGGGAAGGCAGAGGGGGTAAAAGGTAGTGATGGGAGGGGTGGGGGAAATTTCTGCGGCGATTTGTTTTCTCCAAAGAGGGTCCGGAGGGGCATCCCCGTCCACCCTCGCCAGTTCCATATATGGCCAGGCTACGTGGGTTGCTATTTTTATGAGTGATTGCTTCATGTTATCGAAGCAGCGTCGAGGGCTTGCAGCTCTCGTTGCTGTGGTCAGCCGGGGAGCGAGGCTGGCGCACGTTATTTTGAAGTACGTCAGAGCCAGGCTCTCTGAGCTGTTGCAGGAGTCGGGGGAAGGAGAAGAGAAGCGGAGTTAGCCCAGCCAGCGTGGGTTTGCGAGGACTCGAGGCTTGAAGTTGAGTTGTTTGCCGAGGGCAAAAACGGATGACGCTGCTTTGGGTGGAATTTGCAGTCGGCGCTGGGGTTTCTTGCTGGGAGTCTTAGGGGTACCCCACAGAGGCACGGACGCCCCGAGGGAACTGTCCAAACGGCCAGGAGGAGGTGGGGGCTTCAGAGCAAGGACGGCTGGGACGCTGCCGAATCTGGTGGTTCACTCAATGCGCAAACCCCGGGTACCCGTGCAGGCTGCCTCGGGGGGCCCTAGGATGCTCAAATCAGGGCGGGGAGACCAAGGCTACTTGTGCTGATCATATTAGAGATTAAAAGTGATAATTATAAAGCAACAATCCTAACTGTCCTCCCTGGCCGTGCACGGGCCTGGGGAGGGGGTGGTGCGCGGATCGCTCGGCGGTGGCAGCGTCCCGGATGATTCACAGGTGTTGGGGAGGCTGTCGCGGGGCTCTCCGCGGGGAGGGCGGGCTGGGGAGCGCGTGGGAGGTGGGGGACCTCGTCTGAGGAACTGTTTGTACTTTTCCGGGAAGGATGCGATTAGAAGTCGTGCCTCGCAATGTTAAAACTTGATGGCCTCTTTTAGGCGATGGAAAATCCTTGTCTCGCTTAGGAGAAACCATTTAGAGCTGGGTTCGGAAAAGCGGCGTACAACCTCTCCCCCTGCACCCTACTCCTCCCCAATCCCACCCCCCCCCACACACACACACCCCTACATCGCTGGCCTGAGAGCCAAGCTTAGGCAATAATACAGCCTTTGATTGCACGCCATTGCGGAGGGAGGGAAGCGGGGTGGGGGTAAGGGAAGAAGAGTTGTGAAGGCGCTGCGTTTAGAAAGAGACGGGCTGTTAAGAATTTAATAAATGATACCTTTAATCGCAATAAGTAGACATAATTGTTTCTTAAAGATTCCCTGACCTGAAGGCTTTTTTTGACGTATTAATGTTTATGCCATAATAATTAACAGTGTTTGGATGTTTATTAAAGCCAAATTCCTAAAAAAGGCATGTTGCTGAAATTTGTTTACTTATTCATTAAACATTTAAGATTTCCATACAATAAAGAAGAAAATCTGCAATCCTTAGAGACTTAACTGCCAACAAAAGTATCTTGATTATGGCTCTTACTTTCATTATAAAGCAAGTTGGAATAGAGGGAAAGGGGTTTGAATGCAATGCACTGCAAAATCCTTTATAGTCATTTTGTCCAAAGTGTGACACTTTAAAAAAAAGCAGCATGCGGAAGTTTGAAGAGAAAAAAAAAAAAAAAACCTGCAGAGGGAGAAACAAAATATGTGTATAGCCCTCAGACTAGAAATCATTCAGGCAGAAAGTATTGTGAAAGAATGGAGGAGGCGGGGGATTTTCCAACTTAAACAACAACAAAAAAAGTTAAAAAGCAACTACGTCAGTGATGGAGGCTTATCCTGCAGGCAAAAGCTATGTAGCAGTCACAGGGAAGGACTGGCTTGGTATTCTGAGTTTTCAACTACTGATACCCCACACTGACATCTTTAAAAATGACAGATAAGAAGAGGGAGGCAGACAATTTCAAGGTATTACAGAAAATACCCTGACCCTACAGGATTAGCTGGTGGTGGTGACAGTGTTTTCCATTGCTAGTGCTTGCTTTGAAAATGATGCTGTTTGAGAGGTTCTTCATTTTGCTCTGGGAAAGGTAAAAGAGTCTAATTTGAGAAACATAAGTATTGGGTACATAAAAATCTGCTAAGGATGACCAGATAACCCTAAATATGGTTTGAATATGATAATGAGATTTTTTTTTTTTTTTTGCCTTAGGATTTTCTCATGGCATGATTAAAACAAAACAAAAACAAACAGGAAAACATCATCATCTTTGCCAGTAGGGAACCAGCAGATTCATGTTACTCACGGTTTGCAAAGGCCTGAACCACCCAGGGAAGGAAGGTGATGGAAAATTTGCTCCAAAATGGTTCAGCTGCTGTGGGTTATTTCTAATGCTTAGGATGAGTGATGAGAAAATTACCTGCTCTGCTAGATGGATATTTACACTATGATAATTCAAGCCTCTGGAAGCTTTTTTGGTACATTATGCCCCAAAGTATTCTGGTTTGCAGTAGCTCTAGGTCCAAGGTATTTAGCTTGTATCTCCAAGGTAGGTGCAAGATTCATAGTTGATTCAATAATTATAATTTTATAAGGAATCATAATAATAACTTTTTAAAAATCCCGTGTGATCTTTCCAGAGTCAACTTGGAAGTAGTTTAAAGATAGCCCAGCTCAGAAGCCCTCTCTCCAGGGTCCTCCTTTGGAATATGCCTGGCACTCTATGACACTGTTTCAAAACACTGTGAGGGCAAAGAATACTCAGTTCTGCGCAAGAATATTCAGTTTGATAGAGCAACTGTTTTGATTCTTTGGTTTGCTTTCCACGTGGTTTGCTTGCCACTTTCTCTTCATATATTCTTCTAGCCCTTAACACAGCCCCCCACCCTATTTATGTATAGTGAAGTAGTAGTACCTTAAAATGTCTCAAGTAGTTTAGCCCTAGGTTTAAACTATCCAGGCTGTTCTTGTTCACTGAAGCCTCTAAGGTAGATATATATCTTGTGAAAGGTAAAAAGAGAACCAGGAATATTAGTTGCTGTTTCTGGTTTGCCATGTTAAGAAAAAATAGGACTGTACACTCAGAATATTAAATAACACTTTATTCTTTACTACAGACAGTATCATGAGAAGGAAGAAGGGGAGTGTCCAGCAGTCAGAGGCTGGATGTTTCCACACTTTTGTTCCTTGATGCACCAAAATTACAGACTTTCTTTTACAATGCATCCTAGGACCCTTCCCAATGCTGAGACATGCCTATGGTCAAGTAGGGAGGAAGAACCTGTGACAATTAGGAATAGAGAGGCAGAGAAAATGGTAATCCAAATTAGTACATTTCAAAAAGGCTATTTGATAGGGGTCACAGTATTCCTTGAGAAAATCTTTTAGGAATCATATTAGTTCTGTAATCTCTTTGTATCTCAATTATCTCATAGGTAAAATGGAGACAATAATTATACCAAATTCACAAGGAAATTACGAAGCACTGAGGGTCGTATCTAGCACTATGAAGTATTGGCTAAATAAAATCTATCATTTTGATGAGATTTTAACTTTATTTCTCTAAGAAATGACATGTAGCTTGGCTTTCATATGGAGGATTGCCATTTTTTCATTAGCTATTAATTAGATATGTATCAATCATACTGGGTCTTGTTTTTTTCATCTGTATGAACTTATTCATTTACTCAATATCGAACACCTGTCATATGCATGGCACTGGGGTCTAGGAAAAATTGAGTAGAGAGTTGAGGATTAGAGGGGTTAAATAACCTGGCCAAGGACACAGCTAAGAAATGGGATAGCTAGGGTTTGAACTCCAGGGCCCAAGCTCATAATCATGATGTTTTAGTACAGCCTCTTCCAGCTCCATCAGACTCTCCCTCAATATCTAATAAACAGCTTAAATAAGAATCAGGGCAGAAAATGCTCTCAAAATATACCAGCCAGAGGTCAGAACAGAATGGCAATGTGGATCAGTGGTTTTGAGGCAGATGATATGAGGTCTTCAACAAGAATTGATTCCAAGAGTAAAGACCTCTGAAGGTGAGGATTGGGTAAGCTGGGTTGAAATGAATGACTCAGGATATACCTGGGAATGGAGCAAGAATATCTCGTGCCATTTTATTGATACTAGCAGAGAAGGGCATCACACTTCTGCCAGCTAACAGGCACCAGCCTAGGTAAGGCACATTCGAATACATCAGCAGATTGCATCAATAATCTCTTGGTCATGTCCAATGGACTTTTCATCTTTATTGACTTTTGGGTTCACCTGACGGCATGTACTTACCCTTCCCTTTCTTAAAGCTCTCATTATCAGGTGCCTTCACCTCTGTTTCTCCCTTTTTTGTTGGCTCCTCATTTTCCATAGCAGATGGGTTGAAGCAGCAAAATCGTTGTGCCCAGCAGGTAAAGCTGGACATTTCCTTGAGTCCTGCACAAGCCCCCTGGGAGCTCCATATGTCCATGGAACCTGTCCTGACTCTCCACTCTGAAAGATTCTGTGCTCTAAGCCAAACAGAAAAAAATTAAATAACTCTCATTTGTATAGCTCTGTGCTAAAGAAATAGAAAATGTTGTGAAGAACTGTCACACACATGATCTCATTTTATTCTTGCAACAACTCTCTGAGGTATGTATAATAGTAATTATTATTTTAATTCCCTATTAATACATGATTATCTTACACCCTGCAGCCAGTTGGTAATGGAGTTAGAATAGGTACTGAAAACTTCCTACTCTAAATTCTACATCAGGAAATGCAGAATTCTGATTGGTCTTTAGGCTTCTCTACTGACCATGGTACATCAAGAGACTCAGTGTTCTATTTCTTCCTTCACATGTTGTCTCCAAAAAATCTGATTTCATACCCTTGAGTTTAACCATCATTTTCTATATTTGACTTTTAATTTCCTATTGCCAGTCTCACGCATTCTTGTGAGCTTCAAAGTCATATTCCTAGCTTCTTAATGAACACTTATCTGGCTGAATGAAAGGCACCTCAAACTGAACATATATATGCATAAGTTGATTCCATACTCTGCAAGAATCTACTTCTCCTCTTACATTCTTAATTAACATTTTCTCATGATGTCCCATCTTCCAAACTAGCATACTCACAAGCCTCTTATTTTCACTCTCCTTTGCTGGCTTTGCTTTCATTTTCTCAACTCCAAGTGTTCAAGACTTGGAACTTTTCTCCCCTCTACGTAATCATTCCCTGGGTAGTTTTATCCATTTCCAGGGCCTTGGGTAGTATCTGTGTGTTGATGTTTTTATATTACATATTTAGCCCTAATATTTCTCCTGAACTGCGTTGTGTATGTACAACTTTCTACTCAATATCTGTGATGAAACATAAGGCAAATATGGACACGTAACTTAGCATATGCAAAGCAGATTTCAGATTTTTTAACTTCAAGAGGCTCCCTTCATCTTAGTTCTCCATATTAGTGAATGGCATTGACATTCCTAGTCCCTGAGGATGAAAATCTTATATTATTTCATGGATACTTTTTACATTCACACGTAATAAATAACACTTGTTGCTCTACTGTCAAAATACTTTTCAGATCCAACTATTTCTCAGCACCTCCGCAGATACCACCTTAGTTTAAGTCACCGTCATCTCTCTCGGGATATTACAGTAGCCTCTTAATTTGTGTACTAGCACCTGTATCTCCTCTACATAGCTGCTGCAATGATACTTATCGAAGACAAATCTGATCATATTTCCTTTCTCAAAAACTTTCAGTGGCTCCCATCACATTTAGAAGTCCTTCCTTTACCCTACAAGATCATGCTCCTCGCCACCTCTCCAGACTCGTTTCCCAACACCTCTCCATTTCAATCACATTGACCTTCTTGCTGTCCATTGAACAACCAAGTGTACTCCTACCTCAAGACTTTTGCACTAGTTATTATTTCTACCTGAAATAGCCTCTCCCAGATCATCTCATATGTCATCTCCTCAAATGCCACATTTACAAAGGAGCCTTCTCTGACAATCTAGCTAAAGTTGCTAACCTCTATTTTTAAAAATTACTTTACCCTGCACTATTTTTCTTCATAGCAGTTTTCTCCTGTTGACATTATATATATGCTTATAGCTATGTCTATATTATATTTCCCAGAGGCAATGGTTTTCAATGGCATTTGCGTTTTCTTTGGTTAAATTCTTTTTTGTTTCCAAATAATGTGCAGACATTGTTAATTCTTGATTTATAAAATAGACATCAGTTGACTTCCTAGTAATAAGACTCTTTTACATCACCCTTGTCTCTTTTCCCCATCCTGTCAATAACAAAACTGTTAAGTAGTCACTCAGCCATGAATATGTCTAGGTAAATATTGTTCACTGTAAGTAGTACCACATAATGAGTATGCTTCTTTTTTTGCATATTTTCCCACTTTCCCTAGAGAAGCTCTTAGAAGCTTCATAGAGAAGAAAAAGGTGGTTACATACAAAGGGGGAAGAATTACAACAAAATTGGACTTCTCAAAACAAATCCAGATGGTAGGAGTCAATGGAACAGGTCTTCAAATACTGCAAGAAAAATAAATCTCCATCTATAAGTCTATATTAAGCCAGAATATTAATAAAGAATGAAGGGCAAAATGAAAACATTTCTAGATGTGGACAGACTCAGGGCGATTACCTCCCATGAACATTTTTTGCAAATAAAAATATTTTCTAAGGATTATACCTTAACAATACAACTCACAAAGGAATCTATGCAAAGGAGGAAGACCAGGAACTTAGGAAATATTAGAACTAAGACAGCATTTTTTTTTCCCTAGAACCAAAGCTAGGAAACAGGTATGGTAATAAATCAATGTAAAATTAGTTTAAAAGCTAATTATAGTATTAACCAGACAATGGCATAGTTATCTCCTATCAGTAATGACAAGAAAATGCCCCTATAATGACAGGAAAAGCAAACACTTTATCATATATTTTTGGTTCAAATATGAAGTAAATTATAGGACACAATTTTGAGCATTTTTTGATGGAGTTTAAAGAAAGATTTATAATTTGTCCTTTATCTTCAACTTTTTTTTCTTTTTTGGTGTGAAAATTTAGTGCCACAGAAATATTTTTTCTTTAAAGGTTTACTACCCTACCTGGTTCTACAATAAATACTATTTATATAATAATAAGCTGTAAATGCTCTTTTTTGATCTTTGAAGTTTAAATTAAACTGTAGACCAAGAATGAATGACTTAATATTTACCAAACAGAATCTGAATATTATGGGGCCTAACATATAAAAGTAGTGAGAGAGCTGTCAGATGTGGGAAGTAAAGGAACGGGCTTAGGAGGGGCAATGTAAAGAGATTTTATAATGCAGACACCCCAATTTACTCATTTTATATGGTAAAGGATTAAAAGAATCAGTATAAAGTTCATAGAAGGAAAAATAAAATTTACTCATGGTATAATTATATATAAAGTTAGATATATAATTTTAAAGTTAGTCAACAGAAACCCAAAAAGTAATAGAAGTACCAACGTTCAGTGGTTGTAATAAAGGAGAAAGAGCCAATAAGATAATATTCTCAGTTTTTTCATGAAGGACACTTATATATTATTTAAAATTGGTAAATCAAGAAATAAAAAGATATTATTTAAAATTAAGGTTTGAAACACCAAAGATAACTTGAAGCAGAAGTATTTAAAGATGGTTACTTCTGGGAAGGATAATGAACAAATTGCAAAAAGATTTTATTTTATTTAAACAATCTTCATTATTGTTTTCCTGTGAATGTGTTACTCCTCTTTAAAATAATGACATTAACAAAATTATTTCAAAAAGTTTTTATGCAAGCTCTCCTGGTTTGGGTGGGCTGCAAAGTTCTGTCTTCAATGTCCTATCCTATAATGCTTTGGCAACTCCACAACCTTTCTTATTCAGTATACCAAAACAGCATTGATTTTTAAAGTGGAGAAAAAAAGATTCCTTGAAATGTATTTTAACCCATTTGTTTTCCTAGGCAATGCTAAGGAAAGATACTGAGGTTAAAATTGAAATATGAGATATGAGAGCTGACATCTGGTCAGGAGGTCTGTCGGAGCCAACATTTTAATAATAAAATTATGATTATGAAAGAGCCACTGTGGGGATGGTTGAATAAGGATTTCTGAAAATCTGTTCCTTCATAAAAGCAACAAGAACACTAGCAAAAATAGTTAAAATATTTTTTTTTAGAAATCTAGAAATTAACCAAAGGCTTACAACAATCTGAGGAGCGTTTATTCAAGAAAAATGTCAGCATTTTGGTAAGAACAAGAAACTTTGTGGCATTTCACTTGCCCTATTGCCATTCCCCTTTCTGCAGCTTTCTAGCAACCTTGAAAACCAGGAACCTACATGCCATTGGGAGGGGAGCAGAATTGATATGGAGCTCCCCAGAGTCCCATCCAGAGAGAATTGTCACTATTTAACTTGTCTGAAAGTTTCCTGAAGGTGTGGATCAAAAAATTACCTATTAGGTACAATGCTCATTACCTTGGTGACAAAATAATCCATACCTCAAACCCCTATGACATACAATTTACTCATGCAACAAACCTACACAAGTACCCCCGAACCTAAAATAAAAGTTGGAAAGAAAAAAAGTAAAAATAAAAAATAAAAAGTTCCCTAAAAACTACCACTCTTGATGCTTATCTTTATTTGATGTAACTTAGAGCTCACATAGTGTAAACAGTATCTCCCCAAAGCATTTGTCAAAAACAATCAGCATCAAATGTTTCACACAGCAGCTGCCTGAGGCAGTGATAATGGCTGAGACAAACAAGAAGTTGACCAAAAATTGTAACAGGAAATGCTGGAAAATGGGATGTTCATAGGGTGTTTTGAAAAGTTCTGACATATTCCTGGGAATCTAGAAAGCCATGCACATGCAGAAAGCTGGGTGCATGCCCCAAATCTGAGAAGGCCCTATTCTCTCACCTCTCCATAACCTGAGACTGCATCATCAGGAAGCAAAGACTGAGGCAAATTTATAACCTGTCTGGTGGAGCATAGAAAGATTACTCCAAAAAATACATACACAGAACTTCTCAGCAAAGACTGTGAGCCTTTTTTGTGCAAGGTAGTTAAGGAAATCTCTGTCCAAACATAAGCTGAACCTTAAATTAGCTGACTAGAGATTTCAGGGCCACACACAATAAAGAAGACTTACCAGAGTAGTTCAGCAAAATCACTAAATAATCAAACAAAACTGACCCAAATAGATTGGAAAAAAAAACATGACAAATATATACCATGCAAATAATGAAAAGAGAATTGAATAAAGTGGATATCAGGCAAAATAGAATTTAAGATAAAAATTGTTGCTAGGGACAGTAACAACAGTAGTAACAAATAGCAACAATAACAAATGCTGTGGGATGAAGGTAGAAATCTGATTTCTGGAATTGCCACATTATATTATTTAAAATGTCTAGTTCTTAACTAAGTATTAAGACATACAAACAAATGTGGCCTATATACAGGAGAAAAACAGTCCAGAGAACCTGTCCCTGAGGATACCTAGACATTGGAATTTCTGCACAAGGACTTAAAATCAGCCCTTATAAATGTGTTAAAGAACTAATGAACTAGCCCATGTCCAGTGAACTAAAGGGAAATATGGGAAAGATGTCTCACAAAATAGAGCATATCAATAAATAAATATTATAAATAATCAAATAAAAATTTTGAAGTTGAAAAATATCATAACTGAAATAAAAAATTCATTAGAGAAGCACCATAACATATTGGAGGTGGCAGAATAAAGAACAAGCAATTTCAAAGATAAATCAATTGAGATGATTCAGTCTGAGGAACATGGAAAAAGAATGAACAAAAACTAATGGAGCCTCAGAGACCAGTGAGACATCATCAAGCAAACCAAGTAAGCATAAAGGAAAACCAAAAGGAGATGAGAGAAATGGGTAAATAGAACATGTGAAGATGTAATGGCCAAAACTAACACAATTTTAAGGAATAACATTAATCTAGACACCCAAGAAGCTTGACAAACTCCAGTAGGATAAACTTAAGGAGAGCAACATCTGCGTGCATTACAATCAAAACTAAAAGGCATGGAGGGAGAATACTGAAGACAGAAAGAGAAAAATGGCTCATTATGTACAAGGGATCCTTAATAAGATTAAGATTCTCATGAGAAGCCACAGAGGCAGTGGGATGACTTGCTCATATTTAAAATAATGAAAGAAAAAGACATTCAACCAAGAAGTCTATATTCAACAAATTATCCTTCAAAAGGAAGGAAAACAGCAATAACTAAAATAATTTGTTGCTAGCAGACCTTCCCTGTAAGTACTAAAGGAAGTGCCTCAGCTAAAATGGAGGAACTAGACAGTGACTCAAATCCACATTAAAAAAAAAAAAAAAGTATCAGTAAAGGTAGGTACCAAGAAAAATATAAAAGCCAGCTTTATTGTGTTATTTTGGTTTGTATTTTTTTCTTCTCCTACCTGATTGAAATTACATAAAGCAATAATTGTAAAACTACATTGATGAATTTATAATGTATAAACGTGTAATTTGTATGAAAATAAAAGCACCAAGGAGGGAGGAGGGAATAGAGCTATGTCAGAGCAAAGTTTTGGTGCACTATCAAAATCAAGTTGGTATTAATTTGAACTAGATTTTTAAAACTTATCACATTAATTGTACTTCCCAGCTATGCACAGTGGCTCACCTTTGTAATCTCAGCTACTCAAGAGGCTGAGGTGGGAGGATCCCTGGAGTCCTGGAGTTCAAGTCCAGCCTGGGCAACATAGTGAGACATCATCTCCAAACGAACAAACAAAACAAAAACTTTACTGAAAAACCCACAAATGTTTTTGGGAAAATAAACAGTATGGTTCTAAAATTTATATAGAAATGCAAGAAACCCAGAATAGCCAAAAAATCTTGGAAAAGAAGAACAAAGTTGGAAGACTCACACTTCTGCATTTCCATACTTCTAACCATCAGGCAGTTACTTTCCCCCATATTATATGTATGAGTAGTGAGCTTCTAGACAGAACCCAGCACTGCAGGCCCATTGTATGCTATTGAAGAATTGTATCTATCCCAAGTCTCTGGGGTCAATTCCCACTTGTGATTATGACAGCAAATATAAGAGATAAAAATTTTGTAATTTGGAAACTGGACAATGACTGTCACAGGTGACTGGAAACAGATGAGAGATAGGAAGTTGAGGCAAAAACTTGTATGGGGTCATTAAGCTTACAATATAAGGTGGCTTTGCAGACCAGGACCATTTTGCTTGCAAATTATAGAAACCAGACCACCATAACTTAGACATAAAAGGAAATGTATTGTCTTATGCAGTTCAACAGTCTGGGATCAGATCTATGGTTTCAAGCAAGGCTGGATTTAGGTGCTCAAACAATGTCATCAGGAACTTATCTCTCATCATCTCTGTGTTGACTTCGTTCTCAGATAGACTCAGCCAATTACCATCAGCAGCAGAAAAGAACATGCCACTTTTCCAAACGTTCCAGTAAAATCCCTATTTTTTTTTTTTTATTGGTCAGACCTGGGTTATATATTCATTCCCAGAAGCCATGATAAGTCCAACCTGACACACATCGACTAGGAGTGGGGAAGGAAACTCCTTCCAAGGAAAAATCAGAATGAGGCAAAAAAGAAGGAAATGCATGCTGAGCAAGCAAAAATACCAGCCACTCATCCCAGAGAGTAGGGCCAATTGAAGGTATTGAGTGCTTGACAATGGAAGGTATTGAGTGCTTGAGTGGGAGGTCAGAAACTCAGTAAGGTGCTGGGCCTTGAAGGGTCAATTCATCTAATACAGTAAATCTGGCTACAGATGCTTTTCCAGTGGTATAATCCTGTTGCAATTCTTGCTGAAGCTATGCTTCTCAGATTCTGATTTGGTGGGTCTGGAATGAAGTTCAAAAGTCAACATTGCTAACAAATTCCCAGGTGATGCTGATGTTGTTGGTTAGTGGACCACATTGTGGCATGCTGCTATGCTAAAGCATTAATGTAAATCATCTCTAGCTGTGGTGAGTTCTGCATCTTAATTGCCCTGCCCTTGAATTGGTGAGAGGTTAGACGATTCTGTATGCCCTGTCTGTGTGCCCTTGGCAGGCTCCATCCTCCTATCATTCGTCTGTCTCAGGGGGATTTGGGAATGAGAGGCAGCTTTTCTGCCAGAAGTATGGGCTTCCTCATTTTTCTACCCCAGGACTGCATGGGTTTAAGGCACTGGACCAAAGGAAAGCCTTGGCATGGGGTTCTGGAAGGTTAGTTAGCTGGCCCAAGATCAGCATTTTATTTCATAAAGGAGTCGGAGATTACTCAGTTTCTTGCTGCTCACTTATTGCTCTTTGGCTATAGACTAAAGAGATTTGCCAAAGCCCAGATGACTACAGTTGCAGGAGTGGGCCCTACTGAGGCCAGCTTCAACCAGCAGAGCTGCCAAGTTGACCCACAGGTTGATGAGTCACACAAAATGGTTGTTGTGAGCAGCTGAATTCGGGGGAAATTTCAATACTATATTATTATGGCAACAGATTACTGAAAGACTATCTGTGTGGATTTGGGAATTTTTTAAAACCTTTATAAGCCTCTGTTTTCTCTGTAAAATGAAGATAAACCCACATAGGGTTATTGTGAAGATTAAATAGAATAAGAAAGGGGAGAACCTTGACCCAGTATTCCAATAAATGTCAGAATTAGAACTACAGTTTTCCTGTATACAGCTAGTCTTCAAGAAGCCTCATAGAGAAAGAAACTTTCTGGTAGAATTAAAAAGACATGGTGTAAAAAAGAAGAGAGAAGTGGGATTTGTTATTCCCTTTTGGTGTCAGGTGGTTTCACAGATCATCCAATATATTTTATAGAATTCTATCTTCCCTACCAACTTATGTGGTAAGTTTCACTATTCACTTTTCATAGATGAGGAAACCAAGACACAAAAGCGAGCTGATTTTGTTAAAGTCAGATAGTCAATGGTAGAGGGCCTGGGATTAAAAAAGCAAAAACACTAAAAAATGAAAAATAAATACAAAAGTTAGATCTTTCACTCTAAATACCTTGCTCTTTCCACTATTAAAACCCAACTCAAACCTTAACCACATTACAGTTTTTATTAAAATATTTTTATTCAGAGCTCCCACTACAGAGTAAGAAAATAGATATCTTAACCAAACCTTTCAAAGATTACTTTTGCTTTTTCTATTTAACTTAATGTATCTTTTCTTTCCAGAATCAGTCTTTCTCTCCATCTCTTTGAATTTCTCCCTGACTCTCCAGTTATGTCTCTCTCCCTCTCTTCTCCCTGACTCGTTCTCTCTCTCTTTCTTTCTCTGCCTAACACAGGCTGTCTTCAGATCCCTGCAGTTAAAATTCAAGTGGAAAACAAGTGACTCAGCAAGCTGGATGTTGATTTCTTTGGTTTATTTGCTCTTAAAGAAAAAAAATTCTCTTGGCAGCATATCTAGAAAGAAAGAAAGAAACGAAAATTGTAAGGCTCTTGTAGGAAAAGCGTCATAGGTATACACAGTCTATATGGTATTTTAAAATTCAACCAGACAGGAAAGGAGGCCCAAGCTCACAGCAGAGTTTAAATAAACCTCTTTACCATTTGTGCTCACATGAATAAGCCATTTCTTCTTTCTATGTTTATTGTCTGTAGGAAATCAGACCTAGGATTGCTTTTTTTTTTTTTTCTTTGAGAGGGAATCTTGCTCTGTCACCCAGGTTGGAGTGCAGTGGCACAATCTCAGCTCACTGCAACCTCCGCTTCCCAGGTTCAAGTGATTCTCCTGCCTCAGCCTCCCTGGGATTACAGGCGCCCACCACCATGCCTGGCTAATTTTTATATTTTTAGTAGAGACAGGGTTTCACTATGTTGTCCAGGCTGGTGTTGAACTCCTGACCTCATGTGATCCACCTGCCTTGGCCTCCCAAAGTGCTGGGATTACCAGTGTGAGCCACCATACCTGGCCCCCAGGATTGCTTTTGTCAAGTGTGATTCTACACCTTTATCTGATTCTTGATCTGTACACATATAGCTTTTTTACTTTGTATTCATAGAAACAAAAGACTCAGAACCATGTTGTCATTTGGTACCATATGACCTAGATTTGGATGATGTGTTGGTCAGCAAAGGCCATGTTATACTGCAGTAACAAACATCATCATGCTCATAATGGCTCATAAGAAAAGTTTATTCTTCCACTTGCTATGTGCCCAACGTAGATTACCAGAGCCATTCTTCATCATACTCACTACTGGATATCTGCTGATGGAGGTTCCAACTTGGGATTCCATGATTGTCAATGTAGACAGAAAGGGGGAATGAGTCAAGCACAGGTACTTAAATGCTTCTTCTGGAAGAGACATTCATTACTCTTACTCATGCTTAATTGTACAAGTCAAGTCATGTGGCCTTTTTTTACTTTAGGGAGTGGGGAAGTGAGTCCTCCCACACCCCTAGAGAAGGAGAGCCAGGGTTTTATAAACAGCTCTAATAACTAGCCCAGATGGTCTCCCTGAAGTCAGGTAGGGTCCTTGCTTCTCCTTGACCAATAATAAAGTAGGATCCTAGCTGATTCACTTTTCTCTTAGGTGAACTAACTTCTTGGAAAGAAATGATGTCATATCTTATTTTACAGCTTAGAAGGTTAACATGTACAAGAAATGTCTGTGCTTTGAAAAAGGTAATGCAAAATTTTATTCTTTAAAATAATATGTACCTGGAGATAATACCCTTAAATATAAGCAACATCTTTTTTCAGTTATTTCTTGCTTCCAATGTTACCTGGAAAAAAGTCTTACGTTGCTCATGCTCTTGTTAGGAGTTACTGACTTTATTTTTAACCTATAATCCATAATTATCACTGAGCTCCAGGAAGCTAAAATTTTATTCATATTGTCGATGTGAAATTTGGCTGTCCAAGGTGCGCTGAACCTTCAAATATGTAGAACATATTTTAAGAAATGGCATGCATATGTTTAAATTCCAGCCAAATAAAGGTCCTCTTGTGATTTTCTAAAACATTTATCACATTTTCTACCAAACAAGATCGACAGAACTTGACTTAGAAAGCTGGCACACAGCTTCATGGAAACAGTTTCTAAAGCAGTGCTATCCAACATAACTTTCTGTGACGACAGAAATATACTACAGCTGCCTTGTCCAATAAGGTGACTACTAGCCACATGTGGCCATTTAGTGCTTAACATGTGGCTACTGACACTGAGGAACTGCATTTTAAATTTTGTTGAATTTTTATTAGTTTAAATTTGTATAGCCACACAGGCCAGTGCTACTATATTGAATAGCACTGCTGTAGAAGTTGGCTTTCAACTAATGTTTATTGTTGTTGAATTTTTAAAAACGAAAATGCATCCTTAACTTGAAATAAAGGAAGCTCACATGTGCATTCCTCGTCTGCTTGCTGAGAACCTGAGACTGCCACAGGAATGTTTTCTAATTCTGGGGTGTGAGCATCTTTCAGTTGTAGCAACCTGCAGAATCACTTATTTGGGAGTAGACTCTGGGTTAGGGCATGCTGAATGGCATTTTTGGCCTGTGGGATGGGATAGAGGGCAAGCTAGAGATTGTCCTCAAGAAGAACTATTACATCAGTTGGTTTAGTGGCCTGATACCCTCTCCTGGTGAGACCTATGGGCTCCAGAAGGTCACCTGAAGTGGTCAAGGAGAAGGTCCTGCCAGTTCATGCTGCAGAAGAACTGAGGTTCGCAAACATACAATCATCCCATAACTTACTCCTATGCCATCATCCCCCATCACTGTGGGGATCAAGGTTGACAGTTTTACATCTCCTTCTATTATTTGTCTCCCACCTCAGTATGCCCTCTCCATCATTCTGTAAAATTACATTCGCTATTTTATCCAATTTTTCTAGAGTATAAAACAAACATAATTTCATCCCTCCCCCAAGTATACACTCAAAAGACAAGTGCTCACCCTACAAACCAGCTCTCACAAATATAAACATTTGGGAGTGGACATTGACCATCACCATCATCATCACCAGGAGAAAACAGTTGACAACACTTCTTTTCTGATTTGTCCAGAGTTGCCAATCCTTCTTAGGTCTAATAGGTGCCTCTGTGCTAAGCCCTCAGGATACAAAGATGAATTACAAAGGTTTCCTCTTTCGGTGAGCTCCCAGCCAACAGCTGGAGATAAAAATATAAACAGTTGACTTGTGATTACACATAATAGTAGTGTGAGGTGCTTGAAAACAAAGGATAGGGAGTGACACAATAAAATATTTAGAATGAGATTAATATTCCCCCTAGTTACTTTGAATTTAGAGAAAGAAATATTTCCAAAACTGTTTATGGTAGATATGGCATTAATATTCACTAATCCTGATGCTTCTTTCTGGTCTCACAGGCTACGTTACTCAGTCTCATTTTTTGTTTTTTCTTTGAGATAGGGTCTCACTTTGTCACTCAGGCTGGAGTGCAGTAGCATGATCTCGGCTCACTGCAGCATCAACCTCCTGGCTCAAGCCATCTTCCCACTTCAGCCTCCCAAGTAGCTGAGACTACAGGCATGTGCCACTGTGTCTAGCTTATTTTTAATTTTTTTTTTTTTTTTTTTTTTTTTTTTTTTTTTTTTTGGTAGAGACACGGTCCCCCTATGTTGCCCAGGCTGATCTTGAACTCATAGGCTCAAGTGATCCTCCTGGCTCAGTCTCCCAAAGTGCTGAGATTACAGTCATGAGCTACCACACCCAGTCACTAGCCTCATTTACATTTAGGCAGGGGCCATGTGACAAGGTTCTGGGCAAGGTATCTGGTCAAATTGATGTGCCTCCCATAAAAACCTCCTGTTTTTTTCTTACAGAAACCTCATGTTCTCTTCTCTTACAGGAGCCATGGAAGCCAAATGCTGAGGATGGTGGCATCATAGGATGAATGGAGCTGGGTTCTTGAAGAACTGCTTGGAGGAAAGACAGCAAAAATGCCTCATGAATCCAACTGGACTGTTAAGTGAGAAATAAACTTTCATTGTGTTAAACCACTATAATCTGGGGGCTGTTTGTTGTAACTGCTAGAATCAATTACCCTTGCCAATATAGGGTTCAAATGGTTTCAACTGGGTTATCAGATATAATCTTTACAATCTCCACATTTTACCAAAGAAGAAATGAAGTAACTTGCCTAAATTCATACAGCTAATTTTTGGAAGTTCTAGGACTAGAACCCAGTCTCCCAATTTCCAGTCAAAGCTCAGCTCTACAAGGTCAAACTTGTCTCTATTCATCTATAAATCGTTTTCAACAACTCTTATATGACTGCTGGTAAAACAGAAATATGTATATTGAATTTTATGGCAAATAAAAGTTGTCTTTATGGGGAAGAGAACAAGATAACACTGAGGTTTACCAAAAGTGATTTATTTTGATATTAGCATATTTAGGTTGCTTATAAAGTGCTGAATTTGAAACATAGCTGGACATATTTTAGGTTTATCATTAGGCAATGCCTTGTTATATTGTGTGGTTTTGTTATTCTATGCCAGGTATATAAATTTATCCATTGCTGGGAGGTTGAAACTATTTGGATACAACATGTGGGTTCATCAATTACTGAGAAGAGTAGACTAACTTTTTCAAGACTCAATGCATCAGATTGAGCTCTAAGTTTCTTAGGCCATGGACTTAATCCATAACATCCATATTTTCTAGAATAAAGTGGGACAAAAAGAACCTAAAGTAATTCAATTGCTATGGTAGATGCTGTTGCCAGTATGATCAATAGCCATTCTTCCCTTCCATCATAGATATCAGAATCTTGATACATTCGAGTGGAACCAGCCTAGACCAGGTGATGATGAATGGTGATGAACATAAATCAGAAGTGGCAATCTTGGTCTCCCTTGCAAATGATAGTAGTTGGAATGGAACCAAATTCTGGTCAATGAAATGTAACTAGATAGCCACTGAAGGCTTCAGGAAACTATTTTCCTCTTTTCTAAGTGGAAAGTATGAGGAACAGCCATTATTGTCTATCCCATCCTTCCTGCATCTGGATTTAATTAGGTGAGGATGTGACTCTTGGAGTGGCAGCAGCAGTTCAAGGAGGGGGAAACACCTGTCTGGGTTGGAGCATTCTGTTCTTCATATCCCTTTGCAACACTCCCTCCCACAAGAGCACAGTTGCTTGTTTTTCAAGTCATGGGAATTGAGCTATTAAGGATTGGGCTCTGTTTAGGAACTATATGGTTCATGTCCCCACTCTACTTCTCTGACAAATTGGCCTGGTTACCATACTGTCTCTCTACTCTGAGTATGAGTAATACAAATAATGCCTGCCCTCAAATTTTTTATTTGTAAAACTAGGATGATAAAAATCTACTTGATAGTGTTATTGGAAGACTTAGATTAGTTTATTAAACTAATGTTTACTGAGCGCCTATCATGGGCCAAAATTGTGGAAAGCACTTATGATGCTAAGTGAACAAAGTAGACATGGTATCCTGCCCCTATGGGATTTCGAATCTAGTGGAAAAGACATGCAAGAAAACACATATTGTTAAGTAAATACACCAAGAATCAGCAATCAGTAACATTTTCAATGAACTGAACAGGATGGGACAATGGAGAAAAATGGTGGGGCAGGAAGACCACTTTAGACAGAGTGGCCAGAAAAGACCTTCAAAAGGTGGTGAGACTTAATCTGGGATAGGAAAGAGGTAAAGGAAGCCACCAGGCAAAGAGCAAGAAGCAAGGAAAAAGACTTGTAGCAGATTAAAGAGCAAGAGCAGAAGCCTTCAGATGAGGAAGAGCTTGGCTATTTCAGGAGAAGCAAGAGAGCAAACATGGGCTGGGTGCAGTGGCTCACATCTGAACTCTTAGCACTTTAGGAGGCTGAGGAGGGTGGATCACCTGAGGTCAAGAGTTTGAGATCAGCCTGGTCAAAATGGTGAAACCCCCTCTCTACACAAAATTACAAATATTAACTGGGCATGGTGGCGTGCTCCTGGTGTCCCAGCTACTCAGGAGGGTGGCTGAGGCAGGAGAATCGCTGGAACCCATGAGGCAGAGGTTGCAGTGAGCCGAGACTGCACCACTGCACTCCAGCCTGGGTGACAGGGTGAGACTATCTCAAAAAAAAAAAAAAAAAAAAAGGGCAAATGTGGCTGGAATGTAGTGAGTCAAAGAGTGACAGTGGCAGGAAGAAAGACGGAGAGAAGGAAAGGAAATAGGTCATGGGCCATGATACCCAATTTGGATTTGATTCTAAGCATGATGAGAAGTTCCTGAATGGTTTAAGCAGGTAATTGACCGATCTTCTAGGATTTTTAAACCAAAACCAGCTTTTGTGTAAAAAAGGTTTGGAGAGGTTCAGAAGGGATCAGACAGCAGGCCACTATAGTGCTGTTGGCATAAGACATGAGCAGCTTAGACTGGTAGAAGTGATGTGAGTGGAATGAACAGAACTAAATGGATTCAAGAAAAATTTAGAAATTAGAATCAACAGGATTTTCTGATGGATTGAATGTGGAAGGTGAAGGAAAGGAAGAATTAAATGATATTGTCTAGAGTTTTGGCTTGAAGAACTGGACAAATAAGGGGGCCACTTTTTGAAAGGAAAACATTGAAGAGGTTTTTAGATGGGGTAAACATCAAATTTGGTATAGTTTTTTTTAATGGCTATGAGATATCTATATGGAAGTGTATATTGGTATTGAATACATGTCTACACATATGTCTAGGCTGCTATATCAGTTAGCTATTGCTGTGTAACAAACCACACCAAAAGTCAGCAGTTTAAAACAATAGCTATTTTGTTATCCTATGATGTTGCACATTGTTTATTTAGCTGGGTTAAGCTGGAGGGACTCATTTGGTCTTGCCTGAGTTATCTCATGCATCAGTAGTCAGCTGCAAGTTGGTTAGATGGCTTTGCTTCTGGGGGTTGTTTGGTGGTCAGTTAGTGTAATGTTCTGTGCAGTTTTTCGTTCTTTAGTGGGCTGCCTTGGGTTAGATCATATGGTAGAGGGAGGGCTCCAAGAGTAAGCACAGGCTTAAAGTTGGTAATGCAATTGGCATTCCCCAACCTTCTATTGGTCAAAGAAAGTTATAGAACCAGTCCAGACTCACTGGGTGAGGAAATAGATTCCACCTCTTGATATGAGTTGTTGCAATGTGACTTTGCAACAGCTCACATCAAGATATGAAAGGGATATAAAGAGGCCATTAATTGGGGCCATAAATTCAATTAATTGGCTGTAGTACAGGTTATAACTCAAGAATCTTTAGCTTATAGGTGTTATTTAAAGCCATGGGACCAATTGAACTCAGCCAGAGAGAGGTTTAGATGAAGAAGAGTTGAATTCTAGGAAACTTAAGCATTTTGCCAATAATTGATTAAATAATTTATCAGTGAGGTTGGTGACAGCAAAAAGACTTAGAAGGAAAGGTCAGTGATGTAGAAGATAAAACAGGAAGCAAAAGCATGTAGAGCAGAGATTTGTGTGTATTAATGTTTAATAGACTGAGTCTGATATAGTTCATATTCATCTACTGAGGGTGTCCTCATTTCAGGGCACGTAGCTACCTCTATGTTAGAAAAAATACGTGGTATAAACTACAGTCCTACTATCCGTTCATGTAGAATATATCACTGAGTTGGAGGGACAGCCTCGTGCTTATGTAAAGTTAATAACAAGGCAGGACAACTACACAGGTGTTTCTCAAGAGCCCATCAGTGAGACTTTTTAAATAAGATAAAGACTTAACCCTTTTGCTGGTTACATGAGTGTTTTAAGTTTGTGAAAATTCATCAGATCACATAGTTATTACTTATGTGTTCTTCTATGTCAATGTTATAGTGCAATAAAAATTTTAAAACCCACACACATGCCTTACTCCTCTGGATTGTTGAGGCCTCAAAGTGGCTTAGTTTGATTAAGGTGCTAAATGACGTTTCATAAGAACTTACTTTTATTACATATATTTGCGTATATGTGTGATATAGTCATATATATTTCAGAGCCAAAATTTAGAAAAAGAGGCTTGGAAATAAACAAAACAAATTCCTTCTCTTTGTGAGCAATTTAATCATGATTGATTTTTAAAACTTTTAATCGTTTTGAAAAATATTTATTACCTTTGTCTTCTAACCCAGCTTAAATGAATCTCCAGTATGTAAAAGGAATTTAGTTATCTGCCTTAGCATGCATTGTCCTTTTAACATAGAGCAAAAGAAAATTCAAACAAGAGAAATTGCTTTTTGTTATAAATTTATGATAACAAAAGGTATAGAAGCCTCTTTTGAATAAGAAGACTCAAGAACAAACTTGCAACAGTTAGAAAGAAAAGAAGACCTTGCAGAAATTTTTTAGAAGGCCAAATCAGATAGGGGCTTGCTTGGAAAACTGGCATAGGGACAAATTGGCTGGGTCAGAAAGGAAAGCAACTTTTAGAAAATTGTCTATGGAAACAATCAAAGCATCAAAAGTCGGTAAGAATAATTTAGAGATGCTGGGGAGGAGGGAGGGCAAGACATCTCAGATCCTCAGGAGGTTTGCATCATGTTCTACGAAAAGTTGAAATAGAAGCAAGCCTCTTATAACTAATGCAACTAAAAAATTATTATTATTATTATTATTATTTTTATTATTTTTGAGATGGAGTCTTACTCATCGCCCAGGCTGGAGTGCAGTGGCGCGATCTCGGCTCACTGCAAGCTCCGCCTCCCGGGTTCACCCCATTCTCCTGCCTCAGCCTCCGGAGTAGCTGGGACTACAGGTGCCCGCCACCACGCCCGGTTAATTTTTTTTTTTTTTTTTTTTTTTTTTGTATTTTCAGTAGAGACGGCTTTTCACACCGTGTTAGCCAGGATGGTCTCCATCTCCTGACCTCATGATCCGCCCGCTTCGGCTCCCAAAGTGCTGGGATTACAGGCGTGAGCCACTGCATCCGGCCTAAAAAATTATTATTAACTGTGTGTCCATGGCCTGTGAGCATAGTCAATGGCTGAACTCTCATAGAGCTGGCTGACTTGCAAGGTACTTAGAAATGATGAGATACAAGGACATTTAATTCAGATGAGAAAATTGAGGCGCAGGGAGACTAAATATTTTGCCAAAGGCCATCTGACTAATAAATGGTTGAAACACAACCAGAGCTAACAATAAAGACATACAGAACTGGACTGAGTTAAATACCTCAAGGTTTCAACAGAGGCCTACCCTGTTTCTGTGGGTAAACCATGCAAAATACTGGCTTTGTAAAAGATGAAGTTGGTGTGGATTTTTTTTTTTTTTTTTTTTCTGTATTGGTCAAGGCCAGTGACCAGAAGCAGTGAGAGTGCCAGAAGTGCTCTACAATGGGTAGGATGGAGACTGATTTCTGTAAGTTTAGAATAAAATGGCCACAAATTCTCGGATACTCCTTTCACTGGGAGCTTGGGGGTCTATATCTCCTCCCTTGGATCTGGGTGGGCTTGTGACTGCCATCTGAATAATGGATTGGGTTTGGAGGTCAAGGAGAGAAGCCCGGGCACCAGTTTGCCACACAGGATGATGACAACTTGGACCCTAACCCTAACCTGAACCCTAACCCTAACCTTAAACTCTTTTCTGGAGGTTAGGTGAAGACAAAGTTTCTAAACATATTTTGGAGGCAGAATGAATGGGACTTGGTGATAAAATGGATGTGGGATGGTATGGCTTGAGCAACTAAGTAGTGTCAATTCCCCCAGAAAGGAAAGCTAGGCAGAGAACCTCAAAGTTCTATTTTAGCCATGTTCCATTTGGGGTGACCATGAAATATCCTAATTTCTATTTGGGATTGGAAGTCAAGTGGGAAATTGGATTTACAAACCTAGGGCCCAAAAAAAAGTTCTGAGGTAGATATATAATTTTTCTTATTAAACGAAAATTAGTTTTTAAAACTTGAATTATTCTTTTGACACAGCTACTTTGGGTGTGGTCTTAAATCCTGTAAATTTCAATGTCCTTTTGTGCTTTCCAATCACTTCAGCTCCAGGCTTCTTCCTGTAATGCCAGGGTCCTCTTTCTCCATCTTTGCTTTTGTGTCTATGAATATTTCTTTCAGTCCTCTTCTCGCCTTATGAAGTAAAGCACAGGTTGACCAGATTTCTGGACTCTTAGCAGCAGCATCAGAAAAAAAAAAAAAAAAAAAAATCAAGATCTGGAGCTTAAATGGCTCCATACCATATATTTGTAACTTCACAGCAGTCCCCAGAGTTAAAGAAAAATACTGGAGGTCCTAAGTCTGAGAAAAAATTGGTGCTCCATCATCAGTTTGCCTATGAAATTCTGTAACTCAATATGGCTAATTATATCCCTTTTTTTTTTTTTTTTTTTTTTTTTTTTTTTTTTTTTTTTTGGTCTATAGAAGCATGGAGCAATGGCTACCTTTCCAGATCTAATAACTTCCCATGGGACTGTCATGATGGTTAGTCCCTTACACCCAAATTCCCACTATTCCTCTTTCAGAATTGCTGTTGTTTTCCCATTAGGTCATTTCTATTCCTGGAGCTTGTTATTCTGACCCCAATAAGTCATAGCTTTGGAAAGATACACTCATTTAATTCCTGTCCTCAGAAATCATTCCCATTATTTCTTTATTTCATTGATTCTTTCTCTGCAATATTTGTAATTGGTCCTTGTCATAGGAAGTCAAAAGACCGAAAAGAGTAGAAAGGATGCTTTTCTCCAAGATGTGACATATGCCTACCTGTATAGAACTGTTGTTTTGGATTTCTGCTGTTAGGAATCTAAATGGGAAATGCCCAACCAATACCCTGCTGAAGTATGTTCTACATAATGGGGTAGGGGGAGGGCAGTTCATTAGTGTCAACAATTTTGTCAGAGTGAAAATTAGCATCTCTCACAAATGGATATGACCACAGACTTAGAGACAGATCAGTCTGGGTATATAACGCTAGTCTGACTTAGCAGCTAGCTAACTGACCTTGAGCACAACCACTTAATATTTCTGTAAAATGTTTCCCTCATCTAAATTTTTGCAATTCTAGCTCATCTTTACCCTTCAAATCTGAACTCAAATGTCCTTGCTCTGAGAGGCCTTCTCTGCCTGCCCTCCCATGTAAAGAAACTAGCTCCATTTCTGGATAATTATTCTCTCATTTATTACTTTATTTCCTTCCTTCTACTTATGGTAATTATCTGAAATTGTCTTATTTACAATGTTTGCTTATGTGCTTATTTCTGATTCAACTTCCACTTTATCCCCAGCTCAGAATAGGTGCTCAGTGAATTAATAAAATGTCTGTGCAAGACCAAAATCACTAGCCAGTTTGGTGAGAAGACTCAACATAAATGATTATTTGCTATCCTTGCTTAGCACTGTCCATTGGAAATATAATGCAAACCACTTATGTAACTTTAAATGTTCTAACAATCACATTAGAAAAGTCAAAAGAAACAGAAAAAATGAGTTTTATATTGTATTCTACTTTACCCAATATATCCAACATATTTCAACATAAAAGTTATTAACATAAAAATTATCAATGAGTTCATTTACATTCTCTTTTTTATAGTATATATTTTTCCAAATTTTGTATGTGTTTGTTACATATAGCACATTTTAATTTGAATGTTAAATTTTTATTCGGAATACTCAATCTGTGTTTAGATTTTGTAAGATTTATAGTTGAAAAAGGAAATTCACATACGCAAATTGTTCCAAATATGTTTAAACATTTTTCAATACTCTAATCAAGCATCAGGTCTTAAATTTAAGTTTAAATGAATTAAGATGAAATATAATTAAAAGTTCAGTTCCTAGTTACAACAGACACATTTGGAGTGCTTAATAGCCACATGTGGCCAGTGGCTACCATATTGCAATTCTAAACATCTTGCCAAACATTTCTCATCATGTTATCTTGTGGAAACATGTTCTTACAATCAGGTTATGTTATTACAAAAGGAAGAAGAGAAAGGAACTTGTTTGCGTTAAGTGGAGGTGTATGGCAGGCACTTTGGTAAACGTTTTTTAAACAACCCTTTTAATGAATCTATGAGGCAAGTTTCATCATCCCCATTTTATACATTGGGAAACTGAAGGCTGAGAGAGTTTGCTGCAGGCCCATAATGTCCCTCTTCCTCTCCAGCAGTTTCTAGCTGAGAAGCCAGTGAGCAAACGGAAGATCACTCTTAGACTTCTATCTGGTCCTCCTGACATCTTCCCAAGCACTACCCCGACCATCTGAGAGCATACCTGGCTTCTTCTCCTCAGGTAGAGGCAACGCAAAGTAGGCTTTCTACTTCTCACTCATGCAGAACCTAGGGTTGACTGGCCACAGGTGAGGCCCTCTGCCTAAGGAGTAGAACAAACTCCCTTCTCCCCCTTTAAAGGGCTGAGAGAGCCCTGTCTTATCTCAGAGCTAGAGTGCAGGCAATTGAGATCTTTCCCCATGGTTCTATGGGAAAGCCTCTGGGTTGGGAAGGCCTCTGGGGATATGGAAATCAATTGGGCTGCAATCATTTAAAATTTTCTGCATTATTTAACTTAAACAATGCTCCTTCTATCCTTTGAAAAAAATAGCATATTTATTTGTATTTTTATTTCATTTTTTAATTTTATTTTTTTTTAAGACAGTCTCACCCTGTTACCCAGGCTAGAGTGCAGTGGTACAATCTTGGCTCACTGCAACCTCTGCCTCCAAGGTTCAAATTATTCTCCTGCCTCAGCCTCTCACCTGAGTAGCTGGGATTACGGGCATGGCACCATGCCCGGCTAATTTTTGTATTTTTAGTAGAGAGGGGGTTTACGCCGTGTTGGCCAGGCTGGTCTCAAACCCCTGACCTCAGGTGATCCACCCGCCTTGGCCTCCCAAAGTGCTGGGATTACAGGTGTGAGCCACCGTGCCCAGCCAATTGTATATTTAAAACAAGTTTGAAGTGCCCAGTCATAGTCTATCTTTACGCACACAGTTTCTCAAAAGGGTTCGGGGGGAATGTAATTTGATGACTTTATATGTCTAAGATTACTACTTGAACTTCAATATCCCCTTTCCCTTCTTTAGTGGCAGAACACCTTATTTTTAGCTGGGCACATACATCTCCCCTGAGAACAAAAATAACATTTCTCAGCTTTCCTTGCAGCTAGGTGTAGCAGTCATATGACTAAATTGGGCTAATGCAGTATATGAGGAAGTGTTGTATGAGGCTGATAAGCAATTTCCTTAGAAAATGGGTCTTTACCCTTCTTTACTTCCTTCCTCTACTGTGCAGGCTGGAATGCAGGTTTGATGTCTGGAGTTTCAGTAGCCATTTTGAGCCATAAGGTGAAGACCATGAACAACAAAATAAAAGGAGCTCGTATTCTTGGCACCATGGAGTGCTAAACCTGCCCTGCACTATTTAAATTTAAATTTTTCTTATGTGAGAGGAATATAAACTTTCATTTCTTTAAGTCACCATTTGCATTTTCTATCATAGGCATCTGCACCCAAATCAAATTCTAACTGAAACACACACACTTCTGAAGTAGAAGACAGTTATGGAAATGAGTGTTCTGCAACTGAAATGGCCCAATTAATTAGATTACACATGGAGATGAGAGATATGAGGTCTCACTTAGTCTGCTCATTATTAAAATGATCTCTAGGCCCATCACCCATATTTATTCATGATGTAAGAAATTTGCATTAGATTCTTAGATTAAATATTGGGCCAGATGTAGAGACTACAACATTTTCCACATATTGTTCATTTTACCATGTTTTATCTAGTGATATATATTTATTTTTAAATTTCCTTTTGTTTCCCTCTTACCTATATTTTTTATTCAACATTTCTTTTGTATCTTTTCTTTTCTTTTCTTTTTTGAGACAGGCTGTCACTCTGTCACCCAGGCTGGAATGCAGTGGCACAATCATGGCTCACTGCTGCCTCAGCCTCCTGGTTCAAGCAATCCTCCCACTTCAGCTTCCTGAGTAGCTAGGACTACAGGCATATGCCACCATGTCTGGTTAATTTTAATTTTTTGTAGAGACGGGAGTCTTACTATGTTACTCAGGCTGGTATTGAACTCCTGGGCTCAAGCCATCCTTCCACCTTGGTCTTTCAAAGTGCTGGGATTACAGGAATGAGCCATCATGCCCAGCCTGGTTCAGCATTTCCACATTAGACTTTCCCATGTTATTTTTCACAGACACAGAGAGATAATCATTACCAAGTGGAGTATTTTTCTGGTTAGGGAAGAATGGCACAAGGGTTGAACAAGGAAGAGACAAGGCTGGCTTTCAGGGCTGTCAGAAAGTGATGCTGTAATGTTGGCCTCATTACCCAAGTCCTGGTTAATAATGTGCAAAGGACACATGCAAAAAGTACATGTGCAGGAAAAAGACAGAAAGGAAGTGCCCAAATTGAGAGCAGTTGTTATTATCTGGAGAATGGAATAGAACCCACACTATTATTTTTCATCTTATATACTTTTGGATTATTTGTTGCATTTTTATCATTAGAATCAGCATTTCTTATTCTATAATTTAAGAAATAGAAATTAGTCAAGAGGTGCGTAGTCAAGAGGTGATAGTGATTTAAAGTCACGGACGCCATGGAAATGTTCAGTTGTGCCTCTGTCCAAAAGTCATTCACAGACCTAAGACCACATTCTGGAAAACCTTGGATCTGCCCTTGTGTCTTCCAGGAGAGTTTCCTCTTTCTTGCTTAGTCAATATAGGAGAGTCATTTCTGGGTAAGTAGTAGGAGGGCAGTGAAATGCTGGGCCAGGCTGAGGATTACCTGCAGACTGGGTCACCACAGACACCAACCTAAATATTTACCCAGGTGCTGATTACATGACTGTGCTTTCATTTTGTCATCACACTGTTTGCTGAGTTCCCTGAAATACCCCAATTCCTCTTACTCCAGACATTTTGCTATTCTTCCTCCCAGGAATCTATTTCTCTGTCCAGCTTCATGGTCATTGGCTTGCTATTGTAGATGATTGCATTAAAGGTTACAGATTTCCATGCCTCCATTTACCCACAGCTTTGGTTAGTGACCTTACACGCTGGTTCTGGGCTTGGCTGAGATGTGTTTAGAGACAGTAGCCAACTCATTGAAAGCAGTGACTCAAAAAAGGGCATGAACATTTTGGCTTTCTCTGTTTCTCTTGGATCCTTGCCACAATCAAGAGAACAGGCTTGAGCTGGCCTGCTGGAAGAGTGTGAGAGATACATGGAGTAGAGCCAAGTCATCCAAGCCAAGGCCACCCTGAACCAGGAACTGACAGCTAATTCAGCAGCTGAGAGTGGATGCCTGAACAAGCCCTGCCAAGATCAGCCAAGACCAATCCAGATTTGCAGAACTTCCTAGTAGAAATGTAAGCTCATGAAAAATAACAAATGGTTGTTCTTTCATGCCACTCAGTTTTGGGATGGTTTGTTACATAGTAATAGCTAATTGATTCAGTTGCACATTCCTTTCCTCATCTGCCTTCCTCCTTCCACCTTACCAAAGCACATCAGACCATCTCTAAGCAACTGCCTTATTTCCAATTCTCATGGCTTCCTTGGTCACATCTTCAAATACTTCCAACAGCTTGCATTCCACCCATAAGCCTGCAGAAGCGAGAGAGAGAGAGAAAAAAAAAAAAGAAATACATTGAGGATCCTAGCAGTGGCCTATTTCATATGTGAGGGGCAAGGATTAAACTCTCTGTCTGCCCTGGGACACATCTGAGGCAGGCAAATGCTACGTTATACTGGGCCAATTGACTGGTTTCTAAGATGACTGTTCTCTCACCTATAGAGCCCTCATTTTCTCCCTTTTCTTGCTTACTTCACTGCTAACACCATAGATGGTGGTCAATCTCATCAAAGCCAGAAAGCACACAATTAAAGGGCAAACCCATAACTTTCTATTCATAGTTTAGAGAAGGAGGAAAAAAAGAAGGAAAGGAAAATATTTAAGTTAATATAGTTAGAAGCTCTGTATATTGGCTTGATGCTGATGGACACATGGGAAACTCATGTTTTGGCCAACAGGAAAATTATGAACCATCATCCCATTGATTCAGAACTGTGTGTATGAACAGGTCTCAAAGTGAATACAAGTTCCAGTTCTGCCATTTAACACCTATGTAACTGTATCAGTTTTCTCTGTGTAACAAACCACTCCCAAATTTTGTGGCTCAAAACAACCATTCACTCATAATTGTTCATGAATCTATGGATCAGCTAAGGGTTCTGCTGATTCGGGTTGAGCTTGCCTGATCTTGGTGGGGCTTGGTCACGCATCTGTGGTCAGCTGGAGGTTTGGCTGGTGCTGATTGATTTCATATGGTGACATGGGAATGACTGGACTCTGTCTCCACATGGTCACGCATCACTCAACAGGCTAGCCTAGGTTTATTTACTTGATGGTCACGGTGTTCCAGAGTATGCAAGAGGAGAAATCCTGATGCACAAGCACTTCCCAGGCCTCTGCTGGCACCATGCTTGCTCTGTTCTATTGGCTGAAGCAAGTCACATGGCCAAACCCAGCATCTGTGGGGAAATGTACTACCAATAGATAGATCCAGAGAGGCAGGAAAAATATTGGGGCCACTATGGCACTGATTCACCACAGTGATGTTACATAAATCTCCTGGTTTCTCTGAGCCTCAGTTTCTACCTCCAAAAAATGAATATAGTAGTATTAGTCTGTTGTGGGTTATTATGTTCCCCAAAAGATATGTAGATGTTCTAACCCCTGGTAGTTATGAATGTGACCTTAATTTGGGAATAGTACCTTTACAGGTGCAATCAAGTTAAGATGAGGTCATTAGTATGGGCCCTCATCTAATGTGACTGGTGTTGTTATAAGAAGAAGAAAACATCACATGAAGACAAAGACCCACAGGGAGAATGCTATGTGATGACTGAGGCAGAGATTGGCATAGCACAGCTACAAGCTTGTGAATGCCAAAAATTGATGGCCACTACTAAGAACGAGGAACAGGCAAGGATGGATTCTACCCAGAATTTCAGAAAACGTGGTCCTGTGAACACATTGATCTCAGACTACCAGCCTCCAGTACTGTGATACTACATTTATGCCACCCAGTTTGTATTACCTTGTTGTGGCAGGCCTAGTAAACTTAAACAGAGCCCAACTCATCTGCAAATCTTTTATCAAGGTTGAGTAAGAACAGTTACTGCTGATGGACGGACTCTAGTCCTACAAATGGTTATTCTGAGATATGCAGATCTTATAGTTTCCTATTTGTAGGAGGCTGCTCAGGCAGGGTGGAGGTTGTATAGTTGCTGGAGCATCAGAGCAGCCTCAGATCTCTGGTGTTAGAGTCCCTGGGATTTCTAAGGGAGGAAAATGCCAGCATTGCTTGTCCTCCTGTCAGCTTCTCTCCTGGTTTGTAGTGTTACCCGGGCTCCTGACAGACCTGCTTCCACCAATTCCTGAGCTTGAAATGCCTTCAGGGCCTGGGATTTTCCCCTTTGCTAAAGGAGAAGCCCTAATATCTGATAGCTGGCCTTGCTCCCATGTAGCTCTAGCTCTGGAAGCATTCCAGGAAGGCAGAGCCTAATTTAATCTTCCTTATCTTGTGATTTCAATACTGTGTCCTCCAATTTTACTTTCTTATTATGCAGGGAACGTGGTTCTAGGCATTGCTAGAGACAGTAGTAGTTGTTTTTGCAGGTAAACACAGGCAGGCAAAAGCTTGCCCCGTGGACTGTGGGAAGTCTCACGTCTCCCTGGGCATTGGATGAGGCTAAGTACATGAAAGGGCTCCCAGAATGCACCACTAGATTTCTCCCAGAATGCTCCCTGTTGCCTTCCCTAATTTTTCTCACCCTATTCACTTTGACTTGAGAAGGCTTTCTACCATCTCTCCATATTAAAATGATTCTTAAACTTGAAGAACTTTAAGACAAGTAAAAATGGAGAGAATATAGGACTTGAAAGAAAGATCTGAGTTTAAGATTCATATTTCACACTTACTGGGTGTCTTCAAGCAAGTCACTTAACATCTCTGATGCTGAATACTTACTATTATTATTATTATTATCTGGTAGACAAAGTAACCTCATTCTGAGAGTCAGCTAACATAATGGGCCCGAAAGTGCTAAACTGTGTAAGACCATTCAATTTAGAAGGGGAAAATTCACTCATTCATTCATCTAACTAATAACTATTGGAAGCCTGCTCCGTGCCAGGTTCTCAACTAGATGTTAGGAATATGAATGAACAGTATAGTTGAAGTCTCATAGAGCTTACATTCTAGTGCAGGAAATAGGCAATAAAATAGCAGACAAACAAATGGCATAATTGCAAATAAGGAGATAATTACAAATTATAATAATTGCTAGGAAGGAAGCCAACTGGATCTTAAGCAACAGGGACTGAATTGATAATGTCCGAGTTCGAAGGCTCTAATTCTCTGTACCTGGAGGAAAAACCAGGTACGGGTGTGAAGAGTGTGTGTGTGTGTGTGTGTGTGTGTGTATATATATATATATATAGAGAGAGAGAGAGAGAGAGAGTCTCACTCTATTGGCTAGACTGGAGTGCACTGACAGAATCATGGCTCACTGCAACCTTCCTTGAAGTCCCAGCGTGCCTATATATATATATATAGTAGAGATAGGGTCTCGCCACCATGCCCAGCTAATTTTTTGTTGTTGTTGTTTCTCAGTAGTGACAGGGTCTCGTTATGTTGTCCAGGCTGGTCTTGGTCTTGAACTCCTGGGCTCAAGAGATCCTCCTACCTCAGACACTAAAAGTACTGGGATTACAGACATGAGCCATCTAACCCAGCCCATATTTTTTTCATGTACTCTGAATTTCCTGTTGACCTGATTTTCTTACTGCCTTACCATTCTCTACTTATTAGGTCACTGGCATATGTGTATCTTCATGGGAGGACGGGGGTCCCTAGACAATATGGGGTGTCACTGAATCACAACTTAAAAGTTGAATGAAACAAAAGTTTAGAAAGCTAACTTTTGTCAGCAAAGAAAAAAATTTTTAAAAATGTGAAGCCTTTACATATTAAGAGCAATGTGCGGAGACTGAACAGTTTCATTGTAAAGCAGAGTAGAAAAAACTTAGCTTACATTTAAAGGAAAGTTTCAAGGAGACAGAAAGGAGTAGAAAGTTTCCCACCACTGAAAGAGAGAGGGAGAAAGAGAAACTAGGGGCAGGAGGTCATATATGAGTGAACTGGTTCCTTCTAGTAGATAGACAAAATCTTTAGAAAGATAGTTTTAGATGATCACTTAAGATGATTATTTTTGAGCAATGAGCTTCATAATTGCCTGCTCCTTATTGATAGAATGAATATTTTGGTAGCTGTGCATCTTACCTCACACAGTCCATAGTGACCAGAGAAACTGAACTCACCTTTAGTTACTGGAGTGGGGCTTAGTCTCAGCAAAAATTATGGTAATCCAAATCCTCTTGATGGCAATTGGTTCAGAAACCCAGGCTTTAGTCAATCAGCACATGGTATTCCTCTGTCCATTCTTACTTGTTCTGAGATGACCCAATCAAGATGAAGGAAAAGTTTTTAAATATAAGGTTACAGAGAAGTTTTTCTTTTTTTCTTTCCCATTGGTGATGGAGGAAGTAGGCTCTCCATACAGTAGTTAGTCCCCCCATCTCCATGGTTTTATTTTGATTTCTGCATCTTGGTTACCTATGGTCAACCACAGTCTGAAACTATTCCATAGACATTTTCAGAAATAAACAATTCACAAGTTTTAAATTGTGCACCATATCCACATTGTACATGCTACCACACATTAGTCATTGAACCCTCTCGGTTACCAGTTTGACTGTTGTTGTATTATAGTGCATGTGTTCAACCAACCCATATTTTACTTATGGTTGTTAATCTTTATGGTACCTAATTTATAAATTAAACTTTATCATAGTATATATGGATAGGAAAAAAGATAGTATATATAGCATTTGGTACTATCAGCAGTTTTAGGCATCCACTAGGGGTCTTGGAACAATTCCCTCTTGGATAAGGGGGTATTACTGTACCATTTACAGCCAGCTTCTGGCTATGCAGAGAAGTCAACTTTGGAATGAAGTCAACAGTGTGGATTTCATAGTGAAGAGGTGGAAATAACCCATGTCCCAGCTGACACTGCTGAGCCCTTGAATCAACCAAACCTAATGCTAGACTTTTCATTTTGTGCTATAATGGTGTTCTTTCTTATTTAATCCAGTTTGAGTCAGGGTTTCTGTTATTTAGAGCCAAAAGCATCCAAGATGATACAGTGGGAGAAATAACCAGACAGTTTTGGAGGAATGCCAGAACAAGGAAAATTATTCCTCACTTTTACCAGCAGATCTTAGGAACATTTAAAGACCGTAAGATGAATCCTATGCCAATAGGGAGACGTCAAAAAAGAAAAGAAATGAACACATGATAGCGTTAAATAGCAAGAAAGCTTATTTCACCTGCCTTAGCCTGAGAATGCTTTACAGAGAATTCACTTTCTTGCATGCCCCAGGAAACTGACTTGTAACCCCACCAAGGGACTCTCAGTAAAGAAGGTGGTGATTTTGTAGAAGAGGCCTGCAGCGTGGGTTACTCAGGCTCAAGATTCGATGGGAATCATTGCCATGTCCCAGAGGAGGAATTTCAACACCAAGACCACAAAAGAAAGACAATTCAGCAAGGACAGACTATAAATTACACAAGACCCAATAGATGCAGCAAAATTAGAGTTTTCCCTGAGAGGGTATATCTGAACTTGAGGTCATTGGGAGCCAGCAGAGAACAATATGTAGGTAAGCACAGAAACTTCTGCCTGTTCCCAAACACTGTGTTAGAAGGAAAGATCAGCTTGTGAGATCCACTGAGAAGGAAGAGATAACAATTCTTATAGAGCATTTGAATAAGAAATGATTAATAATTTGCCCAAATGAGACTGAGTTAATCTGAAAGAGATGATGTTAAACTGGTTGTGATGGATTGCACCATTTGTCCTAATTCTTTGCTCAACCCTGTATTCATGTATCATTTTGTCAAGTGACCTCATAATTCCTCTTTCTATGAGGTAGCGTCTGGGGCAGAGTCTATTTCCACACTCCTTGGAGCTGGGGTTGGTCACGTGACTTGCTTGAGTGAATGATGCAGACTGTAGTTTTATTTAGTTATCATCTGTCTCTCCCTTCCCACTTAAGGACATGTTAGCTATGGGTACAGGGTAGAGACATATAAGAGGCAGATTAAGACACTTAAACAACCCAAATGTGGTCTGCACAGTCCACATGGCACCCAAGTCCACCCCATGATAGTATGGGTATGGGCCAGTATAGACATTTTTATCTGATGGAGATTTGGATTCTTCCCAAGACTGAAAGTTGCTGGTCTCGCAGAGCATTGCTATCCAGACCACTGGGGGTAGCACTGAATTTGGCCCAAGGACCGCTTCTTTCTGGCGGAGAATAGTTTTGCTTCTGTCCTTGCAACAGGGATTTCACAGAGATGGTCTTCTTCTAAGGTTCATATCCAATCCCACTTAAGATTTTGATGTTAAAACATTTTTTTTTTCCTGTGGAATACTTCATTTTACTTTTCTAATGCAAGAGTAACAGCTAACTGAATGCTATGATTTCCCAGCAGTCTTAAAAGGCAAACTGGAGGACTGGGAGCCCAGGAGCTACCAAGCTGGAGGCTTCTTTGAATTATGCACTTAGGTGACCAACATATTTCAGACAAGAACTCAGACAAGGTCTAGGCTGACAATCTTGCTCCTTCTCAAAGCAAAGATGGCCTAGGAAACTAGTGAGGACAAAGACCAAAGAAGAAAGAAGGCCTGCCTTCTGGCACACAGGTGGCAAATGCTAAATGGCTTTTTTACGTCATTAATAACATTAATAATATTGGTAGATAACAAGCATCATAAAAATCTCATCAAAAAATGATAAAAGCTATGTTTGGCACCACAATGCCACTTGGAAACTGGCCTCTGTTTAATAGTAGTTGTCTGAATCACTAAGAATATTTGCCTGTTCCAGGCTTATCATTGGGACTGGCTCTAAAAACCATCAGCATTTATTTGTTTTTTCTTTCCTTTGTGAACTAAGTCTGCCTGCATTGTTAGTACACAGAGGACTTCTGAGATGAAACGAAGCTTGGTTGATTTACTGTGTCTCCTGCTGCCACAGCGTGTGCTGGAAATGAGACTTTGTGCCCAGGAATAGTGGAAAGGGGCACCTGTTCCATGTCCTGCTTCTGCCTCCCAGCCAAGGATCTCTGTGGATACCTTCCAGACAGTTAATTTAACTGGTTTCCTTGGATAGGCCAACAGCACGAGCTCTGGGCTCTGGCAGTTCCCAAGATAGGACCTATTTACCACATACCTTGTTTTGCTGACTGCAAAACTCTTGTTAGAATATGCTTATTTCTTCCCTAAACACTGAAGTCATCTTTCTAGTTGAAGCCTGCATATCCTTTGTGGAAACACAGGGATCCTACATTTAGTTTCTTTCAACTTGTTAACTGCTCAGTGTAAGTTATTGAGGTTTTATCTTTCAACACCAATGGGCAGAATGGAAATAGCAACCATAAAGCAGTCAATCAGTTAACAGGCATTGAGTTGGGGAATAATCTTTCTCTCTGCAGTAGAAACACACATAAAAAACAGTTATGGACTATATGTAAGTAAAAAGTAATGACCAAAAAATGTGAGTCACAATGGAGTATATGTATAAGCAATAATCGAGGAATACAAAATTAACAAAAGAGTCCAATCTTCAAGACAGTCCAAAGATCCCACTATTAGCCACTCTACCCCTTGCATGTTTAGATAAATAATGGGAAACTGCTGTGCAACTAATGGATGCCATTGCAAAAATCTGCTACTATAAGCAATTTTAGAAGTTTCTTGAGGTTGAAGAAATTAAACAATATGCTTGATCTGGTCTTTGGATTACAGACTTTTCATTTCAGATCTAGACCCAGCCCAACTTATTGTTTGCTAATGCAACCAAAATATGATAGGACTCTCTTGTGGAACTGTTTTTGCCTGGACAAGATAGCAGTGTTGTTTCTGGTGCCTAGAAGATGAATGTAAATCCTTACTGCAAGTTTTCTCAAAGATGTAGTGTAGGGGCTTCTCACAGTGAGTTGTTCAGAAAACATTCACAACATCCTCTCTAGGTGTCTCTTTACAAAATTTTTCAGTGAGAACAACTGCTAAATTTTCTCTCTTTTTCCAAACCTTCCTTTCACCAGCACGTGGCCTCTCATTTCTTCATTCCCTACTCTGCAATATTTCTGCCCATCATGCTTATAGCATGGGAACTCCCTTACCCCTTACACTTTACAGTATTGCTCTTCTGTTCTTTACACTATTGTTCTTCTGAGAATCATCCTCCTTCCCACTCCAACTTTAAATGAAATTCCAGTAAATAAAATTCTTCACTATGGTTAAAGACAGAACTCCCTACTCCTTAAGTGTGGACTACAGTTAGCATCTTGATTCCAAAGAATACAGGATGGAAAGGGAGAGAGAAGCAACTTTACAGTGAAGAAGTTGGCAAACACCACATTAGCCAGATGGTCGAGGTTAATGTCATTGGTGATAAGTCATGTTGATGATATGCACACTTGATATCATGTGTTTAAAATGCTATTTTGCCTCTGTGGTCTTTTCTCTGTGGGAAGACAATAACTCAAGTGTAACCATGAAAAGAAAAATTTAGAAAAATCGAATTGAAAGGCATTTCACCAAATGCCTGACTAGCTCTCCTCAAAGCTATTGTAGTTACCCCAAAAAACGAGAGTCTGAAAAACTGCCACAGCCCAGAGGAGTTAGGGAAATATGACAAACAAATATGATGTGGTATCCCAATTAGGATGCTGAAACAGAAAAACGTCATTAGGGAAAAATCAATGAAACCAGAATAAAGTATGGAGTTGACTTTTTTTTTTTCCTTAAGAAAAGGATAATTGATGTTTTGATTTGGACCAAGTATTTAGAGAAGGCACAAACTCTGGTTGTCCTTCCAGGGGACATAATGATTCTTAATTAAATTTGCTCCAGATAACTACCCAGTTTGCATGTGGTTTAGGCCTGCCAAAGTGTTACATTAAAAACCAATTAAATTAGTGGCTGATAGTAATAAAAATAAAAAATAGATCAAACTTCACTTCTGTGTCTGGAAGAAAAATAAGAGATCCAATTCATAACTCGGTACAATATTTTAAAACATTCTTTCTTCTCTCTAGTTTTCATGTAGCCTGTAGTTTTACTAATTCTACAAATCCCTTCCTTTCTATTATGCACCCCAGCTTTTTCTGCTGCCCCATCTTATGTGGTTCTTCTGTCTCATTCTCTTACTTTTTTCCTCCTGGTTCTTCTAAACTTTATCTACACATTATTCAGAGTCAACCACCGCAAAGGCCTGGGACCTTACCCAGTAAAGGCAGGGGAGAACACACCAAGTTGAGTGGTCAAACAGAGCATTCTCATTCACAAGGAGAAGAGAAGGGGATGAGGGGAGGCTGAGAACCCTGTAGGTTAATATGGATTGCCGCATCATAAATACGAACAATTGACTTTGATAGACAAACTAGCCTTCAGGGAACCATAATAGCCACTGCGGGTAAAAAGTGCATCCAGAGGAGGAATCATACAGTCTTGGTTCAAGTCCCAGTGACACCACTTAAATGATAAACTCTATGTTCTGTACAGATAAGATCTATGTCTGCCCTGCTTTCCGTTGTGACTCCAATGCCCAGTCCTGGGAAAGAATTCCTATATATTTGATGGGCGACTTTGAGAAGAAGAGTATCAGTTTCTTTCATTGTTAGGTAGCAAATTTAGGCAATTTCTGCCTAACCACTTCGCAGAGATTTTATGATAATGGACATGACCTACATCGTCTGGGAAATAACTTGGAAAAAGGAGATATAGTGGACAAAGCATCAGTGTGGACAGTGTATCAGTGTGGAAGGCAGCATAATACTATATAATTTACTTAATCAGATGGGGACTTGGGTAAGCTTAGTGCCTATAGTTTCTCATCTGTTAAATGGGGAGGATTGGGCTAAATGATCTCTGAGCTCTTACTGGTGCTCTGCAATGTGACTTTGCAGCTCCTTCCATCAAGAAGTGGGGTTGTGGCTGGGCATGGTGGCTCACACCTGTAATCCCAGCACTTTGGGAGGCCAAGGCGGGTGGACAACCTGAGGTCAGGAGTTTGAGACCAGCCTGGACAACATGGTGAAACCCCGCCTCTACTAAAAATATAAAAATTAGCTGGATGTGGTGGCACACACCTGTAGTCCCAGCTACTCGGGAGGCTGAGGCAGGAGAATGGCTTGAACCTGGGAGGCGGAGCTTGCAGTGAGCCGAGATCCGGCCACCGCACTCCAGCCTGGGTGACAGAGCGAGACTCCGTCTCAAAAAAAAAAAAAAAAAAAAAAAAAAAAAAAAAAAAAAGAAAAGAAAAGAAAAAAAGAGGTGAGGTTGACACACTTTGACAAATAGAATGTGGCAGGATGACAGTGAGCAAGTTCTGAGCCCAAATCTCAAGAGACCTTGTGCAATTTTGCTCTCACTCTTGGAACCCTGACTCCCCCTCGTAAATAAGCCCAGGCTAGGCTCTGAAGGATGATAGATACATGGGCTGGTCACTCCCATTGCCCCAGGCAATAGCCAGCCAAGTTCAGACACAGAGCCACTTAGCTGACCAGAAGTCAATTGCAGATGCATGAGTGATCCCAGGTGAGCTCGGAAAAACGATCCTAGTCTACACAAAGACAAGCCAAACACATCATTTTTTAAGTTACCAAATGTAGGGGTAGCTTGTTACATAGCAATTGTTCACTGAAAAACTTCCAAATCTAAAATGTAGCCAGTCAATTACTTTGGCTTCACTTGCACTTGCAGACAGTGGGCACATTTTCCAGGGAATCTCCCATGACTAAGAAAGGAATCTGAAACATCCAATGCATTGTCTTGATGGTCTATTGTGTGCTTCTGTGTACTTCCTATACATCATTGCTATATTGGCTATTATAAAAGCTCTTATAGTTATTGTTAAAACCTAGTCCTGGAACCTCTTTACTTCTTAAGATCTTTCGTATTTAGCAAAGGCTAAGCTACCAATGACTTTTGATACTAATTGGAAAAAAAAAAAAAAAAAAAAACCAATGTAGTAGAACATTGCTCTCTTCAGTTTCCTCACCCTTCTCCACTGAGAGTCACTGTCCCTGAAGATGGACAGCACCCACTTGTCTTTAGATATCTGGAATCTTTCACTAGGAAGTTGAAACTTGCTTGTTTGCTGTCATATTAGATTAGAACTTTATTCTCTGCATTTTAAAGCAACAGATTAACTCTGCTATGATGTGGCATATCATAGAAAACTCAGTTCAAGTTTCTTGGGTGAAAAGGGGGAATTAATGTCTGTTACCGTAAGTATCTGACTTCAGGAATGGTTTTAATTAGGTTTCAGTCTTTTTCGCTCCATGAATAATCTCTTTTCCTCTGTGTCGCCTTAGTTTACATGCAGACTTTCTCCATGTGGTAACAAAATGGCTCCTGGGAGCTCAAGGCTCCCATGTTTTATCCTAAATAACTGCAGCAGAAACAGATCTTTCCCTTCCCAATAGTTTCAGCCAGTCTTGACAGACTGATTTTCATTGGACTTCCTTGTATCACATCTTCTGCCTGAACCGATTACTTTTTTCAGGGGAATGGAAAAATGCAAAGGGGCCAAACTGGTAGCCTGCTATTCCCCCGAGAGAAAGTAAAATGGAAAGTGATGATGGGATTAGTGTAACTCAATCAACTGGATCAAGAGAGAGTGGGGTTTCCAAAGGAACATCAGGTGCTGTTAGTCGAAGGGAGAACAGATGCTGACCAGCAAACTAGCAGTTCCCACTAGAGCAGAGGTTTTCAGTCTTACTGTCGTTATAGTCACCTGGGGGAGCTTTTAGAAAACACCTCTAGAAGTATGGTCTGAGATATGGCCTGGGGATCAGTGTTATTTTAAATTCTCCAAGTGCTTCTAGTGAATAGCCAAGCAAGAGAATTGCTGTGTTAGAGATATTAATAGGTAATTAAGCCTTACCCTAGGGATACCTTGAAGTGCTATGGTCTTGTTAGTTTAGTTTTCACGTTAGTTTGAAGGAGTGCATCTCTTAGGGTAGAGTTTCCAACTCTACAGGAGGCCAAGAGTCAGTTTGGTGCAGCAGATCTGGGAGTTTGGGGTGGGTAGGTGGGAAACTCTAATTGCCCCCAATCTGAAATACATTAGCAACCTCCTCCTGTGTACACAGCTGCCAGTCCTGATGGCAACTTTTGAAATTAAAATTTGAGAAATCTTTTGTTCCAGAAAGCCAAAGAATACACTCCGATGCCCCCAATTACAGAAGGAGAAGTACAGAAGTTTAGATACCTGGTCAGAGGCCACTTCCTCCAGAGTTAAATGTATAGACCCTTGGGGGTCCCTGGTATTGTTCAGCCTGTTGAGCCCAGCCCTGGCTCCCTGATATCCTATCAGTGTGGGGTGGAACAGCCATTGCTATCTCTGCTACTGCAGTGTTTTCTCCCAGCTGGCTGGAGGACTGGATTCCCCTCATCTCTCCAGTGAGGAAAAGTTCTGGCCTATCATAAGAAGCCAACTGGAGACTGCAAATGTGGGGATGAGATGGCAAAATCTGTTTTTGGAGCTGCAGGAGACACACCTCTCTGTGTGCAGAGATGCCCCAGAAACTTGTTAGGCGGGCATTGGCAGCTGCTGAACGTCCAGGGGTGCGTGGGGGTTTCGGAGGCTATCTGGGTCTCCACACTCGGAATTCCAAGTCTTCCCTTACCGAGGTCGAGGCCCTGGGAAAAACACTCTGTGTTGCTTCTCTCGCAATTTTAATTTCCGAGAAACCGGAAGAAGAAAATGCTCAGGGAAAGGCAGTAGATGCAGGAGGCAAAGTAATGGATTGCAAACCCCAAACCCAAAGCCTTGATTCCTGTCTGCGTTCCTGCCTGAACCTCAGTTTTCTCACCTGTAAAATGGGATATTAGATACCGTCTGAGAGTCCTCCAGGCTCTGTAGGTTCTGAGGCTATGATGAGGCGGCAGGAGCCACTAGCCTGCTTTGCTTTGGGGGCAACTCGTGGTTTACAGCCGATGGATTGTTTATGACCCTTCTCATTTTTAAGAGCAAAAGACACTTCCTTTCCTCCTTGTCATTTTCTTCCCTCCTGTCCACCATCACTGTCATGGCAGGAGTGTGAACTTTGGGTTAATGTCCAAAGTGTGTGAAGGGCAGGCCAGCCAAGTCCCATCTCTGTACGGTTTTACTTCCTACATCACACAGGGAGCTGTTTTGCACTTCTGCAGTTATGAAAGCTCGTTACCTTCCATTTTTGTTTGTCTCCCGTCCTCTGAATTCCTCCCCCTCTCCTCTCCAGTCCCGACCCCCCTTCCTTCGCTGCCGTTTACTGATCACCCGAGTTGTGATGACGCGCCAGGCATTGTGCCAAAGGCGAGGGCCCGAATTCATCAGGGGGTGGATTAGAAGGCTCTGCCCTAAGCGGGTCTATCTTCTAACAGAGCAGATGTAGAAATAAACAAACAGTGACAATGCAGTCACAGCACAGCGCCCCGAGGGCTCCCGCGGAAATGAGCACAGGCTGTTTGGAAAGCCCACGGGAGGCCCCTTGACCCAGGGGATGCCTTGCTGGCGCCCCTCGGCTCGGTGGCAGATTGCAGGGGGCGCGGGGGAGGCGTTGTCGCCAGCCCTGCCAGTGCCGCAGTGAGTCAGGAACCCCGCCTCCCAGCCTGCACCCGCGAACAAATCACCGCCACCCAACTCACTGCGGCACCGGACAGATTCCCTCCCGCCCACACCCTCACTGCGGCCCCGCCCGCTCTCCCGGGCGCCCCCCCCGCACTCCCCCACCCCGCGCCTTCTGCTCTTCTCTGGGCTCTGGCGCCCCGACCTTCCGCCCGGCCCGCAGCAGCCCTAGGGGTGGGGGTAGCCGGCCCAGCTTTAGGGAGGCGATCGCCCCGCTCCAGTGTTCCTTTGCATCAGGAACCTTGCTGGGGAAAGGGGAGAAACAGAAATAGTGAAATGACTCAGGATTTTTGAAGGGCTGGGACACAGTGGCGCAGAGGCCTCACTTCAGAAGAGGTGGGAGGCAAGACGCTTTGCCAATCTCTCTGTCTCAAACACAGGGCCCCTGCCCAAGCTCTGAGCTTAAATTTCCGAAGGAGAGTAAAAATGCAGATATAATTTACAGCTCTAAAAATAAACGGATGTATTTGGATGAATTCACACCAAGCAGGTGACCCAGATAAAGGAAGTAAGATCTCAGAACCTTGAGCGTCCACAAAATAATCTCTGCTGGACAGAGATCGAGTTCTCTCAGCCGGCTGCCTTTCCAGTTGACCTTAAGGGAAGAAAGGATGGAAATGAAAAGTAGTGACTAGGGTCATTTCAGTCTCAAACCACCCAAAGGTACCTCGCAGGAAAGCCACTCAGATGTATCCCGCTGGTTTGAGACTCCCTGGCTATGGGGGTCAGCAGGTTCTGCAGGAGCTCGTGCTGTAGCTAGGATTGACTTTGTATCTCCCGGGTCACTAGCCATGGGCTATAGCTAGGATTGACTTTGTACCTCCCGGGTCACTAGCTATGGGCTAATGGAGGGGAAAGGTGCTGCCTTGGCCTCTGGGATCAAAGATTTAGCTCAGGCCCAGATGGGCTTCAGCCAAGATGGGCAGTGATTTGTTCAGTAAAACATGACTGGGAGTCTTCATTTCTCTGGTCCGTACCAGTTTGCTATCAGATGAGGAAATGGCTGTCCGTCCTTCATACAGCAGCCAAGGTCACACTCACGGAACCTAAGTCAGTTCATACCCTCATCTGCTGAGATTCCTCCACTGACTTCCCATCCAAAGTCATTACCAAAGCTAAAAGACCCTCCAGGATTGGGCCCCTGTTATCACTCACCTCCTTGCCTTCCGTTCTCCCCGTTGCTCCCTCTGCTCCAGCCATACTGGCCTTCTCCCTGGTCCTTGAAGATGGCAGCTGCACCCCAACCTCATGGCCTTCCTGCCGTCCCCTCCACCTGGAACTCTCTTCCCTCAGGTATTTATTTTATTTCACTGCTCAAAAGACCAAACGATCCAAAATAGCATCTTTTTCACAGCACTTTTTTTCTCTATTGCTTTCATGTCCTTATTATGTATTTATTTATTGGTTTATCATATATCTTCCCTAGAAGGTAAGTTCCCTCAGAGCAAGGACTTTGCCTTGTAGACTGCTCTATTCCCAGTGTCTGATACATTGTAGGTGTTCAATAAATACCTGTAAAAAGAATGAGGTTGGAATAGGCCACATAATTTGCTTAACTTCATGCAGTCAGTTAGCGGCAGAGCCAGGAACCAAACCCTCATCTCCTCCTCCTGGTCTAGAACTTTTCAAGAACCTCACCCTCAAGCTGGTTATATGGAAATGATATTGAAATGGAATCAGATTGGACAATGGCCACTGGACAAGCTGGACACCTTTTGAGCAAGATGCAGTTTTTAGGGTTCTCTAATCTCTCTAAAAGCTCAAATGCTCCTTACTTTGGAATGTGAATATTTATAAAATTGATAAGTTCCAATAGATGTTCAGAGGTTCACAAGGCAGTACCAACCTCTGGTCTTTCTTGACATTTCTTCTTTAGTTACCTTTGAGGACTTGGCTGGAAGTCAAAATTTATGGAGTTGAGGGCCTTTGTAATGCAGTTCATCCTACCCATTAAGGCTGAAGCTATTTTTGGGAGAGAGAGTCCTGCCAACTGAACCCAAAATTGTAAAATCATAAAATCTGTATCAATGTGTTGGAGTGTGGCTGATGATCATCTGGGCAAAGACGAGCATTCTAAGAGGTTCAGTCCTCTTGAGGCTGTTTTTTGAGCTAAGAAAAGTTCCTTTCCTTAGCAATGATTTATTTTCTCTTCTAAGGTTGTGTATTATAAAGAAAGTCCAAGAATTTCAGCAGTGCTAGTACTTTTTAAAATAGCATGATGCAAAGAAATAATTTGCAGAGTTAGAGACAGGAAAACTAGGTTTGTGTCTTGGTTTCTGTATATACCAACTCTGCGACCTCCTTTGTACTCTGAGTCCTCACTTGAACAGTTGGGGTCATCCTATCCAACTGAGAACAACATTGTGAGGGTCAGATGAGTTAGTGTGGAATAAAGTGCCTTGTAAGCACTATAGGATTGGATACTACAGTGCCCAGCATGATGCTATTAGAAAGAATATATGTATTCTTATAATTGAAAACCAAAGTCCACCTTTGTGAGGCTACACTCGGGGTGGGGGATATGTACAAAACAAAGCCCACTGGGGTATAATAAAAAATAAGTTGAGAGCCAAAATGGAAAACCTGCAGGTGTCACGAATAAAATATGAAAGAAGCACTGTGCCAACAACTATGGAGGAAATGTGATCAGTGAGCACTTTGGGAAAGTTGCGATGGCTGAATCATAGGGCTGGAACTGGTGAGAGTTGGAGGGGTCAGAGAAATGGATCTGACCAAACTGAGATGAAACACAAAGTGGGAGGAATGGAAGGATGGGTAGGGCAGGACTAGTTACTATTTTCCTCCCTTCTTTAGGTTAGTAAATATTATTGAAGTGCTTACCCTCCAAGTGTTAGGCACTGTCTTCTTTCCATCATCTTCAGTAAACCGTCCCTAGATAACTGATGAATAGTCAAGTCCTTCTTTGTGTAAGTGGGTTGGTATTGGTACACTCTTCTCCCCCCACCCCAGCTTGGAGCTTAAAGAACTAAGCAACTTAAACCTCTGAAACACCTAGAAAAGCATATAATTTTCTATAGATGGAAATTGCCACAGGTTTCTAGGAATGCAGGAGAATTGGGTTTTCTGGGGTTTTGGAAATTAATAATTCAACAAATCTGAAATGGTAAAATAAGACCAAACAAAACATTTAATCTTACCCTTTTATTATCAATTTATCCAACACCTGTCTGTATTTCCTACTAGCTGCCTGCCTCCATATTGCCTGTGTTTATCAATAAACTATAAGGGGATAGACATCCTGTCTTCACAGCACATCAAGCACCAGGTCACTATGTAAAGAAGCACATAAGAAATGTTGTCTAATGGCAATGTGGTTTTTCTAACTCGTTAACCACAAAATAATCTTCAAATGTTTGAAGTTTTCAACCATTTATTAAATATTGATCTGGCATCTATGATATTCTCTTTTGTTGGTATAACTTCACCTACCTTATTTTTACTACCATTTTGCTCCCTAATAATAGCTTTTTGTAAATTAATGATGATGTAGATCTTGATACTGAGACTCCTGATAATTTGGGACATCAGAAGAGGTGATGATTTGCTGCCTGGAAAGAAACAGACAGTAATAATCATAAGGGGAAGACCCCATTTGCATTGAAATGGAAGTAGGAAGATGAAAGAAATGTAGCAAGTGTATTAGTCAGCTATTGCTGTATAACAAATCAGCCCCAAGCTCAATAGCTTCAAATAACAATATATGTTTTTTCTTGTTCACGTGTCAGCAGTTGGCTGCATGCTGGATGATCTAGGCTGGGCTCAGATGTGCTTGTCTTAAAGCAGTGAGTTAGGTTTAGATCTTTACACATGTTTTTCATTTCCCTTGGTTCAGTGAGCTACTGTGGGCAGATAATAGGAGCACAAGAGGGCAAGCACAACCAAGTAAGTCCATTTCTTGTCTTTGCTTGCATCACACTTGCTAACATTTCACTGGATGAAGCAGATCACATTTCCATTGCCTATCATGAATGGAGCAGGAGAGTGTATTCTGTCTCTAGTGTGAAGGATTGCAAAAGGTCACATGGATACAGGAAGGCATTAAGGACCTACATCAATAATGGATAAATAAGAATCCAGTTTCTCTATTTGGAACGTTCCCAGATTGTGGAAATATATCTTATTCTACCCTTTGATGTTCTAACTCATTGGAATCTGTTAATCTATGGATTAGGCTTTTCAAGCAGCAGTTGGACTTCCTCAGTGAAGGCCCTCTTGGCTGTAGGTTCATCGGTGAATGCCAAATCAGATGCATTACTAGACAGAATCAAAGAGTCTTAGTTTCAAGTCCCTGTGGCACATTTACCATTGGTGTATTCTTGAGTGGTTGTTTAACCTCTCCAAGACTTCATTTTCTTCTCTGTAAAAATGGGGGTTACAATTCATGCTCTATTTTTCACATAGGGTTGTTAAAGTTTTCTGTAGACTGGAAATAACTGTACCTGTAATGTACTATTATTACGGAGCAAAGAGCTTAAAGTCTTCTGAAGGGTACTGTTTGTACTAGAAGTTTGTGGAAGTTGATCTTGACTGATTGTGCTGATTCAATGACTTGCATTATTCTTATACCTCTTAGGCTCATTCTTGGGGCAGCCAAATTAAAGCATAAGGAATTTGAGTTGGGGGTGTGATAGAGTAGAATTTTCAATAAAGGGACATAGAGAAAGGTGGTAAAGCCAAGGAAAAATCCAACCCACTCCTTGCTCTTCTGAATACTAATTCTGCCATCCATGGATGTCCTAGGGTCTTACAGCATGGAATCTTGAAGTTAACTTCCTTTGCTGCAGTTTTGAATTATTTCTTCCTGGTTCTTCTCCAGTGGTTTCTCTAGAGGTTGGAGCATGCTATGGAGGCCAATACCAACAAACATGGAATAATGCACAGTTTTCAACAGTGTTTTGTGGTTTCATTTGCTTGGCTTTCATTTTAGTTATAAAATTCTTGATTTTCATGAATTCACCTAAAAATACATACTTATTTAACAACTTAGCAGTCTACATTATACATATTCATATCTGGAATGCCATCTGTTCTATCTCTTGGAAAGAGTTGGTTCCTCGGTGTGTGCCATCCAACCTCATCCAGGAGGTATCCTGGGGAGTCCATATGGCTTCTGGCATTTTCCAGGCCATACCAGTACCTGGGCTCAGGCCCAGGAAGTGGTCTGGTATTAGGAATGAGCATGAAACGAAATGGACTAAGGTTGAATCTGGAAGATAATCGAACTTTTCAGGCTGTTTCTCAAAGGATAAGAAAAGGCCATGGGCTATTTCTTGCAATGTCTCAGTGACAAAATTCATTATGTGGGAGGATTTCTCCCCAGTGCATCTATTTAGGCGAGGCCACTAAATACAGTGGAATAATCTTAGGGTTTTCTAAGAATAAACAACACACATCACATACAAGATAGGTTATAGGATTGAAATATGAGCTGAAGATAAAACAAACATGCACATCAAGCAAAAAACTTAAACCAGAATTGATGAGGATAGTATGAAGGGGTCATGGAATCAAGATTCCTTAGTTCTGGCCCTGACTTTGTCACTAACTAGCTGTAAAGTCTTAAACAAAGCATTTCACTGATTTGTGCCTCAGTTTCCTCATCTGTGACAGGAATAAATTAGAGCAGATATTGTTAAAGTCCTGTCCAGCCTTGTCATCGAAGACTTTTGTGCTCTCTCTTTTTTTTTTGTTTGAGACGAACTTTCTCTCTTGTTGTTCAGTGCAAAGGTGTGATCTCGGCTCACCACAATCTCCACCTCCCGGGATCAAGTGCTTCTCCTACCTCAGCCTCAGCTAGGATTACAGGCATGTGCCACCATGCCTGGCTAATTTTTTTGTGTTTTTAGTAGAGACAGGCTTTCTCAATGTTGGTTAGGCTGGTCTCAAACTCCCAACCTCAGGTGATCCGCCCGCCTCAGCCCCCCAAAGTGCTGGGATTACAGGCATGAGCCTTCTTTATCCTTAGTGGTAAAATGAGGAAATAGGGCCATGTCATCTAGAAGGTTCTGGCTCCTCCATCCATGATTGTATTTTCTAGTAGGAGTGCAACGGGGTCTGTGCAAGTCGTGTTGGCCCTGCATGTTCTTTGGTAAGGATTTTTGGTTGGAAGACAGAGAGGAAGATGAAAGAGAAGGAGACCTTTCTCCATGAATATTGAAGTGAATGTTTTGTTTAAAATGCCCCAAATAAAAATAAAACAAAGGAATCCAGATTTTGACATTTTCATGTAAATAATAGTCAACATACCATTAGGAAGACTAGTCAGAAAGTGCATAATTTAAAAGTGCATTTTTCATTTGCCGCATACAGTTTCAAGTGAACGTTTCTGGCAAAGCCCCATGCCTGGTGATGTTTTTCTTAGCATGGAGGGTTTAGGAACTGAGAGAGAGGCTATGCAGAGGGGGAAGTGTATTCAGAGATTCAACATGTCTGTGCTGCTCATCTTTTAGGACCGCTAGATTAATAACCTCATTGACTCTGACTTTCAGTGGAGTATCCAGACAGCTCACTGCCACTTCTGGAGCCTGAGGATGAATGATCATCCTCTACACCTTGGCTTGTTCATGCTTTTTCTTTCCTTTCTCTCCTAAAACCTTCCATCTAGTCCATCGCCCTCTGCTTGGCTGGCACTGACAGGAAAGAATACTTTGGCTTACTTGGCTTTGAATTCATAGCTTCTTTCTAGGCTGAGTTTATGTCAAATGGTTTGGGTATGCATCAGTCTATTTGGGGATGGAAAGGTGGAAATCATGTAAGCCACAACTTGTAGGGTGCATTTTAGAAAATTACTTTATTTTTTAATATACTTTAAGTTCTAGGGTACATGTGCACAACGTGCAGGTTTGTTACGTAGGTATACGTGTGACATGTTGGTTTGCTGCAGTCATCAACACATCATTTACATTAAATATTTCTCCTAATGCTATCCCTCCCCCATCCCCCACCCCTGACAGGCCCCTGTTTGTGATGTTCCCCACCCTGGGCCTATGTATTCTCATTGTTCAACTCCCACCTATGAGTGAGAACATGCAGTGTTTGATTTTCTGTCCTTGTGATAGCTTGCTGAGAATGATGGTTTCCAGCTTCATCCATGTCCCTCCAAAGGACATGAACTCATCCTTTTTATGGTTGCATAGTATTTCATGGTGTATATGTGCCACATTTTCTTAATCCAATCTATCATTGATGGACATTTCGGTTGGTTCCAAGTCTTTGCTGTTGAGAATAGTGCCACAGTAAACATACGTGTGCATGTCTTTATAGTAGCATGATTTATAATCCTTGGAGTATATACCCAGTAATGGGATCGCTGGATCGCTGGGTCAAATGGTATTTCTAGTTCTAGATCCTTGAGGAATCGCCACACTGTCTTCCACAATGGTTGAACTAATTTTTACTCCCACCAATAGTGTAAAAGTGTTCCTGTTTCTCCACATCCTCTCCAGCATCTGTTGTTTCCTGACTTTTTAATGATCATCGTTCTAACTGGCATGAGATGGTATCTTATTATGGTTTGGATTTGCATTTCTCTGATGACCAATGATGATGAGCATTTTTTCATATGTCTGTTGGCTGCATAAATGTCTTCTTTTGAGAAGTGTCTCTTCATATCCTTTGCCCACTTTTTGATGGGGTTGTTTATTTTTTTCTGGTAAATTTGTTTAAGTTCTTTGTAGATTCTGGATATTAACCCTTTTTCAGATGGGTAGATTGCAAAGATTTTCTCCCATTCTGTAGATTGTCTGTTCACTCTGATGATAGTTTCTTTTGCTGTACAGAAGCTCTTTAGTTTAATTAGATCCCATTTGTCTATTTTGGCTTTTGTTGCCATTGCTTTTGGTGTTTTAGTCATGAAGTGTTTGCCCATGCCTATGTCCTAAATGGTATTGCCTAGGTTTTCTTTAGGATTTTTATGGTGTTAGGTTTTACATTTAAGTCTTTAATCCATCTTGAATTAATTTTTGTATACAATGTAAGGAAGGGATCCAGTTTCAGCTTTCTATATGTGGCTAGCCAGCTTTCCCAGCACCATCTACTAAATAGGGAATGCTTTCCCCATTGCTTGTTTTTGTCAGATTTGTCAAAGATCTGATGGTTGTGGATGTTATATATATTTGTTTTGCTACCAGCACCATGCTGTTTTGGTTACTGTAGCCTTGTAGTATAGTTTGAAGTCAGGTAACTTCATGCCTCCACCTTTGTTCTTTTTGCTTAGGATTGTCTTGGCTATGTGGGCTCTTTTGTGGTTCCATATGAACTTTAAAGTAGTTTTTTTCCAATTCTGTGAAGAAAGTCAATGGTAGCTTGATGAGGATAGCATTGAATCTATAAATTACCTTGGGTAGTATGGCCATTTTCACAATATTGATTCTTCCTATCCATGAACATGGAATGTTCTTCCATTTGTTTGTGTCCTCTTTTATTTTGTTGAGCAGTGGTTTGTAGTTCTCCTTGAAGAGGTCCTTCACATCCCCTGTAAGTTGGATTCCTAGGTATTTTATTCTCTTTGTAGTAATTGTGGATGGGAGTTCACTCATGATTTGGCTCTCTCTTTGTCTGTTATTGGTGTATAGGAATGCTTGTGATTCTTGCACATTGATATTGTATCCTGAGACTTTAGTGAAGTTGCTTATCCACTTAAGGAGATTTTGGGCTGAGATGATGGGGTTTTCTAAATATACAATCATGTCATCTGCAAACAGGGACAATTTGACTTCCTCTTTTCCTGATAGAATACCCTTTATTTCTTTCTCTTGCCTGATTGCCCTAGCCAGAACTTCCAACACTATGTTGAATAGGAGTGGTGAGAGAAGGCATCCTTGTTTTGTGCCGGTTTTCAAAGGGAATGTTTCCAGTTTTTGCCCATTCAGTATGATATTGGCTGTGGGTTTGTTATAAATAGCTTTTATTATTTTGAGACATGTTCCATCAATATCTAGTTTATTGAGAGTTTTTAGCATGAAGGGCTGTTAAATTTTGTCAAAGGTCTTTCCTGCATCTATTGAGATAATCATGTGGTTTTTGTTGTTGGTTCTGTTTATGTGATGGATTACATTTATTGATTTGCGTATGTTGAACCAGTCTTGCATCTCAGGGATGAAGCCAACTTGATAGTGGAGGATAAGCTTTTTGATGTGCTGCTGGATTCAGTTTGCCAATATTTTAAGAATCCAGCCAATAATTTATTGAGGCTTTTCACGTTGATGTTCATCAGGAATATTGGCCTAAAATTCTCTTTTTTTGTTATGTCTCTACCAGGCTTTGGTATCAGGATGATCCTAGCCTCATAAAATGAATTAGGGAGGATTCCCTCTTTTTCTGTTGATTGCAATAGTTTGAGAAGGAATGGTACCATCTCCTCTTTGTACCTCTGGTAGAATTTGGTTATGAATCTGTCTGGTCCTGGCCTTTTTTTGGCTGGTAGGCTATTAATTATTGCCTCAATTTCAGAACCTGTTATTGGTCTCTTCAGAGATTCAACTTCTTCCTGGTTTGGTCTTGGGAGCATGCATGTGTCCAGGAATTTATCGTTTTCTTCTAGATTTTCTAGTTTGTTTGCATAGAGGTGTTTTTAGTATTCCCTGATGGTAGTTTGTATTTCTGTGGGATCGGTGGTGATATCCCCTTTATCATTTTTTATTGTGTCTATTTGATTCTTCTCTGTTTTCTTCTTTATTAGTCTTGCAGTAGTCTATCTATTTTGTTTTCAAAAAACCAACTCCTGGATTCATTGATTTTTTGAAGGGTTTTTTTTGTGTCTCTATCTCCTTCAGTTCTGCTCTGATCTTAGTTATTTCTTGCCTTCTGCTAGCTTTTGAATTTGTTTGCTCTTGCTTCTCTAGTTCTTTTAATTGGGATGTTAGGGTGTCAATTTTAGATGTTTCCTGCTTTCTTTTGTGGGCATTTAGTGATATAAATTTCCCTGTACATGCTGATTTAAATGTGTCCCAGAGATTCTGGTACGTTGTGTCTTTGTTTTCATTGGTTTCAAAGAACATCTTTATTTCTGCCTTCATTTCGTTATTTACCCAGTAGTCTTTCAGGAGTAGGTTGTTCGGTTCCCATGTAGTTGTGCAGTTTTGAGCGAGTTTATTAATCCTGAGTTCTAATTTGATTGCATTGTGGTCTGAGAGACAGTTTGTTGTCATTTCTGTTCTTTTACATCTGCTGAAGAGTGTTTTACTACCATTATGTGGTCAATTTTAGAATGAGTGTGATGTGGTGCTGAGAAGAATGTATACTCTGTTGATTTGGAGTAGAGAGGTCTGTAGATGTCTATTAGGTTCGCTTGGTCCAGAACTGAGTTCAAGTCCTGGATATCCTTGTTAACCTTCTGTCTCATTGATCTGTCTGTGGACAGTGGGGTGTTAAAGTCTCCCATAATTATTGTGTGGGAGTCTAAATCTCTTTGTAGGTCTCTAAGGACTTGCTTTATGAATCTGGGTGCTCCTGTATTGGGTACATATATGTTTAGGATGGTTAGCTCTTGGTGAATTGATCCCTTTACCATCATGTTGTGCCTTCTTTGTTGATTTAAAGTCTGTTTTATCAGAGACTAGGATTGCAAACCCTGCCTTTTTTTTTTTTTTTTTTTTTTGCTTTCCATTTGCTTGGTAGATCTTCCTCCATCCCTTTATTTTATTTTGTGCCTATATACATCTTTGCACATGAGATGAGTCTCCTGAATACAGCACACTGATGAGTCTTGACTCTATCTAATTTGCAGTCTGTATCTTTTAACTGGGGCACTTAGCCCATTTACATTTAAGGTTAATATTGTTATGTTTGAATTTGATCCTGTCATTATGATGTTAGCTGGTTATTTTGCTTGTTAATTGATGCAGTTTTCATAGCATCGATGGTCTTTACCATTTGGCATGTTTTTGCAATGGCTGGCACTGGTTGTTCCATTCCATGTTTAGTGCTTCCTTCAGGAGCTCTTTTAAGTCAGGTCTGGTGTGACAAAATCTCTCAGCATTTGCTTGTCTGTACATGATTTTATTTCTCCTTCACTTATGAAGCTTAATTTGACTGGATATGAGATTCTGGGTTGAAAATTCTTTTCTTTAAGAATGTTCAATATTGGCCCGTACTCTCTTCTGGCTTGTAGGGTTTCTGCCAAGAGATCCGATGTTAGTCTGATGGGCTTCCCTTTGTGGGTAACCTGACTTTCTTTCTGGCTGCCCTTAACATTTTTTCCTTCGTTTCAACCTTGGTGAATCTGACAATTATGTGTCTTGAGGTTGCTCTTCTTGAGGAGTATCTTTGTGGTGTTCTCTGTATTTCCTGAATGTGAACGTTGGCTTGCCTTGCTAGGTTAGGGAAGTTCTCCTGCATAATATCCTGCAGAGTGTTTTCTAACTTGGTTTCATTCTCCCTGTCACTTTCTGGTACACCAGACAAACATGTATTTGTCCTTTTCACATAGTCCCATATTTCTTGGAGGCTTTGTTTGTTTCTTTTCACTCTTTTTTCTCTCATCTTGTCTACTTGCTTTATTTCACTAATTTGGTCTTCAATCACTGATATCCTTTCTTCCACTTGATCGAATTGGCTATTGAAAATCGTGCATGTGTCATGAAGTTCTCATGCCACAGTTTTTAGCTGCATTAGGTTGTTTAAGGTCTTCTCTACACTGTTTATTTTAGTTAGTCATTTGTCTAACCCTTTTTCAAGTTTTTTAGCTTCTTTGTGATAGGTTAGACCATGCTCCTTTAGCTCAGAGAAGTTTGTTACTACCAACCTTCTGAAGCCTACTTCTGTCAACTTGTCAAACTCATTCTCCATCCAGTTTTGTTCCCTTGATGGTGAGGAGCTGCAATCCTTTGGAGGAGAAGAGGCACTATGTTGGAATTTTCCACTTTTCTGCTCTGGTTTCTCCCCATCTTTGTGGTTTTATCTACCTTTGGTCTTTGATGTTGGTGACCTACAGATGGGGTTTTGGTGTGGATGTCCTTTTTGTTGATGTTGATGCTATTCCTTTCTATTTATTAGTTTTCCTTCTGACAGACAGACCCCTCAGCTGCAGGTCAGTTGGAGTTTGCTGGAGGTCCACTCTAGACCCTGTTTACCTGGGTATCACCAGCAGAGCCTGCAGAACAGCAAATATTGCTGACTGATCCTTCCTCTGGAAGCTTTGTCTCAGAGAGGTACCTGCCTGTTTGAGGTGTCTGTTGACCCCTACTGGGAGGTGTTTTCCAGTCAGGCTACACGGGGGTCAGAGACCCGCTTGAGGAGGCAGTCTGTCTGTTCTCGGAGCTCGAACACCATGTTGAGAGAACCACTGCTCTCTTCAGAGCTGTCAGACAAGGACGTTTAAGTCTGCAGAAGCTGTCTGCTGTCTTTTGTTCTACTATGCCCTGCCCCCAGAGATGGAATCTGTAGAGGCAGTAGGCCTTGCTGAGCTGTGGTGGACTCTGCTCAGTTCATGTTTCCCAGGTTCTTTGTTTACACTGTGAGCTACTCAAGCCTCAGCAATGGCAGATGTCACTCCCCCCATCCAGCTGCAGCATTGCTGGTCAATCTCAGACTTCTGCGCGAGCAGTGAGCAAAGCTCCATGAGCATGGGACCCACCGAGCCAGGCACAGGAGGGTATCTCCTGGTCTGCTAGTTGCTAATACCGTGGGAAAAGCACAGTATTTGGTCAGGAGTGTACCATTTCTCCCGCTACAGTCTGTCATGGCTTTCCTCAGCTAGGAAAGGGAAATTCCCCTACCCCTTGTGCTTCCTGGGTGAGGCGATGCCCCACCCTGCTTCAGCTCACCCTCCATGGGCTATACCCCCTGTCCAACCAGTCCCATTGAGATGAACCAGGTACCTCAGTTGGAAATGCAGAAATCACCCATCTTCTGCATCGATCTTACTGGGAGCCGAAGACCGGAGCTGTTCCTATTCAGCCACCTTGGAAGCAACTCCCTGTAGGGTGCATTTTAAAAGGTATAAGCAGATGTCACTTTGTATAAATTCCTTGTGGACCCAAGTACAAATTACTCAGAAGGTGATACCAGCAAACCAATAGAGAAATGGGACAGAGAAAAGAAGGTAGCCAATGAAGGGTCGTTATCAAACAAACTAGGCTCAATCCCCCTGGGGAACTCTGAGAGCTCATACAGAACATGTGTCTTAGCATTACACAAAGGAAGCAAGGAAGCTGGGATATTTACTCACCAATTGCTGCCAGTTATTTATTGAGGGCTGCCTCGGTGTGGTGTTTTATCACCTGGCATTTCTGTACTATCTTGTGCTGGAGCAAAATCACTACAGTTAGCCCTCGGGAGTGGGAATTCAGGTAGGAGAGCATTATTGTGGTAAGATCTGAAGTGATGTGGGCAGGGCTCCACCTACACTTGCTCCAGATAGACACATCCAGGAGACCACTTGTAACAAACACATCTATGTAGCTGAAAGTATTAGAATTCCCAACTCAGACTTAAATAATAAGAGAGCCATAAGGATTCAAACTGAAATGTCCAAAGATTGATTTGGCTTTAGGTAAAATTTGATCTAGGCTCTTAAATGTTTTGACCAGGTGTGGGTTTCTTTTCTCTAATTCTTTCCACCACTTGCTATATGTTGGCTCCATCATGGGTAGCATCTACTTTCATGGTTGCAAAATAGCTAACAGTGGTTCCTTGGGGCTGTATTTTCTAGGTTCAACATCCAGCCAAGAGGAAAACTTCTGTTTTTTAAACAACTTAAATAAATCCTGAAATTAATTCTTTTGGGGCATGATTGGCCTTATTAGGGTTCACCTTTAACCCAATTGCTGTAGCCAGAGGGCTTCCGTCTTTCAAAACTCACTTTACTGGGGGAGAGGGTGGCCTCTAACTCAAAATACATGCTTCAGAAATTTGAAATCTGTAATGACAAGACTATGAAGTAACTAATACTGGGGCCCTTAAGTCTAGTAGCAGCACAAGTATTTGATAACCTTAAGCAAAGGAGGTAAATCAGTGATATTATCTCAGTCCTCTGATGTCAGAATCCAGCTGAACATCCAGGGAGGACAGAAAGAGATTAGTGGTGGATTGGTAAGGGAAGGAGGTAAAGGAAGAAAAATTGATGGCGAAAAGCTTGGGTACCAACAGCCCCTCCAGGGAGCTGAATTCAGACTGTATCTTTGACAACATTAATGCTGGGTAATATTTATTTAGCTGAGCCTAAGAGTCTCATCTCTCAAATTGGCACAGCAAGGTGCCATAGCAGCCAGGCTGCTGATAATTAACAGTGAAATGCCTGGCGTGCTTTCTCCCTGCAACATCCGAAGGGATGCATAGGACTGCTGGGTGAATTCATTTTCCTCTCACTGGCTGGGATAAGGATAGAGCTTGCTGCAGAAAATTACTGGAAAGGCAGCCAGACAGGAGCAGAACAAAATGGCTCTCGTGAGGATGCAGGCGGAGGAGGGTAACTCATCTCTTACCCGTGGAAGGTCACATACCCACCACATATTGCATTTTCAGTCCCCATAGGTGTAGTCCAAGGCCGGTGAAGGGAAGTTATATTGTTTATAACTCACAAGTGCCACATTTGAAACAGTAGTTGCAGAATCGTAGAATGTTAGAACTCAGATGGACGTTGAAGATTGTGTTATTTATCCATCTTGGCTGATGAAGAAACAGAGACCTACAACACAGAGATGTGTGGCTTGTCTAGCCCTGTGGTGAGTTTGTTGTAGAGTTGACACAAGAGCCCAGCAGTCTTATTTGCAAGTAGAGTGTTAACAGTAATGTCTATGTTCTAAATTCTTGAGATTCAACATGGACATAGACCCTGTTCCTCTTTTATAGCCGAATCATTTGGTGAAGTTCATATAGCAAGTCAGTAGAAGACGAAAAACCACAACCTTGATCAGTACTGTCCACAAATAATTCTGGAAGCCTCTCAAATTAACTTATAATATGATGATGGAAATGACAGATAATACTTATTTAGCTCCCAAAATACATGAGGCACTGTGTTAAATAATTTACAAGCATTATTATTTTTTATTTTAATCCTCATAATAACTCTTTGAGAGGTCTCAAAGAACTAACAGTTTAACTACCACTTAACCAAGTAATCCCATTACTGGGCATATACCCCAAAGAAAATAAATCATAAATCATTCTACCAAAAAAAAAAATGAACCTGTATGTTTATTGCAGCACTATTCACAGTAGCAAAGACAGAATCAATCTGGTTGTCCATCAATGGCGGATTGGATAAAGAAACTGTGGTACACATATATGATGGAATACTATGCTGCCACAAAAAAGAATAAAATCATGGCCTTGGTAGTGATGTGGATGCAGCTAGTGACCATTGCCCTAAGTGAATTAATGCAGAAACGGAAAACCAAATCCCACATGTTCTCACTTGTAAGTGAGAGCTAAACTTTGGGTACACATGGGCATAAAGATGGGAAGAACAGACACTGGAGAATACAAGAGGGGAAATGTAGGGAGGTGGCAAGGGTTGAAAAACTACATATCAGTTACTATGCTCACTACCTGGGTGACTGGTTCGATTGTACTCCAAACCTCAATGTCACACAATATACCTTTGTAACAAACCTGCCTATGTTCTCCCTGAATCGAAAATAAAAGTTAAAAAATAAATAAATAAATAACTCCTTGCTGTGGGCACTAATCCCACTGTATGGTGGAGGAAATTGAGGTTTATAAAGTTTATGAACTTGCCCGAGATCACACAATTAGTAAACTAGTGGAGCCAGGATGTGATCTTGCGTGTTCTCATTTAAGAGCTTGTACCTGTAATCATTATCAACCTTAACTTTTTCTACTTAGCCCTGCCACTGTTTCAATGACTTGCAGTGCATTCTGCTTCTCCGATAAGGAATTCTATATCCTGAGAAATCTGGTGTAATTTATTTTACCCCTAACAAAAAAATTATAAATATATGATACTTTGTAGAATTGCTGTTAAAGATTTTGGAGATTTGGTGTTTTTCCAAAAAGATTGCATATGAAACACATTTACATATTAAAAGACAGTTTTCCTAAATGTCAGTTCAAAATATAGATTTATTAGGATTTGGAAATAAAATCATTTTCTTTTATTGCTGATGCTTCTACTGAAGGATGTGCAAGTTACATCCCTGAATTAGAGCATCGTGGGAGAAGCTGACTCCGCCCAAAGTATTCCTGCCAAATAGCCTTTCTTCCTTCCCATTTCCCCACCCCTGATCCGCCTGACTTCCAATTCTCCTTCCCCAGTTTCTCCAGATGGCAGGCATCTTTCAGCCTCCTGGCTCCTGCAACTTTTTCCTACTGAATTAGAGCCAATTCCTCTAATCCAACTACCTCCTCTTCAAATGGGTATGCATAGCTTCTACAAGGATGAGGCCATCTGACTCCACTGCCTGTTGTCTTCCCTATCCAGCGTCCTTATTTAACTTCAGTTTTTCTCCAATTGGTCCTCATGGTGAGATGACCATTGGCTTGACTTGGATCAAGTTTCCCTGTTGTTCATTATCTGATCTTAATTTTTATTTTTCTGAACTTTACCATTAGTATCCCACTCTTCTCTCCTTTGGGGCTGTTTCTACTGCCACTATAATAGCATTATCATAACTTAGGGCAGCTGGGTCATCTCTGGTATTTTAAATGTCAAGCTATTTTGGCAATTATATCACCAGAGAGCTGGCTCAAGTATGACCAAAGAATTGACTGTTCATCTATAGGGGTGTGGGAGGAACTGCTTAGCAGTAAAGAGCAACCCACCACAAAAGAATGGGTTATTGAGGCAGAGGTGGGAATCACATGGAACATACCTGAGTATGGTTTCTACTTTTCTCTTTTTTCTATCAGTTCTTAGCTCATTAGGACCTGAATTTGCCTATCTTTCCTGTTTGTAAGCAATTACTGTCTTGTGTGCTGTATTCCAAGCTTTTCATATAGTAATAAAAAATTGTCCTCCATCTTCTAGAAATTTTCAGTCTACCTGAATGTTTATCATATGTATAATTGAACATTTCCCTAAAGCATAAAGATTCAATCAATGGGTTTTTACTGCTCCATGAGATATCACCTTTAAAAAGACAAATATTTTTTTCTGCTAGATCTCTTTATCTTCCCTGTGGGTTCCTCTTATTTTATTTCTACATCAATGTTCATATTTTAACTTATTATTTTATCTTCTTTTTAAATTTCTCTTGTGTTGAGGCTTGATGAAAGCCATAGGTTCTCTCTCCGCAATAAAATGTCCAAATATCACACACTCACAAATACATGTACAATTTTGGCCACAATTTCAAAGTGTTCACAGACACACCCATTCCTCACACTGCTGTCAGTCTAATTGTTCCATGAGATGAGTGAGGCCATTTTACTTTTCGAATCTTTGTCTTCTTTAGAGTAAAGTCCAAAGCTTTTCATGACCATTGCATAAATTACTCTTCCCTTCCATTTGTCTTCTATTCTACCAACATTTTGTGCATTCTTATCTCCTTGTGCCTTTGCTTATGTTATTCACTTGACCTAGAATGCCTTCCTCTCTTTCTGTATATTGAAGAATTATATGGATCCTTCCTACTCCCACTAATGACACCTTCTGTGAATCCCTCTATAATCCCAACCATTAAAGAAGGCACAAACACTATCAGGATTAATCTCCTCTTTCTTACCTTCCAATTCCCTGAAACTTTTATCTTTTGACACTACTTAGGACCACATAAATCTGAAGACTAAACAGAACCTTAAATATCATTTGGAAAACTTTTTTTGAGTTTGCCTCATATTATTCACTCACTTATAAATAATAATAAAATTTAAAAACATTTAGTGTGCAACTACTATGTACCAGGCACTGATCTGAGCCCTGGGATGTAGCCATGGACAAAACATTGCCTTTGGTCTCCTAGAAGTTCTTCATATTGAGAGAAGAAAGACTAGAAATACATTTTAGAAAAGATCTACAGCAAAAGACACTTTCGAATATGGAGTATTTGGAAGAATATTACTTTGAGAAATGAAGTAGAAGATGACTGAGATGGGGGAGGAGGAAATTTTTTTTAACTGGGAAGTCAAGAAAATCATCTCTGACATTTAAGTTGAGGTCTGAATGGTGAGAAGGAGTGGGCCAAGTAAAGAACTAAAGGTAGGAGAAGAGACTGTGTGGCAGAGGATATAGCAAGTACAAGGGCCCTGAGGTAGGAGCTTTCTTTCTCCTTCCTTCCTTCCTTTCTTCCTTCCTTCCTTCCTTCCTTCCTTCCTTCCTTCCTTCCTTCCTTCCTTCCTCTCTCTCCTTCCTTCCTTCCTTCCTTCCTCTCTCTCCTTCCTTCCTTCCTTCCTTCCTTCCTTCCTTCCTTTCAATCCTTCCTTCCTTCCTTCCTTCCTTCCTTCCTTCCTTCCTTCCTCTCTCTCTCTCCTTCCTTCCTTCCTTCCTTCCTTCCTTCCTTCCTTCCTTCCTTCCTTTCCTTCCTTCCTTCCTTCCTTCCTTCCTTCCTTCCTTCCCTTCCTTCCTTCCTTCCTTCCTTCCTTCCTTCCTTCCTTCCTTCCTTCCTTCCTTCCTTTCTTGCTTTCTTGCTTCTTTCTTTTTGATGGAGTCTCGCTCTGTTGCCAGGCTGGAGTGCAGTGGCATGATCTCGGCTGCAACCTCCAACTCCCTGGTTCAAGCAATTCTTCTGCCTCAGCCTCCTGAGTATGGGATTACAGGCGCATGCCACCATGCTCAGCTAAATTTTTGTATTTTTAGTAGAGATAGGGTATCACCATGTTGGCCAGGATGGTCTTAATCTCCTGACCTTGTGATCCGCCTCCCTCAGCCTCCCAAAGTGCTGGGATTGCAGGCATTAACCACCATGCCAGGCCGGAGGCAGGAGCTTTGTGAAGCACATCAGACAGTCAATCTAGCAGTGGGGGAGTAGGGTGTTTTTAGATGAGATCAGAGATCTCAGGAGAAGCAATAAGCTTGAAATTTGTTCTAAATGACATAGAGGCTTCCAAGTCTGCAAATTCCTTGAAAGCAGACATACCTTAGTTTTCTCTATGTTGCTGTGGCCTAGCACAGTGCTCGGCAAAAGAAATAATTACAATGAAGGAAAAAGTTTTACAATCAAGTCATTTTGAGAATGTTAAGATTCTCCTTACTGTAAACCAGAAGAAAGTGTCTCCTATGTCCATGGTCACATTTTGTTAAGAATTTGGCCAGTAAGTAACAGCCTTTAGTTTTCAATTTCCTCCTAGGACCATTGTAGGGATTTTTATGAGCCTATAACAGTCCTTTTTGCCCTGCAAGTTCCCATTCATTCTACTTTCTTTGGTTCTATCTTATCACTGAAATGGTTTGAAGCCTCAGGAATTTTACAAGCTTCAATCTGCTCTTGGCTTTTTGCCTCTGACATTTAATTTTCACACCTACTTTTATGAATTCAAGAATGGTACTAGACTGGCTTCTTCTGATAGAATGTTTTTCCCTTTCAACACATTGTCAAACATTACTTACTTAGAATGCTGTATAAAACATATATGTTTAGTTTAAAGAATAATTATAAAGCAAATACTTGTGCAATCACTACCCAGGTTAAGAAATAGAATGTCATATTTTGTAATATGGGATTTTAGAACCGAAAGTAACTTTTAGAAATAGAATTAGTTGGTTTGCAAACCTTTTACAGATGAAAACACCAAGGCTTAGAGTAGGCAAGTGTTTTTATACAGGTCTGTATAGCAGTTACTGATGCAGCTAACAGAGAATCATGAACTCAAAACCATCAGGCCCCACAAAACTCAGAGGTTTAATTTCTCATACCAGGCTGTCTGGGCTGTAAATGAATATTTTTAGTTTGAGTTGAGGAAGGACCTAATTATCTCATGAAGGGACTGTTGTTTTCATTTCCAAGAGTTTTCCATAAAGGCAATGCTGGTGGTCTACTCTGCAGGCACTTGCTAATCTCAAAAGCGGTAGGATTTTTAGCAGGGAGATTTTTTTTTTCTTCTTCTTCATCACCAACTTGGCTCATGTTTAGAGATAATATTTCCTTAAGTATCATGAGATTTTTGGTGAGTAAATCTTCTATGTGTTGTGGTATGAGTAGTTTGGAATTCTAAATTGTGACTTTTTATGCCAAAGACAATTTTAGTTGCAGGAGTGGAGCATTGTAAGCATGTCTGATCCTTTCCCTAGTAGGGTTGAGATCTAGCTCTCTCTCTCTCTCTCTCTCTCTCTCTCTCTCTCTCTCTCTCCACACACACACACACACACACACACACACATCCCTCAATGAACCAATCAACTCTGGTACCTTACAAGCACTAAACCATGGGGACAACAGTCACACAAACATGTATATTCTCCATTTGACTTTTTGCTCCCCAGAAGAGGCTTTCTTGACCTTCAGTAGGCAAGTGGGTAAGGGCAATGTTTTTTGATTCCTAAGGATTATTCAAAGGTGGAAAACTCCTGGGTATCTACCCAGAGGAAAAGAAGTCATTGTATAAGAAAGATACTTGCATATGCAAGTTTATGGCAGGGCAATTCACAGTTGCAAAAATATGGAACCAGCCCACATGCCCATCAGTCATCGAGTGGATAAAGAAAATGTGTGTGTGTGTATATATATATGTGTGTGTGTGTGTGTGTGTATATATATACCATGGACTACTACTACTCAGTCATAAAAAGGAAAGAAATAATGACATTTGTAGCTACCTGAATGGAATTGCAAACAATTATTTTAAGTGAACTAATTTAGGAATGGAAAACCAAACATTGTATGTTCTCACTCATAAGTGAGAACTAAGCTATGAGGATGTGAAGGCATAAGAATGATACAACAGACTTTGGGGACTCGCGGAAGGGGAAGGTTGAGCGAGGGGTAAGGGATAAAAGACTACACATTGGGTGCAGCATACATTGCTCAGGTGATGGGTGCACCAAAATCTCAGAAATCACCACTAAAGAACTTATCCACGTAACCAAACACCACCTGTTTCCCAAAAACCTATTGACATAAAAAAGTAAAAACAACAACAACAAAGGTGGAAAACTCAAAATGTCTTATATTCTTGGCAGAAAATATAAGGAAAGGAAGGTATAAGGTTTTGGAAACCGTAAGTGTAGTATGTTGGGAGTTAAATAGCAAAGAGTACTGGGGAACCACAGTTAACTGGAGACCATTTGCCCAGTCTAAAGACATTCACATTCAGAAATTTAACAAAGACGTTGTGAAAGCCAAACAAAATTTATCTGTAGGTAGAATAAAGCCTATAGCCATTTCCTTCGAAGTTTATCATCTCTGAATCTTTTCATATCAATCAAATCAAATTAAAATTGCCAAAAAGTGTAGTGGTGGTGGGGAAAAATTCAGAGTTACAGCATGTGGGTTCAGGGTTCTGGTGGTGGTGATCGTAGAAAAGGTGGTGGATAGAAGGGTCATGATATAGTTTGGATGTTTGTCCCCTCCAAATCTCATGTTGAAATGTAATACTCAATGTTGGAAGTGGGGACTGGTGGGAGGTGATTGGATCATGGGAGTGGATTCCTCATAGTTTAGCACCATCTCTTTGGTGATAAGTGAGTTCTTGCTCAGTTCATACAAGATGTGGTTCTTAAAAAGTCTGGGATCTCCCCCTTCTCCCTCTCTGTTGTACTCATTCTCACCATGGGATGCATCAGCCCCCCTTCACCTTCTGCCAGGACTTTTTTCCCTCCACCATGATTTTAAGCTTCCTGAAGCCATCACCAGAAATCAAGCAGATGCCAGCACCATGCCTCCTGCAGAGTCTGCAGAACTGGAAGCCAATGACACCTCTTTTTTCAAAAAAGTAAATAATCCTGCCTCAGATATTCCTTTATAGCAACTAAAATAATGATTTATATAGGTGAGACATAGGGGAATTAGTGTATGTGTATAATATATATATACACATATATACACATATGTATGTATATTATACACACCCATGTACATACACACACACGTGTGTGTGTATGTGTGTGTGCGCGCGCGTTGGTGAATTATCGTGACCAATATGGAAAGTGTGAGATTTTGGAAAATATATGATTTGGGATCTTGAAAAGCAAACCCTTCTCTTTTCACACTCAGGATGTGTGACATCTTCAGAATCAAATGAGTTCTTTCTGTGAGGTTCAGCTAAAGATTCAATGTCTTTTCAACACATGCTTCTCATGAGTTTGAAAGCTGGCATATCAATCTGTGAGTACTTGCAAAAGAGGGCTTTCTTAATTTTCTTGGCTTAAAATTTCTAAAGCACGTGAAGACTTTTTTTAGTAAACTTTTTATTGAAATATGAAATAAATACAGGAAAATACACATATTATAAGTGCGCAACTGAATGAAGTTTGGTAGCGTTAACAATCTGTGTAACCAGGACCCAAATGTAGAACTAGATCATTACCAGTACCCCAGATGCCTCTTTCATGTTCGTTTCTAGTCACTAACTCCCTAAGGATAACCACGATCCTGAATTTTCACACCATGAATTAAGTCTGCTTGTTTTTTGAATGTTAGACAGAATTATTTAGTATGTACTCTTTAGTGTTTGGTTGAGTGGCTTCTTTCTCTCAACAGTATGTATCAGTATTATTCAATGCACTTGTAAACCACCCATTCTCATTTTTTGTACACTAAACTACGCATGAATTCCAACATAATTTATCCATTCTACTGTTGATGAACTTGGGGATTCTCACCATCTTTGGCTATTACAAATAGTACTGTTGTGAAAAATCTGGTGCATTCTTGTTATCATTGAGTAAACATCTATATGAGGGAGATTCTTGACCTTTCCTCTTCTAAGCTTTCTTCTGTTCTTATACCCAGATTCTTGTCCTTGATCTCTTAACCTGGGGCATAGGCAGTTAAAGACTCTGAGATAGTTTCCATGAGCCACTTTCTGAATGCACTGGGAACACTTTGTCCAGCTTACTGTGACCTTTGCCTGGACCATATTTCTAGAATCAAATGGCCAAATAGGATGAGTCTGATTAAAAAGCAGAAAGACCTCATCAGTAGAACACATCATTCTGGTTTAAACTCTGCATCTAATATCATGATTTCTGAGCACTAGTCTGTGATTCCACCTGGTGAGCCAAGGTTTAGATGCTACCCATTACAGGTTGTCTTAGAAACCAATTCTGTCATGTCCTAATTGCATCTTTTAAGAATGCAAGAAAAACCTTTTTAAATCTATAGAGTATACAGTTCCTTCTGAAAATGTAATTACAATTCTACTAGCTAATGGCAGTCTCTGAGAACTCACAAAAGAAGGGATGTCTGTTTGTAGGATCTTCAAGTTTCTTAAAATCCACTTGGATAGAAAAACGGTCCATATATTAGAACAAAATATGTGAAAAGCAGGGCTTGTGATTAATGTGGGTTTTTGTCATACATACCTCAAAGCTAAACAGATAGCTATTATGAGAATTAGAGTAAAATTACTCATTCATTCCACAAAGCCAACTGAGCTTCTACTACTTGCTACTCTCTATGCTAATGTAATTTACATTAAATTATATTAAATTAAATGTTAATTATATAAGATAGCATCATTATAACATGATACATTATTTAAATGAGTGATAACAGCTGAGAAGAAAATAAAACAAAGTATGGAGAAGAGTGGGAGTATGATATTATTTTAGATGGGGGGTAGAGTCAGGAAATATCTTTGAATGGACAACCTGAGTGAAATGTGGAAGAAAACCTTGTCAAGATCTGGGAAGGAAGTATTCTGGAAAGAGGGAGCAGCAAGACCAAAGGCTCTGAAAGGAAAATAAGATGGACAAATTCAAGGCAGAGTGGCTGGAATATAGTGAGCACGAGGGAGAAGAGGAAGTCAGATGAGAGAGGAAGAGAAAGGCAGGTGTATTAGTCTGTTCTTGTGTTGCTATAAAGAAATACCTGAGACTGGGTAATTTATTTAAAAAGAGGTTTCATTGGCTCACAGAAGCATAGCACTGGCATCTGCTTCTGGGAAGGCCTCTGGAAACTTGCAATCATGATAGAAGGCCAAGCAGGCGCTTGTGTATCACATGGCAAAAGCAAGAGCAAGAGAAAGAGGGGAAAGGTGCCACACACTTGTAAATGAACAGATCTCATGGGAACTCACTCACTATTTCAAGAAAAGCACCAAGGGGACTGTGTTAAACCATTCATGAGAAATCCTCCCCCATGAGCCCATCACCTCCCACCAGGCCCCACCTCCAGCACTGGGGATGACATTTCAACATAAGATTTGGGCAGGGACACACATTCAAACTATATCAATAGGGATCAGGTAAGGAGTTTGGATTTTATTCCAAGGGTAATAGGATGCCACTGGATGTTAAATAGGAGTGCAAAATGTGGAGTTTGATTTCATGTATAGTTGGGAATGATCGGTTTGGCTTCTTCATAGAGAACAGGTTACAGGCATTAGGAATGAAAGCAGGGCAGTCTTCCTGAATTCTGAGAAATGCATTTAATTCCCTGGAGTTGGGGGCAGGTGGGATTCGTGTTATAGAAGTTGTCACAGGGCAGAGTAAAAAACTGTTTCAAAGGAAGAAAGGAGTCAACATAGGTGAGCAAACTGTTAAAATTTCAGGCTGAGAAGATACCAGGGTATCCTCTACCCATTTATTTTACAGACGAGAAAACCAAGGTTGAGAGAGCTTAAATAAGTTTCCTAAGGTGAAGATGTGATAACAACATTAAAAACATGAAGAAATTTGGTGAAAATTAATTCTATTATCAAAGTAAACTATTCATATGCAATAAAGTACATTTACGGGTAAGAATTACAAACATTTTGAAATTGAGAGTTGAAGTTTTTTTTGAAAGCTGAAAATTTGGAGAAAACAAAATGACCAACTCGTGATCCTTTATGCATTTTAGGAAAGCAGTATTAACCGAACTTTTTAATGGCAAGGTCTCTGCCATATTAAGTTTTCTAAAACTGTTGTGTGGACAATGGTTGGCATATGGTGGGTGCTATAAATGTCTGCTGAATGAATACAGGATAAAACCAGGAATCAGAAGACTTCTGGGGGGATGTAGAAAAGTGAAGAAAATAAAGGTATACGCTCTCAATTAGCGCAGTGTTAATGTTGAAAAAGAACAATTAAAACATTTGCCAGGGTGCCTTGGATTGTGAGTGACAGAAAGTTAGTTCAAACTAATCTAAGCATTAATGAACATCCATTTGTTCATGTAACTAAGTCCAGAGAGTAGTTCTGACTTCAGGCATGGCTGGATCCAGGGCTCATATGACATTTAAAGGATTATCTCTGTCTCTGTTTTCATCTCTCTTCTTTCATTTATTTGTTCAGCTTTCCTTCATGTTAACTTCATTCTCAGGTGAAGCTTTTTCCACAAGGAGGTCTCCCTACAGTTATAAGGTTACATCCACCAGTTTATTTACATAAACAAAAAGAGTGTCCTTTTCTCAAATGGTGCTATCCAAAGTCCTCAGACTCATGCTCATGGTCTTGCTTTGCCTAGGTTTGCATCATGTGACCATGTCTGAACCAATCAGAGTGATCTAGATGGTGGAATGACCTAGTTTGCCAGGCCTGGGTCATGTACTCAGTCCATGCCAGGCCAGTCAGCCCATGTTCACATGGGCTGAGAGTTGGAAAGGGAGTGTTTCCTAAACGAAGAGTGGAGTATGATTAACAAAAGTTGGTAGAGTGGATAGTGGCAAGCAAAACGACAAGATCTTCTACCAAAGCAAGAAAAGGAAAAGGGAATCTTGTAGTCTGAGAGGTAATTTCTGCTTATGCAATTCCCTAAAACCTAAGGCTCCTCAGTGCTAGAGCTAGACTTGTTAACTCACTATTCAAAAGGTTCCTTTGCTCACATTACCAACAGTGCAGATATTTGTAGACATTTTCAAGTGCTCTACCTATCTTCTTTCATGCTTTCTGAGGCAGCTAAATTTTCCTGACAAATTAAGTGGACTTCTTGTGTGCATAAAATCTCACAGGGCTAGCAGTCACTGCTATGTTTTTCTTCTCCTCACACCCTCACCAGCCATTGGTAGAGAACCGCAACCACTCATAGTTTATCCATAGCTTTTTTTGAAGTCATTCTTCAAGTTTATTGAAGGAGCCATCCACTGAGCCTAACATCTGCTTTCCTCAGAAGCTCAAGAGCTAGGTCAACTGAAATAATAAGTTGCATGGAGTGGTGGCTTCAGGTAAGTATGTAGCTTTTACTCTGTGATGAAGGTAGCCAAAGAGACAAACTCTGTTTCCTTATATTCCACCAAAATGTCCAAAAAATATCCTCCAAACCAGTTGAAAAATAAGTCAGCTGAAGGACTCCAAGACAATTAGATTAATTGAAAACACATCTCATAAAAGGAATTGAATAGATTTTTTAAGGCAACAGGACATCAATTAATGAGTTTCCCTTGGCATTTTTTCCAAATTGTAATATTTCTGAAATAATCCATTCAAGTATCCTTTGTGTAAATTCTGAGAATGTGTGTTTCTAGTCATATCACCTTGAGACCAGTGTTTACCACCTTCACAATTTTGCCACATGTGTTAAATTAATAGAGTAATGAGAAACCACTCTAGGTATTTCAAGTGGAAGGTTATTTAATACAGGGAAATAGATGCTTATAAAATGGTGAGAAGCGTATGGAAGTCAGAGGCACCAGTGGAACTTTGGTATCCATGTCAATGGGAAGAAACCACAGTTTTCATGTTTTCCACTCTTGCTACCATCATAACTGCCTCAGTCAACTAGAATAGAACCATGAGTCTGACTCCTGCGTGTGCTCAAATCTCTTAAAGCTTATTAATCATCTGCCACTACTGCAGCAAGGCTCCCTTCACTTTCGTTCTGCCTTACAAAACTCATGCAACTGCATCTAATTGGCACAACAGAATTCATCCAGAGCCTTAACCACAAGGATGTCTGGAAAGTATAATTCTAAGACATCCAACCTCTTGGAAAGAAAAGGGGAGGTTGAAAAAACTAATCCAAGAATGTACCACCTGTACTAACTTTACAAATTTAAGTTATTTTAAAAGGAAACTTTATACTTACACTGTAAATGAAAATCCAGGATCATTTGCCATTAACAGATGGTACTTGTCAAAGTAAATGCAAAAAAATTGTTTGCCTCAAGTTTCCCAAAGATGTTCTTCCTCCCAGAGAGAACAGAGTGATTATGAAAAGGCTCTTCTCCTAGCCTCTCCTTGTTACTGAGGATTCTGTCCTTTCTGCACCCTTCCTCTGTGCTACTCCCATCTATCTACTTGGTGAGAGCCAAACAACAATATTTGTAATTAAATTACAGGTCATATCTTGAATTATGGCAAATCATATTCAAGATTCTTTTATTTTCCTGGTGGGGAGATAAGAAGACCACTCAGAACCTCTCAGTCCCAACAACAGTACCCTTCAATGCAATTTACTGATGTGAAATCTTTTATTAGCATGTAAGCAACTTATAGATACTTTGACCTCCTCTGTCTTAAGTTCTAGGACAAAACTCAGTTTTTAAAAACTCGACCTGAATTTCAAATTTTAATAAGAAAGAAAATCAAGAACAATGACTCTTTCAGAGAGTTTCAAGAAGTGAAGAAACCCCAACAATCAGTTTAAAAGCAGGGTCTTTGTTGCCTTTGGGGTAGGGGCTGTGTTCCTGGGGACACTCACGCAGGTTGAGCCATCAACCCTGGGCAAGAGTTGTCTATTTAATCCAACTCCTTTCCTGGTGCTTTGAGTTGATCCTTCTTGTTATCAGCTGAACAAATCCTTCTCTACCATGGGGACTATAGCTTTCTCCTCTCTTTCCTCTACTTCACCTTGGTCAGCATGCCCCTTAACCTCCTATCCCCAACTCTGTTTTGTTTTCAGAGCAGTTACCACTCCCAACTTCATTTGTATTACTGTCTGCCTTTCAAAGAGCTCCACGATTGTCTGTTTTGTTTACAGTGGAAGCCCTAGCTTTAAAAACACTGCTTGTTATAAACACTCAGTTCATGTTGGTTGAATGAAAAATAAATGGGTGAATGAGCAGTCAGCCTGCCTAACTCAGCCAGGCCAATCTCAGAAAGAAGCCCAAACCCAGCTGAAATTCACTGTGGCCCTTACTGTGATTCACAAAATGTCAGATTAACCAAAACTATTTACAACAAAACGTGCTTCGAACTCCAGACAACTCTAATCAAATATAGGCCTCATGTTGCTGTAAACTTAATTTTGAGATAATGTTGGAATTTTTGTCTTTTGTTTTAGAGAGTAGAGAATTGGGCTTGAGGCTTGAGTCTGCCACCCCTGAATGAAAAGTCATTTAGATTCTTTCTCCTCTGTAAAATGAAGATATTTTTAGTTAATTCACTAATTGTTGCATGGGTCATATGAAATAAAGGCATTTATCCATATATTTCATTTTTAAGGAAGTAGTTTTATGGGTGCCTACTATCTACAAGGCTTTTAAATAGGTATCACAGAAAGGCGTGTGTAAGTGCTTTCTAACCCGCAAAAGTGTATAGAGATTCAAGGCAGGACTACAGTATAATGAAAGACTGGATGATTGGTCTTGTTTCTTCACTCCTTTACTATTGTGAAATTGCACTTCCACATCCTTTGCTGTAGGTTTACAGTGCCTCCCCCTAGGGCATGTGGAATATAATTCTCCATCTATGTGATGTTGGCCTCGGTCATGTGATTTGCTTTGACTAATGGCACGTGAGTGAGCAGGGGCTTTAAAAGTGCTTCATGGTTTGGCTGGGCCTCTTCTTCTGAGATCACCAAAGCATGTGTCTTTCGGTTCAGGAAAAACTCAGAGGCAAGGTGGGCAGACATGAGCCCCACCTACAGCCTGCAGTCAATCCACCCTGAGCCCAGCCAAGATCACCCAACTCACAGATCCATAAGTGAGGAAAGCAAATGCTTGGAGTTGTATGTAACTGAGATTCAAAGCTGTTTGCTGCACAGCAAAAACTGACTAGGACACATATTATTTAAGTGGATTGTTCTGACAATGGATGTGCCAGGCTGACACTTTCTCAGAGATACTGGGGAAAGCCAAAAACGTTAGATTTCAGTGCTGGCCTTCTTTCTAGGTACTGTTGCAACCACTGGCAATGGGATGCTGTGCAAGCTGGCTACTGTCACTTTTCTCACTTTACAGCCACATCGGTCTCTTTTGCTACTTCTTCCACTTGACAAGTGCACTCTTACTCGGGGCCTTTGTACTTGCTGTTCCCCACCCAGAATCCTACTGCTCCAGGTTATCCACATAGCTCACTCCTTTCCCGCTTGTGGTCTCTAAATGTCATCTTCTTCAGATCCTGCCTAGCATTTCAGCACTCCCCCACTCCCAATTCCCCGTTTTGATTTGCTTTTCTCAAAAGCACTTTTCACTTTCTCACTTAATATATTTTATACTGATTTATTAGATTGGTGCAAAAGTAATTGCAAGTTTTGCCATTACTTTCAATGGCAAAAAAACACAATGACTTTTGCAACAAACTAATACATTATTTATTATAGGTATCTATTTAATTTTATATTGTGTACCTCTCCCTACTAAGTTTTAAGCTCCATGAGAATGAGTTTAAAGAAAATATTTGTTGCTATTGTATTGCCAAGGCCAGGCTCATAATAGGCACTAAATAAATAATGTGGGATAAATAAACAAATGTCCCACGCTCAGAGTACAAGTACTGATATAAATCAGGCTACTGTATAAAACTTGAATTTATTCATTATTAGAGGAGCTCTCTGGGGAATTTGTGGGCCAGGCATGGTGGCATATACCTGTAGTTCCAACTACTCAAGATGATGAGGTGGGAAGATGGCTTGAGGCCAAGAGTTTGAGACTAGCCTAGGATACATAATAAGACCCCATCCCTTAAAAAACAAAAAGAAGACAAAATTGTGTGTTCTATTCTGCAAGATGGCTTGCGGTCATGTGGAGAATGGTTTAGGGATGGAGGGCATAAGGACTGAGGTTGGGTTTAGGGAATGGTTAGGAAGGCAGTGCACAGTTGCAGGTAAGAAATGACAAGATGTGACTGAACTCAGACACTGTCTGCAAATGAAGGGAAGGGGATAATTAGGAAATACCAAGCCTGTAGAATTGCAGAGCTTGTGACTGCTTAGATGTGAGGCATGGTGGGAATAGTGGAATCTCCATTGAGTCCTGAGTTTCTGGATTAGGTATCTGGGTAGATGCTGTTGCTCCCTGAGCGGGGAGATGCTGGAGTAAGAGAAGGTGTTTGAGGGGCAGGCACAGAAAGACATGAATGGGGTGTCAGGTCCCCATGGGCCAACAGATGTGTACCAGGAGGTTGAGAATGTGGCTATGGGACTTAAAAGACAATTTGGGCTGGGGTGAAAATTTGAGAGCCATGATTCTAGACTCTGAGGACAGCATGTGAAATGAGGAAAGGGGAGGGTCAAAGGGAACACCATTAATTAGGATAAATCCAGAAAAAGAAGAACTGCAAAAATAATGAACAGCCATCAGAGAAGTGGGATCAGAAAAATTCCCAGGGAATTTTTCTAAGAAGAGGAAGCCAACAGTGTCAGATGTCAGAAAGCTAGAAAGCAGCACAGGAACGAAAATTCTCCACTGCACTTGGCATACAGAGGTTCAGGTGACAGGGCGGACATTCTGTCAGGAAGGCTGAAGATCCTTACTTTCATTCTCATCCCACATCTCCATGAATGGGACCACAGGGGAGTGTTCCATTGTTCTCAAAATAAGCCTTTTGCCCGCCCCATTTGAGACCCCAGAGTTCTGTATCCAGATGGAAGAGATTCTCATTTACTTAAAATCCCAAATGACTATTGTCTCCCTTAGGCCAAATACCTGCAATTCCTTTACTTTATTAAGCAAACATGGTATGCTGGAAGGTTCTGGAATTAGGAGCTAAAAAGCCTGAGCTGATCTAGTTTAGGGTCTGTTATTGCTAAAGGGAAAACTTGAGTAATATATGAATTTTTTTTAAATTCAGTGTTTTTCATCTGTAAAATTTTGAGGTTGACCTCAGCCAGGTCTCTGGGAAGATGTGTCAAGAATATTTGAACTATCTTTTAACTTTCACATTTGTGAGTTAATGAAATCAATGGTAGATATTTATTGAAGATTCAACTAGTGGGCAATTTCTATTCCCTTCTAATAATAATTTTGCTGTTGGACCCACTCCATTCCTCTATATACTTTCTGAAAAACACAGAAGCCTAAACAGTCCACAGAATTCTCTACCATGGCCATGACTAATGCAGAGTACATAAGAAGGCGGAACAAAAGTACAGATTCTATACCACTGCTGTAGGCTGCTGCTGTTGTCAAGCTGCTAGTGATTTATTTAGTATTCTAGTCACAAGGAAGGAGAATATGAAATATATATCAGATCATTTGCATTGATACTTGAGGTTCCCTTTAAAAGTAATTAACCCGAATTAAGACGATGTTTACCAAGGGTCCTGAAAACATAACAAAACAAATAAAACCACCAGCCTACTGATTCAATAGTGAGATTTCTTAAATGTAGCTAAGGAAATTTTGTTCTCTGTGTTGTGTATTTTCCCACTGGGATCTTAATATGTTTGGCAAATGTGACTCAAATGCCAGTGAAATCTCCCCATCTTTGTCTCTTAAAGAAATGGAGCCAGTGAGAACTGAAGACCCATGACACCATCTCAGTGGTTGTATTGAAAATGTCATCTTTGGCGTTCATGCATTCCTTTGCCCCAGTCTTCAAGGGAAGTGTGTACTTTCCTGTCCTACTGATGTTGGCCTTGACCATGTGTCTTGCTTAGGCTAGTGGCAGTGGATGGACACGACAGTTTGTGCCGAGTGCCTTCTTACACCTCAGGAGACAGTGCATTTTCCTGCTAGTGCTTCTGGAAGCTTCTTCCTCCATCCTGAGAAGAGCTTCTCCCTAGTAGCTGCTACTTTTGTGGCCTGGGTCTAAAAATAATATTCATGGAACAAAATTGCCCCAGTCAACCTACAGACCCTGAGTGGCTCCAGCCAATCTGTAAACCCAGAAGCATAAGAATGACTATTGTTTTAAATCACTGAATTCCAGAGTGGTTTATTAACAATAGGACTACGTAAATAGCTAACTGAAATGATATCATTTGGCATAACAGCTTATCTTATAGACACATTTTGAGATCTCTGGTCTTTATCACTATCTTATTCAGGGCCTAATTGAATACAAGGCAAATACCATGGCAGAGCTGTGCTTAGAGAAAAGTTAGTTTACAACTTGAAAAAGCCCAGAAATCAAATTTGTCTAACAGTTGCCCATTTTTGAGGCCTGAGTCTGTGATTCTCAACCAGAGGCAATTTTGCCTCCTAGGGATATTTGGTGATGTCTGGATACATTTTTAATTGTTATCACCTGGGGTGGGAGTGCCGCTGGCATCTAGTGGGTAGAGGCCAGGGATGCTGCTAAACATCTTACGATGCACGACTCCTCACGGCAAAGAATTATCCAGTTCCAAATGTCTACAGTTTCAAAGTTTAGAAGCCAAGAGCTAAATATGTATTTCTTTGTATAATTGACTCTAAGGGCATATCAGATGTTATCTTTGGGCAACACAGCATTAAAATTGATATCATTTGTTAGGAACAAACAGGAAAACGTGGCCAAGTAAACGACAGCCTCCAGAGAAGATACCGGAATTCTTCTATTATTTATTAATCCCTTGAAAAACATAAAGCAAAAGTAATTATCTGCTCCCTTTTTGAGACTTAGAATCTTTCATTGGATTTATATGTTTCACTGAGGATTACGATTTTTATGAACACTTCCGTATTACTCAAATATCAGAGGCTCCATGCTCTACCTAGTTATTTACTCTCTCATCCATTCAGCTTATTTATGGAGCACCCTTAGAATTTCTCATTCTCAAGATGTCAGGTTTAATTTTATGTTTGCTTTGTTTTGTTTCAAATGGAGTATGTAAGAGTGCATGAACATTCACATTCATTTTGAGACACCTAGCAGTGAACACCATCTTTCTCTTTACCCTGCACCTTTGAACACCCCTTCCTGTGTTATGAGTCTTGAAAGTAGTAGAACCTGCCTCCCACTGGAGATATCTGAGACCTGAGATGCTTTTTCCCACCCTACTTTATAAATTACCAGATACAGCTGTGTAGGACTTTATATTAGAAGCTAGCAGAACCCATTCTGGTGATAGCTAGCGGTAGGTGCAAACGTTTAATGGTAGCAATAGAAGCACACAGATTCACTGTACAAGCATATTTCTTGGTATATTCTATAATTTAGTATCACATTTTATAAACACATATTTGATGTGTTTTGTTAGTAAGAGGTATGCCAACAGAATTTGATACCACTAGGTCAGTGAGGATGATATTAAGCTTAGAACAATGGTAATCTCAAGAGAGAACTCATTAGGGTCAACCTAAAACTGCTGAGCAGCAGGCTTTTGTCCCTCAAATCAGAAGGACTTTTCTGGCAAATCCACAGACCCAACAAGGTCCTCAAAATGGTGGGGCCTAGCAAAATTGTCCCCACTTTCCATTGTAGATTCCAAGTGAGGATGTGGCCAGGGCAGGCTCTCGTCATGCCAGCTCCACCGTTCTCTTAGTTTTGCCCCTTTGAAGCCACAGGAGTGGCTTCCCAAGGAGCCAGGACGTGAAGCAGGCAGAGGTTTCAAGGTCTGACCTGAAAGCTTAACCTCAGGAGTGCAAACAATGAGTGAATACAGCACTTCCCTGGCTACAATGTACTGGAATGCCCTTGTCTTTCTGCTAATTCAATTTAGCTGTTTTGGATTCCACACCAATAACTCCTTCAGACAACGCTTCTTCCTGCACCCAGCTACAAACAGACTACAAGGCGTCTAGACAGGAAACAATGCTCTGGCAGTAGAAGAGATAATCAATGGCAGATATCCCCTTCAAATGTTTTTTTTTCCCTAATCCTTACAAAAACCATGTGAGAAGGGTTAGTTTCTGTTTTTCAGGTAGGAAAATGGAGATTCGAAGTGGTAACCTGAATTCCAACTCAAGTTAGTCTGATTTTCAAGTCCATACTCTTTTTTATTAACTGCAGAAGTCAATGTGGATTTCATTTTATAACCTGTTTATATTCAAATGAACAAGATTTTTGTCATGGAAAAATCCAAGCCTTATCGGGAGAGAGAAAACAAGGAACATAAATTCAGCTCCTTTGGTGAAAGGGTAGCATTGCATATGGTTTCAAATCACTTGGAGAGGCAAGAAATCTGCTCTGAGTTTGCAAATTTGATTTTGAGGACTCCAGGCATGGGAGCTGTGTCAGAGTCAATATATCTGCCCAGGGATAGATTAGGACCAGGTGACTGCCAAGCTGTTCTCTGTCCCTTTCTGACTCACCTGCTCTATTCAGCAAATCACTGTGCAGTCAGACCATTGAGGCAAAAGGTAACTTTGTGCCCTCTGCCTTTTGACTTCTACCTCTCTCCCTGGGCTTTTTAAAACACCATGTTGGTGGCAACCAGTGACCACCTGCTTACAGGCACAAGTCGTTCAAAGTCATAAAACAAGAGCCAGCACCAGCCACTGAATTATCAAGGGTGTCTCAGCTTTTCTTTGAGAATACATGTTTTAATCAAAGGGTCAAATGGGGTACAGATGCTCCTTAACTTACAAAGGGGCTATGTCCCGAGAAACCTATCATAAGTTGAAAATATTGTAAAATACATTTAACATACCTAACCCACCTTTCATAGCATAGCTTAGCCTACTTTATATATCTCAGAACACTTAAATAAGCCTATATTTGGGCAAAATCATCTAACATAAAGCCTATTTATAATGAAGTGTTGCATATCTCATGTAATTTATTGAATACTGTACTAAAAGTGAAAAACAGAATGGTTGTGTGGGTACTTGAAGTATGGTTTCTTTTGAATGCATATAATTTTTGCACCATCGTAAAGCTGAAAACCGTGAAGCTGAACGGTTATAAGTAGGGGGTTGTTGTCTGTACATGTGTGAACTCCAGAGTCAAATTGCTCGCAACCTGGTGCTTCTCTTTACTTGCTGCGTGGCCCTGGGATGTTGCTTTACCTGTTTAATGCCTAGGTTTCCTCATCTGTAAAACTGACTTATTTATTCCTTCGACACATATGTCCTGAGCACCTACCCTATGTCAGGCCTTGATTCTCTATGCTGCAATGCAGCACTGAGCAAAGCCAACCAAGTCCTTCTGTTCTCCCAGAGGAGATAGATCACAAACAGATATAATTGCAGCATTATTTTGGGCAGTGCTAAATGCCATAAAGACAAATCAAACAGGGTAAGGGTTGGAGAGATGGGGGAGGGGTGGTTATATTATCCCCTCTTTGGGAAGAGACAGAAGGACCAGGGAGGAAATAATACCCTGAGAAGACCAGAATAATGGGAAAGGAGGGAGATATTTGAGGCAAGAGCATTTCAAGCAGAAGTGAGGACAAAAAGAGACAAAACAAAACATAACAATTGTACCTAGCTTATTGGACTGCTGTGGGTGTTAAGTAGGATGATACCTGTAAAGTGAGACCATAGGAGCTACTCTGTGAAGGTTAGCTTTACTTGTGTCGTAGACTTTCAGAGTTAAAAGAATGCTGAGTTCTATTCCAACTTTTGCTTATAATGAAGGTGACTCCTATACATAGTCGTGGAGCTTCAGCTTAAGTACCTGTCATCATGGGGGGCTCCTACTTCAGGAAACAGGGCCTGGCCTCCCATTGTTGTGTGGTTTTTCTTTGTGAGAAAGTACCTCCTTCCACCAAACCTATATCCCACCTGCGGGAACCACAAAGAACACACCTGCTGCCTCTTCCCACGACAACGCCTCCAACGTTTGAAATAATGTTTCATCTCAGCTTCATCAGTTCCTTCAACCACTCCTTACCTATATGGCTTTCAGATTCCTTACGGTTTCACTTCATCATTTCAAAAACACAGCACAATATGTTCCATCTCTGAAAGGCACGGGAAAAATGACGAGATGAGCCTTTGAGGCTCGAACCTCCTCACACAAAAGCCCTTTCCTAAATAGCAGAGCCCTTAGATAAAGGGCAGTATGTCTACGCTTCTCAGTGTGTGCCTGCCCCTTCTTGCCATCGTGCTCAGGCACACCCCCAGTGTGCACCAAGTTGCAAACACATTTTTGGTAATAATTGAGAGACTAAGTTGGCTGATCAGTGGGTCAAGCTTCCTGGAGACTGGGGTAGAGAGGAGAATGCAGGAAGGGTTGGGAGGGTGATGAGTAGTGGTATGTTCACAGCAGATGTAAATGCCTTGTTATTAATTAAGTATCAAATTAACAGGACTAAGAGAGCTGATGAGTCAAAATCGTAGGTTCCACTTCACATGAGCCAGCCAGCTAGGTTCTGCTACTTAGCTTCAGCCCAACCTCCCTATCCCTGCCAGCTGCCATATAAACATGAGCCATGGCCACACAGGTTAGAGAGTATATAGATGGCTCATCATAAGCCCATCCCTGCTTCTGGAAAACAATGCCCCAACGGTAAATGAGTTGGGCCATGTTGTCTTTAGAGCTTACCTGACAAATCCTCCCTGGCATGACTTCTGAAACAATGGGCAGATTTTATCACCATAGACCACAGACCTGAATTGTAAGCAGTTCATTCAATGGTGAATGAGAATTTCTATATATGCAATTGTGAAGTTCTGTATAATCTTTTTTGGATTCAATTGTTGGACAAACAGACATTGTGGGTGATAGTTAGAAACAAGAGATAACAGTAAAGAGAGTCATGTTTTGATCTGTTTATTCATTTATTTCAGTTTTCATATGGAAAACAAAAATCTTAATTCTTAAATGGAATGCAGGAAGGATGAGTGCAAGAAAACTGAAACACCTGCTCAGTCTGATCTAATATGAAACAATAGTCATGGTGCCAACAACCTCTAATCACAACTTCTCAGTGTTTTATCTGCTCTGCTGGGCTGGCTTGATAAAGCAGTCACCACATTGATGTTCACATGATGCCACTCCAGAATTCAATTTGCTGGGAGCTGCCAATTGGCTCAGGAACTGCTGGAAAATAATGAGCCGGTTTCTCATTGGCTGATCTACTTGACTGACAGGTGGGTTGGACAAGGCCAGGAATCTTTCCTGGGCCGGTCCACTTCAGGACAGCAGGCAATCTGACCTTGAAGCTGTCCAAACTGGGCGAGTTGCCATTTGGGAATCCTGATAGCATCAGCCACAAGAATTTGCAGACTCATCCCACCTGAGTCAAAGCTTTTGCTGTTGTGGAAAATGTGTCTGTAAAAAGTCACTGCCTTCTGCAGTTTGCAGACATATTTTTTTTTTTTAATTCAGTGGAGGTGGGAAATTACTATTCCTTGAGCTCTCTATACTCAGCCGAAGCCCAGACATCCTTTAAAGGCAAACTCCTGCATGGATTTTTTTTTTTTTTTTTTTTTTTGACCACTGATGTGCACAATAATCTCTCTCTCCCCTGAATTTTTAGAACTTCTCTTGTCTAGATCAGTAGATTTCAAACTTTAATGTGCGTGGAAGCTCCTGGGGAATATCCTTAAAAGGCAGGTTTGGATTCAGTGGGTCTCAGGTGGGTTGTGAGACTCTGTATCTCTAACAGGCTCTCGGGAGATCCACAGTTTTGTAGTAAGGGTCCATTTCTTTGACAGTAGAAATGGGCTGTGTTGTGGCCTTGCACGTTTTCCACATGTATGTGAAGCTTCTTGAGGGCCTGTCTGCTGTCTTCCTTTGTACCCTCCCTAGCACCTTGGACAGTGCTACGTAAGCACGTGGTGCTCAATAATATTTGTAGAATAAGTGAAGGCCTATATGGTAGATGGTGTACTGATTTCTCACTAGCACAGTGACTCAAGCATGACAGGTACTCAATAATTATTATCGAATAAATGAGTGAACTGTCAGTATCTAGGTGACTAGTGAGAGAAGACTAAAATCTGAGTGAGATTGTTAAGCCCTGGCTGCTTCAGTTAAACAGGTGGGAAAAATAAGGATGGAATTTCAGATAGCATGGTGTCTGAATTAACTCTTTTATACCCTTGCCATATGATATTCAACACTGAACCTTTTCTGCCACTAAGATTTTAAAAAATTTCCACTGCTGTGATAGGGTTTGGATTGAATTCCCTGATGTGTCCTGCTTTGGGTATTGCGTACACACAGCAGGGAGCAGGGAAGAAGGTGAGTAGCATCCATTCTGGAAAACCTCATGGGAAGGACGTCCCAGGCTGCTTGAAAAGCTGCTAATTCCTAAACAGTGGTTTGGGCTGATGCTTTTCAGGGACCTCCACCTCCTTTCCCCACCTCTGATAACCTGCCAACATACACCCAACACTCACAATTTTTAACCCGGGCCTGGAAAATTGACCCTCCTTCTTGCATGGCTCTGTCTGCTGGGAGGTTGGATTCAGTGCCCTTGCCACACAGCTAGGCCCTGACTGAATACAGTCTGCAGCGGTTCATAGACAAAGGCATCCATCTCCTCTCTCTATGAACACTGGGGAAGGGTAACATTTAACATGGACAGCAGAAGGGTAACATTTATGGAGGCAAACTGGGCAGCTGGGAGCACTGAGGAGGCTGCACAAGGCAGAGGCAGGTGTCCTACTCTTTAGACTGAGACTGACGGGGTTGATTGGGGACACTCCATGAGGACAGCTCACACTCCATGGGGACAGCTCACTACACATTGTAGCTTTACCTCCCCACAAGCTTCTTTACCTGCCCTGAACAGCTCCCTCACCAACCAGTGGTACTCCCCTTTACCTGTCCCAGAACCTCTGCCATTAGAGCCATCCTTTTAGGTTAGGAAACAAATCAGACATTGGTTTTGGAAGGCCACTGCTAACTATACCTTTGATGTCTGGCGCCTGTGGAGGTAGTGTGGGGGAGGCTGTACATTTTCTTGGAGTCTTCCCATACCAGTACACAGGCAGGCAGAGCCCTGGGGGTATTTTTCAGCCTCCTCCAGCTGGATTTGAAAGGAGGCCATAGAATCTAGTTTCACTAATCTGAACCACGAGCCTTGCTGAGCCACAGTCTTCCTGGCTGTGGGACCATCGTGGGGCTCAGGGTCAATGGGGAGCATCCAGACATCTTCAGAGTAGGCAGAGCAACTCTGCAACCTGGAGCTGCTTCCTGGAGGGGGATGCAGAAAGAGATGGTGAAAACCCAGGGTCCTCAGACCCTGCAGGTGTGCAAGGGCATGGTGTTATACCTATCTCAGGTTACTGTAGTCTACACCCATCTCGGGTTACTGCAGTCTAACTGGCTTTACTGCAGAGCTGTGTTCCCTCTGGTGCAGGTGGCATGGATACTCTGCAGTACCCAGCAAAGGTGAGCTAGGCAGCCTCCTCTCTCCCTGCGTAGCTGAGCGCTCTGCAGTGGGGGTGCAGGCCAACTCCGGGCTGGCTGCCAACAGGCTCTAACAGACTGCGTCACAGCACAGACCTCCTGCCTGCAGGCAAGGGAGGAGCAGACAGCAAGGCCAGGAACTTGAAATGCGTCTCTGGAGCCCCTTCATTCCTCTTTCCCAAGACCCTCTGGGCCATTTCACATGGTGGCTGGGATTCCTCATTCCTTTTCCTTTCCTCTACCCTGCCCCTTTTACCCCCACTTACCACACTGCAACATGTATGTCCTTGGTGGCTCCTTATGCCAACTTCCAAACAAAGTTACACAGTGCATGCCCTTAGGACACTGCTCTCTAGGGAGAGGCAGGCTGGTTGGCCTGATGAAGTGTTAGGCGTGCCAATGGGTATCCGTATGAAATAACGGAAATGTCTGTGTTCAGCAAATCAACAGAGCTTCCATCTAGAGACCTTCTCCTGGCACAGAACCAGCAAGGTGCCCTTGGGACATCAAGTTCACCTTTCCACGTCATAGTTCCCCATCTGTAAAATGAGAACAATTATTCCTCCTATCTCTGTTTGTAGAGTCTTGTATAAAGTATCAGTGGGATAATACAGGGCTTCATAAACTTTAACATGCATGGGAATTACCTGGAGATCTTTTAAAAATGCAAATCTTGATTCCAGGGGCCTGAGATTCTGCATTTCTTACAAACTCCTAGGATAATGGATGCAACTAGTCGGGAGGCCACTCTGGGTAGTGGGGTAATTAATAAATAAAGGATAATTTGAACACTTTGAAGGACCAGCAAAGGTAACATTTAAATTATTTTATGTGTTTACCCTTCTAAAAAGTGTATTCAGATCTCAGAAAGAATCTTCACATCTTTACTTCAAATGAATGTCATTTTAGGAACTTCGGATAGCCACTAGAGACAACACGTGAAGTTAGGAAGAACTGATTATCATTTCTGCAGTCAGTGGAGCTGCCTTCTTCTTTCTCTCCCTTTTCCTCTTCTTGCCCTTCCTCCTAGAGTGGGCTTTGAATTCAGGGGCAGATTCTTACTGAGCCTGTGGGAACGGGTGACGAAGGGTGTCGGGTCATTACTCAAGTCAATTGATGAACAAAGGAGGGACTGATTAAAAGCCACTGGTTTAGCAAGAGAAAGAGAACGTGTGTGCACCAGAAGACATGTACAAGAATGTTCATAACAGCCCTATTCATAAAGTCAAAATGTCTAATAACAGTAGACCAGAATAAATTGTGGTATATTCACAAAATGGAGTATTACAGAATGATAAAAAAGAACATCTTACTATAACATGCACCTCCACATAAGAATTTGATAGGCAAAATGATGAGCAGAAAAAAACAGAGTTAAGGGCACATACTGCATGATTTCATTTATATGAAGTTGAAAAACAGGCAAAATTAATCTGCAGTGGTAGAAGTTAGAAGAGGGATTGCCTCTGAAGAAGAAGAGTTGACCAAGAATGGGCACAGGGGAGCCTTCTGGGTGCTACATAGCCTTTTCATGTTGATCTGGGAGCTTACACCACCAATTCCCCAGGCTGGACTCTTAAGATCTGTGCAATGTACTGTTTTGTGTTTTCATGTGTTTTGTTTTATTTAGTTTTGCTTTTTTGAGACAGGGTCTCACTCTATTGTCCAGGTTGGAGTGCAGTGGCATGATCACAGTTCACTGCAGCCTCGAACTCCTGGGCTCAAGGGATCCTCCCACCTCAGCCTCCTGAGTAGCTGGGTCCACAGGCATGTGCATGTCCAGCTAATTTTAAAATTTTTTGTAGAGACAGGGTCTTCATACATTGCCCAGGTTTGCCTTGAACTTCCGGCCTCAAGCAGTCCTCTCACCTCGGCCTTCCAAAGTGTTGGGATTACAGGCATGAGCCACTGCGCCCAGCCAATTTACTGTATTTTTGTTATACCTCAATAAAGAAAAAATTTAAAGCTACAAAAAAAACCTAGTTCTAATTTTACCCCCAAATTTCACACTTCTGGGCCCTTCTCTCTTTCTCTTCTGCATCTTTCATAAAACGGAAGCCCACGTTGGCCCCATCAGTCAACTTCCCTGATTGGCTCCCTGCTGGCTTCCCAGGTACTTTTTCTAGATCACATAACAAAAATAGAACCTGCCTTCTCATCACTTCCTCCCCGTGTGACTTCACAGAAGGCTCCAGGCTGTGCTGTTCACAGCTCACGAGCCCCTCTGAGCTCTAAGCCTGCTCTGTCTCAAGTGCTGTGTTCTCTGACCACCAATGCCTCCGCCTTTTCCGTGGTCCATTTCCTCATACCCAGAGTCAGGTATGCAGAGCTGTCTGTAGTTTGTAGTTTAATGCTTCTGTCCCATATTTGGGTTTCTCCAGGAAAGATCTGAAAGTTGTGAGGTATCACTGAACTGTTGTGACAAGAATTCTGCCTAACAAGGCACCCCAAAAGTCAGCATCTTCAAACAGCAGCCATTATTAGTTCTCAAGGTTACAGGTCAATGTGTAACCCTTTTGCCCTGGGCCCTTCTCTGTTGTTCTCAGTTGGGCTCATGTGGGAGTCGTTGGTCAACATGACTGCAGCACAAGTCTCTCAGGCTACTTTGTCTGGGTGTCATCACTTGGTGCTGGCTAAGGGTCTGAGAGAAAGAGGAGAGTGTTCAAGCTTGTGGAGGCCAGGCTTGGAACTGGCAAACCATCCTTTCCACCACATTCTATGACTAATTCAAGTCATAGAGCAGATTCAACGGGTGGGGAAACAGAGTCTATTTCTGGATTGGAAGAATCACAAAATCACATTGCAAAGAGTGTGCATACAAGGAGGAATGGGAAATCAGGACTATTTTTTTTCTGTAATTAATCTACTACCTGTGGCAGGGGTGCCAAAACAATGGTGTTGAGAATCAGGTCTTCTGTCCTCCACAACCTGTCTATATAGAAAGCAGCATTTATCCAGGCTTCCTAGGCTGCAGCCCCTGATACTGACCCTACAAACCAGTCAAATGTATTCTTTAGCCCTCTTCTATGCTTTATTCCTTTGGGGCTCAGCAGGCTGTTTTCATCTTGCCTGGTGAAACAAATGTGTGGCAATGTGGGTGAGCTCATAAGGAACAGTCTGAAATGTGGGTTCTTGTTAAGTGTTATGTAGACAGAGGAAGAAGAAGAGCGGGGTTAGACATAGATGTGGTCTTCCCTGGTGCTCTTCTGGGAAATTTGACCTAAAATACTCCTCCTATGAGCAGAAACATTTAAGATAGGAGACAGCTGTAATGTTTAAATACCCTAGGTGATTTCTTTGTATAAGTAAGGTAGACTACCGTTGTTATAGGGAAGTTCTCAGATTTCAGCTTACGTCAGAATTACCTGGAAGGCTTGATAAAACACAGATTACTGGGATCCACCCCTAAAGTGTCAAATTCAACAGGGCTAGGATGGGCCTGAGATTTTGCATTTCTCAGACTTTCCCAGAAGATGATTATGATCCATGTCTAGAGCAATATTTTAAGAACCACTGCTTTGGGCCAATGCTCTTCAAAGTAATATGCACAACCACCACTGGAGATCTTTTTAAAATGTGGGTTCTGATTTAGCAGATTTAGGATGACTGGGAGTCTGCATGGCCAACAAGGGTCCAGGAAATGCTGATGCTACTGGTGGGAAGATCCTACTCTGAATAACAAGTTTCTAGATTTTGCTCCCCCCATCATTTTATTTTGCCTGTGTGAATTGGGTGTTTTAACATTCTGCTTGCTAGGTCCTCGGGTGGGGGTTAAAGGAGAGGAGCAATAATCCATTAGGATGTTTGACAGGCAGTAGTGAGCATCAGATGGCTTTTTTGGGACTAGAGGCAGAGCTGGGTAAGAGGGTGCCTACTCTAAGTGCAAAAAGGATATTTTCTTGATTAAATGTAAACCTTTGCTGCCAATAAGAAAAATGTAGCTGATGAAAGATATATATTTCAAAGTAAATAGACTTAAGAGTACTTCTCAGTAATAAAGATATTACTGTTTGGACTTGTTTGCAAAATAAAAATTTCTGGCCAGGAAGTAACACTAAGATATGAGCAAAATTCCATAATTAAGTGGAATGAAGTCAGTCAAGAAAAGACAACATGAGCCATCTTACTCAACTGCAGTGGCCCAGCATTACACACTGATATTACAGTTGGTGCTAGCAATTCAACTTCCAAACTTTTATCAAGAGTAAAAATCATCCAGTGATGAAGAAATCATAAAGAAAGGTGGCAAATGTTGCATTTTCAATCTTAAGAAGAATAATTTCCAAAATAAAATCAAGCACACTTTACCAGAATTGGACCTTATGCAATAAAATTGCTAACCACTCTTTTTATTTTTATTTTTTACTTTTAGGAGATAGGGTCTTACTCTGTTGCCTAGGCTGGAGTGCAGTGGCATGATCTCAGCTCACTTCAACCTCCATCTCCCATGCTCAAGTGATCCTCTTACCTCAGTCCCCCCGAGTAGCTGGGAATACAGGCATGTACCACCATGCCCAGCTAACTTTCTGTACATTTTGTAGAGATGGGGTCTCGTCATGTTGCCCAGGCTAGTCTGGAACTCCTGAGCTCAAGTGATCCACCTGCCTCGGCCTCCCAAAGCACTGAGATTACAGGCATCAGCCACCATGCCTGGCCTTAACCACTCTTTTTAAACCCTTTGTGCTTTCCTATTGTCCCTTCCAGCCCTGATGATGAAATATTTGATTAATGTTTTTATATTTTATGCCACATGAGTGGTGGTCACTTGCTGAAGCTTCCAGGAAGCCTTTTAGAGGTAGAGAGGCGCAGCTGGCATGTACCTTTTACCTTTTGCCCTTCTCATTCTTCTTCCTGCCTTGAACATGGCAGAGGTGAAGCAGCTATCTTATGGCGTTGAAGTGTTGAACCTGAGGGAAAAGGCCACTTACCAAGGTAGAAGGAGCCTGGGACAATGATGACGTTCTGGCTTTGCAGAATCAGCCCAGGGTAGCTGAACTCCATTCTTCTTGTGACATAAAAATAAACACTTATTTAGTTAGACCACTCTGGTTCTAGTTTCTTTTTTCTTTCTCTCTCTTTTTCTTTCTCTCTCTTTTTCTTTCTTTCTTTCTTTCTTTCTTTCTTTCTTTCTTTCTTTCTTTCTTTCTTTCTTTCTTTCTTTCTTTCCTTTCTTTCTTTCTTTCTTTCTTTCTTTCTTTCTTTCTTTCTTTCTTTCTTTCTTTCTTTCTTTCTTTCTTTCCTTCCTTCCTTCCTTCCTTCCTTCCTTCCTTCCTTCCTTCCTTCCTTCCTTCCTTCCTTCTTTCTTTCTTTCTTTCTTTCTTTCTTTCTTTCTTTCTTTCTTTCTTTCTTTCTTTCTTTCTCTCTTTCTTTCTTTCTTTCTCTTTCTTTCCTTCTTCCTTCCTTCCTTCCTTCCTTCCTTCCTTCCTTCCTTCCTTCCTTCCTTCCTTCCTTCTTTCTTTCTCTCTCTCTCTTTTTCTTTCTCCTTCCTTCCTTCTCTCTCTCTCTCTCTTCTCTGTCCCTTTCTCTCTTTCTTTCTTTCTTTCTCTTTTTTTTTTGGCCTACAGTAGTCCCAACTGTTATAACCACTTGCTTCTTAAAAGTAGCTCTGTTACTGGCTGTAGTTAGAGCAGTAATTCTGCAAGGGGCAGAATCATCTGGAAGGGTTGTTAAAATACAGGTTTCTGAGTCCCAACCTCAGAGATTCTGATTCAGTAAATCTGGGAAGGGGCCTGATAATTTGCATTTTTAACAATTTCCTTGGTGATGTCCATGCTGCCTTCTGGGATCCACAGTTTAAGAGCCCACTAATATAAATGTACAGGAAAGAAAAAAAAAAAAAACCAAAAAAAAAAAAAAAAAGGAAAACAGTGTGTTGTGGTTTCAATGTATCCCTTCCTCAGGCAAGGGCTTGGAGTGGGTAGTGATACTTCAATGTCCATTTCTTGAATCCCCTAATTCTGTGACCCTGTTTACACTTTCCCAAAGACATAAATATTATCTACTTTTAACTATTAGGTTCAAGAGATTCAAACTCTCCAAATGATTGGGTTAATATTTTCAAGGCAGCCTAGGTATTCCAGCATTGGGTAGGAACAATTAATTATTGAGTCAAATTGCTTCATGAAACCTTATCTTTCCTTGAAGGTACTAGGGTTTTTCTTGGAATCCAGTACACATATGTAGTAGGTTTTAGGCACCTAAATGCCCAGGCAGAAGTTTGCTATAGAGGCAGCACCCTCATGGAGAACCTCTGCTAGGGCAGTACAGAAGGAAAATGTGGGGTCAGAGCCCCCACACAGAGTCCCTATGGGGGCTCCGCCGAGTGGAGTTGTGACTTCCTTTTGCTGCCTCTGCCTGCCGGGACAACTCCTCTCCAAAGTTTGTTTGAGGGAACAGCTTTTCTCTTCTCTAATAGCAGTGAGTTTGGAAGAAACTCAAGGTGACATTGTCTTAACCATTCCTCTTTTAAAGGCTCTCTTTCACATCGTCTACTAATAATTGTTAACTTTTCAAAAGAGCCAAGGTAGATTAATATTCTGTAAAAGTGGATTTATAGCCAGCCACCTCTGAGAACATGGCCTGAGTCACTCTCCCTGACTCATGCTCACTCCAGAATATTAATGATAAAAATCTTCTTTCTAAACACAGAAAATTTATGAGCAAACTTCAAGGTCCTCCGTCCAAGTTTAGCAATTAATCTTGAAGCCAGATAGGAAAAGCAAATGAAGGCTATTTGTAGAGCAGCACAAAAGGATGCCCCAAATTTGGGTTTTCAGGCTGTCTACAGGTTGTGACTCCATTGACCCTTTGTCCTTCATGCTTCTTGCATTCTCCCAATTCAGGATACGGTGGAATCTTCCCCAGTTATAAGGCCTAAGTGGTGTAAAATAGAAGCTACTTTTGAGAATTCACAGAACAGAGTGATAAGTATTAAAATAATAATAATACATTTATTGGGCATATGTCCCTGTTTTAATGACTGAAACTTGAATTAAAAAATTTTTTTACATTTTTAATTTTTTAAATTGTATTATGTTTTATTTTAAGTTCCAGGATGCATGTGCAGAGCATGCAGGCTTGTTACTGTTCCAGGATGCATGTGCAGAGCATGCAGGCTTGTTACTGATATGGTTTGGCGCTGTGTCTCAATCCAAATCTCTTCTTGTAGCTCCTATAATTTCCATGTGCTGTGTGAGGGACCCAGTGGGAGATGATCAAACCATAGGAGCAGGTCTTTCTTGTGCTATTCTCGCAATTGGGAATGAGTCTCACAAGATCTGAAGGTTTTAAAAACAGGAATTTCCCTGCACCAGCTCTCTTTTTGCCTGCTGCCATCCATGTAGGATGTAACTTGCTCCTACTTGCCTTCCATCATGATTGTGAGGCCTCTCCACCATGTGGAAATGTAAGTCTAATAAACCTCTTTCCTTTATAAATTACCCAGTCTCAGGTATATCTTTATGAGCAGCATGAAAATGGACTAATACAATAAATTGGTACCAGGAGTGGGGTGCTACTGAAAAGATACCTGAAAATGTGGAAGCAACTTTGGAACTGGGTAATAGGCAGAGGTTGGAACAGTTTGGAGGGCTCAGAAGAAGATAAGAAAATGTGGGAAAGTTTAGAACTTCCTAGAGACTTGTTGAATGGCTTTGCCCAAAATGCTAATAGTGATATGGACAATAAAGTCCAGGCTGAAATGGTCTCAGATGGAAATGAGGAATTTGTTGGAAACTGTAGCAAGGGTGAGTCTGATTATTTTTTAGCAAAGAGACCACTGTTATTTTGCCCCTGCCCTAGAGATTTGTGAAACTTTGAGGTTGAGAGAAAAGATTTAGGCTATCTAGCAGAAGAAATTTCTAAGCAGCAAAGCATTCAAAAGTTGACTTGGGTGCTGTTAAAGGAATTCAGTTTTAAAAGGGAAACAGAGCATAAAAGTTTGGAAAGTTTGCAGCCTGACAATGCATTAGAAAAGAAAATCCCATTTTCTGAGAAGAAATTCAGGCCTGCTGCAGAAATTTGCATAAGTAGTGAGGAGCCGAATGTTAATCCCCAAGACAATGGGGAAAATACCTCCTGGGCATGTCAGAGGTCTTCATGGCAGCCCCTTCCATCACAAGCCGAGAGGCCCAGGAGGAAAAAGTGGTTTCGTGGGCCTGGCCCAGGGTCCCCATGCTGTGTCCAGCCTAGGGACTTGGTGCCCTGCATTCCAGTTGCTCCAGCCATGGCTGAAAGGAGCCAATGTAGAGCTCAGGCTGTGGCTTCAGAGGGTGCAAGCCCCAAGCCTTGGCAGCTTCCATGTGGTGTTAAGCCTGCGAGTACACAGAAGTCAAGAATTGGGGTTTGGGAACCTCTGCCTAGATTTCAGAGGATGTATGGAAATGCCTGGATGTCCAGGCAGAAGTTTGCTATAGGGGCAGCACCCTCTTGGATAACTTCTGCTAGGGAAGTGCAGAAGGGAAATGTAGGGTCAGAGCCCCCACACAGAGTCCCTACGGGGACTCTACCTAGTGGAGCTGTGAGAAAAGGGCTACCATTCTCCAGACCCTGGAATGGTAGATTCACTGACAGCTTGCACCGTGCACCTAGAAAAGCTGCACACACTCAATGCCAGTGTGCGAAGGCAGCTGGGAGGGAGTCTGTATCCTGCAAAGCTACAGGGGTGGAGCTGCCCAAGACCATGGAAGCCCACTTCTTGCATCAGCATGACCTGATGTGAGACATGGAGTCAAAGGAGATCATTTGGAGCTTTAACATTGACTGTCTTGCCGGATTTTGAACTTGTATGGGGACTGTAGTAACCCCTTTGTTTTGACCAATTTCTTCCACTGGAAATGGCTGTATTTACCCAATGCCTGTACCCCCATTGTATCTAGGAAGTAACTAACTTGCTTTTGATTTTACAGGCTCATAGGCAGAAGGGACTTGCCTTGTCTCACATGAGACTTTTGACTGTGGACTTTTGAGTTAATGCTGAAATGAGTTAAGACTTTGGGGGACTGTTGGGAAGGCACGATTAGTTTTGAAATGTGAGAACAGGAGATTTGGGAGGGGGCAGGGGCAGGATGATAGGGTTTGGCTCTGTGTCCCAACCCAAATCTTATCTGGTAGCACCCATAATTCCCACGTGTTGTGGGAGGGACCCAGTGGGAGATAATTGAATTGTGGGGGTGAGTCTTTCCCATGCTTTTCTCATGATAGTGAATGGGTCTCATGAGATCTGATGGTTTTAAAAACAGGAGTTTCCCTGCACAAGCTCTCTTTTTCCCTGCTGCCATCCATGTAAGGTGTGACTTGCTCCTCCTTGCCTCCTGCTATGATTGTGAGGCCTCCCCAGCCATGTGGAACTATAATTCCAATAAACCTCTTTCTTTTATAAATTGCCCCATCTTGGTTATGTCTTTATCATCAGCATGAAAACAGACTAATACAGTTACATATGTAAATGTGTGCCATGGTGGTTTGCTGTGCCTATCAACCCATCACCTCTGTATTAAGCCCTGCATGCATTAGCTATTTATCCTGATACTCTCCCTCCTGCTGGCCCCCTGACAGGCCCCAGTGTGTGTTGTTCCCCTCCCTATATTCATGTGCTCTCATTGTTAAGTTCCCACTTATAAGTGAGAATATGCACTGTTTGGTTTTCTGTTCCTGTGTTAGTTTGCTGAGGATAATGGCTTCCAGTTGCATTCATGTGCTTGCAAAGCACATGATCTCATTTCTTTTTGTGGCTGCATAGTATTCCATGGTGTATATGTACCACATTTTCTTTATCCTGTCTATCATTGATGGGCATTTAGGTTGATTCCCTATCTTTGCTATTGTGAATGGTGCTGCAATAAACATACATGGGCACATATCTTTATAATAGAATGATTTATATTCCTTTGGATGTATACCCAGTAATGGGATTGGTGGGTCAAATGGTATTTCTGGTACTAGGTCTTTGAGGAATCACCATACTGTCTTCTACAATGGTTGAACTAATTTACATTCCCATATTTTCATATAAACATATGAAAAAATAAATGTCTTCTTCGAAGAAGTGTCTGTTAATGTCCTTTGCCCACTTTTTAATGGTGTCATTTGTGTTTTTCTTGTAAATTTGTTTAAGTTCCTTGTGGATTCTGGATATTAGGCCTTTGTCAGGTGGATAGATTACAAAATTTTTCTCCCATTCTGTAGGTTGTCTTGAACGCTGAATTTTTAAGAGGTCATTTAGTCCTTCTACTGATATTTTGTGATAGCCTCAAAAATTTTCCAATTTTATAGTTGGGTAACCCGGGCAAAGAGAGGGACTTAACTTTCCCTGTATCATAGCTACTAGTGCTGATGGTCAGTACTAGAAGCCCAGCAGAAGTTCTTAACCACATAATGTACAAACCAATCTGATCCCAACCAAAAGAAAACATACAAATAAGAAAACAACTTGACTCGGGGATAAACTAATCAGAAGGAAGTTTTTGATTGGTATTGTTTTGTTTTAATTCTCAGACATTTAAAGGATATTATGGCAGCATATATAAGTAAGAAGGACATTTTGTCAAGTGTCAAACGAATTCAGGGACTTCCAGCTTTAAGCTGCAACAGGAGAGATATAGGGCTCATAACAATTATAACATGTCCAATTCCTATAATTTTACACTATATAATTATATATGTATTTATATAATATATAATACACAATAATAAATATGAGATATATATTATATTGATTATAATGGGTTATGTAATATGATCTTTAGCATATATTATATAAAGTTTTTGGAACAGCTTTATCAAGATGTACTTCATATATTATAAAATATATTAAGGTGTATAATTCAATACTGTTTAATATAGTCACAGAGTTGTGCAACCATCACCACTAATTCCAGAACATTTTCATTACCCCCAAAATAAACTCTGTACCCACTAACAGTCACTTTCTATCTCCTTCCTCTCCCCTCCCATTGCCTGGCAACCACTAATCTACTTGCTGTCTCTATGACGTTGCCTATTCTGGATATTGCACATAAACTGAATCATAAAATATAAGGTCTTTTGTGATGGGCTTCTTTCACTTAACATAATGTTTTCAAGGTTTATTCATGTTTTAGAATGTATAAGCCAGTACTTCATTAGTTTTTATGGCCAAATTATAATCCATTGTATGGAATACACCACATTTTGTGTATCTATAAATCAGTTGATAGACATTGGGGTTGTTTCCACTTTTTGGTGATTTTTACCTAGATGTGGAATTGCTGAGTCAAACAGCAATTCTAAGGCTGAGGTGGGAGAATTGCTTGAACCTGGGAGGTGGAGGTTGCAGTGGGCCGAGATTGCACCACTGCACTCCAGACTGGGCAACAGAGTGAGACCCTGTCTCCAGTACACACACACACACACACACACACACACACACACATAAATAGTAACTGTATTTTTAACTTTTAAAGAACTGCCAGACTGTTACTCAGAAATGGCTACACCATTTTACAATACCGTCAATAATATGTGAGGGTTCCAATTCTCTACCCTTGCCAACGTTTGTTACTGTCTTTTATTTTAATCACGCTAAGGGATACAAAGTGATATATCATTGTAATTTTAATTTATAATTATGTAGTGGCTAATGATGTTGAAGGTATTTTCATGTGCTTGTTAGCCATCTGAATATCTTCTCTGGAAAAATACCCATTCAGATCCTTTCCTCATTTGTTAATTGAGTTGTTTGTCATTTTGTTGTTGACTGTGAAGAGTTCTTCATATGACAAATGTTTTATCAGATATATGACTTGCAAGTATTTTCTCCCATCCTGTGGCTTTTATTTTCACTTATTTCCTGATGTTCTCTGACACACAAAAGTTTTTGATTTGTGCTTTTGGTGTCATACATATGCAACTATCACCTAATATAAGATCACGAATGTTTATACCTAGGTTTTCTGTTAAGATTTTTATATTTTAGTTCTTACAATCAGATATCTCCTACATTTTGAGTTAATTTTTATATATGATAAGAGATAGGGTCCAACTTTATTCTTTTGCATGAGGATATCCAGTCACCCCAGGACCATTTGTTGAAAAGACTATTCTTTCCTCACTGAATTGTGTTGACATCTTTGTCCAAAATCAATTGATTATAAATGTAAGGGTTTATTTCTGGACTCTCAATTTTGTTCTATAGATCTATATAACTATCATTAATGCCAGTACAAAGTATTCAAGATGATTACTGTAGCTACATAGTAAGTTTTGAAATGAGGAAGTATAAGTCTTCCAACTTTATTCCTCTTTTTCAGGACTATTTTGGCTATTCTGACTTTACTACATTTCCATGTGAATTTGAGGGTAAGTTTGTCAAATTCTGTAAGCAAGGCAGTTGAGATTTTGATAAGGCTTGAGTTTAATCTGTAAATTAATTTAGGGAGTGTTGCTATCTTAACAATATTAAGTCCTCCAATCCATGAACATAAAATATCTTTCAATTCATTTAGGTATTTTTAAAATTCTTTCAATAATGTAGTTTTAAGTAATCTTTCATTAGAGTTCTCTAGAGAAACAGAACTAGTAGTATACGTGTGTGTGTGTGTGTGTGTGTGTGTGTGTGTATGCCCCATATGTACCTATGAAAGAGAGAGCAATTGATTATAAAGAATTGGCTCATGGAATTACGGAGGTTGAGAAGTTCCAAGATTTTCAGTCAGCAAGCTGGAGAACCCAGGAGAGCTGACATTTCAGTTTGAGTTCAAAAGTCAGAAAAGATGAGCTCAAGCAATCAGGCAGGAGTTTCCTTTTATTCAGCCTTTTTGTTCTGTTGAGGTCTTCAGTTGATGCGTTGAGGTCTTCTGTTGATGCGCTGAAGCCAACACACATCAGGGAGAGCAATCTGCTTTACTCTGCCTACTGGTTCAAATGCTGATTTCCTCCAGAGACACTCTCACAAACATGTCTAGACCTGCCTAGAATAATGCTTGGACAAATGTCTGGGTAGTCCAAGGCCTAGCCCAGCAGACATAAAAAATAAATGACCACACACTTCTTTGTTTACATTTTTTCCTGAGTATTTTATTCTTTTTAATGTTATAAATAAAATGTCTTTCTTAATTCCATTTTTGGGTTGTTCTTTGCTAGAGTACAAAAGGAGAATTGATTTTTGAAGTTTGATATTTTATCCTGTAGTCTTGCTGAATTCATTTATTAGTTATAATAGCTTTTTGTGTGTATGCATGGATTTTCTAGGATTTTCTATATACAAGATCATTCCATCTGCAAATAGAGATGATTTTACTTCTTCCTAGCCAATCTGGATGTCATTTATTTATTTCCTTTTTTTCTTACTTCTTTTTGCTTAATTACCCCAGGTAGAAGCTCCAGTATAATGTTTATTAGAAACGGTAAGAGTGGCCCTCCTTGTCTTATTCCTGGTTTAGTAGGGAATCTTTTCAATTTTATGTAGTATGATGTTAGCTGTGAATTTTGTGTATTGACCTTTATTAGCTAAGAAAATTTCCTTCTTTACTATTTGTTATCATGAAAAGGTACTGAATTTTGCCAAATGTTTATTCTGTGTTTATGGGAATGATCATGTTCGTGGAGTAATTTTTGAAATGGGAAATAAATGAAATGGACTGATAGAAAAGGGTGTTCTCCACCCAAATGCCCATCAATCAACGAGTGGTTAAAAAACTGGTATAGGCTGGGCACTATTGTTCATGCCTGCAATCCCAGCACTTTGGGAGGCCAAGGCGGGTGGATCACCTGAAGGTCAGGAGTTCAAGATCAGCCTGGCCAACATGGTGAAACCCCATCTCTACTTAAAATATAAAAAAATTAGCCTGGCTTGGTGGCAGGGGCCTGTAATCCCAGCTACTTGAGAGACTGAGACAGGAGAATCACTTGAATCCAGGAGGCAGAGGTTGCAGTGAGCTGAGATCTCACCACTGCACTCCATCCTGGGCAGCAAGAGTGAAATTTCGTCTCAAAAAACAAACAAACAAACAAACAAACAAAACCAAAAGAACCAAGCCAGGCATGGTGGCTCACGCCTGTAATCTCAGTACTTTGGGAGGCCGGGGCAGGCAGATCACCTGAGGTCAGGAGTTCGAGACTAACCTGGCCAATATGGTGAAACCTTGTCTCTACTAAAAATACAAAAATTAGCCAGGAATGGTGGCAGGCACCTGTAACCCCAGCTACTCAGGAGGCTGAGGCAGGAGAATTGTTTGAACCCAGGGGGTGGCGGTTGCAGTGAGCCAAGATCGCACCATTGCACTCCAGCCTGGGGGACAAGAGCGAAACTTTGTCTCAAAAGACAAAACGAAACAAAGCAAAAAAACCCATATATATATATATATATGAATACTACTTAGCTATAAAAAGGAATGAATTAATGACATTTGCAGCAACCTGGATGAGATTGGAGACTATTATTCTAAGTGAAGTAACTCAAGAATAGAAAACCAAACATCCGCTATGTTCTCACTGAGACGTGGGAGCTAAACTATGAGGACCCAAAGGCCTAAGAATGATACAATGGGCCGGGCGCAGTAGCTCATGTCTGTAATCCAAGCATTTTGGGAGGCTGAGGTAGCTGGATCACCTGAGGTCAGGAGTTCAAGACCAGCCTGGCCAACATGGCAAAACCCTGTCTCTACTGAAAATACAAAAATTAGCCTGGTGTGGTGGCACATGCCTGTAATCCAAGCTACTCAGGAGGCTGAAGTAGGAGAATCATTTGAACCTGGGAGGCAGAGGTTGCAGTGAGCTGAGACTGCACCACCACACTCCAGTGTGGGTGACAGAGCGAGACTCTGTCTCAAAAACAGGCCGGGTGCGGTGGCTCAAGCCTGTAATCCCAGCACTTTGGGAGGCCAAGACGGGCGGATCACGAGGTCAGGAGATCAAGACCAACCTGGCTAACACGGTGAAACCCTGTCTCTACGAAAAAATACAAAAAATTAGCCGGGCGTGGTGGCGGGCACTTGTAGTCAGTCACTTAGGAGGCTGAGGCAGGAGAATGGCGTAAACCCGGGAGGCAGAGGTTGCAGTGAGCTGAGATCCGGCCATTGCACTCCAGCCCGGGCAACAGAGCAAGACTCCGTCTCAAAAAAAAAAAAAAAAAAAAAAAAAACAACAACAACAAACAAAATAAAGAATGACACAATGGACTTTGGAGACTTCAGCAGAAGGGTGGGAGGGAGATGAGGGATAAAAGGTTACAAATACAGTGTATACAGCTCAGGTGATGGGTGCACCAGGATCTCACAAATAACCACTAAAGAACTTACTCATGTAACCAAATACCACCTGTACCCCAATAACTTGTGGGGAAAAATAATAAAATAAAGAAAAGAAAAGGGTGTTCTTAGGGAGCTCATCTGATCAAGAATTTGTCTGAGGCCAGAAGCAGTGGCTCACGCCTGTAATCCCAGCACTTTGGGAGGCCAAGGTGGGTGGGTCACGAGATCAGGAGATCGAGACCATCTTGGCCAACATGGTGAAACTCCATTTCTACTAAAATACAAAAATTAGCTGGGCGTGGTAGTGCGTGCCTGTAATCCCAGCTATTTGGGAGTCTGAGGCAGGGGAATCGCTTGAACACGGGAGGCGGAGCTTGCAGTGGGCTGAGATCTTACTACTGCACTCCAGCCTGGCGACAGAGCGAGACTCCATCTCAAAATAAAAAAAAAAAAAAGAATTTGTCTGATTATGTGATTTGATCAAAAATATGTTAATAGATGACAGGATATTAAAATGTCTTTCTTCCAAGCCTCAAGTCCATAGGCTAGGTGAGAACTAACTATTTTATTTTATTTTTGTAATAAAATTTTGGTTAACCAGTGTTTCTCAATGCCAAACAACAGTAACTGCACTAAACTGTTTATTAAATACCTTCAAAATTTTGGATAACATCTCACTTCGCTTTATAGTTTTCAAGTTTTTCTTAAAAGCAAAATAAGGCAGGCTTGATAAATTCCTGGGCTGTTTTCTTTGACCATATCAGAGTCTGGTTTCTAAGTTCCTAATGGTTTCAATCAAGATCTCATTCTCTTTAAATCGTCATTTCTCTGTTAAGAGGGCTATAATTTCCTCCACATTTATTTGAAATTGAATGGTCAATTAAAATACACACTAACCCGTAAATCGATTGGACTTCTAAGAGATTTTTCAAAAGGTATTTAGGGGGATATTAAAATAAATGATGCTTGAATGTTTAAAAGCCCCACAATTCTATTAAGGCCCACTCTAATTTAGGCAAAACCCATGCAATATGCAAAACGCTATAAAGAATGGAGCAGAGCAGTGAGGGGATCTGTGTTCTTCACTGAAAGGAAGGGATGGGCGGAAATAGCAAAGGCAGAGAGGTGGAGATTCATGGAGACGAAGAGAGGGATGGTGGTTTCCAATCTCACATCTTAGCATCTCCTTAGAATAGGATATATATAAGACCCATGAAGAGAAGCTTGACACCAGGCCCTGCGGAAACAGCCATATAACAAGGTGCCCTGTACCCAAAAATGACAGAGAACTGTCAGAGCCACCTTCTTTCCAGGGACTACACAAATCTGAACAATGATCATACAAGTTGACCAAATAACAGTGACATCACCCCCTTCAAATTCTATGCTGCGTACAACTTCCTGGGCCATTTTGGGAGCTGGGGTTGGGCAGGAACAAATCATACTCACTGAGATTGAATCTTCCTCCACCTAAGTAAAACAAGGAGTTGGAGTCAGCTACGATTTGACATTTTTCTTTTGAAGAATAAAGCATGGTGCCATACTTTTAAGCATGAAACTTTTTTGGAAGAAGAAGCAAACTGGCAACTTAAGTTAAAAATCTTCCTTCCCTTTGATCTCTGCATTCCCTTACTCTTAGTAAAGAGTCAAAACCAAGCAGACATGAGTAAGTCATATACTTTGTGGTGAGAATAAAAACAGAAGATGGAGGCAGGTCCACAGTGATAGAAATTCTCTCACTTACATTGAATAGGAACCTTCTGGGTTGCATGCTTTAAAAATAGAGGCATCGTGGAAAGACAGAGCCCAGAACCCAGGGGCCGATGAGAAGGCATTCTACCTTGTCAGAGGGGTGTAGGGTATGGCTAAGGGAACAGCTGTGTTCAATCCTAACATCACAACTTACTAGCTGTGTGATCTTAGGTTGCTATTTACCCTCTTTGTACTTCAATTCCATCATTTGTAGATGGTGATAGTAATAGAATACCTCATAATGTTTTGGAGATGATTAAATGAGCTAATATATTCATAGCACTTAGAACAGTGTCTTGCCCAGGATTAGCACTTGGTGAGCATTGATATCATCATCATCATCATCATCATCATCATCACTTGTGTCTATGTCAGGTAACAATGATTCTCATTCTGATTTTAGCATTTCCTTTTGCACAACAAAAAGGACTAGATCACTAGGACAAAGATCAGCTCTTTCCAAACATGTTTTTAACAGCAGAAATCATTTTCTTCTACTGCTAAAACACAAACTCTTAGAGAAGCTAAGCATATATGTACTTACTGATTTTTAAAATTCTAGTTGCTTAAATCAACAAAAAAAAATAAATAAATTTGGGAGCTCACATAACAAAATAGTCCAGGGGAGATCAGCTTCAAGAACAACTGAATACCAGGTTCAAAGCTGTTAGGATCAATTTTTTTTGTCTGTCTCTTCTCAGATCTACTTCCTCTCTTTCCACTTCATTCCTAGGATTCTTGGCCACTTTCCCTATTTATCACAAGATGGCTGCTAGCAGCTCTCAAAGTACTATACTTCTAAATTCCAATCTAGTGAAAAAGGGTGAACATTGTTTTCCCAGAACTCCCTGGGAATGTCCTGATACTCCCTTTGATTGACCTGATGTGGACTACATGCCCAGCCCTACACCAATCACAAAAGCAAGAAGAATGTGTTGCACTGATGGGCTCCTTGGGTCAGTACCACCCCTGAGGCTGGGAAGAATTCCTGCCTCTGAGGCCCGAGAGAGAGAATACTGTGTCTCTAGAAGGCTTGCTTTCACCCTACCTCCTTGGAAGTCCCTTCTCAAAACCTGTGTGTTGCTAGTTTGAAACCCACTGAACAAGGGGAATCACTAACATTTGGCAAGTTTCCAAGATTGCAAATCCTATCAAGGCCATTACTGTGGAAGAGGTCAGGGACCTGAGCGGCCTCCTGAAGGAGGTTACTTTGAGTCTTTCTCAAATCATAGCATGCAGATGTCCACCCACTCTACTGTTTTGTGAGGCCTGGCCTTGGCTCTGTGCACCCACAGCAGTGCCAACTATCAAAGACCTGTATCCAATGGTGGGTAGGAGAGTCCTTTGGGTTGAATTGTGCATTATATTATGTGTAATGCACCTCCTGTTCTCATTATGTATTGCAGTGGAACTAACATCTTCAAAACACAGTGGCTTAAATCAGTAACAATTTATTAGTATCTCTCTCAGTTCTGGGGTCCACTAGGCTCCTCTGGGTATTTCTGGCTTTGGGCTCTCTGTGATTACAGTTGAGCAGTAGCTAGGGCTAGTGCCATCTTGAAGGTTTTGTCACTCCCATGTAGGATGCCTGAATAGCTAGGGCTTGTTGGTCATCTCTCTCTCTTAGTGACCCCTCCAGCTAGTATGTCCAGCAGGGCAGCCTCGGGACAGTAAAATTTCTTACATGGAGGCTGAAGATACAAAGAGTACGTGTTCCAGGAGAACAAGGAAGAACCACATGACTTTTTTCAGACCCAGCCTTGGAAATTATAGTGTCACTTCTGCTGCACTTTGTTATTGATCAAGGTAATAACAAAGCCCACCCAGGTTCAAGGGGTGGAAACATAGACCCTACTCTCAGGGGGAGAAGTATCAAAGAATGTGCAGTGCTCTTAAAACCATCCTACTTCTAGGCCATGTGCAATGGCTCACACCTGTAATCCCAGCACTTTGGGAGGCCATGGTGGGCGGATCATGAGGTCAAGAGATCAAGACTGTCCTGGCCAAGATGGTAAAACCCCATCTCTACTAAAAATACAAAAATTAGCTGGGTGTGGTGGCACGAGCCTGTAGTCTCAGCTACTCAGGAGGCTAACGCAGGAGAATCGCTTGAACCCAGGAGGCGGAGGTTGCAGTGAACTGAGATTGCGCCACTGCACTTCAGCCTGGCGACAGAGCGAGACTCTGTCATGAAAAAGAAAACAAAACAAACAAACCAAAAATAAAACACACAAAAAAACCCATTCTACTTCTTGAGGATGGCTTTGGGTCAACCTGCTAAACAATGTGCACCTTCCAGGTCTCTGACAAACCATGTCACACTTTTCCATTTGAAATCACATTTTAGAGATTATCTTTGTTCATGCTGTTCTGGTTCTGTCCTGCTCTTGATGGAAATGAGTTATTCAAGAGGCGAGATTATCAAGGCATAGCAAGAAAAGTGGTTTCTTAAACGATTGTGTGCTGGAAAAGAAGCTTAGACATTATGTGCAAAAGCAATAGTCTCCATCTGGGCACATCAACCTATTAGGAACAGCAGTAATCCTTTTTAACACGTGTGAAAATATTACAACACGTCACCTTGGTGCAGCTTAGGCTTTTGCTAGGAAATACTACTAGAATCGAGAAAGACATTATCTTTGTCATGTGCTTATTAAAAGTAGTGAGGCACCCTGAAGGAGCTGTGATACAACCTGAGGTTACTACCTGGAGTTTGAGCAACTTCTGGAGAAAGATGGTGCTATTTTCAAGGTGAGCTCCAGTACTAACTGCAAACCTTAGCGTGGCTTTATATACAAGATAAAGGGGGAAATACGCAAACATCTGACTGCACTAAAGCTCCATGCTCTGCCGTTTATGGCTACCCCATCCTTATGGTGATTACTAAGCTCGTGAGTAAAATCAGAAGGCAGGGAGAAAGCAAAATGAGAATGTTTCTTCATGGCGTTCCAGAAGTGGATTATGAAATCTTGATTCTCACATATTTTCAAGAGTGTTTAAGAAAGCATGGCATGGGTATAAGTGTGAAGGTATTGTCAAAACATGCAAATTATGCCTTCATTTTAATTTCTGGCACCAATTCCAGGCCTAATCCCTTTCATTAGATCTTAAATGCCTTCAAAGTAGTGGAAGGATGAAATTCAGCATTTTGGAATTGGCTCGGGACTAGGAGCTAAGTTTTGCTGAACAAAGAACACGCTGTATAAAGTCAGTGAAGATGGCCTTCAGCCTTCTATTTCTTAGTGTGCTAACATTTGTATCCTAGTGACTGGCAGATGTCTAGATGGGCTGGACAGTTTTCTTCAGGGCTACATTAAAGTGTTACTTTCATACACTAGGAAGCATATAGACTTCGGCATGAGAAGATGTGAGCTTTAGAATAAGGAAACAATGGTACATAATGGCAGAGATTTTGCCAAGAGGTTGCTGGAGGTAGCATCAAGCAATTGGATCAAACGACTGGCCCGTGGATTGTCACAGGCAGTAGAACAGCTTCAAAGTTCATTAGTGCCTCAGCTTCCTGAGGCTCACATGGTGCAAAGGAACTGAAGGTGTGGAGGAGCACATACAAACAGACCAGCTTGGAAAGGGGGGATTCAAACTTGCAAATTCAGATGGGCCTTTGGCACCAGCAATGTACTGACGTTTGTGGGCATATACCCAGCTGTTTCCTGTGTGGTGAGTTTATCCCCAACAAATACACCAGCTGGTGGAGTTTTATTTCCTTGTTGACTTTTTGCTGCTATCTAGAGAGTCCTGGTAACTGTAAACAAAGATTTAGAACACTAATAAAGTGTCAGGCGCCAATGCAGTGGACTCTGAGCAGGTACTAAAATCCAGGAGCCTGTGGATAGGCACATGGCATGGCGGGGCGGGGGGCGCCCAGCCACACAGGATGGTGGGGAGTATGAGGAGGCCAGGAGCAGGAAGGTGGGATGAGAAAAGGGATCTGATTGCTGAAGTCACGCTTTCATTGTCCAAGGCCCAGGCACTTGTAGTAGATGCTGGTGGATGAGCGGGGTCCCCAGCCTCCAGCCTCCAGCTGCTGTATTGACTGCTAAAAACTCACGGAGGTCCTCTTCTCCAAGGATCACCCTCAGTTAATGCCCAGAAAGTTACACTCCCTAAACGGTTTCATCAGCAGAAGTCTATGGCAATGACTGACTGATACAGGAGTACAAAAGGCAAACCGCCTTGTCTTAATGATGAGGACCATCATGCAGTGTTGTAATTTATGCTCCAGATCCTCTCTCAGATCAGGCCAGGTTTAGATGTTTCCTGAGCATGCATCTTTGCTTGGCTTCTTACCCCAGCTGTCCTGTCTGCTTTTCTTCTTTAGATGCTTCTTTTGAGAGCCCTTCCTCGAGAGGACTGAAGCCACGTGTGCCTGATTTTTCCTGTCTTGCGTTCTGCTTCTGGGGAACCCAACCTAAGGCAGCATTAAGAGTTTTAGGCCCCAATGCCATGGTTCAGTCTGGCAGGAGGAGGACAGGGCATTGAAACAGAAAGTCCCTAGAGATGTGTATTTAGGGCAAATTCTCCATGTGTCTTTGTGAAAAATGGCAGGTAGAAGTTGGAGACATACTTTGAGGAGCAGTGTCAGCTCCTGGGGAAAATGAGTTGACAGAGGATGGGTATCAGGGGCTCAACTAGGAAAGTACAACTAGAACAGTCAGTAAGAGAACCAAGGATAAATCCAGTGCTAGAGCCTGGGATCAGCAAAGCCAGAGTAGGGAATGCTATGACTTGGAGGATACATGGAGAGTCAGGCTCATGTCTGACTCACTAAATCCTTGGTTGGTTCGTGGCAAGGGTTGGCCACTTTTTAGCCATGTAAACCTGGGCAAGTTAATCTTCAAATCGAAACTCCCATTTCTTCATCTGTAAAGTGGCATATAGCATGCATTCAATACACAGTAAATATTTTATTATATAAATATTATTCTAAGCCACAGTGGTTAATGAAACTTTTTGCCTGATGAAAGGTAGACGTGGCTTTCTAGACAAGGCCCACCTATAAATCCAGACTTGGAAAGCAAAGAAATGTGAAGCTATAGGATACAAAGTAGAGACGGAAATAATGGCTCAACCAACTGGAAAGCCCATGATGTTGCTTATATGGTTATCCATGGTCTTGCATCTTAAAGGCCAGAATCCCAGCGTTGCCTTCTTGTATATTCAGTCTTAAGGAAAGTAAACAACTGCACTGAGAGAGAGAGAGACCAGGTATCCTCCAGATTTGGAATTGGGCCATTATTAATCTGGAATTGCACCCAAGAGGGTAGGCTCGGGACAGAAAGTTGGCCAGTCGATAGTAATTAACCTGAAGTCTGAAGTTGCAGCAGTGTTTTTCTAGCTTGGCAGACACTACATTCACCATGCCAGGTTCCTAGTGCCCAAATCAAACTGGAATTTCCCAGAGATAAAAGCAGCAGGAATCCTTAACCTCTCAAATATTCTTTCCCTAGAACTACTTTTTTTGGCATTATCACACTTTTACTTGTAATGTATATATACTTCGATAAATGACCAAAATAGCCTCACAAATAGTGGGATTATGGGTGATTTTCATTTACTTCAATTTTTTTTTTTTAATAGAGAACATACTTTTATGGAATAATCCTGTTTGTTTGTTTGTTTTTAAGTTCAGGGGTACGTGTGCAGGTTTATCATGTAGGTAAACTTGTGTCACAAAGGTTTGTTGTATAGATTACTTCATCACCCATGTGTTAAGCCTAGTACCCATGAGTTATTTTGCCTGATCCTCTCCCTCCTCCCACCCTCCACCTTCCAATAGGCCCCAGTGTCTGTTGTTTCCCTTTGTGTCCATGTGTTCTCATCATTTAGCTCCCACTTATGAGAACATGCTGTATTTGGTTTTCTGTAGAACCACTTTCTACTCTCTCTTTACTCCTAGTATAGAGTTGTATGGTCCTCATTTTAGGAAAGGGTTCCCAGAAGCAAACCTTGAGGTGAGAAATCACATGCAACTCAATGTATTGAGGAAGTTCTTCAAGGTAGAACTGAGTGTAAAAAGGAGGAAAGAGAAGGGAAGAAGCCAAGCCAAGATTCAGCCTCAGCCTGATCCCACAGGGGAACTTCGGAGTGAAAATTATACCTTAGATTTGTCTGAACTCCAAGGCAAAGGAGCTGGGCTTCCATTTTCCCACACCAGTCAGTCATTGAATAAGGGCCATGATTGAGGGTGTAAAATCCCAGGAACTTCTGTTTCACAGTAGCCACCCCAGTGGCCTAAGGGTGGTTCTCCATAGAGAATCACAGAGATGGATAATTAGAAACATAACATGTAAGAGGTAAGAAAAGGCACCCTGAAAAACTAAAAGAAATTCAAGGTAACCTGAGTGGAACACTGGCAGATATGCTACCACACTAAGGATTCTCTTAAGGACATAGAAAAGGCTAATCATTTCTGCAGATATGCAGTTTCTTCTACGTGTGTTAATGTTATAAAATGGGGAAGGCATAGGATTAGTATTTAGAAGGCATAGTATTAGTATTTAGTATTTAGAAAGTATGAGTTTTAGTCCTGGCTTGAATTCATACAAACTTTGTGATCTTGCATGAATCACTCAAACTGCCTGGGCCCCAGTTTCTACATCTATAAAGTGAATTTATTATTTTTCAGCTTTTTAATACAAATTGATATTTTCTGCTGGCTCCACTGGCTTTTGATATGTTTTAAAATCTCAGACAGAATAGTAGATTTTTCAATTTTGTCTTGTAATTTTGTCTTCATTTTTCTTTTATATTTTAAGCCATAATCTTGGCCATTCAAATACAGGACTGTTCTTTTTTTTTCTTTTTTGAGATGGAGTCTCACTCTGTCACTCACGCTGGAGTGCAGTGGCACTATCTCAGCTCACTGCAAGCTCCGCCTCCCAGGTTCCCGCCATTCTTTTGCCTCAGCCTCCCGAGTAGCTGGGACTACAGGCACCTGCCACCACGCCGGGCTAATTTTTTGTATTTTTAGTCGAGACAGGGTTTATCACTACATAATGTCTCTTTTTATGCTTTTTGGCCTGGATCCAATGTCATCTGACATTCATATTGCCATATCAGCTTTCTTTTGGTTAGTGATTGCATTACTTGTTTTTTCCCGTTTCTTTATTTTCAACCTTTCTGGACCATTATGTTTTAAGTGTGTTTATTATAAATCACATATGGTTGGATTTTTATATACCTGGCCTGATAATCTTGCTCTTATAAGTAAGTTGATTCCTCTATATTTATTTTGATTACTGCTCTATTTGGACTTAGTTATTATATATTTTATGTTTACCATGCTCTTTTTTTGCTTATTTTACCTCTTTTCTTTCTTCCTGTTTGAGTGATAGTTTTAACATTTTAACATTTTTAAGTAAAAAAATCTGAACGGAATTTAAATGATTTAGTATCTCTGCTCTTCTCCCAAATAACCCAAGAACTAAGTATACTTTTAGTACATACATAATATTTTTCCCATCTATGTCTTTCTTGGTGTTATTTGAATTTTATCTCATAATGTGAAAAATACCATTCTTTTAAAAAGTCAATAGTTAATTAAATTGATCATAATATTTTATGAAATTCTGTACTGTTGTTTCTGCACTCCACTCCATTCTTCTATGTCTCTTAGGGTGTTTTCTTCTGCCTGAAATACATTCTTCAGCAGTTATTTTAGTGAAGGCAAGTGGGTAATAGTCTCTTTTATTATTTCCATTTCATCTAGAGTGAACTCAGTCCTGTTTATTTCGTTGCTGTCTTTCTTAGCATTACTTCCTTATGTGTTTTGGAATTTTATTATTGAATGGAGGTCTCTCTCTCTCTCTCTCTCTGTCTCTTTCTCTCTCCCCCATTTTATGTCTCATAGTCTTGCAGATTTATATTAATCTCTTCTTCCACTATTTTTCAATAACATTTAGTCAAAAAACCAGGTCTTATATTGGTAGCTCAAGGCTCCCAAACTGCATTGAAATTGAGGTTTTTGCACATTCAACTACCAAGTCAGCAGTTAAGCCTAAGTTCAGGATAAAAGACTTTATTTTCTATGGCTTCCCTACTGTCCAGTTTTATAGTTCAGACAGTGGTTTTAAGAGTTTATTTCAGCCCCCTTTAATGCATGAGAGAACCTCAAACTTGTTACTAGTTCCAAGCAATGAATGTGAAGAGTGAATCTCTTACTTCCCATGGGATGCTTTTTAGCTTTGCTACCCCACAGGGCCCCAGATGTCTCCATTTGCTTCTGGATGTGGAGTCAATTGAATCTACAAATTCAATCCCAGTCTGAGTTCACTTCCATTTCTGGGTCTCAGAAATATTGATCTCTGTTTCAAGCTGGTTATGTTGTATTAAATTCTTTGCAGTTGTCATATTTTGTATCAGTCAGATACTGCTGAATTAAAAACTTCTAAAATGGAGTAGTTTAGTATAGCAGTTGTTAATTCTCACTAATTTTTCTGGGGTTTGGCTAATGTGGGCTGGGCTCAGCTGGGCAACTGTACTTTATTCTGCAGGAAGTGAATTGGGGGAATAGAAACTGTGGCTTCTTTATCTCCATGCTATCGGTCTTCTGTTGGTATCCTTGATAGCACAGCCTGATTATAGCCAAAGGACTAGGGTGACATTGATGCATACATAAGTGCCAGTCTCCTGGGCACAGAGTTGAGTAGAGAAGGTGACAGAAGGCAACGGAGAATATCCAGTGCATGACCCAAGGGGAGTCATGGGCAGTTGGAAAATCACTGGGAGACACAGGCCACGTGCAAACATGCAATGAAGAGGACTCACAAGTTTAAAAAGGATATGATCACCCAAGACATATTTTGGACACTTACTTTCTTGGGCTTTTGGACATAGGCAACTCTTGGCTCAGATGGAGGATACTGAGGCAGAGGGGACCATGTTTCTCCAAGTGGGAAAATCCTGTCACCTTTGGAAGCTTGTCTTGCACTCAAAGAAACATAGCACCCCATGGACTTTTATGACTTAGGTCTCATTAATCTGGGGTTTTATACTAAAACTAATATAAAAAAAAGAACAAATTTTTCCATTCAGTGGATACTGCAGTGACAGAAAAGCTATTGAGTTCCAGCTCTGCTGCTGTCAAGCTCTGTGACCTTGGACAATTCACACAGCTTCCTTAGCCTCCAGTTTCCTGTTGCAGAAAGTGAGAAGGTTGAATCAAATGCCTTCACATCTCTAAAAACTCAGATAGCTACAGCTTATAGGTGGGATAAATGGCTTGCATTTAAACATTTTTATTCAAAAACCTTCAACAGTAACTGTCCATGTTCTGGTTTCCTTGCTGAATCCCTTGAGCCAAGGGGAATCTTAAAAAAATAACTTTGTGTTTTCCGTCTTCTCTACTGTAATTCTTAAGTCCATTACTTTCTTCTACACCCCCAAGCAAAGAAAAGCCATCTCTGACAGCTGCTCAAGGCAAACCATGGTTTGATAATGGCAAAAGGAGAAGCTAGCAGCCTACAAATTTAGATTTCCAGCGTGTGTACTGATTTCCTGGCCTCACAGACATCTCAGTAATTATTTAGAATTATGCATAATTTACCTACTTTCCTTTTCTAAGAAATTGTCAGTTTTAAGGTCAGAGTTTGACAGTTTATTGGTTTGTCCTGTAGAAATAAACTGGGGGCATTTGGAGCTAGAGTCTTTAATGTGTGCAGTTGGGGCCATAGATGTGAAGCTGCCTCCTATTTATAGCTGGGTAAGCTTAATCGTTGCTTTTCAATCTAAATAGAAAGGCTCTGTTTACTGCTGCTTTTAATTGTAGCAAGCTGGTGAAAAGGCATGCAGGGCCTCTTCAGTAAAGGCAACTCAATGAAAGCATTTTGTCAATAAATTATTACTGCCATCATGAAAACCATGCACAGCATTCAAATATAAAGCAAGAAACAGCTCAGATTCTCTCTTCAGTGGGAGAATCTTTGATGAACCCAGTGCATAGCTTTTAAATGTTCTTAATTCATTTGTTTCTCATTTTCTTAGAATATTAGAGCTGATAAGGGCATGTGGTTCTCCTTATTCTTCAGTTTTAATTTTAAGGATGAAAATCTGAGTTCCTTGTGCAGGTCTGAGACATGTTTATGTCCAAAATCATAAAAAGGAAAGATTATCTGGGAAATCAGAATGTCAGCCCCCTTTCTGTATGTTCCTGTTTCAAAGAGAACTATGAGGCACATTGAACCTTTATTTAGAGAGTTCCCTCTTTGATAAAGATCTTCTCAAAAGTTTTCTGCCAAATGTGCCATTTTATCATCAAATCTCTGGAATTTGGGTAGCATAGCATAAGGATCCAATTCTGATCTGGAACAAAATCACAAACCCAAGTTTTTGAAAGAAAGCTCCAGAAGGAGAAGCTTCGTGTGGGAAGGTAGGTATGAATGGAGGATTATACTCTCCAAACATGACCATTGCAGTAAATGTAGTCACACATGCTCTTCCAGACCTTGACACTCTCCATCAAAAGGAGGAGTCTCTTTCCCCATCTCTTGAACTTTGACAGTCTTTATGAATGCCTCAAATGAGTAGAATGCAACCAAAGTAATTTTTAGTGACTTTTGAAGTTAGGTCATAAAAAGCACTACAATTTCCACTTTTTCTCTTTCAGGATGCTCACCCTTGGAGACCAGCAACAATGTGTGCAGAAACCAAGGCCATGTGGAGAGGCCCCACGTACGTGTCCAGCTGAGGTCCCAGCTGACAGCTGGCATTGACATGTGAGTGAGACTCTGAACTGTCCCAGCTGATGACAAGTGCAGTTTGAGCGAGCTATCCCTGTTGGACCTGTCAAAACTGCAGATTTCATGAAGAAAATAAGTGTTGTTGATTTAAGCCAGTAAGTTTTGACATACTATGTTAAACAGCCATAGTAATTGGAAGAGTGTGAAACAAATACTAGTCTTTTGAGTCTCATTTTTCTATAAAGTTTATCTTCCCCCTTCCTTGCATAAGGATTCTTTCTCTTTTTCTCTCAGACAGTTCTGTTATCCCTGCTAGTGATGCTATTACTACTTCAAATACTATTGTTTTTATATCTGTTGCTACTACTGAAAATAAGATAATTTTATAACTAATGTTGAATATGCATCTACTGTACAGATTTACATCCTTAATATGTATTAAATCACTTAATTCTTATATCAAAAGCATTGAATTGTATTGCCCCATGATTCATATGCTGAAGTCCTCACCTTTAGTATTCACAATGTGACCTATTTGGAGATATGGTCTTTAAAGATACGAAATGAAGCCATTAAAGTAGTCCTTAATGCAATATGACTGGTGTCCTTATAAGAAGAGGAGATAGGACACACACAGAAGCAAGATCAGGTTAAGATATAGAGAAAAGATGCCCATCTACAAGCCAAGGACCTCAGAATAAACCAACCCTGTCGAATCTTTGATCTTGACCTTCTAGCTTTCCAAATATGAGAAAACAAATTTCTGTTGTTTAAACCACAAAGTCTGTGGTACTTTGTTATGGAAAACCTAGAAAACGAATACAACTTTATGAGTAAAGTACTATTAAACTTTAGATAAGGAATCCACAAATGAGAAAGCTGACACATTGTGAAGGTAAGTAACTTGCCCGAGGTTATACAGTTTTATTTCCTTTCAGAAATAAGAAAACAAGGGCCCAATAACTTGAGTTTCATGAAGTTTCACAGTCAGTTTAAAGAAAGATTCAAAACTAAAAAAGTCAAACTCTACCCTATGTTTACAACATTTAGTATCAGAGTCCTCAGAAATCTGTCACTTAGTCCTGTTAGCTAAATTAAGACAGGATGGCAGCATTATTGAGCAACAACTACTTACATAGTGCTTACAACCTCAGTTTTTCTTCCTAAAAGAACCTCAATTTTGTCCAAGTGCCCTGTCTTTATGTAGCCCATGTGAGTCCAAGGAATACCCTCAGCTTCAGGAGTAACTCTGATTGGGTTAAGGGTTAGCCCATACCCCCTTGTCTGTGATTTGTTTATAAAAAGTCCTGTGACCCAGTTCTGGCCAATGATATGTGAAGGGAGGTTTGTGGAAGACTTCTGGGAAAGTTCTGCCTTGCTCTAAAGAACAAGCTATTCTCGTGCTCTCTCCCCGGATTTGAATGAAAATGGATGAATCCACAATTGTCCTATGGTGGGAACCAGCCTTAAAAATGAAGCCAACCATGTGTATAGCAAAGACAAGAAATGTAGAGAACCTAAATCCTGGGTAATAACACTGGGGTACTGGATCAACCAGCTTTTATTAAACTTCCTGTTAAATGAGCTTATATATTCTCTCATTTTAAAAAGTCAGTTTAGAATATATTGAAATCACTGAAAGTTAATGGCTGCAAAAGCATCTCAGTAGAGGTGACCCTTGTACAAGGTTAAGGTTAGGAGTGTGGATACCCTGTGCTGCCAAAAATCCATGTCTAACTTTTGACTCCCCCAAAACTTAACTAGTAGCAACCAATTGTGGACCAGAAGCCTTCCTGATAACATAAACAGTCAATTATCACTTATTTTGTATGTTATATATATTATACACTGTATTCTTATAATAACGTAACCTAGGGAAAAGGAAGTGTTATTAAGAAAGTCATTACTATTCATTAAGTAGAAATGAATCATCATAAAGGTCTTCATCCTCTTCTCACTTTGAGTAGGATGAGGAGTAAGAGGAGGGGGTGGTCTTGCTGTCTCAGGGGTGGCAGAGGTAGAAGAGGTGGAGCAGGTTGAAAGGAAGGCAAGAGAGACAGGTGCTTTTATTGTAAAAAGTCCACATGTATGTGGACCCACACAGTTCAAATTCATGTTGTTCAAGGGTCAACAGTAGTTCCAAATTTCTCCAACGGAGCAAATGATCTCTACCCTCTGTCCCCATAGCAGCCATAGCCAAGATTGGCTTTATCTCTTCTAGCTCTGTCTTCTTAGGCTATAAATGGCCGAATGGCTTCCTTCTCACATGAAGGATCATAGGATGAACTCTGTGCAATCTCCCCAAACCAGTCCTGAAATAGAAAATGTTGGAATCTCAGCATTAAGGTGGTCCATTCTGTACAACACAGCTTAAATGAGGTTATTTCACAGCAACCCTTGCAGCAGAAAGAGAACACGTGGCATATTCCTGGCTTCTTGAGTGAGTCATAGGGCTGGAAAGGAGATCAGGCTCTTCTCTTCTCTAGTCCAAGATTGTTCTTTGCTTCTATTTCCGAGATTTATTGAATGATGATGAAAGTGAAATTAGTTGGTAGTCTTAGCCAGGTAATTATATTTTTAAACTACCAGGAGAAATAGGCTTTGAGGCATCATTTATAGAATGCAAGCTTTTAAATACCAAATATTTATATAGAGCCTTGGTTCTTATGTTTTTAAAGTTTTTCTCTTAATTAATATAATTTTCACCTATTATCAACTCTGGGAGATAACTGTAGCAGGTCTTGTCAATTGCATTATACAAATAATTTTGGACAAGAGGAGTTATTTACTTAAGTTGATTGAATCAAAACTTGAATCTAAAACTCCTGACCCGAAGTCCAGTGCTCTTTCCAATTATTTCTCCACTCGACCTCTTTCACATTTAAAATTCACTTTAACCTTAACATTTTTTAAAAATAAATTTTTTGAGATAATTTTAGATTCACATGAAGTTATAAAAAATGATACAGAGGAATCTTGTGTACCAATTACCCAGTGTCCTCCAATGGTGACATCTTACAAAACTATAGTGTAATATCACAACAAGGGTATTGGTATTGATACAGCGAGGATACAGAACATTTCCATCATCACAAGGATCATTCATGCTATACTTTGATAGTCAAACCAACTTCCCTTTCACCCGTACGTGGTCCTTAACCCCTGGCAACAAGCAATCTGTTTTTCATTTCTTTAATTTTGTCATTTTAAGAATGCTATATAAAGAGAGCCTTATCATATGAAATCTTTGGGGATTGGCTTTTCTTTTCAGTCAGTATAATTCCCTGGAGATTTATTCAGATTATTGCATGTATCAGTAGCTCCTTCCATTGTCTTGCTGAGTAGTATGTCATTGTACAGAATGGTTTGTTTAACTATGCATCACCTGAAGGACATCTGGGTGCCTTGTAGTTTGGGGCTATTATGAATAAGTCTGCTATAAGTATTCATGTACAGGTTTTTGTGTGAACATAAATTTTTATTTATCTGAGATAAATGCTCAGGAGAGCAATTGCTAGGCCATATAGCAGGTGCATTTTTTTTTTTTTTTTTTTTTTTTTTTTTTTTTTTTGGGACCGAGTCTCACAGTGTTGCCCAGGCTGGAGTGCAGTGGCATGATCTTGGCTCACTGCAACCTCTGCCTCCCGGGTTCAAGTGATTCTCCTGCCTCAGCCTCCTGAGTAGCTGGGATTACAGGTGCCCACCTCCATGCCCTGCTAATTTACTGTATTTTCAGTAGAGATGGGGTTTCACCGTGTTGGCCAGGCTGGTCTCGAACTCCTGACCTCGTGATCTTCCTGCCTCAGCCTCCCAAAGTGCTGGGATTACAAGCATGAGCCACCACGCCTGGCCTCGCAAGTGCATGTTTATTCCTTTTTTAAGGAACTGTGGAACTCTTTCCAGAACAGCCACATCACTTTATATTCCCAGCAGCAATATATGAGTGATATGATATCTCTGCATCCTTTCCAATATTTGGTTTTGTTAATTCTTTTTTTTATTTTAGCTATTCTGATAGATGTGTAATGATATCTCAATGTGGTTTTAATTTGCTTTTTCCAAGTGGCTAATGTTGTTGAAATTCCTTTTATGTGTTTAATTTCCATCAATATAACATCTTCAGTGAAATATCTCTTTCTTTTGCCTGTTTTCTAATTGAATTGTTTGTTTACTGTTGCATTTAAGAGCTTTTTATATATCCTAGGTACTAGTCCTTTGACATGTATGTGGTTTGCAAATATTTTCTTCTAGTTTGTACCCTGTCTTTTTATCTCCTTAATAGGTTATTTCACAGAACAAAATTTTCTAACTTTGGTGAAGTTCACTTTTTCAATTTTTCTTTTTATGGATCACATTTTTGGTGTCTAAGAACTCTTTGCCTAGTCTTATATACCAAAGAGTTTTTCTTGTGTGTGTGTGTTTTTTTTTTCTAAAGGTTTTATAGGTTTACAAGTTGTAGTAGCCCATTTTCATACTGCTATGAAAAAATACCCGAGACTGGGTGATTTATAAAGAAAAAAGAGGTTTAATAGACTCAACAGTTCCACATGGCTGGGGAGGCCTCACAGTCATGGCAGAAAATGAAGGAGGAGCAAAGGCATGTCTTACATGGTGGCAGGCAAGAGACCAATTGCAGGGGACCTGCCCTTTATAAAACCATCAGATCTTGTGAGACTTATTCGCTGTCATGAGAACAGCATGGAAAAACCCACCCCTATAATTCAATTACCTCCCACTGGGTCCCTCCCACAACAACTGGGAATTATGGAAGCTACAATTCAAGATGAGATTTGGGTGGTGACACAGCCAAACCATATTGCAAGTGGATAATAAATTTTAGTTAATTTTTATATAAGATGTGAAACTTAGAGTTCATTTTATAGTTTATGGATGTTTAATTGTGCCATCACCTTTTGTTGAAAACATCTGTAGTGATATTCCCTGTTTCATTCCTGATACTGACCTTTCTTCTTTTTGTCTGCTTTGATTGAGGTTTGTAAATATCATTGATGTTTTCAAGGAACCCACTCTTTATTGATTTTAAGTTTTCAATTTCATTGATTTTTTTGCTCTTATTTTTGTTGTGCCCTCCCTTCTCTTTGAAGTGGGAGGTTAGATTTTGTATTTGAGACTTTTCTCCTTTTGCAATGTATGCACTTAGTGATATACATTTTACTCTCAGCACTATTTTAGCTGTGTCCTACGCAATTTTTAATTGACACTTAATAGTTATACATATTTATGCAGTATAGTATATTTTGACACCTATGTGTAATGATCAAATCAAAGTCATTAGCATATCCATTTTCTCAAACATTTATCATTTCTTTCTGTTAGGAATGTTTAAACTTCTTCTATTTATTTCAAAACGTAACATATTGCTAACTATAGTAACTTTAGAGTGCTGAAAAACACTATAACTTATTTACCTTACCTAGCTGTAATTTTGTATCTGTTAACCAACCTCTCCCTATTTCCTCCTTCCCCCTTCCCTGACCAGCCTCTAGGAACCATTGTTCTACTCTCTACTTCCATACCTCAATTTTTTTAGCATCCACACATAAGTGAGAACATGCAGTATTTCACTTAACATAATGTCCTCCAGTCTCATCCATGTTGCCACAAATGGCAGGATTTTATTTTTTATGTGGCCAAATAGTATCCCATTGCATATATATATGTCACATTTTCTTTATCCATTTGTCTTTTTTTTGTTACCAAACATTCATTTTCATTCATCTGTTGATGCACACTTAGGTTGATCTGTATCTTGGCCATTGTGAATAAATGAACATTGGAGTTCTTTTATAAATAAATAAATTATTTATTTATTTATAAATAATAAACATAGAAGTGCACATATCTCTTTGACATACTGATATTCTTTCCTTTAAATATATATTCAGTAGTGGCATTGCTGTATCATATGATAGTTCTATTTTTAGTTTTTTGAGAAAACTCCCTACTCTTTCTCATAAGGTCTATACTAATTTATATTTCCACTAACAGTGTACAAGAGTTCCCTTTTTCTCTACATCTTTGCCAGCATTCGCTATTTTTTATCTTTTTTTTATAATTAGCCATCTTATGGAGCAAATACTTAAATCTAAGCCTTGAAACTGTAAAAATTTTAGAGGGTAACATCCCCAAAACTCTGCTAGACATGGACTTAGGCAAAGAGTTCATGACCAAGAACCCAAAACCAAATGCAACAAAAACAAAGATAAATAGATGGGACTTAATTAAACTAAAAAGCTCTCGCACAGCAAAAGAAATAATCCACAGAGTTAACAGACAACCCACAGAGTGGGAGAAAATATTCACAAACTATGCATCCAACAAAGGACTAATATCCATAATCTACAAGGAACTCAAACAAATCAGCAAGAACAAACAAATAATCTCATCAAAAAGTGGGCTAAGGACTTGAATAAACAATTCTCAAAAGAAGATAGACAAATGGCCAACAAACATATGAGAAAATGCTCAACATGACTAATTATTAGTGAAATGAAAATTAAAATCAAAATGTGTTACCGCCTTACTCCTGCTGGTGGGAATGTAAACTAGTCCAACCTCTATGGAAAACAGTATGGAGACTCAAAGAACTAAAAGTAGAACTGCTGTTTGATCAGCAATCCTACTACTAGCTATCTACCCAGAGGAAAAGAAATCATTATATGAAAAACGTAAACGTTTTTATAGCAGCACACACGTTTATAGAAGCACAATATGCAACTGCAAAATATGTAACCAGCCTAAAGGCCCAATGACCAATGAGTGGATAAAGAAAATGTGGTATATATATACCATGGAATACTACTCAGCCATAAAAAGGAATGAAATAATGGCATTCACAGCAACCTGGATGGAATTGGAGCCCATTATTCTAAGTGAAGTAACTCAGGAATGGAAAACTAAACATTGTATGTTCTCACTTATAAATGGGAGATAAGCTATGAGGATGCAAAGGCATAAGAATGACATAATGAACTCTGGGGACTCGGGTCATACTACACACTGAGTACAGTGTACACTGCTCAGGTGATGGGTACATCAAAATCTCAGAAGTCACCACAGAAAAACTTATTCATGTAACCAAATACCACCTGTTCCCCCCACACTATTGAAATAATAAAAAAAAAAAAAGAAAAAAATTATTAGCTATCGTAACTGGGATGACATGATATCTCACTGTGGTTTTGATTTGCATTTTCCTGATAATCAGTGGTGTTGAGCATTTTTTCTTATACTTGTTGGCCATTTGTATGTCTCCTTTTGAGAAATGTCTATTCTGACCATTTGTCCATTTTAAAAACTGGATGATGATGATGATGACGACAATGATTTGCTGTTGAGTTACTAATATATTCTGGTTGTTAGTTCCTTGTTAGATGAATACTTTGCAAATATTTTCTCTCATTCTTCAGGTTGTATCTTTACTCTGTTGATTGTTTTCTTTGCTGTGCAGAAGCTTTTGAGCTTGATATAATCCTATTTGCCTATTTTTACTTTTGTGGTCTGTGCTGTTGAGGTCTTATTTATAAAATCTTTGCCCAGGCCAATGTTCTGAAGCATTTCCCTTATGATTTTTTTCTAGTAGTTTTATGATTTCAGGTCTTACATTTAGGTCTTTAATTTGTTTTGAGTTGATCTTTGTATATGGTGAGAGATAGGGGTCTAGTTTTATTATTCTGTGTGTGGATATTCAGTTTTCTCAGCACTCTTTATTGAAGAGACTGTCCTTACTCTATTACACTCCATACCAAGACACCTAAGTCTGTTCTATAAATACATTAGCTGCTCCTTCAAGGTAGATTTTAAAGCCTTGGGAAAATTTGGGAGTATTTATTGTTAAATTCTAGAATCCCTTTTTCTGTAAGAAGAGATGTCTCTTCACCTATATTTCCAAAAACTATTTTTCTTTTTTTTATTTTCATTCTTAGGTCAACTCTGTCTCTGGATTGAGAGGATTCAGGATAAGCCTTTATTTAAGATTTTTCTGTTTCTAATCACATCCAGACAACCAGCCAATCGTATGGTTTGACTCAGTGAGAAAGATGAACCTAACTAATTCTTGTACTCACATTGGCGGCGGTGGCTGGTGAAGGTCCTGGGCAAGAAAGCATTTGTTGAGGGGCCCCCTTGCTTTGGGGACTGCTCCCACCTTGCTTTAGGCACTATGAGTACATTATTTTATTTGAGGTTTATGAAAATTCCCTGACATCGGCCAGGCGCGGTGGCTCAAGCCTGTAATCCCAGTACTTTGGGAGGCCGAGAAGGGCGGATCACGAGGTCAGGAGATCGAGACCATCCTGGCTAACACGGTGAAAACCCGTCTCTACCAAAAAATACAAAAAACTAGCCGGGCGAGGTGGCGGGTGCCTGTAGTCCCAGCTACTCGGGAGGCTGAGGCAGGAGAACGGCGTGAACCCGGGAGGCAGAGCTTGCAGTGAGCTGAGATCCAGCCACTGCACTCCAGCCTGGGCGACAGAGCAAGACTCTGTCTCAAAAAAAAAAACAAAAGAAAAAAAGAAAAGAAAATTCCCTGACATCACTACTCTCATTATGCTCATTTTATAAACGAGAAAATGGAAGCTCAGTAAAGGGAAGTATTTGTCAACAGTTATTCAAGATCCATATCAATGTCACCTCTTGAACCCTGTCAGCCCTTGCTGATTACAGGAGAACATTATATTCTTTCCTCTCCTTTTTTGAAATTTAAGATAAAGATAATAAGATGACATCCACCTAATATCCGTTATGAGGAATTGATCATTGTTGATATTTTATCTCACTTGTTTAAAGTATTTTAAAGAAAATGTTAAATTCCTTTGACCCTCACTTTCAACCTCATCCTATTGCCACTCTCATTTCCATTCCTACCCCCAAGAATAAATTCCTCTTTTTTTTCTGGTTTTTGTATTTTTAGTAGAGACAGGGTTTCACCATGTTGGCCAGTCTGGTCTTGAACTCCTGATCTCCTCAGGTGATCTGCCCACTTCAGCCTCCCAAAGTGCTACAATTACAGGCGTGAGCCACCACACCTGGCCCCTCTTTTTCTCATAGCATTTTGTGAAGGCCGGGTATGGGCTTTCTCTAAGTTTGCAAAAGACATCAAGAGTTCTCTCTCATTTACATTTAAGGGAGAAGGGCAGTATCTCTTTTCAGGCCACACCAAGACACGTTTACCTAACTTATAGCAAAGAATAAATCTTTACTATTCGTATAGTAAGAATAAATCTTTACTATAAGTTTACTGTTTTTTTCTTCTTGTAGTCCATTTTTCTGTACCTCTGAAAGACTTTCTTGAGGCAGAAGGCTTCATTCTCCTTACTGCTTCTCCTCCCATGGGTTTTGCGAATCCTAGTTTTTAGAACATGCCTCCTGCCTTAGCCTGCTCCTTTGTGCTTTGGCCCCCATGGTTTGTGATGTTGCTGCCAAGGTGTGAGTTCAAGACAGAGTGGTGGCCTTGGTAGAGCTGAAGCGACCCATTGTCACTTTGGCTGGGACAGATTTTTGCTCTCAACTCATGCTGATAATTGTTAAATCCCAAAGACAACTAGGAACATCCCTTTGCATTTTTTTCCTGAGTTATAGGACAACTTAATACAATGCCATCTAGTGTTCCAACCTTTGCCAGCAAGAGAACTGAGGCATCACCCAAAATATAGTAAACAGACTTAAAAAAAAGAAAAAAGATGTTTTGACTAAAATAACATAAATCTGAAACTTGAGATTTTTGTTTTCTTTTTAACCACCATCACACTGTAGGACATGCTCTAGGTGGTGCCCTACTCATATCCTCCTTCCCTTTCATCCTCTTTGCCTAACCGCTGCAGGGCACAATGTTCCAGCTAAGCTAGCTGCACCTGCTTTTTAAAAATTTTTTAATTTTTTTGCCAAGGTCTTGTTCTGACCTCTTAAGCCACATTGTCCAGAGTGGAAGGCTGAAATTACAGGGAATTTCTGTGCTCTGAGAGCAGCCTCAGTAAATGACTGATATGGATTGTATTAGTCTGTTCGTGCATTGCGAAATACCTGAGACTGGGTAATTTGTAAAGAAAAGAGGTTTAATCGATTCACAGTTCTGCAGGCTATACAGGAAGCATAGTGACTTCTGCTTCTGGGGATGCCTCTGGAAGTTTCCAATCATGGCAGAAGAGGAAGAGAGTATAAGATGTCTCACATGGCAAGAACAGGAGCAAGAGAAAGTTGGGGTAAGGGAGGTGCTATACACTTTTAAACAACCAGATCTCACTAGAACTCACTCATTATCATGGGAGAAGTACCAAGGGGATGATGCTAAACCATTCATGAGGAATCCACCATCATGATCCACTCACAACCCACCAGGCTCCACCTCCAACCTTGGGGATTGCAATTCAATATGAGTTTTGGGCAGGGGCCCAGATCCAAACCATATAATGGATTGATGTATAAACATCCTGGCGTCCTCCTTTAGGTAGGATAATGATGAGGTCTGTGTCTTGCACCAACTTCCAGAGTTCTCCAGTGGAATTATACTCCAACTGCCCAGAATGCTAGCCGATTTGGCTTTGCACCCGTTAGTGGCTGCTGCTTCTCTGTGTTTCAATTTTTCTCTCCCCTACCAGTATTTCCTTTCCTTTCCAAGTAAACCATTTGCTTTGGAATCTTGGTCTCAGACTTTCCTAAACTAAGAAAATCTCTCTGTCGTAGATTGCAGAAATGGCCATGAACCTTCGGCCTCTCTACATCCTTATACTGTAAAGTTACAGTTCCTTTCACTAAGAAGTGGGCACACCTTGGGTCTTGCTTTGGCCAGTAGAGTATGGAGGAAGTGATGATATGCCAGATCCAAGTCTAGGCTTCAAGGGATCTTACACATTTCTCCTTTTTCTCAGAGACTTGTGAGCAAGAATACATGGTTGTCATTTAAAGCAACTAAGTTTTGGGTGATTTGTCATGCAACATGACTGATACAACTCCCACCCCAAGCATATTTTTGATACCCTCTTGTGTGTTTATTCCCTTGAATAAGAGTATTGTTTTCCCTAAAGAAAAGCATCTTTTCAGGCACAGAAAGGTTGTAGGACCTTCTCAGATTTGCTCAGGAGAATCTGGGTGCCAGTTTTTGGCAGTATCCTGGCGTATTCCTTAGCCCCAGGGCCTCTATGCTGACTCACCTTGTCTGGGTTTGCTTGCTAGCTGCTGCATTTTCTCTCTGCTACAGTGGCCAGCACAGCTGCTGTTTTTTTCCAAAGCCCTCTTTCACAGAGCTGTTAGGTAGGAGGCCACTGCGTCTCCACGATTGTGCGGATGACATATGTGTCTGACAGGGATTCTAGCACCTCGAAGCTGGCCTGGGATGGAGAGCTCACCAAAAATACTGCAGTTGCTGAATGCCAGGGAATTTATTGAGCTTTGGAGCCAGCAGGATGCAGAGTAAACAGCATAGAAATGGAGTGAGTCAGGATGCTTAATCCTGACTTTACCTCTTGGCTAATTGTATGGCCTTGAGTAGGACCCCGATCCGCATTTCTTTCATTGGAGACAAGATAGCCTCTGAAGTCCCTTTCAGCTCTAAAATGCTGGAATTCAAGGACTGAATCGGGCTTTATAAAAATGAAACACCAGAAAGCATGGAGTTAGTTGTCTATTTAGAGGAAGTTCTGATCGGCTAGAACACTGATTCTCAAAGAGAGGTCCCTAAACCTTCAGCATCACATCATCACCTAAGATATTGTTAGATCATAGCTCACTGCAGCCTCGATCTTCTCAGCTGAAGGGATCTTCCTCCCATGTAGATGGCACAACAGGCTCACACCACAATGCCTGGTTAACTTTTAAAAAGTTTTTGTAGAGATGGGGATCTCACTATATTGCCCAGGCTGGTCTCAAACTCCTGGCCTCAGGTGATATTCTTGCCTTGGCTTCCCAAAGCACTGGGATTATAGGCATGAGCCACCATGCTGGGCCCAGAACTTGTTAGAAATGCAAATTTTCAGGCTCCACTACAGACCCTCTGAAACGCTTTCTCAGCAGGTACTCATGTTCACATGAGAAAGAGGTAACCAGCTCTGTTAGCAAAGGTAGATAATTAATTAACCAATTTATTCATGGATAACCTATTTCTGTGTGCAAGAAACTGTTCTATACTTGGGGTGAAAGCAAAGGTGAAGGTGCAGGGCTATTATGAGAGAGTCTTAGAGTAGGGCCCAACAATTTGTGTATTAACAAGCTCTCCAGGTGATTTGAATACAGGTTCGAGTTTGAGACTTACTGATCTAAAGCTGTGTTATTCCAAGTGTGGCTCATAGCATCAGCATCATCTGGGAGCTACTTGAAGAAGTAAAAGCTTAGCACTACCTCTTTAGAACCCCTGTGCCAGAATCTCCATTTAATAAGATTCCCAGGTGATTTGAGTGCACATAACAGCTGAGAAATCCTGGGTATAACCTCCATTCTTGGAGACTGTAATCCAATAGAAAGGGATTGGGGGGGAGTGGCAGCAGGAGAGCAGCAATTTACATTTCTAAAAAGCTCCCAAATATGGCTGATGTTGCAGGTTCAGGGACCACCTTGAGTAACAAGGCTCTAGATTTCAGCCCAGGCTTAGAACCTTGAATATGGAAGGGTTTCGACCCAGAAGTTGGTTTCAGCTACACTGTACAGATGTGCAGGGTTGTCCACTGCCAAATTCCAGAAGGCACCATTTGCATAGACTGAGTCAAGAACCTGAACCCCACGGCTAAGAAACAGGGGCTAGCTAAAGAGCAGGTTTTAGAGAGTGTCAGAATTGGGTTTGGATCCTAATCCTGCCACTTACTTAGTTGACCTTGGGAAATATATTTAACTCTGAGCCTCAGTTTTCTCATCTGTAAAATGGAGATGAACATACCTGTGTCCCAATATAAGATACTCAACAGTAAGCACCCAGTAGAAACCCAGTTATTTTGCAAATAGCTATTCTCTCTGGTCCTTCCTTTCAGCCAAGGGAACAGCAGTTGTTATCAGACGGTATAGGTTCCTTTCCTCCTTCAGTCTCATCCTGGCCAGTGGCCTAATCGCCTGGTCAGACTGAAGGCCAGGTGAGTATGATGGGCTTTTCTTCAGAGCTCCCAGGGGTCAGATGAAGGTGATACCACCATAATGCAGACTGTTTATATTAGGAAAGCTTCCCATGGGTTTGTACAAATCAATTCATAAAAACGAACAACACAGCCAGTTTCAAACCATGCCCTAAGTTCACCTGCTTACCAAAGTCATTAAAAACAGTAATAGTTCCCGGTCCCAACAAGGCTTTGATGCCCCTGGTGCCTGGAATCACTCAAAGGCTTTGCAGGGAAGGCACTTTGTCCCATTGGGGCTGGAAATCTTCGCTCTTCTGCATAAAGAACCCACTTAGACCCCTTGTGTATTTCTGTGCGAAAAAGACCATTAAGAATTCTCTGAAACGAAACTAAAGATGCATTTGGGGTGACTGAGAGCCATTTGGGGGTACAAGCAGGCAAGCAGGATACTTTTGAAAATCAGTTGCTTATCTATGTCTAGGTCTGTGGCTGGAGTCTGTACTCTGTCCATTGATAATTATGTCTACCCTTATATCAATCCATGCTGTCTTGATTACTGTTGAGTCTTGAAATCTGGTATAATCTTTCAACTGGAAAATAAAAAGCTCATTAAAAACAAACCAGGGGAAGGCTATGAGACCAGATAAACCTTGATCAGAAACTAGACATAATTAAATTTGGTTTTTTGGTAGTGTATGAGAAGCTATATATATATATATACACACACACACACATATATATACATTTAAATTCAGGGGCTGGTTGAAATTTTAGCAGGAACTGAGAGGCTGAGTTCTGAGTGATTTCAGCCTAACAATAGCCACTAGAGGGCCTAGGAGATACAGAAACACTGCATGGTGTTGTAGGAGCCAGGCCCAGAGAGCCGCCAAGGCCTGAGTATCAAGGTGAACCTGATTCCTGAGAACCTTCTCTCACCAGGTGCTCACCTTCACATGAGAAAGAAGTAACCAGTTCTGTTATGGAAGCTAGATAATTCATTAAGCAATTTACTCACCAATAACCTATTTCTGCATGCAAGACACCGTTCTATTCTTGGGGTTAAGGGTAGCTGAGGATACAGGACTATTATAAGCAAGCCTCTCTCTTAGGGCTCAGTGGTGGCATCAAGGACCAGCTTGGGAGGTGTGGGCTTTGGTGCCCGTTATTTCCATGTGCTGCACCAATACACTTAAAATCAAGATAAAAACAGCATGTGTGCTAAGCAAAGACAGCTTCAAGCCAAATTCCATTAGGTCACTAGACTGCCATACTTTAATCCCGCTATAGAAATTCTAGAGCTTTTGTGATTGGAGCTCTGTGATGTGTGTTGAAGCATGGATGAGGCTGATTTCTCTATTATTGTTTAAAAAGTCCTTGAAGTGTACAGTAAGACAGAATACAAAAAAAGTTTAGAAACTCACCTTTCCTAGAGAGACCTGTAAAACAGGAGGGGCTATCTAGTTATGGCATGTGCTAGAAAATGACCTACAAGGTATGTTCTAGCCTGAGGAATTGCTGGCATGTGAATCATGAGGACAGATGCATGGGCAAAATGTGCCGTTTCCTCTATCAGCATCTGCTAGGCAAGAGATGACTTCCCCTCGGCCCCCTGGCCCTGCAGTTTTCCCGCCTATGGGAGGCCTTTTACCAACATGATCTATGCCACCCACCCTCACTCCCACACCACCACACCTGGCAGCAAATTTTGTGAGCCAGGAAGGTTGGGGGGTAGAAAAGAGGGTCTCCTTAAAGTGGGAGAAGGGTCTGCCAGTCCATGGATAGCTCTAAAAGAGCTGAGTCCTAGATGACTTGCAGACATGGTCTCCTCCATGGCCAGAGCTTCTAAAAGAGGAAAGAAACTGGTTGTTTCAGCATGTTTCCTTGGCCATAGGAGAGAGACAGATAAAACAAGCGAGATAAAACAGATGATATCAAGCAATGCAATGATGCTTCCCTTTATAGAAATTTCCTTTTCAGAGGCTAAAAACCCATATACCAATTTCCCCAGGATATAAGGAGGGCCTTCTCTGTAAGATTTGCTGTCTGGATTACTGAGTCCAGCCCCTCTGACTTCTCTCTTTCCACCTGTTTATATTGGGAAAGCTTCCCATGGGTTTAGACAAATCAGTTCATAAAAATGACTAACATAGCCAGTTGCAAACCATGCCCTGGGTTCACCTACTTACCAAAGTCACAAAAAAACTATAGTAGTTCCTGGTCCTGGAAAGAGAGGGGTCAGAGGAACTGGCCTCAGTAATCCACATCCATCCTCCTATAGATACAACTTTTGTCTGGTCACCCTTTACTCCATAGCTTCTACCGTGAGTTTAAACGTCCTTACTCGACTCCCAAGGACAGGCCATCCTTTCCACCCAGTACTCATCCTTTACTCTTGTAACTGCTCAACAGGTTCATTTTGCCAGCTGTCCAGACAGAACTGATTTATCAAGACAGATAAATTGCCATAAAGAGTTTAATTCTCACAGAGCCGGCAGAATGCGAGACCAGAGTTTTATTATTACTCAAGTCAATCTAACCAAAAATTTGGAGACTGGGGATTTTAAGGATAAATTGATGGGTAAGGGGGCAGGAAGTGGGGAGTGCTGATTGGTTGGGTCAGAGATGGAATCATGAAAAGTCAAAGCTGTCCTCTTGTCCTCATTTCCAGATGGTTAGGTATTCTAAGTCACAGGATGACACAGGAGGTCAGCACAAGATATAGGCCATAAATACTTTGCTGATAAAACAGTTTGCAGCAAAGAAGCCAGCCCAAACCCACCAAAACCAAGACAGCAATGAGAGTGACCTCTGGTCATCCTCACTGCTCATTATAGGTGATTTATAATGCATTAGTATGCTAAGAGACACTCCCACCAGCACCATGAGAATTTACAGGTGCCATGGCAACGTCAGGAATTTACCCAATATGGTCTAAAAGGCTGAGGAACCCTTTGTTCCAGGAATTGCCCAGCCCTTTCCTGGAAAACTCATTATTAATCCAGCCTTTGTTTAGCATATAATCAAGAAATAACCATAAAAATGGGCAACCAGCAGCCCTCCAGGCTGCTCTGCCTATTGAGTAGCCATTTTTTATTCCTTTACTTTCTAAATAAACTTGCTTTCACTTTACCCTATGGATTGACCTTGACATTTTTCTTGTGTGAGATGCAAGAACACTTTCTTGGGGTCTGGATCAGGACGCTTTTCCAGTAACAGTTTCAACCTCTCATCTCACTCTCTCTTATATGAAGATTATTGACATTGACCCTTCTGGACTTTCGCTCATCCCTTTCCCCTTGCTAGGCAAGCCTTTCCTTCTGGCTGGCACAAAAGTGCACCTAAGTTACTTTTCCTCCGGAGTCTTTCTTGACTACTTTAGCCTTTATTGATTGCTCCTCCTTTGAACTCCATCTTCTTATAGACATCGGGGGCCTTAATCTAATACCGGTGGGGATTTTTCTTTTATTTTGGGAAACCTGACTGTGGTTTGACAATCAGATGGCTAGATTCTTGAGGACAAAAGTTTGTGTCCCAAGACTCCAGCATGGTGACCCCTTGCACACATTAGAAGCCCAATTAACATTTGCCTGGTTAACTCCCATGCATCCTTGGGACCTTAGGTTGACCCTCACTTCCTGAGGGCAGCCCACCCCATTAGATCCCAAATCTCCTCCTACAGATTCTAACACAGGCATCTCTCCTGCATAGCACTACTCAAAGATGGACAGTTTTATTCATTTGCTTTTATTATTCAGTTCCCTCCATGAGGGCTGGAAACTATATTTGGTTTTATTTAGTGCCTGGCATACACTGGGTAATCTATCAATATTTATTAAATTAGTGAATACATGTTGGTTGGCTGAACTGAAATGTGACACAGACTTCTTGGGAAATGAGAGCAAAGTTGAAGATGTTAATCTCCTGGGAGCCAGTGCCCTTGAGCACAGTCCTAGACAGAATCTAACAACAAAGGCTCAGATGAGCCAAGTTAGCAAAATTATTGCAGGACCATTACTGGCAATGAGTGGCATTATATATATATAATATATATAATGTATATAATATATATAATATATATATATATATTTAGAGATTTTATAAAAATCTTCATAGTTATAAGTAATACATGTCCATGTGGTAAACATGTAAACTTTCAAAAACTATAAGGAAGCAGAGGAAAGTAACTACAATCCCACCACTCAAAAGCTTTAAAAAAGTTAGTATTTTCTTCCACTATTGGTTCAGTACATGTTTTTTACAGTGTGGAAATCTTACCAGATACAAAATTTTAGATCTTGCCTTTTAGAAAAAAAACACTTAACGTTAAATGGTTAATGCCTTTTCTTTTTATTGAAACTATGAATCATAATTTTAAACAGATTCAGAATATTCTGCTATATGGATGTACTCTATTGTTCTCTCAATACAGGACAGAAAGGTTGATAAATACAAGTTTTGGCCCTTATGATTTTGAAGGCATTCTAAATCTAAAGACAATTAAGATAAATGGGAGACATATTATATTATAGGCTTCCCCAGCAGTTTCAACAGAATGCCTACTTTTGTTAATTGAGACCTGGCTATACAGTTGTCAATCCTCCCCAAGTAAGTACTCCTCATTCCTTGCTCTCTCATCCCCCAACCCCTACTCTGCTACCCTCTACTTTTCCCCACATAGCAGACACGATTGATGCCCTATTTACATATCATCAATACTCAGTATTCCTGCACATGCCAATGGTTTCTTACTGCAAACACCTTGGATTCTCTGCTTAAGGACTTTCTTTGACTGCAGAAGCATGATCAGTTATGAGTGGGGCAGGCTAGGAGTGCCCAAGTGCAGATGGGAGTTAGTAAATAAATATCCCAGCTCCTCATCACACAAGGGGAACAATTTGGAGCTGTGTTCTACATAGAGCTTTCCATGGGGACTGATTTCCAGTTACCCACTCATTAATGCACCTGTGTTAGCTTCCTTTCCTTCACTGCCTCATTTCTATTTTCCTACAGTGGTTCCCAGGGTCACCTCACAAATAAACCATTTGCACACAAACCCTTGTTTCAGTGTCTGCTTCTGGGGGACCACTGTAAGACACCCCTCCTTCTTAATTATGAGTTCTAGCACTCTCCAGCTTAGACTTTCCCTCTTTTTTTTTTTTTTTTTTTTTTTGACTAAAGTGGAAGCTAAAAAGTCTAAATGATTCAACGTATATTTTAAGGAACAGTGTAAATATGCAAAACGGTGCCAGATTGCTAACTCTCTTTTCATCAGAACTACTGATAGGAAATGCTCCCAAGAGGGAATAAATTATACAGAGGCTCTGGTCTCTTTGGAGGTGACTTTGAACTGTTCTTTGTTTCTCCTCTCTGTTGTCCTCTCTCATTTCTCTCCTAATCTATTTCCTCTACAGTGGAAGAGAAATAGCTGACTGTTTTTGCTACCAGCTCCTAATTAAGTTTCCAGATACACACATAAGCAGGGGTGTGATGACAGGCATGTTATAAAGCAAGTTTATATTCATTTTTTATAATTAATTGTTACTACTGGTTACCAAAGACCTGATATATGCTGAGTATTTACTAGGTTCTGTAAGAGATTCTGCAGACATTAAGATGTCTTTGTAGGGAAGATAAGATGCATTATACAGCTGGACTCATGCAGGGACAAGTGTGATGTATCAATTGAGGGGCACACATAGATCAAAACCAATAAACAACCCTAGATATTCAGAGAAAGCTGTGGTTCATTCTGGCTGGATTTTGAGAAAGCTTCATGGAAGAGGCTAGGAATGGATGGGTTGGATTTTAATAGGTAAACAGGTTAAGACACAGACAAGAGAGTTGTTCCAAGCCTTCTCCATCTCAATTCCTAGGGGACTTCTATTTGATGTTAAAGGATGAGACTGCTGCTTCCCTGCTCTCCCCTCCTTCTGCCCTCAGTAGGCCATAAAACCTTCAGTTTCTTTCTATTTTAGTTTCTCCAATACCCAATGAGGGAAACTACACCATCTTTCTGATGCAAACAGACTAAGCCAGTTCCAAGCCAAACTGTAAATTAGGCATATCAGCTAGAAATTTATTTAATTTTAGATATCGCATTATATATCACCCATCTAATAGGGGCTTAAACAAAATGGACACTAATTTTAGCTCCAAGAGAAAGAAGACTGAGGCATTTGTTATTGGTGGTTTAGCTAACTCAGCAACGTCATCAAAGATCCATGCATTTTCCATTTTCCTACTCTGCCCGCCTTAAGCTGTTGATTTTTCAACATCATGCTGCTCCCCTCCTGGCCGCACCTTGACTGCATTAGGTTCAGGCATCATGACTGCCTTCAAGGCAGGAAGAAGGGAGAAGAGCAGTAACAAAAGTCTGCTGTTTTCATGATGGCAAAAGTTTTCCCAGGAGTCCCCTAAAAAAAAAAAAAAAAGAAAAAAGAAAAGAAAAAGAAAAAGCATGTATCACTGGCTAGAAATGCATCATATGGCCACCCTAGCTGTAAAAAATTCTAGGAACTTGAGTATTTCACTCCTTCGATTCTATAATTATACAAAACAAGGAAAAATGGCCAGGGAATGGCTGCAATGAAGGCTACAAATTCTGCCTTGTTTTACAGGAAACTTTAATTGCTATGGTTAAGACACTCAGAGCATCTCTCTATCTTAGCTGAATAACTAGTGTATTAGTCAACTGTTACCTCGACCATACTGCACAACAAACCACCCCAAATCTCAGTGGCGTTTAAAGGTAAGCATTGATGATTACACTCATAGACTTGCTGATTGGCCAGGATGCCTCTGTTCCATATGTCTCACATTCTTCTTGAATAGAAGAATGGGGTGGCAGAAACACAAGAGGAGTGAGCAGAAAGGGATAGCACTTCTTTGGGTGTAGGCTCAGAACAGTACATCCTCACTCTTTCCCATATGTCACTGGCCAATCAAGCCACATGGGGCAAAGCACACTTTCTAGTGGAAGGAACTGGAGAGTTCTTGGGCAAGGACATGGGTATGGGGAAGAGTGAGGAATGGGGAACATTCCCACATCCAGCTGAGTAATCTAGTACATTACCTACAGGACAGTGCTAGAATGTTAATGCATTTCCCTCCAGGTAGCAAATGTCCCTGTACCAGGTAAGGGCCTACTTGAGGCAATGCCAGATCAGAGATCTGACCCTAGGGCTGTAAGTTTAGACTGATCTTTTTGGAAAGGCAGAGCATGTGGTCCCTTGAATTACCTTTTATAGGTGGCTCTTTCCTTTTATTTATTGAATGTATCCAACAATAAAGGGACTTTAAGACTCGGCTTCTCACTATATATCAATTTGGCATTTTCAGGAGCAGGCAATTCCTATTCTCAGTCTTCTTATGTGTCTGGGAGTTTTTATGTCCTAAGTAGGGACAGAATTCTGCCTTCCCCAGCAATGGGGTCCAGAGATGTGACCTTCATATCACAAGGAGTATTTTTCCAGCCAAACTTTATTTGCTATAATTACTATCCTATATAACTTAATTAAACCAAATTGTGACAATAAGAATAGAATAGGGATGGAAACAATTCCTCATGATACTTGTAATGCCCAGATTGTTCCTTGATGCCATTACATTAGGCAGAGCTTCCTTGACAGGAGGCCTGCATTGGTGTTAATTTAATTACATTCGAATGCATGCTCACAGAAATTACAATACAGATGAGCCGCATTAAAGGACATCCGTATGTCTTAAAAAGTGTCTATGTCCTTTCCTTTGAAAGTGAGTCTCATTCGTTTAGTAAACATTTACAGTAGCTTCTCATCTCTCTGGAGGCCACCTTGATGGGAAGAAGCCTAGATGAATTCATTTGAGAAGTCAGTGAATCTTCTTTTCTGAGAAAAATGTGTAATACCACACTTTTGCATATTTATTTAGTATTTTTTTTTAGCCCTTGTCATCTACCAGACTTTATTGCAAGCACTTCACAAATAAGAACAAATAAAATAGGAATGACAATAGGACCTACCTCATACATTTATAAAAGATTAAATATAATCATCATTATCTTAATATATAAGATTAAATGTAATCTTTATTATAAATGTATGAGGTAGGTCTTATTATCATTTCCATTTTATAGATGGAAAATCTGAATCATGGTGAGATTAAACAACTTTTTCAAGGTTAGGTAGCTTTAAAAAGGTATGAATTCCCACGTGACTGACTAATGGGGAAAGAAGATTAGGTGCTTGGCAGATAATATAATTTTCTTCATGAGACATCTAAAGTCTGAATAAATTGGTTTGGGGGAACTGACTAGCCTCCTCATTGTCAAAAGTCTTGATTTGACACACAGGAAATTTTTCCTGCCCAGCATCCATTCCCTCTTCTCCTAACTATGGCAACCTGATTTTCCCTTGGAAAAACAAGCCACTCTCCCTTTTCTAATTCATGGGGCTGAGTGGTCAGATCCAACCCTCCATCTCCAAGGCTGGGAAATTCACCAGACCTGGGAATTGCTTGAGGAATGAGCATGAGATCTATGCCCAGAACAGGGAGCATCAGCCCAGGACATTGGCTGGGGCTTTTCAGAAAGAAGTACTCTCTTTTTGGTAGAGGTGTTAAGAATAGGACATAGGCTGGGGTAGCTGGTGGCCATCTTTTTACTATGGTGAAACTCTGATTGGATTTAAAGCAACACAGAGACATTGAAGCTGAGAGATTAAGAAAATAAATTTGTGATGACATTATTTGATCCTCTGGATTTAGCCATGCCTGAGCTTCTCACTACAGAGCATGTGGATGTTTTATTTACTTGAATTGATAGAGTACTTCCATTGTCAAAGCCAGTTTGAATTAAGTTTCTGTCATTTGTAAACAAGAGCCCAGTCTGAAAGTGTGCTAGAACAATTTCCAGGACCATCCTACTGCCCTGGGAACCTCTATTCTTTCTGCCCAACAGATCTTGGAGAGTTAGGCTGATTTCCTTTCTCTGAAACTTCTGCCAATATCCTCCCATTCTCTCATAGGACTCCCCTTTTCTAACCTTCACTTCCTTATTGACACCACTGACAAGAACACAGGAGCTTCTCATTTAAAGGCTTCAGACTAAACATTATGAAGAAAAAAATTGGTCATATAGAAAATTAACACAACAAATTTCTGAAAGTGAAACAAATCTCACACATTCTTACAGTCATTGTCTATGATCTAGTGTTGTGATGTTCAGTGTGATAGCCATAAACTATAGGTGTCAACTAAGCATATAAAATGTGGCTACTGCAATTTTTTTTTTTTTTTTTTGAGACAGAGTCTTGTTCTGTCATCACCAGGCTGGAGTGCATTGGTATGATCTCGGCTCACTGCAACCTCCGCCTCCTGGGTTCAAGCGATTCCACTGCCTCAGTCTCCTGAGTAGATGGGACTACAGGTGCGTTCCACCATGCCAGACTAATTTTTTTTTTTTTGTATTTTATTAGAGACGGGGTTTCACCATGTTGGCTAGGATGGTCTCAATCTCCTGACCTCTTGATCCGCCCACCTCAGCCTCCCGAAGTGCTGGGATCACAGGGGTGAGCCACCATGCCCGGCCGGCTGCTGTGATTAAAGAACTGAATTTCTAATTTTATTTCATTATAATTAAAAATTAAAATGAAAAAAACTGCGATTCAGTTATTGGAAACTTTTTAATGTATGCTTAGAACCACTTGAGTATGTGACTCTTACTTGTCAATTATAAATTTCATGACATGTAAATGCAGATTAATTATTTCTGATAAATTTTACTATCTAAATTAAGATATGGTATAAGTATAAATCACACATCGGATTTCAAGAATAGATTTGAAAAAGCAAAATATTTTGTTAATTTTTATATTGGTTACATGTTGAAATAATATTTTTTCTATATCAAGTTAAATAAGATAGATTCTTACCAATAATTTCATGTTTCCTTTAACTTCTTTGAACATGGTTCGTGCTATATTTCCATTGGATATTGTTGGTCTATAGTTTCTGTCTAACCCATGATTTGAAGTACTCTGGAGGGTGTTTATCACACCTAAGATCATGTGTGGTCTTTTATTCTGAAAGCATTGAGGGTTTGAGCTTTTATTCTGGAAACACATTGAAGAAATGTGTCAGTAAATTTATATTAGTCTTCCTTATAAAAGTCTAAACAATCTAACCAAACAGTTTTTATTATTTTTCGTGTCATTAATTGATGTTTGAACAATCTTTTTGCTTGTTGTCTTGACCTATGTGATGCTTTTCTAGTTCAAGTATACAAAACCTGAGTTTCTGAAAAATAAAGAAAAGTCATTGTATTTAGTGCAAAATATAAGATGTTATGGATTGTTTCCAGAAATCTTTCCATATTGCATTTTTGTTGCTATTTTGTCCATTTTTTTTCTCACACATGTCTGATATTTTTGTTGAAATAATCTGGCAACTCTAGAAAGAACTCCATTTTGCTTCATTCCCTGCCCCCCTTTCCAGGAGCCAAGACTCTTCCTTCCAGCATCCCTTCTTCCCATTCAGAAACCTAGAGATACAGTTTCAGCAGAATGGTAAATGAGGGTGAGTGTCTACACATGTACCCAAGACTCAATGGACCTGCCAACTGGAGGGGTCCAGTCCCAGTGGGCCCCATGCTGTGTGAGGTAACATATTCAGTTTCCAAGGATTAGAATGTGGATGTCTTTGGGGAGAAGGCCATTATGCTGCCTACCACAATAATTAACAGCAGGAAGACATCCTATATCTGTAAACTGAAGGCTCTTGTTAACCTCTCCTCCATCCAGCATGCTTTTTTGCTGGGAAGACAATTTTTATTCAAGTTCAGATTCACAGCAGTGAGGCTTTATCTTCTGATTATGCATAACCAAGCAGAAAATTTGCTGTACATTTTTACAATAGAAGACAATGATAAATTTACATATTCATTAGATGGTTTTCATCAGGATAGCCAGGCAAATCTCAGATTAAAGTCATGAGAGAGCATTCTTCTAGATTTTCCTTAATGAAGGGACAGGCATCATTTACTCTGATTGTTGCTTTGCTATAACAAATCATTTCGGCTGTAATGACAGATTAACACTGTTTTATGAGATAGTGTTTCTTGCACTGGTTACAGTGCTTCCACTGAAAATAGGTCAATTTCTTCTGAACCAGGGCTGAACTTGGTAGGCATCTAGAAACTGGATCTTGGAACTAATTATTAGAAAGTGCTAATGTTTGCTGACCTATGATGAATAAATCTTCCTTGCCAAGTAGATTAATTTCTCTTTAAGGAAAGAGCTAATGAAGTTTAGAAACTCACAAAGACATCACAAGTAGACATTTGATTAAGCAAGCAAGTTAAAGCAAGAACTTGGCACATAACCATGAAAACAGTTCTTGTCAAGTCTCTTCATATTTCATTGAGCAATTGCATTCCTCCAGCAAACATGGGGATGGCACATTAGATGTTCAAGCACTGAAATTGTGCAATCAACCATCAGAAATGATCAAGCTGCCCTTCCAGGTGGTCAGAAGTAACTGGTTTTTCCAATCATCCTCCAAACATTTGTATGGTTTTGTCTGTTTCATTCCTGAAGGAGTATGTTAACAGGTTGAATTTGTTCGAAAATTAAGATGCAAGAAAGAAACATTTCTCTGATATCATAGCTCAAGTTAAATGCTGCTCACCAAAGTTAGCGGAAAGTCTAATAGTTGTTGTTATTGTCATTACTATTATCATTATTGGTTTCTTCCTCTTTTTTGGATTAATGAAAACTAGGACAAATGGGGATGTGCCTTCTGGGCTGCCAAGATATATATTGCCTATCCCAAATTGGACCAGTAAATTGTTGGCAGTTATGTTGTCAGCACCTGCCCTTTCTAGGAGGCGTGGTTGGGTGCAATGAACTTTGCAGATGCCCCCAAGGATCAAGTGCTTTGTGTTTTAAACTGATTCCCATACAGTCTCTTCTTGAAAGGTGCTTCCATGGGAGTGGAGTCCTCTATCCTGCTAGTCTTGAGAAATCCAACCCTGTTAGTGGCCTAGCTTCTCTACCTGTGAGGAGGAAGGTGAAAATTACCTTTTCAACCTTTCCATTGGCAACGCTATCTTAGCTTAGGTTTCCTTAAAAGCAGACTTGGAGACGAGAATCTAAGTGTAAGTGGTTTATTTGGGACGTGATCCTAGGAAACACTAACAGGGAACTATAGAAGTGAGACAGGAAGGAAAGGCAGACACAAGGAGGCCATTATCAAGTAAGTCACCACTGTGGGCAGCTGGAGCTCAACCCCACTGGGGAACTCTGGGAAACAGTGTAGAACACCCAGACTCGACCTACTGAGAGGTGAAGCCAACTTGACTTCCTGGGTCAAGTGGGGACTTGGAGAACTTTTCTATCTTACCAGAGGATTGTAAAATGCACCAATTGGCACTCTGTAGCTAGGATTGTAAAATGCACCAATCAGTGCTCTGTAGCTAGCAAAGGGATTATAAAATGCACAAATCTGCACTCTGTAAAAATGCACTAATCAGCAGGATTCTAAAAGTAACCAATCACAGGGAGGATTGAATAAAGGGCACTCTGATAGGACAGAAATGGAACATGGGAGGGGCAAATAAGGGAATAAAAGCTGGCCACCCCCAGCCAGCAGTGGCAACCCGCTAGAGTCCCCTTCTGTGCTGTGGAAGCTTTGTCCTTTTGGTCTTCACAATAAACCTTGCTACCTCTCACTATTTGGGTCCATGTCATCTTTAAGAGCTGTAACACTCACTGCGAAGGTCCGCAGTTTCATTCTTGAAGTCAGCAAGACCATGAACCCACCAGAAGGACCCAACTCCGGACACACCATAGAGGGTTGAGAGGGCTGGGTTACATCCACCAGCTCCTGAAATGAGTGCTGCCAGCAGTTAATTTTCCCGACTATCCAGTCTACTATGCCCCGAGGCCAGACAGGCTTCCTGCTGCTTGGGAAAAAGCCCTCTGACAAAGAGATACAGATCCTGGCAGTTGGAAGTGAATAAGCTCATGCTGGAGTGGTGAGGCCCAAGGGGCAGTAGTACAAAAAGTTTCTTATCCAGCCTATGATTAAGGCACTGACATAGGTGTTGTAGAAAAGTATTATCTACTTCATTCAGTACATTAGGGAGAAGTAGCTATGTTTTGCTGACTAGGTGCTCAGAATTGTGCCAAATGATGTAGGTGAAACAGAAGAAATAGGAGGCATGGTTTCTCCCTGATTTGGAGGAACTTATTCTCTGAGTAAGGAAGACAACCCTGGGGCTACCATGTACCAATGGGTAAATGGACAAAATAAAATGGTGATTTAGGCATTAGGAGACAACTGGAATTCTGGGAAAGGCTTCATGGGGAAAGTACGAAATGAAGGATAGTGTGTTCAGAAAAGAGCCAAAGCCTATATAATTTGAGGGACAATGAGAGAGGAGGCCTGGAGACAAATTTAGTCCAGTACGTTGGTAGGCAGTGAGCAAGCCCATGAGAATGGAGTTGATGGGACATGTTCAAGAGGACTGGGAATCGTCACCCTTGGCTGGATAGGGCAGGGCCAACATTGAGAGGCTTGAAGGCCAAAGTCTTGGCTTGACATCCTACAGATGTCAATCATTGCCCGGAGTGCACATTTCCTCCTGAAAAAGTCCACTCATGCCCACAGTACTGTCAAAGAAGTGGTTGTGTCATGGCAGATGGCCCTGTTTCCACTGTTGAATCTGATTGGGATGGGGTAGGGACTTGACCTTGGATGGGTTCATCAGAGTCTGTTTTTTTATTTTATTTTATTTTTGTCTGGCATTTGGACCTACAGAATTAAGGGACTGGATAAGTTGGTTCTCTGTAGAGCCAGGGCAAGAGTTTCTTTTCCTTAGGAAGCCACAGTCATGTGCAAACACATTACATTAAAGTAAAACATCATAGGCAATATGGGACTATAGCAAAAAAAAAAAAAAAAAAAAAAAAAAAAAAGGCGAGTACATGTACTAAGAGAAACAGAAGAGAGACCATGTGGCCCTAGCAAGTAAAGGTGATTTGCAAATTCCCCCAAGCCCATCAAGTACTTCTAGCAATGTAGAGTCTTCTGTAAACTTTCCACTCAAGCTAATTTGAGTGGAAATAGAGGATCTTTCTCTCAGACGACATGGCAGTCATTAATTTGCCTATTGTCTGCTTTGCTTCCAGTGCTCTGTTTTTTTTGTCCTATTGGTTGATGTCATAGCTGTTGATCTTCATAAGAAACCTTGAGAATTGTGTGCAAGTGGTTTACTAAGGAAGGTTTCACAGAGACAGTAAAGGAATGGGGGAAGTAGGACAGGGATTGGAATGAAGTGAAGCTGGTGGTGAATTCAGACCACCTCTGTGGAGCCTGCAGGGGGCGCTGCAGTGGAATCTTGCCTCAGGTGTGGGTGCTTTTCTCTTTACCTGGGCAAGGGAACTGGGCGTTTACACCCTTGTTTATTGTCCTGGGGATGTAGAGGTAAATTAGACAAGATCCTTGCCCTCAATTCATTTATAGCCTAGTTGGGGGAGACAAGCTTGCAAGCACAGGAAACTAGAAACAAGGCTTCTGGGTGGAGGAGGATAAGAAACACTCTACCCAAAGGAGGCTCTCTGCCAAGGGTGAATGATTTAACATCTATATGCCTCTCCCCCACCAGACGTGTTAGAATCTCTCAGCAACACAAGCACGGCTCATTTCCTCCCAGGTGCTATTTTCTTATCTCTTCCAGAAAACAGAACTTCCTGAAAAACAACTATTGAAGGAATATGGTAAGAACCTGGCAGGACCCCAGTTTATACTCAGTAGCTTTGACCTAAGAAAGAGAAGAGTAAATATCAAACCCAAGGTCGGTAAGACTTTTGTGTATTTTTTCTTTTGCCTTTAAAGGTATGTTTGCTCTTTTAAGACCTGGGAACTTATTGTTTAAAGTATTTTTGGTGCAAGGGTCAGGCTGCCAGGAAAGCAGTGGGCATCTGCTTGTGGTTCTTGGGGTTTTACCCAATGTCTGCAACCTCTATTTAGTGCAGGAAGAGAGTGCGGTCCAGCATCTACCTGCCAATCGGGAGTCTTAAGGGCCCAAACTGAAAGAGCACTGAGAGCTTTATTTTTTATTATAGGAAATGATATGCCATATGGTATCATTTCACTTTTAAATATATAACCAAGTGCTACCTGCTAGTAAGTTACTATATTAGGAGCTCACAATTAGTAAAATTTGGTATTTCTACATCTGAAATAGCACATTACTGGAGCTTATTGAGAACAGTAATTCAGGATTCTGTGAAAGTCAGTGTCCACTAAATATTTCACAGCACTGCAAAACTTGCATGGCTGCTTCACACAGGCAAACAGTTTGAATTCCCACAGGGCTTGGCCAAGACAGTATGCCAGTGCATCCATAGTGTGATCTCCAGTTTTTAATTGCCACTATTCTTGTTGCTTAATCATCAGTCATTGTTGTCCCAACTCATCTTACTTTACTTTCTCTTATATTTGATTTTCCTTTGTGGAAAAATGCCTTTTGAGTTTGGAACTCCCCAGAAGTAGAGAGATGTGGATGAGAGTGCAAGCGATTTGTTTCGGGAGTGATCCCAGGAAACACTGGACAGGAGTAGGGAAATAAGACAGGAAAGGAGGAAAATTACTAAAGGAGTGTGCTAATGTGCAGAATTACTGCTGTGGGTAACTGGGGCTCAGACCCTTCGGGACTTTAGGGAGACTTTGCAGGACATTCCTCAGTATTGTCCTACCTAAGAGGTGAGGAGTTGGGATATTTATCCAACATTTCCTGTCTGATGTCTGTTAAGGGTATCAACTCACAGATTCTTCCAGTCTGCCCTGCATGATGAAATATGCTCTTGCAGCCAGAGAAAACCTTCAGGAAGAGCACCAGTACTTGGTGAGAGACTGTCAGTGAGAAGAAGAATCAGAGGAGACTGTAAACGGAATTGGGTGTGCATGGGAGCTCTGACAGCATCTGCTATGGATGCATACTTCCGTAAACAGCAGTTAGGGTCCATAGTCTTCTAATCACTTGACTTTGAAACACACGTGTTGCATTTCAATGTGTTATATAAGATCAAATTGCTAATCAAATTGCCAAGTATTCAGAGAAAACTATATGTAAGGATGTGATCTTAGAATTGAAACCTGGATAATGGGAAGAACCCAGTCATATGAACAGTGAGGGGAGAGTGGTCTTAAAGTCTTTCCTGTTGCCCATTTATTTTTTATTTTATTTATTTTTATTCTTTTTGATACAGTCTCGCTCTGTTGTACCCACGCTGGAGTGCAGAGGCATGATCATAGCTCATACGCCTCGAACTCCTGCATTTTGCCTATTTAAATTCTGAGCCTAGAACAAGGAAATTTAAATCCTGGATTGCTTGATTCTTGGCAATCACATTCTCATTCAGAATAAAATTGTTTTTAGCCATCTCCTTCAAAATAAACTTTCAAATTTTCCATTTGATATCATTATAGTGTTCACGTTCTCTTGCCTAGTCAGTTTCTCTATGCCCATCATTCGTGAAATTTCCCCATCTCATTTTCCCAAATACTGCTCTGACAGTTTCCTTTTTCCATGCTAGGTTTCTCTAAGCCCCTTCAGAGCTGCATAGAAACTATAGTTCCTTAGATAGAAAGAAAACCTTATTTAAGACCCAGAAAATCTCAATCGCCTATGCCAACAGCAGAGAGGACAGTTTGGATACCTGAGCCTTGACTTGCTCAAAACTTTCTAGTTACAAACTTGCCCCCACTGTGTCCAGTATCTCAGGCAAAAGGTAATTCCATATCTCTTAGACACCAGTGTTGAAAGTTTTTAGACTCTTAATGTTCTCTGAGTAATTACATGGCATGAAAAAAATCAGATGAATTTTTGAAGAGATGTCTTCTCCCCAAGACCCTGAGTCACAGATTTTTTTTCTCGCTATAGAGTCACTGTTAAAATTGTGAGTCATCCATTTCTTCTTGCAGTGCAGCACACTCCCAGAGGACACGTAGCTTCACTCCTGAACAAGTTCAGTAAGCAGTGCTGGAAAGAATACTGAAAACGTTAAAGAATTATGAATACAGCTCAGATCTCACTTTTCTGTTTTTTAGATTTTGGGAATTCATTCAGGTGGAAACAGCGTTTCTTGCCATCACATGATGGGGGTGTCCCCCTCTGCCATGTTCCCCGTCAATTCTATCTTCCTCCTTTCCAGTTTCTCTGGACATGTCTGACTTTTGAAAGAGTAATTTTCTCCAACATGTATTTTGAATTATCTTCTCTGTACATAATTATTTTCTATCTCCTAGAAATTCTTCACAATTTTTGTTCCTCTAATGAAAGATTTTAATTTTTTATGTACTATTATGGATTATTTTTAATCAATCCTTTTTTTTGTTTTGCTAAGGCTTTACAGTGAGTGTAGATACCTGAACTCAGTTTGTAAGTTGATACAAATTTTTAATAGCCCACTATACATGATTTATTTTTGCATATCCAGCAACACAATGTTGGCTTTCAATAAAGGTCAAATGAATAAAATGTTTAAATCATTGCTTTTTAAGAAGTTCTAACCTAGTGAAGTCATAAGCAAACTTGAAAAACGTGTGTTAAAATAATTCTAGGTATCAGGTTTTCTAACCTCGTATCCGAAATCTTGTATCATTTTAGGTGAATTTGTTTACACACTGTTAGGTAGCAAGAAAAACAATGAATACATAAGCATATCTTCACATAGCTGCAACAGAAAAAAAAGAAAACACCCTCAAAACTATAAACCAGTATTTCAATGTATGTACAATTCCTGCTTCATGCATTTCATTACTGATATTCCAGCCTTTTTTATTTTTTTCTTAATACTTCCAATGACCACAAACTCATGATACCCTCATAAGGCGATTTAAAGCAGTTTCGGAAAGTTCTAATTTATTTAGGAGAGAATTTATTTAGGAGTCAAATTATGTATTATGGACTTTTTTAAGTGCTATGCTAAAAAATTTAGATAGGTTTCTGTGTCAGGCACCTTGATTAGGAAAACTGCAAATAAATCACGTTAGCAACCAAAATGGAAAAAGAAAATCATTAATATTGAGCCTCAATGTCCCCTGCTTGCTCTAAATCCCTAATTCCCCATGCAATACATTTGTTTACCTAGCAAATGTGTACCCATTTGAGTACCTGTCTCATTAGAGGACTATAAGTGACTGTGATTTAGTAAGTATATTGTTCAGAATAGATTTATTATCTCTTCAACTTCTAGCCTTGATAAAATCAACATGGCCCAAAGGAACACTTTCCTAGTTCTTTTGCAAAAGTCACGTTGCCCAAGGAGAAGTTCTTGAGATGATCACTCTGAGCCATCTGCTCTCCGTATGTGACGTAACATAGGCCCCTGTTCCTGGATTTCAATTATAGTGTCAGAATCTTACCCAGGTTTCTTAAATTGATCCCTTTAGAATAGAATCCAAGATATATTATTTGCTTTGTTTTTAACCTCTTAAGACTGATGAGATTATCAAGGCAGGTCTTGAGATATTGTCTTATCAATAATTTGGCAATTATGATCAACATCTGAGGTTAATCCCCAAACTGCATATAGATAGGAATAGTCTAAACCTCCTTGACTGCTGCCTTCATTTAGGCTCTCTCCATTTCTAATCTGTATGATGACCATTGTTTACTGTTCTCTTTAGCTTCAGCCTTGCCACATGTCTTATGCAACCCCTCCTGCAGCCAGAGTGCTCTTTCTTAAATGCATACATGAATATGTCACTCTGCTGCTTAACTGCTTTGTTGTATTTTGCATACAATTCAGGCTCCTTATTATGGAATACAAATCCTGCAGGCCAACTTCTCCCACCTCATCTCCTGTCACTATCTTTCTATCCTCCAACCTTATGGAATTACCTTTGATCCTGGACTGCATATGCTCACTGGTGGCTCTCTTTCTCTGTCTTTGGCTGCATCCATTGAGAACTAGCCTTACTGCATAACTCCCAGATCACTTTTGATTTCCCTGAAACCTTCTCCCCCACCAGACTAGGTTTGTTTTCCAACGCAGTGCCATTGCCTCCTGAGCTTATCTCAAATCCTAGCATTAATCACTCTGTATTATAAGTGTTTCCTAGTCTACATCCTCCTCAGACCTGGAGCTCTTGGAGAGGACAGGCTAGGTTTTATTTACATTGATAACACCAGGGCGTAACACGCTATTGTTGCTTCATATTGCAAATTCATGATGTGTGTGGGTGCTCGAACTCAAAAGTGAATAAATATTTGGCACTCTGGAAAATGCAATTGCACTGCTAAGGACCATTCTGCAGAATACACCTTTTGAGTGAACGCTAAAGTAGCTAAGTAATGGCTGCTTTTAGGGGAAGCACTAAAATATGAATAATGACTATCTCTGATGGTTTTTTCCCTGGGTTATGTTTTTGTTTTAATAATTTTTCATATTTCCTTATAAGGAACTACATAGATTACATTTATAATTATACACAAAGATTTAAAAACAGCATACATTATTTTGTATTCTATTGCACCTTTATGGCAAATGTTTGCAGAATAAAAGGACTAGGGTAAACTCAAGTGGTCAACAGTAATATTTTTCTAGGGTTGGAATTATGAGTGATTATTTTCTTCCTTGTAATTTGCAGGGTTTCCTCTGATATGATTTTGTATTCCTTTTACAAGAAAAAATTCATTTACATATTAAAAAATTAAATAGATGGCATCATGATTAATAATTTGAATAATCAAATAATCAAACCACCCCTGCCAAGGGATTACTGAATTTAATCAAATCTTACTTATTGTTAAGTCATTTAAGCTGTCATTTTGAGAACACATGGGAAACAATATAAATATTGATGTGCTTTTTTAATGGAGAAAAGTATGACTCTGGCAATTATAAAACTGGAAAATTTGTTTTAGAGCTTTGGGAGTTAAGTGTGACATTGGGCTGGAAGCAGAACCCAAGTCCAGTTATGAATTATGGAGTTGGTTTTTAATGGAATATAACTGTCTATTTTTGCTGCCAAATCTATTAGCCTTTAGTACATAATACACCGGAGATTAAGACCCCATGTATTCAGCAGAAGACTTACTGTGAAGCAGTAAAAATAGATTTAGTTGTAATTTATACAGGTGCATATTTATAGGTGGAGCATGTTTGTAAAAATGGCAGGGAGAGAAAGAAATCGATATTATTTTAGAATGTTTTCTTTTGATTTTCTCCTTTAAACCCAAACATTTTGCATCTGTAATGAATTAAAACTAAACACTTCTTTAATATTTTCAAACAGTTAAGATTTATCTCAATCACATTTGGCAAGAGCTGAGTTAATCCACTGCATATCATTATTTATTGCAAAGGAGATTAGATATGTTTTCAGCCATTATAAGTTAGTTTTGTGAGCAAAGTAATGTTCAGTTCTTGGAGGTTCTTGCTATCATATATTATTGTAAACCAAAAATAAGATTTACACACTTGATGACCAATAATTTGCATGTATAATTAAATGTCAGAGTAAATATTTCTAATGGTAACTTGAATCATTCAATTCTAGGCTTGAAAATTAAATACTGAAAACTCTGCAAATGTTAATACTTGGGCAGAGAAATCCAGTAATGTTTACCTGAAACATAGAAATATGTATTTAGCACTTCATAGTGTGCCAGATAGTATAGCAATTGCCTAGTGTCTATTATCCCACTGAGTTCTGATATGGTTTGGATCTGTGTCCCCACCCAAATCTCATGTCAAATTATAATCCCCAATGTTGGAGAAGGGGCCTGGTGGAAGGTGAGAGGATCATGGGGACAGAGTTCTCATGAATGGTTTAGCATCGTCCCCTGCTTGGTACTGTATAGTGAGTGAATTCTCACGAGAGCGGGTTGTTTAAAAGTGTGTGGCACCTCCCCACCCTCTCTCTTCCTCCCACTCTGGCCATGAAGTGCCTCACTGCCCTTTTGCCTTCCCCCATAATTGGAAGCTTTCTGAAGTCTCCCCTGAGCCAGAAGATGCTATGCTTCCTGTATAGCCTGTAGAACTGTGAGCCAGTTAAACCTCTTTTCTGTATGAATTACCCAGTCTCAAGTATTTCTTATAGCAGGGCAAGAATGGATGAATACAAGTTCTTATCACAAACCTATGAAGTAAGTCTGTTAGTGAGGCTGGTCAGCAACCTAAAGTCCCAGCTACTTATAACCCATGATGTCTATTGAGGGGCAACTCTGCATCCTACTCCATATCTCCTAGACTGACAGAGCAGCCAGCAGCAGAGGGGAGGATAGCTCAGAGAGTCTCACACCTGCAATCAAAAGCTCCAACCTGGAAACGGCAAACATCACTTCCATGCATAGCTCATTCGTCAGATCTAGTCACCTGACACCACCTAACTACAAGGGAATGGAGCAGAGAGTATAATCCTACCATGTGCCCAGAGTGGAGAAAACAGGAAATATTTGGTGAATAGTACTAATCACTACTGTAGTGTGTTCCTATTTTATACATGAGAAAACAGAATCTGAGAGGTCAAACAGCTTGCCAAGTCACGTAGCTAGTAAGCAGAAGAGCTAAGATGCTGTTAAAGAACAAAGCATGAATTTAACAAGTTTTTATAGCAAATTCTAAACCTACTAATTCTGTGTCACTTAGACACAGGAAAATTAGAGACTGAACAGAGACTAGCAGATGTCTCTTGCTCTCACATTTGTGAAATCTGAAATCCTTTGGCTATACTTCCAGCTGCCTACTTGAAAAGCTAGAGACTAAAAATATTGACTTTCTATTATCAGAGCTGAGTCCTTTATAAAATTCTTATGGCCCTAGGAGTTCTTGAGGATAATTTATGGATGATACGGAGCAATGTGACTTGTAATCACTTGGGAGATGCTATCAGCAACGTGAAGACCAGTTGAACTTAGAAAGAAATCCACACTCCTTACTCTTCCCTGCGAGTTCCTTGATATCTGGCCCAGTCGTCCTCTTCAACCTTGTCCTAAGCTGGCTTCCCCTTGCTACCACCATCTTTGTGCAAGCTTTTCTGGTTTTCTTCCTGCTCTTCACAAAGCCAGGCTCTTTCTGGCTTCAGAGTTGTGGCAGGTACTGCCCCCTCATGTGTAGATTGCCTCCCCACACCACTATAGTTTGAGTATTATGTTGAAATTTTTATATAATGTTTTATTTTTAATTTTTGTGGGTACATGGTAGTTGAATTATGGGGTACATGAGATGTTTAGATACAGGTATGCAATGTGTAATTGCATCATGAAAAATGGGGTATCCATCACCTAAATCATCTGTCTTTTCTGGTATAAACAATTCAATTATAGCTATTTTAAAATGTATAATTAAATTACTATTGTCTACAGTCACCCTATTGTGCTATCAAATACCAGGCCTTATTCATTCATTCTAAGTATTGTTGGTACTCACTAACCATTTCTACCCTTTCTCCCATTTCCCCACTACCCTTCCCAGCCTCCGGTAACCATCCTTCTGCTCTCTATCTCCTTGGGTTCCATTGTTTTGATTTTTAGATCCCACAAATAGATGACAGCATGCAATGTTTGTCTTTTTATGCCTGGCTTATTTCACTTAGCATAATGACCTCCAGTTCCATCCATGTTGCTGCAAATGACAGGGTCTCATTCTTTTTTATGGCTGAATAGTACTCTGTTGTGTATAAGTACCACATTTTCTTTATCCATTCATCTCTTGATGGACTCTTAGGTTGCTTCTGAATCTTGGCTATTGTGAACAGAGGTGCAACAAACATGGAAGTGCAGATATCCCTTCAATATACTGATTTTCTTTACTTTGGGTATATACCCAGCAGTGGGATTCCTGGATGATATGGTAGCTATTTTTTAGTTTCTTGAGGAATCTCCAAACTGTTCTCCATAGTTCATATTGAAATGTAACTGTCAATGTAATTCTATCAGGCAGTGGGACTTTTAAGAGGTTAGTCATGAGGGCTCTGTCCTTATGAATGGGTTAATGCTGTTATCTTGGCAGTGGGTTACTTATCCTGAGAGTTTGGCCTACTTTTTCTCTCTGTCTCACTTGCTTGTTTGTCCTTCCATCATGTTATGGTGCAACAAGAAGGCCCTTACCAGATGCAGCCCCTTTGACCTTGGACTTCCCAGCCTCCAGAACTATGAACCAAATAAACATCAATTGTTTATAAGTTACACAGTTTGTGGTATTCTGTTATATAGCAGAAAATAGGCTAAAACACTTTTCCTCCCCCTAATCTGACAGCTTTTACTCATTCTTTAGGTCTCATAGTAGACATTTCTTCAGAGGCACTCCCTGACTCTCAAACTAGAACTCCACCCAGTACTTTTCCATGGTAACATGCATCGCAATTTATAATAATATAGCTGTATTTATTTAATTACTATCTCCCTATTATGGTGGCAGGAACCAAGGGAGCAGTGAGTGCTGTGTGTAGTATTATAAACCAGTGCCAAAGAGGCCAACTGGAAAATAATAGATCCTTAGTATTTACTGAATGAAATAAATAAATGAATGACTTTTAGTCTTTAAGTGAGGATTTCAAGTGAGTTGCTAAAATCTGAATTTGTGTTTCTTTTCTTTTAAGCTTTATCAACAATTCCAATGTTAGCAATAATGAGGTGGAGATGGAAAAACCAGAAACAACTGGAAAAGCTTAGATAAAAATGAAAACATTTATCCTCTCTATTCTGGTTTTTGTTTTGTTTTCCAAAAGCCCAGAAAGAGTTAACCACTTTGGACTATTGATTTTTAGAATGAAATATAAGGGATTTAAGAACATTTTGCTGCATTCGAGATGATTTTTACAAGTAGAAAGGATAATATAGAAAATCACCAAGCCAATTACTGCACTTGAATCAATACATATGTTTTCTTTTTTCTTGTCAGACATTTCTTACCAAATGGTTTAAATAATATCATTTGCTCTTGTTTTTTGTGCATTCCTACTCACACGTATCAAATGAAGAAAAGCCAAAGGCTTTATGAAGCACTGGAAAGAATTTTGTTGTCAACCAGTTCATGCTACTGCAATTCTGTGGGTCCATGACACAGAGGAAAATATAAGGCTATATACTGATTTACATCACAGAACACATGGTACATCCAGGAATGAGCACCACAAGGGTAATTTTAATGCTGCAGAACACATTTATCTGCTGATATATGGTCTAGGAATACACTGTTTTTATTCTGCCAATTCTGACTCCCACTATTCCCTCTAAAAATGGAAAAAACTTTTGCAAGGTCATTTGGAGAGAATGTTTAAGACTACTTTCTCTTTGCTTATTTGCAATCCCTTCACTTTTTAAGAATGATTAGCAATGTTTATGTATCCTGAAGCCTGGGGTGGAGTTAAGATTCAAACAGGAGACTAATGGAGTAAAGGAGCCCCTCTCCTGGTGGGCAGAAATTAAAAGCAGCCATTTAGGTTACTTGTAGACCTGGGATGGCTACAAACAGCCGTGTTCCCAGTGGCAAAAGGGAAATCTAATAAAGTCAGGCAGAAAAAAAATAGAAACCATTCTAAAGAACAGAGGCAGGAATTCAGAAGTACAATAGCCAGGGATGAATTAGTACAAGAGAAACTCTCCACATAAAGAGGCACTAAGAAAGTACATATATGATTTTCAGTTGTGCACAAGTTTTAAAATAATTCAAGTTTGTATTATATTATAATCCCATCGATGTGGCCAGAAAATATGTGGTATATTTTGGAATGTTCAGTCATGACAGTTATGGTGTCAAATAATTAAATATTATTCAAATAATTGCACAGGTGAAGATATAGTTGCAACAGTGGTAAGTGCTGTGAAGGAAGGTGCATTGTGATCTATGAATGTATATAGAAAGAGAATTTAACTTGGTGAGGAAGGTGAGGAAGGCTGCCCTAACAAAGAGAAGATTTCTCTGAGATGAAAAAGGAATGGAAAATTAAGTAGATGAGGGGTTGGAAAAGAGGAGGGAGAATTAATTCCTGGACAAGGAGGATACGGTTTATGCAAAAACTTAATGGAAGGCGGGAGCGTGTACATAAAATAAAATAACAGACTGTCTACAGCAGAGTGTTTAAAGGCCTGATCTGGGGGAGGAGTAAGTGTACTCAGACTACTCAGGGGATCACAGGCCACGTTCACATACATCATCTTATATTATTAAGAAAAACAATAATTTTGAAAGTATTTTAATTAGGTGGTAGGTAGAGTACTGAAATAATCACTTTTCATCCTTGAAAAGATTTCTCTGGCATCAATGTATAGAGAGACTGCAGGAGAGAAGGAGATAAAAAGAAAAGATCAGACTATTTCTTACTAGTTTTCTGGGTAAGATGATAAGGTAGACTACAGTGGTATGGGTGGAGATAGTAGGAGGAAGAGTCACAAGAATTTATGGGATTAAACAGAGTTGAATTGGGGTGGATGGGTGCGTGGCGAAGCAAGTCATGGTGATAAATGGGAGTTTGGATTTCATAGCAGAATGGTTGGTGGTTCTTTTACTGAACTAGAAAACACTCGAAGTATACTAGACTTAAGGATGGGCAGTGGAGGTCTAAAGTTTGATTCGGGAATTGTTGAGTTTCAGGAGCGTTTGTAAATTCAAGAACCGATGTCAAGTATAATTAGATATGCTTCTGTGGGCTTAGATGAAATAACTGAACTTAAGACACAAATGTGGGAGTCATTCCAAGGAGAGAGTGTAAATGAGCTTGCCTAGGGAGAGCTCATAGTGTGAGATGAAGGCTTGGAACTGAGTCTTGAGAAATTCCGACATTTAATGGTCAGGAAGAGGTTGTAGTAGCTATTGTTTTGTTTTCTTCTCTTTCTTTCTCTTCTTTCTTTTCTTCCTCTCTCTTTTTTCTTCTTTTTCTTCCTTCCTTCCTTCCTGTCTCCTTTTTCCTTCCTTCCTGTCTCCTTTTTCCTTCCTTCCTGTCTCCTTTTTCCTTCCTTCCATCCTTTCCTTCCTTCCTTCCTCCCTCCCTCTTTTCTTTTCTTTCTTTTCCTTTCTCTCTCTTTCTCTTTCCTTCTCTTTCTTTCTCTCTCTTTCTTTCTCTTTCCTTCTCTTTCTTTCTCTCTCTTTCCTTTTCTTTCTTTCTTTTCTCTTCTCTTTCTCTTTCTCTTTCCTTCTCTTTCTCTCTCTCTCTTTCTCTCCCCTTTCTTTCTCTCCCTTCCTTCCTTCCTTGCTTCCCTCCTTCCTTCCTTCCTTCCTTCCTCTTTCCCTTTCTTTCTTTCTTTCTTTCTTTCTTTCTTTCTTTCTTTCTTTCTTTCTTTCTTTCTTTCTTTCTTTCTCTCTCTCTCTCTCTCTCTCTCTCTTTCTTTCTTTCTTTCTTTCTTTCTTTCTTTCTTTCTTTCTTTCTTTCTTTCTTTCTTTCTTTCTTTTCTTCTTTACTTTCCCCCTTCCCCTTCCCTTCCCTTTTCTTTCTGCCTTTCCAGCATCCCTAACTCTTTTTTGCAGAATAATAATCCTTACTTTTTCTTGGGAGCCTATACCTATACAAGTAGCAATCTGTGTGTTTTGGGTAGAGTGACTCATTCCCTGAGTCATGGGCTGACAAATGATCTGGCCAATCAGAATCTTGTATACTGTGGTATAATGACTGGTGTGAAGAAAGACCCTTGACTCAAGCTTGACCATTGAGAGTGCAATCAGGGTTTTCACAGGACCAGTTGGGAAAGAGTACCTCTTTTCACTTGGAGTTCTAGGATGTAGCCCTGGGGCTTCTGGTGGACATCTTTGCTACATTCTGGCTAAGGTCGGAGCTCACACAGACTAAAGCCAAGTAGAGAGAGCAAGGGAGCCAGACAGTGATACTGTCAGCAAGCACGGGAGAGAGAAACGGTTTTCAGGGAAGACATTTTGCCTCCGGTCTTGCTCAATCCACCCCTTGAAATTCTGTATTAAGAATTCTCTTTTTCTAAGTCTTAAAAATTATCTTGTTATTATCCACTGGTATTGAGAGTCCTGATGCAAAAAGGATGGCTACAAAGGATGTTGAGAAGCACCAGGAAACCGTGGTGTTGCTAAAGTCAAGAAAATTTCTAGGATGAGGGAGGAATCAGCAGAATCAAATGGTAATCAATCATTTTCCAAATCCATATGGTTGTTTTACAAATCTCTCCAGGATCTGGCTTTGGCCTCTTTTCCCTGACCATTTTTTATTTATTACTTGTCATGTTGCTTTTATTGGACTTGCTAGAATGGGTCTGCACTGCAAAATGCTGCTACTTCTACTCGATTCCTCTCTTCCCTCAGGGTCAACTTAATTCCTCACTCATTCTTTAGAGTTCAGCTAAAATACCATTTCATTAGCGAAAATTTCCCCGATTCTGTAGCACCACTATAAGTTCATATGTTGTATAAGGTAGGGTTACCTCGCAACTATCTTGGGGTAGCCCTGTGTTTGTCTCCTGGGATGCCTGAAGTCTGGTCAAAGTAAGAATGATATGTGCTGGTGAGGACTTAAAAATGTGCAATGTGCTATTTAAAGCTCATAATTCCCTTGGAGGCAGCCTGTATTAGTTTGTCTGCATTGTTTAGGAATGTATAAACTGATAGTTTGCACCTGGTCTAATAGGGTGTACAGCCTCAGTTTAGCTACATGGCTGGTGGGTATGAAAGACCCCTCAATAAATATATACCTGCACTCACACTTACGTTGATAGTATGTAATCTGAAGATAAAATGTGTCCTGTCCTGAATGACTACAATGGACCCTGGGGGGCTGTGACTGGAAGCCCTAGACCCCTCTGTGATCGTCTGTGCTCTGTGTCCTGACGTATCCTTCACCTGCCTGTATTAAAACCTTACTCAAGTACACACTGTGAAATCTTGTGAGTCTTTTGATAATCTTCAATTATTAATCCTGTGTAATCATCTCATACGTATTTTAGGATTATTCTATTAAAATATGCTTTTCCTACCAAACCATAAGCTCCATGAGGGCAGGGGCTACTCCTGGTTTTGCATTGCATCTTCTCCAGACATGCCATTGTGCTTGATACATTATTAATCAGGATCCAAGTGGGGAAGTAGAAACCACTCTGAGTTCCTACAGAAGGGAAGTTAATGGGAGGATTTGGTTGCACAAGCGATAGAAGAGGCTGAGGAGACAACCAGAGCACAGTGAGGCAGCCCTGAGACTAACAACAAAATAAGCTGGTACGACCCTTAGAGGTTGAAGGGACAGAGGGAGTGGATAGTACTACCAGAGCCTAGGGGCCAGGGTCACCTGAGGGAGGCTAGGGCCATAGCAGGATATTCAGTGGGGAGCTGGGGCCATGGGGGAGACAGACACAGCTGTTGCCGGGGATGCTGACGAAGGCAAAGATGGAAAGGGGGGACTACCTGGCCTTTCCTCTCCTCCCTCTCTCATCTTTTGTGATCTCCTGTTGTCTGGATCCAATTGGAAGCCAAAAATTGCAGAAACCTGGGACATACAAACTGGTTGAATTGCTCTCCTGTCATGCACCATGAAGAGAGCAAGGAACAGACCTAAGATTTTCATTATCAGTGCTCAATAAATATATGCTGAATGAATAAAACCAAATTGTATGTAGAACAAGGGATGCTGATAGGTTCAGCATTCTAGTGGTAGCAGCCTTGGACAGCATGAAAAGTCTCGATCTCTAACTGAGATGCATGTGTTATATGGACCAGAGGTCTACAGAGTCTGAATACACAAAGTCTGCCTAGGTACTCTCATTCCATGATCTTTTGTTGCTGATCAGTCCTCCTTCTGACTGACTTGTTAGCTTTAGGAAGTGTTGGGAAGTGTTGCCTTAGCTTGAGATTTATTCAGACATCAATAACACTCATTGCTCATTTAATTCTTTATGTGTTTATTTCATTATTTAATTTTTATAAGGGAATACCTATTTCTCTCACTTCTAATGCTTTTCAGAAGAAAGCATCAAACTGCAGCCTGCGGGTCTCAATAATAAAGAACATAACAATCTCCCATATTTAGAAAAATATATGGCTATTTCAAATCATCTTATAAAAAGTCACTAAGCCTATGAAAAATAAATCCCTTTTTGCATATTAGTTCCTCTTCAAAGTCTTATTTACTGAAGATAAAAGGAAAATAGGCCATCATTATTAATCCTGAATAAACACATACCTACACACACATATCACATCATACACCACACAACACTCAATTATTTACCTAGGATAAAAGAAATCTCCAGTAAGTTCCAGAATCTCAACAGAATATTCAGTTCTTCCTTATTACTCAGAAAAAATTCATGATGTAGTAATAACTACCTAAGGATCTAAGAATATTAGTATGTGGTTATTTGATATGCACAAACACCCCATCTACCTTCATTTGTAAACTTCCCCTAGGATGCATTGTTACAGAAATACAAATCCATATAATGAAATATACATACTGTGTAAATAGTTAATAATACCATAGTTCAGATGACTATTTACTTCAAATTTATGTGTGTGTGGAGAAGGCATTTGAATTTTCCCATTTCTCTTTTTACACCACCCTTTTTGAAGAAAAAGTACAGGCTCAGTAGTTCTCTTGGGCACTTTTCATGGCTACATTGTGAATTTAATAAAAGTTGCTAAACTAACTTCACTGGGGATGATTGATTTGAACCAATTAGATAGACATGACCTTATCCTGAGCATAAGGCTGAGTACATCTTTCTGTTTCTCATGTTTGTAATTTTTAACCATTGATAACACTGAAATTTGAAGAAGCAGAAACCACCAGTGGGATTTGTGATTCCCCTTTCAAGTAGCTGCCAAATCAATTCTCAGTGCTATTCTTGCTCATTCATCTTTATTCTTAATGATGAGGTAAGTTCGGAAGTTTGTTGAAGTTATATTCTTTTTAAAAACAAAGTGTGTCATGCAAAGTGATCTCAAGGAGTCACCTTCCAAAACTTTGCACCTGAATTTTGCACACGAGGGCATGCCATTTGTAGCAGATGCTGTTGGTGCGCTGCCCAGATCCCCTTAACCAGCTGGCCCACCCAGTGCTCAGCTGCTGTGGTTGGAGGCTAAGTGTTACCCATTACTCTGGGGATTGCCTTTGGCTGATCAGAGCCACCTTGCAAATCAGCCAGGTGACACTTGTAAGGTTTCTCTCCCACAAGGGTCTGGCTAATGACTGATTGATGCAGGATATAACAGCCCAGCCTTCTTCCCTCTGGGCAGGACAACCTCTATGGTTCCATTCATCCTCCACAGCTCCCCAGGAAATTAGGCTGGTGCTAACTCCCTCCTGAGATCATATCCTTCCCTCAGGTCTTTCCCTGCTTTATTCTGCTTCTCTCATTCTCTGACACGTTCCTCCACAATAAGTCACTTGCCGTAGAGTCCCCATCCCAGCTTCTATTTCTGAGAAGCTTGATCTAACACATTATTTTAATTACCTAACTAGTAATTACCTAGATAACCTTTGGGCCACTATCCACCGGAACTACTACTGAAATTAGTAACTATATCTCATGGCAAACAGGGAGTTTTCATTTTTCTCTGATTATCAGAAACTAGACAAATATTTAGGGCCGGGTGCAGTGGCTCATATCTGTAATCTCAGTATTTTGGGAGGCAGAAGTGGGGAGATCACTTTAGGTCAGGAGTTCGAGACCAGCCTGGCCAACATTGTGAGATCCCATCTCTACTAAAAATACAAAAAAATTGGTAGGCTGAAGCACGAGAATTGCTTGAACCCAGGAGGTGGAGGTGCAGTGAGCTGAGATCATGCCACTGTGCTCCAGCGAGACTCTGTCTCCAAAAAAAAAAAAAAAAGAAAAAAAAGAGAAAAGAAAAAAAGAAAGAAAAAAAAAAAATATATATATATATGTTTAAATCATTTTGACGTTGGTTGAGATTCACTGAAAGTGAATCTGCTCCAGGAAGCCCTTTCTGTTCTGACTGTCCAGGTCTGGGTCCTTATTCCTTCCTGTGCCTTCTTTTGGTTCACTTTTCCTCTTGAGACTGAAAGATGGTTAAAAACAAACCATATATTGATCACCAACTAGGCATAGTCACAGACTGAGCACCCTTAAAGACATTATTCCACTAGAGTCTCATAAGAGTTCATTGAGGGATATATTATTGTTATCCCTACTTTATAAATGATGAAATTGGGAGTCACGACCTTTTGTAACTTGATCCATAGGGAAGCAGGCAGTAAATGCAGATTACTGACAATATGCAGATTCAAATCCAGGTCTGCTAATATAAAAGCCACAGTCTCACCCAGTTCACTGAAGTGTAAGTTTAAAGATAAGTGCGTGTGTCCCCTTTCCTGTGCTATGCACACAGTTACAGCTTCTGCATGCTTTCTAGCCAATAGTTCCACCATGACCTTTGCAGACTTGCCCTCGAGCACTGGAACAGCCTCGCCCATACACCCTCAAGCCTGCAGCTACTGGCTGATACTGGAACCCAGAAGCCCAGCTCCTTGCCTGTGTGCTACAGCTCCCCACAGGCTACTCAGAAGCTGTGGCTTCATCTGAAAGCGCACCGTTGTTTGTCTCCTTTCATTTCCCTGTCCTGTTTCATACCCCTCACACCACACTGCTCTCCCCTGGGAGCCCTTCCTTCACACATTATTTGCTCCTGAATTCTTGGCTCCGTGTCTTCTGAGAGAATCTTAATGCAATGCACAAAAAGGCATAAAAGAGGCAAATACTAAGAAACTCACTTTGGTATTATGGACTTTGGTGTTAACTTGTGTTCTTTCATTTTTTTAAAAAAGTTGTTAATTCCAAAGTAATACGTGTACATTGAAAAAAAAAAAAGAACAGAAAATACAGGTAAGTCAAAATAAAACAATAAAGGTCAGATAACTCATAAAGACCCAGCAAAATTACTATTTATGTACATGTTGCACATTTGCAAGTCTGATATTATACTACTTATAATGTAGGTACTTTTCATGCAACATTTACAGTCTTTTTATGACAGTAAGTTTTACTCTACAAAATTTTCGTTACGCTCATATGGACTTCAGTACTATAATTTTGGGCAGCAGGTAGCGGGAGCAAGCTCCCTGTGATGCCGATGCTGCTGGCCCATGGACCACTCTTTGAATAGCACTGATGTTCTTATGGGCCATTGTTAGAACTGTGACTCTGCTATGTTTGGGTTTAGCATTAAACTCCAAATAAACTCAGTTAATTGTGTGACTGTTCCCCTCACACAATTCCCCTTTAAACATGTTGAGCCATTAAAATGAATACAAACACTCCGTATGTGGGGAAAGAGAGTTAATAGGACCTAACATTAATGCTTACTCTCAGTTTATATTTGCAAGTGGCTGAAGGTGATCCCAGGACACCACTACATATCAAACTGATATTTTAAAAATGTTGTACTCACTAGAGTGAAAACAGAAAGTTATCGCCTCTGAAAATCTGCTGTTGCAAATTCGTTTTCCCTGTTCCTGAACAAAGCTAAAAGGCGGGCATTTTCCCTCACATTCAAGAAATAAAGAGTCCTCTGATTGTTTTAGAAAACAAAATGTATTTTTATCAGGAGCCAACTTGAAAGGTTTTCCACTAGTTAAATCAGGGACAATTTGAGCATGAAAATTAATAATAAGAGTAAAGGATCACATAGGGGAGGATTAAATTTTCCTCTACCTTCTTAGGTTCAATGCCTGGAGCCTGTGAATTAAACTGACAAAAGGCATTTTAACAGGAGAAAAAAAGTTTATGCATGCAAGGCATATACACTTGGGAGAACTCAGTGATGAGTAACTCAAAGGGATAGTTAAAATTGGTGGCTTATAATCATCTTGATATGCAAAGGGGAGGGGGAGAAGACATTTATGTAAGAACAATGACTTTTTAAAAAGATACATGAGTTTTCAGGTGAACAGAACACAAAAAATTATGTGATAATGTTTATCTATGCAGGTATAAATGGTCCTTAAATTTCTTTCGGGGCCATAAAACACTTCTGGAGAAGGGATTTGGGGTAGGATTACTTGTGTTCTAGAAGTAGATCAAACCTGAAGAGGAATTTATGGCAGCCTTATTTCCCAGAAGTTACTGCTTGTAGTCAGATAAGCAAAGGTCTGAGAAGGCTTTTTTTTTTTTTTCCCCCCCCTGCATATGGTATGTTAAATCTCAAAGGTCTTTGGCTTGAAATAATCTTTATACTAACTCTGGAGTTCTGAGTTGGTCCTCACACATATATAATTCCCATTAAATAAAAAAGGAATGCATGAGTCTATACCGATTTGAGTACATAAATTAATAAGGAAGAAAAGAAAGCTCTGCCCAACAGCAAAAGGCCAAGTAAGAAGTGGAAAGAATGATAAAATGTAGCCATTATTTTATGGGAACTGTCACTGTGATAATTATTTCAGGCAAGAATCATCCATGGACGCTAAAATTAGTAGGTGAAAGTGTGAAAGTAGAAGGAAATTTCCATAGTTTCAAAGTATCTATCCAACAGATATTCATTAAGTACAAGGAAAACTACTAGAGAGTTACTGGCACCAACTCTCCTTGAAGTCAAAAATCCATGTATAAGTTTTGCCTCCTCAAAAACCTAGATACTAATAGCTTACTACTGACCAAAAGCCTTACCCATAGCATAATCAGTCAACTAACATGTATTTTATATGTTATAAAATACTGTATTCTTACAATAAAGTAAGCGTGAGAAAAGGCAACAATTGAACTCAACACAATAGCAACAGGAGGTGGCTATGAAATTATTACAGTTGTACAGTATGTACTACAGTTAATTTTATGCAGTTATGATTTATTACTGCAGCTTTACTTTTATTGACATTTCTCTCAACTGCAAATGCAGTTAAAGTTTACGTCGTGTATCAACATCACGTGCCTCCTGATATGATGTACTGAGAAGGGTGCAATGACATCTGCAGCATTGCTGCCCCAAAAGCATCACCTGAATCTATTCTTGAAGACATATAAGACAAACCAAAGTTGAGAGACATTTTACAAGATAACGGCCTTGTGTTCTTCTTATATACTGTCATAAACAAGCAAGCAAGCAAACAAACAAAAACAGGCTGTTCTAAACTAAAAGAGACCAAAGAGATGGGACAAGCGAACGTATTTCATTACCTGGGAGTGCAAAGGAAAGTACTGAGATAAATAGCAAAATCTGAATGAGGTCTATAGATGAAATAGTTCATTTAAGTGTTAATTTCCTTATTTTGCCAATGATAATATTGTTATGCAAAAGAACATCATGATTTCAGGAAATACACAATGAAATATTTAAAACATCATGTCTTCAACTGACACACAAATACAAATACATCATGTAAAGAACGTCACGTCTATCATGTCTTCAACTGACACATAAATATTTCAGGAAAAAAATGAAACGTACACATACATGTATGTAGAGGGAGAAAGAGATAAAGCAAATGTGGTAAGTGGTTAAAGTTTAGGTAATCTGGGTAAAGGGCATATAAGAATTCTTTGTCAATTATTGCAACTTTTCCATAAATATGAAATTATGTCAAAACAAAAAGAAAAGAGAGAACAAAAAACCAAACCAAAACCTTACAAAACAGACAAAATTTAGTTGTAATAGCAAATCTCTGGGCTCCAAATGACAACGCTTGTAAGTAATTCCTGTTCAGGTCTGTCTCCTTCAGAGGGGTGGGCCTGGTTACACGCTTCACTCTCTCTCTTCCCTTCTCCTCCCCGACTGGCTCCTGTGAAAGATCCCTCTCCAAGATTGGAAAGAGAGGGAGGAGGTTAGAGGAAAGGGGTTTAATCCATATGTGACTGACAGAGCTGTAATCTGGAGTTGGTGCCTTCTGGTAAGGCAGATTCTAAAGTGGTTTCTTTCTGTCAATGAGACATTGGATATTTTTGGAGCTCCTGTTCAGTACCCACTGCATTTCCTGGTGTGAGTAACGCCTCAGCTAGCTTTTTACTCCAGAGTACACCTCCAGACATGGTCAGTTTTATGTCTCAACTTGGCTAGGTTATAGCACCCAGTAATTCAATCAAATACTAATCTTAGGTGTTGTGGTGAAGGAATTGTGTACATGCAAGCAACTTTTACAATTCGTTGACTTCATGTAAAGGAGATTGTCTTAGATAATCTAGGTGAACCTGATCCCATCAGTCACTTTAACAACAGTTGAAATTTTGACAGTTGTAATCTGGTTAGGTAAATGGATGCCTTTCCTTTTAGGAAAGACATACTGAAGTATTTAGGTGTATGAACAAAACTGAGGTTTCCATGATGAAGAAGAAATTCCACTTGTGGACTTCAGGGACAGCTCCTGCATGTTTCAAGCCTGCACTTCCTGATGGCCTACCCTATAAATTTAGCACTTGACCATCTGGTACCCAAAATTATGTAAACCAATTATTTGCAATAAATCTTATCTATCTATCTATCTATCTATCTATCTATCTATCTATCTATCATCTATATATCTGTCTATCTGTCTTTCTAGCTAGCTAGCTACCTAGTTATCAGATTGGAGCAAAAGTAACTGCAGTTTTTGCCGCAATTAAAGGTCATGGCAAAAACCTCAATTACTTTTGCACCAACCGAATATCTATCTATTTAGGGCTAGGGCTATCTATCTAGGGCTAGGGCTTTTAACAGCTAGGGCTGTTAAAAGTGTATTCAACTCAAGGTATCTAATACACACAGTTTATAATGGCATGTGAGAAATAAGCTCCTTCCTTAAAATATTAAATATTACTTCTTTTTCCAAAACCTAAATTGTTTTCATCAATTTCCACTAGAAAAGTATCTTCAATAAGCAGGCTGAGTACAGTAGCTCATGCCTATAATCCCAGCACTTTGGACAGCCAAGTTGGGAGGATTGTTTGAACTCAAGAGTTCGAGACCAGCTGGGGCAATATAGTGAGACTCTGTCCTATTTAATTAAAAAAAGAGACAATTAAAAAAATAATAAGCATGATGATGTAGACCTGGTAAATCTCTTGACAGCAATGTTTATAACCCACATGCCATGTACTTCACTACATTCATAAAGGGGCTGTGGGATTTATCCAGAATGACATACCATTCATTTCAAAATCACATACATCTTTTCTCTAGACAGCTCAGAATATTTATAGTTGTTAAAGCAAAACGAAACATTTGGTAAGAAGTTCTTGGTGTATGGATTGCTTTGGCTTTGATGGAAATATCTACTTTCTCCAAAGATTGGTCCCTGGGTCTCAAAGCATTTACCCCAAGAAGTAACTGCTATAACTTATGTCTTCAAGGCAGCTTCCAGTGCTCGAGCTTTCTCTGTGATGTTCTTCTGAAAAGGCATCATAAAATCTTCGAAGTCCACCTCATGCATAAACCTCTCTCGCCATAGTTCCCTCTTCCTGATCAGCTCTGCTGTTGTGGCTTCAGGACTCCAAATCTTAAAAAGAAAAATAGCCATGCCCAAGCAGGTATGAGTATGACAGCCAATAAATATGCTAATATCCAGACAATTTTCAATACACAGTTTTAACTTAAAAACTTGTTTATAGTTTTAACTTAAAACTATTAACTTTACTTTTAGATGTGTTTTAACTTCTTCCCCCCCTCATATGACAGTAGTGGTTACACGAGCATCACTGTTTTTGATGATGACTGTCTAGACAACTAATGTCGGAAATGTTCTTCAGTTACTTCTCTGGCCAGTTATTCTCAGACCAGCTGCTGTTCGTTTTTCAGGATGCCAAAATAGGAAAGCAAAGAAATTAGAAGATCATTGAGGTTTACTACCTATATGTCTTATGTAGAAGTCAAAATTATTTTTATAATAGAAGGCGAGGGGAGCTGCTCGTTCAGCCTGGTTGGATGGCCAATGGAAAGACAACTCTTTTCTCCAAAACATGTCTCCACCTATTTAGTTGTGGACATTTTCGTAGGTTACTGAATAAATCCAGTCTTGATTTATATGAAACTCCTGCATGAGCTGGTAGTAGTAAGTACAAAGAAGGGTTGGGTCTGAGAAGTACCAAAAAAAAAAAAAGTATCCTTAGGAGTTAGAGATTAAACAGCTGCAGAACATGCCATTGATTCAGAAAGACTTCAACCTTTCAAGAAAAACGTAAATCTCAATACAGAAATAGTAATAGCAAGAGAACCAGATGCCGGGAGCTATTAATTGGGCATACTGAGTTGAAAGTAGCAGAACCTGGCAAAAGAACATTCACAAATAGTAACTATGAAAGATAAACTGTGCAGATTTGTTTGAATATTCTACATAAAAAGCTTTTGAAAAAATGACATTATGAGCTTCTACCACGCTATGAAGATCTTTTCAAAGCACTTACCCTCCGTGGAACAAATGTGATATCCACTTTCTTAGTATAACCACTGGTAATCAATGAATTGAGATAAACCACATCATCCTTCCGTACTTTCTTTCCCTCTGATGTGGTTGGTACACCATAAATTGATGACAGTGGTTCCTGGAAACAAGGCCAAAAAAATTATAAATTGTAAAAATCTATATTGACTTTCTAACATTATTTGCTGTTTCATATCTTACTCTGAAGCCAGAAAAAAACCTAAAAATGCTACTGTGCAATTATAACTTGAGATAAAATAGTATATTATTATAACTTTGGGGATGGGGAGAGATAGTTTGCCTTGTTTAACTTTAATTAGAAGTATTGGTAGACGATCACATAAGCCTTCGAGATACCCATCCTTGATCTGTGGCCTACTAAAATGATAATGGAAGAATTTTAGTTGACTGATCCTCCTTCACCTTTTGCCATCCTAACATCCTCCATGTTTATAACTCTGCTGTCTGTCTATAATCCCTTCATCCTATCTACTCCCTACCGCCTACATTTCCCCAACCCTTTCCAATTTGATGACACTTAAAACTTTTCCTTCTTGACTTTCATCTCTTGTCCTGTGTCTCCAGTAAATCTGCTTCCTTAAAAAAAGCTTCCAACCTAGAGACACACTTAGGGGTTTCCTGCTAATGGTAAAGTCTTGATGTCTCAGTAACTCATATGGGCAATAACTTCAACTTTCTGCTGCACTTTAGACGTTCCATATCACTCCCAATTACCAGAAATGCTGAAAACCTTCTACAATCATTTTGCGGGATATTCTAGTGGCAATGACTCCACATCCCAGAATTCAGTGGTATTCATTAAAATTCCTTGGTGGAGGTGGCAGGTGGGAAGAAGGGGATATGGTGGGCAGTGAAAGGGGATATGGTGGCAATGAGACCAAAATGAAGAAAAATCATGCTTTACTTCATTCCTCATAACAGTTAGCCTCCTTCCCTATTTGGACCATCTCATCAAATCTGTATAATTCAGGACCAAATATATACAAATCCAATACCAGTTTTGCTTTTCTTTTTCAACATTCCAATTGTATTTGGCTGAACCCATTTGGTTTTTGTATGGATTTTCTTTGCAGTGAGTACTTTTTAGGCTCTTCAGTGATAATAATTTTATTATATATTTCTTTAAAAGTACTATATAATAATGGTATTGAAAGTATGCACTGCATATTATCTTGCCCATGTTGTATAACAGTATGTATATAGTGCTTCTGCCTTCCCCAAAACAGATTTTTAAAGAGTTCCAGTTACTAATGGGTAGTCAACCTTTTTTCTTACCTCTTCTTTCTTAATTTCAGGGCCTTCAGTCTTCAGTATAGGAGGTGTCTTGCCTTTTAGTTTTTGATTTGCTGCTGGTTTTGGCAAGTTATCTAGCTTTTCTTTAATCATACCAATTATTCTATAATCAGCATATGCCTTTGCAACGTCCATGGCAGTATGCCCTATTGAAACATAAACATAAATTCAGAGTGACTATAAACATATTAATGATTAACCATGTAGAAAAATATCTCAGCACATCAGCTCTAAGCCTGCCCTAATAAGGGTGATTCCTAAAGCAAGTTGTATATATACAAGGGAAGTTCACAGAGCTAGATCAGATATTCTCTATGGTGGTCCCAGCTTTTAAAATCCCATGATTTATAGTGCCATCTAAATACATAAAATTATTTTTTCCTTAGTTTTTTTTTTACTGTTTCTTAAAGAGTGATAGGAAATATTATATTACATTTTAAATATCAAATTGATTGTTTTCTCCCCACATTGTGCAAATTTCCTTCTATGTGATAGATAATTTTACATTATCTTCCCCTTTCCTTGATGTAAGGAGGGAAATTCCAAAAGGTCTGGGGGCCACAGGTGCTCCAGGCAGATGGCTGGGCAATATGTTACCTATAATATCATCAGGCAGGACAGGTGCAGTAGTACTTGTGACTCAGAGGCAGCCTGAACCAACCAGAGGTACGATGCTCACTCAGTCAAAGGAAGTAGTGGCTTCCAATGTAGGAAAATGATACTTCCAAACAAGGAGCTCAAATATATTCAAATGATTTTTTAATTTTTCCTGTATGGTATTTACGATACAAGGTAGGTTGTGTGTTTACTTCCTAGAGTCAGGGAAGCCTCAATTCAGGAATTACTTTGCCCAGTTTTAAGAGAAATCCAAAGTCTATAGAGTATGCAATTGTTAGTAATTAACAGCCATAACAGTGTAATAACTCAGTGTGTCATCTGCAAACTGGTGCAAGTCCACAAACTAATAGTTACTGATCCATAATGAAGTAACTACAGAAACTAAGTGTTTACAAATGTTTATAGCAACTTAATATAATTTTCTGTCATTAAAATTTAAATATTAAAAACAAAGGTTTGGCCTTCCATTTTTTTTATTTTATTTTTCTAATAAATCATTTTTATTATGTTTTACAAAAGTATTTCAGTCCATGAAAGATTGCAAACATAAAGAATTGGCCCTCCAACACCAATGAGTGGAGAAGCACTTGGTAGAAGACAAACTTCCATAACATTTAACTCAGGCTTGTGTTTGCACCAGGAACACAGTGGACAATGCAAGCCTACGAGAATAGACTCAGAAGGGGCTTAGGATCTAACATAAATTCTCCTTTTCTAACCCTAATCATCAATAAAATGAACATATACCTTTTCTATTTTCCAGCTGGAATTTAGCACCAATATCAAGTAGGTATTTTACAGTATCCAGTCTGCAGCTTTCAATGGCTCTATTTAAAGGAGTTGAGTTGTTGATTGAAACTGCGTCTATGAAAGCTCCAGATTCAACAAGAAGCTCAACAATGTCTTGTTGGCCTGCATGGCATGCAAAATGAAGTGGAGTCCACAGAAAATTATCTGTTGCATTAACGTTAGCTCTGTAAAATAAGACAGATGAACAAGCTAAAAATACTGGTTTTCCAATGACTGGACACTAAAAATGCAAAGTAAAATTTCATAGAGTTCTATCAAGTTGATAAATTGTAAACTCTGTGCCATAATTTTTCTTCAAACCTCTTTGTTCTGCATTATTTGACAGTCTTAACTTTCTTTGTGTATATCTACATTAAAAAGCACTTTTGATTCTAGGGATTACGATTTTGCAAAGGTTAAAATCAAGGAAAATTATAAAACTAGATCCAATGAAGATAAAAGCTGACAGGACATATAAAAGTTACATTATTTCATTTTGTGATTACTTTCTCTGCATGTAATACATTTTTAAATGAAACTTCATTATTAAAATTCTAAATATTACCATGTATTATTTAAAATTTTAGTCCTTTTTAGAAATTCACTGTCCAGAAGTTCATATTCTCATTAGTTGCTCTCTTGGTAGTATACAAATTTGAATCTTTCTTTAACATTAAAGTACTAATAAGATTAGTACTTTATTTCTCAAGTATGAAATTACTGTGTTAACAAGAGCTTTACATATTTTAACTCATTTAATCTTCAACTAATCTTGTGGCATGAGTTCCACTACAGTCTCATTACGTACATGATAGAACTGAGACACAAAAATATTAAGAAACTCACCCAGGTTACACAACTATGGTAGAAGAAGGAATTAAACCTAAGTGATTGTTGTAGTCTAAAAAGTTAAGTATTATAAAAATGTCATGATTTGATATTTTAAAGATATTTACATGACCAAGGAAAAGGCTGCCCCACACTGGAGGAGGGCAGCAGGTTTGGGGACCAAAACATGTTGTTATAGCCACCATTCCACTTGTTTTGAAGTTGTTGAGATCCTCAAATAGAGGCAGATTAAAAAGTGACTCTACACCATCTAGGTGAGACTACGAGACAGGACTGAGCTGTGCTGCCACTGACAGAAGGCCAGTAACAATCAGAAGACTCTGTTTACCCCGAGTAAACACTTACTGGCCTTCACTTCGTGCATAATTGCTATTGGCAAAATATCTTTGTGCACACACAATCCTATGCTCCCATTATCCTGGCTTCCCATATAAAATCTATAGGCTTAATTAATCTATTACAGGCTTTAATAAAGGGGCTAGGAATCTAACATAACATAAATCTAACATAAATTCTCCTTGTCTAACCCTAGCCGTCAATAATATGAACACATACCTTTTATAGGGCATTTTATAGACTTTAATAAAGCATATAATAAATCAGCATTTTTAATAATGTATTCCTTAATAACATTCTTTAATGAAGCCTATAATAATTTATTAAGTGTTAATAAAAGGTTTTTATACATTAAAGCCTTAACTTATTATAGACTTTAATAAAGTAGCACTTTTCTATATTACAAAATTCTGTCGTCCCTTCACTTCCTTGAAATGTGAAGACTCATGAAAATTTAAGCCACACGCGACTGAGACACATACCCTTTTTCAAGAAGAAACTTGACCACATCTATGTTTCCACTTGCACAAGCCGTCATTAGCGGAGTTCTGTAATAATTATCCTTCATATCCACAGGTATTCCTGATTCAAAGGCCTTTTTCAGAGAAGCCAGATCCCCTGCTTTGGTGATAATATTAATGTTTGAAAATGCCTTCTCTGAATCATCAATGTACCAAGCAGAGTCATCCTGAATGGGATGTTCTGGGGGATGATCTCTGTTAAACCGGCTGCTATCAGTGACATTCCTGTAGGTCTCAATCATGTAATACGGTGGCCCACCATCCTGCCGGCGTGGAAACGCGTACTCAGGAATGACGCAAATTGGAAGGGGTAAGACAAATTCCCCTCTCTTTCCTTTTTTGCCCATCCCTTTTTTCTTTTTCTTAGGTCCATAAGATCCTAATACAAAAGACTTGCTTAAATATCTGGTTCCTTTAAAGAATTCATTAATATTGACCCCTCCTCCCCCAGTTTTCTCATGAAGTTGAGCGATGGCAGTCAGCTGTTCTGAGCTCGCATACTCTTGCCTTTCCTCCAACACCATCACGAAATCATTCTTGCTGATGGTCCCATCACCCCTGTCTAAAACCGAAAAGGCTTCCCGGAGGAAAGCCTCACGTTCTACGGACCAATCGTGCAGTCTAAGGGCCCACAGTGGATTTGGATTTTTGGCTCCCAGCCTGGCTAGTCTATTAGCGATTCTCTCTGCTCGGCGTATTTCTTTGCTTGCTGCTTTGAAGCCGCCTTCCCTAGCCACAGCCCCGGCCGTTTTATGATCTAAATTCTTCCATTTCAGGTCACATCCTAAAACATAAAGCATCATAATCACGAATGGTGCCAAGGCATTTGCATGGCTAATAAGTGACATTCATCCAACGGTTTTCTTAATTTCTCATGATTAAAAAAAAAAAAAATGTGTCCCCAAATTATATGTATATAGAGATGTGCACATTTTGCTGTTATAATTACAAAATTGAGCTGTGATTTTGTTTTTTCTGTGAGCATCACTTTGGTGAATTCTAAAGAAGATAAGTTTACAATTTACAATAGGATTAGAACATTGATCCCTAGAAATATTTGAAACACATACCATATTGGTACACTTGCTCAGGGGACTTCAGGCCAACAGGAAAAGAGCAAGGACACGTTTGAATTTGGAAAGAAGCTGGATTCAAACAGCTTACCTAGGACCTTATGAACTCAGATCTGAACCTGAAAAGAAGCAGAATACCTGCTTCCTTTTGAATGATTTAAACTGTAAATCTGTGTATAATCTTAAAGTATATTTTTTTCCGTATTCTTCATTAAATAATGTCATTTATAGTAATCTGCTGTTTTGTGGTATGGCCATGTGAACAACCTTCACAGAGGAAAAAGTAATTTGTAATTAAATCTGAGGAGTTCAGCATTATATTTATGTGCAAGTTAGATATTAAAATTCATCTTCCTTTTTGGTCCTTATTTAACAAAATGATGAGACCAACATTAATTGTAAATATTCACCAAAGAAAGAAACTTTTTTGAACATGTTAGGGAATCCATTTAGTGCTACCAAAAAGGCTGTGTTGTCTATAATAAGTGTATGTATAAGTAAGACTTTGAAGAAGCAGTCAGACAAAGCTTTTCAAGATTAATACTTTCCTTAGTATTGTCAAAAATTAAAATTTTATACGATGAGTAAAATAGAAAGAATGAATAAGACCTACTATTTGATAGCACGACAGGGTGACTATAATCCATAATAATTGTACATTTTTAAATAGCTAAAAGAGTGTATTGGATTATTTGTAACACAAAGAATAAATGCTTGAGGGGATGGTTACCCCATTCTAGAGGATGTGATTAAGTATTATTGTATGCCTATATCAAAACATTTAACATACTCCACAAATATATACACTTCTATCAACAAAATACAAATTAAAAAAAGAAAAATAAATCTATTTTACTATACACATAAATAAATCTATTTTAATACACACACACACACTTTTTATACTAACACTGATAATTTTACCAGTAGTAGAAAAACTAAAAAGGCTATTGGGATAATAAAGGTTCCACAATTTCTATATTGGATAGTTATAAGAACAGTGACTCTATAGTGTAATTCCATAGCATAGTAATTCCATAGTGCAATTCCATACTAATTCTGATATGCTGTTTTTATTTAGCTATTTATTTTGCTTACTCAGGGTGTCAGGGGGTTTTTGATCCCACCTCTCAAGCCACTTCTTCTGTGTTCACCCAGCACTAAGGACCAAAGGATTTTCATCCTGCTTTAACTTACCCTCTGCAGCTTCCAGCTTAATCCTAGTTAGAAACTTCCACGTGTATAAAAGACTCCAACATCCCACGTAAAAGAGCTAAAGGCAGTTTTCCTGTCCTTTTGACTTGGAGCTTTCTGTCTCCTCCTTTATGATTAGTAAATAAAGATCTGTTCATTCCCTGTGAGATTTATGCTCCTCTGTGGTAAAGATGTTCAACTTCCAGCTGGCTGCTGCTGCAGAATCAGGGAGTTGAGGGCCCAGGAAGAGGAGGAGGAGGACTCCCTGAGCTCCCTTCCTCTGCCCTTGGATGTGGCTCTCACATGCTTACAGGGAGTTGTCAATTGCCCCAGCAGGGGGAGGAGGGGGCGAAAGAGGACCATCATGAGGAAATGTGAGAAATGTATCCAGCCAGCACAAATGTTTTACAATTAAGTACAGAAGACACTAAACCCAGGGAGCTTATTCAGAAACAAGCATTTGATCGCTAAGGCTTTCTTGCTTCTCTGATTGCCTGAATTCTAAAGGTGGAAATGTAACTGACAACACTTCTGCTGCGAAACTGGGTCACCCACACAGGATCTGGTGACGTGTTTATATTTCCCAACATGCACAGAACTCAGAACATTTTCAAATATTTGCTTTAAAATAGCCTTATGATTGATTCTTCTAGGAAAATAGATCTTTTCTGCATCACTGAATTAGGCCTTTTTGCATGACCCAGGCTCTGGTCCTTGGTTTCTCAACGTGCTTTCTGTGACTTTATTCCAGGAATACATAAATGATAGTATGTGTGATATTTGTCCCAATAAGAAACAAGTCAACATATTAAAGTTAAAGAAATTTGTCTCAACCTGAGTGGATCTTTAGTTTTTAGAAATACATAATGTTGGCCAGGCGCGGTGGCTCAAACCTGTAATCCTAGCACTTTGGGAGGCCGAGACGGGCGGATCACGAGGTCAGGAGATCGAGACTATCCTGGCTAACATGGTGAAACCCCGTCTCTACTAAAAAATACAAAAAAACTAGCCGGGCGAGGTGGTGGGCGCCTGTAGTCCCAGCTACTCAGGAGGCTGAGGCAGGAGAATGGTGTGAACCCAGAAGGTGGAGCTTGCAGTGAGCCGACATCCGGCCACTGCACTCCAGCCTGGGCAACACGGCGAGACTCTGTCTTGAAAAAAAAAAAAAAATACATAATGTTAAATCTGAAATGTCAGAATAAACTGCTAATAGAGACAGATCTCTCAAACAATTAAGACAGTTTGAGAGAACCAAAATTGCATTTGATATATTTTTTCCTCATTTGCTAAAAGAGTTTATCACACTGGGGACATAGGGAAAGTATACATTTATACAAGTAGAAATGGATAGTTATTATGCTATTATAGTTATGTGGGCATGTTAGTTTTATCTATAATTTTGGTGACTTCTAAAATTTTGTGTCTGTGTGGAAGACAGAAAAATAAAACACTTTCTTTGCTCTATTATAGAGTTGCTGGACTTTCAGTTTTTGCCTATATCTCATAAACTAGAAAAAATACATACAGTTCTGCAAAATGCAGTTCTCTCTAACAGAGTTAAAAAGCTTTTAATGTGCATTTAATTAGTAAGTAATTAACAAAAATTCATATCCTTAAATATAATTAACTAATATTTTCATTTTAAGAAACTCATTAAGCTATGTATGATATAGTTCATATTTCTAAATTAGTATTTAAAAGCTACAGGAAAATCTAAAATTAAAAATTCTGCTTACATTTCAAATTTTCCACGAAAATTTTTATTTCATATTTTTCCCCAAATTATTTTCCCCATAACTGCAAATTATCCAGAAAAATTATCTTTGCATTTGACACATGGAATATTTTTTAAAATAAACTAATTAAAAATTCAAATGAAAGCAAATGGTTTTCAGTGTGTGTCCTTTTTTAGACTGATGTTGGCATTTTTAAAATAAGGAACTTAATCAACTGTACGTTTTTTGTTGTTTGTTTTTTGAGATACAGGCTGGAGTGCAGTGGCACGATCTTGGTTCACTACAATCTTTGTCTCCCAGGTTCAAGTGATTCTTGTGCCTCAGTCTCCCAAGTAACTGGGATTACAGGCGCCGTCACCACGCCTGGCTAATTTTCTTTTCCCATTGTTAGTAGAGGCGGGGTTTTGCCTTGTTGACCAGGCTGGTCTTGAACTCCTGACCTCAAGTGATCCACCTGCCTCAGCCTCCCAAAGTGCTGGGACTACAGGCATGAGCCACTATATCCTGCCCTCAACTGTAAGTATTTTAATAATTAGCTGGTTCAGGAACAATCCCCTTTAGGTTTTTAACAATAACTTAAAATTTTTGGAGAAACGGATTTTCATCATTAATACCAGATTCATGATTTAACAGAGAAATAATTTTCAATTTTCTTTCTACATATGAGTGAGGTTTTGCTATAGAAAAAAATAAGCCACTGACAAGTGATAAGCCCAAATTCTCTGCTTATCTATGACATGGGTAAATCAAAGATACTTTAAGCACAAAATTGCTAGACAATTTTACCTCGTTGAGCTATATATTTACAGCAATCTGCAAAACCACCCATGGCAGCGTAATGAAGTGGTGTGTTCCCACTTAAAGAAATCAGCCCCACGTCTCCATTGTAGGCAAAAAGAAGCTTCAATATCTGTAAAATAAATAGTGGATATTGTGGAGGAATAGGAATGTACATCTACTAACTAAAGACTGACAGCTAGACCAGCGCTATCCAGTACATTATCAATTAGCCACATATGATTTTGAAAATCCAAATTGAAATGAACTAAACTGAATATATCTAAGTTTCATTTATTTGTTTCACTAGCCACACTTAGAGTACTCAAAAGCCACGTGGCCACTGTGTTGTACTGTGTTGTATAGCACAAAAATAGAATATGTCCATCAGCACCAAAAGTTCTATTAAATGGCATTGATCTAGAGCATAGAAAACTCTATACTTAGAGGGGGCACTACCATTTTTGTTAGTGTAGGTAATTTAAGAAAGTATCAGAGTATGGAAAACAGCATCCAGGAGGAAAATTCTTTACCAAATATGGTTTCTATCTTTGTGTATACTTTTATTGCAGGGAAAATAGTGATATAAATGAAGATAACTGTGTTAAAATTCAAAGAAAATTGAGTAAAGAAATTTCAGATGGAATTCAGAATTTTAAAAAATAGTGTTAATTTTTATTTTGTTTCTGCAATGTTACTGTATCAGTGAGATATTCTTTGCTGTATGTTTAGGTAATCAGAATACTTGAGTTTAAAATTCAGGTATATCATTATCTAATACACACAAACACCACGGAGATAAGAATATGAGGGCATTGTTCTCCCATAATCAGATCATCATAGTTTGAAGATTCTAGTATGTAATGAAGGCATAAAATACAGCAGACCCAGCTGGCAGAAGTTTTAAATTGTTATCACCGAGTGTACAGAAAAATATTATTAATAATATTAAATAAGTAAATTAGCAAACACATAAAACTAAATAAAGAGATAAAGGCCTTTAAAATATAATTTTAGAATTATTTGGGGAAATCAAGATGAAAACAACATAGGTAACTCAGAAAAATATCTGCCTTACTGTAACCTATATGACATATAAAAAATTTGAGAAAAGGACAGAAAAGTTTTAGCAACAAATTTTAAAGCAAAGAATGGATTATTACATCGAAAAAGCCTCCTTTAGCAGCAAAATGAGCAGCATGATGCCTGTCGTTGTCAAATGTATTCACTTCACCTCCTCTTTCCAGTATGCCTCGAACTAATTCCACTACCCCTTCTCTTGACGCTTCCATTAAAGCTGTGCGGCCTGTGGACTGGATAGGAAATGGATGAGATGCGGTTTATGTCCATCATATTAAATAGCAGAATCAGTACAAATACAGCCTGAATCCATTTGACCTTAGCCTTACACTTATAAGTTTAGTTCTCTACATTTTTCTTAGTTTCATATAACAAAGAGGAAAAATTAAGCAAGTACAATGGGTCAGTACCCAAAACGTAGAAATCTAAAATCAAAGTCAAGATCACACTGCATGCCCCTGTGAGAATATCATGCTAAAAATGTATTTCTTGCAAATAAAGCAGAATAAAAAGGGAGAAAAACAGATAAAATATCAATACCTAATATAAAATTAGGTCATAGGTGTTTTCTAATGAGAAGAAAATCAATGTTTAGTGTCAAGAAAGGGCAATTACAAGAAAACTCGAAATTAGCCAAATAAGGAGAGTGAACAAAATTGATATAAGAAACAACAGAACTAGGCTGGGCGTGCCTGTAATCCAGGTGCTTCGGAATGCAGAGGCAGGCAGATCACTTCAGGCCAAGAATTGGAAATCAGCCTGGCCAACATGGTGAAACCCTGTTCTCTACTAAAAATACAAAAAATAATTAGCGGGGCGTGTGGTCGTGCGTACCTGTAATCCCAGCTACTCGGGAGGCTGAGGCAGGAGAATTGCTTGAACCTGGGAAGCAGACGTTGCAGTGAGCCAAATTGGACCACTGCACTCCAACCTGGGCAACAGAGTAAGACCCTGTCTCCAAAAAAAAAAAAAAAAAAAAAAAAAAGGAAAAGAAACGAAACGGCAGAACTATATATGTTTTTTTCTAAGAAGATAAATCCTACTCGGCATCAGCAATGCATTTTTTACTATTTCCTATAATGGTACCTTAACATTATGCATAATAAATACCAAGTTTCCAAACATAATTAGGAAACAGACTGCAGAATCACAGCAATATGAAGATAATAAAAGTATGCCATCTTCAAGTATTTTAAATCAAAATGAACAGTCTATCAGCTGACAGGATAATGTCATCATATTTAAATGCAAAGATTATACTATGCTGTAATTGAAACAAGAAATATTTGTAATCACAAGAATAGCCATACTGAGTTGATTGCATTGGGATTGGCTCCTTTTTCCAAAAATACCAGGCACACATCTTTAACATCATGTGCATCTTCACAAGCTCTAAGGAATATTGGCTTTCCTTCATAGGTAGAATTGTTGACATCTGCACCATGTTCAAGGGCGATCAGAGCACAGCGATAATGCCGCTTAGTTGGTAAAATGCAGTAAAACAAAACACCTGCAGAGAAATAAAATCCCCAGAGAGTATTTAATTAACATCTATACATATTTGACAGGAAGGAAAGTAAAATTATTAAAAATCATATTTAGCTAGTTAAAGGCATATCTGTCTTGGTTTCCTCTCTGAAACCAACTAAAACACCAAGACAGAAAACAAAAAACAAAAAATCTTAATTCCTGACATAGTTAGAAAACTGTCACAACCACATGTGATAGGACCTGGCTTATGGAAGAACTGGAGTGCTGACAGGTGAACCCTGTTGACCCTGAGTATTTGGCATCTTGCAGTACGTACCCTGAGTGTCCCTTCTTGGAATGAGCAGGGCTATAGCTATGTGTGCCAAAGGGCTACTGGTAAGCCCCCAGGTCCCCTCTAAAACTGCAGAATGGCAAAAGAGATGGCACTGGGTGATGAAATGTGTAGACTGGCCATGTTTGTAAGAAGCAGGCTGTCGGTATAGCAGTAAAGAGATGAAAAATTAGATGGCAAGTGGCTCTGCCATTTTAGCAAATCATTTTGTTCTATTGGAGAAAGGAAAATGCTAAATCCCTACACCCAAGACCTGTAACATACAGGCTCTCAATATAATCCATGTCAAAAGCATACTGCACATCAGGGATACTGTTATACACCCAGGACAGAGTGTTGCTAAGAAAGTCCTAGGTAAATAACAATCAAACTCCAAACTGACTTTGTAATGGGTTCATTCCAAAAAGGGATTTCATTCAAAGAATATTCAAAAAAGAAACCACTATGCAACCTATTAAAAAAAAAATACTGCAAGGAAAAAAGAACCTGATAACGAAAGCCAAGCAAAAAGGGTATATACTAGAAAAGATACATCAGGAAAAATTACTAATTCATTTCCATGATAGCAAAGAAACTAAATATAACTTGTTCTAAAATAAAAGTGCAAAGAGAGACCTGAATCGTAAGATTAAAAGGGTACGTTGGGTCTCAGGAAAAGTTGATTAACAACAGTCAACAAGGTATGCCTAGGTAAAGCTAGGCAAAGAAAGTGTCTCGTGAGAATCCAGGCAAAAATTCAACTAATCTATAAAGGGGAAAAGTCCAGCTGCCCTCAAAAACTTATCACAACAACATTCAATGCTACAGTATAATTAAAGGATCTCTACACTATAACTTGGGATAAAAACCAGAGAACTTTTATGCCCAATCAAGACTTTGTTCATATAAAAGCGACAGACATGTATAGTCTTAAGGATATAAGTAGTCAGGGACATAAGCCCAAAGAAGTGACTTAAACTACTTGATGGCAAAAGTGAGTTTTCCAACAGATCAATAGAGAATATGTGACTAAAAGAACAGTTATAAATACTGGATCTCTTTAGCTGCAGAACCAAAGCTAAGTCACCTTAGGAATTTTAGATAGAGAAAAATATACTGCAATTCATAATATTGTAAAAATAATATAATTTATCAAAAATTTGGAGGGAAGGGAAGGAAGGAGAAATAGTATAAGTATCTGATCTTCTCATCGTTTAGGGCTAAGACTGAGATATTATTTAAAGCAGGTAAGGAGATAAAGTAAAAGGTACTTATTATTTAAAAGGGAATCATTGAAAGAACTAAGTAATTATAATTGACTATAAAATTGAGTGGTAGAAGGGAAGTAGCAGAAGTAAGAGGAAGGGTTATTGTACTAATCTTATCTAATTTGTACTATTGTACTAATCTTACTAATCAGAGTAAAGAATCAATGAATACTGTTTAAGATGCTAACTCAATAAACAGGTTTAAGGATATATGAAGTATCAAGTTAACCGTTAAAATAACTAAAAACAGCCCATCAATTTTAGAAAATATACTTATGAGCATATAAAGAAAAACACGCATATACAGCAAAGTAAAACAAATATATGGACCATATGTGACAATACTTTCACATATTTTTATATATTAGATATATTTTGCCTTCACAATATAAAATAAATGATGTTTCTGAAGCCAAACCTATGGTAAATCTAGATGACTATAAATTGGATAAATTCCACCATTAAAATAAAAAATAAAATGTATATGAAAATCAAAACCTAAATATATTTTATATAAACTGATGTACCTAAAATAAACTGATGTACCTAAAACAGAACAGTTTAAAAAAAAAAAAAAGAAAAGATGGTCAAGGATATTATTGAAAAGAGAAAGTCAAAGACAGAGCAAGACATAGAAGGTAAGAGCAGACCAAAACAACAACAGCAACAACAAAACAACCTAAGCATAATACCCGAGGCGGCTGAATTCGTTACAAAAGGCCCAGAGCCACTTATGAAATGAACATTTCATAATAATGGCATGTACAACACACAGTTAAACTGTATCTGGGCTGACTCTTTAAGCCACAAAGAACATGAATCAGCATTCCTAAACTGAAGGGAAAACAAGTTTGAAAAATATTGTACCTTATCATAGAACTGGCAGGCTGCATTGAGGACTGAGTACACATTCCTATAAATGAGAACACCAATGGAATGGGAATGGGTGCTATAAGGAACTGTTATAGCTTAACTTTTAAGGAGAATAATTCCACGCTGTAATTAATTCCCTAAGACAACATACAAGAAAGAATGTGTTGGCGTAGAGCTTTACCTTCTCCATATTCTGTAAAATTGTTCAAAGAGAAAGTGCAGCTTAGGCCTAGGGCATGTCTCACATCCTAAAGACCCGCTTAGCCATTGAAATGTTTAGTTATCCTTTAGAAATGATGTACAGTGAGTCAAACATGAGTCACCGGAAAATAGGACATCAATGACAGAGAGGGTACTGTAGAATAAGCAAAGCAGTTTGGCCACTGGCAGCCAAACTGAGGGATGTGCAAGGTGAGTGAGGCTTGTTGATGTGGGGAAGAGACAATATACTCTGTACAATGGGCAGTACCTTGGGTCACGCAGAGTGAGGGCTGCAGGCATCCTAACAAGCTTATGTGTGAAACAAGATTTTACATGTTTCCTTTCATAGTTTCAGTTCTGCTCATGAGATTTGTTTCCCTTAGCCATATGCCTGTTGCATTTGCTGCAAATATTTACTTGACCTGGTTTCCAATTTTACCTTTATTTTTTTTAAAAAAATTTACACTTGGCTGGGTGTGGTGGCTCACGCCTGTAATCCCAGCACTTTGGGAGGCTGAGGCAGGCAGATCACGAGGTCAGGAGATGGAGACCATCCTGGCTAACACAGTGAAACCCTGTCTCTACCAAAAATACAAAAAAATTAGCTGGGGGTGGTGACAGACATCTGTAGTCCCAGCTACTCAGGAGGCTGAGGCAGGAGAATGGTGGGAACCTGGGAGGCGGAGCTTGCAGTAAGCCAAGATCGTGCCACTGTGCTCCAGCCTGGGCGACAGAGCAAGACTCCATCTCTAAATAAATAAATAAATAAATTACACTTTTACATTGTTATGCTATGGAATTTCTTTTTTCTTTGTGATTTATATCTCTGTTTCAAACTCAGTAAGTTAAACTTTTCACCGTTATAGTGTTTCCCAAAGGTTAGTCCACAAACATCCAGGCATATAAGATGCCATTAAAAATATATATATATTTTGTGGTCAAATAAATATGGAAAATGTCACCATTTTTCAGCCAACAATGCGAAAGATACATGTCTAAAATGTGTCTCTAATGAATGTGACCGTGAAACCAATTTTGCCTGTAGTACTTCTCAATATCCTGGCAATTCAGTGGTCCACGGAACACCCTCTGTAGAATGGCATTCTATAGAGCTTTGAGAGGATACTGTTTTTTCAGAATTTACCATTTCAAAACACATTTGGCCCCTGAATGCATCTGAAGTTTATTTTGTTACATGGTACAATTAAATATGTAATTATCCCTTTTCTTTGTCCTCTTTTCTTCTAAGCAAGTAATCATTATCAAACACCAAGTCTGGAGAGAGCTAGAAAAGTAGATTTTGCTCTTGTCAGTAAATATTCACATTATAAAATGAGATTCATTTCTGCACTGCAGGACTGATGTTAATGACTTTGTATTTGTAGCGACTCAGGACAACTGCTTAAACCTACCAGTTTACATTGAGCTTATCGGTAATTATCTCAGTTATTTTTATGAGGCTGTGTCAATTCTTGCCTGAACCTTAAGTTATTTGGGCAACAAGTTCTCAGACCATTGTGTTGAGATGATGGGATTAAAGGTGTGGAAGTGCAGCTCTTTCACCTGAATAATTGTCTAAAGTTTGAAGTTTTATTTCCAAATAAATTTTTAAACGATCCTAGAAAGTTGGAGTTTATGCCAGAATTGATTTTAGTCCTTTCAAGTTTCCAAGTGCAAGTCCTTCCTACATCAGACTTGCTATGGAGGGGGTCAAAATCCTTTTGGAGTCCTAGGTGTAGTACTGCCCGAAATTCTAAAATGTAAAAAAAGAATAAGAAATGCTCTATGAGGAGACAGTAGGTTTAGGTATAGGGGTGAGAATTTAGCCTTTCCCTTAAAACCATAAGGAATTCACTTCTAAAGTTGGAAAACAAAAAGAGTCCATGTTATTGCTTGCTGGCTACAAAGTGAGTTGCAATCTGCCGGGGAGGATGTTGGGATTTTTACCTTTTCCTTCATTATCAACTATAGTCATATCAGCCTTTGCCTTTGCTAATATTTCCATTGACAATTCATGGCCCAGTTCTGCAGCCCTCATTGTAGGAGTACAGCCCATTCGGTCTTGCACATCAGGGTGAGCACCAAGGTCAAGGAGAAAGCTGACCATATCAATATCATTGGAAACTGAGGCTAAGTGCAAAGCACTAAGTCCATTAATGGGGTCTGTATAATTGATTAGTTCAGGGTATCCAAGCTTGGTCAGCTTCTCTATCTGCTTCTTGTCTTTGTTCCGCACACATTGAAGGACTTTGTAGATCTGTAAGTTCTCAAGTCTCTTATCTACTAACGCCATGCTTGACCAGCTCCTTGAAAATGCTTTCTGGACCAAGAGTAAAACTGAAGCAACAAAAAAGAAAAATAACCCAAAGTTAATTTTATCATCTTCATTTTGATTAAATAACAATATTTCGGACCTTCCTTAAGAACAGAGATTGTTTTTTATGAAATGTTCAGAAAATAGGATTTACACATAAATACCAAAAATATTCAGTGGGCATAAGGTTAAAACAGTTCAAAACAAATCTTCCATCATAATTAAAAATAGTTTGCCAGGTGGTTTTCTTATTATCCATTTAACCTTCCCTCCTCACCACACTTTCCCATTTTACCATGAAGAAGCTGAGGTTAACTAAATTGCCATGGTAAGGGTTCGAGTTCCCACCATCCAGCTACATGGTTTCATACCAGCACAATATAGAGATCATACAGGTTTTAATAGTTTTCAGGTGTTATAAAAACATACTTTTGAGGTGTTCATTATACACAGAAAATCTACTGGGCTCTGCAACATATCAAAGATGTGATGAGTGATTCCTATGTCATCTTAAGTGGAAAAGATGTAGTTAAATGGCCGCAAGGCAACTGCAAATCTTCATAAACAATCCCCCTGTTAAATTGTGATGGGCATTCTAGTATGTAATTTTACCTCCCTGCATGGAGGTAAAATAATCTTTTGGATTGAGTAGCAGGCCATGCTAGGTATGCCCAGTTGGTTTTCTTTCTTCATTTCTTATGAAAAAAGAATCCGATTATCACATAGGGAATCCTATCTGGGTTGTTTGGATGGGGCTGTCCCTACTGTCCCCTGCCAGAGGAAAGGGTCTGTGGCCTAGGCTTGGCCCATTTGAGGGAACCGTCCCTTTCTGGGTACACTGAAGCTCAAACATACGTGCATAAAAGACATCAACCAATCAGCAGCCCATCATGCAGAACTATGAGGGAAGACTACTCTGCTGAAGTTGTTAAGCAGTATGGTGTGGGGCTGGGGTTGCAGGTAGCTCTCTTAGGTGCCACAGAGAGAGTCCATGCTTGGAAGATGGAAAGAGACTGAGACTGATGGCATGAGTTGCAACATGGATTCTACGGTGCCAGAAGCCATCTACCACTTTATGTGTAAATATATCGTCTACCCCCACCACCTTATTTTGGTATAAGCTAGTTATCTGGGTTTCCAAAATTTGCAATGAAAAGATTCCAGCTTACTACAAAAGCTGAAACTATGCACCATTTTTCTCCATCACAAGCCTGCTCCCTCACCTACATTCTCTGTGGCAGTCAGCTCTCTCTCCTTTAAGTGTCTCTCTCTAGGCACCACAACATCCCCATTGCCTGCTTCCATCCAACACCACTGCCCACTCCTTCTGTCTCCTTTGCTGACTCCTGTTTCAAGAAGGCTATGTTGGGTGCCCAGGGCTAGGTCCTCAAGACTCTTTTCTGACCTCACACACTTCCCTGGTGTCTCGCCCTATCCCATGACCCTCAACCCTCAGCCCAACTCTCGCACTGTCACCCAGGCTGTAGTGTAGTGGCATGATCTCAGCTCACTGCAACCTTGCCTCCAAGGTTCAAGCGATTCTCTTGCCTCAGCCTCCCAAGTAGCTGCAATTACAGGTGCCCACCACCACACCTGGCTAATTTTTGTATTTTTAGTAGGGACACGGTTTCACCATGTTGGCCAGGCTGGTCTCGAACTCCTGACCTCAGGCAATCCACCTGCCTCTGCCTCCCAAAGTGTTGGGACTACAGGTGTGAGCCACCGGGCCAGGCCTCCTTTGCCTTTTAATCTGTTTATAACATGTGGTGGACTAGGGAACCAACTGAGGCTGCCTCAGAGTCATCCACTTGGACTTTGCTGCACAGCTTGGTGACATTCACCTTAGCTGCTATTTATGGCTTGTTTTATTATTATCAGTCATATTCCGATTAGGTGCAGTGTCATCATACAGCATACGTATATGTGTCATCTACAGAATAGGGTGAGATGCTCCTACACAGGTAATGATTGGACTGAATCAATGCCACTTGATTTGTGAAAATAGGGACTTCCAATCAGGGACTTCAATGTTGCCGCTGTTAGCATTCATCCCTAATGGATAATTAATTAGCAGCTACAATGATGAATTCAGTAGGTTCCATGGGTCAGTTTCCTATGGACTGCCTCCCTCCCACCTAAAGCCCCTAAGTGCTAGGGGAGAGGGCAGCACCCTGTGTAATGTACTTTACAATCAACTGCTGAAACTGAACAAGAGCTCACCCCACTGGAGGAAATCACACAAGTGTAGCTCTTCGGTCCTACGTTATAAATTGAGCAGCATATAGGATCCTCCACATATAAGCACACCTGCACTTTTCCCCAGCACGACCCTGGGCCACCTTAGACACATCTAAGCATCTACCAAGGTAGTGGAATAGAGCAGAATGTCTTGACTTGAGGTCCATGTTCGGGGTCTGAATACTCGGAAATTACCCGAAAATCTGTGGGAATGTGCGTGTGTCCAGGTCATCTAACTCTCAAAGGGGGCTATGCGACAAGGGAGGATCATTAGAAAGAGGAATGGATGAAGACAAGCTTGGTACCGTGGAGAGAGTGCAGGGTTTGAGGTGGGGAAATCTGTTGTGATCCTCCTTTCCCTGTATCATTATTCACACAAACTAGTCGGATAAATATGGACAGGCTACCTACCTAGCTTGTACCTGAGTTTCTGAATCTGTGAACTGGGAATAGCAATGGTGCCCACTTTATGGGGTTGTGTGAAAAGGAAATGATATATAAGCTTTGTAAAATATTTAGCAAAGTCCTTCAATGTAGGCTCCTTATGAATACACCAAACTTTTGTGGGTTTCAGCTCACCCACAGTGTAAGCGATAGTTTACATGTTGGGGGTTCTCTACTGTGCTTTCCACTTTTTAGTTTCCAGAAAAATCTGGAGAAGAGAGGAGTGGAGCGGGTAGAGATGTAATGTCAAAGCAAAGGCCAGGTGTCACGCTCACCTCTTAGTCGTCCGGGCGATCAGAAGCCAGGGATCTCTGGGCACCTATGCGCCTGGGCCTGCTGGGGCGACTGGGGAGCCTTCTGCTCTCTTCCTCTGATGATCAGTGCTGGCCCAGCCGCGACCTTGGGCTCCCGGAGCCGGCGGAGACGCCCAGGCGTGAATTGTGTCCCTTTGGTTAAGGCTGGAGAGCAGGCGCGCGGGACAGCAGGACTGGGTGTGTGTGTCCGTCGGCCCCGGGTCCCCAGAGGGCGAGCGCGCGAGCAGGTGAGCGCAGGGGACGGGGTGGGAGCCGCAGGGACAGGGCTGATTGTGAGCTTCGGCCACGCACGGCGCGGCTGCCAGGGCAACCACAGCGTGCGCAGTGGGGCGGGGCTCGCGTTCGCCTCCGCCTCCGCCTCCGCCCCCGCGTCCGCCCCCGCCCCGCGCGCCTCATTTCGCCGCCAGGTGGCCGGCCTAGGCTGGATGGCTGAGCTGCGCTGGGCGTTCCAGGAACCCTCTATCCCAGGGGCGGAGCGCAGAATGCTGCGGTCTTCAGGATTCCGTCCTTCTCTCATCCTCTTCTCCCACCTCCTGCCCTAGGTCAGAACGTAATTTAGTTATAAAATTAAAGCTACATATGATAATTAAAAAACGAAATCAAATATACAATAAAATAGTTTACAAAGTACAAATAAATGAAAAATACAATAAATTACACAATAAAGCTAAAAGTGAACCTTCAACTGCCACAGATTCTTGTAAATCTTCCCAGAAATTTTCTTTCCACACTCTAGGATGCATATATGCTTAAAAAATATTTATACACAAATGGAAGCAAATATGGAGATCATTTTATTTCAGGGCCTACAAATGCGCCGTAACACTCCTCTCTTTCCCTCCACACATACTTTTTGGCGGAAAATTCTGAAAGCTTTGGTTTCATTATGTGAATGTAAAACATATATATGTGTGTCTATATATATATGCTTTTTAATGCAGTATGTAATTGCTTCCAATTAAAAACAGTAATTCCTTACACCAACCTACCCTATTCTACTCAGAGACCGTTTAAAAATGTTAAGAGTAAAGACATGGAATCAACCTAAATGCCCGTCAGTGATAGACTGGCTGAAGAAAATGTGATACATATACACCATGGAATACTATGCAGCCATAAATAAAGAACAAAATTATGTCTTTTGCAGGAATATGGAGCTGGAGGCAATTATCCTTGGCAAGCTAACACAGAAACAGAAAACCCAATACTGCATATTCTCACTTATGAGTGAGAGCTAAGTGATGAGAACACATGGACACATAGAGAGGAACAGCACACACTGGGGCCTATTGGAGGGTAGAGGGTGGAAAGTGGGAGGAGGGAGAGGATCAAGAAAAATAACTAACAGGTCCTAATCTTAATACCTGGGTGAGAAAATAATCTGTGCAACAAAACCCCATGACAGAAGTTTACCTATATAACAAACCTGCACATGTACCCCTGAACTTAAAAGTCAAATAAAAAATAACAAAAATGTTATTAAGGACTATGTCATGCACACCAAAATATACTATATGATATATGGAAAGTACAAAAAATACAAAGTATACAATAGCTAAAGAAAAAGAAAGCTAGAAAAAAATAAAGGAAAAAGAAAAAGAAAAAAAAAGTCTGCCTCTACTGCTGTACTTACGTGTATTTCTTCCCAACACTGCATCTTCCTCTTCCTGTTCCCAGAGGTAATACCTGTTCTGAATTTTACATTTATCATCCCAGCCTCTTAAAAATGCATTGCTTTTTATGAATGCCTCTCTAAATAATGTATGTTTAATATTGCATATTTTAAGAATTTATAAAAATGAGGTAGAATGTTGTGTATTGTTTTGATTACCTTTTTCCTTTCAACATCTTGTTTTTGAAATGTATCTTTGTTGATATGTTTAATTGGAGTTCCTTTATCTAAACAACTGTATGCTATTCCATTGTATTGCCATTCCACATCCCTTTCAAATCAATTCTACTATTGATAGACATTTGGGATGTTTCCAGAATTTGCTACTAAAAGCAATACTACTGTGATCACGTTTACACATGTCTTTGGATGCACATGTTCAAGGGTTTCGCTAGGTTATATGTCTAGGAGTTAAATTTCTGGGTCATAGGTTATTTATAACATCAAGATAAAGACAACTTGTTTTCCAGGTATACATAGCAATTTAGACTCCCATCAGCAGTGTGTATCTTAGCCAAAACTTGGTTTTGTCACACAAAAACCTTTCTGCCAATCTTGGTATCAATGCTCTTTCCTAATTTACTTTACATGACCTGATTACTAATTATTAATCTGTAAGTTTGATTCCTTGGAGATATTTGAGTGTAAATTTATTGTCAAGCTACCCTATTCACCCTCAAGTACTTACCACATAACTCTCAGATTATTTTAACAGAACCAGGGCACCATTTCTTGAACTACTGTTTCTCAGTGTAGGCAAAGTCTCACATTTGAGTTTTCTTTTCTTTTTTTTTTTTTTTTTTGGACATAATGGAGCCTAGTGATAATGAACAAGTCACTCAGGTTCATTAGGTCTCAGTTGTAAAATCAAAATAATATGAACTGCCTTCACAAGCCATAAAAGAAGTATGCATAACAATTAGATAAGCTCCATCCCATTGACTCTGTGGTTGATTCTTGGGGAATACTTCTGTGGATAAACAGTTCCAACTATGTTATTATAGGTTGTCAGTAGGTCTTTGCAGTGATGATCTTCCCCATGTTTGGAGACAAAATTGATGTCAGCGACAACCTTGTTTCTGTTCTGGAGAAAGTTTCTAAAATTATTTGAGAATCCGGTAGATTTTGGAAGAAACACATCTAGAAGACTGAAAGGAGTACATTAATAATGTGTAAATCCTGCTTGGATCATATCAGAACTACTGGCGCAAATATTTTGAATAGAAGTTGGGTAAGCATTTGTTGGTTGATTGAGACCTTGGAGATAAGCATGTGGTCTGATTCACTCTCTTAACTTTGTTTTAGGGTATTTTCTTTTTTTCCCTGAAGGAGTACTGTCTGAGTTTCATGAAAAAAATCTTTGTTTTTATAATCAGGTAGTTGAATAGTAAAACAATAAACACATTTAATTTCAATCTTTTTAACCTAGGGAGGCTACTAAAGTCCTTATTGCTGAACTATTTAAATAACAGCTTCATGCTAATGAGGGGGCAGGCATGGCATGTGTAAAATTTTGGAAATCTCAAATTAGTAATTAGACACAACCTTTCTCCTCTTTCACCAGAGGAGAACTGAGAACACTGCAGAGCCTTCTGAACTTGAACTTTACCATTTTTGCCCTGAGCTATCTGGCAATAGAGTTGTCAGAATCTGAACAACACAAAGGAAAAATGGGAGGAAAGGGTATTAAATATTCCTGCTGCTCAAAACATAGCTACTTGGAAGGTGACAGAAAACTACACGTTGTTCTTGCCAACAAGTTACGATATAAACTGATGCATTGTCTAAATTCCCTAATAACCTAACTTGTGCTTCTATCTTTGTCTGGTATCAAACCAATTTTTATCTTTAAATTACAACTATTCAAAGGGCTTGCAAATTTAATACTTCTTACATAGTCCTAGGCATTCTGCAAAATGCTTGGCAAATTAAATGTGATTCTTTTGAATAACCTCACATATTTTTATAAAAATTCTTAAAATCCGATAAGAAACTGCATTTGCTATCACAGGCCCTTAAACTCTTATTTACTGGTCTGAAAGGCAAGCTATAGAGCTGTTGTTCTATAACAGCTACTATAGTCATTAATTTAAATTAGAAGATAATTGAAGCATGAATTAGAAACTGGTATGGCATACTACTGGGTGATAACATATTTAATTGGAAATAAAATTTGATGAATCATTATGGAACTTTTTATAAGACTGAGCTAAGGTTAGTAGAGTTTTGTTATTGTTGCTTTCTTTTCATAATTATTTACAAAATTCATATCTTATAGTGCTCAGGTTTTAAAATTTTTTTCTTCTGAAACGAGCAAAACTTTTCAGGACTGCTTTGTGTTATGGGGAAGTCTCTTTACTGTTTTACACTGTGCAGTGATTTAGAACTTTATTTATTGTACAAGTAAATGATGGATTGATAACATATTTAGTTGTTTCCTTCCAAAACAGAAATGAAAACACGTCAAATAACGTCTGAAATAGGAAATAAATTAGTTGACTACATAGAACACTACTTAATACTTCCATTAAGAAATTGTTTTCACTCCTTTATATTGGAACAATTACAGAACAGCTCTTGAATGAATGAGGGTTGAATAGCATTACTTTAGAATATGAGCCGTTTGTAGATAAATATATTCAGGATCTGCACTTTTCTTTGGCTTAAATAAAGTAAAGCCTCTTTTCAGATTGCACGGGGGAGTTTTTGTGAATTTGAAATGACTATCTCAAAAGCTGTCTTGTTATAAGTGTATTTTCGTTCTTTGTAGGCTACTGAATCTTGGTTCTTCTGAATTTTCTTATCTGTTCCTAAGAACTTTCCTCCTTCTTCTGTCGTCTAGAATATGTAAAATGTAAGTGGAATTGTGTATTCTTTGATGATAGAATACAGCTATGAAATCTGGTCTGGTCTGCTTTCGTTTTGTGTTCTCTCTCCTTCCTTCCTTCCTTTCTTTCTTTCTTTCTCTCTCTCTCTCTCTCTCTCTCTCTCTTTCTCTTTCTTTCTTTCTTTCTTTCTTTCTTTCTTTCTTTCTTTCTTTCTTTCTTTTCTGGAAGGCAGTGGCACAATCACAGCTCACTGCAGCCTCGAACTTCTGGACTTCTGGGCTCAAGTGATCTTTCTGCCTCAGCCACCCAAGTAGCTAGGGCTACAGGCATGAGCCATGACGCCCAGCTTGCTTTTCAGAGGGTACATTTTTAATCATCTTTCCAAACTCTTGCATGAAACTTGATCTATACCTGCTTTCTACTTCAGAATAAGGTCAATTTTCATAATTTCTAATTTGTCACACAATCTTCTGTGTCCTCTCTCTCAGTTTTCAAATTTATTGCCATATAACTGTAGTTCTTTGAAACTTCTCTGATTGTGAAGTTATATCTCCTTTCTTAATAATACACACACACATATACACAAACACAAACACACACTTTTTTCTTTAATCTGAATCATAAGGCTTTCTGTTTTGCAGATTCTTTAAAAGAGCAGATTTTTAAAATTATTTTTATCCTTTCTAATATATTTTATTGTTTTCTATTTCATTAAATTCAGTAAGTTTCCCTTTATTTCTTAGTAGTATATTTCACTTTATTTGCTTTTTTCCTAATTTCTTAGGATAAAAATTATTTTTTTCTTTCATTTACTTTATCAGTGTAAGCATTTAAGGCTATGCATTCTTTCCTGAACACAGTTTCATCTGCATCTCATGGGCTTTGGATTAAGTGTTCTTTGAATTGCTTCCTAGAAAATTAGTAACATTAGTTGTGATTTTCTCTTTGATGGGGAGAGGATGTTTCTTAATTTGCAGGTACTTAAACTGTAGGCAACCTTTAAATCATTTATTTTCAACAGCCTGTGATCAGATAATATGGCTATTGAATCCCGATTTTTTAGAAAAGAGGTGTGTGTGTATGTGCACGTGCGCGCGCGCGCACACACTTAAATGTATAATTGATTTTAAGAACAATTTCATAGGCATAAAGTGTATTATCTGCAAAATGAATATATGTAATCAACTTTGTTGTATCATTGTATTTTCCTAATGTTTGATTATATTTAAATTTACCGCATCAGCCTAATTTTTATATGTTAAATCCCTTGTAATAAGTATTTTAATCAAACTCTTCTTATATTTCTAGTTATTTTTAATTAATGTATTTTGTGGCCATGCTGTTTGTGCATATAGATTTATGTCATCTGCTTCCTAATTTTTGCCACTGTAACACTATGTCATCCTTTTCCTTAGGGAATGTCCATAACCTTGAATTTCTCCTTGTTTAATATTTATTTCTTTTTGCTTACGTTGCCTCAAATCTCTTATTTTTAATCTTTCATTGTCAATTGGTTTATAAGAATATTTCTTATAAATAGTATATAGCTAGCTTTTTGTTCTTATTTAATCTAATTTGACTTTCTCTGTTTTTTAATGAGAGAATCTGGTATATTAATATTTAGTGTTGCAAGTGATATACTTGATTTTATTTTTTTGAGTCTCATTTATTGCTTATTATCTAGATTATTCTACTATGACATCTTTTTTTTTTTTTTTAATTTGTATCAGTTTGGTCTTCGAGTCCCTCCTTACTAATTTGAAGAATCTAATGAACTTTTTCATCCCATTAATAATCACCTGCTGTTTTCAGACATTAACAGTCAAACATCTATCTTTTTAATAAAATAAAGTAACTCTTTGTGCCCATTTTAGATGCTTGATTCTCCCAGTCCTTTCCCAACCTAAAAAGATTTTGTCTTCTACTTCTCCATTTTGTTTTCTTCTCCAAGATGAGATCCTGAGAATGACCTTACATCCCTCCAAACTTCTACCCAGCCCTAAGTCTGCAGTTTTGCTAAGGTAAGTTAGAACTTCTAATTCCAAATAACTATGGTACTATCACTGGCAGTATGAAAGCTCCATGTCAATGCATATGCCACATTTGAAGGGACTCTTTCTTTTTTCATTGAAAAGCAGTTAGATTCACATTGTGGTTATGAGTTTGGGTGCTTGTATCAGACTATATGGATTTTTTTCTCAAAGGTGTTGCCTGCTAACCGTGTACACTTGGACAAATTAAATTCTTTGTGCTTCAGTGAAAAGAAGAATTATATTGTGGTTGTTCAAAATATCCAAATGTTCTTCAACTCCCCCCCAAAAAAACTGAAGTCATTCTCCTTCACTTTTTTGTTTGGTAAATTTAGTCTCTCACTTCTGGTGAATAGGATACAGTGGAAGTGACAGCGTGTGACATATGAGATGAAGTCATAAAAGACATTGTGCCTTCTAACGCTCTCTCTCTCTCAGAATGTTCACTCTGGGGGAAGCCAGCTGCCATGCCTTAAGGACACTCAGGCAGTCCTATGAAGAGGCCCATGAGGTGAGAAAGTGAGGCCTCCAGCCAACAGCCATGTGAGTGGGCCATTGAAGAGGCAGACCCTTCTAATGCCTGCAGCCCTGGCTGGCATCCTGACTACCACCTTAAATGAGACCCTGAGCCAGAGCCACTACTTCCAAATTCTTGACCCACAGAAATTGTGAAATCATATTTGTTGTTTGAAGCTGCTAAGTTTTGGGAGTAATTTGTTATATAGCAAAAGATAATTAACTAATACATTCACTTCCTAAGATTATGGTGAGGAATTAAGGATATAGCATGAAAAGAACTCTCTGTATCTTGACATTTGTCCGAATCATGTTTGTTTGTTTGTTTGTTTGTTTGTTTTTTAGAAATGAGGTCTTGCTATGTTGCCCAGGTTGGAGTGCAGCAGTTACAGGCACGATCCCACTACTGATCAGCACGGGAGTTTTCACCTGCTCCATTTTCCACCTGGGAGATCATCATATTGATGGCGAACTTAGTGCGGACACCTGACCAGCACAGCGCGGTACAGCCCAGAACCCCTGGGCTCCAGCGATCCTCTTACTTCAGCCTCTTGAGTAGCTGGAACTACAGGCCTGCACCACTGCACCTGGTTAGTTTGTTTTTGTTAGAGTTTTGTCTCTAGGATTTTCCTCAGCTAAGTACCTGAAGGCTAATTTCTCCTTGTGAATCTGCAAATATACTTATTTTACCCATTATTTTACCATGTATCATTTATAGGTAAATGATATCTTAGCTGTGTATTGAATTTCTGTTTTTTTTTTTTTCTCTTCAGTACTCTATAAGTGTTACTCCAGTATCTTCTAGCTTCTCCTATTTTCTCCTAGTGAATGGTTATTCTGCTCTTATCTAGCAGGTGATAAATCTGTCAACAGATAGTTTTTCCTTTTTATGTGTAAGTTGTTATTTCTTCCTTAAAGTTCGTAATCTTTTCCCATTTATTCTTTAAATTTTAGACTATAACCAGGATGTGTTTAGGTTGATATCTTTGCTTATCAATTCTGCCTGGAAATCAGGAACCTCTTCCAATATTCAGACTTGTGTTTTCAGCTCAGAATAATTATTTTATCATTTGTTTGATTATTGCCTTTAGTTGTACTGGATCTTACTTAAAATGCCCATTCTGATTCAAAGTATCTGGAAGACAAATATTTGTCAACTAAGGGAAAGGTGACCACGCATCAGTGGTTTTACTGAGACTACCTGGTTTACACCTTCAGGCTTTATACTTAGAAAATACTTCATCGTCTTCTGGTCATGAAGTTATAAACTTCAGGACAAAAGCTAACCAGCTAAGACCAGCAGAGCAAATTCCAAGAACTTGGGGGCTTTAATTAACTTGAATTAATTTGGACTTACCCTACCTTTAACTTCATACTAAGTGAGATAATAATTTCACATATTTTCAAGCCATTTTTGAGATGAGTCTCTTATGGCCAAAAGCATCTTAATTTATACAACATCTTTGGCACATTTGTTAAATCTTTTGGTCTCTACCTCCTCTATGTAATGTAAATATGGTCTGAATATCCATTCAGAAATTATAGTTGATTTGTAAAAATAACTACTATATAGCCTATATTAACTGATAGTTATTCTTTCCCATCCTTCTTTCACTCTTCCATATGTATGCAGAGTAAATCTACATCATTATGTTGATTAAACAAAATAGCAGTGAAATCAGGAAGTTACTGCTCATTGTGCACTTATTTCAATTATGGAAAAAGCCAAAACTACTCCCTTATTTAACACTTCTCTAGAAAAGCAGTTGAAATAACCTAGTGTCATTCTAAAATGATTTGTATACCATGTAGACCGGAATCTAGGGTTATAAGTAAATGAAGTTATTTTAGAAGTTAAATCTTCATGAAAAAACAAATTAAATGGTTTACTAACCTCAAGCTGATTAAATGTTTTTATTAAATGCAGCCTCAGCCAGCACCTCTTTTCATGGCTGCAATAATTAAGTATAATAAATATTCAAATCAGTAATTGAATTTGTTAAAAAAAATGCTCAGCTCACTGAAGACTTTCTAATAAATAGAATTCAAGTACCATATTTTCATACTTCATGACACTTGCCTCATCTTAGTTTAATGACTGCCATTTCTTGCACTATAACAAGATTTTATTTTTATTTTGCTTTATGCTATTCAAACAAATACATTCAAAGTCATGGCTACACCTATGTATAACCATATTCTGGGAGTTGGTTTATGTGTTTCTTTATTTTCTCACAAGTAAAGATAGGTCAGATGTTGCCAAATTAGTAAATAACTAAACTTGAGGTAGGAAATACTCTAGAGACACAATCTGCTAAGTTTTGCATACTTTTAGTCACTTTTCCCATTACTCTGTCTAGCTTTCCAGTAATACCCATAACATCGCCTTGATTTCATATGACCATACAGTAAAGTGATTACTGCACTTAGAATTTGGTTGCTTTTCCTATGCCAACAGCTTAAAAGTTTAAAATAACTGATGTTCAAAACAGTGAAGATTTCCTTTTATAAACAAGTTGGAAAGGAAACTGTTTTTATGTTATTATCCTCAAGTATTTTAACTAATATAAAACGTCTTTCAGTCTTTTAGGCAAACCATTTAGACAAAAAGTACAAATAATAAATTTACATTGTGTTAAGCTGCGATATTTCTTTCTCTTGAATTACTTTTGACATTATCCTTATGCACCTGGTGATACTGAAAGATGAGTCCAATAGTGTAATACAATAGTTCAATATGAACTTCTGTTCTAGTTTCCATTAGTTGCATCAATTCAAATTGCACCTGGAAAAGATCTAAGCATGACCTAAAGCCAAGACAGCAGATGAGGGCAGACAATAATAATATTTAGAACTTTTTTTTTTTTTCTTTTTTGGAGATGGAGCCTCACTCTGTCGCCGAGGCTGGAGTGCAGTGGTGTGATCTCGGCTCACTGCAACCTCCGCCTCCCGGGTTCAAGCAATTCTCCTGCCTCAGTCTCCTGAGTACCTGGGACTACAGGCACCCGCCACCATACCCACCTAATTTTGACATTTTTAGTAGAGACAGGGTTTCACCATATTGGCCAGGATGGTCTCAAACTCCTGACCTTGTGATCCACCCAATCTTCATTGCATCATGTAACTTTCATTGGTATCACAGTAATTCACTAACATTCATTCCTTACAGGCAGTTATGAATAATTGAACAATTTTAAACATCATCTCATAGGCAAAAGAATATTCATTGGCTTAGCTTAACAAATCAATATTAAACACCTACGGTGTGCCAGGCACTGTTCTAGACACTGGGATTACAGCAGTGAACAAAATAAATACGCTCTCCAGTCTCGTGGAGTTCACATACTGGTGCAGGGAGAGAGATGCATACAAACAAAAATGCATATATAGTAATTCACAAATTGGTAGGTGCTGTGAAGAAAAATAAACCATGGTAAGGATGACATAGAGTGCTGGATGGACGTTTTAGTACATATAGGTTGGCCAGAGAAGTTGCCGTTTGAGAAGAAGAGGGAGTAGGCTCAGTGGATTTGAAGGGAAGTATAAGTTTGAGATTCTGAGTCATTCATGTCCTTGGCAGATCAATGAAGAAGCAGATGCTATGGCTGGAACTCAGTGTGCATGTTGGGGCAGTGGTAGGAGGCTATGGTGTAAGACAGGGCTACCTCCCATAGGGTCTTGAAGATCATGGTAAAGACTGTGGCATCTCCTCTCTAGTATTTTGAGCAGAGGAATGCTTTAAATCCTAAGCATTCTACTTAGGATTTGAAAGGGTTGCTCTAGCTGATCTGTGGAGAATATGTTTGTAAGGCAGCATAGTGAGTGAAAGGAGAAAAGTTAGGCGATTGCAAACATCTGGGTGAGAGGTGATATCAAACTGTATTGGTGTGGCAGATGCATTTCATGTGATGGGCTCAATTAATGGCCTCCCTATTTCAGCCGTCTCTTTCTTGGGACTGGCTCACCTACTGGAAGGTGAGGAAACAGCCTGCCATCCCAGGTGAGGCCGTCCTAGATCAGCCAACGTCAGCTGCTTGTGTGTGAGTGAACCCCAGCCAAGACCAGAAGACCTGCACAACTGAGCTCAGCCAAGATCAGTAAAACCTCTCAGCTTATAATCATATAAACTTAACAGTTTAGGTGTGATTGTGACACAGAATTATTGTATTATTGTATGCATGTATGCATTGTAAGCATTGTATATTACACATGGGAATCATAGAAACAGTGAAAAGCCAGTAATTCTGGAGTATATATTGAAGTTAGAGCAAATTGTGTGAGGTAGAGAAGCGACATACTCCAAATTTCTGGTCTGAGAGATTGGAAGAATGAATATGGATGATGGAGGTAGACATTGAATCTGAAACAAATTTTTCATTTTGTGAAATTTTGTGAAATTTCATTTTGTGTTGAATATCTTGTGACTCAGTGAAATGAAAATCATAAAATAAAATTTATCCCTAATGCATAAAATTTTATAATGTTGTTCTATTCTTTATGAAAAAATATTCTGACTGGGTGCGATGGATTACGCCTGTAATCCCAACACTTTGGGAGGCCAAGGCGGGTGGATCACTTGAGGTCAGGAGTTCAAGACCAGCACGGCCAACATGGTGAAACCCTGTCTCTTAAAAAAAAAAAAAAAAAAAAAAAAACTATCAAACATCAGCATGGCTTTGGCTAGAGACACAACAGAAATAAAATTCCAGTTAAAAATATGCTTCTCTTTAGTCACTCTGCTAGAGAAAAAGTATCAACGTGATATAGCCTAATTATTTTTTTAAATAATGTTATTAAATATTTCTCCACTAACTGTGGAACTGGACCTTGGTACATGCTGGCCCTTTACCTGACCAGTGCAGTGCATTTTCCCCCAGCTGATGTGAGTGCTACTGCTAGCAGCTCACAGCCGTTCACTCTGCTGGGAAATGTCCTTGGCCAGTGGGGCCCGCCTACCAGGAGATGCCTGGGAAGTTACAATCCACTCACCCATCAACTGAATAGTGTAGGGGTACAAAAGTCCAGCACCTTGCCTCATGGTTGGAGAACTCAATTTTGTCTATCATGCAGACAGAAGTCAGCCTTGTCATTTCCTCCTAATTAATAAATATTTCACACTAGTTTTCCATTGCCCAGAAATTAAAACCCTATAGTATCTCACGGCTTCCTCTTGTCTAAAAACATTTAAGTCACTGCGTTTAGTATCCTTGGTTCTTGTGCTGTTTTCTGTGACTATGCTGCCTCAAGTCACTTCTTGTTGAAGAGCTAGCAGTTATGGGACAGAATTTGCTGCGTGGAATGTCACTTGAGTTCAGTTTGTCAATAGAAAAGCACTTCGCCATTCGCACCCAGAGCTGCTCTGGTAATCAGCAAAGGCCAGATTCCAGTTGGATCCCCATCTCTGCTCAGCCCCCTTCTCCTGTCTTCTTCTGTTATCCTCAGCCTCTTACCGGTTTCCTCTGAGAGCACTTCCTCAATAAATCACGGAGCAAGAAAGAATCCCTGCCTTGTGCTCTATTTCTAGGAAGCCTGAAGTAAGACAAGGCTTTATTAAAATTGCAAAGTATATCTAGGGTAGGGATGCCATAGGAAGATGAATATTGTTAAATGCTTCCAGTTTGGTGGCTTTTTACAAAAACGTTCACTTATACCTTTGAAAGGTATCACATTAGTAGCCTTTCATGACAATGCAGCAGTTTACACACTGATTTTTATAAAATTATTATTGTGAAATTTAGGGGGAAGATGAGTATTAAATATACAGAACAGGGTTAATCTGGCTGGGGGAGGAGAGTCTTACATGTAACTAAATCCCATGTCAACTAAATTTAAGGAATCATGCATTTGTTTAATTTGTTTCATTGTTTCCTAAAACCACATTGCAAGTTAAGAGAATATATTGTCATGACTATAAATGCTTTATTGAATTTGATCTGTTTTTGTAACTGTGTATGAAAAATGAGACCTCACAGCCTTTATTCAGAATCATACTTTATATCGCTTATGACTGACTCTGTAACAGTTCATAAAATTATATAGCATGTTTGGATATGATCAAAATTTAGCATTATCTAATGCAAAGCCAAAAGAGAGAGATGTTGGAGAAATCTAGTCCAATTCTTTTATTATTCAGTTGAAAAAATTGTAAGTTACAAATATTAAGTGGTTTGTCCAAAATCAGAGTGGTAATTGGTGTCAGATCTGGAACCAGAAAGTAGAACAGGGTTTAGGAAACATATTCATTATGAAGTTTAACTGTTGTAATTGTGGCTATTATTGAAAAAAGAATAAAAATGCATTGAAAATGAAATGGATAATTGACAATTATCAACATAATTGTTTTAAATGACTCACTTATCTACATAATTCAGACAAAAGTCAGCATTGTAGTTTCTTCCTAATTAGATATTTAATACTAGTTTTCCATTGCATGCAAATTAAAACAGAAGACCCTTTAGAATCTTATTGCTTACTCTTATTTAAAAACATTTAATTCAGTATTTTAAGTAGTATCCTTGGGCTACCTCAAGTCACTTTTGTTGCAGAGCTAGTGGAGTTACGGGACAGAATTTGCCAGTGCTGTATGGAATGTCACGTGAGTTCAGTTTGTCAATAGAGCAGCACTTCGCAAACTTAATGTTCATAAGAATCATCTGGAAGTCTTGTTAAAAGGCAAGTTTTAAAGCACATGACCACAAAAATGAAATTAATAAAATTTCAGAATTTTATTATGAGAATTACATAATTAAGAATAAATATTTGGAAACAGTTTAACAAAAGAAGTGCAAGACTTGTAACTGAAAACAAAATAATTGAAAGTGAAAACAAATCATTATTGACAGAAATTGAAGAAGATCAAATAAATGGTAAGCTAGTCCACGTGCATGAATGGGAAGATGATGTTAACATGGTAGTACTCCCAAAATTGGACTACAGATTCAACACAATCCTTATCAAAATCCTAGCTGTCTTTCTTGCAGAAGTTGACATAGCTGATTATAAAATCCATATGGAAATGCAAGGGATGCAGTAAGAAGAGCCAAAACACTCTTGAAAAAGAACAAAGTTAGAGAGCTAACACTTTAGAGTTCAAAATTTACTACAAAGCTACAGTAAACAAAACAGTGCGGTACTGGCATAAGGATAGAGATACAGGTCAATGGAATCTAATGAGAGTACAGAAATAAACCAATACACTTATAGTCAATTGAATTTTAACAAGGTTGCAAGACGATTTAGTGGTAAAAAGAATAGTCTTTTCAGTCAATGATATGGGGACAACTGGATATCTACATGCAAAATAATAAAGTGGGACCTCTACCTCACATCTTATACCAAAAAAAAAAAAAAAAAAAATTAACTCAAAATGGACCAAAGACCTAAATATAAAAGGCAAAATTACAAAACTCTTAGCCAAAAACATAGCAGTAAGTCTTTATGACCTTGGATTAGGTATAATATCTCTTAAATATAATACCTAAATACAAGTAACAAAAGAGAAAATAGATGAACAGGACATCATTAAAAAAAACTTTTGTGTTATGAAGAATACTATCAAGAAGTAAAAACCCACAGATTGGGAGAAAATATTCGCAAATCATATATCTGATAAAGTTATAGTATCCAGGATATATAAAGGACTCTTACAACTCGTCAATAAAAGACAAGTGACTCAATTAAAAAATAAAAGATTTGAATAGACACTTAGCCAAAGAAATAAATAAATGACCAATAACACAAGAAAAAAATCTCAACATTATTAGTCATGAGGGAAATGCAAGTCAGAATTACATTGAAATACTACTTCACACTCATGAGGATGGCTCTAATCAAAAACATGGACAATACCAAGTGTTGGTGAGGATGTGGAAAAGTTGGAACCCTTAGACATCGCTGATGGGAATGTGTAATAGTGCAGCCATTTTGGAAAACAGTCTAGCAGTTTCATTTTGGAAAACAGTCTTGCAGTTTCTCAAACATTTAAACAGAGCTATCATATTATCTAGCAATTCCCACTCCCAGGTGTACATATACCTAAGAAAATTGAAAACATATATTCACGCAAAAACTTCTATATGAGTGTTCATAGCAGCATTATTCGTAATAGTCAAAAAAGGGAAACAAGCCAAATGCCCATCAATTAATGAATGAACAAACAAAATGTGGTATATCCATAAAACAGAATATTAGCTATAAAAAGGATTAAAGTAGTGATACATGCCACAGCATGAATAAATGACAGAAAACTAAACACAATGAATTAAATGTTTTTAAATAAGAGGAAGCAATAAGATTCTAAAGAGTTTTCTGTTTTAATTTTCATGCATAGAAAACTAGTATTAAATATCTAATTAGGAGGAAACTACAATGCTGACTTTTGTCTGAATTATGTAGATGAGTCATTTAAAACAATTATTTTGATAATTGTCAATTATCCATTTCATTTTCAATGCATTTTTTTTTTCAATAATAGCCACAATTACAACAGTTAAACCTTATAATGAATATGTTTCCTAAACCCTGTTCTACTTTCTGGTTCCAGATCTGACACCAATTACCACTCTGATTTTGGACAAACCACTTAATATTTGTAACTTACAATTTTTTCAACTGAATAATAAAAGAATTGGACTAGATTTCTCCAACACCTCTCTCTTTTAGCTTTGCATTAGATAATGCTAAATTTTGATCATATCCAAACATGCTATATAATTTTATGAACTGTTACAGAGTCAGTCATAAGCGATATAAAGTATGATTCTGAATAAAGGCTGTGAGGTCTCATTTTTCATACACAGTTACAAAAACAGATCAAATTCAATAAAGCATTTATAGTCATGACAATATATTCTCTTAACTTGCAATGTGGTTTTAGGAAACAATGAAACAAATTAAACAAATGCATTGTATATACAGTCTGTCATTGAACAAAACTTTGTTATGCAATGCATGACCGTATTTAAAGTGTACAGTGCAGTGGAGTTTCTTGTATATTCACCATATTGTATGATCATCATACTACCTAATTCCAGAATATTTTCATCACTCCAAAAAAGAAATCCTAGATCCATTAGCAGTCACTCCTCATTTGCTCCTTCCCTAATCCCTAGGCAACCACCAATCTCCTGTCTCTATGAATTTGTGGATTTGCCTATTCTGAACATTTTATATACATTCATGTAAATTTCATATAGGTGAACTAATACTTGGCTTTTATCACTTTAAATAATATTTCTATAAAACTTACATGAATTTTAAAAATAGAAGAAAGCTTATAGAATAAGGGTATAAAGAAAATATTTTTTGTATGATGTGTTTGTGTTTTAAGCTGTTATTGTGACAGAGTCAAAAAGTTTTAAAAAATTAAAATATATAAAGTTTACACTGTTAAAGTTAATTTACTATTAAAGAAACAAAAACATGTTTCATAAGTTTAGTGCAGGCTTAGTGTACAGTGTTTATAAAGTCTACAGCAGAATATATACACAGGAATGTCATAGGTCTTCACATTCACTCACCACTCTCTTGTTGACTCACTCAGACAAACTTCCAGTCCTGCAAGCTTCATTCATAGTAAGTGCCCTTTAAATGTGTACCATGTTTTGTTTATTGTACCATCCTTACTGTACGTTTTCTATATTTAGATATTTAGACACCATTGTGTTATAATTGCCTACAGTATACAGTAAAGAGTATAGTAACATGTTGTACAGGTTTGTAGCTTAAGGGCAATAAGCTTATAGCCTAGGTATATAGGCTATGCCATCCAGGTTTGTGTGAGTATGTATTCAATATGGTTTTGCTGTGTCCCCACCCAGAATCTCATGTTGAATTGTAGTAATCCCCATGTGTTAAGGGCAGGACCAGATGAAGATAATTGAATCATGGGGGTGGTTTCCCCTATTCTGTTCTTGTAATAGGGAGTGAATTCTCATGAGATCTGGGGATTTTACAAGTGGCTTCCCCCTTTTCTCAGTTCTCATTCTTGCTCCTGCCACCATGTGAAGAAGGGCCTGTTTGCCTCCCCTTCCACCAGGATTGTAAGTTTCCTGAGGCCTCCCCAGCCATGCGAAACTGTGAGTCAATTAAACCTCTTTCCTTTATAAATTACTCAGTCTCAGATATGTCTTTATTAGTAGTGTGACAATGAACTAATATAGTATCCCTGTTGTTAAACAATTCATGACTGTAGATAAACCTTACAGAATATGAAATAGCTTATATGTCAATTTTTAAAAACTCATGTCTAGAGTGGGGCTCAGGATTCTGGTTTTCTGAAAGCTCTGGGGTGATATTGATGCTTCTTGGGATTAAAAAGGGCTTAAAGAACTCATTCCAGGGTCTGGTGAGGGATATATCGCTGTACTTCTGAACATAACACTAGTGATATGTAATTTTTCTGGAAAGGGAAGTTTCTCTTATATCTACACTGTTAAGGTGGTAACTCTGAACAACAGCTCTTGGGTCAATGTGTGATGTATGTATCTTGCAATGTGACATAGACCTGACATCATTAAGATGGTATCTGTTTCATGAGGATCACAATGGGCTCTAGTGGAGGGAACATCAGAGATATAGAACATCTGGGAAACTAGACAGTAGGCTGAAAACTGTGTCAAGCAGGGCCCTACCGTGAAAACAGAAACAATTCTAAGGTATTTAACACAGAGGAAAATTTACTGGGAATTGGTCATACAGGTGATAGAGGAACTGAGTTGCCAAATGGAGTGGTGAGATACCCTAGATTTTACATACAGTAGGAAACTACTAATAGCCCTTCACTGGAAATCAAAGGAAAGTGCTGTGTTAAGGAAGTCTGTGGGCCAGGTTATGCCTAAGAAATTGAAGCCACAGTGAGTCTGTCTGGCAGGAGCTGGAGACACAGGAGGACACAGCTAGAGGCACCACACAGAGAAGGGAAGAGACACCCTGTCTCCCACCCTCCAGGTTCCTGGAAGAGCCTCCCACTGGATATTGGGTGAAGCTCTTTGGGAACCAGCTATCTCGTGAGCCTAGGAAAGAGCCTATGGGTATCTATCCCCCAAAATGCACTACCCACAGCAAAGAAAGAATAATGGTTTGGAGGGCAAATAGGCCAACACTGGCATAAGACCCTTAAGGATAAGGTGCATTTGTAATTTACCATCGTAAATGCCAAAGAATAACAAAATGGAAAGGGCTAGCTTGACAAGCTATCAGCCTTCATGCTTCCCAACTTTGGTTGCACGTTAGAATCATCCAGGGAGGTTTTGAAAATTCCCTGCCCAGGCAGCACCGCGGACCAATTACATCAGAATCTCTGGGGATGGAACCCAAGCATTAGTATTTATTAGAGCTACCCATAATATTCCAACATCCAGCCTAGGTTAAGAACCACCACTTTAAAAAAAAAAGAGATTGTGCATATAATATTTTTATGTGACATACTACCAGGAATTATAATAATAGAGGTCATCATTTTTCTATTAGCCTTGTATTTCAGTAGCAAAATAACTACAGCAACAGGTAAAAGGAAGGAAATAAGGATAGACAAGGAATCTTTGCAAATTGAATCATTTTTATGGTGAATATAATATTGTAGAGAGACACATGTAAAAGGTAAGCAAAATGTTGGGGCAGCAGTCTATAGCAGAGGAGCAATTCAAAGGGAGAGTCTGATTAGGAGGATGGAAAACATCAGTCTAAGCTCATGGAAACAAGAGAAATTGAGGTAATACATTCAAGATAAATTGGACAAATCAGCCAGACACTGTAGAGAGAGCCACAAAGAAGAGAAAGGGCAGAACTGGGGAAAGAATGGCATTCTTTTGACCATAAAAGTGAGAGGACCCAAGCGCATCATAGAAAAACTACAAGTAGGGTTGCAGTCAGTAGGCATGTGCACGTGCTAGTTCTGGTTACTCAGGCAACAGAGGCCCTTTCCTCATGTTAATGGCAGTATAATGAGGAAAGCCACATGCAGATGTAGTAAAGATAATTAGAGGTGAAGTCACACCTGGTCCAGGGAGCGTCTTCCTTTGGGGAATGTTAAGTAGGAATTTGGGTGAGATTTACGTGAGAGGTTGTGAAGGTGTAAAGGGGATAAATTTGATTTTTGTGTGAAAGCAGGAATCTGAACCTTCTGTAGAGTGTCTGGTAATGGGGTATGAACCATGTGTCTACTTCTCCATGTTGTTTCGTGATGCACTGTGTAAGTTCACCTGGGGATGGGGAAATCCAGACATCCAGGGCTTGGTTGGCTTTTCATTCAGGAAGCAGAAATACGTTGATTTTAGATGCAAGAGGGAAAATTACAATCTACAAAGATCACCCTGGCCTTCTTAAGATACATTTTTTTTTTTTTTTAACTCAATTGTCCTGCTTCCCAAGTTATGGAAAAAATTCTAATTTTGTGTTTAACATTTGAACATTTAAAAATATTGTTTAATATTGTGAAACGACTATCTCCACAAATTGTCTTTGGTATTTGAAGACATTTTTCAGTATTTTTTAATGTATTATACAATAAATTTATGAGATATTTTACTTTTTAAGCAGTTTCTTTGTCAGTCATTGAAGCAGAAGACAAAATGTTTAAAATCTTAGAGGAATGTTTCAGAAACTTGAATGTGCATAAGAATCACCTGGAGATCTTATTAAATTTCAAATTCCGCTGGTCTGAGGTGCAACCTGCCATTCTACATTTCTAAGTAGCCCCCAGGTAATGCTGTTGCTGTTGGTCCAAGGACCTCACTTTGAGTTGCAAGATTTTAATTGATTATGGTAGTTACTAGAATCTATAAATGGTAATTTGATAGTTAAATATTAATCAAACATAATATTTTTGTTTTATGAACTTTTTTCATTTGTGGAAACAATTTTTGTCTGATTTATTTTCCTTTTATAAATTATACAAGTAACATTTTTAAAAAATTCAAAAATTATAGAAATATATAGAGTAAAAGTCCATCTTTATTCTTCATTGAAACCTTTTCTCTTTTCTAAGTTCTCTTCTCTGTGGATAATATTTTGGTATAATAAGCATACATATAAATATGCACAAACACACACATATGAAAATAACTGAGAGTAGTATAATGAATACTTTGGCATTTATAGAGAACTTTTACAATGCATTTAGAAGTGGATACACACATGTGCACACATCCATGCATATGAAATAGAAAAGAGGATCACATTATGTGCAATTTTTTTCCATGTGCTTTTAAACAACTTCAAATTGACATTTTTTCATGTCCATATTTATTTAATTTTGTGACTGCATACTATTCCATTCTATTGATTAAGGTTATTTCCATTGGTCACTTTTAAAAATAACAATCATTTTTACAGGTATTTTTGCACATATGTGAGTATTTTAGTAGGCTAATGGCTAAGTTAAAGTTAATTTTTAATTTGACTAGCAATGCCAAATTGATTTCCAACATTGTGGAGTAGGAAGCTATTTTCCTACTTCCTCATGGAACATTGAATATCAGAACTCTTTTATAATTTTTGTAAACTTTATAAATGTTTGTTGTTATTTTTAAATTGCATTTCCCCAATGTGAGTTTGAACATTTTTTCATACATTTACTCACCATTCATTTTTTCTTTTGAAAATTGCTTATAGACCCTATTCCCATTTTTATTTTTATTGAGTTGTTTGTTTTTAATATTGATTGATGGGAACTTTGTATGTGATGGATGTCAATCTTTTGTCCAATATTTGTATACACACATGTATATTTTTGCCAGAGGCAGCATAGCATGCTGGTAAGCAAGTGAGGAGCATTGGCTCTGAGTTTGCATCTTGGTTTCACCACTTGGCAGTTATGCGATCTTTGACAGGCTATTTAACTTCCCTGTATTTCAGTTTCCTCAACTGTGTAAAGTGTAAATGGAATAATAATGGTATGTACCACATATTTAAATATCATTTATTTATTCCTTTTCTACTCATATGAATGCTATCTTTATTATAATATTTCTGGCTGTTCTTATGCATTTACTCTTAAAGATAGCATTTGAAACTGGAATAGCTTCATTTAAAATTACCCTTAGAGTTTTAATAGGGATAATGCTGAATAGGTAGATTAAGAAAAAATTTAAAACTTATAAATGTGAGACTTCCCATTTCAAGCCATGTTACTCACTTTTTTATGTTTAGGTTTATTTTTCTGACCTTAAATATGACTTTTTAGTAACTTTAAGGTTTTGTGGGGAAACAGATATTATGCTTTTGTTGTATTTTGAATGGTATCTTTTTGTTGATGTCTCATTGTTGCTATATTGAAATGATGGTTTTTGTATGTTTTGTTATTCCTAGACATCTTGCAAAACTATTTCTTTAATGTGTTTTTATTTCATTATTTTAAATTTTAATGTGAAAGGATTTATTTTTTTCTAGTATTTATCAATGTTTTGGTCTCTTTTTATAGGACCCTCAGGAGTATTTCGAATAATGGGGATTTGTGGAATTATTGCCTTGCCTGTGATTTTAATGAGAATAAGTAACATTTTTTTTTTTTTTTTTTTGCTGTTGCAAATGGAAGGATTTTATTTCTTTTTTAAGACTGAATAATATTTCTTTTATTATTATTATTATTATTATTATACTTTGAGTTCTAGGGTACATGTGCATAACGTGCAGGTTTGTTACATATGTATACTTGTGCCATGTTGGTGTGCTGCACCCATCAACTCGTCAGCACCCATCAACTCGTCATTTACATCAGGTATATCTCCCAATGCAATCCCTCCCCCCTCCCCCCTCCCCACGATAGGCCCCGGTGTGTGATGTTCCCCTTCCCGAGTCCAAGTGATCTCATTGTTCAGTTCCCACCTATGAGTGAGAACATGCGGTGTTTGGTTTTCTGTTCTTGCGATAGTTTGCTAAGAATGATGGTTTCCAGCTGCATCCATGTCCCTACAAAGGACACAACTCATCCTTTTTTATGGCTGCATAGTATTCCATGGTGTATATGTGCCACATTTTCTTAATCCAGTCTGTCACTGATGGACATTTGGGTTGATTCCAAGTCTTTGCTATTGTGAATAGTGCCGCAATAAACATACGTGTGCATGTGTCTTACAGTCGTTGGAAAAGTATTTGACAGACTATATTAGCCACCGCTGTCTAAAAAATTAAAAACTCTCAGGGAGTTGGGAATAAGTAACATTTTATCACTGGGTTTGACAGTTTTCTTGAAGGCAATCTGTCAAACTTAGGAAATGTCCTCTTTTTCCCAGCTCCCTGAGAGTTTTTAATTTTTTAGACAGCGGTGGCTAATATAGTCTGTCAAATACTTTTCCAACGACTGTTGAGATAGTGTATGTTCTGCTCATTTATTCTGTTAATCCAGTGCTTTAAGCATGCATGCATTTCCTATTACTACAACATTCTTGCATTCCTACAGTAAACCTTCCTTGATCGTCATGCATTGTTAATACTTTAAGATGTTGTTACAGTAAATTTGAAAATATTTTATTCATTATTTTTATTTGCATTGAGCTTAATGTCTATTCTCTTTACTGGTGCTCTCTTTATTGGGCATAATATTAGCATTTGTCAAGCCACATGTAATGATTTAGGAAGGTTTTCATCTTTTTAGTGTTCTGGAATAGATTATAAATGTCAAAGGGATTATTTATTCATTAAAATTTTTATAGAAATCCCTACCCATAAACCAGTAAGGCTTGCTGTCAAATTAGGGAATATAGGGATGCAAAGACTAGATCTTTGATTTTCATCTCAAGTTCTTCAATAATGTTGATTTTCTAAGCTGGGCATGGTGGCTCATGCCTGTAATCCCAGCACTTTGAGGGGTCAAGGCCGGCGGATCACCTGAGGTCAGGAGTTTGAGACCAGCCTGGCTAACATGGCAAAACCCCATCTCTACTAAAAATACAAAAAAGTTAGCCAGTCATGGTGGCAGGCACCTGTAGTTCCAGCTCCTTGGGAGGCTGAAGCACAAAAATTGCTTGAACCCGGGTGGCAGAGGTTACAGTGAGCCAAGATCATGCCACTGCACTCCAGCCTGGGAGACAGAGTGAGACTCTGTCTCAAAATAATAATAATACTGATGAACATTATTTTGGAGAGCCCCATTGTCTTCATCTACTCAGATCATACACAATCACTGGTGAGGAGGCAGAATTTTGTCACTAGGACAGCAGTCACTTGACCCAGAATCCTCTACAGATTCCCTCCAGGGAGCCCTTCCCATTGGCTCTTTGCTAATCATTTCATGTTTTTTAGTTTCCTCAGCAAACCCTTGGTCTTAGCAAGAGTCTTTATTCCCCTATTATAATTATCACCCTAACTACAGGCAAGAAAAGAAAAATAATCTACCACTTATATCAGTCAACTATTGCTGCTATAATGCTACGTTATAGATTCACCCACACATTTAGTGGTTACAATAGTAAGCATCTGCTCTCATGCTTGGGTTCTCGAGTTGACTGCTATTGACTCATTTAGAATATGCTTGATTGGGCAGCTCTATTTCCATATTTATGTTCCAAGACTGAAGCTCTTGGCTATGATGGGTTCAAGTTCACTCCACGTTTCTTTCCAGGGCCTAGGCTAAAGGAGAAGACATAGCAGCCCATGGGACATGTTTGTTTCATGGATGATCACGATTGCCAAGAAGATAAGCCAACATACAGGTTATGCTATGGCTGCTAACAACTTCTTTTCCAAAGTAAGTTAGATGGCCAAATCTAGAATCAACGGGTGGGGCAGTTCACTCAGTACACTAGACAGAGGTATGCATTTATAACTTAATTGAGAGGAAATGAAGAATTGGGGTGAATTTTTAAAAATCTATGATACCACTGAGAGTATTTCCTTTCTAGTTTCTCTCTGCTTTGCCCATGCTTCCAACCCTGGTGAAATCCACTGCGTTTAAGACCCATTTTCATATTTTGTCATCCAGCTTTTCTATCAGAAAACACTCATCTTTGAGTGGCTCTGTCTTAGTAATGAATCAGAACAATGACTAGTAAGTGAAAATTTAAAAATAACCATCAGTCCCCATGTGGTCTTCACAGAAACAGAGCCAAACTGTTGTTATTTAACATAGTTCAGTGAGGTTCTTGGTTTATAGGTGAAAGCAATAAACATGTTGGTTTCTTTTCGTTCCTCATTTGTTCTTCAGCAACAGCAAAGGGGATTTTCATTAAAGGGATCCAATTCCAGTTTAAAGATTCAGTCTGCAAAGTTTAACAAATAGTCTCAGTTTCAGAGTTCATTTTAACTGCCTCTAACCTTTTACTAATTAACTTATCTTCTTTCCTTCTAGATGCCAGAAGAAGGCTGTTGCTATTGTTTTTCTCCGTGCTTGAGGATTTTTGTCCTTTGCAAAATAATCTCAGAGTGTATCATAGAAGCAACTGATGCCCCAATCTATACCCCTCAGCCAAATGTGTGGATTCATTGCAGTTGCGCGACACATCCGTGTCTTTCTACCTCAACCATCTATGCCTCTCTGCCTGTGGGGCTTTCCTGACAGTAGAGGAGTTTGCTCTGCCTGTATGCAGGGCAGCCTAGAAGTGTAATGGGTTTAATTTCCCCAGCAGCAATTTTCAACCAGTGAGAAACTGGAACTGGTGCAAAAACAGTCCAGCTTCCCTATCCCTCTTTGGGCCACACTCCCAGAAAGCTTGAGATAGCAGTAACCTGCTCCCTTGTGCACACCTTTCATTGGCTGTCTTCCCTTTTCTACTTCACTCCTCACTCCCTTGTTGCACTTCCTGGGATCACCTCTCAAACTATCTGGGGCATTGTGACAAGCATCTGTAGTCCCAGCTACACAGGAGGTTGAGGTGAGAGGATCACTTGAACCCAGGAGTTCTAGTCCAGCCTGGGCAACATAGCAAGACTCCTATCTCTTAAAAAATAAAATAAAATACATGTATCTACATCCTTTTCTCAGGATTGGCTTTTGAAGGAGCCTAAAGTAAGACTGTAAGCAGGAAACGCTGAGAGCTCTCCCTAAAATGCACAAAACTCAGAGAAGCTAAAGCAATAAAGCAACTTAATTTATGTGTAGATAAAAAGTGTCTCGGAGATGGCATTGTTCTGTCAGAGCTGGCAAGTTAAAAAGCAGCCAAATACAAAAAATGTGCACAGAAGAAAAAGAAAAACACTCATCCAGGTGTTGGTCTGTGTTTAAAGCACAGAGAGGTGCAGTTTAGTCTTAGGCTTCTTCTGTACCCTGGTACATTAGTCTGTTCTCACTCTGCTATGAGGACATACCCGAGACTGAGTAATTTATAAAGTAAAGAGGTTTAGTTGTCTCACAGTTCAGCATGGCTGGGTAGGCCTCAGGAAACTTACGATCATGACAGAAGGGGAAGCAAACATATCCTTCTTCACATGCCAGCATCAAGGAGAAGTGCCACGCAAAATGGGGAAAAGTCTGTTATAAAACCATCAGATCTCGTGAGAACTCACTATCATAAGAACAGCATGAGGGTAACCACCCCCATGAATAAGTTACCTCCCACCAGTTTCCAGTTCTAACACATGGGAATTACAATTCAGATTACAATTCAAAATGAGAATCTGCGTGGGAACACAGCCAAACTATATCAACTGGCTTCTTCCACTCCCTAACTAGTATTACCAGATCTTTTCTCTCTATGGGTGCCCCTTTCTCTGACTATTGCCCAAAAGGGATGAATATGGTCCTTTGCTCATTATTTCAAGAACAACAGATTTGCATGAGACTCATGTGCTTCTGAGAGTTGATGTTGAACCACTCTTGTGTTGTAGCTCACATCCTCTTGGCCACATTTTTACAGCAACCAGCTTTGTGATAGTGTCACCGCCAGCACCTTGCATCAGTTGCAGCACTTATCTCTTGCTTCTCTGTTACCATCTGTTAAGATGCCTTCTGCAAACTACTCAGCCATTCTGAAGCAGGTGCAATCTTTGAAGTCCAAGATTGTGAACACCTTCTGGGCCAACATGACCAATGGTAGAAGAGAGCCAATGGATCATCCTTCCTCTCATTTGTCCTTCTGGTGGACAATTCTGAAGTGTATTCTGTGTAGTTTCTCAGAGTGTCCCCTGGAGAACTGTGTCTCATTTGCTCACAGCATTGTTCAGATTAACACACCTTTGTGGTTTTACTTTTTCCTGCATGTACACACTTGTGTCCAACCCAACTTTCTGGGGAACACTATGCTGCTTGGGTCCACATTTCCCTGTTTCTCCCTTTCTAGTGGCTCCTCACACACCCCTGGACCAATTGTTCTGACATCAACATGGTCTCCATCCATAATGGTCTCCACCCTTAAAATGAACAAAGGGGTAAGGTTTAAAAATGAGAGTCTTGCTGCTGACTCACTGCTCTGAAGGTATTAACCATGTGTAAAGTTTTGAACAAATGTTTATAACTCTAACTTGTTGAATACTTGTTGACATACTTGTTGAATTTGTTAAATTTTAAAAAACTTCCTGATTATACTTGTTAAATTTTTGAGAACTCTAATTCTTCCTCAAAATTGGTCCTTCATTCATTTCCACTTCTCTTTGGAATGTACAGTATTTACAACTATGGCTGCAGATTTTTGGGGGGGGTGGTTATTGATTCAGAAAAAAATGCTTATTAATATGTCACTTGGGCAGGCACTATTTAGAATACAGAGTGACTAAAATGCAGTTGCTACAATTTAAGGATAATCTAATGATGAAATAGGAAAAGCTTTACAAATAACCAGAGCAAGTGAAATACAGAGTATGATCAGCATAATGAATAAAGTGTTGACATAATACATAATACATGAAGTCCTAATACATAATGTTATGGTGACAAGAGAAGCCCATCTGGTCAGAAGCATAGACTGTTTTTCGGTTGGCTCATGAAGGATGCTCCTCTTGGGCTGTGCTGAGACTAGCAAAGGCAATTGGCGAGTTTTTGGGTTTTTTTTCCACAATGACAAAAATGTTTGTATTTGGTTGGTTAAGACATTTTGAAGAAACATTTTTCAATGTAATTGTTAAGAACATTTTGATGGCTCTCAACATCTCAAGCGCCAAGGATATTTCAACAAGTTTCAGTGCTGTCATCAAACAGCATATTTCTCCTTTCCAAGGTTGAGCTTTTAAGAGTTATGAGGTCTACTTTTCCTGAGGTCATGAAGTCCTAATACATGCACTTTTGAAGCATGATGACTCTTCATGCCTCCTGGGTATTTCTGCTTCTTTATGAGAATTTCATTGTTATTCATGTGTGGATGACAGTTTGAATGACCTAGAAAGAACAAAACATAAAAGTAATGATTACATAATTCATGCCTTCTCTAATTAACTTATGTTTTATTTTCTAAGAGCTGCAGATGTTATATTACTCATAAAAGTCTGTTCGTATATTATTTATGCCACACGAATAAAATGTTTGTTAGCTTGAAACACTTAAGCAAATTCTCCAGGTTTCTTTAAATTAAAAAAGCAGGTATGAGGGTATACTAACCTTGTGTCTTTTGATTTTCTGTATTCTGAAGGCTTGACATCCAGGGCCTTGCTCCTGCCTCACAGGGTTCACTAATTTCTAGAGATAGTAAGTCAACAACTCTCCTGCTAGCAAACCTTTCAAATGCAAACCAACCAATTCAGAGCCCAACACTTCCTTATCAGGTCCTTCTCATGCACCAGTCTCTCCACCTGCCCAAATCTCCCCAGGTACCAGACAAGGAAGGATGAGCCCTGTGCTCAATATTATTTTTATAAGATAAGCACATACACATTTCACAATAAGTCTAAGAAAAACATGGGAAGAACAAATATCAAGCTCTGAACAGTGGTGACCTCAAGGGCAGAGTATTAGAGAACAGATTTTTGAGTTCTCCCTTTCATAGGATTTTTTTTTTTAATGTGAGAATATAGCACATTTTTATTTTTATATTTTTTTCACTATTTTCAAATTTTAAAAAATATAAAGAGAACTGGTGAAATTAGTTTACTTAAGCACATACTTCATAGCTTTGTAAATATTTTTATATCCTCCAAAGTTTCAGTCTCCTTTCTAAAATAAAATGAATACAATTAAATGAAATTTTCTCCTTGTAATTACGCCTGTAAGACTGACAAAAGGTATGAATTTGGTGGGCAGGAGGAGCATGCGAATTATGGTACCAAGTTGGGAAGAAGGAAGAACACAGAATTCTATCCTATTTTTTCATTTTAAATTAATGCCATTTGGAAGGAGAGGGGGACAATCACATTGAGGGAAGAGACACCCTACTGTGTTTTCTTTGATTTGAGGTGCATAAATTGGAAGTAAATAAATACTGTCTTAAAAGTTTTTTATGACACTCTTTTGAAAGACATATTTGAGAGTTCTATATATTGTCTTTCTCCCCTCAGCCCCACCTGTCCCTCCAGGGATCTTTGACATTTAAGGTTTTAGGAAACAAGGCACTTGAATCAGGAACTGAGAAAAATGAGAAAATAAGAACACTGAGCCAGGATCATGATGCAAATAATTTAGTGAGAGCCTTAAACAAAATTAAGAAGAGACCAAAATGAAGAAAATAGAATGAAAAAATGACCAAACTGGGTCAAACATTTGGATATATTTTTAGTGTTTATTTTCAAGGATTCAAGTGGTATTATCTTTCAACCCTGCAACTTCTCGCTGTGGCTGCATGTGGCATGTGGAGATTACATCTGGAACAGGATGAGGCCTGCTATAAATGTGAGGCCTGAACCCTGCCCCTCACCCTCCCCATGGCAGGCACTGATGGACGGACCTCATTAACTCCTCCATCACTGAGAAACACAGAGTGGAAGCTGTGAGTCCACTGCACTATGCATGTGCTTAGAAAATGTCCAGTATTCATTTCCATATTTCTTACGATAATGAGGCAAATTTTATCTCACTTTCATGAAGTAATAAATTTAAAATGAAATTAAATGAAATAAAACATTCTTATCTGTTGGGGAAGCTATGAGCAAAACCCAAGAGAAACTGTTACACCTTTCTTGTGTGGGGTCAAAGCAGTGCAGTGAGGAAGTGATGAATGTATAAAGTATTTTCACTTTTTAAAACACTCGTCTATGCTGTGTAAGTGTCTCTAGCTTAGTGTCTCCTAAATTGACATGCACCTGATAAATGACTATTGATTGAAAAGATAAATGAACAAATATATGATGCAATTTTGGGGAGGAGGGGATCATCTTGTTAGCCATCCAAGAGGACTGAAAATTCATGTTGAAGTAGGTTATTCAAATATTAGTTTAAGTACTATGTACTTGTAGGGAATTCCTTATTCCTACTGGTTATCAAAGAAAGCCGCACTAGTTATCATGACAGACAAACAGATCAGCACAGCCATGGTACGATTCTTTTTTTTGGCAACATTAAATGCTTCTGTGTCTCTCATTACTTATTGGAAACCCAAATGTGGTTATATATATCCATGTTGTAGATAAAATGAGGGATGACTGTGGTATTTGAAACTGGCTTCCTTCAGCTGTGATCGTATAGTGGTTAGTAGTCTCCATTGTGAAACTGGCGTTCTTCAAACTTAATGGGAAAATCTAATTACCACTCATAATAGAACCCTTACAAAGATATTAACCTTGATGCTTTGATCTAAAAATATTTAAATATTTAATTTTTAATGCAATTCTCTTAACATTTAAAACTAATCTAGAACATGCTAGGTGTTACAGATTCCCAAAACAATGAAACATGGCCCTGACCTTGTGAAGCTTGGGGTTTAGTAGAGGAGTCAGGGCTATATATACTATCACAATACAAAATAGTGCTATACTTAGAGGTATGAACAAAACAATATTAACTCACACAGGTGGTGATGATATAGGAGTTAAGAAAAAATTATTTAGGCACATAGTGAGGGTATGGAAATCCTTGGTAAAGTTTTCCTTTTAATGAAAACCAGCCCCCAAATCATTTTCTTTTCTAACAAAGAGCAGCCTGTAAAATCGAGCTGCAGACATAGACAAGCAAGCTGGAAACTTGCACAAGTGAATGCTAGTAGTTGTGCCAAGAGGAAAAGTCTACCTGGGACTAGGCATGTTCAAAATGGTGACTCCATGTTCCCTTCTTTTGCCAGCTATGCGTATAGCAAGGAGCAGACAAGATGGCCCCAGCCAAATGAAAAGCTGATTTGCATAATAAGATTAGGGTGGGCTGGCCAGCCTTCCCTGTGCGCTATGTAAACATCACACCTGGTCCAACCAATCTGTGGGCCCTAGTAAATCAGACACTGCCTCCTCAAGCCTGCCTATAAAATCTAGTGCAGTATGCCACAGGCTGGCTTTTCCCTTTCAGGAGCCCCTCTGTCTCACAAGAGAGAGAGCTATTCTCCTTTCTCTTCCTTTTAGCTAGTAAACCTCCACTCCTAAACTCCCTCTCCCTGTGTGTCCCCTTAATCTTCTTGGGGGAGAGGCAAACCTTGGGCATTTACCCCAGATAATGACACAGATTCAGTGAGGTCACTAAAAAGGAGAAATTTTAGTTTGAACTTATTTATTTATTTATTTTTAGTTTCAGTCTGTTTTGGAGTTCACTGGTTAAAAAAAGAGAAGAAATGAATAAGTGAATAAATAAATGTAATTCCTCTAAGAGACAACAAGGGCAAAGGCAGAGAGGAATTTAAAAACATGGTGTCATAGCGCACTCACTGTGCAGTAGCTGGAAATAGAATACAAATCATGCATTGTTCTTCAATGTCAAATTACTGAAGGCCGTATGGTATCTATTTGGCTTGTTTAAACTGCGTTTTCAAATACAAGAAACAAAACAAATTGTATTTCAACTTACTTGCTTCTTTCTTAAGGAGGAACCTACCTACCCTTTCTAATCTCCTTGTCTAGAGGGAACAAACAGGTTTGCATCAGCAGCTATTCTGTTGGTGTAATATGCATGTCCAAAAATAGCACCAAATCAAATAGTTTTAATCCTCAATTTTCTTAAATAGCTGGATATACTGGATATTTTTCCAAAGTAAATCTAAGTAAATATTGGAAAACAAATACATATACCAACATGGTATACTTTGGAACTCTGAGTGATAGTCCATGGGGTAGCCAGGCAGGTGTAGAAACAGATGTTGCCCAGCACAAGGTCTCTGGGTGTGTTTCTTCCAGCCTCCACCCATCATCACTCTGGCTGGACTGCTTGATCATCAGCCTTTGTGTTCTACTCATGATTGTGCCTTTTATTCTTTATTTATTTTTTATTTATTTCTTATTTTTTTGAGACAGAGTCTCACTCTGTTGCCCAGGCTGGAGTGCAGTGGCGCGATCTCAGCTCATGGCAACCTCCGCGTCCTCAATTCAAGTGATTCTCCTGCCTCAGCCTCCCGAGTAGCTGGGACTACAGGCACCCGCCACCACACTGGGCTAAGTTGTTTTTTGTATTTTTCGTAGAGACGGAGTTTCACTGTGTTAGCCAGGATGGTCTCGATCTCCTGACCTTGTGATCCGCCCGCGTTGACCTCTCAAAGTGCTGGAATTACCGGCGTGAGCCACTATTCTTTGTTTTTCTCCATTTGTCTTACTACAAATAAATGTATAATCTAATTTCCCAATAAGCCCATATTTTTTAAAAAATCAAATATGGACATACAGACAGTTCAGAAAGGAATGAAACGAAAAAGGAACTTCTCTCCTTCCTCTGCAAGTTTCTTTCCCAAAGAAGTAATTGGTATCAATTTCTTGTGAATGCTTCTAGGAAGCGAATGTGTAAATATGTGCTACATTCTGTGACTGGAGTCAATCCTGGGAATTCTGTTTTTCTATACAATCCTCAATATCAGGAAAAATTTCCAATTTATTTGTAGTGTGCAACATACTTTCTTTGGGTAGTTTTAGGTTCCTCTCTGTTTTTGGTTATTTTTCATTTTCAAATTTTAATATTGTGTTTTTTCCTTTTGGTGACTAGGTTCATTAGCAAGTTACTTATAGTTACTACTTCACTCTTAGTTACTTATTTTCAATCTATTTACCCACTTTGTTTCCTAATTAATTAATTTTGCTTTTATCTTTATTATTTTCTTCCTTTTCTTAGGTTTATTTTGTTATTATTTTCTAACTTTTGGTCTTGAGTACATAAATTCTTTTGTTTTTATTCTTTCCTGCTAGTTATATAGATATGCAAGGCTAGATATTTTTCTCTGCTTTTAATTTCTAATATTTATTGTTTATAATAATTTCTAAATACTTTGCAATTATAATTTTGATTACTTCTTTGATCTTAGACATTTATGGGAAGAAAATTACAAATTTCAGGGTGGTTGTAGTTTTCTCCCTGATTTTCATTATTATTTTTTATGTTTTGTGTGTGGTTGTGTATGTGCATCAAGAATGTAGTCTGTACTATTTCTGCTTTTCCCCTAATATACAGCCAATTGCTTTATAAATATAAGTGATTAAAGTGAAGTATATTCTATAAGACTATAAAATGTAATATATTTTCATTATTTTAGCTTCAATTATTTTGTGCAGAATTTCAAATTTTTTCTTATGTATATTTTTTTTTCTAGCATTTCTTGAAATTTATGGTTTTGTCATTGTTTTTGCTACGTTATTTATTGTTATCTTATTATTTAGGTAAATGCGTGTTCTAAATGTTTCATCTTTATGTGTTTAAACTCTTTTAGACTCTTCCTTGAATTCAAACTTCTCTGACATTAGTATCATACTTTCAAATTTGTATTAATATTTTCCTGGTCTGGATTTGTTTAAGCTTTGAAAGTTTTTACCCTTTCAGAATTTCTCTATATTATCCGTGTTTTATAGGATATGTGTTTGCTACTTTTTTTTTTTTTTTTTGAGATGGAGTCTCGTTCTGTCGCCCAGACTAGAGTGCAGTGGCGCGATCTTGGCTCACTGCAAGCTCCACCTCCTAGGTTCACGCCATTCTCCTGCCTCAGCCTCCCGAGCTACTTTTTAATTTAATTTGTGAAAATTTTTTATTCATTTTAATGTATATCTTGACATGTTTGAGAGCAAAGTTATATTTAGACTTAGTTCTGTCATCCTGACATCTTTTCTGCTTTCGATACTATATATTCAATTGAACTAGCTTTTGAATCTGCAAACTAATATTCATTTTAGTTTTTTGTTTTTTTTTTTTTTTCTCATTTGGATTCCAGCTTTTGGTACTGGCAGTGCTATTTGAACAAAGCATTTTGCTACTTTGTTTTTGCTGCTTCTTACGTATACCTTCTTTCACTATTTAATTTTTACTATGTACAAATTTACTAGTTAGCTAGTCTAAGCTATAGGACAACGAGACAAGAAATTCATTTGCTAACTTAATTCAAACACATTTTGGAGTTTCTATAAATGTGCTTAAGTCAATGAATTATCTCACAACTACAAAACCACTGTAAGTTTGATTAAATCTAGCATGAAAACAGCAGTTTCTGTGGGGGGAAAAATTAAAAGTTTCTTAGAAAGCACTGAGATATTCTAAAAAACACTGCACCCCCAGCATTAGTTGGCACAACTCAAAAGCAGTAGCTAAGAATGATAAGTAGATATTACTGCTTATAAGCTTATGGGTCAGCTGGATGTTCTTGTGATCTCACCTGGACTCCCTCACGCATCTGTGGTTCACTGTGGGTCAGGTATGCAGCTCTGCTAAACTCGGGGGCCTCTCTCTATGTTTGGGAGACAGGTGGCTATAGCTGGTCCAGGCTGGCCTCCCCTGGGATGGTTGTGATCTGCTCTTCATGTGCTCCCATCCTCTAGCAATCTTCTGAAACTTGTTCCCAAGATGCTGGCAGGACTCCAACAGAAAGGGAGCAGAAGTGCCAGGTCCCTTGAGACCCAGGCCAATCTCAAGCTGGGTCTCTCGAGACCCAGGTTTAAAACTCTATTGGCCTTGCCAAGTCCAGAGGCCAGCCCAGATTCAAAAATGGAGAAACATAGGCCACCACCCTCTGCAGGGAGGAGTTTGTTGTAGTGTCACATTGTCAAGACCACAGGTACTTGAGGAATTGAAATGCTTTGGCAATGGGCGCTCTATACACTGCTACTTGGAATTAGAATCCTTTTGTCTTCATGCTACCCTCACCCTGACTCATGCAGCCCAGGCCTTGTCAGGGCCTGGAGCATTTTTCATTAAAATGAAGACTGTTTCATCACTTTAAAAAGATAGAATGAAGTCTGCTGTGTGGCAATTCATCTGGGGGCTCTTATTAATGTGTTGTTCTGTGACCTATGTCAGTATGTTCACTTTGAAGTTTCAAGATGATCTCCACCCTAGGATAACTGAAAATGTGTACATACTAATTTATGAACTTTGCAAAAGACTATGGTTTTCAAACTAAAGACAAAATTGTTGGAGAAAATTTATATTTATTCACATTTGTATTTTATATTCGTGTTTATAAAACATATATTTAAGAAAGTTGAATTTTATACATAACTGCTCATTGATTTTATTATAGTCATGTCTATTTTCAGGGATTGTATTTTTCACTGAATGATTAATTTATATCTCTGAGATCTGTGATATATAAACACAGTTCCATGATTCCACAGCAGTTTTGTTTATATTATTTTTCTCAAGCATACTGTAAGTAATCTCCAGTTAAATGAATCTAGGTGTAAGGAACATAACACCTAGGAATAAAAAGTCTTTCCAAATACATTGCTTAAATTTGGCAGGCTTACTTCAGAAACATAGTCTTGTGTGTGTGTGTGTGTGTGTGTGTGTGTGTGTGTTTTAAGACAGAATTTTGCTCTGTCATCCAGGCTGGAGCGTAATGGTGTGATCTCAGCTCACTGCAACCACCACCTCCTGGGTTCAAGTGATTCTCCTGCCTCAGTTTCCCAAGTAGCTGGGACTACAGGCGTGGTGCCACCACACCCAACTAATGTTTGTATTTTTAGTGGAGATGGGATTTCACCATGTTGGCCAGGCTAGTCTTGAACTCCTGACCTCAAATGATCTGCCTGCCTTGGCCTCCCAAAGTGCTGGGATTACAGGCATGAGCCATTGCTCCCGGCCTAAGTCTTGTTTTAAAATAAATCTGCGCTTGGCTCTTTTGAACTTGTCAAAACTACCAATGACATGAAATCACTTATTATTATTTGTTATTATTATTAATTTGTTATTAAATAAAATTCCTAAAGATCAAAATTCAAAATGAAAAATAAATACAGGATATATGTCTCAATCATTTATTTCTTTTCTTTTCAGCAAACCATTCACACAAAAAGTGAAATGGAGAATTTTAGCAATCCTTAAGTATTTTAACAGGGCTACTTCACTGAATTTTAGTAAGTCTCAAGATATTTATTGAGATAATTATCACATATATTAAAAATGAGGAAAAAATTACTTGATTCAATGGGATATTTCCTTTGTGGTCAATATCTATTAGGTGGTATTATGCAATGGAAAATTTGAAACAATTATTGTGTACCAAATGATTCATTAAATGATTAGCTAATTGATCATATTTATTATAATCTATTTCAGTCAATGGTCTCTAAGGATGAGAATTAATATAGGAATGCCATTAGCCATTTATAAATGAAAATTTTTGCTTTATTCTTAATGACAACTGACTACTAGCTAAAGGCAAAGTACATTAAGTAAGTAAACCCAGGAGAAAAAAACTAGAATCTATAGAGACTGTAGTCTAGACAAATTGCAGTTATGTAATTTCAAAACTACCTAACAATGTTTTAGTCAACAACCACATATATGACAGTGGTCCCATAAGATCAAAATGAAGCTTAAAAATTCCTGTTGTCTAGTGAAATCATAACCAACACAACATCACAGCACAATGCATTACTTAACGTTGTTTGTGGTGATGCTGGTGTAAACAAAGCTACTGTGCTGTCGGTTACATGAAAGCATAGCACATACAATTGTGTGCAGTACATAATAATGTATAATAATAATAAATATGTCACTGATTTATGTATTTACTATACTACAGTTTTTATTGTTGCCTTAAGGCATGCTCCTTCTACTTATTAAACAAAAAGTTAATTGTAAAACACCTTCAGGCAAGTCCTTCAGGAAGTATCCAGAGGTAGGCATAGTTACCATAGAAAATGACAGCTCCATACGTGTTATTGTTCCTGAATATCTTCCAGTGTGCAGGCAGAAAACAGTGATCTTGATGATCCTGACCCTGTGTAGGCCTAGGTAAATGTATTGTTTATGTCTTAGTTTTCAACAACATAAAAATGAAAATAGATTTTTTTCCAAAAATATGGATATAAAGAAAATATTTTTGTACGGTTGTATGCTGTGTTTGTATTTTGAGCAAAGTATTATTTTTAAAGAGTTGAAAAGTTTTAAAAATTAAAAATGTTTAAGTTATAACAAGCTAAGGCTATTATGGAAGAAAGAAAAATATTTTAAATGAATTTAGTGTAGCCTAAGTGTACAGTGTATATGAAGCCTACCGTGTACAGTAAGGTTCCAGGCCTTCACATTCACTCACCACTCCCTCACTGAGTCAGCCACAGCAACTTCCAGTCCTGCAAGCAGCATTCATGGTAAGTGCTCTTTACTGGCATATACCATTTCTTATCTTGTATACCATATTTTTACTGTACCTTTTCTAGGTGTATTTATGTTTGATACCTCTGTGTTACAATTGCCTGTAGTGTTGAGTGTAGTAACTTGCTGTACCGGTTTACAGCCCAAGAGCAATAGACCATACCATATAGCCTAGGCATGCAGTAGGCTACACCATCTAGGTTTGTGTAGTACACTCTATGATGTTTTCACACAATGATAAAATCACTGAACAATACATTTCTCAGAAATGTATCCCCCTCTTTAAGTGACATGTGACTTTGGTTGTATACATAAGGATATCTATTTTATAATTAATATTTCCAATTGTGTTTTCTGATAGTATCTCACGTGATGAAGACAGCAACCCATTAGTCAGTTCAGGCAAGTTTTACTAAATAACTATATAGACTTGTGAGTTTACATGACTTGGCCTGAGTTCAGAGCCAGTCTGTGGTTGACTCATTTTCCTTGCAACAAAGCCCCTGTTCTCTCTACCAAGACAATACTACATTTGGCCTCATCTGTGTGCACTTCTGGGAGAGCTTAGCCATTATCAGGGATGATGGAGGAAGAGAAAGAAACTCAAAGAACATATCGTGGAACAATTTCCAGCCTTGAAAAATGGCCATAAAAAGAACTCAGTTTCCAAACACTTCTTTCCAGTAAGTGGACCTGATCTCTGTTCAATGGAAGTCATTAAAAAAACTCAAACATTTAAGAATATGGACTTCAAATCCTATATCAAACTTCACTCAGGCAATGTTAAGCCTGCATTTTATTTTACATAAAATAAGAACTATTTAATAATATTAATAGTGTTATTGATTATGAAAAATTTTATTCTGTTACATTTTATGGGTATATTATATTATTGTTCAGCAGATATATATTCACCACCTCCCTCCATGACTTCTGTAGACAGCATGCACTTCTTTGCCCCACTGATGTTGAGCCCAGTCATGTGACTTTCTTCGACCCATGGAACATAACCCAAAGTGACATTGTGCCAACTCCAAGCCTACACTGTAAAAGTCAATATGTGTCCCTATGTCCTTCTTGTGCTCCAGCCATCCATCACAAAGAGAAGATCATGCCTCACATAGCTGCCAGTTCAAGAAGGAAGAGGGACCTGTGGACCAGGCATTGGGCCCAACCTGCAGCTTGGAGCCCAGACCAGCCACATTTAGTTTAGGTCAGCTGAATCTCAGCAATGCATGGTGAAATCATTGCTAATAAGGCTGGAAAGATAGTGTCTAGAAAATTAAGAATACCAGATTAAGTTATTCACAATTACTCTATTTTGGGTGAGTGAGAATTATTACAAGTCTTTGAGCTAAATTTTGCCAAGATTATTCTGGCAACAATGTGTAGGGCACAGGGCCAAGACTTCAAATGGAGTCTACGTCTGTAGCTCCCAGAGAAGAAATAAACCATGCCGTTAGTTTGATGCTAGGACTTTTAGCATGCATGAGGCAATGTGAAGAATAAATGGGCTTTGGGAAGAACTCATGCTTGGAAATTTACAGCATGATGGCTTAATACCCAACAGAAATAATGAACCTGAATCTCTGAGAATATGGTTGTCACCTCGTTCAGGAGTCTCCCATAAGAACAGTCACATAGTAAATATTCTGCAATTGTTTTATTTTGTCTTTACTTTGGTATCTCTTGATAAGAACCTTCAGGTTAGGCTTTCAGTTCATTGTTGTGTTTTTATATTTGAACAATCTTCTTAATAAAATAAAATAAAATAAAAGTTAGCTGGGTGTGTTGGTGCGTACCTGTAGTTCCAGCTACTTAGGAGGCTAAGGCAGGAGAATCTCTTGAAACCGGGAGGCCGAGGGTCGCAATGAGCCAACATCGCACCACTGCACTCCAGCCTGGGTGACATAGCAAGACTCCATCTCAAAAAAAAAAAAACAGTTTTCAAGATTTATCCATGTTGTGGCATGTGTAAGAATTTCCTTCTTTAATGCTGAATAATATTTCACTGACTGAATACACTACATTTTGTTCACACATTCATTCATCAATGGACACTTTAATTTCTTCTGCCTTTGGTGTTGTGAGTAATGTTGCTATCAACTTTGGTGTACAATATGTACACCAATATGCTTTCAATTCTTTTTGGTATATGCCCAGAAGTGGAACTGCTGAATCACATACACTACTTTTTAAATTTTGTGGAACTGGCATGCTCTTTTCCACAGTGGCTGTACATAAAGTGGCTGCACCATTTTATGTACACAAGAGTTCCAATTTCTCCCATTCTCAACAAAACTTATTTTCTGCTGCTCTTTAAAAATAGTAATCACTCTAATGGGTATAAGGTAATATCTCACTGTGGTTTTTATTGCGCATCTTTTCACGTCATATTGGCCATTTGTATATCTTCTTTGAAGACATATCTATTGAAATCCTTTGCCCGTTTTTTAATCAAGTTTTTATTTTTGTTGTTGTTGAGTTGTAGGAGTTCTTTATATATTTTGGATATTAATCCCTTGTTAGACACATGATTTGCAAATCTTTTCTCCTATAATGTGGGTTGCCTTTTTACTCTGTTACTTGTGTCCTTTGATAAAAAGTTTTGAATTTTGAAAAAAAATTCACTTTTTCCCTGTGTTTTTGGTGTCATACCCAAGAAACGAGTGACAAATAGTTCATTTACTTTTAGCAAATTCTGTCTGATAAGTCAAAAAAGATTATTTACAATGCAAAACAATTAGATTGGTTTTTCACATTCAAAACACAGGATATTAAAAATAAACAAAATCGAAGTTGGCAAACTCTGGGACTTTATTGAAACTTTAACTTTTGAAAAAACATTACTTTTTTTTTTGTTTAGTTAATTACTTTACCTGAGGTTTCTAGTTCATGTTTAGTTCATGGATGCTTTCAAATGGAAATAAAATGAGAACTCTTTTGAAGTCTACATCTATGTGTTATGTGTCTTTGTTTTGTCAAACCTCCTAGTAGAGTTAATAGCAAAGAATAGCTACTCAATATACCCTTAAAATAATATTAACCCAGGTGGTACTCTTTGATAGTATTTACACCATATATTCATTTTATAGTTGAACAAATTGATATCTTGGGAGGCAAAATAATCCAAGTGATTAATACTGAATATAAAACAGATACCTTGCTTGTACATAGAACAAAAATACTTGGGTTTAGATGTTTAGATAGCCTGTCTGAACACACAGGACAATGGATACCTGTGGGATGTAGGTGTGCATATCATGTTGCACTTTAATTGTGAGCAGGTGGTGCAAGGGGGACATGAAGATAAATGTCGGGCCCCCAAGAAAATTTATTCTAAGAGTTTACCCTTAGTCCTATAAGTGCTCCTGAAAACTCTCACCCTGCCCCTTGAGGCTTCCCACAACTCATGCATTTCCCAGGTATTAGCAAAGTATAGTGACAGATGCTGAGAAACCATCTGTGTAAATTGCCATCTTGGCCGACCAGGTGTCTTTTCTTCCCCCCTCCCCCCGCCCCAAGATGAAGTCTTGCTCTGTTGCCCAGGCTGGAGTGCAGTGGTGCAATCTCGGCTTACCGCAACCTCCCCCTCCCAGGCAATTCTCCTGCCTCAGCCTCCTGAGTAGCTGGGATTACAGGTGCACACCACCATGGCCAGCTAATTTTTGTATTTTCAGTAGAGACAGGGTTTCACCATGTTGACCAGGATGGTCCTGCATTCCTAACCTTGTGATCTGCCCACCTCAGCCTCCCAAAGTGCTGGGATTATAGGTGTGAGCCACCGCGCCCGGCTGGCATCTGACTTTTAAACTCATTTTGTTTGACAACATTTATAGTAGTTTAGGCCTTAAGGGGACTTCCAAGGCATTAGTTTCATATGCCCTTCTTTTCAGATGGAGAAAAAGAGGCCAAAGGAGGCAGTCACTTGATACAAATAAATGGCCAGTAAGTGGTGTGATCCAGATCTTAAAGGGACTCCCAGATCCAATGCTTTTACTGTTATCCCTCTGTATTCATGGGGGATTGGCACCAGGATCCCCAGTGTTGCCAAAATCTAAGGATACTTTAGTTCTTTATATAAAATGGCATAGTATTTGCATTTAATCTATGCACATCCTCCTGTATACTTTAAGTACTCTCTAGATTACTTATAATAGCTAATACAGTGTAAATGCTATGTAAGTAGTTGTTATACTATATTTTTAAAATTTATGTTATTTTTGTATTGTTTTAAAATTTTTTTGAATATTTTTTCATACATGGTTGGTTGAATTAACAAATGTGGAATCCATACATAGAGAGAGCCAACTGTATATTGTTAGAAATGTCACCAGAGGCAGAAACAAAAAAGGGACTATAGATATGCATTCCAGGAACTGACTTTCTCCTTGTCTTCTAGAAGCTTGTTCACCCTCAGCCTTCCACAAAGCCAGAAAATCTTTGGCTTCTAGCACTCTGACTCTCCCAAACCTACTAATAAAGCCATGAGGATCCTGAACATGGGGACTTCCTTACTCCAGCCCCAGGGCCTCTTTAGCTGAATCCACTGCCACCAGAAATGTGATGACTGGACTCTTTCCCAATTTTCTCCACTCTCAGCTACCTTTGATGAAGGGGGCTTCATTCTGTAAAGATTAGCATAGCTTGCTACTGGAGGTATTCCTGTTGCTGTATTCACAAAAAATTGTATTGGCAAGATTGACAATTTTCTAAAATGCTCAAATTTATCTGACCTTACAAATAACATCCACTGGAAAATTATCAGACATCTGTGAGAGTCATTTTGGGTTGAATTAAATTTTTGATGTGCTGTGAAATTGGGTCAGTGCATTAGAATTACATTTTAATAGTTATGAATGCACTCATAAAATGTTCTTCCATGCAAATTGGCAACACTCCCAGACTTGAGGAAGCTTTGAAGAGATGAATTTCAAAATTCCTGATTAGCAAATATGTGCAAGAAGTCAGAAAAGACACATCAAGAATTTTCTAATAATGTACACAATAAATTCTAGATTTATCTTACTATTATGATCTTAAATGGGGTATTTGCACTGAAAAGGCAACATTATTCAACGCTTTGTGTAGAAAGCAGGAAATTTATAAAAGGAGAAGCTGATCTTTCTTCTTAGAGTTTGTGGTTCCTGTGAAGTCATTATACTTAGTCAACTGTTTTCTGGATTGCTTAACAGAGTAAAAATAGGACAAAGCAATGAAAGTTGTGGAGACTCAGATTTCTACTGTATGTTATAAAGAACTTCTTAACAACGCACTGCCTTGTGAGGGAAAAAATTGCAGCTCATGCAGAATGGCTAAGCAGAAGGTGGACAACTATCTTTCAGGGATATTATAGAGGAGGAGTTTCCAATCTTTTGGCTTCCCTGGGCCACATTGGAAAAATAAGAATTGTCTTGGGCCACACATAAAATACATTAACACTAATGCTAGCACATAAAATACACTAACATTAGCATATAAAATGCACTAACACTAATTCTAGCTGATGAGCAAAAGTTGCAAAAAAAATTTCATAATGTTTTAAGAAAGTTTATGAATTTATGTTGGCCCACATTCAAAGTCGTCCTGGGTTGCAGGCAGCCCACAGACTGTGGGTTGGACAAGTGTCTCATAGAAGATACCACATAATATTGGATGAGAAGTGGACTCAATGACTCTCAAGAACCTTTTGATTTTAAGAGTGGGCTGGCGTAGTCTAAAAAATAGAGCCAAAAGATTCCTGGGTTGCCTGGTGGAATCACTGATAAGTAATAAGTCTCAGAAATGAATTTTCACCTAACCGAATTTATAAGTTAGTAGTACTAAACTTACCTTTCTGGAACCCACATAGAAACTAAGGGACAGACAGCTTTGGATGCAAAACTAACTCAAGTGGAGCTGGAGGAACCTGGCAGGTTACACAAACTTAAACACCTTGCAGGGCCAGCAGGTCCTCTGAAGCCAGGTATAAGACAGGAGTGTAGTGGATGTTGAGGACCAGCTTCAGAACACGTTCAAAACGTAAAGCATTTTTGATTTCCTTTCTTATCAAATCATTGCCATCAACCCTAATCCTTTACATTAGGAACACATAGGAGATAAACAAGAGAACTCTGGAGCAAATGGCCAAGACTACACAAGAAATCTTTGTTGGGGTCCAACCATGGCCCATCCCCAGTGAATGTTAGCACAGTAGAGTGTAGAGTTTTCTTCAGTTTCTAAAAGCTTACACAAGGCAAAGGTGAATGTTCACCTCGGTGCCCTTCAATTTCATCACATCCTGCATTCACATCATGTCTCTTTTCCACACTCCTCTTCCTTACCCCTTCCCCTGAGTTCTTCCCTGTGATACCTGACTTCACCAGTGCCTCATATGCGGGACCTATTCTTCTGCCTCCTCTGAATCAACATTTTACCTAAGTTACTACTTCATCCCTCTAGACCCTCTACATATGTTATGGAGTAAAATAATGGCAAGATTTAAAGACAAATAGAAACATACTCTGGGTGCCTCTTCCAAGATATTTGCATAGTAGTCAAGTTTTCTTATAACTGAAAAACCATTTCATTAAATACTGCTTCCGTAATTGTAAATTCCATGCAGGTAATCAGCAGTTAAGGGCAATTTTTTTTTTTTTTTTTTTTGAGACGGAGTCTTGCTCTGTCGCCCAGGCTAGAGTGCAGTGGCGCGATCTCCCGGGTTCATGCCATTCTCCTGCCTCAGCCTCCTGAGTAGCTGGGACTACAGGCGCTCTCCACCACACTCGGCTAATTTTTTTGTATATTTAGTAGAGATGGGGTTTCACCGTGTTAGCTAGGATGGTCTTGATCTCCTGACTTCGTGATCTGCCCGCCTTGGCCTCCCAAAGTGCTGGGATTACAGGTGTGAGCCACTGTGCCCGGCCAGGGCAATTGTTTAAGGTATTCTTCGGTTGTGCATCCCCCGTCCCACCAGGTAGGTCAGCCCCTCTACTTCTGTGCATAAACCTGGAAATGATGCAATGGAGATGATTTTAAAATCCCTTACTACAATCTGTACTCATTCGACAAAATTTAACCAGTTTCTTCTGTGGAGGAGTTATTGTACTCTTCAACAAGCAGCATTACTGATCTATGGATAACATTATTATACTAAAGCACTTTATTTTTTTTTCTAAAAGTTTATGCATTTATGGCCTCTGAGGTTAAGCCTATTATTTTTACTTCATTGAGTATGATTTTGCTACATTTTTAAAGGAATTCATTTAAGTGTTATTTGACATTTAGACTGAAATGATTTTTCAGTTTGTTTGGAAGAAACACTTTTAAAAAGTTAAGAAGTCAGAAGTCTACAAGTCAATGGAGATAAAATATGAAAACAAGGACTTGGTTTTAAAAAGTTGTAATCACAACTGCTAAAATTAAGTCAACTTACTAGAACCTTCTGAAAACAAACATATATGCAAATACCGTAAAATATATGGATTATACCACAAAAACCCAAACACAGGGAACCTATGATAGTCATTTTTTCTGTCAAAAACCAAGGCAAAACTGGTTCTAATTTGCTTCCATTGAACCAAAGTTGTGAAATAGAATAGGGATGATCAAAGCAACCATTTTCTCAAACTTTCTCTTATGCCAAACCTTTTAGCCAAACTGCTAGAGAAAATTAAAACCGAAGTTTCATCCTCTTTTTTCCTTTGTCTAATCAGTGCTTGGGAGAGAAAATAACATAGGTAGGATTCCTTGGTTTACTGGATAATCGAGACTCTCAGCTAAAAACAAAAACTTTTGTAGTATTTATAGAGGATGACAACTCCAGTTTTGAAATCTAGAAGGCAGTGATTAAAAGAATTTGTTTTTCTCCTCTCCTCTCAAGAATGTATCGTACTTGCATTAAGAAGGAAAATGAAGCTCGGCGTCTAACATGCTCACCTTAAAAAGTACCTCTCAGCCAGGTGGGTGCAGTGTTCTGGGAAGTCTTCGCATGCCTCCACCGCAGAGAGCTCCGCGCTCTTCAGAAGACGGGACCACTCTCCTTGGGCAGGGAAGACCCTGCTCCTACAGCTGGAAAATGGACCGGAGGCAGCTTGGAGCTGACTTTCTTTGCGCCGCCTGCCAAAGGCTCCTCAGTAGCATTGCGAGAATCCAGGGCCCAGATTCAGGGCTGGTTGAAGTTACAGTTTTTTTCCATCTCCGCTTTGAAAATACAGAAAATGACCGAGATGAAAATACCAGTGACAGCCATTAAATAAAAGATAATAAAAATGGCCAAAGCAAGCATGAGATCCACAACGAAAATAATCAGTTTTGCCAACATGTTGGCATTTCTTCTCGTTCACAGAATGTATTTCAAAAGTCCCAAAGGCACCTACCATGTGATTATGTCTTTGTAAAATGTGGGCAGGAATAAGGACATTTCTAAACATGCTGAAGAGTGTTGTAATTCTTCTAAGTATCTACCAGGAAGGCTGGTTTAATGAAAGTTTTGATTTCCCAACTGGTACAAAACAGTGGCTAAAGGTAAAGTGTGGAATATTGCTTCACTGTGGGGACTCTAATGGGGAGAAGTCCAAGAATTTATTTCATCTTATAACTGTGTAATTACTGATTTTAATTTCCACGGGGTATAGACACCCTAATGTGCATTTATAGCATAAAAGGCTATTATAGATATCTGATGTTTCTTAGAAAATTAAAATGTGCCAGTCCAGTGTAAAGGGAAAATAAAGCCATTTTCAAACATGCAAAGCTTCAGAAAGTTTATTTCTTTTGTGTAGTTTTTTTAAAGTTACTAGAGAATATAATTCAATAAATTATTTTGCTTGCTGAAAGAGAAATACTTGGCATGTAAGAAACTGCAAATTTAGCCAATAGAGCAATGAAATTAAATCCCAGAATCATAGCTCAGCAGCAGACATACAAGGCAATAAATTCAAATTAGGAAAGGAACTTAGTGAGCTACCAGAGATAGGCTTTAAGAAGACAGTCACTTTTCTATGTTAAGTGGTACGATGAAAAAGCATGATGATCTAAAAATAAAATGACCAGTATATATCTTAGTTAACAAGGTATATGAAAGGTAAGAAGAGAATTCAAGAAAAACCACAACGTTGAATAATGAGCCATGATCCTCATATGAAACAAACTAAACTGAAGGACAATTCTGAGAAATTGATAAAATACAGGAAATGAGACTTTATTTGTCCTTAATATTCAGAACGTTTCTTCTTTAAGTAGCACAGATTGAGAGTGGGAGATTGTACTTCCAAAGGGTTCAATCACACTGCTTGATTGTACAATGAAATTGCCAAACTCACAATATTTCAAATACTGTCACATGTTTTACATTTCTAGAGACCTAAAACAAGACAAGAAAATTAAACTTATTAAAGTGATAGAACAAAATAAAAAGGTTATGAACTTTAACAATTTAAAAGTAATGATACAGCTTGACAAAAGTTGGGAGGCATAGTGGGAGAGGTGGAGAGAAGTGAGGGAATATTAGTTTCCACACTTTGCATAGCTGGAATTCAAAGGATATTGTCTAATACTAGCATAAGAAAAGAAGAGTAGGTATAGTTTTCAAAATAATAAAGAAGACTGATGGGAGATCTAAAAATACATATTTAATGAGATTTGTAAGATAGAATGCGTAGCACAGGATGTTGAATTCTTCATTTTTTGGCAGGAAATTAGCAAATACTGTTTAAAACTGCTAAACAAAAAATTTGATTTATTTAGCATATTATCTAGATCTTTACTGTCCAGTATGATAGCCACTAGCTACATGTGGCCATTGAACACTTGAAATGTAACTAATCTGAATTAATATGTGCTATAAGTATAAATACAGTTAAGATAAAACATAAAATTTAAAATATTCATTTTTAAATGTTGACTATGTTGACTATAAGTGAAATAATAACATTGTGGATAAATGAGATTACATAAAATGTATCATTAACATTATTTTCACCTGTTTCTTTTTACTTTTTAAAATGTGACTACTAGACAGATTAAACGTGGTTCACACTATGCTTCTATTGAACAGCAGTGATTTAGAATTTCCAAGCTAATCATCACAAGAACCAAAACCAAAAAATGTTAAACATAGTCCTCTTTGGAAAGTAGGACAGTTGTAGGGATAGAGGAAGACTTTATATTTTTATTTTGTGCTCTTTTGCGTAGCCTGAATTTTTATTATCAAGTCCATGCATTTATTGACTGAAATACACATAAAATATAATGTATAATGAATAAAAATTATAGTCCATTTTTAAAGAGTGTATTAGCGGGGTGAACTGAAAGCAAAAATCAAACAAATGAAATAAGAAGAGTAATTTAGATAAAATGTAAAAACAACACACCTATAGGAAAAGAATGAAAGGGAAGTGTAGATAATTATAATTATATTTTAGATAAGAAACGTATTATAATCTATGTTTTAGATATTAAATTTAGATTTTAAAATGTATTATAGTAATCAATAGTGCATTTTTTAAACTTACGATCCAGTTTTAGAAATCATTGGGTAGTTTTCTACATATTGGATTAAATAATAATTTTTAATAGCCAGTAGAAGATGGCAATGTAATGATTAATACAGTGTACTTAGCTTTATGCTTAAGTAATATACACATGCTCCAATTTAACAAAGAGATAAATTTGGCAGTAATCGTTCCCACTAAGGAAGCTTGTCCCCAACTACAAGAACTAATGAAGATTTTCAGAATTGAACACCCTCAAGTATTATCTCAGCTTCAACTCCCTAATTTTGCAGAACTGCTAGAGAAGTAACAAAGGCAGGGAAAGAATCTAGATTTTTCTAATTGCAATGTTTAAAGACAGAATGAAAGTAAATTCACATGCAACATTTACTAAAATCAAATGTAGAGTCAACATTTCTCAGGAACATCAAGTAAAACTAAATAAATATTAGTATTAATTGGAAAAAATACTGAGTTCAGTCTTTCATAATGAAGAGCAAATTTTTAGAGGTCACTGGGGAGAAAACTCTGTTCCTTTAAGAATTTGTTCCATCAAAAATGCCAGTAAAGTTGTCAGAGGAGCAGACAGAAATGTAACATCCATATGAATCAACTGTCCTTTTGAATATTTGTTTTTAAATTTGCTCCACTGTGTGATTTTAAAAAGAGAGGAATATATCCTGCTTTCACGTTCAGTTGTCTTAATTTCCCTTTAGATCATCCTTCCTTTGGCCAAAACTTTGTTTTCTACTGATACTTGCATACGATGGCCTATGCTAGTAGGTTAAATATCCTCAGCCTTTAAGGTATCTGACGGTGAATTTTAATTAAAAATAACTTCTTTTAAAGAATAGATTTTGAAAGAAAAGATGGAAAAAGATGAAAAGATAGGAAAAGAGAAAAGGGGAATTGAGGCACTAAGAAACATCATGGAATTCAAGGCCGGGCCCAGTGTCGGAAGCCTGTAATCCCAGCACTTTGGGATGCCAAAGCTGGAGAACTGCTTGAGTCCAGTTTGAGACCAGCCTGGGAAACATAGTGAGATCCTGGTCTTTATAAAAAATAAAAAAATAAGCCAGGCATGGTGGCTTATGCTTGTAGTCCTAGCTACTTGGGAGACTGAGGTGGGAAGATCACTGGAGTCCCCACTGCACTCCATCCTGGGAGACAGAGGGAGGCTCTGACTGACAAAAAAAAAAGAAAAGAAAAGAAAAGAAAAGAAAGAAAAAAAAGAAAAGAAAATGATACAGGAAGAGTTGGGCTCAGAGAAGATTATAGCAAACTTCACCTACTGTACAGATTTGGAACTCCAGGTGCCTGGCTAGTGTGAGACCATGAGGGCATGAATTGGAATTGTGGCTTTTAATGTCCTTCCACATAAAAACTGGTGTGATTTCAATTGTAGATTGATTTGTGGCTCAAGACTAAAAGGATCACAGAAATTCTTTTCATCAAGTTCAAGAACTTTGGGTTTTTATCATAGAACAGATTTAAGAAAAAGTTTTTAGATCTAGGACTAAGTATGGTAGAGAACAGTGCTTTAAGATATAAAGAGGTTTGCTGACATGTATTTTATTGATGGATGAGTTTTTTCTGAATATAAATCAGATCTTATTTTTAACTGCCAAAAATCACGTTTAACTTGTCACCCTAAAGAGCTCCCAAAATATACTTCCAATTATTTAAAATGCATTTTAACCAGTAGCAATGAAGGCTGCAGTCCATTTAAAACTACTGCAGTTGACTATTGCAGCTAAATCACCCATTTAATATCTCTTACTTTTCAGATCATCAAATCCCATAAGACTTACTATAAATCTTTTCACTTCCACCCCAAAATGATTTCGGCAGATACATTGTGAATTAAATGATGCTGTAACTTGATTTATGTACATCTGGACTTTCAACCCAATGGCTTCCCAGAACTCAATCAATCTTTATGAAGTCCTGGTAACGTACTCGAAAAGGACTGCAATGCAGTGAGTTATAAATGAAGCCTGGATTTTTGCCAATGTTACTAAATAAGGAGCTGTGCGACCTGGCCCGTGCTTTATAGCTGCTGATGGAGGAGCACTTCCACTTTGGGCTCAGCAGCTCCCTGGGCTATGTTTCCTGCCCTCTCAAGTCAGCTACCATGCCCTGAAATGACTTTTTATTTTTTTCACTGTGCCACTGCTGAGAAAGGTTGAGAAGAGTTTCAATGCTTAGACTCCTTGAATTTTTATTTTATAGAGTTAGTTGAAGTTTCTACAGCTTGCTTGTATTTTCACCCTATTAATTTATTCAGATAGGAGCCTCCTTATGCCTAATCTAATGTAATTCAGTAAGTCTGATCACTGTATTTTCATTCCCAATATTAAGGGACTCTCCATTCTTATAAAGGATTAAACTTCCCTTCCCCGTTGACATCAGGCTTGGCCACATGACTTGCTTTGGCCAATAAAATGTGGTCAGAAATGTCAGAAGCCAGTTCTGAGCCAAAGCTCTAAGAACCACTCTGTGGTTTCACATTATTTTCTTCTCACAGCCAGTGGCCTGGTAGGTCCCAGGTAGGGGCTGCTCATTCAGCCTGCGTGGGTTCCAGATACAAGAGCCTAAGTCAATCTATGATTAACATGTAAAATGAGAAAGAAAGAAAACTGTTTGTTGTAAGCTACCAAAATTTGGAGATGGGGGTGTCTTTGGTTACTGTAGCATAACACAGCACAAGCTGACTGATACAATAAGCATCCGACATAGAAACTGTAAGAAACACTTGAACAGGAATAAACCAAGAAAGCTCAGCAAAGCTTTAGCCAATGAGAGTGGTATCTTATTTTCTTAAGATTTGGGACTTCTATACTTCTGTCCTATCATCCTTACGTATCCTTGGGAAAATATTGGAGACTGTGCAAGTTGCTTTCAGGAATGCTATATTGCCTATACTTGAAGGCATCTAGTAATCTCTTTTTTCTTGCCAAAGTGAAGACAGGTCTGGAATCTTAAAGTCTGAAGACCACTCTCTTTCCCCTTCTTCCTTGAGGTCAGCATTAAACTGGCCACTATAGACTTCTCAGACAAGAACTTGTAACTGGGAAGAGTCGTGGAAGAGCAGGCTGACTCTATTTATTCTGATACCTACAGAGATGGGTGGGCATGAAATTCCAGGTAGCACAGTGGTCAAGTGCAGAGAAATATCTGTGGTAGACCAACCTACCACAGTCTGTGTGTAGACCAGTCTAGATGGCACTTATATTCAAGGGAGATGTAATTTTTGGCAAGTCAGGAATTATCCAAAGAAAAATGAAATGTGATTCAAGGAAGATCATCAGGCCACAAATCATTAGTGCCTTGGTTCTAAATTCAGTTGCACCTTTAATAGCTTGTTATATAAACTTTAATGTCCATTTTTGCCTCTAAAAATGATACGCAAAGATTGTGTGAGTTTTTCAGACTATCTGAGCTTTAATTCCAGCTAGCTTAGTTGTTGTATATCCTTGGGAAGCAACTTAACTTTTCTCTATTTTAGTCTCTTTTGTTGGAAAAGGGGAAAAATAATAGTACCTACCTCATACAGCCATTCCAAGATTAAATAATTTAATAGGTATAAAGTGCTGGAAAAGTGCCTTAAGTATTCAAACTTAAGCTGGCGTTATTAGCGATCTTTCCTATCTTAAAAAGTTGCTTAGATTATCAGGTGCATAGAAAGAACTTTATAAACTTTATGAAGCATTATTTTCATTTTTTGCATATATTTTTTAGAGAGAGAGTCTCACTGTGTCACCCAGTCTAGAGTACAGTGGTGCAGTCATAGCTTACTGCAACCTCGAACTCCTGGGCTCAAGCAATCCTCTTGCCTTAGCCTCCCCAGTAGCTGGGACTACAGTTGCACACTACCACACCCAGGTGTTTATTTATTTAAAAAAAAAATTTTTAGAGATGGAGTCTTGCCATGTTACCCAGACTTGTCTCAGATTCTGACCTCAAGCAATCCTTCTGCCTCAGCCTCCAGAGCTGTTGGGATTAGAGGTGTGAGTACCATGCCCAGCTGAGGCATCATTTTTGTTGCTCCTTATTTCTCACTTTACTGTACAATGCAACTTATTTTTCTTTGTTTGCAAATCTTCGAGGGGTAGCAATAATTGAAGATACTTAATGAATTAGTTTGAAGAGGCCAGTATCTTCTTGTATGACCACTGGAATCAGAAACAATTTATCTTCACAAATCAGTCTGAAAATTCATGTCCAATATGGTAAAATATTCTTAATTTGGTTGATAATTTGTGTCAAATTTTAATCCCAAGGTGACTTCCTCTTCACAGCTGGACATCTTTCCAAACCATGAAGACTGATTTGACTAACACTAGGATGATAAATACCATCACAGATAAAAAAAGAAAAAATTCCATTCTCCATGCCTAAAGCAGTACTTTAAAGAGACTTTGCTATTTATTAACTATTCATATTGCTGCTTTTTCCTGTACCATAGCTAATGCTTCTTTTGAAAACTATTTTTAATTTTATGGAAGTTTATTACAAATTATCTTTTTATTTTATAAACTGTATTAGTCCATTTTCATGCTGCTATGAAGAAATACCTGAGACTGGGTAATTATATAAAGAAAAGAGGTTTAATTGATTCACACTTCCACATGGATGGGGAGGCCTCGGAAAACTTACAATCATGGCAGAAGGGGAAGCAAACATGTTCTTCCTCACATGGTGGCAGGAGAGAGAAGTGCAGAGTGACAGGGGGGAAAGCCCCTTATAAAACCATCAGATCTTGTGAGAACTTGCTCATTATCACCAGAACAGCATGAGGGGACTGCCTTCATAATCTCCCTCCCACGAGGTCCCTCCCTCAACATGTGGGGATTACAATTAGGATTACAGTTCAAGATGAGATTTGAGTGGGGACACAGAGCCAGATCATGTAACAAACTTCAAGAACTATTCCCAAATAGTTCCCTTCCCCCCACCAAAAGATAACTGTGGAATAATTCTACCAAATGTTATGGAAATCAAATGTATTCTGAGGAGCTTCTGAATATCCTCTATTTGCAAAGACTCCTATTCCAGTGGGTGTATTTATCTCCTCTGCATGTGGATGTCTTTTAGGATCAGCTGAGCAATATGAGAGATCTATTGAATCCTTGCAACCTTCATATAAAAACTACACGTTGGCCATAGCTTTGGCCTAGAACACAAAAATTGAGCACTTCAGTTCAACAAGACAGTGATAAGTGGTGGAGCTCAGACAAGAGAGACAAAGAAATGACACTGCCACCTTTTGGAGGATTCAGAAGTTAGGGATATGTGTTTGTCTTGTGCTCTTTCTGGCAAATATTTTCCCCCTATGCGGCATCGTGTCTTTTGCTGGGCATTACAGATAGCAATAGCACCACCTATTGCCTATTCTGTTGATTTGCTGTCAGGAGGATTTTCCTAACGACTCATATACAGATACAGAGGATGCAGCTTACAGTTTGACATTTATCACCCTACCCTTGTTATCTTAATGAGCATCTTTGTTGTATAGCAGTTTTATGGTTAGCTCAAAAGCTCACCACTCTTAAAAAGACATTTTAAAATAAACCATTTCTTAGCTCCTAAACTCTCTCTTCTTCAAAATAACAAATTGTGTCAAGTAGAGGGTGACTAAGTGACTCATCTCAGGAGGTATCTAAAGTTAACTTTAATAACACAAGCTAACTAACTAACCTAATTCTGTTTTATTTCTTTAACCTCAAGTACTGTTTCTGCTTTCAGGAATAGACATGCTAGAGTTATGAGTTGATGTTAACTTCTTTTTTTTAAATGCAACTACTCTTTTTTTAAGTACAACTACAAGTTGTACTTGGTATTTGTATGCAATGGAATCTTGGGAGAGTTTTATGAATATGTTATTTATTTAAAGATCCTTATTGGAGAAGGCATGGAAATTCTGTTTTATTCCTACTTTTGCTGAATTGTGAAACTGACTGGATGAAATATGAGTCAAGATTGTTTTGAAGTTGTGTGTAATGATCTTCAGATCCAGAATGACTTCTAAAGAAATAATTAAAGTGAGTATGAATAGTCTTACCTACAGCTTCGTGATGTTGGGCTATATTAAGGCAATGACTCACACACAGTAAGGGATGTGAAATGTTTGAAAAACCAGGGAAGGGAAGATGGAATTAGTACAGAGATTATCGAATCACAGCATATGAAGTGCAGGCTCAAAGCAGAGCCTAGGACAGGGATCCCTGTGTGTGTGTGATGTACTGAGAAATCACTCTTCAGGGTGAACTCCCAAGGGGATCAAAAGAGATGAGGAAGGATTGCAAGGATGTGGTCTCAGGCAAGGTCTAACCTCAGGCAGATCCCAACCTCAGGCAGATCCCATGGGGGGAGCTCTAAAACATAAGCCCCACCACAGATTTATATCCCCATATCACTCGGTCATTGCTGTTTGTCCATGGTTACGTAGAGGGAAGACAAATCTTTCCTAGCAAGACACCCCTTTTGCGCTGAAAGTAGTCCTCTGGAGAAAGAGTGCCTGGAAGCCATTTGGCATCTAACCTTCACAGCAACTGGGTGATGAGCATATGGAATGCCTAGGAACTGAAGGTAGACTTCAGACAAGAATGCAACTGGAAAGAACCCAGGCTGTTGCTGATGAGCTACACGAAGGCATTAAATGCAAAAGACAAAGAAAGGACTGATGGGAGAGACAACTGCTTTTTATTCTTACCTAACATGTGGACAAAGCAGGGGTTAGGGAGACTGACCCCCTGCACAGTCTAAAATCTGTGTATGACTTTAGACTCCTTCAAAACTTAACTACTAATAGCCTACTATTGATTAGAAGCCTTTACTAATAACATAAACAGTTGATTAACACATATTTTGTATGTTATGTGTATTATCTACTGTAGTCTTATAATAAAGTAATCTAGAGAAAGGAAAATGTTATTAAGAAAATCCTAAGGAAGATAAAATATATTTACTATCCATTAAGTGATAGTGGGTCATTATAAAGGTTTTCAGTCTCATCATCTTCACATTGAATAGGCTGAAGAGGAGTAGAAAGACAAGAAATAGGTCTTGTTCTCTCAGGGGCGACAGAGGAGGAAGAGATGAAGGAGATGAAAGGGGAAGCAGGAGAGGCAGGCACACTGAGTGTAACTTTTATTGAAAAAGCATGCATTTAAGTGGACCTGCACAGTTCAAATCCATGCTGTTCAAGCGTCAGCTGTGTATTATCAGTCAGTTACATTTAAAATAAAATTTTGAAGCTAGATATATAATTCATTGCAAGCTTATTTCTAATTTAGCCAGACTAGTTAGAGTTATAACCCCTCACCCCAGAGACTAATTAGAACTTTTTCCCGCCAAAGGATCATGAGCAGGTGCCTCAACCATTTATTCTGTAGATAGCTCTGAACCAAGTTGAATCCTAGGCTAGGAAGCAAGACAATATAGAAGAATGACCCTTGTGTCTAGAATCACATAACTTATTTCAGCCTTGACTAGCGCAATTTAAAATGGATATAACAAAACTGTATTAATCAGTGTCCCAACATAAACCAAATGGAATTCTCGCGATAGGATAATTCCAAGAAGTTTTAACAAAGGGCTGTTTACAAAAGTTTGGGTATAGGGGAACCACAATAGAGGGTGAAGTTGGTTGCAGCCACAATGATGAAGGAAGTGAGTGGTTCCCAGAACACAGAAGGAGAGACTCCTGTAGAGTTTGCTGCCTTGCAAGGAATGGTGACTTTTAGTAGATGGATGGAGCTAGCCCAGGATAATCTCTCTTCCCTCCCTCCATTTTTTTGGGGGCTCCCAATTGGCCCAGAGCAAACAAACAAAGTCAGAGGACACAGCAGTTCCACAAATGTAGCCAGCATAGGTCTGACTTCCGGGGAGGAGAGCAGGATGACAGAGGAAGAGAGAGGATCTTTATCTTAAGGGGCAAATGGAAGATGTCAGGCACAATTACTGAGGTGTCACAAGGTCCGAACTTCAATCATGAGCATCAGAGCATTTTGTAATCCACAGATGGCTATTGATACATGGGATAGTGGTTACTTGGTTGTTGTTTATTATTATTCTTGGCAAACCCCTTCTGATTTAGGAAGCAGTTGTTTAATAGGAGATTCTGTGGAACTTAAAAGAATAAGCATTTGTCATCAACAATTGAGAGAGTTGGCTTGAACATCTGTAGAACTTGCCTCAATAATGAGCCATATTTTTCCAACTTTTTCAGTATCTATTGATTCTTTGTTTTCAGAACTGAGCAAATTAGTGTAGAAAGCATGCATTTATCTCCAGAGTTTAGGAGATTACATTTCTAAATTTTGTATTTATAATCTATTTTGCAATCATAATGTCAATAGAGATTTCGTCTTAGTTTCATGTATAAATGCATTTGAGATTTACTATCAATCATTTTATTTAACATTTCTATTCCTGAGTTCTTCATTTTTTTTCAACTCCAAATTGACTGGACTTGATCCTCAGGAATTTCTTTTTTTCCAAAAAGAATTCACAGGCATGACAGGTTGTATACTTGAAAGGTTTGTTTCATCTTTACATTTGAAGGGAAATTTAGGGGGTATAAAATTCTTGGGTCACACTTTTTTCTTCTCAGTGGTTTATAAATATTACTCTAATCCTGTGGTACTTATTATTTCTGGAGGGAGACAGAAGCTAACCTTTTTCCCATGTATGTCACTTACTTTTTCTGTCTATAATTCCCATATGATTTTTTATCCTTGAAACACTGTAATTTCAGCAGGATGTATGTTGTTGTCTGTATTAGTTCGTTTTCATGCTGCTAATAAAGACATAGCTGAGACTGGATAATTTATAAAGGAATGAGGTTTAATGGACTCACAGTTCCACATGGCTGGGGAGGCCTCACAATCATGGAGGAAGGCAAAGGAGAAGCAAAGGCACATCTTACATGGTGGCAGCAACAGAGCTTGTGCAAGGGAACTCCATTTGTATAGTCATCAGATCTTGTGAAACTTATGATCTACCATGAGAACAGTATGGGGGAACTGCCCCCATGATTCAATTATCTTCATCTGCCCCACCCTTGACATGTGGGGATTATTACAATTCATGGTGAGATTTGGGTGGGGACACAGCTAGACCGTATCAGTGTCCATGGGAGGCTGACTGATGCCCTCTCTCCCCAAAGACAACTACATCTTAATCCCTAAAACTTCTGCACATGTAACCTTATGTGGAAAAAGGACTTAGTAGATGCAATTAAGGATTTTGAAATAGTGAGATTGTCTTAGATTAATCTAGGATGTGTAATCACAGTGTCCTTGGGAAAAAAAAAACAGAAGGGGACATGAAGATGAGAGCAGGGTTAGGGAGAAATTTGAAGATGCTACACTGCTGGCCTTGAAGATGAAGGGGCCCCGAGGCAAACAATTCAGGCAGGCCCTGGAAACCAGAAAAGGCAAGAAAGTTATTCTCCCCCGTAGCCTCCAGGAGGAAAGCAGCCCTGCTGCCTCCTTGATTTTAGCCCAGTGAAAACCATTTTGAGTGTCCAACGTCCAGAACTACAAGATAATTAACTTGCATTCTTTTAAACTGTTAAGTTTGTAATAATTTATCACAGCAGCAATAGGAAGCCAACAGAGTCCACCAAAACGTATCTCCCTATAGTTCCCTTTGTATGTCTTCCGTAAGTATCAATTCCTTTATAATTGTTTTCAATGATCTTTTCCATTTTGTTTTGTGTGATGCTTTTCAAGCCTGTCAATCATGATTTTGATTACACTTTCCACAGTGATGTTTCAATACCTGTTATTATTAGTGGGCCCTTTATCTCAGGAATGCTTTCATATTTTCATTCTGTTTTTTCCTTAGGCTCTGCAAGTTGATTTTTCATCTACTTTGCCTTACAATTTTGTTGCTTGAACTCTTATCTTTTGTTTGATGACATCCCTTAAAGGGGGATGTTTTTCCTTTTTCTTTCTTTCTTTTGGAGTCATCATGATGCTTGCCATTTTTTTGAAAATATGGGGACCTGTAAGTTTCTCTGGGACTCCTCTTGTTATACACCATATTTTCTTTGTCTACCTTTTACTTACATTATATCCTTTCCTTATTTTTATTTGGTGGTGTCTGTTAACAAGTCTCAAACTGGTACCTAATTGATATGCATTTTGAATGAGTACAGATATATGCTACATAATTTGTAGGGGAGTAAATCAGTGAGGTTCTGTGACAGTCTGGCTCTAATAAAATCTGTTGTTTCTGGCATCCTTTTGATACACATGATTTTCCTTTGGGCTTTTCATATATATCTCTACTTACAGCCTTCAAGAAATTGATATGGCTCACAACTAAATTTTTTAATTGCAAGCTGTCATTTCTCTTTCTCTTTTGTTCAGCATCGCAACCAGAGTTCTTGTATCTCACTTTAAGACTGGTGATGCAAGGCCACGTTTGTGCAGATTTCAGTTTGGGGCAACTACATTTCCATGGTTTGAGGTTGTAGCTCCCTTTTCTTTTCTTTCTTTCTTTTTTTTTTTTTTGTAGAGTTTTAAAAATTGAGACAATTTGCATAATATAAAATTCACCTTTTTAAAATGTACAATCCTGGAACATTTTTATCACCCCAAAAAGAAACTTTATACTTGTTGGCAATTACTTCCTATTCTCTCCTCCCCCTAGTTCCTGGCAACCACTAGTTTACTATCTCTATGTATTTACTTATTCTAGACGTTTTGTATAACTGGAATCATACTGTGCGTATGTGTGTGTGTGTGTGTGTGTGTGTGTCTGGCTTTTTTCACTTAGCAGAGTGTTTTCAAGGATCATCCACATTGTAGCATGTATCGGTACTTTATTTTCATTACCAAATAATCCTCCTTTGTGTGAATATACCACATTTTATTAATCTATTCATTTTTTGATGGACATTTGAGTTGTTTCCACTTTATGGCTATTATAAAGAGTGATACTACCATGAACATTTGTGTACACATTTTTACTTGGATATATTTTTAGCCCTCTTGCATACTCCTTTCTCTTTTGAACATTTTCCCTCTCTGTTTATTATTCTTTTTTGATACGTTTCAAGAGGGAATTGAAACAAAATGTTTTTACTTTTCCATCCTTTGTCAGAAATATCCTTATCTTATCTAAACCACAATTATGAAAACCAAAATCCAAAAGCTTATGTAAATTGCTGAAGGGCATCAGTCAGTTAACAATAGAGCTGGGAATAGAGGGCTTTTTGACTTTAGGACAGAGTATTTTATTCTCAGTTTCCATTATGTTCCCATAATACCTTGATTATTTTCTCCAAATCCTTCAGTTAGCTATTGCTGCATAATAAAATATCTTTATGTTTAGCAACACAAAACATAAACCATTTATTATTTCTCTGGAGTTTTCAGGTCAACTGTGTGGTTCTGCCGATCTGAGCTAGGTCTGGTGGGTCTCACTCACTCATTTTGGTCAGCTGCTGGTTGGCCAGGTAGCTTTATTGATTGTTACTGTGCTCTTTGACATATCCAGGATCTTGGCTGGGATGACTTTATTGCTGCTTCTCATGACCTCTCATCTTCCAGCAAGCTAGCCTAGACTTGTTCTCATGGCAAAGGCAGGGTTTCAAAAGAGAGAAGAAATATGCAAGTTCTTTGAAGGCCTGGACTCAGACCTGGCACACCATCCCTTCCTTATACTATGCTGATTCAAACTAGTTACATGGCCGGGACCAAATTCAAAGGGTGGAGAAATAGACTCCACCTCCTCCTGATGGGAGGTGCTGCATCTTAGTCTGTGTGGGTGCTATAGCAAAGTACCATAGTCTAGGTGGCTTATAAACAGCAGAAATTTATTTTTCACAAGTCTGGAGGCTGAGAAGTCCAAGATCAAGGTACCAACAGATTCAGTGTCAGCTGAAGGCTCACCTTCTGGTTCATAGAGGTTGTCTTCTCACTGTGTCCTCCTATGATAAAAGGGGTTGAAACCACCTTTGCAAAAGTTGTATCAGTGAGAAAATTATAACAGTTAGCTAAGATAACCCAACCCCCATGTTGCCTTCCCTTAATTATTCCTGGGCTATTGGGCCAAGCTAAATTTGGAAGACATTTAGGCTGTAGTGTAAATGATAATTGGCCTTGCTTTATAAAGCTAACGGGAAGCCATCAAGCTGGGGGAAGGAGTGGAGCCTGAGTCCTGCTAAGGTGCAGACATAAACAATTGTCAGCCATTTTGCTGATGTTATAAGATATGCATCTTCTGCAATTACTCCTGTGAATATCACCGTTATTGTAGATTGGCCTTTTGAGATATCTTTCCATTTTTTTTTGCATGTCTGACATCTGTGGGTCCACTTGGACTGCCAACCCAGCTCCTATGGCCCTACCCAGAAGCCATTCAGCCATCAGGAGGACAGCTTCAACCTCCTGTGATTTCATCTCCTCCTCAACCAATCAGCAGCAAGCACCTGTTACCGGGCCACCTCCACCCCTTCCACCAAAATGCCTTTGAAAAACCCCTAACCTACGAACTTTGAACAAGATGCTTTGAGTACGAACTCCATCTCCCACGTGGCATTGCCAGCCTCGTGTCTATTAAACTCTTTCTCTACTACAATGTCTGGCCTTTCTTTATGCAGTGGGCAGGAAGAACCCTTCAGGTGGTTACAGGGTGACTGAGCTCCCTAGGCCCGTTTTTAGAGGCCACTAATCCCATCGCTAAGGGCTCTGCCCTCATACTCTAGTTACCCTCAAAGGCTTCCCCTCCTAATACCACCACTTTAGGGGTTAGAATTTCAACATATTAGTTCTGTGGGGGCACAGATCATAGCAAGTTGCAGGCTCACATAATGTGGATACAGGAAGGGGTGAAAATTTGGGGTCATTTGGCAAGCAATCTACCACAATGCTTGTACTAGGAATTATCTTGCAATAATCATATGACAGTTGACAGGGAAATGGCAAAGAAAAAATAGTTTGAAGAAAAATAAAACTAGCACTGTGTATGGAGTTCTTATTGGAGTCAAATATCTATTTAGGGTTTTCTAGTAACACTTTATTCTAGATAGGCTGGTATGCAGGCTGTCCTTCAAATCTACTCCTAATTCTCCGGGTCTCCACCATGGTTTTGATGGTGCTTCTTGTATGCCATGGTGTTCTGCCTTTCCAAATTCCACCAGCTCTGGACTCTCAGCAGCATCTAGAATGTTCCTCTTATAACAGATGTGGAAGTTGATTATACAAATTGTGCCATTCTTGTCACACCCAACTAGATCAGAGTTGAGGGGCCAGGAATAAAAAGCACATGAGACACTTAGCACCTGATCCAAAAATTTTATTTTCCACAGGCCCAGCTGCTGAAACAGCCTGCTGTAGACCTAAGACCAGTTTTACCTCATAGCTACTGAAATGACCTGCTATGAGTCTAATACTAGTTTCACCTACAACCCTCACTTACCATTAAGAACCTACCAGCTCCCAAAAGCTTCCCTAGTGCCAATGAGCTTTCCTTCAAAACAGCATACAACATTTCCCTTTCTAATAAATGCCCCAATCTTCAGGCATACTGAAGACCACCCAGTCTGTGTGTATACCCCAAATTGCAATTCTGCGATTCCCAAATAAAACATTTAATTTAGAGATTTGTCTCTGTATTTTATTTTGACTTTGACACACATTCCTATAATAAATTTACATGTCTGCTTACCACATCCTGCCCTACTAGACCAAAACTCCTTGATGACAGAAGCATTGCCTAATACCATTTTGAATCATCTAGACTGTGGAAGCAGTTTAATAAATGTTTGTGAAATTAATAAATTAATGAATGAAGCCATAGCTGCCTTCTCTGACACATTGTGATTTTTCTCCTATGGCTTATTTTATGTATTATCTGTATTACTCCAGCTTTTTCCCGTTGTGATATATTGTACAATATGTGTGTATACATACATATATGCACACATATATACACACATGCACAAATACACACGTTTGTGTATGTATACATCTTAATACACACACCTACATTTTTGGTCTTGTATGGTTATTTAATTATTCCATTGTTGTTTCTTTTAATTAACTAATAATATGTAATATTCTTAACTCTAATTCTTAATTTATATTCTACATAATTTTAAAAAGAATTTGAGTTGACTTTTTTAAAGATACAAAATTGGTCATTATAGGTAAATATTTTTTGAAATGGAAGATCCCTTTAATGGTAGCAATGTTCTGCAAATTCAATTTCATATCATTGCTTTAGCAATTATGGTAAGTAGGGAAAAAAAACTGGGATCATATTTACAGAGAAACTCTTCTAAGAGGAATTGACATGGCTGCTTATGTAAGGAGCGTCATAGAATATAATCAATGTCATCTATGAAAGTAGTTTTGTAACATAAGCAGAAAATTGCCTCACTTGGCCATTTTTCACGATGACCTTCAATTAAACCCAAAGTATTAAACCATAGCTTAATGACGGCTTTCTGTGGAGAGCCAAGCTCAAGTGGCCTGGGAGAGCTTGTTTCAGGTGTTCCAGCTCAATAATGGTAAGGCTTAAAGAATATAGGATAACAAGGAACTGTTACACTCCTGAAGAAATGCCCTCAAGAATCTGCAACCTTCCTTTCTAATGGAAAGATGTCAAGATCAATGAGTTTAACACTGAACTCTCTAAAACATTCCAGAAATACATGTTTTCCTTATTGATTGAAGTGTGATCCACAGTAAAGTTCAGACACAGATTACCAGAATATATTACTGACATATTTATAAAAATTAGTTTCATAATAGAGGGCTTCTAGCAAAATACAAGAGAATCAAAGAAATGCTCCCAAAATATATTTAAGCAGGTATGCTTTCTCGCATATCTCAATGATCTGCTCCTTATGAGTAAAGCTTGTTCTTTTGTTTCCCCAAATTTAATAATGCAACCAATGAATCCATTCTGAATACATGAATAAAGACACAAAGCTAGGATTTTGCTACAGGGGGGCCATTATTGATGCTAAAGATGCAGGGAATACGGAAGGCAGATGCACTGGCCATTTTCTTTTGCCCTCCTTCCATATCCATTCTCAGCCTTCTCTGCTCTGCTCTGTGCCCCAGGAGGCTCATCACTCTAAATGGCAATACCTGCCTCCCTTGCACCTTGGCTTTCTTTTGGATTTGAGCAATGGGAGGCCCTTCTGCAGATCCCATGGTGAGAAAAGAGCTCAGATCCATTTCTTCCCCACTCCCTGTCAGCTTTGACTTTCCACTTCTAGAAATGGCTGAGTCCTTGCGTAACTATAGCATCTAACTGACAGTTCATCTTCCATGGCTCCAGCTCTCACTTGGCTCTGATAACTTCATCACTGCCCTGCATCCTTTAAGATCTGTGGATGATAGCCATGGATGCCTCATCTTTCCTCTTTTTGGTTCCTTTAACGTTGCCCATGCCTCTGTTAATAGATTCTTCATTTTATGTCTTTCACTAAATCATCTGAATAGAGTGCTGTTTCCTGCTAGAAATCCACTTACTAATTATCTATTGCAAACTTGTATTCAATTGTCATATCCTATCTCCTGTTTTAGTGGAGTTCTAGCAAGGAAACAGTGATGAGGAGTTTAATGTTATTTATAAAATTATATAACCTGATCATCTATTTAGAAAATAAAGGTATATTTCAGAATATTTGCTAGGCCACCATAGAGTTAAAGTGTGAGTGGAAGGCAAGATTTAGGTATTGCAATTAAAAGAATAGTGGGAATAAAGATGCAAGTCAGCTCCAACCTGGGTATGATGCTGTAGATATGTGCAGGTGTGCCTGTGGGTGTATGTGTGTGTGCGCACGCACATGTGTATGTGCATATGTGTGTGGTGCCTTTGCATGAATCAGATTAGGTGAGGGGATGAGATAATCCAGATACATGTTTTCCTGCAACAAACACTTGGCTAAGTATTTTAAGGGAGATATCAGGAAAAGAAAGCATATGAATTCCTATTTTAATTTCATAACCATGACAAAGGATTAAGTGGTAAATAAAGACCCAATGAGAATTAACTGACAAGACGGTGGCTTCAAGGGAGAAGCCCGTATTTCTGGTTTTTCTAGGAGCCAGAACATACAGGCTTCTCTTTCTCTCCCAGGAGTTACCACTACCGTGCCTATCAGGACAAACTTTTCTTTATAAGCCTCCAACTTCATCTTTCACAGAGTGATGTAATCAACAGATGGAGTTAATTGAAGGCTGGAGAGGAGAAGGGACTTCAGCAGAAGCTACCAGTCACTCTTTGATAGAGTCTGAATCCTGTCTCTGTGCTCACTTTTGCCTCCTTGTTGGACATTCTTTCCTTTCCAGGGTTACAGTTAAGATTCATTGAGACAATGTTACATGAAAGCCCTCAACACTGTGCTTCACCTGTAGAGGGCAACCAGTAATTTTATTTTTCTCTTCCATTGTGAAGGATGATGATGGTGTAGTGTCTGAGGACACAGATCTGAGCTTGAACCCGGCCTCTGTCTTTTTAGCCCTTGTTAGCTGAGGGATCTTGAGCAGATTATTTAACCTCCCAGACTTTCAGTTCCTCATTGGAAAACTGAGAGATCAGAATACCCAAGTGCGACTGGATGTGTAATTTACGTGCAGCAAACACCATGTCCGTCTAAGCCTGGGTTTTCTCATCACGATAATTATCCTGATTCCATTGGATTGTTGCTGGGAGTAAATGAGATGACACATGTGCCAAGAACCCTCAAGGTATGTTAGTCTTAACCCTTTCCTCAACCCTCATGACTTTGATTTATGAACAAAAGATTCTATGCCACACAGAAGAGCCCAGTGGCAAGGCAGCTTTGTGTCCAGTTAACTTGAGTATAGGAGGCCCACCAGAGTATTTCAGGCATTTCATTTGGCCCGAAAATTTTTTTTTAAAAAAGGCAGAAATGGGTAAAGGCACAAAAATGGGAAAGCACAAGACTATAATCTAGGGTTTTTGCAGGGAGAGAGCAGGAGAAATATTAAGGAATAATGACTAAAGCCAAAATAGGAGGGATGACCTTGAATGCAAGGCCAAAAAATATGTTTTTATTCATTAAATGGTACAGAGCCATGGAAAGTGCTTAGGACAGTAAAGATCTGATCATACTGGATCCAGGAAGGAAGTCAGGCATGAAGAGGGATCATACATACTCTGCATTTTGAATGAAATCATTATTACTGTCTACTGAAATGTGAGAGTATAAGCGAGTCCCACTGAGTCTCATCAACGTGAGTGGGAAGAGAGGGGTGGGTGGTGGGAAGAGAAAAGATTATTTTGCTAACTGTTGTGTCCTCAAAACCAGCATGAAAAAGGACCTTGGGGTGACTTCCCCATGTGCCACAGCAAACATTCTATAGGTTACTTTGCAATTTATGTTCTATTTGCTCACCTTCCTCCCACCAACCAGACCCACTGTTTGCCCTTTTCTGCCATGTTTTAGATACTGGGAGGGGATGGTGGTAATTGTGTCTATGTACTTCCTGGCCTAGACTCTTTTGCCCTCTGGTTTCTAGTTGGATTTGAGAGTCAGCAGCAAGAGACAGGATGGTAAGAGGAGAGAGGGAGGTCAGGGCATTTATTCCCTTGACTCCCTCTCTGTCTTTGCTGTTTTTGCGGCAGTGGTTGCCTTGAGGTCCCTACTCTTATTAGCCTCATTACCTCTGCTTCCTCCCCTTTCCCCTTCAGGCCTGTGGTGGTAATAACCTCCTACCATGGCAAGTCCCTGGATGCCATAACAATCCTGTGGTTTCCCTTACCCTACGCATACCTCCTAAGAAATCTCCTCATTAAAGTCTCTTGAGCAATCTTCATTAGGTCCTGTTTTCTTTTTTTTTATTTGTTTTATTTTGTTTTTGAGATGGAGTCTCCCTCTGTCACCCAGGCTACAGTGAAGTGGTGCAATCTCGGCTCACTGCAACCTCCGCCTCCTGGGTTCAAATGATTCTCCTGCCTCAGCTTCCCGAGTCAGTGGGACTACAGGCATGGGCCACCATGCCTGGCTAATTTTTGTATTTTTAGTAGAGATGGGATTTCACTGTGTTGGACTGGCTGGTCTCGAACTCCTGACCTCAAGTGATCCACCTGCCTCGGCCTCCCAAAGTGCTGGGATTACAGGCGTGAGGCACTGTGCCTGGGCTCAGGTCCTATTTTCCAACAGGATCTTGACACAGTTGCTAAGCCCTCGTACTGATATTAGTGCCAGGACATTCAGACATCCAAGAGGTTTTGCATTCATCTCTATTTATTTCCACTCACACTTCCTCTTGTCTTGACTATCTCAGCAAATGGTTCCACCACTCACTCACTTGTTTAAACCCAAAGGAACTATTTTTGATTATTCTGGTTCTCTCCACTTATATTGTCCAATCAATCTATTGCAAAGTACTGTAACCTCTTTCTGCAAGGTATATCCTAAATCTGCCCATTTCTCCTCATCTCCTCTGCTAACAACTTTGTCCAAGCCTCCATCATCTCTCTTCTGGAATGTTTCAGTGGCCTCTTGACTGTTCTCTTTAATTCTTCCTACCAATTCATTTTATACCCAGCAGCTAGAGGGACATTTCTAAAAAGTAAATCAGACTACATCACACACCCCTGCTTCCTCCAAAGCCTTACATTGCTCTTAGATTGACAACAGCATCTTGGCATGAAATAAAAGTCCCTGCATCATCTAAGTTCTTAAATAACCCCTTACCTCCCTGCCTTTTTCTTCCTGGGATGCAACTACCGAAGCCTTCATTCTATCCTTAGAACACATCACATTTGTGTTCTCAAGGCCTTTGCACTTGCTGCTTCCTCTGCTGGCATCTCCACCCACAACTTGTAGGTATCTGGCTCCTTCTTGTTATTCAAATCTCCACTTAAATGTATCCTCCTCAGAAAGCCACTCCCTGATGGATCATCCACTGGAATTCACTGCCTTTCTCTGTTACTATCACATCACATGTTCATTTTCTTCATTGTCTCAAATTCTCATGGATGCTTTTTGAAATTTCTTTGTTTTTTTTATTAGTTTATTTCTTGCCTCTCTCAGTTTCTCCAGAATACAAACTCTAAGGGAGCCATGGTGTTTGTCTGTCTTGTTCACCACCTGCACTCATAATGCACAGAAGAGGGCCTGGCCACAGTGAGTAATCGATACATATTGGTTGAATGTGTAAATGAGCAAACATCCTAAAAATTAAGAAAAAAGCAGAATATAAAACTCAAGTGGCCAATCAACAGTTTAAAAGAAACTGAATCTGATTAGTTTTCAGAAAAATTCAAGAATTTTTTAAAAAAAGAAAGAAAAAGAAGTGCTAAATTCATCCATCTGATGGGGAAATTTTTTTTTAATCTGCTAAAACCAAGTCTTGGCGAAGTATTGAAAACAGTGAAACTTCTAATCATTGCCCTGAGAATGTCAAATGAGACACCCATTTTAGAGAGCAATTTGACAGAATAAAATTGAAAATGTGCTTAGCATTTGACTTAACAATTCCACTTCTGAGAATTCACAGTGGATACATGATTGCATATATGCATAAGCAGATGTTAGGAGAGTGTTTATTGCAACAACTGTACATTAGAGAAAAATTAAATCCACCTAAATGTTCATTAATGAGGAAATAAATGAAATGTAACTTATTTATCTGGTGAAATACTATACAGAAACCAAAAGAAATGACTGTTATGTGTATGTACATAAATGTATAAATATATGAAAATCAAATTGCTAGATCTCCAAAATATAACTTTAAGAAGAGGCAAGATACACTTTGATACTATTTATGTAAATAGTAAACACATATATTTTATATTCTATTATATTTACTGTTTATTGTGTAATACATGGAGTGGAAAGAAATCCACCATTGACCGTTGTTCCCTTTGGGGAAGGAGTTAGAAAAAACCCAGGGGATTTCTGACTGAAAGGGACCACGTTTCTAACATTTTATTTATTTCTGAAAGCAAATATAATCAAATATTAACAGTTGCTAATTCTGGATAATAACTATATGGGCGTTTTTACCATTTAAAAAATCATATTTAATGATTTTTAATTTATAAAATTAAAAATAAAATAATTACTGTGACATAATAAGAAATATATTGGTAGTCTCTGTCCCCAGTTCCCGACACAGAATTCCTAAAATCCTTGTAATTCTGGGGGACAGAAGCAACTTTTGTTCTAATGAGGTGGCTCTTAAAGGTTGAGGGCTGATCACCCCAGGAACCAACTATATGATTCGACGGTTGAAAATTCCAGCCCCACTCCTGACCTCCAAGGAAAGGAGAGGGGCTGGAGATTGAGTTAATCTCCATAGTGCCAATGATTTACTCAATCATATTTATGTAAAGGGGCCTCCATCATAACCCTAAACAAAAGTGTTCAAAGGGCTTCCAGGTTGATGATGCATTCCCATGCTGGGAGGGAGGGTGGTGCACTCCAGCTTCACAGAGACAGAAACTCCTGTGCTTCACCTCGCTCTGTGCCCCTCCCCATCTGGTTGTTCTTTTGCATCATTTATAATAACCGTTATAAAAAACAGTTAAGTCAAGTATTTCCTTGAGTTCTATTAGCCATTACAACAAAAATCCTCTATTAGTAGCCAAGTCAGACAGAAGCATGGACAACCTGGGGGCCCTTTACTAGTGATTGGCACCTGAAGTTGGGGGCAGTCTTGTGGGACCGAGTCCTCAATTTATGGTGTCTGCACTAACTCTGGGTAGTTAATGTCAGAATTGAATTAAATTGTAGTACTACCTGTTGGTGTCTTCAGAGAGTTGGAGAATTGGTTGTTGGTGAGAAAACACACACACACACATATTTGGTGTCAGAAATGTTGTAAGTAGAGAAACAATTTTCTGTTTAAATGCCGCTAAAAATGGAGTAAATTATTTGGAAGTGGAAGCAGATGAGACAGACCATCAGAAAAAAGCAGAGACAGAGAGGAGTTGCGTCAGGCTGTTATCTGCACTGAAGGGTCTGGGAGGGGATGCTACCAGGCCTTGTGCGGTTTACTGGCTGGGCCCGTACACCCACGAGCCTGTGCTGCCAGTGTCCATGGCTGCACAGTTGTCCTGTTTTCTGTAGCCTTGCTTGACCTCGCAGCCCCTGAGCTGTATTACAGAAGACCTGAGGCCATTCTCAATTCTTGTACTCATAAGTACAAGATGAGTACTTCATAAGGCCTGGATGAATGGCTGAGATGACAGTTCATATGTCCATGGGGATTTTATTTCAAATACTTCATTAAGTCTTCCTGTACTTAAGATGAATTCTCTGAGCTTTTCCTTAAAAAGCCTAACCCAGTGAGCTCTGTAGAAGACGAATAGATTCAAAGTAGTTCAAAGTGACAAAAAAATAAATTCTAGACCCGGGAAGGAAAAGATCCCTTACTTTTACCATCCATCTGATCTCAATTTGTTGAGGCCCCTAACCCTAATATGGAACAGATACACTCATTCTACAATTGCAACAACAGCAACACAAAGTGTACTGCCAAGAACCAGGAAATGTCAGTACATTTAATAGTTTGAGTATATTCCCCCTAAAATTATAGGATTATGACTGTCTGATCATCCACAGGGAGAAGATTTGAAATCCAGAAGTCAGCTGGACTCTGCATGTGAGGGAAGCCAAGTGCACTGCCTAAGAAAGTGAACCCATCTGCCAGAGACACACTCCGCTATCTAGACCATGTTGCCAAAGGCAGGCCCAGTACCTAGACAGAGAAAAGCTGTGTCCAAAGGCCCCTCACCGTGCTACCTGGAAAACCATAGTAAAAGCCCCTGCCCCTATCCAGATTCATGATGATTTTCATATGGAAAGTTTCAAAGAACTAGACAGAATTGGACAGGATACCGAGTTCCACCACTGAGTAGCTACCGTGGGCTATGAGTAAATTACTTAACCTCTCTGGGCATTTCATGTTTTGCATGTAAGATGAGATCTAGAAGTTGAAATAATGCATTACATGAATCCACACTAGGCATATTGTCAAGGTCAGTTCCTTTTCTCTGAGCCAATGCAGGCTTGGCTTGGCCTTGATGGCAATACCTGCTACTCCCTTTGGCCAGGGCCTGCCTTGATGATGCAAGATGATGACTGTAGTGAGTACATTGATGATCCCCTGTCCCACCACACTCATGAGGTTTCTAGCCCTGAATATGCTGCCAACTGTCTTCACTACCCAGGAACTTAGGCTAAAGTGAGGCTATGGGCCATATTTTCAATACTATACTCAAGCACTTAATTAAAAAGAAAAATTTAGACGTATGTGTTATTTAAGAGCTTGCAGTTGCTCTTATCCTCCATCCATATGTAAAGTAGCACAATCACCACAGCTTATCACCAGGAGAGGTTGGAAAATTACCTTGGAAAAAAATTCAATTCCCTTTGCTTTCTCCGCCCATTCCAGAGTGGCTACATGTTTGCCTGATATAATGCATTTGGTGGCAAACAAACTGGTAGATGTTATCTCATGTAATTTTGGGATATTGTTTCATTAGTGGGTCAAACAAGGATTGACTGTTTCCCATTTTCTCACTCATATCTTTGCCTAAATTTATTTATTTTCCTCCTATTTACTCTTTTGCTGGAAATATTTTGACATTTCAACTTCCTAATAGAGATGGGTGACTGAACACATTCGTTTTCTGTCCCCCTGTAAACCTTATTCATATAACAGTAAACTAATTTTTTTTATTATACTTTAAGTTCTGAGGTACATGTGCAGAACATGGAGGTTTGTTACATAGTTATACATGTGCCATGGTGGTTTGCTGTACCCATCAACCCGTCATCTACATTAGGTATTTCTCCTTAATGCTCTCCTTCCCCTAGCCCCCCACCCCCGACAGGTTCCCATGTGTGATATTCCCCTCTCTGTGTCCATGTGTTCTCACTGTTCAATTCCCACTTATGAGTGAGAACATGTGGTGTCTAGTTTTCTGTTCTTGTGTTAGTTTGCTGAGAATGATGAGTAAATCAATTTAAAAAAAAAGGAGGCCGGGCGCGGTGACTCAAGCCTGTAATCCCAGCACTTTGGGAGGCCGAGACAGGCGGATCACGAGGTCAGGAGATCGAGACCATCCTGGCTAACATGATGAAACTCCGTCTCTACTAAAAAAAAAAAAATACAAAAAACTAGCTGGGCGAGGTGGCGGGCTCCTGTAGTCCCAGCTACTTGGGAGGCTGAGGCAGGAGAATGGCATAAACCCGGGAGAGGGAGCTTGCAGTGAGCTGAGATCCGGCCACTGCACTCCAGCCTGGGCAACAGAGCGAGACTCCGTCTCAAAAAATAAATAAATAAATAAATAAATAAATAAATAAATAAATAAATAAAAGAATGCAAAATCTCTGTGAATTGTTTAAAAAACAATTTTCATTCTGTGATGGCCTTCATTGATAAGCATCTATTTGAAGTTAATCTAGCACTGAGCGGGAGTCCTTGCTTTCTAATTTGCTTTAGTTTTTCAAGAAGCATTTTTAAATTCCAAGTTGCAAAAATAGAGATGCAAACCTGTGCTTGTGATTCAATGGTAACTATTTTAGCAATTTATCATTGTTCTGGTAACATGATCATCAACTTTTAAGGCAATTAGGCTGTGTAGAAATCACCAACATAAAGGAAAAGAAAAAATGAACAGCAGTTGGTCTTCAAAGCATTTCTCTTTTGCATGACAAGAACGATGTGGGCTTAATCAATAAATTGGCATAATGAGAAAAATTGTACCTCCTTTAACTTCGAGGGCAAAAATTATTTTGGCACACCACTTGGAACTGCTGTGGAATTTTTAGGTATAAAATGTAATGAAACCACATAGGCTTATAGGAACACCCTAAATGCTGTTTTGGGGACAAGTAGTTAACCTAAGCATTAATGCTGGCGATACCAAAATACTAACATAACTTTTTAAGTATGTTAATTTTAAAACAGTTGCTCAACAAACATTTTTTGATTACATGTTATATTTCAGGCCTAAAACTCACTACAATACCATAAAGATCAATGAGTCATTATTGGTGATGTAAGTTTATAAATGTATCACATGTTATTTTTAAGTCACAATTTTTCCTCTGCCCAAAACTCAGACCTTACCTAAGTAATTAAAATAAATAGAAAGCAAAGGTCCAAGGGAAAATTAGTGTGCCTCCTTTCCTTTAAAATTTCTGATTGCTTAGTTTTCCAAGGAATCTTTGTAAGTTAACACAGTGTGCATGGGTACAAAGGAAGCACACAGTCATTTTCTTGGAGGAACAGGGAATGAAGAGACTCCTGGGGAAGAATATGGAAACTAAATATTGCTAGAGACAGCACAGATTTTAGAAACTGGATGAAATTAGAGTAAGTTAGTTTCTGGAGTGTCTTATAAAATTTATCTTATAAAGTGGAGAAACCAGAAAATGCATACATATCTGATTCCAATATGTATTTTAATACAAAAATAAGACCACCCGGTGCATTTTTAAAAGCTAACTGGGGCTGAAAGACAAATCTCTGTTTGCACAGTTCAATTCCCATTTCTGTCTTGCCCTGAGACTGTACATTCAATTCACTGAATTCTTAATTATAAATTTAAAAGGTACTGTTTCACTAGATCTTTAAACATTTGAAAGCTTCTATATAATTGTCATCTTAGCAGAAAAATACTCTTCTTTCTACAGATTCTTAATCTCCAAATTGCATGTGGATATATATATATATATATACTTGTGTGTGTATGTGTGTGTGTGTGTGTATGTGTATATATATGTATATATATAGAGAGTCCACTTTCTATATATCATAGGTTTGGAAAAATACATCAGGAAGCCATTTTTGTTAGTTATTGCTACTGATGGAGTTCAAGACATACAACCTCAAAATATGGCACCTTGGCATATTGAATTTGTTAAGCTGAAGGAATCTGAGAAAATGACAGAAGCCAGAAAGTCACTCTCACCTTCACCCCACCATTCTTTCCTTAAGCAGGTCATAAAATCTAGAAAGAATTATCTGACCTTCTCTTGAAGCAGATCATAAGACTCCCATTTGAGAGATGTCCTCCTCATACTCAAGTAAAAGAAATATCTTTATCTCTGAAGATGCAGTGTCACAGAGAAGAATGTGAACAAACAGGGCTTGCTAACTTCCCCCAGTTTATACCATGAGATTATACCCTCTTGTCTATTATATTTCTCTATTACTGTCCATTCTTCAACAAACAGCATAAAAATATACAAGTTTAACTGTTTAACTGTTTCTTTGGGTCTTCATTTCCTTATGTAAAACCTACAGCTGATGGGTTTTTTTCCTCACGAATCTGTCTTTTGTTATAGCGGCCCAAGCCATGAACCTAAGATAAGTGAGAAAAATGTTTTCTTCCTCTACTACATGACCTAACAACCATCTCAGAACCGAGTGGCTTAAAACAACAATCATTTGTGATTTGTCAGGCCTCTACAGGTGGGTTGGGTGTTTCTGCTGATGCAGCCTAGGCTCAGCAAGGCTCACTTGTGTGTCTGTGGTCAGGTGTGGGTCAGCTAGGCGCTTGTGGTAATCTTAGTTGGACTCTATCACATGTCTGTCCCTTGGTTGTCCTAACTGAGCCAACTCAGCCTGCTCCACGTGTCTGTCATCCTTTAGCATGCTAGCACACATGTTCTTGTGGAGAAGGCAAAGGACCAAGAGTGAATGTGTAAATGTACAAAATACTTTTTCAAGTCTCTGCTTGCCATTGTCCCATTGACAAAAGTAAATCACATAGTCAAGTTCAAGACCAGCAGGGGAAGGTGTAACAAAAAGAGAAGTTCAGGAGAGAATGAGAAAGGGAGTGTGAACTTCGGTGGAGGAATTCCAAAAGCCTGAAAAAAAGTCCCACAGAAAAAGTAACACAGAGAAACATACCCCAAACTCTAGGAGATTTGCTTTGGTGAGCATTCTGTCAGTCTAGAATGCTGCCATTTGGTTTCTCTCACTCAGGTCTCAGTTTGCATGGTCTCCGTTGAAGAGGTCTTGCCTCACTATGCTGGGTAACCAAAGACACTTCTCCCTTTTTATGGTTTGCTATCACAGCACCCCTTTGCACCCTTTACTAGCTGCCAATAATGAAATAATAATCTACCACAATATTTATTTCCCCATTTGGTTATTGATTTTTCCTGTTTTCCTTACTAGAGCATCAGGTCCAGTGACATTGAAACTGGCTTGTAGCAGCTCCTGAGGACCAGTTGGTAAATTTCCAGGAATTTTGTGAGGTGTTGACATCATGTTCGTAACTTGAAATAAGGCACAGTGGGAATATTTACTTCATTGAAAGTGGCATGAACTACAAAGCAGTTCTTTGATTTTGGGAGAGGTGAGTGAGGAGAGGCAGATGTTACACCTTTACCAGCACATTTTGGTCATACTTGCATGAAAGTAGCAGTGATGTGTCTTTTTCCTCATCTCCTCAGTGTCTAACACACAGCCTTCACATATTAGCACTCAATAAATATTTGTTGAATAAGTGAATAAATTGATAAATTAATGGACAAATACACGAATGAATGGATGAATGCCAAAGGGCAAATAGGTAGAAAATGGGTCTAGGTAGTAGATTTTGTGATTTTTAATCCTTTGAGGGCTCTGATAATTTTGTAACATTGAGAATTCCCACCTATCTGACACCAAATGGGCCTTGACTTGCCACAGTGCAGCCCTCCATGCCTGTAATTATGATGATCTTAATTAACCTTGTTTACCTGGAGGCTATACTTGTACTGATTCAACTACCTGCATCTCTCCTAAAGCCCACCCCATCCTGACACCACAATATGTGATGACATATGTTCTGATGACCCTGTTACTCTAGTCTGGGTGATCTCTGGATTCTGCCTAATTTACTCCTCATCCTGTTGGGACTCTTTAAGTTCACTTCTTCATAGGAAACTCAAGACTCTGATGATCTTGCATCTCCAAATATGTCTTGAACTTTCCATGTTCTCAAATATCTCCTGACACCACCCCAGTCCTAGCCACTGTTATCTCTTGCCAGGACAGCTGCTGGATGCTCCTAACTGACCTATCTCATTCACTATTGTCCATCCTCCATCCACACTCTCAACTACCACCTTAACACCCACCTATCCCCACCCCAAGTAAAAGATTCCCAGACCCTCCTGCTCGTAGGATGAAGTCAGTGCTCTGTATGGTGGCCAGCAAAGCCTGTACCCTTGGGGCCCTACATACCTTGCTAGCTCTTGAACTGGGCTTTTTCTGTTTCAGTCACTGGAGTCTTCTTTCAGGCTCATAAATTGTCATACTTCCTCCCCTCACAGGCCCTTTGACATGTTCTCCTCTCTGTCTCTAATCCACTTCCTCCACTTTCCCTTTCAGATAACTTCTCCTACTCGTCCTGTACCATCAAACTTGACATTGTCTTCCCGGATATGTCCAGCTGCAATTCTATGGATTAATAGCACCATTTTTCTCTCTGTTTCACAGAGTATTGATCACAGGTGCTGTTTGTATGAGTATTCGTTTTCATTATTAGGTTTTACAAGCATTTGCTTACCTTCCATTCTCCTTACTAGATGGCTACACAGTGAGAAGTTAGGTGCAGGAGCCAGGCCTGGGTTTTCTCACCATTGTCTTTCTCTTGCTCACTTTCTCTCTCTCTCTCTCTCTCTCTCTCTCTCTCTCTCTCTCTCTCTCACATTTGCTGGCTCCCTCTCTCTCTCTCTCTCACTAGATTATAGAATGGATGAAAAAAATGACGGGAATGCCACAGAGATCAACATAACTAGGTTATCTATTGCCCAGGAACATTTTATTTTATGTTTTCTCATAGGAGTAGAAGACTATTCAAGAAGCAGGTCTCTCTGATTTCCTCCTACCCCTCATATAAACATTCCCACATGCTAATCCTCCCCAATTACAGCTCAGACAATTGCTGTTCAGCTTGTGTCATCCTTGCTACAATGAAACCTCTCTTCTAAGTTTGTCAGTGCCCCAATTTTGCCAAGCCCATAAATCTCTCGTTTCTTATCTTTAGAGACTTTGTCATAGCATTTGACACTATTTGTTATCTTCTCTTTTTTTTCACTGTTAAAAAATTTGATTATGATAAAATGCAAATAACATAAAATTTATCATCTTAACCATTTTTAAGAGTGAATGAATTACTTTTACTTCAGTAACTTATGTACGGTTCATATTCTCATGACAATAGTGCCAAGTCAAGAATTAAACCCTGTAAGATGCCACTGCTTATGCCTTCTTTTTATGCTCTTTCTTATCTGTTAATTCCATTATATAGGAATAATACAGAATTAGAATCATGAAAATGATTATAGAAAGAATATTTGAGCAAAACCAGGACATACTGTGAAATGGTCATTTTAATATAATTATATGTTAGGTCATAGAATTATGGAATGTTCAAGGAGACAAAGATCTAGGTATCACCAAGTCTATTTCAGTCACTTTACAGGGAAGGAGGCTCTAAGCCAGGGAAAAGATACAACTTGTCCAAGTTGCATAACTAGTTGGAATCAGAAACCAGCTTTTCCTTTATGGCAGAAGTGACAGTCATAATTTTTTAAACGGTAAGTAACAGCAAACAATTGACACTAACTTTTGGAAAATTATCAGCAATGCGATTGAGAAGCTGGTAGATTGCAGTCATGGCTTGGTCTACGGCTACCAATAGTTTTGTTTCATTCAACTTTCTCTTTTTCTTAACCATTTTTAAAGTGTATTGCTCAAGAGTTTTCAGTCCATTCACATTGTGCACCTAATCTCTATATCTTTTTGATCTTATATAACTGAAACTTTATACCCATTAAACCACTCCTCATTTTCCCCTATCCCCAGCCCCTGGAGACTATCATTCTATTTTCTATCTCTATTAATTTCATTACTTTCGTTACCTCATGGAAATGTCTATGTCCTTTCCTTTTTGAAATTCTTTACTCTTTTGCCTTCCATGACATCAGACTCTCCTAGTTTCCTCTACAGTCTCTCTCCAAAGTTCTCCCTTCTTGGCACTTGTTTTCCTATGATAGTTTGGGTTTCCCCACAAGCTGACCCTGAGATAAGAATTTGAGTGCAGTAATTTATTTCAAAGGGCAATCCCCTAAACAGTGTTATGGAAGTGGAGAAGTGAGACAAGGAAGGGAAGCACTGATAAAATATGTATTATCAATAAAAGGTACATTTGTAGACATCTGGAGCTCAATTCCACTGGGGGCTCTGTGAAACAGTGTAGGACATAGTTCAGGGTTGTCCCAAGCAAGCGGGGAAGAGGCTGGGGGATCTATCTACCAACAACTCCCAGCTTTCACCAGCTGAGGGCTCTTCCTAGGGGCATTAACTCTATGGCATTTCCAGCCTGTTCACTGCATGTGCAACCATCTTCCAAGTACAGAAAGACCTCAGATAGAGGGTGTAAGTGCTAGCAGAGGAGATCTGAGGGGCACTAAAAGTATCTGCTCATGTCCCCATTTGTTCCGTACCCCTTTTTCTCTACACATGGTCTTGGCTGTTGCATCTTAACAATGCTCCTGTCTTCCATTACCTTCCATTTACTGAAAACTTCCAAATCTTTGGTCCAGATTTTCTTCCTACGATCTGACCTCTTAAGTTTATCTGTTTACATCTACTTCTGGGGGAGCTTATGGCATCTCAAAATCACCAAATCTCCTCCTCTAATTCTAACTTTGGCTATTGGTAACCCTGCTCTGGTTCCTGCCCTTCCCCCAACCCTGGCTAACGGAACTGTGACTCTGTTGGTCTTTTGGGCCTCAGCATCCCCGCTGCTCACAGCACTTCTTAAGAATAATCAGTTATTAAGACCCATCCATTCTAATTCCTTAAAAGCTCTCTAATCCACCTCTTCCACCACCACATTTATTTTCTTAATTCAGGTTCTTATCATCTCTCACCCTGACCACTGCGATATTCTCCTAACTGGGCCTCCTCCTACCTGTAATTTAAACTTCATCCAGTCCGTGCCCTAAGCAGTGGGAAGAGTGACTTTATTCTAAGTTATAAGAATTCAATTGTTGCAAATCAGGTCACATCACTCTCCTCTTTTAATTCTTTGACTGTTGCAGTCATTTTTAAACTCTATTTTATTTGATCAATTACAGAAAGATGGCCTTTTCTCTTTTGCTAGTTTCTAGAGAAAGTGGTAAACCATAGACTTAACCCTTTCTTAAACGTTTGGGAGATCATACTTATAAAACCGGTTGGATCTGGGGGCATTTATGAAGAGGAGGTCTTTTCTTGAATTCTTACTGGTCCATTTTAATTCTCTCTGATTTGTGAAAGTTTATATTTTTCTAAGAATTTGTTCATACCTTTTGTATATTCAAATTTAGAGACTATAATTTACAGTATTATTTTTTATTTTACATTTCTGTTTTTTATATATATATATACACACAAAGAGTGTATCCTTTTTACTTTACGGATTTATTTGCAAATTCCCCCTTCTCCTCTTCAGTCTCCCCAGAAATCTGTCCTTTTTATTAAGCATTTCAAAGAGCTAGTTTAATTATTGCTACTTGCCATTATTTTTATTTTTCACAATTTCATAGATCTCTGCTATTACCTTTATTTCTATGTCCTTGCTTATTGGATGTGCTTTCCTGCAACCTTTCCTTACTCTATTTGAATGTTTGACTAACTTTTTTTCTGACGTTTTTTGGTTTCTTAATACATGTTTTAAGCTACACATTTTCTTCTGTGTTCTACGTTTATGTCCCCAGAATTTGACATGTGGTGTTTCATTCATTCCTAAATATTTAATTCAGGTGTTTTGTAGAGTAGGGAAGTAAGAGTGAGCAATCTAACCTCTTAAATTCCTGAATACTGTCAAAGGAGGAATCTCTTGGGCAAGATTCTAGGAGAACAAAGCAAAGAGGTCATTAGAGACACTGAAAGCTAAAATATCAATTTCTTTCATGTGTTTAAATGTAAGCAATTGTTTTGGTCTCTCAACCTTCATCCCTAGAAAAGGGAAGAAAAGGACCTTTGAATGAATGAAAATGAATCTAATTCATTTCACTTCAACTGGTCTGTTTTCTAGGTTTAGTCCTTTTTCTGGATACAAATCAGAGGTAACATTTTGTGAGACTTCTTTCACATTTGTTGTTATTAAATAAGAGAAATAAAACCTTTTATCAAATAATATCATGAGCTATTTATCTTGATTACAGTAACCTTATCTGGTTTCACCTTACAAATGTCACATTGTTTTTCTTGCAATTAAAATAATTAAATTATATACTTGCTGTTAGACCAATTTGTTTTTTAGCAGTTTCTGCTTTTCTTGTAAAGTAAATACATTGAGAAAGTTCAATCATGGGATCTAATAAAATATAAGAAATTCTTTCTAATTTTTAATGCAAGTCTTACTTCATTAATCTCAAAAACAGAACAGCAGAATACAACATGCACACAAACACAAATATACTCTCATACATACACACAAGTCCAGATGTGTAAATAAGTATATATTTCAAAGAAATGGCATGTTTTCTCTCATATTTCATTGTTTATAAATAATTCATAATTTTAGCTACATTGAATAATTACAAATTAAGTAATGGAAAATAGTATATTGATTTATCATTTTCATTTTATAACATCATAATTTTTTTCTCATGTTTTTGGTAATATGCACCTCAAGATACATTCTGTAAGACAGGTGTTTTCAATGTATCATAATATACCTGTTTGTATTGATTTTTGTTTTTTTGTTTTTGTTTTTGTTTTTTTTGAGATGGAGTCTTGCTCTGTTACCAGGCTGGAGTGCAATGGCGTAATCTTGACTCACTGCAACCACCGCCTCCCTGTTTCAAGTGATTCTCCTGCCTCAGCCTCCTGAGTAGCTAGGACTACAGGCATGTGCCACCAAGCCCAGATAATTTTTGTATTTTTAGTAGAGATGGGGTTTCACCATGTTGGCCAGGATGATCTCAATCTCTTGACCTCCTGATCCGCCCACCTTGGCCTCCCAAAGTGCTTGGGATTACAGGCGTGGGCCACCACGCCCAGCCATCTGTTTGTATTGATAAATAATGTCCCACTTTTGCTGACAGAGAAAATGGGTTTGGCTAATCGGTTTTAAAATTAGGCCTAGCCTTGCCAGTTAGGTCATTCAGGGGACTTTTTAACTCATCGATCTATACCTCTGAGATTTTGATGAAAAAAAAATGTATTGAAGGCATGTGATATCTTAAGACATTTTAAAAGCATTTAAGAAAATGCTTTTTACAAAGTATAATACAAAGCACAGAAATAAGCAATATTTTGATTTTCCAAAGCTTTTCAGAGTATATCTCTGGTTGAAAGAGTAATACACCTTGTAAATAGTAGTTGATTACCTTTTTGCTATTTCTCCCAGATATTGGGACTTTGAACTATTCTAGGGATTGGGATAGAAATCCTTTTACAAGTCTGGGGATTTCCATTTATGAGCTTTCAGCAAAATTGACAGAGGGCTTCATAAAGCTTATAGCTGATAGAACCATTAAAAGGGTTGTATGATGGACAACAATGTGATTTTGGCATATATTTGGAAAGTTCAAACAATCAAATGCCATTGCTGTATTAAAAATCCCTTTTACTCTTATGTACTTGTTTATAAGAGCAAGCTTTCACAGTGACTATACATATATATACATATAATAATACAAATAGAGTCCATGACTAGACCTGTGTTCTTTTAGCAATAAAGAAATATTTATGGGCCAAGTGAAATGGTTCACGTCTGTAATCCCAGCACTTTGGGAGGCTGAGGTGGGCAGATTTCTTTAGCCCAGGAGTTCACGATGAGCCTGGGCAATGTGGCAAACCTTGACTCTAAAAAAAAAAAAAATAGCTGGCGTGGTTTTGGACTCCTGAGGTCCCAGCTTCTCAGGAGGCTAAAGTGAAGGATTTCGTCAGCCCAGGAGGTGAAGGAGGCTGCAGTGAGCTGTGATCACACCACTGTACTCCAGCTTGGGTAACAGAATGAAATCCTGTCTCAAAAAAAAAAAAGAATTGTGACCTTCATAGACATCCACAAATACATGAATTGGGAAACGGTCCCATTTATCTCATTAAGAGATGCATTTGTGATAAAATTTACTTTGATGTTTAATACTTATTTATCAAAATTTGTGATAGCTTTATAATACTTTTATCAATTGTGAATTACTAATAATTATAATTTTATTTCAATATATTTTAAAATATTTCACACTTTATGATCATCAACAAAAAACTTCAATTTGTTATATATATTTTTGATGCTCATAAGAATGTAGAATGACTAAAAACAATTTTCAAATATAAAATAAATTAGGATAAAACTCTGTAGGGGAATCATACTAAAAATTTGATTTCAGGTAATGAAAGAAATGATGTAAATTTTCTGACTGTCATTGGAGAATTTGTTCTTTTTGATGAATGATGCTAAATTTTAAAATGTCATTTAGTGTTGAGATTCCTTTGGGTATATTTAAAGTATGAGGTAAGGGTGTTATTACATCATTGAATTCAATTTAAAAAGTTGTGAGAGGATCTATACCTTTTCCAGATTAGTTTTGGAATATGGCAACAAAATATTTAAACAAAGCATGAGGATTGCTTGAGCCAAGGCATTCAGAACCAGCCTGGACAACATAGTGAGACCTTGTCTCTACAAAAAATAAAAAAGTAGCATATGTGGCACACACCTATAGCCCCAGCTACTCAAAAGGCTGAAGTGGGAGGATCGTTTGAGCTTGAGAGGTTGAGTCTGCAGTGAGACCCTGAGTGAGACCCTGTCTCAAACATTTTATTTTAATTTGGAAAAAATAACATTCAAAGACCATTATTTTGAGATGCCACTTATAGGGAAACAGGCTCACATGTGGGCGGTATTAGGGCCCTCACAGCATCCCAGCCACAAGTGGTAAGAGTGCTTTGAAACTGGGATGAGTCATGGTAGAAGTTCCATGCAAATATCTCAGGAACAAAGCCTTTTGGCATACTGGCTGCCAGCACAGCCAAGCTCTCATCTCAGTTTTCATGACTCTTCAAGTGAAACTCAAATTCTTACAATTCATGGCTCCTGCTATTATGAAAAATTATCCAAAACTTTGCATTTTCATGTCATGCTACAGTATTATTTAATAAACCTGCCTGTGGTTCATCTGAGGCTCTAGGGCAAAAAAAAAAAAAGCTCTAGAGCTTTCTAAAGAAAGCTCTGTGATGATGGACTTGTTCTCTATGGGAGCTGTTACATATGGTTGAACACCTGAAATGTGGCTAGTTTTGCTAAAAAACTGAACCTTTAGTGTACATAAGTTTAATTAATTTAATTTGAAATTTAAATAGCTACATGCAACTTGACTACTGTATTGGATGAAACAGCTCTAGCATAATGTACCTTTTTTTGATTCACTATTTTCTATTGATTAGGGCCCAGACTGTAATAAAAAAAGTTACATGTTAACTTCTCAAAGACTGGTAAATTACAAATGATTTCTGTCCTGTACTACAGGGCAATAAAACAGGGCCACAATTGTATTTTCCTGTAGTACATTAACTAGTTTTGTATCTAATTAACAATCTTATTTCAACATTCTTTCACTGATAATATGTGCTTCAGTCTATCTAACCCTCCTTTGAACCAGGTTTACCGTCCCACTGTTTCTGCCATTAAGGAGTTTCTGCTACAAATTGACACACCTTTCCTATGTATTTATGAGAAAGCAGTGCTTGTGAAGTTTTTGGAAATTATACTCTGATGTTGCATCCCATCTGACTTCACATACTGAGTTCTGCTAGTCCTCACATTTTGCTCCTGGCTATGATCCTGAAGCAACTGCTAATCACTAAGATTTGCTTGGGACCCAATTTCTATTTGCATTTGCTAGAGGAAAGAAAGTAGCTTTAGAAGTCAGATAGAGTGGATTAAAAATCCAGCTCTGGGCGGGGTGCGGTGGCTCATGCCTGGGCCTGTAATCCCAGCACTTTGGGAGGCTGAGGTGAGTGGATCACCTGAGTTCAGGAGTTTGAGACAGCTTGGCCAACATGGTGCAACCCCATCTCTACTAAAAATACAAAAATTAGCCAGGTGTGGTGGTGGGTGCCTGTAAACCCAGCTACTCAGGAGGCTGAGGTAGGAGAATCACTTGAACCCGGGTGGTGGAGGTTGCAGTGAGCCAAGATCACACCACTGTACTCCAGCCTGGGTGACGGAGAGTGAGACTGTCTCAAAAAAAAAAAAAAAAAAAAAGACAGAAAAGAAAAAAAAAACCCAGCTCTGTTGCTTATATCATTGTATAACCTGAAAAAAATTATGATGGTAAATATAATAGGAGCTGTCTAACATGGTTGCTATGAGGAACAAATGATGGTCCTTTGCTCAGTGCACTGCCTAGCAATTTTAAGTGTTCAATGAAAGTTACTGCTTCACTGGTTTGAAGTTTCTAGCCCTATCTCCTTTCTCCATATCCACTGGCCTTTCGTGTTGCAGAGATCCCTCACTCTGGAAGCTCTCTTCCATCCCCACCTTTTGCTGAATGGCATTTACCAAAAGTCACCGTTATGGTCTGAATTTTGTCCCTCCAAATTCACTTGAAGTCCTAATCCCCATTACCTCAGAATGTAACCATATTTGGAAATAGGATCTTTAAAATGGCAATTAAGTAAAAATATGATCATTAGGGTGGACTTTAATCCAGTATGACTGGTGCACTCATAAGAGGAGAAAATTGGGACATAGGCATATACAGAGGGAAGGCTCTGTAAAGACATAGGGAGAAAATGGCCATCAACGAGCCAAAGAGAGAGGCCTCAGAAAAATCCAACCTTGATGACACTTTGATCTCAGCCTCCAGGGCTGTGAAAAAATGAATTTCTGCTGTTTAAGCCTCCTAGTCTGTGGTACTTTTTTATGGCAACCTTAACAAACTAATTCTGTTTAAAGATGAAACATCTATCATCTCAGTTCAAATGCAGAGGTCTGTTAATAAGAAAAATACTTTGTCTATTAATTGTTTATACTATAGAATGAAGTTTAAAGGTTTAGACCAAGTATTGAAGTGAAAAAATCAGGGAAATGAGACAGGAGACTTCGGTTTCGAAAGAGTTACTGCAGAGCTGTCATTGGGTTAGGGGAAAGGTCCACTGGTGGGTCAATTTGAAGCCTCTGCTCCAGGATGGCTTTGACCTGAAAAATTCAGCTCTCTTTCTAAGGGCCTCTCATCCTTTCACAAGCTAGCTCAGGCTTGTTCTGCTGGTGGTGGCCAGGATGGAAGAGTAAAAATGAAAGTAAAGTCTCTGGAGGCCCAGTCTTAAAACTGTAACACTAGTTTTAGCTCATTCAATTCACCAAAGCCAATCCCAAGGCCAGTTCTGAGTTACTGGGTGGGGAAATCTCTTGATAAGGAGAGTGGCAAAGTCACATTGGAAAGAGTGGATTCAGGAAGGGGCAGAGAATTAGAATCATCTTGTAATATACTAAAATATAAGCTGATTATATATTGCATTTTGATGTTTTTGGAACTTCCGCACTTTTTTTTTTTTTTGCATCAGTGCCTTCATAATATATCTTTATATGTCCTTCGAACAAGATGTGCTTTGAGAGATGTGAAATGTGGAAAATTAAAAATTATGCGGGTTGAATTCTCATTCTCTTCAGTGTCCACCTAATGCAAACAGTTATTTTAAGCATGTCAGAACTGCCAACAGATAAGGATTGTGCTTGTTTTTATAAAGAAACTGAGGCTTTGATACTTTGCAGGGAGAAAGATAGCTCAGGATATGGGTGAGAATGAGGGCAGAATGAGAAATTCCTCTATGGACATCCTTTGAAAAAGTCCACATTTGAAACTAGGGAGGAAATTAGTAGACCTACTAAATACCTGAAGGTGATATCCGTGAGTCCAAGCCCAAGAGGGCATACAGGAAATCAGAGAACGACCCATCAGGGCCAGGTACCAACCCACTTCATTAGAGCAAAGAGTTGTACTTACTACTGAGAAAGCTGCAGAGCAGAGGTCTGCAAACTGTTTCTGTGAAGAACAAGGCAGTAACTATTTTCATATGGCCAGAGGTCTTATGGTCTCTGCCACAATCACCCAATCCTGACCTTATAGTGTGAAAGCAGTCATAGACAGTAGGCAAACAGACTGGGTGTGGTGTCTCGTGCTTGTATTCCCAGCACTTTGGGAGGCTGAGATGGAAATATTGCTTGAGCTCAGGAGTCTGAGACTGGCCTGGGCAATATAATGAGACCCTGTCTCTACAGGCTATAATGCAGCCTCAAACAACTGCACCACTGCACTCCAGCCTTGGCGACAGAGGGAGACACTGTCTCAAAAAAAAAAAAAAAAGAAAAAGAAAAACAAAAACAAAAAGAAAAGAAAAAGAAAAGAAAGAGAGAAAAATGAAGACAATTCTCAAACTAATGGAGATAGCTGCATTTCCTTCATTTGCAAATTTATTTACAAAACATTATTTATAAATACACTTCATTTACAAAAACATTATTTATAAATACACTTCATTTACAAAAATAGGGGCCAGATTTGGCCTATGAATTGTAGTTTACCAATTCCTACTCTAGAAGAACATTCCTCTGTCGTTGAAAAATACATCATTGAGAATGCAAGAGACTTCTGATACTGAAGACTCAAGTAAATAAAATGAATGAGAATAATTAATCAGCAGAAGAAAATGAGAGTCCTCTAGAAAATGCAGAAATTGAGGTAACACGTACTTGAAAGGTGGTTTCCACCTGTTGGGAGAGGCTAGTGATTCTATGAGAACTAAGAAACAACAAATACAGAAACAAGTAAATACAGAAGAGCAACCACGTGTTTCAGGCAAGAATAATGTGATTCTTTCAGGCAGGCCTGAAACAATGGATCGTGGGATGCCGCAAGCTACTTTCCCTGTAGACTGCAGGGCAACCCTGATTCTCATGAAGAGCCTTGTGAGTGAATAACTCATAGTGCCTTATCAAGAAATTGTTCATCAGCCATTTTCTTCCAGAAGATGTTTCTTCTAGAAAGAGACAAAACGAAAGACAGCACAACAGTTTTATCAACTTTAAGACTACCTTAAAATCAATAAAAATTGTCAAATATGAACAAAAAAAAGCAGCAAAGACTTTTTGGGGGAGTGAAGACCAAGATACAAAAGAAAAACCTCTATGAAGAAGTTTCCAACTGGAATCTTTTCAAAAATGAATAAAATAGCCAGTGAAATGCTGGTAGGAAGTGTACTTGTTGTTTTGGGGAAAACTAGGAAGTATAAAACGTAAAACACAAAAGAAAACAAATAAACAAAACAAAATCAAACAACCAGAACAAGGTGTTGGAAGGCAAAAAGTTGATTAAAATATCACAAATATTTTCAAGGAATTTTTTGAAACTTTCAAAGTGAATAAAAGCCTTAGTGAAGCTAAGCTCAGCAAAGAGAAGATGAAGTCTGGCCTCTGAAGGTTAAAAAGAAAAATCTAGACCTAAAGAGGGCATGGAGCAGTACCACAGGAAGCAGAAAACTGGATGAAGGAAACACTTGGCTAAGAGAACTAATCAAATTACAGTTTATTATAAAATTCGGAAAGGCCTAGAGGAAGCTTGTTTTTTTTTTAAACCACACACAAAAAAGAATTTGACATTTTGAATAATTGCATTGGGCAGCTGAAATAACTGGCAAATCACCAGAGTGAGAAGATAAAATAAATCAGAGATGACAGATGATATATATCTCCTGGATAGAATCTTCGTTAACAATAGCTAGAGAAGATTGAGGCCATTTCCCATCCAAGCTGAAGGATGAGGTGTCAACCAAGCATGGACTGGAAGAACAAATAAAGAAAGTGAGTTTTGCTCACTGCGTTCAGCAGAGCTCTCCTGGAAAATGAATGCAAAACCTTGCAGCACAGTGTAGAAATCCTGAAGGGACATAAAGACATACTTCTGTAAAAGCAGCTGATTTAGGAAGAGAATAAATACATGGGGAAAGAGAGCAAAAGCAATCCGCTACAAAGGAGATACAAATTATAGAGGCAGAGAATTCAAGAAACAGAGGAAGAGTTGCAGAAATTAGCAACATCCGTGTGCAATTCATAAGAAAGCCCATCATTACTTGAGATAAAAAATAATACCAATGCATAAAAAGAGAAATACTCCGAAAACCAGAGACTCTAAAACTCAATCCAGGAATACATAATCATGACAATCCCCCCTGCAACAAAACTTCTAACTTGGGGGACAAACTATATTATGCATTAGAATCACCAAGAAGCTAGGGCCAGGTGAAACAAGGATGGTTGGTCCTCATTACAAGTTTCTGATTCAGTAGATCTAGGGTGAGGTCTGAAATTTTTAAAGAAATTCTTGACCAGACGCGGTGGCTCACACCTGTAATCCCAGCACACTGGGAGGCCAAGGCGGGCGGATCACAACGTCAGGAGAATGAGACCATCCTGCCCAACATGGTGAAACCCCGTTTCTACTAAAATACAAAAAATTAGCCCGGCGTGGTGGCACACGCCTGTAATCCCAGCTACTCGCAAGGCTGAGGCAGGAGAATCGCTTGAACCCGGTAGACGGAGTTTGCCGTGAGCCGAGACCGGGCCACTGCACTCCAGCCTGGCAACAGAGTGAGACTCCGTCTGGAAAAAAAGAAAGAAAGAAAGAAAGAAAGAAAGAGAAATTCTCTGGTGATGCTTATGCTGCTGGTCTAAGAACCACACTTTGTGAACCACTGCTGTAAACCAATCCTGGTCACATATTAGAGTTACCTGGGCCCGTTGCACACCTATTAAATCAGAATCTCTGTGGGCGGGGCTCAGGTATGGGTATTTTTTGAAGCCTTCATACGATTACAACACAGCCAGGCTTAAGAACCACTGCAGTCAGCCAAGTGTATTCGACCGATACACTAAAATTGGAAACATATTTGCTGTCATCCCTACTGGTGACATATTCACCTTTGATGTCTTTCTTTTCTCTTAACAGAGGAAATTTATCCAGAAATGGAAGTGTCCAATGCATGATCCTCCACCTAGTCTTAGAGAATCATCTGATTTGTCAGTGAAATAGTAGCTGCCTCTGATTTGCGTTCTGGTGAAGCTTCAATGAGAAACTCAAGGAGCCACTTAGAGGATAGATCATGGGTTTAATTCCAGTGCCAAGTCCCCTACCTCCTTAGCCATCCTTTCACCCTTTCCTAGGTATGCTGAGATCTCACCAACAGGAGGATGCCCATCACCTCCTGACCTATTTAAACCTCTTCCCAAAGCCCAGGGAACTCATCAGTTTTCACTCTTTCTTTCACCTCTGGTTTTTGCTGTGCATTTATTTCTAGACCTAAGTAAATTACCTTGGCTTTGACCTGTAATAAAAAACTTGCCTTTCACCCCTGTAAGAATGGATTTGAGCATCCAAGATTTAGATATTCAGACTCTCCTGGTTTCAAGAAAGTGAATTTTGTCTTGTCTTAGATCAATATCTCTAACTTCAATCCCTAGACAAAATAAAATCCACGTAGCTTTTCACCTCTACCTTAGCAAGATCCTTTTCAGCTTTGGGTTTATTCGCATCCCTACCACATGCGTGAGCACACGCATGCACACACACAACACACTCATCCACACTTCATAGCAGTGCAAAGGACAATTCATAGGTCTCCCTCAGGCTTTCTCGTTGTTTAAGACAGTACATAGATGATTTGAACATTTCACTTGATTCAAAATCTCATATTTTTTCACTTTTCTTGACGTAAAATGTACAAACAGAGCAATGCCTAGCTTTTAAATACAAAATTGGATGAATTTTGACAAATGTAACATTACCCAAATAGAAATTTTTGTCATCTTAGAAAGTCCTCTTATGCCTCATTTCAGCCAATTCAATAAGTAACCTGTTCTGATTTCTATCACCATATATTAATTCTCCCTGTTCTTGAACTTCATAGAAATGAAATCATACATTAAGTACATGTTTGTGTCTATCTTTCTTTGTTCAGCGTAATGATTATGAGATTCACCACATTGTGTGTCTCAGTAGTTCATCCTTTTGTGTTGCTGAGTAATATTTTATTATGTGAATATAACATAATTTATCCATTTTCCTGTTGATGGACATTTAGGTTATAACAGATTCTGGCTGTTAAAACAGATTCTTACTGTTATCAATAAAGCTGCTATGAAAACTCTTTCACAGGTCTTTTTGTCGACACATGTTTTCATTTCTCTTAGATCAATTTTCTTCCAGGAGCATCAGGTTGTAAATGTTTTAACTTTACAAAATATTTTTCTTTTTTGTGAAATTGATTGTACCATTCTATATCCCAAAACAGCAATGTATGAGAATTCTAGTAGCTCTCCATATAGTCGCACTAACATTTGGTGTGGTTACTCTGTTGGTTTGGCTTTTTCTTCTTCATTTTAACCACAGTAGGTGGTTTGAAGTGGTGATCTTTACTATTTTTGCAGAATTTTTAAATGTATGCTGACCTGAAATTGTTCATATTCGAGCTGAGAAAATAAATTTTGAGGTTCATACTTAATGTTTACAATTTTGCTGTAAAGGCGTAAGGATGATACAATGGACACTGGGGACTTGGGGGAAGAAGTGGGTGGGGGCAAGGGATAAAAGACCACAAATACGGTGCAGTGTATACCGCTCGGGTGACGGGTGCGCCAAAATCTCACAAATCACCACTAAATAACTTACTCATGTAACCAAATACCACCTGTACCCTAATAAGTTATGGAAAAAAATAAAAATAAAACTTAAAAAAATAAAAACAAATAAATAAAACCTAACTGGGTACCATGCTCAGTACCTGGATGAGGAGTTCAGTCATACCCCAAACCTCAGCATCATGCAGTATACCCAGATAACAACCTTGTGCATGTACCTCCTGAATCTAAAAGTTAAGATTACAAAAAAATAATAAAAATAAAACTTTGCTTTAGATGCAAATCATCTTTTGAGTTTCAGTCTCCCTTATAATATGACTAGACTGGCTTACATTTAATTATTTAGATCTTGCAATAGTAAACTATGTACAGTATTATAGAAATACATAAATGCCTTTTAAATAAAGATAACTTAAATGACCAGAAAATGGAGCATGGACTGGAAGGGAAAATTGGACTATAGAGTGTAGATGAACTTGATTTAAAGGTAAAACTTGGCACTGAAGACTAAATAAAGGAAGGTTGTGACATTCTAGATCAGTATTTGGTAAATGCCTATTGTGAGACTAACCTGCAAGTTCCATGAGCATTTCTTTATTGCTTCTTCAGCATTAAAACACAACGAAAAGTTTCCTAATTAGATTAATACTAAAATAGTGTTAATTTGATTTTGTAGTACATGCTTCCTATTTTCTTTTATTGTTTTTATTAACTTTTTGAGTGGTATAAATTTAAAATTATTTTTCATAAGTGTTCTGCATGAAACAATTGCTCAAAGTGAGAAAATCTGGTGTGCATGATCAACAGTAGTGATCCTCCAACTTCAGTGAATGCCAGAACTTAGTAAATGTCAGAACTTAGTAAAAATACAAAAGCTCAGGCCCTGTCCTACTTCAGGAGACCTGGTCGTATTCTTTATTAGTTGTCCGGGGATTCTGGGTTTAATAACTACTGCTCTAAAGCATGTTCCAGCAGGAGGCCGCATTGAAAGAAAACAAAATACAGCTTAATTATGGTGTAATGTCAGCAGTGGCCGACAGGTGGAGCACTCGTTCACAATGCTAGCGAAATGGGAATATTAGCATAACAAGCCATTTCCAGAGAAAAAAGTAACAAGTGGAAATAAAAAGTACAGCTATATTTGTAGAATAATTAAAATGACCTTTCTCCTTTAATGTCTTTGAACTTGTGACTCCTAACAAATCTTTTAGAGAAACATGTAGGAACTTCCACTCTTGAATCTAAAAGTATTTCTTTAGACTTTCAACACCAAAAGTTTCGCCGTCATCTTTCCTAAGAAAAATTTAGTTGTGTCAAGATGAAATCATCAAGAAAATGCTCCATGCATTATCCTGCACTTGACTTCACCAACAGGTCAGAAAGTGGTTCATTCTGCTATAGTCGTGGCTCACTAGGGTGATTAGCCTGAAAGGCTCACACTGGGAATTACTTCGAGGATTAAAAGGCTGCCTCTTAGGCCTGGCTTTAATAAAACTGATCAATTGTGGTGAGTCTGGCCACACAGTTAGCTTGCTTTGAGTTTGCTGAAAAAGTGCATGCTAGGTGGAAGAGCACAGATTATTTTCTGGGCAACAATAGGCAAGGATAATGACTTTACTCCAATGCCCCAGTCAAAGGCAGTAATTTTCCAGATATGTGCTTGCAGGTAGAGTTCAAATGTCCAATTCAACTTGGAATTGTTCCACATGCTCATATTTTCCAAATAAAGGGGTCAAATAAGCCTGGGAAATACACTTCGTTTATTCACTGATCATGAGTAAACATTTGCTCTGCCAGACAATAAGTAAGAGCTGAGCATTAAGATATAAAAGATATAGCTTAGGCTTGGAGAAGCCAAGTGATCAACTTGCTACAGTAGAGTGACACTCCTCACCCATGTAACTGATCATCTATGCCTGCCTTTTTCACTGCTCCATCCTTTTGGCCTAGCATAATGCTTAGCCCATGGCACTTACTTACTTACTTTCTCAACTATGTAGTTAATATGTTTATAGAAGATATCCCAGATCTGTAAGAGAGCACAAAGGACAGGTACATAACTCAAATGCGGGTGTGAGACCTTGAAGATGTTCCTGTGGATTAGTTTCCTTTGACTGGCTATGTTTATAGAACAATCTTTATGTTTGGGATTTTATAGTAAAATGGATGTTACTATGCCCATATTCCCTCAACACTCAACTTTTATGCTACAGACAATTTACCGGGAACATCAAACATTCACCACCTGAGGGCTTCTTCCTGGTTTTGGAACATACCCAATTACTGCCTTAGTTTCCCCAAAGAAGCCCTCAACCAGCGACTTACAGGAGTTGGTGGATAAATATCCCAGCTTTCTGACTTTGCAGTTGAGACAGCACTGAAGTTGTTCTACACTGTCCTTTAGAGTTCCTCTGCAGGACAGAGTTTCTCTTCTTGCCCACAGTGGTAACTGGTTTGATAACACACACTTTATCAGATTCTTTCCATTCTCTGTCTCACTTCCCTCTTCCCTACTAGTGCTTCCTGGCATTAACTCCCACATTAAAAACTCACACTCAAGTTCTTGTCTTAGGACCAACTTCTGGGGAACCCCAACCCAAGGGTACTTATTAGCCATCCTTAGGCAGGTGGATGAGAGTTTGGGAGGTGTTGGAGACATGCTTACAAACAGAAGCATGAGGGAACTTGAGACTGTGAATAGTTTGCAATTGATGGAACATAGGGCACAAGGGTTGTAAGTGATGGTAATGGATCCTGCATGCTAATCTAAAGAATTAGGTGGGTGGATCACGAGGTCAGGAGATCGAGACCATCCTATCTAACATGGTGAAACCCCGCCTCTACTAAAAATACAAAAAATTAGCTGGGCGTGGTGGCGAGCGCCTGTAGTCCCAGTTACTTGGGAGGCTGAGGCAGGAGAATGGCGTGAACCCGGGAGGTGTAGCTTGCAGTGAGTCAAGATCGTGCCACTGCACTCCAGTCTGGGCAACAGAGCGAGACTCTGTCTCAAAACAAACAAACAAACAAAAAAACTTGCATTCATAGATTATGCAAAATTCTAAGAATGGAGGCATTGGGGATCCACTGAAATATTTTCTAAACTAAGGGAAAAAAACATGTTATGACCAGCTATAAGGTCCAGGCAAGTGTATATGAAGCTTCCAAAGTGAACAGACAGCATGTCATTCACTCAGAAACAGACACACAGACTGACGGAACAGAATAGAGAACCCAGAAATAAAGCCACAGCCATCTGGTCTTCAGCAAACTTGACAAAAATAAGCAATGGGGAGAAAACTCTCTGTTCAATAGATGGTGCTGGGATAATTGGCAGAAGAATGAAACTGCACTCCGACCTATCACCATATACAAAAATTAACTCAAGATGGATTAAAGATTTGACTGTAAGACCTCAAACTATAAAAATCCTAGAAGAAAACCTGGGGAATACCCTTCTCAATATCAGCCTTGGCAAAGAATTTATGGCTAAATCCTCAAAAGCAATTGCAACAAAACTAAAAGTTGACAAGTAGGACCTAATTAAAGAGCTTCTACACAGCATGAGAAACCATCAAAGGAGTAACAGACAACATACAGAATGGGAGAAAATATTCACAAACCATACATCTGACAAAGGGCTAATATCCAGAATCTATAAGGAACTTCAGCAAATCAACAAGCAAAAAAACAAATAACTCCATAGAAAAGTGGGCAAAGGACACAGACAGACACTTCTCAAAAGAAGACATACATGTAGCTAACAAACATGAAAAAATGCTCATCATCACTAATCATCACATAAATGCAAAATCACAAACACAATGAGATACTATCTCACACCAGTCAGAATGAGTCAAAGTCAGTTAAAAAGTCAAAAAATAAAAGATGTTGCTGAGGCCACAGGGGAAAAGGAAAACTTATACACTATAGTAGGAATCTAAATTCGTCCAGCCACTATGGAGAGCAGTTTGGAGATTTCTCAACTAAGAGTTGAGTTATCCTTCAACTCAGCAATCCCATTACTAAGTATATCCAAAGGAAAATGAATTGTTCTACCAAAAAGATATAGGCAAGTGTGTTCACTGCAGCACTATTCATTTAATAGCAAAGGCATAGAATCCACTCAGGTGCCTATTAATGGTGGATTAGATAAAGAAAATGTGTTACATATATGCCATAGAATACTAGGCAGCCATAAAAAAAAACCAAAAAATCAAAATCATGTCCTTCGCAGCAACATGGATGCAGCTGGAAACCATTATCCTAAGGAAACTAATGCAGAAAAAGAAAACCAAATACCACATGTTCTCACTTATAAGTGGGATCTAAACATTGAGTACACATGGACATAAAGATGGGAACAGTAGATAGCAGGGACTACTGGCGGGGGAGAAGAGAAAGGGCTGAAAATTACCTATTTTGTATTATATTCACTATCTGGGTGATGGATTCATTCATACGCCAAACCTCAGTATCACACAATATACCTTTGTACCAAACCTGCGCATATACTCCCTGATTCTAAAATAAAAGTTGAAAAAAGAAAAAAAAAAGTGAATGAATGGACATAGGGGTACTCCTTTTAGAATGTGATAAAAATTGTCATTTTCTCCACATAAAAATTAAATGTGTAGTTCTCTTTAGAGACAATAGTATACTGTCCTAGGATTATGTACATTTCCACATTGAAGATGAGAAGTTGTTAACTTTAATTTCCAATGTCCTTGCTTAAGGACATACATACCATCTTGCAAAGGAATTACCAGATGTTAACAGATCCATTTTGAAGCACAGTCATGGACCTCCTCAAGATTTATGGAAGGGGAATAAGAACTCTATGAGCTGAGTAAGAAGACAAAGGAGGCCAAGGAATTGAGGAATTGAGAACAATAACCTCCAAAATATATACAGGAATAAAGAAGGTGGAATAAAAAGCTGCCATACGACAGGAAAACACTCAAAGCAGAGTCTTACAGAGAAAACCAAAAGATTATCTTGATTGAGCTACTTTTGAGTAGTAGATTTTGGAAGAAGATGATAGAAGACTATTGCTTTTTTGTTCTCTCAGTTTTTTAGTTGCTCACTGACAGTGAAAAAGAATGATAATTACCAACCAGGAAATATTCCATGGCAGTGGACACAAACCAACCTTTCCCAAGTGAAATTCAGTTAATAGAAGTATGCATTGGCTCCTATAATATTAGTTGTTGTTAGGCTATCTGTCAACATCTAAAAATAAGGAAGTTTTAGATACAATTTTGAATTTCTAGATTTTTTTTTAGGATAAAGTATCAAAATATCAAGGCCAGCATTCCCAACCAGTTTTCATGATCTGGGAGAGCTGAAAGGTTTTGGCCCCCATAGGCTATTGGATGTTGCTCTCCAGTTGGCCACAACCACTTTTACTTGTTGACATGACCTGCCTGTCTCTTATATACTTTTAATCTTTTGAATCTTTGCATTCTTACAGTAAACATTCATATCTCAACAGCCACCCCAGTATTCTTTAATTCATTCAGTTATTCATGAGCATTTATTGAATGACTGTTCCATGCAAGAAACCATTTCGGATGCTACAAATAGAAAGACAAAGCTATTTATAGAATGCCCCAAGCTGTTTGTAGAATAGCCAATAGTAGCAAAAAAAAAAAGAAAAAGAAAAAAAAAGGAGACTAAAAAATCCTAGTTGTCATTTGTGCAACAGGGCTCAGGGCACAAACTTTATATTATTGTGCCTTGATCACAAAATTTAAATGTCTGTTCTTTCTTGATAGGCCATTACTCATTCATAGGTTGGGTCAATTATTGAAAGAATTATACAATCACTCATGTCTTTCAGGAGTGGAATGAAGAAGAGCTTGAGAAGGCGCTCTTCTGAAGGAGAAGAAGAAAGTAATTATTTAAGAATACTGCAAGGCGTTCTCACTTATTTGTGGGAGATAAAAATAAAAATAACCGAACTCGTGGAGATAGAGATAGAAGGATGGTTACCAGAGACTGGAAGGTTAGCAAGGATGGGAGTCTTGGGGGAAGTGGGGATGGTTAATAGGCACACAAAAAAATAGAAAGAATGAAGAAGACTTTTATTTGCTAGCACAGCAGAGTAACCATAGTAAAAATGTAAAATTACATTTTTAAATAATTAGAAGAGTATAGATTGTTTTTAGCATGAAGGATAAATGCTTGAGGTGATGCATACTCCATTTACCCTAAAATGGTTATTATACATCACATGCCTGTATCAAAATCTCTCATGTAACTCATAAATGTACACACCTACTGTATACCCACAAAAATTAAAAATAAAACACAATAAAGAATAAAGAATAATGCAAGATAAAGCAACCAGGAAGTTTTCCAGGATGGAAAAGAGAAGGGAGGATGCTTTTGGATCTTCACTGTCAGGCTGGCGCACCGATCTGCCAGGGTACCCATATCTCAAGTTCTATAAACATTGGTTGCCAATGATGCATGACTGCCGTGTTCTGCACAGAACTGCCCTTGGCCAATGGGAGCTGCCTTCTACAGTAGGTTATAACCCTTCCTTCAGATGGAAGAGGATATCCAGCAGCCATGGGTATGACAGATCAGGATAGAAGGGTACAAATCACACTGCAGAACTCCGTGTGGGATGAGGCTGAAGCCGAAGGCCAGTTGAGAATGTGTCCTTGCTTAAGTTTTTTCTCACGTTCTGACCTGTTCCTCTACTCCTTTTCTCCTAAGAACACTTCCTCAGTCACCTAGTCCCGAATCTGTGTCTCAGGCTCTGCTTCTAGGCAATTCTGGCCAAAATGAAATACAAAGACCAAAAAAATATTTGTTTCTGATTGTATCATTAGCAGAAAATAGCACAATATCAGCATCTTAGGATGGGATCAGATGTTGTGAACTTAGATCACAGCATGAAGACATGCTAATGGAACTGCATGATTTATATAACACAAACTCAAAATTAAATATGTAGTTCTCTTTAGAGACAATAGTATATTGTCCTAGGATTATGTGCATTTCCACATTGAAGATGAGAAGTTGTTAACTTTAATTTCCAATGAGAAAAATGTGCCAGTCGCCTTAGGGTTCTGAGGGACTTCCTGTGAAAATGACAGCAAAGTTGATGTCTGTTTGTGCTGGGCAGATGGATTAGGGTCCTAGGCAAAGTCAGTGATTATTAGCTCTGGCCTTCTTATTTCCAGCAAATGCTTGACCTACAGATCATCTAGATTCTCATTAATTCAGTAGATGAGGAAAATGAAGTCAAAATGGAAAAGGCTGCAAGATCATGTTTTTAAACATTAAGGGAAGTCTTCATGTCCTTGTGCAAAAATTTTAGCAGCTGCCTCATTATCTTTCCTTCTACTGCTTTCAAATCTCCTCCTACTTCTCTTTCCACCTCCACTTATTTTTCAGACCGCATGATGCTGGGAGGTAGTTTGCATTTTCAAAGGACTGAGAAGAATTAGAATTCAGTATTTAGAAATTTCCATTTTTGACCAAATAAATATCAGGATTGTCTTATCTATTCCAGCTCTCCTTAAATGCACTTGCACATCTGGGGTATGCACCCAAGCTCCCACACACACTCAATTACTCACTTATTCACATTCTCTTCTCCAAGTTGGTTTAAAAAGGTGCAATCCTATTTGAGCAAAGAAGCAACTGGGCTTCTGCTGGAATGACACAAAAGCCAAGCAGAAGGAAAAGAGAAGAAAAAGCAAACCAGTTATTGTCCAATTGGAACTGTTGAACATCAGATGCTCAGACAAGTACATAAAAAATTCTTAAAGTTGTCAAGCATCATGTAGAACATTTTCTGAAGCGTATCAATCTTCTGTCACCAGGTTTTGCGTCCATTCCCAGAGTAAAAGCATACATTGACAGTCTCAGCTGGGAAACAAAATTTCCATTATTTGCATTCTTACCTTTTTCAGGTAAGTATCCCATTCCTGCTGTGATGGTTAACACTGAGAGTAAACTTAATTGGATTGAAGGATGCAAAGTATTGATCCTGGGTGTGTCTGTGAGGGTGCTGCCAAAGGAGATGAACATTTCAGTCAGTGAACTGGGACAGGCAGGCCCACCCTCAATCTGGTGGGCACAATCTAATCAGCTGCCAGCAAATATAAAGCAGGCAGAAAAACGTGAAAAGGTGAGACTGGTCTAGCCTCCCAGCCTACACATTTCTCCCGTGCTGGATGCTCCCCGCCCTGGAACATCAGACTCCAAGTTCTTGAGTTTTGAGACTGGCTCTTCTTGCTCCTCAAGCTTGCAGTCAGCCTATTGCGGGATTTTGTGATTGTGTAAGTTAATATTTAATAAACTCATATGTGTGTGTGTGCATGTGTGTGTGTGTATATATATATATATAAAATATATATATCTTTTTTTTTCTTTTTTTTGAGACAGAGTTTCGCTCTGTCACCCAGGCTGGAGCGCAATGGTGCAATCTCAGCTCACTGCAACCTCCACCACCCGGGTTCAAGTGATTCTCCTGCCTCAGTCTCCCAAGTAGCTGGGATTACAGGCACATGCTGCCATACCCAGCTAAATTTTTGCATTTTAGTAGAGACAGGATTTCACCGTGTTGCCCAGGCTGGTCTTGAACTCCTGAGCTCAGGCAATCCACCTGCCTCAGCCTCCCATAGTGCTAGGATTACAGGCGTTAGTTCTGTCCCTCTAGGGAATCCTGATTAACACACCTGCCAACATGATCCCCCTTGTTCATTCTAATTTCTCCATAAAACATATCTCTACCTAACCTGTTATTTTATTGTTTGTTGTTTATTGTTTGTCCTCTTCTCCCACCATAAGAATATAAATGCCATAAACCAGGGATATTGTCTGTTTTGTTCACTCTTCCATCCTCAGTCACTAGATTGGTTCCTAGCATGTAGTAGGTGCTTAATAAATAGGTGCCAAATGAATGCACAAATGATAATGGCAATCTCAGATGTATGGATTGCCAATTAGAAAAATGTGGAATGCAAGAACAACAAGTAATAAAAGAAACATCTTGAAAAGTATCTACACCATTCTAGAAATATCTTTATCCCATTTTCTAATTGTTTAGACGGATGCCAGTGCATTCCTTCCTTGTACTACTGAAGCAGATCATGAAAGCAAATCCTGGGAAGAAATTTTTTTTTCTTCTTAGTAAAGAGTTAATTCTTGGGGCCAAAGTAAGACCATACAACGTGCTGTTTTCAGTTAGGCGCTGAGGGTAGGAAAACAGTATGAAATGGCCTATGGCTGAATATAAGCCACATCTCTTGTTAGCTGTGAGACACACTTCAGTTAGGTAAGTCCAGGCCCAGAGTGAGAGGAAATCTAAAATGACTCAAATAGCACTTACATATTTCTTTCTTTCTCATGTAACAGCAGTCTGGAGCTACTAGTCCTGAATTGGAAATGCAGCTTCAAGGTCACCAGGAACCCAGGCTCTTCCTATTTTTTGGCTCCACCATGTTAGCATATGGCCTTCATCCCCAAGATCACCTTGTGGTTAAAGATGGCTGCCAAAGTTTAAAAACATCAAGTGATCATAGAAGGTCTGACAAAAGAAGAGAGTCAGAAGGGTGACAAGTTCTTATCTTATAAATTGCTTATTTGCTTGAAGTCTCAGCTCTCATTTTGCATCGCCAAGTTCTATACCACCTTCCCGTATACATCTCCTTGGCTACATGCTAGAATCCTAGCCATACTTACCTTCAAAAGAGGCTGTTATTTTTATTTTTCAAAAATTTTTGTAGAGTTGGGGTCTCACTCTGTCTCCCAGGCTAGTTTCAAACTCTTGGGCTTAAGTGATCCTCCCACCTCAGCCTCTCAAAGTTTTGGGATTACAGGCATGAGCCATCATGCCTGGCTAAGAGAGGCTTTTAGCTAACTGCATTGGTACCCTACATGGAATTGAGTCTCTATTGCAAGAGAAGAAATGAAGAATAGGTATTGGATAGCAAATTGTAGTCTCTCCCATACCTCAGGTTCAGTTAGTTATTCTTTTCAAGCCCGCTTTTCTCATTTGTAAAGTAAGAATAAGAAAGTTATTGAGAACACTGCATGAAATAATGTATACAAAGTCTGTGCAGTGCCTGACACATAGTAAATGATTCATGCTAAGGATTAGTGTTAATTGATGGAATTGTTTTTGTTATTACTATCCCTGGCCTCCTAAGAGTTTAATATTTTCTAGGAAAGACAAGTCAAGCAAAGAAAATATGTAAATGACAGTGAAATTCAGTAGAGAATTTTATCTCTGAATCGGTAGGGCAAATGAATGTTACAGGTATGAGCAGGGACTATGGGGTTGGGGAAGATTTTAGCTGTGTCAAGCAAAGCTGGTACAGTGTCCCGAAATGTCTTCAACAGCACTTTTCTGAAAAAGCCTTTTTATGCTTGTGATTTAGTTTGCTGAGGATAATTCAATAACATAGCGTCATTGATAAGAGTCATTATATTTACATTCCAAGTAAGCTAGCAGCCACTTTGTGATTGGATAAGGAGGAAAGGGTTGTTTTGCTGTATTTTTCTCTCTGATTTTTCCTGACGTCTTTAAGGAAGAAAAAAGGGTGAAGAAGCTCCATCCAAACAGATAATTTCTTTACAGAAGGCAGTCACAGAATAATTCCCATAATTAAAAATCCATAATAAACAGCTGTGATATACTTCTACCCTGATAAATTGATCTACCTAGAGTTAGACCAGTGTTACTGAAAGTGCGGCCCATGGACCAGCAACATTGGCATCATCCGATAGGTTGTTAGAAATGCAGATTCTCAGGCACCATCCCCGACCTGTTGAATAGGAATCTGCATTTTTTCAGGATCTGTGTGATCTCAGTTTGAGAAACACTGCTATACAATACACTTCTGCTTTCAAGAAGTTAACATTTGAGGAGAAATAAAACATAAAAATTAGCAAAAATTGCAAAACAGGAAATGCACACAAGCTTTGAAGTGATTCCAGGATAACAAAGGATCCAAACTGATCTGATACCAAACTGATGTGAACATTTAAACTGTGCCAATCTAAGAGAATTTCATTGGGAACAGCTATTGTTTGTTTGCCTAATATCCCTTACTTTTTCTGAGAACTGCAGCATTCCCTTCTGGCAACTTTGGCATTCACTTTATCCACATAGTCCTCATGTTGCAAACAAAGAAAGTCTTTTATCTGACAGCATCAGCCCCCAGCCCTGTTCATGAACCCACACTCCCTGGGAGAAGCCTGTGTTGTGAACAGTCCTTCATTAAGAACAGGAGAAACGCCAGGTCCTTGTTGATGGCTTCTGTTTGCTTTACTAGCATTGTCTTCAATCCAATTTTCTCTGGAGGGAAACTATATAAGCCACTTGTCCATTTTACATGGTTTTATTTTGTTATAACAAGATCATCTATAAATCACTTAAACTGGCACCTGTAAACTCAAATCTGTCATGACACACAGAAGTCCAGCAGGGGCGCTATTGCCAATTCCTCAGCAATGTAGCATTTCACTCTTTTTCCTTGGGGTACTTTGGGTACGTGTGTGACACTTGACCTTCCTGTGGGTACACGACATCTAAACCAAGGGAGGGAACCAATGCAAATGGGCATATTAAATATTTTTGTTTCCTATATTTTCTTCTGGCACCCAGTGGATTGTTTTTAGCAACCTCACAGCCCCTTAGACGCCTCTGGTTTAAATTCCAAAACACTGCCAGTCGAAGCACTCACGGGTACCTGAGTGGAGCATAGCTTGCTTATAGGAAAAGATCCTAAGGAAGTAAATGTCTTTTTGTGTGCTGAAAACGTAAAGCTTGTTAAAAAAAATACTGCCCAAAAGTAGATCAGGAAGCGTAAGTGAAGACTTTATCAGATGTGAATAATTGTGTCTTTGTTCAAGGGAGTGTGAGAGCTGCAGAGACTGCGGAACCTCATGTTGTCAGCTTGGACAGAATAAATTATCTTCTGAAAATCTGTGTATGTAGGTGTGGCCGAAGATGGTGGTGGTGCTCCAGAATTAGAAGTGAGAACAATGTCTGTCATGGAGCTGAGAAGCTGGGATAGCTGGGGTATTTTATAATAACATACAGCTCATGTGTGGCCCACATATAGGTACATAGAATACTTCAAGCTTTCACAAAACTTTTTGCTTTCTCTCAGTGGACTCGATATCAATGATTTGTTTTTGAGCTCTGATAGCATTGCACTAAATTCTGAATTTACTGTAGATCCCCCTAGAAATTAATAAGTTAATCAGGGAAATGAACTTCACCTTCTCATCAAATTCTAAAGTATTTTATTGCCTATACTTGGCATAGATTTTTAAAATTAACAAACAGTATAATTGGCTCTCTTTCTGGTGTATACTTCTATGAGTTTTAATACTGTATAGATTGTGTAACTACCACCACATAAGGATACAGAACATTTTCTTCTCCCTAATGTACTCCCTGAGAGAGATTTCTACAGCCTCTCCCAAGCCAAGATAATGGCTTAGATTTGCCTTAGACTTGTGCATTCTACCTTCACAAATATTATGCTCCTCAGTGCCTACAACATCCCCTCGTCCATACCAGTTGTTGCTGCTACCCTGTCCATGAATGGCTAAGTTACCTAGTCTCCCTGTGACTTCATCCACCTATTTAAATATACCCTAATAGCTTTTTAAATTTGTTTCCCCACTAAACAGTAAGCTCAGTCAGGGTAAGAGCTATATCTGTCTTGGGTATAGCTAAACTTTAGACCATCAATGTCTATATAATAAAGGAACAAATAAATGAATTCTATTTTAGTGGAAACTATTCAAAGTCCTCTCTGTATTTACCTGAAAATTACCATGTGTATCAGTTAGCTATTGCTGGGTAACAAATCACCCAAAAGCTAATGACTTAAAGAAAGGGTCAAAAAGCTTTTCTGTGAGGGCCAGAAAGTAAACATTTCAGGCTTCGCAGGTCAGTCTCAATTGCAACTACTTGTTGCAACTACAGTTATAGGTAACTCTGCCATTATAGCATGAGAGAAGCCATAGTCAATATGTAAACAAATGAGTTTATCTTTTGCTATGGTATGAATGTTTGTGCCCCTCCAACATTCATGTTGAAACTTAATCCCCAGTGCAGTAGTGTTAAGAGGTGGGTAATGGGTACAAAAATACAGTTAAACAAAAGAAATAAGTTCTACTATTTGATAGTACAGTTGGGAAATTGTGGTTAATAATAATCTATTGTATATTTCAAAATAGCTAGAAGAGAAGAATTTCAGTGTTCCCAACACAAAGAGAAATGTTTGAGGTGATGGATATCCCAATTACCCTGATTTGATCATTACACATTGTATATCAGTATCAAAACACCACATGTATCCCAAATATATGTACAATAGTATTAATGCCTTATAAAAGGGCTTGAGGGACCAAGTTCATCCTTTCCATCTCTTCCATCCCTTCCACCATGTGAAGATAGAAGACAGCATTCACCTCTTCTACTGCGTCAGGATGCAGCAATAAGGCATCTTCCCTGAAGCAGACAGAACAACTCTCACCAGACACGAAATCTGCTGGTGCCTTGGACTTCCCAGCCTTCAAAACTATGAAACATAAATGTCTGTTGTTTAAGCCACCCAGTCTATAGCATTTTGTTATAGCAGCAGGATCAGGTGAAGATAGCTGTGTTTCTATAAAACTTCATTTACAAAAAGAGGCAGCAGGCCCGATTTGGCCCATGGGCCGTTTGCTAATGCCTGGCTTAAAGCAACAGCCATGTAATTATTGCTGATAAATTTATGGGTTGGTTGATCTTGGGCCACTCATTTGTCTGTGGTCAGCTTGTGGGTAAGAAGAGGGCTAGATTTCTCAAGGATGGCTCATTGGTCTGCCTGGGATTTGGCCTGGCTATTTCTTAGAGATGCGATGACAACTAGCTTAAGCTTGATCACACAGCAGAGGTAGAACTGAGAGAGAGAGCACACTAAAGTGTACCAGGTCTTCTGAATTTTAGTCTCAGAAGTGGCGCTTGGTCACTTCTGCTGCATTATGTTGGCTAAGTCAAAAAATACTCCACCTCTTGTTGGAAAAGGCTTCAAGTTTACATTACAAAAGGGATGGTGAGATTTGGAGCCACTTTAATAATCCACCTATCATATTATCTCAGGATGCTATCCATAAAGAATAGCAACCCAACCTTGCAAGCAGCAGGACTACTCCTCGTGGTTGCTCACTGCAAGGTCTGTGGCCATTTGCCACCCAGATCATCCTTCCTTGACATTATTTCCATTAATCGTTCCATATCCATTAATTTTACTACTATAATTAATCCAACAACTCAAACTGCCTCTCAAGAAGAAAGAGTAAAACATGTTTTGAACGTGCAATAATTAATGGAATATTGTTCTCAAAAACTCTTCTCAAGGAGCCTACTAGCAGACGAAAGTTGGTCACCAAGAGCTAGATACATACCCACTAGCATATAAAATTAAAATAACTGACAATAACTTTGGCAAGGATATAAAAGCATGAGAACTCTTATAATTGCTGATTGGAGTGTAAAAAGGTGTGTTTTGGAAAAAGATTTGACAGTTTGTTATAAACTACCCAGTAATTCCAAGGAAAATAAAAATATATGCCCAGAAAAGTACTTGTACACATTTATTCATAGCAGCCTTATTCATGAAATCCCACCATGAAACAACCCAAATGTCCATCAATAGAATGGGTAAAGATATAATCATATAGTAGTATGCTACTTAGCAATATAAATGAACAAAATACTGATATGTATGACAAAATAGATGAATGTCAAAATGAAGTACAGTGAAAGCAGCCTTACGCAACAGAGTACATACTGATAGACACATTTCTATGAAGTTCTAGACCAGGCTAAACTAATCCATGATGAATGAATCTGAATACTGATTGTTTCTGAAGGTGAGGGAAGGCAAGAAGGAATTTATGAAGGGTGAAAATGTTCTATAACTGGATAGAATTTCAGGATACTTGGGTGTATGCCTTTTCCAAAACCCGTTGCTAAGATCTGTGCATTTCATTGTATGTAACGTTGCCTTAATTTTAAAATTAGAATAATTAGATACTAGATCAGATGAGGATTATTGCTTATATGTCCAGATCTGACAGTGTGGAATGACTCTGTGGCCAAAATCGAGGGCTGACTCCCAGCCTGAAATGAACCCATCCACGTACCATGGGCAAAGCAGCTGGAAACTGCTGCCTCTCCTATGACAGGGCTTGGGAGGCCCTGCTGAGTTACCATACCATACAGGGGCAGCAGCAGAGAAAACATCCAAGGCTCTCAAAGGCGTTGGTCCCAGAAGACATCATCAAGAGGGTCTGGACAGCACACAACAGTAAGCTTTTTGCTAAACAGATGTCATCTGTCAGAGTAAGTGAGAAACAGAGAGATGGGCAGAAAATTTCTCCCAATGCTTCCAAATGGCTGAAATTCCTCTTAGGGATTGAGGCAGGATCAAAGGCAAGTGGAGAAAATATTTTTCTCCACAGGTTTCTACCAAGTTAGGCTGCAGAAGAAAACTGCACGTGTGTCTTTTATACCATTAAAAAGTCAGATTTTGGAATGCCACTTAGGCTAGTACCTCTTTTATTTGCTTTAGAACTACTTCTTCTCCAAGCTTCTTCAAACCATTGCTACTTCTCAGAGTTTGCTGCTCAGTGAAAAACAAAACTGAGGCCATCAAGCAAGAGTCCCTTGCCCTCACTTGCCCCCATAAAACCTTCCTCCCTCCATTCTCAAGATAGGAAGCATTGCTTCTCTCATCCAAGACTAAACCTTCTCCTTATTATCTTACTCTCATCCTCTTACCTATTTCAGCCACTTCCTTCATTTATTCCTTTTCTCTTCTGTAACTTCCACCAATCCTCTGTGTTGGTTCCTTCCTTTTCATCTATAAACTTATTCCATTCTTTTCTATCCTAAAAAAACCCTCCCTTAATGTTGCATCCTCCCCCAGACACTACTCTTCTCTTTCTTGTCACAGCTCAGCATCTCCAGAGTGTTGAATCCTCACAGCTACTCCTTCCTTTCCATCTGTCCACCCACTGACCCACTGCCTCCTGCCTCCGCCATTTCACTCTAACTGCTATCCTGTGGGTGAAAATACCTCCCACTCTCCAGACCCAGTAGATTCAGCATTTCAGCTATTCCTGACCAGAAGACAGAAGCAGAGTTTCAAGTCAGAATGTTAGGTCGGCATCCTCACTCAAACACGAAGTAGTAGATGATGTAATCTTAGGCTAATTAGTTAACCTTCTTAGCCTCGGTTCTTCTTTTGTAAAACATTGATAATAATGATGAGTTTGGAGTGGTATGGTGAAGATTAGCAATAATTTATGCAGTAGGTGCTCCATACTTTTTATTAATATTGTCATCATGATTATATCTTTCTTGACCTGCTATGACATTTGACTTTGTAGCTATCCCTTCATACTTAAAGCTCCCGAATGGCCTCCAGGGTATCACACGCTACTGCTTCTCCTCTGATAATCATTACTTTGTGTTTTCTAGCTGAACTGTCTTCTCTTCCCTGGCAGTTAAATAACTGGTGTTTTCTGGAATCTCTTCTTCACTCATTCTAGGCATTTTTCATTGCAATTTTCCTTGTTCTTTTGGGCTTAAATACCCACTTAAAAGCTATACCCAAAGGTCCCTAGCCCTTATTAATCCCTAGGGATTTAAACATACAGGTAGAAATTCCTCTGGATATACCCACATGATTGTTCAGGGGGCATGTTTTCTGAAATGTTTCAGTTGACATCAATGTTTGCACCGTTCCTTGTCCATACCCCAGCACCCACATCCAAGTTTTTTGAACACAAAGGGTTGAATTGTCAATGGAGACTCACAGAGTTATAGATCCTACCCAATATTAAACATCACTAATAATTCAAAGGAAACAGAAAATCAACAGGCACAAGTGAAATGTGAATTTCTTGGAGGAATCTGACAAAGTGAGGCACATATCCCAAAAGGCTATTTTTCTTTTTCATTTAATTGAATATTTGTTTCAGGCAAATTACTTCCTAAGCAATGTGTGTAGAGAAACTATTCACGCAAAGAGATCCATTCCTATGTTAGAACAGTCCATTTATATTCTCTCAGTTACAGTTTATGGTATGATCCTTCATTTTTCAGCCATTCATGACCTACAAATACATAAATTCCAATTTCATGTTATGATAAATAATCAAGAGAAACCAGACATATCCCATTAAAAACTTTATAAGTCAGGACTCCCTGGTATCATTCCACCAATCAACACCATTTCTATGTTTACCAGGGGGTCTTGTCTTGGGGTCATTACCATATTCACATGAAGACTGGACTGAATTCATTACTTCTGGATGTCTCAAGCGTGCTGTTAATCTTTTCATTTCCATAACAGATCTTGAAATTCCACATTCTCCATTTGTCACAGTTTTGTCAGACAACAAGAAGCTAAGTGCTTTCTTAGAATGGGCTCCTTAATTTAGATTATTAAAAGTTCATTGAATTTTTCCTGTGAGAGGGTGGTTTTGTAGGGGACAAGGGGAAGAATTCACACATGTTTGATACCTATCATAATGTACACACCATTGTTCTATATACTTTATTAATTTGCTTTCTTTGAAACAGATTAATGTAATTAGAAGATTTTAAAATCTTTTGGAAATTAACTCATTTTCACAAATAAAATAATTACCTGCTTTGAAATGTGTAACTTCTCAGAAAAGGTAGTTCTATTGTTGATTGTAGCGCTTATCAATCTGTATTTTAACATACCACATCCCCTGCCACCACTGATTTTGATATACTTTCAAATTGAAGAATGGTTAGAAAACTTTGTGATATGATTTCAAAGGTGTAAGCAATCTCCAATCTTGTTTAAAATTCCAAATTAATATGTTAATTCACTTGAATATTAACTTAATCAAAAATCAATATTTAAAGTCATATCAGGAGTGGGGAGGGGAATGGGAATGAGAATACATTTGTGAAAAAGGAGCACCAAGAAAGCCACAGAATAAAATGAGACAACATATGAATTATGATTTGTGGGGAGGAGCAAGAAGCCAATAGCAGATCATTGCCACTTCCTAGAACAGAAATAATGGATGACCAAATAGCACTGTAGGAATAGAAAGAAGGGGTAAGAGACAGTAGATATTACTCCCTAGAATTCAGCACCAGAGCAGTGGGGGGCCTTAAGCCATCAATGCAATCAATCTAATATATTTATTATTTGTGAGTGGTTATTAGTAAGCAAATACTCTTTCCATTTAGGGATTATCCCCAAATAAGTATAATGCAAAGCCTAGTTTCAATCATGGAAGACAAAAGGAGCAGACATTCTCTTCCATTCCCTGGAACCTAGGGCATGATCACGTGGCCTAGTTTGGGACAACAGGATGATCCCTCCCAGATTTTGAAAGACCCAGACCGTGGCTCCTGTGGGAGTGGGGGCCAAAAGTTCCCTGAGAAGTGTCCAGTAGTCAACAATGGTGCCCTAATAGGAGTCCATGATTTAGCCAGCCTCCTAGCTACCCTTGACTACTGTTCATTTTTCAAACTTGTTTCTCTAGAACTTTTGTTCATTCTAAAAGCTAACCAAGATATTTCAAATACATGAATTTTTTTACTTAAGTTAGCTAAAGTCATATTTGGTAGTTTTCACCATAAAGTCTATGGTCTGCCACCCCAGGTCTTCCATAAAGCAACCCACGTGGTCCTATCTTCTGTGGAGCACAGTCATTGCTGCGTTCTGAAAGGCCCTGGGTAAAACAGATGTTTCTCCAGAGCAGCTGATAGCAGCTAGGTAAGGAGCATCACCACCATATAATTAACAAGATGTGCACGTATCTTAACAGTCAGTTTTAATTTTCAAAGCAAAACCTACTGACACAAAAGAACCTCCCATGGAAAAAATATACACATACATATAACTAGCTAGCTAGATAGACAGACAGACTGATTGATTATTCATCCCACATTTATTGTGTTCTTACTATGGACCAAACTGCTTAGGCCTTGGGCATAAAAAAGACAAACAAGATACCACCCCTCCTTTTCAGGAGCTCACAATCTTGGTAAGAGACTGAAATGTGACTGGGTTATGGCAATAACTTTTCTAGGTGCCAAGATGGCAATACTCTTAGAGGACTCAGAATGTCACAGTACAGCTGGGTGCTGTGGCTCACGCCTGTATTCCCAGCACTTGTGGAGGCAGAGGTGGGGGGCTCACCTGAGGCCAGGAGTTTGCGACCAGCCTGGCCAACATGGTGAAACCGTGTCTCTACTAAAAATACAAAAATTAGCTGGGCAGGGTGGTGTGTGCCTGTAATCCCAGCTACTCAGGAGGCGGAGCAGGATAATTGCTTGAACCTGGGAGGCGGAGGTTGCAGCCTGGATCGCACCACTGCACTCCAAACTCCAAACTGGGTAATGAAGTGAGGCTCATCTCCAAAAAAAAAAAAAGAATGTCACAGGACAGGTGACTTTTCAGCAGGGTTTAAGGGAGTAAGAATTTTTCAGATGTGCAAGAAATGGTAAAAATATTCATGAGTACAAGAAAACACTTTAAAGGAAATGCACTTTTCAGTCATACATAGGGCCATTCATGCACTGTTTATTTGTTGATATTTAAATTTCCATTTTCTGACCTCTAAATCAGTGATTCCTCAAGAATTCTCCTTTTAATAGGGATTAAATGAGAAAACACAGAGGAGGTACCTGAGATGATGTGGGCATTTACTTAACGTTGGTTCCTTTCTTTTGTTATTGATGTGTTTAAGAACACTCTTCATCAAGGCTGTGGTCAGATTCCAAGGAAGCCCAGTGCTTTTTTTATTGATGCATAGTATTTACACATATTTACCGGGTGCATGTGATAATTTTGTTACATGCATGGACTGCATAGTGATCAAGTCAGTGTATTTGGGGTGTCCATCACTTCAAGTATTCATCATTTCTATTTGTTGTGAACATTTCAAGTCCTCTCTTCTAGCTATTTTGAAATATACAATACATTGTTGTTAATTACAGTCACCCTCCTCTGCTATTGAACATTGAACTTATTACTTCTATCTGAATGTTTGTATCCTATTAATCAACCTCTCTTCATCTTTCCTCCCTCCCTGACACACACCAAACCCTTTCTACCCTCCAATATCTATTATTCTACTCTCAGTTTCCATGAGATCAACTTTTTTAGCTCCCACATGTGAATGAGAATATGCACATTTCATTTAATACGGTGACACTTGTTGCTGCAAATGACATGATTTCATTAGTTTTTATGGCCGAATAGTATTCTATTGTGTATATATAGCACATTTTCTTTATCCATTCATCCTCTGATGGACACTTAGGTTGATTCCATATCTTGGCTATTGTGACTGGTGCTGCAATAAGCCTAGTAATGCAAGTATTCCCTTGATATACTGTTTTACTTTTCCTTTGGATAAATACCTAGTGGTAGGATTGCCAGATCAAACGGTAATTCTATTTGTAGCTTTTTGAGGAATCTCTACATTGTCTTCTGTAGTGGCTGTACTAATTTACATTCCTACTAAAAGTATATGAAAATTTCCTTCTCTCCACATCCTCACCAGCATCTTTTTTTTTTTTTTAATAGCCATTTTAACTAGGGGGAGATATTTCATTGTGTGAAGTTCATTGCTTTATAGAAAGTCTTTTCCTTTTTCTTCTGTCAAAACAATTAATACATTACCTGAAAATGTTTTTTAAATGTATTAGTCAGGTAGAAGAACACATAGAAGGACTTGTAACTGAAAAAGTATTAAAGTAAATTATTAAAGAGGAGGACAAGAAAACACTGGAAGTCTTTTATGCAGTTACCAAGTTAAAGAATGGCACCCCTCTACTATCCAGGATCAAGTTGGATCTAGCACTCTCCTTGTTGTTTTAAATGAGGAACTAGGAGCTGGAAACTATGCAAAGCACAGCCCAAGCCTCATAATATCTTCCACTATTTTTCTTCCTCTAGTTTTCAACCCCACTGCTATAGGAATTTTAATCCCCAGTGTTGGAGGTGGGTACTGGTGGGAGGTGTTTAGATCACGTGGGTGGATCCTTTGTGAATGGCTTGGGCCATCGCTTTGGTGATACCTGAGCTCTTGCTCTGAGTTCACAGGAGAGCTGGTCCTTTATGTGACACCGAATGGGTACAGGGGCTCACACCTGTAATCCCAGCACTTTGGGAGGCTGAGGCGGGTAGATTACGCAGTCAAGAGATTGAGACCTTCCTGGCCAACATAGTGAAACCCCATCTCTACGAAAAATACAAAAATTAACTGGGCATGGTGGCATATGCCTGTAGTCCCGGCTACTCAGGAGGCTGAGGCAGGAGAATTGCTTGAATCCAGCAGACAGAGGTTTCAGTAAGCTGAGATTGTGCCACGGCACTCCAGCCTGGGTGACAGAGCAAGACTCCATCTCAAAACAACAACAACAACAAAAGAAAACAAACAAAAAACCTGTGGCACTTTCCCCTAACTCTGTCTCTCTCGCTTGCTCCTGCTTTTGCCGTGTGACATGCCTGTTCCCTCTTCCCCTTCTACCATGATTTTAAGTTTCCTGAGGCCCCCCAGAAGCTGAGCAGATCCCAGCACCACGTTTTCTATAAAGCCTACAGAACCATGAGCCAATGAAGCCTCTTTCTTTAAAAATTACCCAATTTCAGGTATTTATAGCAATCCAAGAATGGCCTAATATACCCACCAATCCCAAATCATTTCTTATTTCAAAATAAAAGCTGAATGGAATCCAGAAATGTGATCACAGAGCCGGTATGACAGTGTAGGATTTTTTTTAAACATGAAATTCTGGAAATGCTGCTTTTCTTTAATGTAGGAGGAAAATAGCATTTCGCTTAAAATTGTTTTCCTGACATGTTACTTTATAATAATAATGCTAAAATACTTTCCAAATGATTAAAATGAAACTATTTTAATCCCTGTCACTTAACGTTAACATTAACATTAACTTAACATTAACTTTAGTCCCTGTCACTTAAACATCAGGCTGCTAATGGTCTCTGTTTTTCGTTTACTACCCTTTACATACTATCTGTGATTTCCATGCTACTCTCTTCCTTATAGTAGTGTTTATAACCAACAAAAGCTTAAAATTAATGAAAGTAAATAAATTGAATATTAAAATAGACAAGACTTTTAAAAGTAGAAATGGAAAATGATATGCTTCTTTTAACAACAACAGGAAAATTAATTTACTAACAGTGTCTAATCTCCACATGCCTTCTGATTTTATTCTTACACATAAGAGGTATTTTCTAAATGGAAAAGGTATTTGGCATAATGCAAGGGCATGTGAGATTTTACTCTCCGGCACTCCTTGCTGAAGTATTAACATCAGCTTTTATATGGTAGGAAATCAGATTAAGGGTAGAAGAAGCAGTACTATGCAGGGTGAAGTCAATAAAACCTCAAAAAGTTTAAGTATGTTCAGATGAAAACCACTTAATTTACACAAGTCTTAACCATGGTAAGTCTGGCATCTCCTTAGCTCAATTTTCCCTAAGTCATTTATGAATGTTCCAGCACCTCGGCTGTGTGGCATTACACGGGGTAAGCCCATTTTCTCCAGCTCTGCTATGCAAAGCACAAAGACATATCCTCCAGAGCCAGTCAAGACAGAAGTCTCTCATTGGCTGCAGTTACTGGATAATTCTTACTCTCACAGTCTTCTACATAGGGCAGCAGAATGTGGAATAATTTCTTTTGTCTCTTGGATATAAAATGGTCATTTTAATCCTCTAGTGACAATAAACGATCTTATATGCCTTTCAAAACTGACAGTTAAAAGTAAAACAAAAAAAAAAATTTTTTTTTGCACCTTCTAAGCATGTTCAAATATTTACGATAAAAGAGAAAATCAGAACATGACAATTCTTTTAATATCCTGTGATAGGGAATTTTCCTATTGAAAAGGTTTATTAAAGGAAAATCTCCTTTACCTGCTGTCTTTATTAGAACTATATCCTTTTTCACAATGGAGGAACCAAGGAGACTAAGAGTTATCAGCATAGTTTTATTAAATTAAAATGCATATAGCTAAAATGCAAAATTACCATGATGTTGGGAGTATATTCATTTAACTATATTATTCAACAAAATATATTTTCATTAATTATTTATAATAATACGTATTATTTTATAATAAAACTATTATCATTGCATTAGTTATCAATTACTGTGTAACCAATTACCTCAGAAAATATTTTAGTATTGCTTGATATGCTTTGGCTTTGCTTTCCCACTCAAATCTCATGTCGAAGTGTAATCCCCACATGTTGGAGGAGGGGCCTGGTGGGAGGTGATTGAATCATGGGGGCAGACTTCCCCCCACTTGCTGTTCTCATGATAGTGAATGGGTTCTCATGAGGTCTGGTTGTTTAAAGGGGATAGCACATCCCTCTTAACTCTGTCTCCTGCTGCCTTATGAAGAAGGGCTTGCTTCCCCTTCCCCTTCCACCTTGACTGTAAATTTCTGAGGCCTCCTCAGCATTGCCTCTTGTACAGCCTGTGGAACTGTGAATCAATCAAACCTCTTTTCTGTATAAACTACCCAGTCTCAGGTAGTTCTTTATAGCAATGTGGGAATGGCTTAATACATTGCTGTTCAAAAAATAACCCTCAAAACTTAAAACAAAAAACTTTCACTATTTCATATTTTCTGTGAGCCAGGCATTTGGGAGGCTTAGCCAGTCAGTTCTGGCATGGAGTCATTCATGAGGTTGCAGTCCAGGTGCCATCAGGGCTACAGTCATCTGAGGGCTGGACGAGGCTAGAGGACCTGTTTCCACGATGTGCACTCACTGGACTGGCTACATGGTGCTAGTTGTTGGCCAGAAGTCTTAGTTCCTCACCACCCGGGCCTCTTCATGGGTCTGCATGAGTGTCCTCACAATATGGTAGCTGACTCCCTGCAGTGTCACGGATCCAAGGGAGCCAGATGGAAGCTACAATGAACTCTATAACCTTGCTTTGGAATTCACATGCAATGATTTTCTGGATATCCTTTTGGTTATAGAAATCAGCCTTATTTGATATGGAAGAAAACCACAGGAGGCCATAAAGACTAAGAGGTGGGGTTTTGGGGAGCCATCTTGGAGGTCAGCCACTCTAGCCATTTACAAAGGAAAGGAGATTTTTAAATATGTGTTCTATTTTTTCAATAATACTTACAATTCTATGTTTAACTGGTTTAAATATTCATCATTAGATCTCTTATGCCATTACTTTCCCAGTCTGGAGATGTTTTTATTTTTTTCAATTCTCTAGTGTTTTCATTTTTCCAGAAAGGGTATCATGATATATAGGCTCTACATCCTTGCATAGAGGAGAATGTCTTTCTCTTATCTAATATACATTGGAGGTTTTGGCATTCATTTCAGCCTCCTTCTAGCTTACTGACAGGTATTTTTTACAACAATTTTTCTCAAATTATCCATGGTACATAACAGGTTCTTTTCAATCTGCCACAGATCAATACTTTTGTAAAATACGATAAGTTCTAAAAAATAATAAAATTTAAAACACAAAAATAAGCCTCATTTAAAAATTATTATATTCAACAGACTCTACTACTTTGTTAAATAGATAAAAGATTTCTAAAGAGCTACTTTTAATTACTGTATGTACCATTTCTTTGACAACTAACAAATTGAGACCTGTTGCCAGTCCATGAAACACATTTTAAATAGCACTGCTATGTGGCTAGAAGGCTGAATACTGCATTTCCCAGACTTCCTTGCATCTAGGGTTTTGCATGTGGTCTTCCTGTCAACCAGAAATACCCTGAGATATGAAGAAGTGAAAATGAAACCATAAGTCCATGGACACATGGGAGACAGAAGAATTTCTGGCAAGTATATCCCAAATACAGCAGACACAGAAAGACAAATATTAGATGATATAACTGATATGGTTTGGCTATGTCCCCATACAAATCTCATCTTGAATTGTAGCTCCCCAATCCTCACGTGTCATGGGAGGGACCTGGTTGGAAGGTAATTGAATCATGGGGTGGGTTTTTCTTGTGCTGTTCTTATGATAGTGAATAAGTCTCACGAGATCTGATGGTTTTACAAAGGGCAATTCCCCTGCACGTGCTTTCTCGCCTGACTCCATGTAAGACATGCCTTTGCTCCTCCTTCACCTTCCGCCACGATTGTGAGGCCTCTACAGTCATGTGGAACTGTGAGTCTATTAAACCTCTTTCCTTTATAAATTACCCAGTCTGTGGTGTGACTTTATTAGCAGCGTGAGAACGGACTAATATAATCACCTATATATGGAATCTAAATATGTAAAATGTGGTGAGTACAGCATGGTAAATAAAGTTAGCAGTAATGTATGGCAAATGGTAACTATCATTAATAATAAAGTATAATAAACTTAAAATTTTCTAAGAGAGTAACTTGCAAGTATTCTCACCACACACACATACTTGGAAACTACATAAAATGATGGATATATTAGTTTGATTGTGGGAATCATTACAAGAGGTAATATGTACTTCCATCAAAACGTCATGTTGTATACCTTAGATACATGTAATTTTTTATGTGTCAATCCTACCTCAATAAAGCAGGGAGGGGCAAAGCATGGGCATATCTTATTTTATTATGGTTCACTTTACTGCACTCCACAAATATTGTGGTTTTTACAAATTGAAAGTTTGTGGCAACCCTGTATTAAGCAAGTCTGTCCATGCCAGAGTTTTCTTTTTTTTTTCTTTTTGAGATAAAGTCTTGCTTCTCTGACCAGGCTGGAGTGCAATGGCACAATCTTGGCTCACTGCAACCTCTGCCTCCCAGGTTCAAGCAATTCTCCTGCCTCAGGCACCTCAGTAACTGGGATTATAGGCATGTGCCACCACTCCTGGCTAATTTTTGTATTTTTAGTAGAGACATTTCACCATGTTGGCCAGGCTGGTATCAAACTCCTGACCTCAAGTGATCCACCCATCTCGGCCTCCCAAAGTGCTGGGATTACAGGCACGAGTCACCACTCCCGGCCATCTCCGTCCACACCAGTGTTTCCAGTGCCATGTGCTCATTTTGTGTTTCTGTATCACATTCTGGTAATTCTCTCAATATTTCATACTTTTTCATTATTATTATATCTGTTGTGGTGATCTGTGATGTTGCTGTTGTAATTTTTTGGGGGGTGACGCAAACTGTGCCCATGTAAGATGGGGAAATTAATCGATAAATGTTGTGTGTATTCTGACTGCTCTATCAACCGATGGTCCTCCCATCTCTCTCCCTCTCCTCAGGCATCTCTATTCCTTGAGACACAACGATATGGAATTTAGGTAAATTAATAACCCTAAAATGGCCTTTAAGTCTTCAAGTTAAAGGAAGAGTCACACATCTTTTACTTTAAATCAAAAACTAAAAATGATTAAGCTTAATAAGGAAGGCATGTTAAAGGCTGAGACAGGCCAAAAGTTAGTCTCCTTGTACCAGACAGTGAAGTTGTGAATGCAAAGAAAAAGTTTTTGAAGTAAATTAAAAGTGCTATTCCACAGAACAAATGATAAGAAAATAAAACAATCTTCTTGCTGGTATGGAGAAAGTTTGAGTGGTCTGGATGGAAAATGAAACCAACCTCAATGTTTCCTTAAGTCAAACCCTAATCCAGAACAGAGTTCTAATTCTTTTCAATTCCATGAAGGCTGAAAAAGATAAGGAAGCTGCAGAAGAAAGGTTGAAGCTGGCAGAGGTTGTTTCATGAGGTTTGAGGAAAGGAGCTGTCTCCATACAAGTTATCCAGATCTAGGTAAGCTCATTGATTGAAAGCTCATTGATTGAAAGTGGCTCTCTAAACAAAAGATTTTCATTGTACACAAAGCAGCTGTCTATTGGAAAACAATGCCATCTAGGACTTTCATAAGGAGAAGTCAATTCCTGGCTTCAAAGATTCAAAGAACAGGCTGACACTCTTGTGAGGGACTAATGCAGCTGGTGAGTTTAAGTTGAAGCCAATGCTTATTTATCATTCCAAAAATCCTAGAACTCTTAAGAATTATGCTAAATCTACCTGTGCTCTAGAAATGGATCACAAAGCCTGGATGATAGTACATCTGTTTACAGCATGGTTTACTGAATCTTCTAAGCCAACTATTGAGACCTATTGCTCAGAAAAGAAGATCCTTTTTAAAGCATTACTGCTCATTGACAATACAACTGGTAACCCAAGACCTCTGATGGAAATGTACCAGGAGATTAATATTTTTTTCATAACTGCTAACACAATATCTATTTGGCAACTCATGATTCAAAGAGTAATTTTGATCTTCCAGTCTTGTTAAGAAATATGTTTTGTAAGGCTTTATCTGCTATGGATAGTGATTCCTCTAATGGATCTGGGTAAAGTGAATTGAAAACATTCTGGAAAAGATTCACAATGCTAGATGCCATTAAAAACATTCATAATTCATAGGAGGAGGTAAAAATATCAACATGAACAGGAATTTGGAAGAAGTTGATTCCAACCCTCACGGATGACTTTGAGACTTTATTGGAAGAAGTCAGTGCAGATGTAGTGGAAATAGCAAGAGAACTAGAATTAAAAGTGAAGCCTAAAGATGTGACGGAATTGCTGCAATCTCTTGATAAAACTTTAATCGTTGAGGAGTTGCTTCTTATGAATGACCAAAGAAACTGGTTTCTTAAGATGGAATCTACTGCAGAAAATGCAGTGAACATTATTAAATGACAACAAAACATTTAGAATATTACATAACTTAGTTGTTAAAGCTGTGGCAGAGTTTCAGAGGATTGACTCCAAGTTTTTTTTTTTTTTTTTTTTTTTAGAAAAAAACAAGAGGTATATTCAAACTACAAATACTTGACTTGAAGGAAAAACTATCTAAGATTCTTATTTTTTTTTAGAGTAACGTATCCCTACTTAAAGACAGATGGTCCTACATATAACAGCTATGTACAAGACTAGTTGTAAAATTGTTATTGGTTTTACAGTGATAAATGTAAAACTGAAAAAATCTGTATGACTCATTTTGCTGGGATATACACTTTATTGCAGTGACCTGGGACTGAACCCACAATACCTCTGAGCTATGTCTGTGTGTCACAGGAGGACTCAGATCTGGAACAGATGGATCAGAGACACTGGGGTTCTCTTTCTACTGTATAGCTGCCAAAGAGTGGGTGGGTGTGGTTAGTTGTTTTCTCTGACTGCGTGGTTCTTGAGTGTATGATGGTCTTCCCAGAAATTCTGTAGATGAGCAAGGATCTTTTAGCAAAGGCTTGTCTGCTAAAACTACCTAGAGAAGATTCTTTTGTCTGCCACTAAGAAACCTTATTGATGTAACTGGCTACCTGAGTCTTGCATTAGTCTTTTCTCCATAAGCCAGTGTAAATAATGCACCATTAGTTTCCGGTTTTTAAAAGCTGTAGATAAGTCATATGAGGAATTTTCTTTTTTACTCACTATTTTATTTTTAATTCCTCTTTGATTCTTGTGAAAGTTTGTTTCTCCTCCTTGAAATGAAAAATGCCACCAAATATATATATTTCTTACATATTTTTCTTTAATTTGATCTCATTTATTATAACCTCCTTAGAAATAATGATTTAATTTCTCCTCTGGCTTTAAAAAGCAAGTAACTTTTTTATTTTGTCATTATTATGATTATTATTTTATTTTTTTGAGACAGAGCTTTCCTCTTGTCACCCAACCTGAAGTGCAATGGCACGATGTCGGCTCACTGCAACCTCTGCCTCCCAGGTTCAAGTGATTCTCCTGCCTCAGCCTCCCCAGCAGCTGGGATTACAGGTGGCTGCCATCACACCTGGCTAATTTTTGTATTTTTAGTAGAGATGGGATTTCACCATGTCAGCCAGGCTGGTCTCGAACTCCTGACCTCAGGTGATCCGCCTGCCTCGGCCTCCCAAAGCGCTGGAATTACAGGCGTGAGTTTTTTTCATTATTTAATCTGATTTTTTACATTATAGATAATAAATTATTGGGTTGTTTGCTTTCTTTTTCTTCTTCTCTATCTCTTTTATTTCTCTACTCGTCTTTTTATGTCCTAGAACTTTACCTCTGCATTCTTGGGGTTTTTCTATTTAAAGACTTGCTTTTCTGCAATGTCTTATTATTTTTAAGAAGGATTATTTTATGACTTATTGACATGGAGTATTTTGAACATTTTAAAACTGGATAGAATTGCATAATGAGCCCCCATGTATTTCATCCATCCTCAACATCCATCCATCCATCTATCTATCCATTAATGCCTTTTATTATCTCTTATCTCTATGTATTGACTAAGACTGATATTAATTATCCTTTATAGATTTCTCTAAGTTCTTACCATATTCTCGTCTTTTACATGTTCTGTCTTCCTTTAATCTATTTTCTTTCTACTTCGACTCATCTTACCTTATATTTGAGTTTTATTTTTTAGAATGTATGATTTCCTGAATGTCATTAAAGGTGTAAAGATGATACTTTTCATCTTTATGTTTATTTTCTAGACTTTAGAGTATTTTTTAAGTATACGGGCTTGCTCCATATCTTAGAGATGATACATCTAATCTTTTATTTACTCCATCTTTTTTATAGCCTCTTTTTTTCCTGACTAGTCATCCCTGAATGTGGACTTGTCCATGAAGTTCTTCTACTGCCCAGAAAGAAGGTGCACACTTCCTTAGTTCCCATCAGCGTGGTGGGAAAGATATTCCTACAGAGGCTAAAGAAATAACGTTCTGGTGCTTTTTAATGCTTATCAGTGCAGATCTTTCACCTGGGGAACAATCTGTTGTTCCCACTACAATAAAAAATATGGAGTTTCTTTGATAAAAAATCTTAATTTGTCCCTCCTCCTCCTCCTCTTCCTCCTCTTCCTCCTCGTCCTCCTTCTTCTTCTTCCTCTTCTTTGCTGGAAGACATGCATATCTGGCCCACTGTAAATATATGTGTCAAAAGGTGCTGCTAGAGTCTATTTTTTCTAACTGCTCAATTCAGAATTCAAATATAATCACCATCCTCCATCCCTCAAGCCCCACCTGCTTTCATCCTCATGTTTATTACTTTGGTGCACTTCGATTTAGTACCACAAATCACTATTGTAAACATCTTAACACCTTCATGAGGGTGGGGGTGACGTGAAAGGGCTCTGCTGGAAAACAGCTCCCATGTACTAGCTACATGGGTGGAGGTGGGGGCTCCTCCCTTTAGGGACCAAATTCCTTCATCTGTGAGTTAGGTACAGAGTGGGGATAGACAGGGAGAAATCTTTTTCTTTGCTTTTCCCCTAGATGGCTCCACCATGCTGCTTCACACACTCATCCTAGCTTTGGATAAAGCAATCTCCTCCTTTAATTTAAGATTAGCGTGAAAATAAGATAGTCCAAAGTGATTAAAAAGACTTATTATAGGCTGTGCTCTATGCTAAGCATTATTCAAGGGTCATCTCACTATACTCCCACTCTATAAGGCAGGTACTATTATTATCCCCATGTTATAAGTCTGTAAGCTGTCACTTAGAAAGATTAAGGATATTAATCAGGGTCATGTAGTCTTAAAAGAGTAGAGGAAACTTTCAAATCCAGTGAGCCCATTTTGGCAGCTCTGGCTCTTTGTTGTTGTTTTAACTATGCTAGGCACCTTATATACATTTTCATGTTTAATACTAATAATCATTTTTATTTAAAGACTACAAAATTTTGTAATGTTAGCATAAGTAGGCAATATCAAAAAGTCTCCTTATCATCCTTAATGACTATATGGGCCAAGCGTGGTGGCTTATTCTTGTAAACCTAGCACTTTGGGAAGCTGAGGTGGGAGGATCACTCGAGCACAGGTGTTTGACACCAGCCTGGGCAACATAGTGAGACCCTAATCTCTACAAAAAATAAGAATAATAGCCAGGCATGGTGTTGCACACCTGTGGTCCAAGCTACTTGAGAGGCTGAGGCAGGAGGATCACTTCAGCGAGCCTAGAAGATTAAGCTGAATTGAGCCGTGGTTGCAGCACTGCACTCCAGCCTGGGTGACAGAGCAAAACCCTGTCTCAAAAATAAAATAATTTTTTTAATTTAAAAAATGTAAAAATTGTATCACTCCATTATTCTTCCATTTCAAGTGGATCATTTTGAGATATATATACATGGTCTACACCTCATTTTTGTCCTTCAACAATAAATCTTGGAGATTTTTTTCACTCCAAATCATAAAATTCTTTACCCTGATATCAAAACCAGACAAGGACACAACAACAAACAGCCACAAAACTATAGGCCAATATCCCAGATGAACATACTTGCAAAAATCCTTGAGAAAATACTACCAAATCAAATTCAACAACACATCAGAAAGATGATACACCATATTCAAATGGGATTCATTCCAGGGGCGAAAGAATGGTTCTACATATGCAAATTGATCAACAGGATACATCACATCAACAGAATGAAGAACAAAAAGCATAAAATCACTTCAATAGACACAGAAAAATCATTTAATAAAATTGAATACCCCCTTATGATAAGAATGCTAAAAAATTTAGAAGGAATACACATCAACACAATAAAGAGTATATTCAACAAACCCACAGCTAACACCTTACTGAATGGGGAAAAGCTGAAAGCCTTTCTTCTAAGAACTGGAGCAAGAAAATGATGCCCATTTTTACCACTCTTATTTAACATAGGACTGGAAGTCCTAGCCAGAGCAATCAGGCAAGAGAAAAAAATAAAGGGCATCCAAATCGGAAAAGAGAAAGTCAGATTGTTCCTTTGCAGATGACATGATCTTCTACCTAAAAAAACCTAAAAACCACAATTCTCTGGAAAAGGAACAATGAATGCAGTAAAGTTGCAGTACACAAAATCAACATACAAAAATCAGTAGTATTTCTATACACCAATAATAAAGTAGCTGAAAAGGAAATCATTGTCTTTATTTCTTTTTCAGCTACTTTATTATTCAGCTACAGGCAATGATTTCCTTTCCATTGGCAACCCAATGAAAGCAATCCCATTTACAATAGCTACAAAAAATAAAATACCTAGGAATAAATTTAACCAAGTAGGTAACAGGCCTCAACAATTAAAACTACGAAACGTTGATGAAATAAATTGAAGAGGACACAAACAAATGGAAAGGCACCTTTGTTCATGGATTTGAAGAATTAATATTGTTAAAATGACAATACTACCCAAAGAATCTAAAGGATACCAATGACATTCTTCAAAAAAATAGAAAAAGCTGCAGTAGCCAAAACAGCATAGTATTAGTATAAAAAGAGACACATAAACCAATGGAACAATATAGAGAAACCAGAAACAACTCCATATATTTACAGCCAACTAATATTTTACAAAGATGCCATGAACCTACATTGGGGAAAGGACATCCTCTTAAATAAACGGTGCTGGGAAAATAGATATCCATGTGCGGAAAAATGAAACTACATCCCCATCTCTTACCATACACAAAAACTAACTCAAAATAGATTAAAGACTTAAGCATAAGATCTGAAACGATAAAACTACTAGACTGGAAGAAAACATAGGGAAATGTTTTAGGACATTGGTCTTGGCAAAGATTTTATTGCTAAGATTTCAAAAACACAGGCAATATAACAAAAATAGCTAAATTAGACTATATCAAACTAAAAAGTTTCAATATAGCAAAAGCAACAACGGAGTGAAGAGACAAGAGATACTCTGTTTAACAGGAGAAAATATTTGCAAGATATTTGTTCAACAAAGGACTAATATCTAGAGTATAAAAGGAACTTGATATAACCGTAAAAATTTTTTTAAAAATCAGATTTAAGAGTGGGCAAAGGATCTGAACAGACATTTCTCAAAAGAAAACACACAAATGACCAACAAAGATTAATATAAGTATATTATAGCTTTGATATATTGAATGTACTTTTTAAGTGCTCAACATGGGCCAGTTGTGGTGGTTCATGCCTACAATCCCAAAACCATGGGAAGCCAAGGCAGGTGCATTGTTTCAGCCAAGGAATCTGACTGGGCAACATGGCAAAATCTCATCTCTGCAAAAAATACAAAAATTAGCTGGGTGTGGTGGTATACTGCTGTAGTTCCAGCTACTCAGAAGGCTAAAGTGGGAGGACTGCTTGAGCCTGGAAGGTCAAGGCTGCAGTGAGCCATGATCACACCACTGTACTCCAGCCTGAGTGACAGAGCAAGATTCTGTCTCAAAAAAAAAAAAGATATTCAACACCACTAATCATCAGGGAAATGGTGCAAATCAAAACCACAAAAATATATCATTTCACCCCAATTAGAATGGCCACTAGCAAAGAGACAAAAAATAACATTTGCTGACATGGATGCAGAAAAAAAGAACTTTTATACACTGTTGATGGGACTGTAAATGGGTATAGCCATTATGGAAAACAGTGTGACGGTATTTCAAAAAACTCAAAATAGTGCTGCTATATGATCCAGCAATCCCACTAGTGGGTATCTATCCAAAGGAAAGGAAATCAGTACATCAAAGGGATTCCTGCACTCCCATGTTTATTGCACACTATTCACAGTAGCTTAGATATGTAATTAACCTACATGTGCATCAATAGATGAATGGAAAAAAACAGTGTGGTATATATACACAATGGAACACAATTCAGTCATAAAAACAGAATGAAATCCTGTCACTCGTGGTAATGTAAGTAAGCCTGAAAGATATTACGTTAAGCAAAATAAGTCAGACACAGAAAGATAAATACCACATGTTCTCATTCATATGTGAGAGCTGAAAAAAAAAATTGAGCTCATTGAATGTGGGTTACAGAGGCTTGGAAGAGTAGGTGGGAGGAAAGAGTGTGGAGAGGTTACTTAATGGGTACAAACTTATGGCTAGATAGGAGGAATGAGTTCTGGTGTTCTGCAGCACTGTAAAGTGAATATGGTTAACCATAATTTGTTGTATATTTTCAAAAGCTAGAAGACAGGATTTTGAATGTTCAAAGCACAAAGAAATGAAAAGTGTTTGAGGTGATCGATATGCCAATGACCCTGATTTGATCATTACACATCATATACAGGTATTGAAATATCACTTCATATCCCATAAATATGTACAATTATTACCTGTCAACTAAAATGTGTTAAAGCATAAAATTCTGCCTCATTCTTTTTAATGCCTATATGATATTCCATTTATGGGTATACCATTATTAATAGTGCCTTATTCTCATTTTTCAGCTATTGTAAACATTAAAGCAAATAATAAACTTAGACATATGTCACTTCACACATGCACATGTGTAACTGCAGAATATATTTCTTGATGTACTGATAATCAAAAGGGTGGGTAAAACCCACTTGAGGGTTTTAGTAATGGTGCTTGGGGGTGAGGCAGAGTGTGCTGATTACAGAGGTCATGGAAGTACTGGGAAGACACATGGGAATACGTAACAATCTGAGATTAGCTGCAGCAGGAAGCTGCTACCACCCTAGGCTGATGTGAGAGAGGGAAGAGGCAGTGTTACTAGAACCCAAGGGATAGGTGTTCCCGTACAGGTTGGAACCATCATGGCATAGAAGAACTGGAGCCACACAGGGAGACAGGGCTACTAAGATATCATCCGCTCAAGAGGAAAAAGGATGGCAGAAGGACCCTTCCTGCATATTTCTAACTACCACCAGTGCCACCATAGGTGAAATCCCATCGGAGGGGGCTGGCTGACCCATCCTGAGGTATAGAATCTGCAGGAATCAGCCTCGCCTCACCTCTAATTCTAGGCAGAACAACAAAAAAAGGGTGACAGGAGAGATAAGGAATATATCTGTAGACTGTCAGGCCCAGGTCTAGTACAGTCAACCTTTGTATTTTTAAATTCACCATGCATGTTCTCTCCAGTGAACATGTAGACATTTCTGCTCATCAATCCAGCCAAGGAAATACAAAGTTCCATCAGACATGGTATTCACCTCATGTTCAGGATTGCCAGACATAAGCAATCTTCCTAGATAGGTTCACATGTGGCTCTTTATGATTTTGTGAATTTGACAGTCTTACAAAATAATAGAGAATATTGAAGGGGAAAGAAAAAACCAACTGATTAATATAGAGTTTTTTTTTCTTTTCCTTTTTTTTTTAAGAGATGGAATCTCTGTTCTGTTCCATTGGTCTATATGTCTGTTTTGGTACCAGTACCAAGCTGTTTTGGTTACTGTAGCCTTGTAGTATAGACTGAAGTCAGGTGGCGTGATGCCTCCAGCTTTGTTCTTTTGGCTTAGGACTGTCTTGCCAATGCGGGCTCTTTTTTGGTTCCATATGAACTTTAAAGTAGTTTTTTTCCAATTCTGTGAAGAAAGTCATTGGTAACTTAACGGGGATGGCACTGAATCTATAAATTACCTTGGGCAGTATGACCATTTTCACGATATTGATTCTTCCTATCCATGAGTATGGAATGTTCTTCCATTTGTTTGTGTCCTCTTTCATTTCATTGAGCAGTGGTTTGTAGTTCTCCTTGAAAAGGTCCTTCACATCCCTTGTAAGTTGGATTCCTAGGTATTTTATTCTCTTTGAAGCAATTATGAATGGGAGTTCACTCATGATTTGGCTCTCTGTTTGCCTGTTATTGGTATATAAAAATGCTAGTGACTTCCGCACATTGATTTTGTATCCTTAGGCTTTGCTGAAGTTGCTTATCAGCTTAAGGAGATTTGGGGCTGAGAACAGAGCCCTCAGAAATAACACCACACATCTACAACCATCTGATCTTTGACAAACCTGACAAAAACAAGAAATGGAGAAAGGATTCTGTATTTAATAAATGGTGCTGGAAAAACTGGCTAGCCATAAGTATGTTTATTGCAGCACTATTCACAGTAGCAAAGACTTGGAACCAACCCAAATGTCCATCAGTGACAGATTTGATTAAGAAAATGTGGCACATGTACACCATGGAATACTATGCAGCCATAGAAAAGGATGAGTTCATGTCCTTTGTAGGGACGTGGATGAAGCTGGAAACCATCATTCTCAGCAAACTATCGCAAGAACAGAAAACGAAACACTGCATGTTCTCACTCACAGGTGGGAATTGAACAGTGAGAACACTTGGACACAGGAAGGGGAACATCACACACTGGGGCCTGTTGGGGGGTGGGGAAAGGGAGGAGAGGGGAGGGATAGCATTAGGAGATATAACTAATGTAAATGACGAGTTAATGGGTGCAGCACACCAACATGGCACATGTATACATATGTAACAAACCTGCATGTTGTGCACATGTACACTAGAACTTAAAGTATAATAAAAAAAATAAATGAGATAGAAATAATAATGGAATTATAATATCACCAGAGCAATAATTATTTTAGGCAGAAGCATGAACTATCATTAAAAATACTGAGTAAAAATTTGAAAATAAACAGCGTTTCCCCAAAAGATGCATATTAAACTCAGAATGGGAAAAAAGTAGCTTTATAGTGCAGAAACTTGGCAGATACCATCTTAACTGAGTGATCAAAGTCAAAATCACCATTAATGATGGTGTGTCTCCTGATATGATGTACTGAGAAGGCAACAGCACCTCTGAGGTTGATACAGTTTGGCTCCGTGTTCCCACCAAAATCTCTCATGGAATTGTAATAATGCCCATGTGTCAAGGGTGAGACCAGGTGGATGTAATTCGGTCACAGGGGTGATTTTCCCCATGCTGTTCTCATGATAATGAGTGAGTTCTCATGAGATCTGATGGTTTTATAAGCATCTGGCATTTCCCCTGCTGGCACTCTTTCTCTCTCCTGCCACTCTGTGAAGAGGTGCATTCCACCATGATTATAAATTTCCTGAGGCCTCCTCTGCCATGCAAAACTGTGATTCAATTAAACCTCTTCTTTAAAAAAAAAAAAAAGAGAGAGAGAGAGATGGAGTCTCACTCTGTTGTCCAGGCTGGAGTGCAATGGCACGATCTTGGCTCGCTGCAACTTCCACCTCCTGGATTCTAGCAATTCTGCTGCCTCAGTCTCCCAAGCAGCTGGGACTACAGGCACACCCCGCTATGCCCAGATAATTTTTTGTATTTTAGCAGAGACGGGGTTTACCATGTTGCCCAGGCTGGTCTCGAACTCCTGAGCTCAGGCAATCCACCCGCTTTGGCCTCACAAAGTGCTAGGATTTTTAAAAAAACACACATAGCTGTTATACTCCTCACTTCTTTAACTGGCCTTGATGTACAACCTTAAGGTAATTATTTAAAGTTTCTTCTGTACCTGTAATTATTTCTTCCTTGTCATTTCCAGAGTTTACCTGTGTTTGCTTTCTACTCTTTTCCTTGAAAGTCAGCTAAAAGTCTGTCTCTCTCTGGATTTATTTATTTCGGGATTTTTGCAGTGTGATCAGAGAAATTTTTGTTAGTTTTACATTTCAAATATTACTTATATTTTTCTCTAAAGTCTAATATTTGATAACTTCTGTGAGTATTCCTGGGGTGCTTATCTAGAAGAATTAATATTCGGTTTTCAGGCAAAAAGCAATGTGTATGTATATATAAATATGCATATGAACCCATGTAATAAATTATATCGTTTAAGTTTTATAAATTTTTATTTTTTTCTACTTATTCTGTCATGGAATGAAAGAAATAAATAAAAATATTACATTATAAAATTTTTATGTCCATTTCTCGGTATTATAGTTTCAGCTTCTAAAATGTAAGTACTACATTATTTGATGCATACATATGCATAGGTCTTAGTTCTTCATTGTGGATTGCACATTTTGTTATTATAACCTTCTATTTGGGAATTATCTAATATATTTTAAACAGTTTTATTGGGATATAATCACGTATAATACAATTCAACCATTTAAAGTGTATAATCCAATGATTTCAGTATATTTACAGATACGTGCAATTATACTGACAATTTTAAAACATTTTTATGATCTCAAAAAGAAAGCCTGAAATCTTTAGGTATCACTCTCCTATTCTTCCCTGCCTCCCTCTCATCTGAGCCCTAAGCTACTACTAATTTACTTCCTGTCTCTGTAGATACACCCTTTCTGGATATTTCATAAAGTCTTTTGCAACTAGCATTTTTGCTTAGCATAACGTTTTCAAGATTCATCATCCATGTTGTAACATGTATCATTCCACTGTGGTCAGTGAAGACACTGTACTGTCTGAACTTTGTTAAATTTAGCAAGGTTTATTTTTGGCCCAGCATAAAGTCTATTTTGGAGAATGCAGAAGAATCAAGACAAATGTGTGGTCTACTGTTGTTAAGTGTGGTCTATAAATGTATGTTAAGTGTAGTTGGTTTGTAGTGTTGTTCAGGCCTGTTTCCTTGTTGATCTTTGGCCGAACTGTATTCATTGGAATACAGTAGAATATTCAAGTTTCCAAGTGTTTTGTTGTTGTTAACGATGATGATAAACTCCCTATTTCTCCTTTCCTTTCTGTCAGTTCTTGCCTCTAGTATTTTGGTAGTCTTTCATTGTATACAAGCTTATAATTGTTATGTCTTCCTGATGGATTGACCTTTTTATCATTATTAAATTTTCGTTTTTATCTCCAGTAACAATTATTTTTTTTTTAGAGCCAAATTTGTTTGATATTAGCACAGTGATTCCAGCTTTCTTATGGTTGCTGTGTGTATGATTCATCTTTTTCCAACTTTGATTTCCAGTGTGGTATTTTTGAGTCTAGAACGTGCTTCCTGTAAATAGCATATAATTGAATATTTTTAAAAATCCCATCTATTTCTGTCTTTTTGTGCGGTTGTTCAATCCATTTACATGTAATGTGTGATTATTGATGTAGATGAATTTACAACTGTCATTTGACTTTTTGTTTTCTAAATGTCTCATTCTTTTGGTTCCTCTATTTTCCCTTTATTGCTTTCTTTTGTATGGAGTGAATATATTCTTATGTGGCATGTTAATTTCTTTAGTGATTTATTTTACTTTATTTCTTGAGTTATTCCTTTTGTGGTTGTATCAAGACTTTAATTATAAACACCAAACTTACCAAAACCAGCTTCATATTTATACTAACTTAATTCCAGTGACATAGTTTTTGTGCTATTATAACATTTACAAATGTTACAAACCCGCAATAAATTGTTATAAACAGAACTTTATGATTTTATGCCTTTTAAAGAATCTAAAAGAAGAAAAGAGAGCAAGTATATATTTATAGATATTGCTATATTAATCTCCTCATTTATCATTTCTGGACCTGTTTCTTCCTCTGGATTCAAGTTACCACCAGTAACTTCTTTCACCCACCTCCTTTGTGCTGTGTTTGGCAAATATATTTTTTTTTTTTTATGTCATAGGTCAAACAATTTATTATATACATATTTTTATACAATTACTTTAAAAATAATTAATAGAATAAGGGACAGAAATACACATTTCTAGTATTTATAATTACAAAATTATCATCACCATTGCTCTTTATTTCATCATGTGAATTTGAATTACCATATGGTGTCGCTTGCGTTCAGCCTGAAGAACGTCCTTTCGTATTTGTTATAAGGCAGACCTCTCAGCAACATTTTCACTGTTTTTTTTTTTTTATAATGAAAATTCTTCAGTTAACTTCCAGTTTTTGAAAGACAGCCCTGCTGTTTATAGAATTCTTGATGAACTATTGTTTTCATTTTGAGCACTTTGAATGTTTTCCCATTGCCATCTGATCGCCATTGTTTCTGATGAAAATTCAGCAGTTAATTGCATTGGGGGTCTATTTAAAAGACAAGTTAGTTTTCTCTTGCTGCTTTCAAGATTTTCTTTTTTCAGCCATCTTCCTGTCTTTGGTTATTAGCATTTTTACCATGAGGTGCTTGTTTGTGGATCTCTTTCTATCCTACTTGAGATTCTTGGCTATATAGATCAATGTTTTTCAATAAATATTGGAAGTTTTTAGTCATTTCTTCGATTATTTTTATCCTCCTTCCTATTTATTCTCTCCTGGTTCTCTCATTACAGATATGTTGGTTCCCGTAATAGTATCATACATTTCTCTGAGGCTCTGTTCACTTTTTAAAATAATAATTAATAGACTTTATTTTTAGTACAATTTTAGGTTTGCAGAATATCATGCACGTCCATGTGAAGAGACCACCAAACAGGCTTTGTGTGAGCAACATGGCTGTTTATTTCACCTGGGTGCAGGCGGGTTGAGTCCGAAAAGAGAGTCAGCGAAGGGAGATAAGGGTGGGGCCGTTTCATAGGATTTGAGTAGGTAAAGGAAAATTACAGTCAAAGGGGGTTTGTTCTCTGGAGGGCAGGAGTGGGGGTCACAAGATGCTCCGTGGGGGAGCTTTTTGAGCCAGGATGAGCCAGGAAAAGGAATTTCACAAGATAATATCATCGCTTAAGGCAAGGACCGGCCATTTTCACTTCTTTTGTGGTGGAATGTCATCACTTAAGAGGCAGGGCATTTGCACTTCTTTTGTGATTCTTCGGTTACTTCGGGCCATCTGGGCATATACGTGCAAGTCACAAGGGATGCGATGGCTTGGCTTGGGCTCAGAGGCCTGACACAGAATATTTAAGGATATAATACGAAGACTTCCATATACCCACTCCACCCAATTCCTCTACCCTAGCACACAATTTCCCCTATTATTAACAGTTTGCACTGGTACGGCACATGTGTTACTGTTGATGAACTAATATTCGTACAATATTATTAACTATAATCAGTAGTTTACCTTAAGGTTCTATGAACTCCAAGTTTAAAACTGTTTATACTTTGTGCTATACAGTTCCATGGGATTTGACTAATTATGAAACATATCTATTACTGTATTTTCATACAGAATATTTTTACCACCCTAAAAATCCCTTGGGCTTAACCTGTTTATCTCTATCCCACCTTCCACCAAACCCCTGACAACTACTGGTCGTTTTACTGCCTCTATTATTGTTTTGCCTTTCCCAAAATGTCATATAGTTGAAATCATAATATGTAGCCTTTTTCAGATTGTCTTTTTTCTTTCTTTTTTTTTTTTTTTTTTTTTTGAGATGGAGTCTCGCTCTGTCGCCCAGGCTGCAGTGCAGTGGCCGGATCTCAGCTCACTGCAAGCTCCACCTCCCGGGTTTACGCCATTCTCCTGCCTCAGCCTCCTGAGTAGCTGGGACTACAGGCTCCCGCTACCTCACCCGGGCTAGTTTTTTGTATTTTTTTTTTTTAGTAGAGACAGAGTTTCACCATGTTAGCCAGGATGGTCTCGATATCCTGACCTCGTGATCCGCCTGTCTCGGCCTCCCAAAGTGCTGGGATTACAGGCTTGAGCCATCGCGCGCGGCAGATTGTCTTTTTTCACTCAGCAATATGAGTTAAGTCTCCCCCATGTCTTTTCATGGCTTGATAGCTTATTTCTTTTCTCCCTCTGTTCTTCAAGTTGTGTAATCAATTTTGATCTATCTTCAAGTTTACAAATTCTTTCTTCTGCCGTTCAAATATACTGTTGAGCCCCTCAAGAGAATTTTCATTTTCATTTTATTTTTCCCTTCCAAAATTCCTACTTTGAAAAATCATTTCTCTTTATTGTTGTTTTTTATTTGATACAACATTGACATTGTACCTTCTTTTGCTCTTTAAATCATGATTTCGGTTTTTTTTTTTTTTTTTTTTGACCATATTTATAATGGCTTCTTTGAAGTTTTGTCTGTTAAATCCAACATCTGGTTTATCTTACAGGTATTTTCAATTGCCTGCTATATTTTCAGCATATTGATCATGCTTTGCTGTTTTGTTTTTGGTTTTGTTTTGCATGTGTTGTAATATCTTGATGGAAACTGGACATTTTAGATTATATATTGTAGCCACTCTGAGTACCACCTCTACCTTTCTAGGGCTTATTATTGTTATTTTATTGTCTGTTTATTTAGTAACTAGATAGGCTATTTTAGCGGTATCTATTTTCCTCTCGTATTGTTAAACTTATGATAACCTTCAGGGGCTGCAGCCTTGGATGGGCCTATGGTCACCTTGGGATAACTGGCTCTAACAGAGCTCTCTTTGTCTATCACTTCCCTAATCATGCCCAGCTGTTAAGAGCCTTTAATTGCTGTCTGATTGCTCTGTTGTTTTCAATAGTATTCTAGGGCATAAATTGTTCTGCATACTAACACTATCAAACTAAAGTCAGTGTTTTAGATTTGCTCTGACCTCAGGAAAGATTTTTCTTAGATGTCTCTTTCCCCGTTTTTCTGGAAAATCCCCTCATCCACAGTTTAATCTATATCTCCAATGAGTAGCTACTATTTTCCAAATACCTTTCACCATGAACTTTATCCTTCTTGAGAATGCCCTCAGGATTAAACATCTTCACACTCTGTTGCAAATGAAGCCACTTGCTTTGTGAAGAAACTAGGAGTTACCTGTTTTAAGGCCTACTTCGACCTTCAGGCAGAATCACTGAGCCAAGGCTCTGGAAACTGGCAAAGGGTGGCAGATAGCGGGCAGTATGGAACAGTGATGTACTACTCTCTGAGTGACATCCCTGCTTTAGGAGCTGAGCTTTAAGCAGAAGAGGAGATAGTAGTCTCAGTTAACCTCTGCTTGCTTCTCCTAGCATGAAACCATGGCCTTATAAATGAAAACAAGGAACCCCAGTAGTCTCAAAGGTGCTGTGCCCCAACAAGAGCCTCTGTCTGACCAGTGGAGGCTAGCAGGGGGAGGGAAACCTCCCTCTTGGCTAAAATTTCAAAGAACTTAGCCTCATCCACAGGTAGCTGAAGGCAGGGTGAGTAAGGCTGAAATCCTGCCTTTTCCAGGAAGCTACCTTCCAAGCTAGGAACTGGGGGTAGGAGGAGCCTTGGGTTCTTGGCTACACTACACTGGAGTGAAGTTTTTGTCTTGCTGAGCTGAGGAGGGAAGGAGAGAGTGGTCTTGGTTCAAATACTACAGACTCTCACTGTTTTTAGTGAATTTTGGCAGAATATCTTGAATAGTTGTGTCATTTGCTGTATACCCTTAGAACCATTTCCAGAGAATGTAAATAGTGTGTGTGTATATATATATATATACAGAAAGAGTTTAATTGAGGAAGACCAGCCACGCCACTTAGGAGGTGGCATTATTACTCAAATCAATCTCTCTGAAGACTCAGAGGTACAGTTTTGGTGCCGCAAAAGAAATAGCACTTGAATATAAAATTTTCTTTTTAATTATCAGTAAAGCAAGTGACTTCTGTAGAAGGGTGCACCCTTACAGATGGAGCAATGGTGAGCACACACTTGGACAAGAGAGGGAAAGGGGTTCTTACCCCTGATGCACGTGGCCCCTGCTGCTGTGTCTTTCCCTTATTGGCTAGGGTTAGACTGCACAAGCTACCCTAATTCTGATTGGCTAATTTAAAGACAGTGACTGGGTGAGTTGTTTGGTGGGCAAAATGGTTATGACAGAGCAGGTAACTGGAATGAGTCAGAGTGGAGTAGGTAATCAGAATGAGTCTGGGTGGAGCAGGTAAATCAAAAAAGGTTGCTTTACGAGGAAGTTAAGTTTAAAAGTAGAAGGCAAAGAATTGAACATACTGACATACTGATTCTTTGAAAAGAAATTGAGAACACATATCTAACAGAAGTTAGGGGTTTTCAAGGATAGTTTGGTCGGCAGGGGACTAGGGAATGGGGAATGTTGATTGGTTGGGAATAAAATCATAGGGATATGGAAAACAGTCCTTGTGTGCTGAGTCAGCCTCTGGGTTGGGCCACAGGAGTAGTTGAGTCATGAGTCCAGAGTCCAGGTGGAGTCAGTCTGAAATATATCTCAAACAACCAATCCGCTGGGCATGGTGGCTCACGCCTGTAATCCCGGCACTTTGGGAGGCCAAGGCGGGTGGATCACAAGGTCAGGAGATTGAGACCATCCTGGCTAACAAGGTAAAACCCCATCTCTACTAAAAATACAAAAACAAAATTAGCCGGGCATGGTGGTGGGCACCTGTTGTTCCAGCTACTGGGGAGGCTGAGGTGGGAGAATGGCTTGAACCTGGGAGACAGAGCTTGCAGTGAGCAGAGATCATGCCACTGCACTCCAGCCTGGGTGACAGAGCTAGATTCCGTCTCAAACAACAATGACAACAACAATCTTAGGTTTTGTAATAGTAATGCTATCTATAGGAGTAATTGGGGAAGTCACAGATATTGTGACCTCTGGCCACATGACTCCTGAGCAGTAAGGGATTATAGAAACTACACCCACATCTTAGCAGAATTCGGGACCCTCTCATAATCCTAACCATGTGGTCTTTCATTCATTTTACTTGCAAAGGTGGTTTATTAGTAGTTTTGGAAAGGGCTATTATCGTCTTTGCTTTAAGGTTAAACTATAAACTAAATTTCTCCCAAAGCCAGCTCAGTCTACACTCAAGAATGACCCACGATAACTTGAAAGTTAGAAGCAGACTAGAGTCAACTATGTCCATTTCTCCTACTTTTATAATTTTACAAAGGCACTTTCAATCTTTCTCTTATCAAAATGATGCTTTCATCTGTAAATTCAACTTTGCCTGGCATTAAGACTGTGATTTCTGTTTTTCAGTTTGGATTAGCATTTTCTCATGCTTTTGACCCTTTTTTATTATTATGTTTCAGATCTGTCTTATGTATGCTACAGATAGCTGGATTTTGTTTCTTGGTCTTAACGTATAATCTTTTATTTTGAAATTTTCCTTTTATCTTCAATACCTAGCACCATACTTAGCATTTATTAACTGTTTAAGGAAGGAAGGTTGATTTATCTCCTGAGTTCTGGGCAGGGTGGGATCCCTCTAGGCCTCATTGGAAAGCCCCATGAGTAGCTAAATGCTGGATGCTGCTTAGAGATCACTAGGATCGACGTCTCTGAAAAAAAACATTAACAGTCTTATCGAAGTATAATTGTCATACAAGAAATGTCCCTATTTAAAATATATAATTTGATAAGATCTGACATACATCTATATGTCACATACACACACACACACACACACACACACACACCAGGAAACAATCACCACAATCAAGACAGTTAACATGTCTATTGCCCCCAAAAGTTTCCTTGTGTTTCTTCCCAAATGAATCATAACTACTGCCCTCATGTAGCATATGTGCTAGTGTTTATTTATCTTGATGCTGTATATATCTAATCAGGTCCAAATACAGAATAGCTCATTCAGATCCTTTGGTGTCTTATGATATAATTATTTTAATGTCTTAGCCCAGTGGGCTGAGAGAAGAACTGAGCTTGTTTAAGGACTCAAGATCTATTTTCAATGACCTTCCATAGTACTGGGTAAAATAATTAATGAAATTGTTCAATTCATCCATTTTTCTAGGAAAATGAAATCTCATGTATTTGATCTTACTACTTGCAGAACTACAACCCTCTGTTTCTCCTGACTTTTCCATATTTTAATATTTTCCTTTTGTACTCGTCTGAATGATTCTTTGAAAGAGAATGTTTTCGTGAGAATGAATAGGGGAAATAGGCGCCTTGTTAGGTATTGCCAGCTGCTCAATCTAGTTCTCCAAAGCCTCCAGAATAAATATATTTTTAAAACCTTCCAGAACATATTTACTGAGAAGCGTCATGGCTGGCTAAGCTTGCCTATTTAGTATAACAGATGTTAATTTGTTTACCCAGAATAAAGGAAAAATCTAAGTATATTTGTTCATAGTGTCCCATGTGGATGACACAAGCATTTTTATTAGTCCAGACAGAGTTTGTATTTTATTTTTATGAGAATATTTTGCCTAATACATTTTATGTTCAAATATTATGAATTTATGGGATATTTTTTAAAAAACTAACAGGAATATGTAAAGTAGTTCTACTGAACCTAGAGTTCTCTGTTATGTGTAATTAATTTCAAATCTTGGTGGGGGTAGAAGAGAGAGCTACTATTTTGATTGGCCAAGTGCACAGACTCTAGAACAAGATCATCTGAGGTATGATAACTATCCTGCCTGTTACTACCCGTGTGACTTTGGGCAAATTGCTCAACATCTCTGAGAGATGATTCCACATCTTTAAAATGGAGACAAAACCTACCTCACAGAGTCTGTTTTTCACACTGCTATAAAGATACTATCTGAGACTGGGTTATTTACAAACAAAAGAGGTTTAATGGACTCAGTTCCTCATGGCTAGAGAGGCCTCTGGAAACTTACAGTCACGGAGGAAGGTGAAGGGGAAGCAAGGCATGTCTTACAGGGTATCGGAAGAGAGAGAGCACACAGGGGAAATGCCAGGTACTTGTACCAAACAACCAGATTGCAGGAGAACTCACTCACTATTGAGAGAAAAACATGGGGGTAACCGCACCTCCGCATGATCCAATCACCTCCTACCAGGTCCCTCCCTCAACATGTGGGGATTACAATTTGAGATGAGATTTGGGTAGAAAATCAGAGCCAGGCTGGGCGCGGTGGCTCAAGCCTGTAATCCCAGCACTTTGGGAGGCCGAAACGGGCGGATCACGAGGTCAGGAGATCGAGACCATCCTGGCTAACACGGTGAAACCCCGTCCCTACTAAAACAATACAAAAAACTAGCCGGGCGAGATGGCGGGCGCCTGTAGTCCCAGCTACTCGGGAGGCAGAGGCAGGAGAATGGCGTAAACCTGGGAGGTGGAGCTTGCAGTGAGCAGAGATCCGGCCACCGCACTCTAGCCTGGGTGACAGAGCGAGACTCCGTCTCAAAAAAAAAACAAAAAAAAAAAAAAAAAAAGAAAATCAGAGCCAGACCAAATCACAGAGTAATTAAGAAAATGAAGTGTGATGATACATGTACAATACTTATAACAGTGTCTGGATCACAATAAGTGTTATTTATGTTAACTGTTATTTTGTGTATAAAAATAATGCTATTTGAAATGAATGTTTTCCTTTATGTCATGATTCAAAAAGCAAGCCAAGTCAGTTATACATTTGAATTTGGAATTTAGCTTTAAATATACTAATACTAAAATATTATTATGTGGTTTACATTATTGTTGCATGTTTTTTCATCAGTTTGGGACACAGTGACAACTCTAAATATGTTAGGCAGTGAAAGTTAAAAATAGTTGACTATTTGGAGGGAGCTCTGTCCAAGAATGTTGAGTGAAAAAAAGAAAGCAGATATTAATTATTTCATGTTGTTCTACTGAATACTTGTTACTTAGGTAAACTCTCAGCTTTGTGGTCAGAAACCTTTGTTTTAGGTAGATCTGGCTATTTTTCCCAGTATTTCTTAGCCTAATGCATACATATAAAGGGCCTTTTGTAATCATCTGTTGACTAATTAAAGTGGCATGTTCCTATGCTCCTTGATCCTCTGTACCCCTGAACCCCATGTGACCCTGTATGAGTAACAAGAGGAGGAGGGGCCATGATGGAGAATGTGGCAATGGTCATAAACGTGTGCATGAGCTTGCTACTTGCTACTTCCTGTGATGACTATGCTCTGGAAATGGTCCCTTAATTCCAGAGGGCAGCTGCTTATCAAATGGTACTAGTGACCAAAACAGCAAGTACTCACCTGTGTCCATTTCTTCATTTTTTTTTTTTTTTGGCTCATAGCCACGTTATATCTCCCAGCCTCCCTTTCAGCTAGCTGCAGTCATGTGATGAGTTCTGATCAATGGAGTGTGAGTAGAGGCTGTGGATGCCTCACCCATTAAAAATATGGCATTCTTGATACTCATCCTGTTTTTCCCATCCACTGACTGAATAAGTGGATTTCAAGGACCTAGACAGGGGACACATATGGAAAAAGTCTGGCTTCCTTAAATAACAGATTAAGTATCTGATCTGTTTCAAATAATGCTCACCCCTTTATCACGGCTATTAGGAAGACCGTATCCAAGTCCATTGCTGGGTAAAATTATGAAGAAAACAACTTCTTATAAGAGAAGACAACTTTTTTTTCTCAGATTCTCTATACTCTTCTCCCTTTGATGATAATAATTAACTTTTATTGAGTATGTATCAAACATTATGTTAATTTGTTTGTTAGTTCTAGATACTATGACATTTACCCTCCATATCAACCATATACAGTATTATGCACACAACTGAAGGAATGAAGCACAGAGAGGTTAAGTTATAGATCACTAGTGGACAATGAAATCAGGATTTGAACTCAGAAAATTCACACCTAATCACCGAACCAAATGACTCACCAATACACTCTAAGTGTCCAGTTTCTCTAGTTGTGCATACTGTCTACAGGACTTGCTCTCTCAGATGACTTCCCAAAGCACATAACTTTCCCCCCATTATGTCCTTCAAAACACCCTACCCTAAATCCCATTCTTCAAACATTTATTATGCAAAGAAATTAATGGATTAATTAAAATTCTATTTTGAGCACTCACTATACTAAAAGGATTAGTGTTAACTGTAATGGGCTTGATAAACTTGGCAATATTATGATTTGCTACCTGAATTCCAGAGAATTTCAGTCTCTTTATCATCTGGCCACCCTATGCTGATCTAAAGCCAAGAAAGTTAGAGTCCTGGGGTGGGGTTTAGAGAATCTTCAGCCCATTATTCTTATGAGTAATATAAACTATATCCAAAGGTATCAGAGAAGTAGGTCCAACTGAAGAGCAAAATGGGAGGGTCAGCAGTGAGTGGTGTTGGGAATCCACAATGAAATAAACAGGAGTTAGAAAGCTGGAGGTGGGAGAACAAAAACACGCGAAAAGAGGTAGGTGGTCTGGCATAATTCCAGAAATGAGTTCACAGTGCACTATACATTTTTCATCATCTCCTGGAGTATATCTATATGACGAATCTGGGATCGCTCGAAGGGTCTGAAACAGGTATGGGAAAATGTCATATAATTGCATAACTGGTACATGGGGGAAAACCAATGAATATGCTGATGGAAGTTCAGATAATGTAGTATGAGGGTAAATGTCTTCTGTCTGAAGGATATCCATACAGATTTTTTGAAAGAGGTAACTATGGTGTTGGGTTTTCCTGAATGCACAGAATTGGGAAAGTGGATACTGGAGAAAGGGCAAAAAAGGCACCATAATAGGTAGTGGAACCTGTATAAGCAAAGGCATAGAGATAGAAATGTTCAAGCTGTGCAACAGAAATAACACATCATAGAATTTTCAAGTGTAAATTACACAAGGGGTAACACTAAGGGACAAAGATGAGAGCTAAACAAGGGAAATGGAGAGCTGACAGGTTATCTGTAGTCATAGTGGATCCTATCAGAGAAGAAGAGCTCCTCAAGTAAAAGAATTTAGGGAAAGAAGGAAAGGGGCCAAGGACAGAAGAAAACTTTGGGAGAAACTTTAAATGTATTTGAAAAAGAGCTAAAGAAGAAGGACTCAATGGAGATTTTTAAGACATTGGGGTGGGGAGGACAGAAGTTGCAAAGTGCTGACTAGTACTTTTTCATTGAACATTCAGCTCTCACCTGTAAGTGATTGGAGCTGTACCATGAACTGGATATAAAAGGCTTTGCACCAGAGTTCTTCCATGAGGCTCCATCTAAAGCCAGAGGGATTAAGAAATAAATGACAATGATGAAGTGGAGGTGTGGGTCGAGGCTATTTTTCTCCAGGGAAGCACTTAGAGGCTCAGAGGAATTGTATAAGGGAGAGCAGATGCGTTTTTAATTTAGGGAACACTTGAACAGATTTCCAGCCAGGAGAAAGATAGATGGCACGGAGGAGAAGGATAGAAGAAGATAGTTGATGGAGGAAAACAGAGTGCAATTTAGCAAGAAGGAATCATGGGTTAATATAGAAATCCCATTGGTGGAGAAAGTGCAATGGAGGAATCCAAAATCACATATTTGACAGGACATCAGGTGTCCTCAGAGAAGAAGGGAGATTGGAGTCCAGGAAAATGGAGAGGTTCGGCATAGGATTTGGAAGAATATCTGCAAAGATTGTACTCAATTTTAGTCCATCAATCACCACATATTTATGAAGCATCTAGTCTGTGCCCAGTGGTGCCCTGGGTTGTACATTGCAGCTTTCCAAATTGCTGGCAGTTGCTGCCAACTTGGCAATATCAGCAAATGTTGAAAAATGTGTTCTCTGCTCCATCATGGAAGTCACTAATAAAAATAAGGAGTAACTTAGGATCAGGCCCCTAAAGCACCCAACTTGCTCTTTCTTTCCTGTTTAAGACCAATGCACTGAAGGCTCCATTTTTAAGTCAATGTTATTTATAGTGTTATTTCATTGTGACCAACATTTTGCATGCTTGGCTATGAGTTCATCTTCTTAGCTTTTCATCACAACTGGGCATAAAATCATGCATGGTTTCACAACATATTACTCTCTCATTATAATAAAGATATGAAGTTATGAGTGCTCAGTGGTACAGAAATTACCATTTTGACTTGAAGATCAACGAATTTGTGGATCAATGATTTAGTTAAAATGTAACAATAAAAGAAAATTGGAGATATGGGGCAGGAGTTGAAAAGGACAAAATTATCAAGATAGACTGAATAAACTTATAGAAATGGTGAAATTGAAAATATTGGAGGACATTAGAGGGCAACAGACACTGTCCGTTCTTTACCAATATCCCTTCAGCATTCACCTTCCCATTGCACTCTGAGGCTTTCTCTGGTTTCTGGGGCATCACTGGCTAGAACACAGGCCAGGCCAGAAGTGCTATGAATTAATGCCCATGGGAGAGTCCTTCAACCAATAATGGATATGATTTAGCATATAAATATTCCATGTTCATCATCCCCAAGGTGAAACAACTCAAAAGCACATTCTACCTCATCTCCTGGAGGTTCCCAGTAGGTTGAGCCCCAGTTTCCCACAGTGGCAACCTATTCCTCAACACATATTAGATTTATTTCACTCCCTTTCTTACTGCCTTCTTCTCTACTCATTTTCCACATTGGCTTCACCAAAATGATGACTTGCATTTAAATCTTTGTCTCAGGGTTTTCTCCAGTGGAATTGAGCCTAAATCAGAGAGGGAAACCAAATTCTTCTGAAGAAGAAAAAAAAAAGAATCCTCCAACATGTACTATTTCTTCCCTGGTAAACCACATCCTGTTGAACCACCATCTACACAATTCCCCAAGATAGAAACCCTAAAATTATCATTGAGAATTATCTCTTCCTTCTATCTTATATTCAAATCATTGACAACTTCTACAGATCTATCCTCTAAATATCTCTCAAATCTACTTATTTCCATCTCTGTCTGCACAGCATAGGTCAAGCTACTTCATCTCCCACCCAGACCTCCTAACTGGTTTCTATATTCATTTTTATTTTCTTCCAATTCTTTCTCCACTTAGCATCCCCAAAGCAAACTTCTCGAAGCTAAGTCTAATTTTTTACATCCCACACCCTGCTTAAAACCCTTCAATGGCTTTCCATCTGTCTTACATTACAGCCAACACTCCTTAACACAGCCTGCAAGATTTTACATGGTCTGGACTCCCCCTACTTTCCACATTTCCAGCTTCCCCTTAAACCACACTCTCTTTCGCTTTAAACTTTCCAGCTCTCTACTCCTTCTTACATTCAATGCCTGTAGGTTTCCTGCTCCCTTGCAGCAAGGGATGCAGATTTTCTTAAAAAAGTCTTTCCCTGCAATCTTTCCCCTCCTGTGACCCCTTGTCTAGTTAAGGCCTACCTTGTCTTCAGTTCTCAGGTTCAGAGTTACATTCTCTAAAAATTTTCCAAACATCTTTTATTAGGTTAAATATCTCTTCTACGGGCTGTTATAGAAATATGTTACTCTACTTTTTTTCCACCATTGCAATTTTTACATTTAAATTACTGATTATTAAAGTTAGTCTCCTTGTCTACACTTTAGCCTCCTTGATGCCAAGGAAGATAAGCCAATGAATGCATGCCTGTGAATTTTATATTTATCACTGTAAGAAACAGGAATAGTCTGTGGGGGGAAGGAACGTAGCTTCTGGGGAAACAAAAAGGACGCATAAAGGGGAATCATGCACAAGCTCTCATATAGGATAGCTTTGCTGTTCTGCCCTAACGTTGGTAAGATTACAGAACAGAAACTTGCAATGAGACTAATATACTTGCCTCTTTAACATTCTCCAACAATGTGGTAACAGGATAAAAATAAAGCAGATTATCTAATGCTAGGGAGAGTAAATATAGCAAATTAGAAGGCTGTGGGTGTGTAGGATGTGGTCATTGTCTCTTTTTTCCAAAAAGAAGTAGAGACAAGGTCTCGCTATGTTGCCCAGACTGGTCTCAAATTCCTGAGCTCAAGCAATCCTCCTGCCTCAGCCTCTCAAAGTGCTGGGATCACAGGCGTGAGCCACCATACCCAGCTCATATAGTCATTCTCATACGTGTTGCTAATGTATTTTTAAGATGTTTTGTTTTCTCTTTCCCCCTTTCTGGGAAGAGATCTTCTTTAGCATAAAATTGTCCATAAGCTATGCTCTAAGAGTTGATATATATTCATGAGAGAACGTTTTCTTGATCTTGGAGGCATTTTTCTGGGAGAGAACTGGAGGACCTGAAAGCTGCCTCCAGAAGCTCTGCAGTATATAAATGACCTAATAGAGATTCATCTCTATGGGATGGATGCAGGACCAGAAAGAACCTAGTGATGGAGAAGTGAGATCCTGGTGGTAAGTGGCCCAGAGGGAAAAAACCCATGGAAGGGTCCAGGAAACAAACTATGAATGAGGGAGACCACCTAACATGTACCGAACATGAACCCTGGAAAAACCAATGAGAAACTTGATAAGAAAATTAAAACTCTGTTTTCCACAGAGATTCGGACTCTGTGTGTATTTGTGTCCATCTAATAGTGACTTTGTTGTCATGGATTTATTCCATGTCCTTTTTTGAGACTCTGTCACCAAACTGGGGTGCAATGATGTGATCATAGCTCACTACAGCCTTGAACTCCTGGACTCACGCAGTCCTTCTGCCTCAGCCTCCCATTTAAGGATATAACTAAAGAATTGTATGCACTTAAAAAATCTTGCTGAATGAGTGAATACAACATCATGTGGCCATTTCAATAAGCACAGAAAGGATGCTTCAAAAGAAAGATTAAGGGATTTGGTTAAGTAAGTGGAAACCTTAACTTGAAATATCCTCCTTGGGAGAATAGGAAATACAGTAGATAAAAAGGTTCTTTTGTAAGAGTTAGAGGAAACTAATTTGGAGACCTAGAAAAGTGATAGTAGGTGATTCACTTGGATGATTGTGATCTACCACCAGGATCTCACTTCTCCATCACTAGGTTCTTTCTGGTCCTGCATCCACCCCGTAAAGATGAATCTTTATCAGGTCATTTATATACTGCAGAGCTTCTGGAGTATATTGAGTAAGTATATACTATAGGGTGGGATGGAAGTCAAGGAGACAGAGGAGTGGCAAACCAGTATTAAAAATGATAAAGACAAAAGTAGATGAAAAGAGATATAACGAAGAAAAAAATACAAACTGAAGTAAATACAGATTTTGGGCCTAAAAGGATGAAGATTTGAGGTAGAAGATAGTTGCAAATACATGAAGTCAAGTATTTTTACATTTTATATATAATAACTAACATTTTATGATTGAGATGGTTCATTTGCTTTTGTGGCATAATAATTAACTTTTTAAAACTTATTGTTATTGCTCATTAACACACACTTATTTTCAAGGTGCCTACAAATGAGCCTTTCATGAATTGTTCCAAAACCTTTCCAGATACAGAGTCATGCTAGCGTGTCTCTGTTTTCCAAATTTAAAAAAAGGAAAGTACTGCGGATATTTAAGAAACTTTCTCTCCTAATATGGAGGATCCACAGTCATAAAAAATCTGGAACTAAATCATGAGAGGAAAATTATATTTCAGGTCTCCAGTAATATTACATTTGCAAAGAACACCATTGGTGGATTATGATAGAGAGAACTGCTCCATATCATGTGGTATAACCCCATCTGCTGTCTTTTAGCAAGCATCCAGATGGATTCCGTTTCTGGTCTCCAGAAAAACGAGACCAATCAACATGAAAAGCTGTGTCTCTGATTATCCATCACAATCATCCAAGGAGAATCACATTTTTGTTTTGTTTTGTTTTCTATCCATCTTTCTTGTGAAGAGACCTGTGGTTTTATTTTTAACCATGAAATCCGTCTGTGCATTGATGAGCAATGCCAATGCCAGTGGTCTGTTTTTCCCTTGGGTGTGTTTCTTATGGTGGTTAGGAAAGCCTACCTTGAAAATGTCTTTCCTATTCTCTTTCAAAAATCTTTAATTCAGTTTCCTGAGGGACTGTTTATGCTTCTGGTAATTATAAGACTTAAATATACTTATGATATTATTATGACTTGAAGAACATTGCAGATTGAGGAACCAAACAAATGGCTTGAATTGGAATACAAGGCTGATGAAAAATAAGACCTATAAAAACAAACTCATGTTTGAGAATTTTTTTTATGCACTCAAAGTACTTATTTATGTTATCTCTTTTTCACATTGGTTAAAATTGTATCACCATCTCTATAACATGGCTGGTATCAAAAAGAAAGAACTCTGTAGGTTTCTAACTTACACATATTCACAGACATACATACATTCCCCCCCCCCCCCCCAACACACACTTCTCTGGAATAGGTCCATACTGTTAGTAAATTTAACATATTTGTTTTTTAAATTGATAACATTCTAACCAAAGTTCAGGAAGAGTCTAATGAAAATTCTTATTTTCTTTTATGTCCCAATAGTGACTGCTTTAAGCTAAAACTTTTTTAGAAGTTACTTACGTTTTAGATTTTTTTAAATTCCCATTTCTTTTTTCTTTTTTTTTTTTTTTTGACTTCTGAGAAAGGAGAGTGACTGTTGTCCCAAATATCTTTCCCCCTTCTTCTTTTTCAATAGTAAAGCTTTCATTTCAGTTGGGCATGTGGCTAATTGGAATAAAGATTTTTTCCAGCCTCCCTTGCAGCTGGGTCTGGTCATGTGACCAAGTGTTTGGCAATGGGATACAAGCAGAGGTAGGGTGTGCACTTTCTGAGAAGCGCATTGCATCTCTGCTTCAATCCTCACACCTTCCTTAGGCTGTCACGAGAGACTGGATTGGTTGGAGCTCCAGCAGCCATCCTAGAGTATAAGATAAGTCTGAGAATAGAAGCCATGCCTGGCGGAGCAAGATAACAGTGCCTTGGGTCTTTAACACCATGGAGCACCATCTTAACTCTGGATTGTCACCCAGAAGACCTATTGAATGAATTTCTATTTTAGAAATAATAGCCTTATTTTTTTGGGATTCTCTATTACCCAGGGCCTATTATATATGTTTTTAAAAAATTGGATAGTGTCCTTCTAATAAAAGATGATTCTAGCAGATGTCATTGCCAACGGTGGCCCAAATACTGATACATATAAGTGCAATGGAAATTTTCAAGAGCACTAACTCTTTTAGTATTATCATTAGGCAGTCAAGAACTTTTAACATAAAGAAAAATTTAAAAGAAAATGAAGTTGTATGCGTGTTATTTTATCCTTAAAGATTCTTTTCTTTTTCAAGTTCCCCTTCCACATTCTATCTACTAACCTGAACTTACGTAACCCAGCACCAAAGAATCTGACTTCAACTACCAACACCTGTTAATGCTTGCTTGTTCTGGAAACAGAAACTGCTCTTCTTAAGAGAGGGGCGGCCGGGCGCGGTGGCTCAAGCCTGTAATCCCAGCACTTTGGGAGGCCGAGACGGGCGGATCACGAGGTCAGGAGATCGAGACCATCCTGGTTAACATGGTGAAACCCCGTCTCTACTAAAAAATACAAAAAACTAGCTGGGCGAGGTGGCGGGCGCCTGTAGTCCCAGCTACTCGGGAGGCTGAGGCAGGAGAATGGCGTGAACCCGGGAGGCGGAGCTTGCAGTGAGCTGAGATCCGGCCACTGCACTCCAGCCTGGGTGACAGAGCGAGACTCCGTCTCAAAAAAAAAAAAAAAAAAAAGAGAGGGGCAGGAGAGATGTGTTGGAAAATTAACACACACCTCCCAACTCAGGAGAAGCCCTGAAACAATGACTGAAAGGAGACCATGTATAAATATCCCAGCTCCTTTGTTCTTTGAGTGAATTAACTTAGAGTCATTTGTTCTATTCTTGCTCGCGGAGTTCTCTATTGGGATTGAGATCAGAGTGGTGACTGACTTGCTAGCATGCCCTTTGTTATTTTATTTTTATTTATTTATTTTTTTGAGACAAAGTTTCGCTCTTGTCGCCTAGGCTGAAGTGCAATGGCGCAATCTTGGCTCACTGCAACCTCTGCCTCCTGGATTCAAGTGATTCTCCCGCCTTAGCCTCATGAAGTAGCTGGTTATTACAGGGGCCTCCCACCACGCCCAGCTATTTTTTTGTATTTTTAGTACAGACGTGGTCTCACCATGTTGGCCAGGCTGGTCTTGAACTCCTGATCCACCTGCTTCGGCCTCCCAAAGTGCCGGGATTACAGGCATGAGCCACCACATCCATCTGCCTGCCCTTTGTTGACAGCCTTTTTTTCCTTTGCCTCAATTCCCTACTCCTCTATGCTTGTTTTCTGGGTTCACATCCTAAATAAACTATTACATGTGAATCTTTATTTAAGCATCTGCTTTTGGGGACTTAGAAAAATGCAGACTCATTTGGTGAGTATTTAATATATTGTGGAGATGGAAGTTAGGGAAACAGAGGAGTGGTATAACCAATATTAAAGGTGATAAAGACAGAAGTAGATTAGGGGCACTGGAACAAAGGCATAATACTTACATATTGTGTGAGTGGCAGCAAAAACATTTATGACCGGGGGAATAATATAGACAATGACATGACATAGTTGCATAGTAAGCCAAGAGTACTTTTGCCTCTTTTTACTTCAGTCTTCAACGGTAGAACAGAGCAAAACTTTAACTACACCCCTACAAAAAAAAAAAAAAAAAAAAGGGTTAGTAAAGTCTTGAGAAAATTTAACCCTAAAACCCTTAGAAGAGTAGGTTTTCACATCCTTTAAATAAGATTAATTGGCTTAGGATGAAAGTAAGCTACAATAATTTCTTCAGAAGAATATAAACAGGAATCACTGTGCTTAATATTTTCCCCCAGTATTGACAAAGTGCCCAGATATGTAGCAGTTAATTAATAAATATTTGTTGAGTAAAGTATGGTGGAGAGGAGAGTGAAATAAAGTTAGCAGACTGGTTAATCAAATGCACTATGTTAGTTATGGAAAATCAAACATTGCAGTTGGAGAATATATTTGCGATACATAACCAATAAAGGAATTAAATTCAGAATATGTAAAGAATTAGAAAGGCATTAACCCATAGGAAAAACATGGCCAAAATGTACTCCACATGATGATACCTAAACGGTCAATAATCATGTGATAACATGTTCAACTTCATTGGTTATCAGAGCAATGCAAATTCAAACAACAATGTAATGCCACGCCTTCTAACTAGATGGATTTAAAATAAAAAGACAGTGTAAAGTATTGGCAAAGATGTGGAACAGCTGGAACTCTCATATACCACTAGTGGAGGGGTAAACTAGTACAACTAATTTGAAAATTTCTTTCGCAACATTTACTAAATAAATGTCAGCATATATACCTCCTATGGTCCAACAACTCCACTTCTGGGTATAGAGCCGACAGAAGTGCATTCATGGGTTTATCAAAAGACATGAACTAGAACATAATGTAGCAACAATATCAATAATAATCCCAAACTGGGGACAACCCAAATGTCCATCCACAAAGGAATGAGAGCATAAATTATGCTATAGTCAATGGACTGTTCTACCATAATGAAAATGAATGAACTACAGTTGCACACGGCAACATGTATGACTCTCATAAACATAGTATTTGAGTGAAAGAAGTCAGATACTAAAGTACAGACTGTATGATTCTAAATACATCAGTTCAAAAATGGCAAAACCACTCTATGCGGCCAGAAGTCAAGATAGTAGCTATTTTTGGGAGAAGGTAATGATTTTAAGGGAACAAGATGGGGTGCTTCTGAAGTGTTAGTTATTTCAGTAATTCTCTGACCACTCACTAGCTTGGGAATTTGCTGGAAGAACTAATAAAATTCAATATAATATTATAGTCATGGTTAAGATTTATTATAGCAAAGGATACATGCAGTAATAACAAACAAAAAAAAAGATACTATACGGGCAAAGGCTAGAAGGTAAGTAAGTAAGAAGGTAAGTAAGGACAAGTAAGTAAGCTTACTTGTCCTCCTTCTCTGAGGAACTCTGGATACATCTCCAGCTGTGAACTGCAGGGATCGGTGTGAGATAACCATGCCCAAGAGTACTTGCTTGAATTTTGTGATCCAAAGTTTTTAAATGGAGTTGGTCACATTCCTTCCACGTAATCAGCTGTGGTGCAAACCCTACACCAGGTCCTGGGTGCACATCACAAACCTTCATGTTTTTCATGTTTACTGTAAACATGTTGATAACTTGGTTCATCTTGACCCATTACTTTGAGCATGTAGATTAGTATCATTAGCCAGTCAGTATGTAACATTCCAGTAGTTTAATTCTCTGAGTTGACCAAGAGTCATTGCCATGGCTACAGAGATAAATGAAAATTGAGTGAAACACATCCACTGCATAAACTCCTTCTGTTCACTTTTAATGCTGTCTTCCTTGCTTTGGGACTGATTGTATTGGTATGTTTAGTTTGTGGTTATGAATGCAGATAATACTGAAAACACTATTTAAAGAAATTATTCAGATACTAGTAATTCAGAACCATCACTTAGAGCTTGTTCGAGCAGATAAATATTTTTTTCCCCAGGTTCCTGTGAGATTATTGAAACCCTGGGAAGTTATCAAAATAAGTTTGGGAAGCCATTGGGTAATATCAAAAAATAGAGGTTACTCTAAATATAGGAATTATTAAAGTGATGGGAAGACAAAGAGAAAGTGAATTAAATTTGTGATGCTGAGTTTCAGAATACGTTTAAGTAGGCATGTGGTAGTAATTTTGTTAAAACAAGAGATTGTATTTGGATGTTTTGGCTATTCCTTAATATATTTGAAGTGACCAAATAACCAAATTAAAAACAAACCTATGATCCAGATGTAAACCTTTATGGGAATTTAATTGATTGCATATTCTGCATTAAAAGTTACCAACAATGATTTTTAATAGATTTTATTTTTAGAGAAGTTTTAGGTTCACAGCAATACTGAGCAGAACATACAGAGATTTCTCATATACCCACTCCTCCCACATTTGCACAGTCCCCCCATTATCAATATCCTTCACCAGAGTGGCACATTTGTTAAAATCGATGAACCTACCCTGACACATTATCATCACCCCAAATTTGTAGTTTACATTAGGGTTCACTCTTGGTGTTGTACATCCTACGGATTTGGCCAAATTTATCATGATTTACATCCATCACTACAGTATCATGGCAGAGTAGTTTTAAATATTTATGTGTTATGTTTATAATTTTAAAATTGAACATTAAAATATATATGCAATAAAAAGTCAGTAGATCTGAGTTATGCCACCATTTTACTACTTATTAATGTTATGGCTTTAAACAAGTTTTTTAACCTTCTGCTTTCTTATCTGTGCAATAAACGGGGGCAATAGTGTCAACGATATAGTCTACAGGGTTTTTCTAGCAGTACAAGTTTATGTTTTAATAAATTACTGCCTCAGTATCATTGATTAATCCAACAAATAGTTTGTGTATCCACTATAATTAAGGCGTTAGGCTGAGTGATGTGGGAAAAAAAATGCTGGAAAACAGGATTTCTGGTTTTGAAATGCTAAGTTTGGTGAGCAGGGCTCCCAAACACCACAACTTGTAGCAAGGGAGTGAGGCTAACGTGAAACTGGAGAATTAAGAAAGACCACATTGTTCAGGTAGCACCTGAAAGGAAACATCGTGAACCAATAGGATTTTAATAGCAAAAAGAAGAGTAAGTTCATGTCAGGGGAACAGTTAAGCAAAGGCTTCCATCATGAAAATGCTTAAACAGAAAATAGTCCATTTTTTTCTGACTTGGGGATTGAGAAACAATTACAAGGAAATGAGGAAGGAAAGAAAGATTGATATCAATCGTGAAAGGCCTTAACTTTCATGCAAAGGATTCTGCAGTCAATGAAGACCTAAGAAGGTTTTTTAGGATGATGAAGAACATAATTAAATCTGGTTTTCAGATTCATATTTCCTAAATGCAGCAGGTTGGGTTGTGCAGAAAGCAGACTTAGAGCCGGAGTTTAGTGTTTAAGATGTGTATTAGGAAGTGTCCTTGGGACACAACCTCTAAGGATGGAGAAAGAGGAAGCAGACATGAGAGCTAAAGGCTGCCTGCCAGTCACATTCCCAGGGGCAAGAAAACAAATCCTTCCTTGAAGGGGTATCTATGTGGTACATCAGGGCATCTGCCACATCAAATTTGTGCTTTAGAAGCACTCAGGGACTGTGAGAGGCCCAGGTTTCACTCTGAATTGGTAGACATCAAATACAGTCAGACACTATTGTTTTAAATAAACTTCCCAGATGATTTTGATGCACAGAAATCTGATAACTACTGTTTTAGACATTCATTCAAAATCATTCAGTGAAGACTCCGAGCCAGGACTTTGAGCTTTGCTTGTAGGACATCTCCTCTGCCTTACGGTACCTTCCTTTGATACAACAACTCCACGAGAAAAGCAGAACTGACATCTGTATTTTGCAAATAAGGAAACTAGCTTAGAAAGCATAAGTGACCATGCCCAAGGTCAAACAGCTGCTAAATATTATTCAGTCTCAAATTTGCCCCTTCTCACTCCGAGTCTTTCTCCCTTTCCCTCTCGCTTCCTCTCTCCCTTCAATATATTTTAAATTTACCGCTGTATAGGTCATAATGTTCTTAGAAGAAAATGACTGTCCTTATTATCCTTAGAAACATTTCCAATGTTATGTTTGTTGCCCGTGTTACAAAAATAAAAGTTTGTCCCTGTCATGGTAAAAATAGACTCTCTGCTATATTCTATCTGGCATAGATGGCCATACAGTCCTGGCTTTTCATCCTGGCAACAGCTTTTGCTTTAACTCCCAACACCAGATACTGAAAAGAAGGTGCAATACTCTCTCATCTGTCTTCTCTGAATAAATCCTTCTTAGATCTTCATAAGATTCTGATGGATCTTCATAAGATTGAGTTGAGTTTTCCAGAAAAAGGGGAGCCTTTTAAATTCCCTTCCAAGAGGCAACTAAGGCTTTAGGTGGCATCAGTGAGGATGTGCTTTAAAAGAAAAAAAGTTAAAATGAGAATAGGATGAATTTAATGGGCAGAGAGTCTGTTGTTGTTGTTTTTAATGTGAGTATGTGATACCTTATTCAAGTGTCCCATCAACTCCTTGATTCTCTCAAAATCACTACACTTGTGCAAAACAGAGAGGTGCCCTACAAACCCTCCAAATGAATCCATGTTGTTCTTGATGCTGATAGCTTTACTAAATGACAAATGAGTCTTAATTTTTCATCAATTGAGCATGGCCTAGGGACAGTGATGAAGATACTCTGGATACACCATTGGTAGATGAGGTTGTGCTTTATTTTCTACCCTTCTAACTAAAAATTAAACCATGGTTTGGAGACACATGAGGGGACAATCTTTACATGGCAGTGTTGATGATGATGTTTTTCTTCTTAGAGAAAAAAAAAGTCTAGTACTGATATTCATCAGCATGCTGGGATTTTAGCAGGTTAGAAGCAATTAAGTACACTTGTGTACTAGCAACTTACACAACAAAAGCTCTTAATTGCTTGTCTGGCACAACTTGAACTGTCTGAGCTATGACGTATAAGCAGTGGATGTTTTAATGTTTCAATATCTGGCAATCTCATTCAGAATTCCTAACCTTGTTCTGGAGTGAAGTTTGACCCAAATCGTTCAAGGGCATTTCATCCAGATTTTACAGACTCCCACTGAAGTCCATGGCCTTTAAGTTACATGGGTTTATTTCCCTTTCGGAAAGAGGATAGAGCTCACCAAATGGGATAAAGTAATTTACTGTTGCTTAAAGCCATAGGCACATACAGCTCAATTCTACAGAACTTTAGCTATCATCCTTAACCCATACAAATATATTTTTTCTTCACTGATTTATAATCCCACCCTTATTATAAATGAAATTCTCAAATATATTTGGGTTTATTTCTAGACTCCTGTGTTCTATTAATGTCTGCCAATTTCATGTGCTGATACCAAAATATCATGGGGTGTGTGTGTGTGTGTGTGTGTGTGTGTGTGTGTAAGAGACAGGGTCTCACCATGTCCCTAAGCTGGAGTACAGTGGCACCATCATGGCTCACTGCAGCCTTGAACACCTGGGCTCAAGCAATCTTTCCACCTCAGCCTCCTGAGTAGCTGGGACTACAGGTGAGCACCACCACACCTGGCTATTTTTATTATTATTATTTTTTATTTTTGTAGAGACAGGGTTCCCGGAACTGGTCTGGAACTCCTGGCCTCAAGAGATCCTCCCACCTAGGTCTCCCTCGTAGTTAGGACTACATGCATGAGCCATCACACCTTGCCTCTAAATGTTTTAATTTTGGTTTCTCTCAGGCTAGAAAGAAAAGAAGGAGAACTGCATGAGTATTTGTGAAAGTGGACTGACTCCTCACTGCTCAGGACAGCAGCTGACCCACCGGCCTTCTCTAGGCTGCTCCTGGTTTTCTTCGTGTCACCTCTCTAGGCTCTCTTTCTCAATGTCCTTATGGTCACTTCTTCCTCCACTCACCCCTTTCATGTTGGTGCTTACCTGAGTTACATTCTTGGGCCGTTCTCATTTGATGTAGTTTTCCTCGACAATCTTAACTCTATTTTTGGTTTCAGGTAGCACCCACACTGGTACGTCTTCCACACTTCCTTGCCTGGCCCCAGATTTGTGCTTCTTACTGCCTCCTTGACTGGTCTGAGACTTTGGGGGTTTCTCAGGCCACTCAATCTCAACATGTTAAAAAAGTAAAGCCCTACATATTCTACTCCAAACTCACTCTTTCTCTTTCATTAACTGTCTCTGCCCCAGTAGCACCACCATCTAGGAGCTATCCCAGTCAAATGTTTGGAAGCTATCTCCAAGCATATTAGTTGTGACCCTGTCATCTACATCCATTTGGATACATCTTCCTGATCCTACCTCTTTAATGTTCATTAAATCTATTTCCTTCTTCCCACTCCTACTTCCACTGCCCTATTTGAGCTGTTAGGTATTCTTCTCAGGGGCTACACCTGTAGCTGCCTAACTGGAGTCTTGCTGTATCTAATCCATTGAGAGGCAAGTGGTATTTTATTTTATTTTATTTATTTTTGAGACACGACCTTGCTCTCTTGCCTAGGCTGGAGCACAGTGGCATGATCATAGCTCACTGCAACCTCAAATTCCTGGGCTCAAGCTACTCTGACCTCAGCTGCCCAAGTACCTGGGATTATAGGCGCACCCCACCACACCCGGCTAATTTATTTTTTAAAAAATTTTTGTAGACAGGCTCTCACCACATTGCCCAGGTTGGTCTTGAACTACTGGGCTCAAGCAATTCCCATGCCTCAGTCTCTCAAAGTGCTGGGATTATATATTTGAGCCACTGTGCCCAGCCTGCAAGTGATATTTTAAAGATGTCAACATACTTACGTTGTTCTTAAAACACTTCAACGTTGTCTATAATCTTCATGATGAAATTGAAGTGCTAAGGCATGGCATCTGAGGCGTTCGCCATCCAGACCCTCCCTCTCTCTCTATATTCACTGACTCTGCCCTGGCTTACCAAATGCTTGCCTTTCCTGAATGTCCTTTCATGTCCGTGTGCCTTTATAAATCCTGTTCCCTGTACCCGGGACAGTATTTCTCCCAAGTCACCAAAGTCAAGAGGCTTTAACTCACCCGGCTTACATTAATTGCCTTGAAGACTCAGCTCAGGGTATTTCATTTTGCGAGGATTTTCTCACGACTTTAACTCCAGCTAGGTCAGGAGTCTCATCTTCGAGACATAAAATAAATATGAGCAATCCTACTCTGGCATAGGGTTTAGAATATTGGTATGTTTATGAGCCTCCTTTAAATAGACTTAGTTTCTGGAAGACTCGTGTTCATTTTAGGGTTGCCAATACCTTTCCTAGTAATTGACTTATAGGACTGTGCTGCCCAACATGGTAGTCATTAGATACATGTGGCTATTTAGACTTAAATTAAATAAAATTAAAAATTCAGTTTCTCAGTCACACTAGTTACATTTCAAGTGCTTAGTAGCCACACATGGCCAGTGGCTACTGTATTATCCAATGAATATACAGAACATTTCCATTATCACAGAAAGTTCTATGGGACAGCATTGACATAGAAAGTGCTCAGTAAATGTTGGTAAAGTAAGTTAGGGATATATGAATTACTTGTGTTTGTTTGTTTTAAGACAGAGTCTTTCTCTGTTGCCCAGGATGATCTCGGTTCAATGCAACCTCCACCTCCCACATTCAAGCAATTCTTGTGCCTCAGCCACCCAAGTAGCTGGAATTACAGGCATGCGCCACCATGCCTGGCTAATTTTTTTATTTTTTTTTATGTTATGTTATGTTATGTTATGTTATGTTATGTTATGTTATGTTATGTTATTGAGCCTGTTGCCCAGACTGGAGTGCAGTGGTGTGATCTCGGCTCACAGCAACCTCTGCCTCCTGGCTTCAAGAGATTCTCCTGCATTAGCCTCCCAAATAGCTATGATTACAGGCGCCCACTACCATGCCTGGCTAATTTTTGTATTTTTAGTAGAGACAGGGTTTCACCATGTTGGTCAGGCTGGTCTCAAACTCCTAGCCTCAAGAGATCCCCCTGCCTCAGCCTCCCAAAGTGTTGAGATTATAGGCGTGAGCCACTGCACCTGGTCATGAATTACTTTTTAATTGAAATTCTTATTGAGATAATTGTAGATTCCCATGTAGTTCTAAGACATGCAGAAAGAGCAGTATATTCTTAATCTAACTTTCCCCAGCATCTTGCAAAACTGTAGTACACTATCACAACCAAGATCTTGACATTGATGCAATTCAGTAATCTTACTTAGATATCTCTGGTTTTGCTTGTACTCATTTCTCTCTCTCTCTATATATATATGTATATCTATATACAGATAGATCTAGATCTATCTATATAGAGAGATCTATACATATATGTATATATGTATAATACAAATATATGTATTATATATACTATGTATAATATATTATATTATTGTCTATGCATTATATATAATATATAATATGTATAATATATTATATCTGTATATTATATGTATTATATATAATGCATATATAAGTATTATATATTATATATAATACTATATTATATATAATACATTAATGTTTAATACATGTATGTATATATAATATGTAATATATACATATATGTATATATACACATACATATATAATTACACACACACAGAGAAATACATACACAATACATAAATACATACACAAATACATAAATACATACACACACACATATACATATATACATACGTACAGGTGCGCACCACCACACCCGGCTATTTTTGTATATGTATACGTATTTGATGTATATGTATACATATATGTATGTATGTATTTCTCTCTCTGTGTAGTTCCAAAATTACACCCCATGTGTAGTTCATATAGTCACCATCACAGTCAAGACATAGTTCTATCACCACAGGATACCTCCTGTCGCTATTTTATAATAACATCCACCTTCCTCCTGCACCTCTCATTCCTTCCTTAACCCCTGACAACTATCAGTCTGTTCTACATTCATAAAATTTTGTCATTTCAAAAATGTTATATAGATAGTATATAACCTTTTAGGGTATTTTTCACTAAGCATAATTCCTTGCAGATTTATAATCCATGGTGTGGCACAAATCAATCACTTCTTTTTATTGCTGAGTACAATTTCATGGTATGTATTAATATGTACCACAGTTTGTTTAACCATTTACCTATTGAAGCTTGTCTCCAATTTTTAGCTATAATAAATAAAGCTGCTACGACAATTCTTGTTCATGTTTCTGTGTGAAAGTGAATTTTCAGTTTTCATTTCTCTGAGAGGAATGTCTGTCTTAGTTCATTCAGGCTATTATAACAAAAGACCAAAAACTTCTAACAAAAGATACAAACAACATACATTTATTTCTCACAGTTCTGGAGTCTGGCAAGTCCTAGATGAAAGCACCAGCAGATTCAGTGTCTGGTGAGGGTCTAAGTACAGTGGTCTTCTCTCTGGAATCTCACATGGAGGAAGGGGAAAGTAGCTTTCTCAGCTCTTACATAAGGACACTAATTCTTTTCATAAGGGCTTCACCTTCATGACCTCATCTAATCCTAATTATTTCCCAAAGACCCCATCTCCTAACACCATCAAACTGGCATGTAGGATTTCAAAATATGAATTCTAGGGGGATGCAAGTATTCACCCCATAACAATGCCCAGAAATGTAATTGCTGGATCATATGACAACAGTATATTTAGTTTTGTAAGAAACTACCAAACTGTTTGTTCAGAGTGGCTGTACCATTTTACATTCCCCCTATCAATGAATGATTTATACAGTTTCTCTGCATCCTCACCAGCATTTGGTGTTGTCACTATTTTCTATTTCAGCCAGTCCGATAGGTGTCTAGTGACATCTCATTGTGGTTTCAATTTGAATTTCCCTAATGTTTAATGACACTGAACATCCTTTTGTGTGCCTATTTGCCATCTGTATATTCTCTTGGGTGAAATGTCTGCTCTTATCTCTTAATCATTTTCTGTTTAGATTTCTTTTTCTGTTGAGATTTGAGAGTTCTTTATATACTCTGTATGTCAGATAGATAGTTTGAAAGTATTTTCTTCCAGTTTGTACCTTGTTTGTTCATCCTCTTCACATGGTCTTTCACAGAGAATACGTTTTTAATTTTGATGAGGTCTAATTTATTAGTCTTACTTTTTATAGATCATGGTTTTGGTGTCAGGTCTAAGAACTCTTTCTGAGACCTAGATCTCAAAGGTTTTCTGCTATTTTTTAGAGTGTTATGTTTTACATCTAAACCCATTTTGAGTTAATCTTTGTGTAAGGTATGAGGTTTAGGTTGAAGATTTTTTTTCTGTTCAGTTTGGTTTTGATTATAGTAAAATATTCACAACATAAAATTTAACATTGTAACCATTTTTAAGGGTACAGTTTAACGGCATTAAGTACACTCCCCTTGTTTTGCAACCATTACCACTATCCATCACTACAACTTTTTAATCATTTCAAACAGAAACTCTGTATCTATTAAGCAATAACTTGGTACTCCTCCCTTTCCCTAACCTCTGGTATCCACTAGTCTACTTCTTGTATCTATGAATTTGACTATTCTAGACACCTCATCTAAGTGGAATTACACAATATTTATCCTTCTGTGTTTAGCTCACTTAGCGTCATGGCTTCAAGGTTTATCCACGTTGTCACATGTATCAGAATTCCGTCCTTTTCAGGGATGAAGATTATTCCCTTCCATGTGCATACCACGTTTTGTTTTTTCATTCATCTGTTGATGGTTGGGTTGTTTCCATCTTTTGGCTATTGCAAATAATGCCGCAATAAACATTGCTGTACAAATATTTGCTCAACTCCTTGCTTTCAGTTTTTTGGGTATATACCCAGAAGTGGAATTGTCTATGTTAATTTTATGTTTATTTTTGAAAAACTGCAATAGTGTTTTCTATAGAAGCTGTACCATTCTACATTCTCACCAGCAGTTCACAAGTGTTCTAATTCTCCACATCCTTGCCAACATCTGCTATTTTTTGTGTTTTTAAAGTAGCCATGCTAATAAGTGAGAGGTGGTATTTGTGGTTTTGATTTGCATTTCTCTGATTAGTGACGTTAAGCTTCATATCAGGTGCTTATTTTATGTCTTCTTTGGGAAAATGTCATATAAGTTATTTGCCTATTTTATATTAAAGTTTTTTAAATTATTGTTGAGTTTTAGGAGTTCTTTCTATCTTCTGAATGTTGCTTCCTTACCAGATATATGATTTGCAAATATTTTTTCCCATAATACGGGGTGCCTTTTCGCTCTGTTGATTGTGTCTTTTGCACAGAAGTTTTAAATCTTATGTAGTCCAACTTATCTAATTTTTCTTTTTTATCCTACACTCTTGGTGTCATACTAAAATTACTGCTAAATCCAAGGTTGTGTAGGTTTTCTTTTATGTTTTCTTCTAAGAGTTTTATGGGTTTGGCACTTATGTTTACATCTTTGGTAAAAATGTAGCTAATTTCTGTATATGATGTTAGGTAACAAAGGGCTCATCTTCACTTTTTGCAAGTGGATGCTCAGTTTTCCCAGTGCCATTTGTTAAAAAGACTGTTCTTTCCCCACCCTGAATGGTCTTGGCAACCTTGTCAAGAATCATTTGACAATATGCAAGGGTTTATTTCTGGGCTTTCTATTCTACTTCATCAGTCTATGATTTAATGCCAATACCATAGTATTTTGATTATTGTTCTTTGTAGAGAGCTTTGAAATAAAAATGTTAGTCTTTTAACTTTGTTCTTCTTTTTCAAGGTCTGTTTTGGCTATTATCAGTCACTTGAGATTTCCTATGAATTTTAGGATAGATCTTTCTTATGCTGCAAAAACATTTGGATTTTGCTAGGGATTGCATGGAATCTGTAGACTGCTTTAGGTAGTATCGATATCTTAACAATATTAGGTCTTCCAATCTATGAACATGGGATGTCTTTCTACTTATTTATGTCTGTATATTAGTCCATTCTTGCATTGCTATTAATAATTACCTGAGACTGGGTAATTTATTTTAAAACGAGGTTTTATTGGCTCATGATTCCACAGGCTGTATAGGAAGCATGGCTGGGGAGGCCTCAGGAAACTTACAATCATGGTGGAAGGCAAAGAGGAAGGAGGCACATCTTACATGACCAGAGCAGAAGGAGGGAGTGAATGGGAGGTGATACACACTTATTAAAAAAAAAAAAACAAAAAAACAGATTTCACTCACTATCATGAAAAGAACAAGAGGCAAATCCACCCCCATAATCCAGTCACTTCCTACCAGGCCCCTCCTCTAATAACGGGGATTTCAATTCGACATGAGATTTGGGTGGGAACACAAATCCAAACCTTATCAGTCTGCTTTAATTTCTTAAGAAGTATTTTGGGCCACGCATGGTGGCTCACGCTTGTAATCCTAGCACTTTGGGAGGCTGAGGTGGGTGGATTACCTGAGGACAGAAGTTCAATACCAGTCTGGCTAACGTGATGAAACCCTGTCTCTACCAAAAATACAAAAAAAAAAAAAAAAAAAAAAAAAAATTAGCGGGGTGTGGTAGCACACGCCTGTAATCCCAGCTACTTGGGAGGCTGAAGCAAGAGAATTGCTTGAACCTGGGAGGCAGAAGTTGCAGTGAGCCGAGATTGCGCCACTGCATTCCAGCCCTGGCAATAGCGTGAGACTCTGTCTCAAAAAAAAAAAAGAAGTATTTCGTAGTTTTCAGCGTACAAGTCCTTCACCTCTTTGGTGAAGTTAATTTCTAAGCATTTTATTCTTTTTAATGCTATTGTAAATAAAATTGTTTTCCTATTTTCCTTTTAAGATTGTTCAGTGTTACTGTATAGAAATGCAACTGATTTTTGTGTGTTTATATTGTGTCCTGCAACTGGGTTGAATTTGATATTAGTTCTAATGGGTGGGGGTGTGTGTGTGTGTGTGTGTGTGTGTGTGTGTGTGGACTTTTTAGGATTTTCTACATAAGAGATCATGTCATCTGCAAACAAAGGTAATTTTAATTCTTCTTTTTCAAATGTTGATGTTTCTCCTTTTTACTTTTTCTTTTCATTTTTTTTGCCTGATTTATCTTGCTAGCACTTCCAATACTATATAGAATAATAGTGGTAAACGTGGGCATCTTTATCTTTGTCCTGATCTTAGAAGAAAAGCTTTCAGTCTTTCACCATTGATTTTAGCTGTGAGGAGGTTGTGTTTTTTGTTTATTTGGTTTTTTTCTTGTGTGTGTGTTTGTTTTTGCCTATATATGTTCAATTGTTACAGCACCATTTGTTGAAAAGCTATTTTACTCCAATAAATTGTTTTTTCACTTTTGTCAAAAATTGGTTGTTCATATTTATATGGGTCTATTTCTGGGTTCTCTATTCGAATCCATTGATCTATGTGTCTATCACTCTGCTATTACTATGCTGTCATGATTACTGCAGCTATAGAGCAAGTCTTAATGTTTGGATAGAGTGATTCCTCCTATCTTATTCTTCCTGGTCAAATTGTTTAGCTATTCTAAACCCATGCCTTTCCATATAAATTTTAGAATAAATTTGTCTATATCTATAAAAAATACACTGACAATTTTGTAGAAATTTCACTCATTATATAGATCAGTTTAGGAGAAATTGATACCTTTGCTATGCTGAGTCTTCTAATCTATGAATATAGTATGCCTCTCCATTTATTTAGGTCTACTTTGACTTATTTCATTTGTATTTTGTAATTGTCAGCATACAGATACTGTATATAATTTGTTAAGTTTAAACCTAAGTCATTTTTTTAGGAGCAATTGTAAATGGCATTGTGTTTTAAATTGTATTTTCTGTACGTTCATGATTAGTACACAGAAGTAATTTTGCATGTGTGTTGATCTTGTATGCTGCAACTTTCCAGAACTCATTTATTATTTCTAGGAGTTATTTGGTCGATTCTTTGGCATTTGATTCCTAGACAATCATGTCATCTGCAGATAGAGACAGTTATTTTTCTTGCCTCATTTCAGTGAGCTAGAATTCAGCTAGAATTTTCATTACCATATTGAGTAAGATTGGTAAGAATAGTCATGCTTTCCTTGTTCTACATCTTAGGGGGAAAGCATTCAGTCTTTTCACCTGTAAGTTTGATGTTAGCCAGAGGTTTTTTGTAGATGCTTTTTATCAAGTTGAGGTCATTCCCCTCAATTCCCAACTTGCTGAAAGTTTTATTCATAAACGTGTGTTGGGTTTTGTCAAATTTTTTTCTGCATCAATTGATGTGATCATATTACTTTTTTCTTTTTCAGTTTTTAGTATGGTGAATTACATTATATTTCAATAGTAAATCTGCCCTTAATTCCTGAAAGAAGCCCCACTTGACAATGTATAATTATTCTTATACATTATAAGACTCAGTTGGGTATCTTTTTTTTCGGGATTTTTGCATCTAAGCGGTAGCACATGCCTGCAATCCCAGCTACTTGGGAGGCTGAGGCAAGAGAATCGCTTGAACCTGGGGGGTGGAAGATATTTGTTTGTAGTTTTGTTTTCTTTCCTACTGAATTTGTTTGATTTTGGTATCAGGGTAAGAGTGATTTCATTAAATGAGCTAGGAAATATTCTCTTATGTTGTCTCAAGAAAATTGTGAAAAAATGACATAACTCTTATTCCACAGTTGGGTAGATTTCCCCAGTAAAACACTCTCACTAAATTATAATTAAACACTTCATATTAAGAAAAGTTTATAGCCAGATACCTAAATAGACAATATCCTCTCAATTGCTGATTACAGGTTATTTTTCAAGTTTAAATCTCTGGATATTTCATTTTAGGGAGCTTTTAAGTTATGAATTCCAATTTTATCAGTGGTTCCGGGACTATTCAGCTTACGTATTTTATCTTACTTGAGTTTTTGTTAGTGTGTGGTTTTCAGAAATTGTCTATTTATTGTAAGTGGTTGAATTTATGAACACAAAGGTTTTCCAAGTATTTACTTAAATTATCCTTTTAATGACTTCGGGATCTGTACTTTTAGTCCCTATTTTATTCCCAATGCTGGTGATTTGTGTCTTCTCTTCATTTTTGTCTAAATGAGTAATTTTAATCCAGACTTATTTTAATTATCTGTTTTCATTCCATTTTCATACTCTGTAAGGCTTTTTTTTAAATTAAAAAGTTATTTTTAGGAACAAGGTCTTTGTTTTTCAGGCTGGCATTGAACTCATGGGTTTAAGTGATCCTCCCACCTCAGTCTCCTAAGTAGATGGGACTATAGGCATGTACCCCTGCACCCAGCTTTCTGTAAACTTTTAATACATTAAAAAAAGAAATAATATTTTGGGATATTTTCAAGAAAATAATGGCTTATTTTTAAAACACGTACATTTATTGTCTAAAATTTCAAGCAATTCTAAGGAATATAGAGAAGCAAACAATCAACTCAAAATCTTTTCGTCAAAAATATCCCTTGGTTTATAACATTCCATAAATCTTCCTGTATAGAAAGAGATAAAAGTATAAGGTAGGATAAGTTGACAGATATACTTTTTCAAGTATCATCCACATGTGGATGATAGCACACAAGCTACTTTAAAATTAAATTATATTTAATCTTATTAAAATTAAATAAGAAAAGAAGCTAAAATGTGCCTGCAGTAATTTCTCAACTTCAGAATAAGGCTTTTTTTTCATATCAAGAGAGATAAGTTTGAAACATATTTCCTTAAAGGTAAGAAAAATAGACTGAAAAAAGCATGATGAGATTGGAGGTGGGGTTTTCTATCTATCTGCTGCAACTTTAATAATGTACACTGACCACTTGCTGAGGAAATTATTATACTTAAACCTCCTTACAACTCCCTTCCTTCTACCTTCAGGTTTTAGTAAGTTATGCAATGATATTGACATTGTCAAGGTTTATATTTATGTTCTGATTTAAAACTGCCAAACACAGTGGTTTAGTCTTAGATTTATTTTAAAATAAATATGATTATCATTATCACAACATTTGACCACAGCTTCATCGTTCATGAGATTTATGTTTTAAATTTATCTCTTAGTTGTATAAATTTGATGATGAAGTAGAATATTATAAAGGTTTTTGTCTGCTGTGTATACTGATTTATTTTGTTTGAGAACAATTGACTATTGCCTTGAAAATCTGAAGAACACCAGTGTAGGAAAACAAACATTCTTAGGTCACCCTTTCTTTCCCTTAGAACACCCTCAGGCATTGCTTGATGCTGTGAAGAAATCTAAATGTACACTGATTTTCTTTTTCTTATATGTAAATTGCCTTTTCTGTCTGGATATTCAGAACATTATTTGTCTTTGAAGTTCTGTAACTTCAGTAGGATATATTTTAGGGTTAATTGTTCCAGGTTGATTCTTTTTTTTCCCTGAAACAATTGTGTTCTTTTGTTCTGCTGATCTAACACTCTCTATTTCAGGAAATTAACTTTTGTGCTTCCATTATATCTTTGATCACTTTTTTCTTTTCCATTTGATCCTTTTTTTTTTTTTTCTTTTTTTTTTTTTTTAACAGCAAAGGTTGTAAAAAGTGGTGTTCTGGTAGATATGTAATAATCAGTTGTCTGAAAACAAACAAACAAATAAACAAAACCCTGATTTGTAGCATTTGTCCATTTGTGTGGGGGTAAATACTTCCACAGTGGCTGATTTCAAGCTGTTACTGAAAATGGAGTTAGGAAGCACTACATATCCCCGATCAGCTCTTGCAAGGTGGTGAGATCCAACTCCTGCATACTACTGTTTGTACATGTGTTGGATCTCCTTTGTTTGTATTTCATAAAAATGGTCTGTGATTTGTTTTATACCTTATTTGTTAGTAGCTAAGTACTTGTCTATCACTGTGTTTTCAGTTGTGGCTAGTCTTTTTTTTTTCCTATTCTCTTTCTCTCTTTCTTTCTTTTTCTCTTTCTTTTTTTGTTTCTTTCTTTCTTTCTTTTTTTTTTTTTTTGGAGACAGAGTCTCACTCTGTCGCGCCCAGCTTGGAGTACAGTGGCGCAATCTCAGCTCACTGCAACCTTTGCCTCCCAGGTTCAAGTGATTCTTTTGCCTCAGCCTTCGGAGCAGCTGGGATTACAGGCACCCGCCACCACACCCAGCTAATTTTTTGTATTTGTAGTAGAAACAGGTTTCCCTATGTTGACCAGGCTAATCTTGAACTCCTGACCTCAGATGATCCACCCGTCTTGGCCTCCCAAAGTCCTGAGATTATAGGAGTGAAACACCATGCCTGGTCCTTAGTCTCTCATCTTTTGAGTGGTTTAATGACTTTTATTTTTCCCTGAACTCTGCTAGTTTATCTTTCATTTAGTCTTATTGTCTTTAGATCCTTATATTTCTTTATGGTGCTTTTAAAAAACATGATTCACATTATATTGCCTTTCATTCCTTTGAAACTCTGGGAAAAAATATTTGTCTGAACCTTTTTTTCTGTTTCCTTGGAGGAATTCTTCTTTAGAGACCTATACTTCATATGCTTTTTGTTTATGTTCCTTGAAACATTCTTTTCCATGTCCTGTTCTTTCCCTACCTCCACTATCTGAGCAAATGCCCTGTTTCCATTCTAGACTCCATGCTGGTTCCCTAATGGTTGTGGATCATCTTTCAAGAATTCCAGCCATTTATAGATGCATAGCATGGAGAAGGTAAAGAGAATAAATCGGGTAGTCTGAACCTGGGTTCCAGCATGCTGTCTTACATCCCTGTCAGCCAGTCTACCAAGTTCTCCACCCCTCAGGTTCATCTTGTCACAGTTTTTGGTGTTAACGAGATTTGTTGACATTAGTTTCTCATGAAGTCTTTACTAGTTGGTAGCTCTGTTTTATTGAAAAACACACTTCTATTTACTTTCAAACACTTATTCCTACCCCATTACAAATTATAAATACAGATTTTGACAGTAGAGAAAATTGTGTCTTAAATGGTAGACAATAAATACATGCCTGCTCAATAAATCAAAATTAAACTCCTCCTATAAAAAATGTATACAGTCAGATACTAAATAGATAGTATACTCTCGAAGGCTGATTATGGGTTATTTTCCAACTTTTAAATCTTTGAGCCAGAGAGAAAGTCTATTACATATTTAAAAATAAAGTTTTACAATCTCTCTGACAAATCAGTAGAGTTCTACTTTGTGTGTTCAAAAGTGCTGTATTCAATACATATATCAATGTAGTGGACAAAGTAATGTTTTGCCTAAATTCCCCTTAAGTGAAGGATTTGTTACTGCAGCTGTAGGGACTACAGCTGACGGAGGTCTTTAGCTGTCGTTGCCTTTAAGGATTGCCAGAGCTGCCTGTCTTAAGTTCATGCCCCTCCTAGGAACAGCCCATGCTCCATGATTGATATGGATATAAAAGACTGACTATCTCAGACCAACTCATGGTCATTCTGAAGAATCATCCTAGCTAGTGAGCTCCCTAAGGGGCTGACAAAGACTGCAATTGGCCTGCATCACAGCTTAGCTTCCACCTCTGCCTGCTCCTGCTTCCTGTATTACTCCCACCCACAGATGTTGGTCCTTAGTCAAATACCGCAGACTAAACTCTCAAGAAATGACATTACATACAAAGAAAACCCTTAGGAATTCATGCAATGCAGTATTTACAGAAATAGTATTATTATTCGTCTATAATTTTTACCTTACATGCTTCCAAAATAAATTTGAGGCAGCTAAAAATCATCATATTTAACTAGCAGAAACAAATGTACGAACACAAACCTTATGTATAACAGGAAGGCTATTTTAAGTGATTAAAGTTCAACATTCCAAATAAAAATTTTAACTGATACTAACCAATGACAAACTCTATCTCAGTAAAAATAGGTTCTGGCTTTTGCCTCTATGTGAGCACACATATAAGAAAATCAAAAGTAGAGAATACTTATGCAAGTAGTTGTGGGTGTGACAGTGGCGGCAGTGGGTAGGTTGTTAGGGCTGTGTGCAGCTTTGAGAAGGAAGAGATGAATTTAGAGGCTCTTACTCCTTTAAATGGAAAAAAAGAGTATGATACACAAGGACACAGGACTACTGAGGGAGAAGAGTAATCATCCATTTATCCTGTGGTTTCTGTTTTGAGATGGCCAGTACGATATTAAAGGTACTAAGTGAATGGAAAACAAGCAAGGGGAAATGATAACTATTATACTATTAGCTAGAAAACTATCTAAGGTCATTGAGTATAGTAGGGAATGGCAAGATACAAATCCTTATTTTGTAACCTGCTGTCTAGTTATGGGATCAGATTCCATATCCACTACTAGCGCATAAGGGTACCCTTGTGGCAGCTGAAGACAGACAAGGGCGTGGCTTCTCCATTTCCAAGAGTGAAACCTCAGGACGACTTCGTGAATGTCTTTCAATCACTAGAGTCTTGATAATGCTGGAGACTTCAAGAGTCTGGGAGGTCAGTAGGCAACTGGGAAGTTTAAGTTGAACCGCCAAATATCATTGCAAACTTCAGCCCAAATATCACTCAACACAAAGGCTTGTCATCTCTTGGTCCAAAAATGCGCTATATGTTAGTCATAATCTGTTACTTTGATGCCCAGTCTGAGTTTTTGTCCCAGCTCAGGAAGGGCAAGGGGACAGCCAAGGCAGACTGGTTCAGACCTGATTAGGGCAGCTCAACCAGTAACTGGCTTACTAGCCAACTAGCAAAGTGAGCATGAAAAGATCCAAGAATCCTTCTTCCCCTGGGCCTTAAATTGTAAATCAGACAGCAGCCAAGGAGAAGCTGGGTGGTCAGAAGCTTCGTGGAGCCTACCCCCACGAAGACTCCTTCCAGGGAAGGCCCAGCAACCCCAGGCTAGAGGAGTCTCTGTGGACACCAGAGACCATTGCTGGGCTGGCGGATTGAAGGATGACCACTCAGAGGTCACAGATAAGGGGTTATCTAGATCCTTGCTATTCAGAGTGGTGGGAGGGCCAGCAGCAGCAGCATCACCTGGGAGGTTGTTAGACTTGCAGAATCTCAGGACACAGCCAATTGAATCTGAATCTGCATTTTAATTCACAGGCACATTAAAGTTTGAGAAGCACCGGTCTAGGTGGTGGCAAAGCAGCCAACCCGATGTTCTGCTTCTCAGCCCCTCCTCCTCCCCACCTCTGCTAGCCTCTTAAGCAAAGCTCAATCCTGCAATGGTCCTGAACAAAATTTCTGCAAATCCCGAGTGCTGGGGGAGAGGGCGTGCAGGAGCTGCCCCCGCCGGGGACCGCTGGGAGTAAGCGTGACTGGATTGGTCGCCTGCTCCAGCTCCCGGCTCCTGCACCCGGAGTGTAGACACGCCCCCCGACCCTCTCCCCCTCACCTCCACCCCCGGCCGCAGCTACCGCCTGCCTCCCGCCGGCTGCCACGAAAACCCGGAGCAGCTGCGTGCGCTCATGGACAGTCCTCCGAGGAGCGAAGCCGGGCAGCTGGGCATGCTCAGTAACTGGGGGAGGTTTGGGTGGAGAGTAGAAAGCTGTGGCTCTGCCTCCCACCCCCTCCCGCTGGCCCCCGCCCCCCTTGCCCCTACCCAGCCAGTAGTAGTTCCCCAGCGTGCGCCTGGGGAGACCGGGAACATGGCGCTGGGAGCGCTGTAGCAGCTGAGAAGGGGCTGAGGCACCGCCGCTTCGCTGACAGCCGGCCACCAGGTAGGCAGGCGCGCCTGCGGGGCTGCCTGGGTGGGTGTCCGCGCGAGGAGAGGCGCCTGCGGGGATGCGCGCCGCTGGTACCCGGAGCATCTCGCTTTGACGGGAGAGGATGCAAAGAGGACCTCTGTGACAGCGCGATCATGCATCTCCTAGGAGATGCAAAGGCTAGGGACCTGCTGCCTGGAGGGTAGGGATAGGGGGCCGCCCACCCCCAACCCTTGCGCTACTATCCAGCCTGGGCTCTCTATGGGTCAAATAAAGGATAGTTCCATTTTGCTGGGCGGGAGGGCGTGGAGGAGAACCCCGGATTCCAGCCCTGAGATCGTGCTGGTAGCCGGAACCGCTCGCAAGCCCAGCACCAGTTCTTTGTGTGTATACAGCCGCGCACACCCTGGGGGTGTCACGGCGCTGCTTTTCCCGAGTAGTGCTGGACATATTGCCAGGGCAGGATTCCCGTATGGTTTTTGTCTTTTGGCAGGTGTGGACTGGAGGATGCAATAGCTGAGCCTTTATGGGGCTGTGTTTTCCTTTGTTATTTGTGTGTGTGAGAGTGTGTGTATGTGTGTGCGCGCGTGTGTGTGTGTGTGTGCGCGCGCGTGGTGGGTAGTAATGGAGAGAGAGAGAGAACTTCTGCTTGTGGGCACCCTTGTGGGCAGGGCGTGGAAGAGGATCTCGGTTCCAAACTCTTGTCAAAATCGTGTGCCATGTCAGCCTCCTAGAGGGTAAACTTGAGAAGTCCAGGGATCATCACTGCTCAGTTTGGAGGATAAGCGCGATCGCCCTTCTTGAAACCGTGTGTGTGTGTATATGGAGCTTTCAACTCGGGCTGAGTTAATTTGTCAACATTAGATATCAATTAAGGAAACCTGAATCGCTGAGGCTATTTATGGTGATCTTTTTATGGCCAGAATAATAAACAAAAAGAAAAGTTGGCACAAAGCCAGAGGAAAGTGTCATTGTTAATACTTGATGACAGCTTGAAAGACTGAACACACTTTTAGAGAAATCAGGAAATCTGGCATTCTACAGAGTTCTACCAAGACATAGCCACAGGGTCTTAGGTAACTCACAAAATCTCTTAGTGCAGCCGCTTCTCTTTTGGGGCTTGGAGGCTGTAGACACTCTTTCTCTTACCTGATACAGATGGACAAGATGCTTTTTAGAAGCCCCTTCCACACTAGAATTCTATGAAAATGACACCCTACAATAACAGCTCTGCCACCTTAGATTTGTGTATCTGTTATATTCAATAGCACAACAACTCAATGTTGGGGAGAAAGGTAAACAGGTTAGTTAGGGAGAAAGGTAAATTTAAAGTATGGGTTTATCTTTTGCTTTATAATATAAAGGATGGGCATCTTGGATATGAAGTTTGGAGACAGTTTCCTCTGCACTCGCGCTATTTATTTTTATAGTCTTGTTAGGTGGCGAGAATGAGTCAGTATCATCAAAATGAAGTGGAGGAATACATAAGGAAAATGCATTTAAGTAAATCAAAGCCATAAATGTCCAATCTCATGATAATACCTTGACTTGGAATACATATGTGCAAGGCAGGTGCACTGCTAAATGGAAGCAATAGAAGCCAATGGCAAGTTCCTGGGTAATGTTGACCTTAGACTAAAAATCATGTGTTCTTCTGTGTATGGGTAGAGATTGTACTAGGTCTCTGCAGCTTATTTTATTAATAAATGTGAGTTTTAATTGCTATTGATTAGATATCAATTGAAAATTGATATCTAAGCCTTGAATCAGTTGATATCTAAGCACTGAAAATCTAGTCTGGCAGTGCCTTTCCACTCTGTCAGGGCCTGCTGAAATGCTGTAGGTATGGGAGGCAGGCATTTGAAATCCGACTCTTCTGTGTTTAGCTTTGTGATTCTGGGAAAATTACTTAACTTTCCTAAGCCTCAGTTTCCTCACATATAAAACAGTCCTGGGAATAGTAAGACCTACCTAGATGAGTAGATGTATGGATTACTCATAATTTAAATCACCAGGAAAATGGTGATGACCATTATGAGTAAGAGGGAAATGGATATTTACTGAATCTATACTGTGTGTCCTATATAATGATTCAGGCTCAGTTAATTCCCTTAAATTTCCCAACTATATTAGTTTCCTAGGGCTGTTATAACAAGTTACCAAAACTGGGTGGCTTAAAACCACAGACATTTATTCTCTCATGGTTCTGGAGGCTAGAGGTCCAAAATCAAGGTGTTGGCAAGGCCGTGCACCCTCCAAAACCTCTAAGGGAGCATTCTTGCTTGCCTTTTCCAGCTTCTGGTAGCCCCAGGTATTCCCTGGCTTGTGGCAGCATAACTCCAATCTCTGCCTCTGTCTTCACACGGCATCTTCCTCTCTATCTCTGTCCCTGTGTCCAAATTTCCCTCTTCTTATACGGACATCATTCATGGTGGATTTAGGACCTGTTCCTTATTCAGTATGACCTCATGTTAACCAGATTACATTTGCAAAGGCCTGACTTCTAAACGTCGTATACACAGGTTCTGGATGGGCATGAATTCTTGGGAGACACTCTTCAGCCCAGTACACCAACATCCCCCTGAACTGTGTTTAATGACAACATTAATATTATGTTAGCATAAGAGCAGAAGGTAGAGATAGAGTAGCATAGGTTCAGAAAATACTTTAAAGATTATTTAAGGGAACTAACCTATTTGGGGCTTTATATACACAACCGTGGTAGGGAAGAGCAGGTTCAAAGGTACCTCACTTATACATGTCACTTACCTGGGAGCCACGACAACCCAGGACCTGGGTCTTCTAGAGTATCTCGAACATACTCTGTCCCCAAATGATTTGTTGATGTTGCCTTCCATCATTTTTGCTACCCTTCCAAGCAAATGCAAAACAAACAAAATGCATTAAACAACAAAAACAATAATAGCAACAAAGATAAGCTAACAACTTTCTAGTCCTTCTTAACGTGGTAAATGGCACCACTATCCATGGAGTTGCTTTAATCAGAAACCCAAACAGAATCACCTTTGACACCTCCATTCCCTTGACCCTCTACATTTAAAACCATCATGTAGTCTCATAAATGCTATTTTCTATATAGATCTCTAAATACATGTTAATAAATTCTTTCTATCCCCACCACCACCACTATCAAACTTCAAGCTACCATCTCTTACCTGGACCACTAGTGTAACTTCCTAACAAGAACCTTGGTTCCTTGCCTGGCTCTTCTAATCCTTCATGCAGAGCAGATAGGATAATGTCAGTTCCCTACATAAAATACCACCCACATACCTGGGACAGATTCCAGAGACTCCTAGAGCCTTTGGTACTTGGCCAGCCTCATCTTGTGCATCTCTTCCTCTTGATGCTGTCACACTGACCCTCTGTCTGTTTCTGAACATCCCCAACCATCTTCCCTCTATATTTTACCAGTGTGGGTCATATTCATCCCTTGGGCTTCCTTGACCTCTCTTCCCCACCAACCCAACTCTCTCATCATCCTTTTACTTTTATTCCACACACTTATTCCAGTTTGCAATTGCCTGTTTGTTTGTTTGGCTATGTCTGTAAGCTCTATAATGGCCATTTATTTTATGTCTTATATGCAGAAGTTATTTATGTCTCAATAAACATTTGGCGAATGAGTGAAGGAATGAATACTCTGCCTCAGAGCATTTTCCTGTGCCAACTTAAAGATCTGATTTTTAGAAGGTTTTTTTTTTTTTTCTAGTGTAGAAAGAGCAATTTAGAACCTTATTCTGACTTCAAAAGGGGAGTATTCTTGGCTTTAACAAACGCATCTTTTAAGAACTGATTTAGGCTAGAAGTTAAGAATTGAGTCAAAATATTTTTTTGGCAACTGAGATTTTTGTAAAAATACATCAATCAGTCAACAAATATTCTGCAAATATTTATTACATGTGTATATTTGCCATGCTAGGCCCTTGGAAGACAATGATGAGCTAGACTTTCAGTCTTCTGGAAATTTATAGTAAACAATAATTAATAATCATTATGTATAATAATAAATAAATAATACACTTAATTATTTGTTGAGCTTCTGTTATATGCCAGTGTCTCTTCAGTTCCTGTCCATAACCATCACTATAGCCCTCTAATCTTTCCCAATAACACAGAACCCCACACTTACTAGGAGCACAACAAATATTTTGTGAATTAATAATTTGTTGGTACTATTATCCTGATATTTTGAAATAGGAAATGTATGCTTATCTGGGGAAAAAGGTATCTGCTCATATATAGAAGAGCATGCAATTGCTTTCTCACTATATATTTTATATATATTTTAAATAAAATATTTAAAAAATGTTTTATTTAAAAAATCATCCTGGCCATTATCCCTGGAGTTAAATTAGGAGACAAATTACTCTTTATATGGCAACAAGTTGCTGGTGTGTTTCTGTCAAAATTCCAAATTGTTTTATTTTGTTTAATTGTTTTAATTTGTCCTGTTTAATCCAAGTGAGAAGTGACTTAATGTCTCTCATTCAGAGCCCTTTTTGTAGTTTTGAATAGTAAGACTGAGTGCCCAAGGAAAATGAATGTAGTTCAGCAGAGGAACACATGTTATGTTTTAGATTTCTGAAGTGGCTTCAATTTCAGGTCTTTATATTCATCTCATAAAAGGGTGATTTTAAAAAAATAGTAAAATAGTATTTAATGCCTATGCTTAAGTGAAGCTGCTCATATAAGTAACCAAAAATTAGACAGTGTGTCTTGATTTTGTTTAAAAGTGATGGATACACCATGGGATCAATTAAAACCTAAAGGAACTGGTATGAAATTTCAGTAAGGTTGTTTGTTATAAAATACATGTTCAAAAATCGATGGCCACCCTAAATGTCAGTGTTTTATTAACTAAAAAGTAGAATGGAAAATGATTCTATTCATGAATTAACTAATATATAAATTAAGTAGAAACAATAGAAAACATACGTAAAATACTTGTGAATAATAAGAAATATATAAAAGCCTTTGTAGAAAGCTGTACAATTTTACTCAAACTCAAAATAAACTGAGAAGCAAAAAAAGAAAGACATACCTTATGCTTTGGTAGAAAGATGAATATTATGAAACGGTTATTTTTCCCAGATCAATTATATAGTTTTATTACACTGGGATTTGGGAGAACCGTACAAAATGATTCTAACATCCATCTGGAAGAATCACTATATAAAAATAAAAGAAAACTTTTCCAAAGAATAGTAGTGGTGGTGGGGAATGTGAGTGGTGGCGGTAAGATGGGAGGTGGTGGTAAATACAGGTGGTGTGGGGAGTGGAGTTTTGGGGGTGGTGGAGGTGGGGGAAGTTTGACGGTAGAGATGAATACATGAAGGTGGTGGATGAGGTGGTATGGATGGGGGTGGTGGGTGGTGGATGTGGGTGGTGTGGGGGTGAAGGTAGGTAGATGGGAGTGGTAGTGGTAATGGGTGCCATTGTTGAAACAAAAATAAATTTGATCATTGAACTACAATCATTATAGCAATGTAGTACTGGTATAAGAATTGATTAATAGCTCAGTGGAGTAGAAGAGCCTGGAAACAGATTTAGGTCATTCTTAGAACCAGAAATATGACAGAGAAAGCGTTATGAACCAGGGAGGAGTATTTGACGAAAACGTCATGGAACTTGGCTAAGTGTATAGAAAGCATTCAACTAAGAACCTCTGTTTACATGACCCTCCAAACGAAATTCCACATAAATTTTAAGTTTTTATGCAAGGTGGAAAACAAGCTAGAATAAAATATTTAACTAACTTTAGGGGAAGTACTTTTTAAATATAAAATCAATGGGAAGAATCACAAAGCAAAATAAAGAATTTGAATGTATTTTAAACTTTTATATGCAGAAATGCATGCATTTTAAAGCAGAACAGAATCATGGAAAACAATATTGACACCAAACGTGATATGACAGTTCATGATAGCCCTGAGGAACTCTTGCAAATCAGTGAGTAAACAATAGCACCCCAATAGAATTGTCCAAATATCTGAATGCATAATTCAAAAGGAAGAAATAAAAGACCAATGCACACATTTAATAAACGTTATTACTATTAATCACAGAAATGCAAATTAAAATAAAAATGAGGTGCCGTGTTTTATGTATTAAATAAGTAAAAAATACAAAAAATAAACTCAATACTGGCAAGGATGCAGTGAGAAGGACAATCTCTTTCATTACTTGTGGTGGGAGGGTTACATAATACAACCTTCCTACAGAGAAGTTTAAAAATACTTATCAAAATGTCTGCCAGGCATGGTGGCTCATGCCCATAATACCAGCACTTTGGGAGGCCAAGGCAGGTGAATCACTTGCGGCCAGGAGTTTGAGACCACCCTGGCCAACATGGGAAAACCCCGTCTCTACTAAAATACAAAAAAAATAGCTGGGTATGGTGGCACACTCCTGTGATCTCAACTTCTTGGGAGACTGAGGCAGGAGAATTGCTTGAACCTGAGAGGTGGAGGTTGCAGTAAGTCGAGATCGCATTACTGCGCTCCAGCTGTTTATTAAAATAAACAGCTGCAATTGAAATTAAAATGAATGAAATTAAAATTAAATGAAATTTTAAAAAATTGTCAAAAGCTTTTAAAAGTTCTAATTATTTGATGTACTATTCCTCTTGGTTTTTATTTTATGTTTGCTTTTGTCTTTGGTAAGGAAGTAGACGCAGGTAAAATTGTGTATTATAATATATTTCATAGTAATAAACATTAAAAAGAACCTATATAACTAGAACTTGGAGCTTGGTAAAGATATTTAAGGTCCCAAGATAATAGACTACTATATAAGTATTAAAATTAATCATTTTGAAGAATATATAGTGACATGAAACAACCTTCACCACAATTTTAAGTGGAAAAAAACAAAATGCATGACTACACATATTGTATTAATACGTGTTTTGTGAAATGAAAACATCATGCAAGTATATTAAAAAAAAACAGAACAAATTCAAACGTTAGGCAATCTCTAGTGGTAGAAGTATGGATGGCTTTTATTTTGTTATACTTTTCCAAATTTTAAAAAATGTAGTAGGTCGGGCGTGGTGGCTCACACCTGTAATCTCGCCACTTTGGGAGCTTCAGGCAGGTGGATCACTTGAGCTCAGGAGTTTGACACCAGGCTGAGCAACATGGCAAAACCCCTTCACTACAAAAAATACAAAAGTTAGCCGGGCATGGTGGTGCATGCCTGTAATTTCAGCTACTCAGGTGGCTGAGGTGGAAGGAATGTCTGAGGCCATGAGGTGCAGGTTGTAGTGAGCCAAGATTGCGCCACTGCCCTCCAGCCTGGGCGACAGAGTGAGGCCCTGCCTTGAAAAAAAAACAAATTAGCCAATGATGTGTTGTTTTATGAATCAGAAAAAAACCCACTATTTTACAAATAAGCAGTGATATACATTTAGGTTGTAATTATTCATTTATGTAACAAACATTCATTGATTCTCTCTTGTGTCAGGGGCTCTGCCAAGTGTATCAGCAATGACTCTTAGATTGCATGCAAATGAAGGAAACTGCCTAACTCCAGTAAAAGGAATTTACTAGAAGGATATCAGGTAGCTAAAAGAATTGCCAGGAATGTCGCGGAGGGTAGGGAATCACACACACACACACACACGCACACGCACACACACACACACATCCCAAAACAGCTTGGAAGCAGACGAAGCTAGTTAGCTCCAGGTCTAGATATCAGGCGCTTTGGAAAGAGACTCCAGCCAAGAATGACTTGTTCTGAGCTTGACCACAGTCCACTGGTTGCTATGCTTGGGGTTCTTCCCCTACACCCAACCCACTGGGTATGGGATTGGAGTGGGGATACCTTGATTAGTAGGCCCACTACCCTTTTCCAGTGAAAGAAACACAAGAGATGTGATGGGTGCTAAAAAACCAAAACCAAACCAAAACAAAAAAAGACAACAGAAATGCCCATTACCCTAGGACTTAGGGGCAAACAGGGTTGAATACCAGTCATCCCTCTCTTCCCCTCCCATAGGAAACATTTGCTATGACATGGGGGTTTAACTTAAGGTTCATGGTCTAATGTTCACTGTGATGTGCATCATTGAGGGTACAATGTGGGTGCCCCACACAGAGGGTACTTTTTCCTCTCGGAGCCAGCAGTGACATGTCAGGAAGAGTGTGGCTTTTCAGCTTGATCCTCATATACCAGCAGGAATTTTGAAAGGAAGGTCCCATTTTCTCAGGTAAGAGAAAATCCTGAAAGGTATAATCTGAAAGAAATAGTGAAGCAGAAGCAAGAGGTATAATTTGGAAATAGCTCAGGCACCAACACGGGTCTGGCCTTCTTTTCTGAATGATCGTATATTCAGCAAGCCCAACAGTCATGTTTGAGTTTAGTTCACCATGAATATGGGCCTCTTGGTTCAATTAACTTTGGTTAATAAAGTTATTATTAACTAAATATTAAAAGATCATACTTAGATCAGTGCATATTCTTACTGTAGTTCTCATGATAAATAGGAAATGTCTGTGGCTGTCCAGGTAACTTAACAATCATGTTGTTGCTTTTATAACTCTTTATAAACTTTTCTGTGAAGAAAGATGATTTGTAAGTGGAAGAGAAAAAAGAGGTAATTGTTCTTCACTTGCACTAAAAACAGAACAGAAAAAATAATCTTAAACTAGCAAGAGAGGTCCCTGTACCGGTCCCTGCATATTAGAGGGCTCTGCTACTCTGTACTCCAACTTCTCATCACCTGGACAGCCCTGCTCCTCTGCAACAAAGACCCCACGTTTCCCCTGGAGCCCTTTGCCTCCCTCTGAGTCTTGCTCTGCATAGCTGGGACCTTGGAATTCACTGCTCATGGGGCTCCTGGGCCCCATAGGGGCTGAAAAAAGACTGTTCGTGGGAGGTGTAAATGGAGCTTGGACTTGTGGACTTTGTAGTCTCCACACAGGTGCTGGAGGCCATGGTAGAAAGAGGAAGGGATGGGGAGGTGGCCAGAGACTGGGTCTCCTTGCTTTGCTATGTTCCGGAATTTAAGTATTCTAAATTTAAATCTGGCTTCTAGGTTGTTAGGAAGGAATTATTTGTTAAGCCAGGAAGATATAACACGTTTAAATTAACATTTTTTAGCTTGATTTATAGAATTTAAATATTGAGATCTGTAATATGTGGGACTCCTTTTGTACTCTTGTCTCTCAAATGTTAGGATCAGGCCTGCTCAGGTAACTGTTTTAGAAAGGTAACACTCAATTGTTGAGACGCACATTCATAATTAGCTAATCGTGCAATGGCAATGTAGATGATAAGAAAAATATACTTTCTGTGATTATAGCTAACATATTGAACAAGACGTGTTAAGCTCACATCCAAGTGTTTTACCTATGTGTATTCATTAGTCTTCATAAGAGCACCATAAAATAGGTCGCTCAAGGCAAAAAGCCCCGGATCATCTGAATCCAAAGGCCATAAACACTGTGCTATACAACAATTCAATGGATAAGAAAAGTTTTGCTGGAGGTCCTTGAACCTCCAATAATTTAAAAGTCACTGGATTAATCAGCCCACTTTGACTTTCCAATACTGTCAAATCCTCAGATTCAGCATTCCTGTTCGTGTAGATTTCCTCATGAAAAGGGAGAGTAAATGCATGGACTGCCTTGCTGTGTTTGGTATTATGATTAACTGAATGTTCCAAACCAAAAATCAATGTTTGGTTGCTTGTATAAGAAGCAAATTTAACTTACATTTTTAAACAGATGTCCAGTTGTGGGATTTCCTTTGCTAATTTTCAACGGAATTGCCATTGTGTCATTGATGATAAAGGTAAATTGGCCATAAGGTAAATTGGCACTGGTTCATGCCCCTACTACTCTTCTATTACCCTATTGTCCAACTGAACCAAGAAGACTTTCTGCAGTCAATATTGGTTCCATCACTCTTTTGTTAACAACTTACATAATGGGGGAAGGAAAGGAGGAAGGGAGGGAAGCGGAAAGAGAAAAACAAAGAGAGAGAAACTCCCACTTTTGGTTCCAAATATAAGATCTCTGATAGACACAACAGTTATTAGCCTCATTTCCAATTAAAATTCAAGGTTGGCATACGATTTAAGAAATTCTTTAGCTGTTTTCTAGAGGGAACTTCCTGTGCTTGTTTCTAATGGTCACTGGAATCGTGCAAATGGTGTTTGTATAATACTGATTTTTTAGCTAATTGTTTTTAGCTGTCAGCTGTGTTGCCCCCTTATTTTATAGATACATTACAGTTTACTGACCCAGGAAGTGAACTTCCTGGAAGAATAGAACATTTACACTTTATTTGTTTAAAAGAAAGATTCTTCCTCTAAAGTAGGAACAGTTGTTATGTGGGTATGATTTAACTTCTAAAAATAAGAACACTGATGGAGGAGGGGGATTTAAAAAAATTTTACAGAAACACAACTTAGAGTTTTTCTCATCCTGGTGGTTTTTAGGACAATGTTCTCTCTTCTTTAGGTATTAGAGATAAGGAAACAAATAAAAAAAAGAATTTGCCAATAATATTTGAATAATAGTTATTCATGCCTTAAGTAGTGGTTTAATCCTTTTTGAGAGTTTTTAAGATAACAGCTACCTACCTGCAGTTGTGTGCTATCTCTTTAGGACTCCAAGTAGAGTCTACTCTTCTCCCACCCTCACAGCCAAGTGGAATCTAAATTGAAACTTGGCTGGGCACGGTGGCTCACCTCTGTAATCCCAGCACTCTGGGAGGCCAAGGTGAGCAGATCACCTGAGGTCAGGAGTTTGAGACCAGCCTGGCCAACATGGTGAAACCCTGTCCCTACTAAAAATACAGAAAAGTTTAGCTGGGCATGGTGGCGCATGCCTGTGATCCTAGCTACTCGGGAGGCTGAGGCAGGAGAATTGCTTGAACCTGGGAGGCGGAGGTTGCAGTGAGCTGAGATCGCGCCACTGCACTCCAGCCTGGGCGACAAAGCAAGACTCTGTCTCTAAATAAATAAATAAATTGCAGCCTGAAAAACATTTTTTGCATGTGCCCTTCCCTGTCTCCACTGCCACTCCCCTTTGCATCTCTCAATTAGATCTTGTGTCAGCCTCCTATCTCTTCTCTTTCATTCCTACCCCCAAAATGATCTTCTCTTTATCTGAGTATCACCCTTTCATTGAAAAGTTTCTGTCCAGCTACCACCTTCTCCCACCCCACCCCTCTCCCAAAATCCTCCCACATGGTTCTGGATTGTTCCTCTCAACAGTCATCACAATGTTTTGCAGATTTTTTTATACTTAACTCCTTTCTTGCACTAAACTGGGAACTCTTCTAAAGCAGGTATCTTGTTTCTTCATCTTTGTATCCCCAGCACCTGGCTTTACGCCTACACATGTTAGGTCTTTAATAAATGACTATGGATGAATGGATATTATCTAGGCGAAAAAATTTGAATACCAATGAGAAAGGGTGGTGCCATGATTTAAAGGACCACTCAAGGCAAAATATCATGCAGTTAGATAGAGTCAAGAAGCAGAGTCAAACCCTGCATCATCTGAATCCAAGGCCATCAAAGCTATGGTATGCAGCAACTCAGTGGATAAGAAAAGTTCTGTTTGGGGTCCTAAACAAAAATTGGCTAATCTAAAATTAACTGATCTGAAAGTTATCTCATCCATTTTCTTTAAAAACACACAAACTAGTTTCACACTAATATTAGTTTTCAATTTTCTGTGAATAAAAAAGAGGCAGAGAGAAAGATTAAACCCTCTACCTGTTTCTGGTTGAAGAAAGACAAATATTCCAATATTGGATGTGGATATAAGGTGGAGATTCTAAACACATGGAAAAGAGAGAAAGTGATGAAGCAAACTATAAGCTGAGAGCCGGCTTCCCAACAATAGAGCAAATAAACTGAGCTTCTTGAAAAACATTGAGAATAATTATTTGATTGCTAGATGCAGCTTAACACCTACTGCTCTATTGTCCCAAACCTGGTATGAATATGCCTAATTGGTGGTGTGATTCCTGCTCAAATATCACTTGATTTGTGTAGTGAAAGGTGGGGTTTTATATGGTTCTGCCCAAGTCTTCGGCACCAATGTTTCCATAGCAACGGATGCACTATAAAATGAGGAAGAAATGGGAAAGTTTGGGAGAGAAATAAATCAAAGTGGGTGATCCCAGCAAGGGGCTCCCCAGGGTGAGTCCCAAGGGCTTTTCAGGCTTCTGGTCAGATGTTTGCAGCAGAATTCTCGGAGATAGAGGATTCTAGGATGATAAATGCCAGGGATTTTTTAAAGCAATATATGGGTACTATCTATGACAGCAGTTACTTTATGTGCTTCAGCTTGGATTTCTAAGGCAAGGTCCTGTGTTGGGATATTAGGAGTCTACACTGGTTGAAAGAATCACTTACCATTTAGAGCCTACTAATCCCTAGGTAACAGGATATGAACACTGGAGATTTTTACTGTCTTTGAAATCGAATTAAGCTATCCTTCTAAAGTTGGAAGGTATAGAACACTGTGAATTCTATTAGGTACTAAATATTTGACTATGTCAATTTAGAGCAGTATCTAATTTTGTGGTATAAATGTGTTGTTTAACACAGACAGTGTGAAATTTCCCAGAAAAAAAAAAAATCTAGATTTCTGGCTTCTCTTATTCAAAAAATCACACACACAAATACACACACGTACACATAGTTGCAAAATTTGTCAACACTGACCATGTTTCTTCATGACAATCATATGCTGTAGCTGAGTAGCAGCTGCCTCTAACATGGATTGGTCATGGAGTCTTCACTTTGTCACAGTCCCCATCACTCCCTACTGCCTATAAGCAGGCCATTTTAATTGTTTATGTTACCCTCTTGGTCATTAAAGTATTGAATTTATTACCTTTGAATTTGAGTGAGTATTGCTCTATATTTTTGGATCATTTTATCCTTATATATTGTACCTTCTTAATCTCCCTTTCCAAAAGCGTGGACCAGCTTATTTAATAATTTAAATATAAGGCAAGTGACATTTTAGAAAGATGCATTTTAAAAATTTTATCCTAGAAAACAAATTTAAAAGTAAGACTTTATGCTGGTATGAAGTTTATTTAAAAGCAAAGAGTTTAGAGATATTTGGTGAAAACATTTGCGTAGTTAGATAGGCTTCTGCAACTACTTTTTCAATATTTCTTTCAACACTGGACAATTTTTTAAAAATTTCTGTTGTGTTTTATTTGAACTAAACTGAAATGGAAAAATAAATCATATGGTCTTGAGCTTGCTGGAGGTAGGGATTATCAAAACGCAAAAGGATGGTATCATGTTTCATATGATATTATCATCTGGAAAATATAAAACATTCACAATGCAACTGTGCCCACAGCAGTGAAGTAGAACCTTATAAATGATATGCATTCTATAGAATGGCTGGAAAAATCTCAAAATCATTATTGGAATCACCCAGGGCAACTAAGAATAATAATATCACTGTACCTTACTAAAAAATAATGAAAAACGAGTGAGATAGAAAATTCCAGAGTTGTCCCTAGAGTTTTTATTTGCTTAGGAAGGATGATAGCAGTAGCTTCCCATTTCTTTTCAGACCTCAATTTTATTTTAAACACAGAACACAGTCCACCTGCTGAAAAGAATTTTCTTTTCTACAAAGACCAGGGTGTGCAATGACTGTGAATATCACTGTAAAACAGAAGAACATTTGGCTCTAGGTTACTCACTTAACTAGTCGGATTAAAACAGGATAATTGGATCTGTCTATTAGGGTGGTGTCTGTTTATGTCTGCTTTCTCCTGTGAAGGCTAGATTAAAAAATAGGAAACAGATATTACAATGAACATTCCCAACTAGTCACTCACCCAGTCAGCAGCTGCACCTTGAGTACTACTCTGCTTACTTCAGGTGGCATGTACCATGAGGGGGCACATCAATGAACATAGAAGATAAAAATGTTCTTCTATGAACATAGAAGATACAAAAAAAGGAGAGACAGGCAGGAAACAGCATAATAAATAAATGTATAGAATGCCAGAAGGTCATCAGTGCTTTGATAAAATAGAGTGGGATAAGGGAAATCAAAACGGCTGTGATGGGTGGCGGTAAAGGCGTGATTTTAAATAGGATGGTAAGAATAGGCATAATTGAGAAAGTGACATTTGAAGGAGGAGAAGAAATTACCATGTAGATACACATGGGACAGCATCCCAGATAGGGATGGGGACCGTTTTTGCACTGCACTCCAAATTGCATATGATTTGTCTCCTGCAAAGACTCTCACGTTTTTTCATTTAGAAGTAGAATTTTAGGGCTGGTTCAAACCCTAACCTCATTCTAATGCTGCTAGGGACACCATTACTCCAGTCCTGCCTGTTCTTCTCTAGATAAACCATAACTGCCTTTGGAAATTTTTTTTAAGAGACAAGGTCTCACTTTGTTGCCCAGGCTGGTCTTGAACTCCTGGCTTTAAACAATCCTCCTGCCTTGGCCTCCCAAAGTGCTGGAATTATAGGCATAAGCCACCACACACGGCCTTCCTTTTGGATATTTATTATTTTTCCAGTTTGGTTTAATTCAAATGAAACACAACAGGGTTTTTTTTTTTTTTTTTTTTTTTTTTTTTTTTTTTTTTTTTTTTTTTGTAACTGTCTAATGTTTAAAAAGTATGAAATTACAACACATACTAGGTACTTGATAAGTTTTTTGTTGGGCTATAGAAAGAAAAGATATGCCTCAGAGTTAGAAAAATGATTGTAGCAGTAACCAAATTCTTTGAACATGTATTATATGCCAGATATTGTGTTATATGTTTTATAAACACTACCTCATTTGATTCTTGCAGTAGGCTTGTAAGTTAGGTGTTATCATTATTCCATTTTATGGCTAGTAAATAGATTGTGCTGCCTTGCTCTATTGATTAAAATTAATCTTCTACAAGCATAAAAAAAGGTAAAAAGTATTTTGTCAAGTTCTAAGTGTAATTCCTTTAACTTCTTCTATTTTAGTAAGGATTCCCCCCAGAAACAGACCTTGAGGCAAGGATTCAATAGCAAGTAGTTTACTTGGAACGTTCGTGGAATACCATTAGGAGAGAAGGAAAGTAACACGTGGAAGGAAAATTTATTAGTCTGTTCTCCCACTGCTAATAAAGACATAACCAAGACTGGGTAATTTATAAAGGAAAGAGGATTAATGGACTCACAGTTCCACATGGCTGGGGAGGCCATACAATCATGGTGGAAGATGAAGGAAGAACAAACAATCATCTTACATGGCGGAAGGCAAGATTACTTGCACAGGGGAGTTCATTTATAAAACCATCAGATCTTGTGAGACTTATTCACTACCATGAGACAGTATGGGGGAAACCACCCCCATGATTCAGTTATCTCCACCTGGCCCCACCTTTGACATGTGGGGATTATTATAATTCAAGGTGAGATTTGGGGGGGGGACACAAGCCAAACCATATCAGAAACAAGCCAAACCATATCAGAAACAGTCCGTTCCTGCTACTATAACAAAATACATTAGACTGGATACTTTTTAAATAATAGAAATTGATTTCTCGTAGTTCTAGAGGCTTACAAGTCCAAGATCAAGGCACCAGCAGGTTTGGTGTCTGGAAAGGGCTTCTTCTCCGCTTTAAGATGGCATCTTATTGCTCTGTCCTCCAGGGGCAAAAGAATGAATGCTGTGTCCTCACATGGCAGAAGGGTAAAAAAAGGGATAAACTTGCTTCCTCAAGCTTTTTTATAAGGACACTAATCTCATCCATGACAGTGGAGCTCTGATGGCCTGATCACCTCCTGAAGACTCTTAGTATTATTAACTTCAGGTTTAAGTTCCAACTTGTGAATTTGAGAGGGACATGCACATCTAAATCATAGCAGAAAAGCTGCCAACATTGGAGTATTAAAATAGAGAAACTGGGAAATGGTATAAAACTCATGCCTCCAAATGGTATAAAACTCATGCCTCCAAATCAGTCCACCCAAAGGGGAGGGAACTGAGATATTTATACACCAACTCCCATCAGTCATTAGTTGAAGGCTGCTCCCAGAGAATGTTAGTTTCTCTATACTTCCAAGCTTCCATGATTTGGAAAAGCCCTTAGGAACACAGATACTGACTGTTGGAAGTCAGTAGGCATATGGGTGGATACTAATAGGGCTTGCTACATCTATACCAGTTGCCTCCCTGGTCATGTGCCTGCCAAACTTCAGAGATCCTTTAGAAGTTGTTGTAAGGAAAGAAAAATTTATCTTCTGCTACTCAATTATGAGCTTTTGATTGGACTATTTACTAGTGTAGATAAGAACACCCCATATGTTCCCCACAGCCAGAGTGTTAAGTTGCCCTCAAAGTCATTTCCAAATGAACAAGATGATGTAACTATGGGTGCTCAATTGTACATAATTAAGCATGGAGCTGTTATAAATGCATCTAATGTTGAAAAATGAAACAGAAGTAAAGCTACAACTGACCTTGTGATGAAATAGAATGATGAAATATTCCTGAGAGTAAATCATTTGCCTGTGTAATATAATTGCTTGCTTGCTTGCTTTTCTTTCTTTTCTTTCTTTTCTCTTTTCTTTTCTTTTCTTTCTTTCTTTCCTTCTTTCTTTTCTTTCTTTCTTTCCTTCTTTCTTTCTTTCTTTCTTTCCTTCTTTCTTTCTTTCTTTCTTTCTTTCTTTCTTTCTTTCTTTCTTTCTTTCTTTCTTTCTGTCTTTCTTTCTCTCTTTCTCTCTCTCTCTTTCTCTCTTTCTCTCTCTCTCTTTCTTTCTTTCTTTCTTTCTTTCTTTCTTTCTTTCTTTCTTTCTTTCTTTCTTTCTTTCTTTCTTTCTTTCAGACAAAGTCTCACTCTTTTGCCCAGGCTGGAATGCAGTGACAGGATCTCGGCTCATTGCAACCTCTGCTTCCTGGGTTCAGGCAATCCTTCAACCTCAGTCTCCCAAGAAGCTGTGACTACAGGCATGCACCACCACACCTGGCTCATGTTTTTTATTTTTAATAGAGAAGGGGTTTCACCATATTGCCCAAGCTGGTCTCGAACTCCTGAGCTCAGGCAATCTGCCCACCTCGGCCTCCCAAAGTGCTGGGATTATAGGCGTAAGCCACCACACTGGGCCTGCATTCTCGTAGGATACTGGTGGACCAGTCATTAAGCTGTATCTTCCATGGCATTATTTGGGAACTCTATATCCCCAAAAACGTTGTTCATGCCCATGATCATTTTTAGGAATAGCTATCTCGAAACTTGGGAAAGCTGGAGAATATATAATACAAAATGATTTTGAGTCTGTCTTGCAAGAAACCACAAACCAAAAATAATTTTGCATAGAGAAAGAAGAGAATGTAACAAGTATGCTGAGAGCAGAAAGGCAAGTGTTAGTCCTCTGTATGTGTGGATAAACAGTAAATGTCAGTGAATTTTAACTGAGTGATGAAGTGCATTTGATCAGGAAAAAGTGAAGAATGGATGTTGGGCAGTTACCAGCCTGAAGTGGGATTCAAAAATAACCCAGATGGCTTTCTTGATGAGAATGTATCAGTTGAGGTAGTTTAGGATAGTAGAGACAGTGTTTTAAAATTAGCCACCTGCTTCCAACAATTGTGGAGCAAGAAGGAGATTCAAAGTTGCGGTCATATCAGTGATTGCCAATAGGATACTCCGGTTAGGTAGGCTACAAATTATTGTGCTCTGACAATAATCACAGTTAACCTTGGATTTGAGATACATGTTGGTTTTAAGAAACTCATCATCTTTTTTTTTTTTTTTTTTTTTTTTTGAGACAGAGTCTCACTGTGTTGCCCAGGCTGGAGTGCAGTGGCATGATCTCGGCTCACTGCAACCTCCGCCTCCCGTGTTCAAGCAATTCTCCAGCCCCAGCCTCCCAAGTAGCTGGAATTACAGGTGCCCACTGCCACGCCCAGCTAGTTTTTGTATTTTTAGTAGATGTGGGGTTTCACCATGTTGGCCAGGCTGGTCTCAAACTCCTGACCTCAGATGATCTGCCCTCCCAAAATGCCGGGATTACAGGTGTGAGTCATCGCACCTGGCCATTATATTGGTATGGATAGGAAACCTGTTTTTCACACCAGAGGGCACCACGGGTGCTAGAGTTTCCCACTTGGAGTAACAGAATAGTGTTCAAAATTTCTGGTGTTCCTAAATATTCTTTATTCTAAGAGAAGAAATTTGGGGAGAGCTATCAGGGTTAGAGGAAGAGTGGTGCTTAGGGGCTTTGCATCACCAACATTGAGCCTTCCTTTACCACTTTGGATTGCTCTAATTGTTGAACCTGAGTGTTACAGTTCTGCTTTTCCCTGGTTCTCATTTCAGGGCTCCTCATTCAGTTCCTTTGGATTCAGGGCCTCCATGTTACACAATGTCAGAGGACAACATTCACATCTGAGGTGATTCCACTCTTGTTGACCCTGCCTTTGTCCATACTTTGTAAAATGGGTCACCTTGCTTCTTAATTATGTGTGTTTTGTTCTCCTTTTTTGTCCCATTGGATGGGAAGAGGCTAAATTTTATCTAGTTAAGTTAAAGCATCTTGCATAGCACCTTCCAGTAGAGTTGCTCAGTAAATTTTTACTAAACAGATGAATTCAATAAGAATGCTGTGACCTACTGAGACTTATGTCTCCTTTAATCCAAATAGCAGCCCCATAGGGTACATATTGCCTTCATTTCTCCTTGGAGGAGATGAGGTATAGATCAATGAATGGAAGCAGTGAGTAAAAACAACTCCATCAAGAATTTTGACATGAAGGACTAAAGAGAGTTAAGAATAGAAGGTATAGCTAGACTAGGATGTGGAGTTGATGGGAATACATTTATATAAAGGTCAAGGGACTTGACTTTAAAAGTTGACAGGGACGATTCAGTTGGGAAAATGGAAGATATAGTTGAGAGTATTGTTCATTGACATTGTTGAGAAGGTCCACAGAGAAGAATCCAGAGGACACGGAGGGAGTAGCCCTAGAGAGGAGGACTGTTCTACTGGAACAAGAGGAAAGGAGAGAGTGGAATAGACTCAGGGAGATTTGGTGGTGAGAAGTTGAAATTCCTGTCTGACATCTTTTTAATCTTTGAAGAAGGAGGCTGTATTAGTCTGTTCTCATGCTGCTAAAAAAGATATACCAGAGACTGGGTAATTTATAAAGGAAAGAGTTTTAATGGACTCACAGTTCCACATAGCTAGGGAGGCCTGACAATCATGGCAGAAGACAAAGGAGATCTAAGGGATGTCTTATGTGGCAGAAGGCAAGAGAGCGTGCGTAAGGGAAGTCCCCTTTATAAAACCATCAGATCTCGTGAGACTTATTCACTATCATGAGAACAGCTGAGGCAGAGCCAGGGGAAAGCCCACCACCATGATCCAATTACTTTCCACTGGGTCCCTCCAAAGACATGTGGGCATTATGGGAGCTACAATTCAAGAAAAGATTTGGGTGGGGACACAGCCAAACCATATCAGAGTCAAAGTCATTTATTGAATTTGAGGAGGAAGATCATGGTTTTCATGACAGTGGTGATAACAGAGATTTAAGTAGAGTGGAGAAGGTATGAAATAGTCTCTTCAGAAATTCAGAAAGACTGAGTCAATCAGAGACCTGAGCATTTTTATGGACTTTTGTCAGTTTGTATTAATGAAACCACAGTGGCAAAGTAAAATTCTCTAGTGCACATTTTCTTTGGGTCTATCAGAAAAATAGGTTGTGGCCCAATTTAATTAGACTCTAAAGTAAAGTAGGAGAGGCCTCCTGCATATAGGGGAAATCTGAGTTTTATAAAATGCATTTAAAGAAAATAAGCTTTCCTTCTCCTTATTTCTAACTCTGGATTCATTTTCATGACAGTTGATATTATGAGAAGGAAATAATGAATAGATTTTCGATAGATTAAACTTGCCTTTGCAGCTAGATGTTATAGGAAGCGGAGAGTGTCTTCAACAGGATTCTTTTGTTTGAAAGGGACAGAAACCCAATTCAGAGTGGATCAAGAAAACCAGAAATTTGTTGACCTGTATAGCAGAAATATCCAAAAATACAGTTGGATCAGGAGCTCAAAAATATTATCCTGGTGTCATTTCTTCCCCATCTTTCAGCTCTGAGTGTTTCTGTATAGGTTTATTTCTCAGGCAAGCTCTCTTATTTTTCTGGCAACAGGGACAACCCCCTACAGTTCTTGCGTTTAGATCCTACTGATCTCAAAATCCAGCAAAAAAATACTCTCTAGCTGAACAGTTCTAACAAAAGTGTCTGGATTGAATTTCAGTGGTTTCAATATAACCTCTGTGGGTCGTGTGCCAGTACTGGTTCCTAGTCTAATTACTGTAGCCTGGGGAATATGTGGCTTTTGTATGCCCACCTGGGTCCAAACCCACCCCTAGAGTCAGAAATCGGAGTGGAGTTACTTTCTCCCAAACCACCTTGACAGAGAATGGGGGTAGAGAGGATGTGCAAGGATTATCAGGAGGCCATTATCAGAAGCATAGCAAAGAATGTGGTCAGGCAAAAAAAAAAAAAAAAAAAAAAGTTTTTAAATGTTCATTAGAGTAGGTAAAAGTAAAATTGAGCAATGTAATTATAGTCTCCACGAAGATTTCTGACCCAGTGAAATTTCTCTGGTCACATAGTTTATTGGCCCTAATTTACGGGACTGATTGCATTTGAAAATATCTATCTTTCCTGGAAATGAACTATAAGTTACCAAAGACACCATACAGAGATTCTTTAGCCCTATCCTCTTGTGATCTTAGCTCTTCATCTTTGTGTCCTATTTTGCCATTGTACTGCTGCTTCTATTTTGAAACCTTGGTAAGAAATAGATTTGTGTTGGTATACTGATTTAGTCTGAAATTAAAATGAAAAATCATTTGCATATGCAGAACCTAACTTAATGGGAGGAAAATCAGTGATAAAATTGCATCCTAAACATTTCTCAGGGAAATGAACTTATAGTGAGTTAGTGAGGATATACTGTCATTACAAGGTAACATGAAATGTATGCACCCAAGCCCTCAACTTATCCTGATGCTTTCTTTCTTCGGCTTTCTCATGCAGAGTATATTTTCTCTCAGTAATTTAAATGATTTGGTATTATTTTGTCCTATATAGCTTCATGTTTTGTTAGATGAATTCAACTTTTGGGCAAGACAAATTGGAAAGTAACTTTGATAGTTACTATATGTTATTTGGCTATTATTATTTAGTTGAAATGATGTCCAATACCCTTGTTTGTTTATATTTGCAGTCCTTCATGCCAGCCTGTGTTCTATTTTTACAGTGATACAGCTATCATTTTGTTTGGTTTTGGATGTTCATGCATTCTAGAGAAAGTGGAAAACTTAGAATCCTAATTAATGATTGTCTTCTGGACGTCTGAGACCATGTTTCTAGTGTTTTCCATGGAATATTATCAGGTATATACTTTATGATAATTTTCATCCGTTCAGAGATTAAATATTAAATTGCCTTAGGAATATTAGGGTCTGTGTGCATCTATTCAGATATATTTGCTTTCCCTGGAATGCTTTGAATTCTTGGTTCTTGCAGATTATCAGTCTCCTCCAAGATTCATCCTTGTGAGATACTGTTCCCATGTTGATGGAGGGTGTTTCAGTGATACTCGTTAAAGCAGAGTAAAAAAGACTTTATTTAGGACGATCATGATAGGTAGAGGGATCGAGCAATGAGATTTTGCAGTGAGGGACAGAGATTGAGCTTAACTCTGAACACAGCATGGACAGGTAGGAATTTATATTGCCAAGGAGCAGAGTGGGAGTGAATGGAAAATTACCAAGAGGAAATATCTAGGTAAGGAGGATGGCTAAACTGACCTAATGGGATTCTTGCTTAAGACAGTCCAGGATGATCAGACATACCTGAGGAATAGTGGAAGATGAGGAATAATCTGATCAGATATGGGGAGTGATCAGATGTCAAGGTGGAGGGACTTTGCTAAACTGAGTTAGCAGGGTATTTTGTTAAAACTGGATTTTATAAGGAAATGAACAGATACCAAGGGTGTTTATTCTGAATTTGCATTTCTTCTTTTGTATTTCTTGTTTTAAAATCCTTCTTTGATTTTACAACAGGAGTTGAGTATTTGTTTTAGATAAATAAAAGCTGGATTTTATGTAACAAAGATAGCTGATGACCCCCAGCTGCTCTGTGTTTCTATGAAGAAAGTCCCACTGCCAGAGATTGGTCATGCCTGGCCTTCACCAGGTGTGACCTCATTAATTGAGAATTGATAGCTTTGGAATTTGACATCAATCATAGAGTATGTGCAAAGGCAGTTTACGTAATAGGTAAGAAATTGGATTATGGACTTGGCAAGCATGGATTGCAGACCCTGTCCAGACCACAAGCTGTGAAAATTGGTCAAATTTATTAGTTTCTCTAAGCACTGATTTCCTAAGCATTAAAAAATATTATTAGGTACCTTGTTGGAGCTGCTGTGAGTTACCATCATCCCTATCCAAAATGTGACTCTGATTTACTTTCTACGTATTTTTTTCACCATCTGAAATTATCTCATTTACTTATCTGTTTATTTTTTGTTGTCTTTCTTCTTCCCCAGTAAGATATCTTTCCCCCGAGATTAAGGATCTTGCCTATTTTGTTTGGCCCTCTATCTCCAGGGTCTGGCACATATTAGGAGATCACTGTTGTGTGTGTTGAAGGAAGAAATGAATGAATAAATCAAGCTTAGCAGAGAAGTAGGCACTTAGTAGGTGCTCAATAAATGTACATTATGACATTTGCTGATACCTGAAGCTCTTAAATGTGTAGACTTGAAAGTCTTTCATTTGGATAGGATTTAAAAAAAAATTGTACGTATTTAAAATCATGGAAACTGAGAGCTTGAAACTGTAGTTTTGAGACTTCAATTCAGCCAAAAACTTATTATGTTGAGTGTTCTTATTTACATAATTCTTTATTTTAATTTTTTATTATTTATCCATTTAGGTAGTTTTAGAGACAGGATCTCACTATGTTGCCCAGGCTGGACTCAAACTACTAAGCTCAAGTGATCCTCCTGCCTCAGCCTTCCTAGTAGCTGGGACTGTAGGTGTGTACCACTAAGCCTGGCTTCTGTAATTCTTAAACTCATATTACACCATACATTTCCTCCTGTAAAAGAAATACTAGAGAAGTCAAGAGATTTGTTCAGGTCTCAGCAGTTAGTAGCAGACACAAGATTCCAGGCGTCCCGTATTCTCCATACCTTGCAAATTTCTTCTGGAAACACTCTGATGGACACACCCAGGAATAACGTTTAACCAGATATGTGGGCATTCTGCAATCCAAAGTTAACACATGATGTTAACCGTCACAGCAGTTAACCTGTATTTCACCATTAATGTGACAGATAATGTACTCATCATAACCCTATGAAGTTAGTACAATTGTGATTCGTGTATTTATTTTTTATTTTTAATTTTTTATATTTCCCAAGAACATAGATTCAAGTTGCCCTGAATGTATGCTCCCTATAATCACATATTTCAGATGGCAAAACTGAGGCTTTAGAGAAGTTAAGCAGTTTGCCCAAGACCACACTGCCATTTTCTGAACCCAGTCAAATCTCTCTCCGGAGCCTGACCTCATAACCCTGAAGTACTGACCCCAGAGTTCCAATCGGCTATAATTCAGAACTTTCATGAAATCAGACTGATGTTTAGACACCAATGACTCAGAACCAGGGGATTCTATTGTAGTGTGACTTTGGAGCTCTCTGAATGGTGCACGTAATTTCTGTTTTACAGAGCAACCTTCGTTATGAGAAGCTGTGTGTCTGGCCTGAAAGAAGGGAACACCAGAGAAGGGGTTGGTTGGTTTGAGTTATATGAGAGTCTGGCAGGAACTGTCATTTGGCATGTGAAATAGAAGCGTATTGGATTTTATTTTCCCCTGAGTAGGTTGGTGGGATTAAATTTAATTACCGTTTTAATAAGCAGAAGAAAGGAACGATTCCAAATAGTAGAAACAAAAAGAATTGCTATGGTAGACCACTAATCATTAGAAAGACTTATTTTTGAATCATGAGGGACCACAGTGAGAAAAACAGAAAATTCAGAACACAGAGAATTATAACCGATGGGACCATTACAAAATTATACCTGAATGACAGTTTGACCTATAAAAGTCATTACTGTTCCATGTCAGAGGTGGGGAGGGTCTGTTAGGCGATGGAGCAATGAGGATGGCCCAAACCTGAGTGTATGGATTTGTAGAGCTGCTTCAGAAGGGAGGGATGGCCCAGTAATGTCAACTGAGGCCTAATCATGCCTTTCTTCCCAAGAAACTCCAAGGACTACACACATGCATTTCAGTTTTCACTCTGTGTTCCTGAGGAATGATGGCAGGCATTCATATTCATATCTTCAGGGCAGATATTAAACCAGATTTATATGGTGCTGTGGTTTGGATATGGTTTATTTGGCCTTGCCAAGTCTCTTGCTGAAATTTGAGCCTGAGTGTTGGAGGTGGGCCTGGTAGGAGGTGTTTGGATCATGGGGGCGGATCCTTCATGAATTTCTTGGTGCCATTCTAGAAGGAGTGAGTGAATTCTCATTCTTATTTCCAGCAAGAACTAGCTGTTGAAAAGAGCCTGGCATCTCCTCCTTTCTCTTTTGCTTCCCCTCTTTCCACGTGATCTTTCTCTTTTGCTTCCCCTCTTGCCACGTGATCTTTCTCTTTTGCTTCCCCTCTTGCCACGTGATCTCTGTACACACGAGCTCCTCTTTGCCTGCCACCATAAATGGAAGCAGCCTGAAGCCCTCATCAGAAGCAGGTGCGGGTGCTATGCTTCTTGTACAGCCTGCAGAACCATGAGCCAAAAAAACATTTTTTTCTTTATAAATTACCCAGCCTCAGGTATACCTTTATAGCAACACAAGTAGACTAAGACATATGATTAGCAGTATAGATAGCAAAAGCATCACATGATTTCCAGGTGTCCACCCTCGTGTCATTGCTGTTGCCTGCACAAATGCTGAAAATATGGCATTTGAGGGTTCTGAATCCAAAAGTGATTCACAATAGTCAGATTATGAATGGACAGACATTTTAGTAAGAACTTAGCTGATTTGTTTTTCTTATATATTTATCTTTTATGTATGTATTTTATGAAAGAGTGGCATATGATGTAAATCTCTGACTCAGGAAATCTAAAAGAACCCTTTTACAAGGTAAACTAAAAACTCTAATAGTTAACAGTGTTGTGATATTTTAATTGGCAACTCTTTTTTCTTTCTCAGTGATTCTTAAAATAATGGTGCATCTTGCAATTTTTGGTATCTTGGTCAATGAAATTCTTGGTCAATGAAATATGCCAATATTAACCACAATCATTTTTTCAAAGCATGCTAGACACAGTGTTAAGCCCTTCATGTACATTATATGATTTATTTTCATTCTCATTTCACTGATGATGAAACTGACTCAAGCAGCTAAGAAACCTCACAAAGATGCCCATCATTTCATAGCAACTCCTATGTAGAATCTTTCAACGGCCTCACTTTGGATCTAAATAAAATGTAAACTCTTTGCCTTATCTATAGTACCCTTTTCTAACATTGTCCTACCTACTCCTCCCACTTCATCTCATTCCATTCTCTACCTGGCCATCCTGTTTATGTCCGCTGCAATTGCACTTGCCATTCTACCTGCCTAGAATGCACTTGACTGAGAAACTGATGGTTCCAGCTCATTCTTGTTTTTCAGAGCTCAGCTTATATGCTTCCTATTCAGAAAGGTGTTTCTGCCATCCATCCTAAAATAGCCAGTTAATCTCTATCCTATCATACGGGTTCACTTTTATTTAAAGTAATTTTTTGAAACTTAACATATACACAAAAAAGGATACACATTTTAAGGATATAAGTTGATGAATTTTCACAAAGTAAGCACACCTTTGTATAAGCACCCAGAAGCCCTTGTTAGATTTCGTTCTAGTTGTGCGCTACACCCAAGGGCAAATGCCATCCTCAGCTCTGTCAGCATTGATTAAAATTGGAATCGTAAAGTCCTCATTTGTGCCTGGCTTCTTTCATTCACTATGTTATTAGTAAGATTCATCCGTGTGGTTTTGTGTAGTTGCAGTTCACTTATTCTCATTGCTATATAGTATTCCATTGTACGAATACACCACAGTTTTTTCTGCTCTTGGTGAACATTGGCTGGTTTTCCATTTAGGGCTATTACAAACACTGTTGCTATGAACATTCTTGAATATTTTTTGGTGAACATCATGTGAATTAATTTTAACTGTATTACTTAAAACTATGTGGTATGTATTTGCCTATTTCAACTTTTTCTGTCCAACTTTACCCCCATCACAATATTATTCCTAAGACGGTAAAGACCTTGTTTATATTTTTTCTTATTTTATTTTTGAGCTTTATTGAGATATACTTGTCTTACAATATACACCCATGAAATTGTTACTGTGGTTAAGAAAATGAACATATCTCTCACCCCCAAAAGTTTGCCCTTGTTCCATAGCAGTCCCTCTCTCCTGCTTCTCCCTGTAGCTCTTATATCTCCTACCCTAGGTCCCTATTGCTCTGCTTTCTGTGATGTTCATTAGTTTGAATTTTCTAACGTTTTTTATATAAGTGTAATCATACATGAGGTACTCTTGTTTTGCTTTCACTTATCACAGTTATGTTGAGATTCACCTATGTTGTTGCTTATATCAATAGTTTATTTCTTTTTATTTGTGAGTGGCATTCTACTGTAAGGTTATACTATATAGTTTGTGGTAGATTTCTTTTAGCTTTAGATTACTATTAAACTTTTTTTTTATTTTTACTTTTATGGATACCTAATAAGTTGTACATATTTGTGGGGTACTTGTGAAGTTTTGATACAAGCATACAATGTGTAATAATCAAATCAGGGTAACTAGGATATCCATCACATCAAGCATTTGTTATTTCTTTATGTTAAGAACATTCCAATTTCACTCTTCTAGTTCTCTGAGATATACAATAAATGATTGTTAAATGTACTCACCCTATTGTGCTACTGAACACTAGATCTTATTCCTTCTAACTAATTTATCTATTCATCTGTTGATGTGCATTTGAGCTGATTCTAACTTTTGCCTATTAGAAATGATGCTACTATGGACATTTACATATAAACTTTCATATATATGCCTCTACTTCCCTTGGGTATTCATCTAGGAGTGTAATGGGTGGGTCATATGGTAGGTGCATGTTTAACTCTATAGGAAACTGTCAACCTGTTTTCTGTCTGAGAGTTCCAGTTGTTCCAATAATTTATAGTAAGTCTTTTTAAAATTTTGCAATGACTAATGATGTTGAAAATCATTTTTATGTGTTACTTGCCATTCGTACATCCTCTTTGGTGATATTGTCTATTTGAATTTTGTGTTTATTTTAAACATCTTTTTTCGTTATTGAGCTTATGAGATTTAAAAATAAATATTCTAGATAGAAGGCCTTTTTAAAGTATGTCATTCAAATATTTTCTCCCAGACTGTGGCTTGACATTTCATTTTTATAACAGTCTTTTATTTTAATGCTGTCTTACTAGGAACTGGAGTAGTTGATTGGCACATGTTGGTGCTCAAGAATTTTTTCTTGAAAAGACCTAGTGAAAGGTGATCCTCTAGGAAATATCTTAGATTCTAAAACAGGTTTGAGCGACCCCATTGCCCCTAATCTTATCAATATTCATTACACAACTAGGCATGTATATGATGTAGGTGCTATAATTCATTTTCCTTATGAGAATAAGGAAACTAAGGCAGACGGCGATAAACTCACCTTATTCAAAGTCACCAAGAGAGAAGCCAGTGTTTGAAGAAGGCAGTCTGACTCCATAGTTTTTGGAGGCTGTGGTTTGCAGAAGGGATATAGAATGGTTAGAAGGAGCATAGTAACTTCTTCCATTGTCCAACTTTGCGCTGTTTCAGCGGTGGGGTGAAAACATGTTATTCCTAAATTTTGGAAGTGTGCTTTAAAGACAATATTTTAAAAGAATACATGTGTTAAAGTGCTGGACTACATAATTTGAATGTATAGATAGATACAAGATTGACTGAGTTTCTAGATGTATTGACCAGCTAGGTTGAATGCAGCCATTCTTGTTCAGTTCTGTGGGCTGTCCAGTCTCAGGCAGTCATGCAACCTTTACCAGAGTGAAAGTGGTTGGCCTCTGGTCATAGTGCCACTTCTTTCTTCTGTTCTCACTCCATATTATTAGACTAATGTCCTCTGCATGGTAGAATTTGTCCTCAACTGTTCTTTTTTAGTAAAAACAAAAACAAACCAAAAGCTTTCTTTTTTACCCCTGAATTCTAGGAACACATATTTCTTTTTGGGGTGGGAGAGAGAGAGAGAGGCAGAGAGAGAGAATGTTTTAGTAGTATTTAGGAGTTACTGGGCAGCCTTTGGGAAGTGGCATCCAAAGGAGAACTGTGAGGCAGTATACAATGTCACAATGATAAGTACATTTCAAGAAATCAAATTTGATCATAATTTGGGGCAGATTAATTCATAAGGAGGGGATCATTGGCCAGTACTTTGTAAACAATCTGGCGCTCATTTTACTCAATTTAAGGATTCCATAGTCATTAGATAGATATTCAAGTAGTGCTTAGACAGCAGAGAATATATGAAAGTCTGTAGCAAATCATACTATCCACATAAACCATTATACTGCTTCTGTGGCTGATGTGGCTGCCAGATGTCTCTTTTGTGAGCTGACTTCCATAGCGTTTTTCAAATCTCTAGCATTATTTGGATAGTTACTTCTTGAATATCTAGCAACTGTGCATGCATATGTATGTATATATGTATGCATGTGTGTGTATATATGTCTATGTGTCTATGTGTATGTGTGTATATATACATGGTGAAACTTAACTTTGCAAGTCTTTTATTCATTTCTGTGAGATATGGTAAAACATGACCTTGTACATTTTTATTAATGCAGGTTGGGAAACAGATTCTCCATTGGGGTAATAGCAGAGAGGGTACATTTTGGGTACGTTTTGCAATTAGACAATTTTAACAGCTACTGGTCAAAGTATTATTTAAATTTGGCATCACACTTTAGAAATATAAACTGTTGTGTCTAAATTAAGCCTAGTTAAACACTGCCCTTGATACATTCTTTCTTTCTTCCTTTTCTTTGGAGACAGGGTCTTGCTGTGTCACCCAGGCTGGAGTGCAGTGGTGTGATCATGGCTCACTGCAGCCTCCCACCTCCTGGGCTTAAGGGATCCTCCCACCTCAGGCACACACTGCCTGGCTAGTTCTTTCAATTTTTTATAGAGACAGGGCCTCACTGTGTTGCCCAGGCTGGTCTCAAACTCCTGGACTCAAGCAATCCTCCCACCTCAGCCTCTCAAAGTGACTGGACTACAGGCATGAGCCACCACGGCTGGCTGTTTGATACATTCTTGGTTTGCCTTGCTATTTGTGTTTTCCTAAAAGAGCATGCTGGGGTCACTTTTGGTGCTTTCAAATGTATAACCTCTGGACCCCATTCCATGTGATTCTGGTTTTACTGATCTGGTGTGTAGTGCTGAAGACCTTCCAGGAGCAGAGGAGGTTGGGAACCACTGCTGCACAGGTGGGAGGAGCCTGGAGGGGCATCTGTGATCACGGACTTAACTCTGACAAAAATAAGGTGGTAAAATGAAAGGAATGAGTCTCTGGAGGATGTAGCAATGTAATTTTAGCATTGGAAGGGAGAGCTTCGGCATTAGGAAAGTGCTTACAAAGTGGAATGTCAGAGGAAAGATAAATAGAATCCTATGGCCAGAGTCTTTCCAAAGTTTGACAACTTAACAGAGTGGAGAGGCTTCCTCAGAGTAAAATTCTGACCTTGCAACCATTCAAGTAGTATTCTCCAAAGAGTGGTTCTGGTAAACCTGATATGTTAGGTAGTTCACAAGCTTTTAAAAATCAGTGACAGCTATGCACTTATTTAATACCTATTAAACGTATAAAAGGCACATCAAACTTGTTATTTAATGAAGGTATTTGTAATAGGTGAGGATGATTTTCAAAATGAGTCAGTATGAAATTGTAAATAAATAATTGTACGGGTGCTATGTGGTAGAAATAAGGAAGGTGGGATGTGAATAGTTTAAAAAATGTTTGAGAAACAGCCATTAAACACAAAGCATCTTAAAAAAACTAAAATGACAGCACGAAGAGCTCCTGAGCTCAGAGTTTTGAAGGAGTGGTGCTTATAAATACACCCAATTAAGTCTCTGATGGAAGGAAAAAAATCTAGTTATTTGCCTGAGTGTGATCATTCAGTTGTCTCAGCTGTTACTTTCTAAAAGCAGATATTTGTGGCCTCATGGTATGTTCTTGTTTTCTCCTTTTAATTTTTTTAAACACAAAGTTATTCCCAAACCCTAGAATTGGAGTCATTATCATGATGAGCCTGCCGAAAAAAAAAAAACAACAACAACAAAAAACAATTTTGGATTGCCTCAACAGAAAAGTAGTATCACTTGTTCTCTAACTGAATTGTTCAGCAAAATCACCTAACCATTTTTCAGGATCAAGTTGCCTTTCCAGAGAGTCTGATTTGAGAGATCTTGTGTGAGGCCCTGAGATCTATATATACTTTTTTTTTTTTTGAGACGGAGTCTTGCTCAGTCTCCCAGGCTGGAGTGCAGTAGTGCAATCTCCCTGCAAGCTCCGCCTCCCGGGTTCACGCCATTCTCCTGCCTCAGCCTCCCAAGTAGCTGGGACTACAGGCGCGCGCCACCACGCCCGGCTAATTGTTTGTATTTTTAATAGAGACGGGGTTTCACCGTGTTAGCCAGGAAGGTCTTGATCTCCTGACTTCGTGATCCGCCCACCTCGGCCTCCCAAAGTGCTGGGATTACAGGCGTGAGCCACCGCGCCCGGCCAAGATCTATATTTTTAAGTAAGCCTCATAGGTATATCTGGTACATGCCTAAGGCTCAGAATGTTGGCTGAGAATTTGGAGATGATGGTGATGTTTCCCACACTGGCAAGGACACCCATCTCCCTTCCAGAAGTATCATTTAAACAAAATTATAAGCGATTTCATCACATACAAAATAGAAAGAATAACACAATGAACACCGATATACCCACTACCCAGTGTAACCAATAGCATATTACTAATATACTAGTTGATTCCTGCATACTTCTCCCCAGATTGCATTACTTTCTCTTTTTCCAGAGATAATCACTCTTCTCATTTTTTAAAATAACAGATTTACTGAGTTATATTCTTATTGCATATGATTAAAATATACAATTCAATGATATTCACAGAGTTGTACAACCATCACCACAATCAATTTTAGAGCCTTCTCATCAACTCAGAAAGAAACCTAGTCATCACTAGCAATCATTCCCTATTCTCCCCTACCCCACCTAACTCCCAGCCTTATACTCCTACCAGTTTACTTTCTAACTCTATGGATTTGCCTCTTCTGAACATGTCATATAAATGGAATCACACAATACTTATTCCTTTGCGAGCATTTCTTTCAGTTAGCATAATGTTTTCAAGGTTCATCCATGTTATAGCATGGATCAATATTTTATTCCTTTCTGTGGCTGAATAATTTTTGTTTAGCCATTCTTCAGTTGAAGGACATTTGAATTGTTTCTGCTTTTTGGACATTATGAGTAGTGCTTCTTTCATGAACAGTCATGTACAAGTTTGTGTGTGAACATACATTTTCAATTCTCTTGGGTACATACCTAGAAGTGCAATTACCAGGCCATATGGTAACTCAGTTGAGGAACTGCCAAACTGTTTTCAAAGAAGCCACTCCCTGGGTGTTGATACTTCTTATTTTCATATATTTTTTTTGTAGTTCTCCCTGTGTATTTCTAAACAGTATGAGAAATGTTATGTATTCCTTCAAACAATGTAAGGAATTTCATTTTATATTATATATAACCTGCACCTTACTTTGCTTATCATTGTGTTTGTAAGTTCATCCCTGGGTACACACAAAGTGCTAACACATTCAATTTCACTGGTGGTACAATATTCAGTTGTCTAAACACACCGCAACTTGTCTATTTTCTGTCTTGTCTCTTTGTTCATTTTACTGTCAGAGTAAATAATACCACCTCTGTTAAAACAGATTCCCAAAATCCACAATAAAATCTTTTGTATCATTCATGTGAAGTTCAAAGTTAATGCTTCTGGCTGGGGAACTCTCCTGCATGTGCTAACTCAGGGATCTCAGGTTTCTCCATCTTGCATGATTGTCATTTTCTAGGTCTTCCCCTGAGTGTATCATCCAGCTGTCTACTGAGCTAGAAGGCAGGGTTACATGGGATTTATTATTATTATTATTATTATTTATTTTTTGCCAGAAAGGAGTCATTATTGTTGCCCACTTTGCATTGGCCAAAACCTAGCCACAAGGGCCCCAAATTAACTGCAAAGGAACCTAGAAAACATGGTCTTGCTTTGTATTCAGCAAGGGAATGGGGAATGGTTAGTATCCCTGCCACATCGATTTGCAAGTTTATTCCAACTTTTTGCAGCTGTAAACAATGCCACTAAACTTATTTTTCTTGTTCATGTGGGTCTCAGTTTCTCTGGAGTATGTATATATTTGTGGGATTGGGTCATAGAGTGTGTTAATGTTGCATATTATTAGGTACTTTCAAGTTTTTCTCAAAGGTGTTTATGCTAATTTAAGCTCCACCCTGCAGTATGGGTGCTTCACTTTCTTGCCAACACTGAGTATTTGCCAAACCTTTAAATGTGGGGCACCAACTGTTAAAAGGGAGATGACAAATGGCATGGCATTTGAAAGGGAGGAAACTAGGATACTAAAAATGTAGAATAGTGTATGTGGTAGACGGAATAATGGCTCTTCAAATATGTCTACATCTCAATCCCCAGAACCACAGAACACATTTCTTTATATGACAAAAGAGATTTGCGGATATGATTAAGTTAAGGATCTTGAGATGCGGAGATTATCTTATGTTAACTGAGTAGGCCCAACGTGATCACACAGGCGTCCATATAAGAGGGAGGCAATAGGGTCAAATCAGAGGAAATGTGATGACAGAAGCTGAGGTTGGAGTGATGTGCTCTGAAGATGACGGAAGAGGTCACAAGCCAAGGAATGTGGTATAGACTGTAGAGGCCGAAGAAGGCAAGGAAATGGATTATGTCCTTGAGCCCTCAGAAAGAACTAGCTCTGCCAATACATTGATTTTCATGCATAAGACCCATTCTGGACTTCTGACATCCAGAACTATAAAATAATAAGTTTATATTGTCTGAAGTCATAAGTTTGTGGTGATTTATTACAGCAGTGATAGGAAATTAACATAATATGAATAATAATAGCTGGCATTTATTCAGTTACACACAGTCATGCTAGGTTCTCTTCTCTGTGGCTCATTTAAAGGATAACACACTCCTTAGTGTCACCATTTTAGAGTTGAGGATGCTGACAAAGAATTGGAGAGGACTCAGTGAAAAGAGAATGTAACTTTGCAAAGAGCTACCTCTTTGCGGGACAAACTCACGTTCGATGGGAAAGCCCACACAGTGACAGAGCTCTAAAACACAGTGAGTTACAGAAATAAGGGATATGGGTACAGGAGGTAGGGTCTTTATGTTCTGTCCCTGGTTCTGGGAGGGCTCTCAAAGAGGTGCCTTTTGACACAGGGCTTGAAAGATACAAATGCTCTGCCTTGCGTCTTGAAAGAAAAAGAAAATTCAAGATGCAGGAACTGGAGTAAAGCTAAGGCCTGGCAAGTTATTTTTACCACATCATTCTCGATAATATTATAATTAAAGACCATATCTACTGGCTGGGCACAGTGGCTCACGCCTGTAATCCCAGCACTTTGGGAGGCAGAGGTGGGCAGGTCACTTGAGGCCAGGAGTTCAAGACCAGCCTGGCCAACATGGTGAAACCCCATCTCTGCTAAAAATACAAAAAAAAAAAAAAAAAATTTAGCCGGGCATGGTGTTGTGTGCCTGTAGTCCCAGTTGCTTGGGAGGCTGAGGCACAAGAATTGCTTGAACCCAGGAGGCAGAGTTTGCAGGGAGCTGAGATCATGCCACTGCACTGCAGCCTGGGCAACAGAGTGAAACTCTGTCTCAAAAAGAAACAAACAAACAAACAAAATATCTAAAGGTTTTATACTTCTTTTCTGCTTACAACAAACTTCATTCATTCATTCCTTCATTTAAACCTCATCGTAACTTTGTGGCCTAGGCTTTGATAATGAGAAAACAAATCTATACAATGAAAATATTAGGAGGTGAAATAATGTGACCTGCCCAAGGTCTCACAGCTCATAACTATCAGTATTAAAAACCTTAGTCCAGTGGTTTCTTATCTTTGCCTCCCACTTGTCTATGAGACATTTCCAAAAGAGCAATATGTGCATTTGCTCTTTGCATCCACACATCCACTTTTGGAGAAAGTTGGGTGAAAACAGATCTCCAGGCTTGGTTGCATGCTATGGGATGCTAATGTAATGGTGGTTTTTTTTAGACACTCCTAAGATTCATCAAGCCGCTTTCCAGCTTACACTTCAGCCTCAGTCTTGAATAGTGCTCTGCTGGTCACACAAACCCAGCTTTGGAATTAAGAGATCTGGAAGCTGTATAACGGTATCACCTTCTTGGCTAGATGCCCAGTCTTTGTTAAAAATTGTCTGCAACACTCATGTGACAGAGTTGTAAACTCTCAGCTCCTCATCCATCTCTCTCGCTTAGCTATTAAACCATTAGTGTTTTCTTTGGTAGTACTACTACTACAACTGAATAAAAAAGGATTTGCATGAGAACTGCACCTGATTTTTATTGTTAGACTATTGAAAGAGTTCTGCAACCAACACTACTATCTAATTTTAGAACATTTTTTATAATCCCCAAAAGAAATTCTATGCCCATTATCAGAAACTTTCCACCCTCTCCTCCCCCAGGCCCCTGCAAACACTAATCTTCTTTATGTCTCTATGAATTTGCTTATTTGGGATACTTCTTATATGTGTAATTTATATCTAATGTAAATGGAATATGTGGTCTTTTGTGACTGGCTTCTTTCACATAGCACAGTACTTTCAAAGTCCATCCATTTGCAGCATATATCAGTATTTTGTTCCTTTTTATGGTGGAACAATATTCCATTGTGTGAATATACCACATCTTGTTTATCCATTCATCATTGATGAACATGTGAGTTGTTTTCACTTTGTGGCTTTTATGAATAATGCTTATTCTATGACCACTTTGTATAAGTTTTTATGTGAACGTAAGTTTTCAGTTCTCTTGAGTATATATATACACCTTTAAGTGGTATTGCTATGTCATAAGGTAGTTTTATATTTAACTTTTTGAGGAACTGTCCTGTTTTCTAAAGTGACTGTACTTTAGACTCTCATTTTATATTTGCCTGAGAGTTTTGATTTCTCCACATCCTTGTTAACACTTGTTATTATCTGACTATTCGATTCTAGCCATCCTAGTGGGTGTGAAGCGGTATCTCATTGTGGTTTTGATTTGCATTTCACTGATGACTAATGATGTGAAACATCTTTTTATGTGCTTATTGGCCATTTGTATTTTTGGGGGAAAAATGTCTATTCACATTCTGTGTCCATTTTTAAATTGAGTTACTTGTGTTTTATTGTTGAATTGTAAGAGTTTTTCATATTCTGGATACTAGGCTATTATCAGATATAATGTTAGTATTATTTTCTCCCATTTTGTGGGTCACCTTTTCACACTCGGTTTTTTGATGGCTGTTTTTGTTTGTTTGTTTGTTGTTGTTGTTGTTTTAAATAGTGACAAGGTCGCACTATGTTGCTCAGACTGGTCCTGAACTTCTGGCCTCAAGCAATCCTTCCACCTCAGCCTCCCAATGTGCTGGGATTACAGACATGAGCCATCACACCTGGCCCACATTCTGGGTAGTGTCCTTTGCATAAAAGTTTTAAATTTTGGTGAAGTCGAATTTACTGTTTTTCTTTGGTTGCTTGTGCTTTAGGTGTTATAACTGAGGAACCACTGCCAAATTTGGAGTCTTGCAGATTTACTCTTATGTTTTCTTCTAAGAGTTAGATAGTTTTAGCTTTTACATTTCGGTCTTTGATCTATTTATAGTTAAATTTTGTATATTATGTGAGGTGATATGGTCAATTTTATTATTTTGTATGTGGATGTTTAATTGTCTCAGCACCATTTGTTGAAAATATGATGTTTTCCCTTATGTATTGTCCTGGAATCTCTGTCATAAATCAACTGACCATAGATGTATGCATTTTTCTTGAACTCTTAGTTTTATTCCATTGATGTATATGTCTATCCTCTGTGCCTGATTTGAAAGATTACTTGAAGCATCTACATGGCTGATTTTGGAGAGTCAGTAAGTTTGAAAAGACACTTGAAAATATGTATTTTATCATAAGCACTACCATGTGACTCTGGGGTCAATATTGAGAAACTAGGACAGCACCTCTCAGACTTCAGTGAACATACAGATCACTGGAGCTCTTGTTAAAATGTAAATTCTGATACAGCAAGTCTGAATTGGGGCCTGAGAGTCTACATTTCTAACAAGTTCTCAGGCAATGATGATGATCCACGGACTACACTGTTGGTGGCAAGGGGCCAGGAGGTCTCCCACCACAGCACGATCCTAGGCCTTCCAGGTGGGCCTCTGGAGGAATCACTAGGTTTAAATGAATATTTGAATTTTTTTCCCATGTTAGTTGTTGCCTTTATTTACTTTTATACCACCAAGATAACAAACTTCTCCAGCTCATATATGGTACCTTACATACCTGATTTGAGGGGATGAGTTTTTGAAAAGGCTTTAGGATTTTATTTCTGGATTTACAGAAAAAGACATGGAGTTAGTAGTGCTTCATGGAAAAATGAATTCATTGGATTCTAATAATTTTCCCACTTGTTTAAATGCTACCTTTTTCCAGAAGAGGTATATTAGCAGGTTATTTTTCTCTTACAATGACACTTTAATGCAGATATGTAATTGCATCATGTTTGCCTAAAAATTGGTTTAGATAAATCACAAGTGCCAGGTTACATCAACTTTTCCAACATCCACTTAATCTACCTTTATTTCAAAGGTTTGTTTAGAGGGCTGACATGTTCTTAGACTCCTCTTTTTCTGCTGTTTGCTTTCGGCAAGTCATTCCAATTATTTGCATATAGAATATCTCCATTTTCACATAGGGACCCCTTATTTGTCCCTATATTCTCTCAGGAAAACTGCTATTTCTCAAGTACTTTGGTAGAGGATTTCCCTTTATAGTTCTCAAATGTGTGCTCGGATGTGCCCTTGCATATCCTTCCATGCTTTCTGGACTTGGCGTAGTAAGTGGTCATTGATTTTCCGTTCAAGGGGTTTTGTAGTTTCAGGCAACTGCAGCTGTTAATTCTGGATGTCAATTTCTGGTAAACCTACGTTTATGAAATGAGCTGCTCTTGTGCAGTGTTTGCTTTCATAACGCTAGCCATGTTCTGAGTTACAAGCACTTGCTTTGTTTGCTTGTTTTTGTCCTTAATTGTTTTCTAAACATTTCCGGAAGCTTGGGTGTTCTTCAAATGATAGTGTCTTAAAGTTAATGGTGATTTTCTGACTCAAAATATTTTTCGTGCAGTAACTTAGTGGTTCTCCATTTAACTTGTATTTGAGACATGGTTTAGAGCCTTTTTTTAAAATTTGTACTAAATAGTGTTTTTACTATTAGTAATTCATATATATATACACACACACACACACAAACACACACACATATATATATAAGTACAAAAGGGAATAAAATGAAAATTAACCTCGTTTCTAGTTCCATTCTTTCTGTTGGTTGCCACTTAGCTTTAAGCAATATTTTGGCATCTCTGTTTGTTGATTGATGCAGCCTCTTCTTCAGGTGCTCCTAAAAATGAGGGATGCAGAACAATCACATCTCCTAACTTTCCCACCCCTCTCCAATGCCCAGTTTTTCTCTACTTCCTGAGGTTATATTTTTCTTCCTTGTGATTTTAAAGTATGTGCTTACATTTTTTTTTTCAAAGAGTTTCAAAATTATTTAATTCTTTGAATGGGAAACATCATATTCAAAACAATCAAAAATCAAATCACAAAAATGTATGCAGCAAGTCTCTTTACCTCTCCATGTATGAAGTTACTGCCTCCAACAGATAACCAATGGGAATTATTTCTGGGATTCCCTTCCAGATGCTTTCAATGCATAGGAAAGCAGATGTGTGTGCACACTAGCTCCCTTCTCCCATATTTATAAAATATCTGTGTTTATCATTGTTCATATGCCCTTCCAGTCATCTTGCCCTCACTGTCTCTTCTTCCAATCACTGCAATGACCATGGGCTCATTAAGACCTCCAGCCATTGTCTCATGAGTACAACCCAGCTAACCTCACATGATGCCTAAGCCATATGTCCCTTGCCTCCTGCCCCAGATTGTCCTTGTTTCTAGCCAAAGCATGGGACACCATGAGATCCCACTTATTGCCCACAATTGCATAACCCAGAAGTATGAGAAGTTCATGCCCTGTTGGGCTAATCTTTGACCCAAGGGAAACAAAAGTTGGTTAAAAAAATTATTTCTCATTTACTTCCCCAGACTTACTGTCCTAAGAAGCATTTCTTGTGGATTCTCAGAAGATGGTTCTATATGATCAAGCAAAATCAGCCACCCTCATTGGTGGCCAGCACCGTAAAGCATTTTTGTATTGACTCTGTTTGCTTTCTTGCGTTAGTTCCCCTGTCCCTCACTCTTGCTTCCTGAAACAGTACTCCCAGATAAAGTAGCAATACATGAACCTCTGTGCCCTTTTCCTAGTTACTTTTATATGTGGAATTAATTTTAATGTATTTCAAGCTATTTGGAATTGAGATAATTTAACTCATATTGGCCTTTCTTACTAGAATGAATTAATGAATTTTTATATATTGAAATGTTGAATTAAAATTCTTACCAATATCATATTTAATTAAAATAAATTTGAAATCATGATGAAGATGGAGATAGGAAGAAAAATTTTAGTTTTTCTAGTTGGCAAAAATAGTTTACCTGGTTATATTATATATTCTATAAATATAAAAGTCTATTAAAATCTATTAAAAGCTCCATATGAGCAGATGATTTATATGTATAAGTGTATGTGTGTGTATATATAATATAATGTGTGTGTATATATATATATTTTTGAGTCTCACAGTTCCATAAGAACAGAAGATTTCTAGGCAAAGCAAATTTCTAGACAAACTTCTTAGACAGTTTCTTAGTTACCTGGAAAAAAAAATCTATGAAACAGTTCTATAAGAACCAGATTGAAATATATTTATATCTATATAAATTTTTTGACATTGAAGGAATTAGCTGTGTGTGCTATGCCTAATATTTTCCCCCGTGGCTAGTAAATATTTATAGATAGTGTCCCTTTTCTCCTGCTAGGTTGCAGTGAAGGAGAAGAGTGACCCACTAAATTACTCCAGCCATGACTTGAAAAAGTTACATGGGAGGTTTTCATGATTTGTTTTCTCATAGGGACAACAGTAATATTGAAGTAGGAAACCTCTGTCTATGTCTTATTCTTTACTGATTCCATATCTTACTGTAAAAATAAAAGCACGTAAGAGTGAACTGGAGAACTAGATGTCACCCTTAACTTACCTGAACTATTATTATCAGACTTTTGAAACTCTCCTGCAATCTTTGAATTTTCGGAAGCTGCCTTTATATTTATTTCTTTCACTAGTTAGCTTCTGCAGTGCATCTTAGCTCTCAATGGTGTCTGTCCATCTGGAGCTGGGAATGTGATGGAGAATCTCTAACTCCTTAGTTGGGGGAGCTTTGCAGATGAGAGAGGCCAGTCAGTCGTGTTTGTGATGTTGGGTTAATCTCTTTAGGAAAAGAGCAGGCTGGCAGCAGGTTGATGTTTGCAACTTTGATTTACTTCTTGGAAAGTAGATTGTGGAGGTAGCAAGGGTTGTTACGCCATAATCAGTCATTTCGTCAGCCATGGAGAAGTTGGAAGTAAATCTACCAAAAGAGTCACAATGAACTGCATTATTGTAAATTCAAACAGTAGTACCAGTGTTACATGTTAATTTTTTTACTTATTGGTAATATTTATCATTCTGTCAAAACTCATCCTGCTGCAAGAATGTTGGGAACTGAAAGGTCTCTAAGTACATTCTTCTTGTCATCCCATAAGCATGAAGTTCAAATAGATGTTAAATGCCACAATAAATGGTCATAAATTTAAAAGATGTTTTGATAGTGGTTAGCTAATAAAGTCAAAGTTTAACAAATAAAAGTGACCTTTAACTCTATGCTTGAAGCTAAATGAGAATATCAAATCATTTGGTTGGAAAAACAAGCTATGATAGAAATTTCAATAGGAAAAACAGCTAAAGTGAGTTATCTCTATGAAAATGAAGCTTAGAACCCTCAAAGCATCATGAATCTCAAAGTTAGAGAAGAAGGTAAAGATTGTTGTTCTAGTGCTCAGCTAATATCATTCAATCTTGGCTAAGAAGCCTAAAGGACTAGCGAAGACAGTTCTATTTTATTAGGAAGGGTTTTTATAGATTGCAATAAAACTTGTCTTCTTATAAATTCTACCCTTGAATCTTTTAAAAAATTATGATAAAAACTACACTATCTTTCATTTGTCAACTATTCAGATCTTTCTCTTTCTTTCTTTCTTTCATTCGTTTGTTCGTTCGTTCGTTCTTTCTTTCTCTCTCTCTCTCTCTCTCTCTTTGTTTCTTTCTTTGACAGAGTCTCACTCTATTACAGGCTGGAGTGCAGTGGCATGGTCTCAGCTTACAACAAAGTCCACTTCCTGGGCTCCAGCAATCCTCCCACCTCAGCCTCCAGAGTAGCTGGGACTATAGGCGCACACCACCACACTCAGCTAATGTAAAGTTATTTTTGTAACAGATATTTCTTTATGGGCATCATGCTACTCTCTCATTTCTTTATTCTCTTCCTTTCACAAAAGTCTATATTCTAGGCCAAATATTCCCAAAACATTCAACTATACCTTATGTTCAGTGGCTGCAGAAAGGCACATTATCCTTAGAGTAGAATTTTAGATTATAAATCTCTGTCTCACACTGTGGTATCCAGAACTGAATATAAGACCCACAGAAATCTTCCCAGGACAGAACTGAGTGGAAATATCGCTGATATTCAACCGCACACACATTCTTATTAATGAAGCTATAATCATACCATTGACTTGTTTCATGTTGCAGTTAAAACTCTTCTGGTCCTTTTCTTACATGTTGTTGAGAAGTAGCTCTATCCTTTTCATGTACATTTTATTTTAGGGACATAAGTTCAATAAAAGATAAGCAAACAAATAACAACACAAAAGCAACCCAAAGATACCATTGTCACCTATTAAGTGGATAGCAGTGAAAAAAATTGTTGAGTAAACATATATTACAGTGGACGTCTTTTGCCCTATGGATGACTTTGTAAAGTGTTTGGAAGGCCATTGTGCAATATGTATTACAGTTTAAACTTGCACACCTTTTATTCAAGAATCATACTTTTTAGAATGTATTTTTCTAAAAGTGGCTGAGATATCTATAAAGGATGCCTTCACCACTTATCTAGTTTTTATTCCATGGATCATCAGTATAATCATGGTCTTGCAAATACTTCTTAATTCTTTCCTTTCTCTCCCACCTTTGTGTTTATGCAAAGCTCTCCCTAGATTTATGATTCTCAAACGTTTAAGATGATCAAAATCACTTGAATGGTGAATCTTGTTTAAAAATATTGCTGTGTACTATACCCAGGTATTCTAATATTAGTAGATCTAGGATGGGGCCCAAGAATTACCATTTTTAGTAAGTTATCAGCTGAGGCTGATGCTGCTGGTCCAGTGACCATGCTTTGAGAACCATTGTCCTTGATGAACCCAGCCACTCATGATTGTTGCTTGCAAGAGTCACTTGGCAGACTGATCTCACTACAAATTCACGAGCCCCAAATTTAAATGGACATAAAATACTACCCGGAAATTCTAGCAAGCTACTTTTTCCATTGTCTGCATAGAATTTTAGATCTCGCCTTTCCTCTTCAAACTTACCTGTTCTTCTCACATGCACTAATTGCACGGCTTTAAGCTGATGACTTGCCTCATGCTTTCTTGAGAAAACAGAAACCACCAGAGGGAAGATTCCTGACATCTTCTTATCACAAATGTGTAAATCCGCTGGTGTTTGAATCCTGTTTTCTCCTTCTTCCTCTTTTTTCCTGGAGAAAATCAAAGGCCAGCCCTGTACTTTGAATCCCATACAGTCTAACCACTACATTCAGTAGTTTGCATGTTTATTCCCCTCTCACTATATTGAATTATTTCCATTAATATGTAAATTTGCTCCAGGATTTCCCATCTTTACATTACACATGTAGCAATAACTATGAACCTTTTTTTTTTGCCCCATAACTCATTCAGTTACTCTACTTTTTCTGCAACCTTGCAAAGTCAAACTTCTCCTAAGAATTGTCTTCCTATACTTTCTATTCCCTAATAACTGGTAAACCCATTCCAGTCTTGTTTCGGCTCCCACATTGCCACTGAAGTAGATTTTCGTTTAGTCTCCCAACCTCTCAGTCTGACAGAGTTCTTAGTTCTCCTCTGTGTAACATATGCCACAGCTAATAGTTCTACTGACTTCTTTTCCAGAACAGCCTTCTCTGAATGGTCTCCACAGGTTGGGGTACTTCTCTTCTCTCAACCTACTTTTCCCATGTATTCTTATTCATCTCTCTCTGAATGATATACAACCGTTCATATACTGATGAATTCTTTATTTTGTATCTAGCACAAAGCTTTATGCTGAGATCCAGACCCTAACATACACAGGTGCCTAATTGGCATCTCCACTTGGTTCTCCAAAAGGCAACCCAAAACTGACATATCCAAAGTGAAACTCTGAATTTCCTCATAACTCACTTCATCTCCTCTCTTTCTTCTCCCGTTTTAGAAAAGGTGCTACCTAGTTGCTAACAGTCTGGAAGGAGTAATTTAACAATTCCCCATCTCATCTGCTACATCAAATCTATCACAAAATTTTGACCATAGCCTTTGATCTTCCACACATTTCCATTTCCACTGCCCCCACTCTAGACCAAGCCCCACCACTGTCACTTCCCTGTTTCCTGTGATAACTCCAACAAGTTTCCTTGCTGGCTTTTCTCCAATCCTTTTTTTCCTGCAGCAGTAAGAGTGATCTTTCAAAAATGCCAATCTGATGGTCACCTTCACTTAGTAATTTCCTACTACATTTGGAATATAATTTAAACTTTTTATTTAGCATCTTACAAGATCTGTTAATCTTCCATCTCTCCAGCCTAGCCTTGGGATACATGCTGTATACAATAGCCATGTCCCTTGTCTTCCAATTTCCTGGAACCAAAGTCTCTCATGGGGGCATTTGTGTCTGTTGTTCCCTTTGCTTTGATGCCTCCCATCTCTTTGCAGCCTGGCTTTTTTTCATCTTTTAGTTCCCAAATTATTAGTTACATCCTCAGAGGGACCTTCCTACCCATCCAATAGAAGCCTCTTCTGTTGTTCCCTCTGTTCTTCTCCCTCATAATGCAAATTAATATTTGAAAAGATATGTTCATTTTTGCTTTTTTGCTTGTCTGTCTCTTCTAGTAGATCTAAGAGTTCTTTAACTGTCTGAGGTTAGAGATCTTAGCTGATTTGTTAATGTCTAAATTCCCAGTTTGGCTCATTGTATGGCACATGGTATTTGTTGGGGGATTGAATACTATTTATTAGAGAATTCCTTTTAACAGTATAAAATCAGGCTATAGTGTAAAGGTCCATCAGTTTAATGATTAAGTTACAGGATGATCCATTGTAAAGAAAGAAGTAAGTTTATATATGTTGATATGGACATACATTTAATAAATATTAAGTGGAAAAAAGCAAATTGCTAAACCTCATATAGAATAGTACCATTTGTTCTTAAGTGTATTTCCACATTTACATCTGCATGCTGCATGTTTCTTTCTCTTCCTCTCTCCCTCTGTGAGTTTCCAGGATTTCTACTGGGACTTCTTCCAGGTAATGGCAATACAGAGTGACAAGAATTTATTTTATTTTACTCTTTCTGAACTATTGGATTTTAAATTTTTTATAAGTTGCGTGTATTCCTTTTATAACATCCTCCTTTGAAAGCATAAAGATGTTTTAAAGTGTAGTACAAAACATTATGTGTGTTCATTCACGCCACAAATTTTATTCAACACCTACTATACACTGTGTACTGCTAGAAGCTGCATATATAGTGAGATCCATTTATTGTATATAATTGGGTGTCTACAAAAGGTAATTTTATCAGGGTTTGTTTCTGGCAGTGGTGAGATTATGGTTGGATTTCATTGCACCTTCTCATTTTCAAATTTTTGATGGTAAACATAACTTTGAAATTACAAAAGTTATTTTTAAAGACATTTAAATATTTATATGGAAAAATGCTCAATCATTTTAGAACAATTGACTTGGACAGGTGAATACTTATCAATTTAATGGAAAAAATAATTGTATAAATGCCCTTTGTATAGACGCAATTATTAAAATATGTGTAGTACATATAGCTTAGAAGTTTATAAATAGGTAGTTGTTTCCAGCAGGAAACAGGATACTCAATCTTCCTTTTCTTTGCTTATAGACTGATTTCTTCAACATGGCCTAGTAATGAGTTCCTCTTGGAAAATGAGTACCTAGGAGAGATTCAAGGTTCTAGTTAATGAGTTAATATTTGTAACATATGCCTGAGGGTATTTATGGAAGCCATGTATTGAATCCAGAAGGTCAAAACTCTCTGGGTGGTGGAAGCTGAGTTGTAAGCAGTGTGTGTTGAGAGGAGGCCTAGGGGATAGAGACTGTCATAGCTTCACGGGAAAAAAAAATTGAAATGTGCTGTAGGAAAGGGAATGAGAGTGAGAAGAAAAGCTGTCCAGGGAATCTCATATACTGAAGGTGTGGTTTTTCTTTCATCGAATGTATGATACTTGGAGGAACAAATAAAGATAATATCAGATTTGAGAACTGTTGCCTTAAACAATAGATTAAATGCTGACTTTCTGCAAATATCTTTATGACCAACTTTCCAAAAACAGGGAAACTCAATGTGCCTATGTTTTTCCCTCTGGTTTCCTAATTCCTTGATGTTCTCATTTCCAGTGACCTTTTTATACCCTCCCAAGGTCACATGTTGTATGCTATTGTAACCAGAAGTACCACCACGTCCAACATCACAGCGCATATGTCCTGCTCTCTGACTAAATGTTCTAACTCACCTGCTTATTTTCTCCTATAAGCAACATTTCTCCTTCATCAAGACCACAGCCTGCTAACCCACATGTGCTAACCCATATCTCTCTATTCTTTAACCTTATCCTATTAGTCTTCATTGCTTATGCAGAGAGATTCAGTGATTTACATCTATTTTCTAGCTCCTCCATCAATTCTTGTCTTTTTTGCTTGTTTTAAATTTTTTAATTTTTTCTTTAAGTTCTGAGATACATGTGCAGAATGTGCAGGTTTGTTACATAGGTATATGTGTGCCGTAGTGGTTTGCTGCACCTATGAACCTGTCATCTAGGTTTTAAGCCCCACATGCATTAGCTATTTGTCCTAATGCTCTCCCTCCCCTTACCCCCATCCCCCACATGTCCCAGTGTGTGATGTTCCCCTCCCTGTGTCAATGTGTTATCATTGTTCAACTCCCCCTTATGAGTGAGAACATGCAGTGTTTGCTTTCCTGTTCCTGTGTTAGTTCGTTGAAAATTATAGCTTCCAGCTTCATCCATGTCCCTGCAAAGGACATGATCTCATTCATTTTTATGACTGCATAGTATTCCATGGTGTATATGTGCCACATTTTCTTTATCCAATCTACCATTGATGGGCATCTGGGTTGGTTCCAAGTCTTTGCTATTGTGAATAGTACTGCAGTATATATACATGTGCATGTGTCTTTATAGTAGAATGATTTACAACCCTTTGGGTATATACCCAGTAATGGGATTGCTGAGTCAAATGGTATTTCTGGTTCTAGATCCTTAAGGAATCACCACACTGTCTTCTACAATGGTTGAACTGATTTACACTCCCATTGACAGTGTAAAAGTGTTCCTATTTCTCCACAACCTCACCAACATCTATTGTTTCCTGACTTTTTAATAATCGCCATTCTGACTGGCATGAGATGGTATCTCACTGTGGTTTTGATTTGCATTTCTCTAATGATCAGTGATGTTGAGGTATTTTTTTTTTCATATGTTTGTTGGCCACATAAATGTCTTCTTTTGAGAAGGGTCTGTTCAAACAACCCCATCAAAAAGTGGGCAAAGGATATGAATTCTTGTCTCTTTCTCCCTCTGGAACTTGTTTCATAATTCTAGAACACTCTGAGTCAGCTCTCTTTCTACCTTAACTGACCAACCTATAGGTAACCTATTGGTGTAGGTAGCCTGCCCAGTGTGTTACTTTGTAACAGCATACATTGATACTATTTACAAAATTTTATCTTTTAAAAACATGTATGTGTTTACCAATTTGTTTTGTACTTCTGCTATGAAACAGTGAGATTCATAAAGTCAATAATATAGTTCATGTCCCCAGGAAGTTAGCACAGTATCTTTTGCAGTGTGGATGCTTAAATGATGGGTGAATAAATGAATAAAGTCAGATCCAAAGAAAGAACTGAGAGGTAGAGAGAGTGACCAGTGTATTGATATGATGCATAAACTCTTCTGCCCACATAGGAAAAAGATGGCATCCTGGTTGTGCTGTGCAATTGATGAGTCACTACCAGTTATTAGAAAAAACCTTTCCCCTTAAGTTTTCAAGGTATTCTGCTGAGACAGTGGAGTGAGCTTGACTTAGTCCCTTTTCTCTAAATGAGCATCATCTCAGTTGCCTGCCTGTTTGCCTGCCTGTTCACTTTTTGCCAGAATGTTTGATTGATTGAGTCATATCCTTGCTTCATTCCTAGAAGGATTCCAGGTGCCAACTTCCACTTGATCCAAGGTTAAATATACCTCTGTAACCTAGGAGTCTCTCAGTCTTGCCTTCTGCTGCTGGAGAATACTAGCATAACATGTAGTAAAATATAAATGGAATATCAGTCATCTCTGAAGTGGTAATATATTCTCCAGCTTTCTATTCAAATATTTTTCTTTGAGCTTGTTTCTTTGGGATCTGTCGTTAGATATTCTCAAAAGGATTGCCTCCACTTACGTTTCTTGAAAATTAAATTGTAGATGTGTTCAGAGATGTGTCTGCCATAAGTTACTGTCCCGCTTAAAAAGTTCCTGGCAATTTTTGGATACTTCCTCATGCGAAAATAACTCCTGATACTGTCATGGACTGGGGAGTGTAATTCCTGCAAATAGTGCTTCTGAAAAGCATTTGGCTCATGGCTGTGTTGTAGAACTGTTATGACTTCTTGACATAAAGTGTGTTTTCAATTTATAGGCCAGGGCCAGAGATTTGCTCACCATGATTACCAAACTTCTCCCACAACCCTTTGACATGGTATCTTAGACTGTATGACTTTCTGCTTCTGGTTTTCTTTAGTGAGAGATGGTTACTTGGAATGATCCTTAAATATTCAACACATCTTCATTGATTTCCCCTGCTAATATGAAGGTGTTAAAAACATTTTCTTTTTACATTGTTAGCTCATTTATTTATTTATCCACCTAATAAATAAGTATAGCATGCACTGCATGCAGTGGGGAGCACAATAATCATTGAGTCACCCCTCAAGGTGCTTACAGCCTGGTAGGGGGAAAGGCAGGCAATAAATAAGAACAATGATGTGGCAGAAGTTCTTAGATCAGGAGGGAAGAGTGTGTTCTATCTGTGAAGGAGGTACAGATAGAAGAAATTCCATAAATGAGGTTTCACATGGATTTAGTTCTCAAAGACAAAGTCTCGCAAAGACATAGAAGGAAACCACTCCAGCTGGAGTCAGCAGTTTGAGTGAAGCCCTGGAGGTGTGACCCAATCAATAAGGAGGCATCCTTGGGACTGACTGTTGCCTCTATGAAGCTCATGGGTCACCTACCAGATGCCTTTTTAAAGGAGTCTTTCTTTGTCTTATCACCAGCCCATTGGCCTTAGCTATAAAGCAGATTTATGCAAAGTAATTATAATAGAGCAGTTTGGTTTAGGCACCAGTGTGCTGTTTGAGCTATATTTTCTAAAAGGATTGGATCACCAGTGCCTAAATTATTTACTGCTCTCGTTAAGAGTCAGGTCCAAATTCAACCTGATGCACAGGTGGGAAAAGAAGGACTCAGTGGTCAGAGAAAAGTCATCAGAGAGATGAAGGCGCCAGCACTTGGAAGTCTTATATAGGTCAAGCAGACATTGTCTGGGGAGGGGGTGGATGTGACACACGGCACACACCTGCCCTGTTGGCACTTGTCAGAAAGGCAGGAATCCAAGTTGTGCCTAAGGTCCTGTTTTAGGTGACTGGGTGAGTGGTGGGTCTTTTCCTACAACTTCAAATGGAAGAGAAAGTGGAACATGTGTGTGAGGACAGACAAGGAGTTCAACTGTAGACAGACATGTGGACTGTGAGGTGCCCAACGGTGCCCTGCTAGGTCGTTTCAGGAAGCAAGGATTTTGGAGTGTATGCCCAGGGCTCAAAGGTGATGTCTGGACTAGAACTTAACATTTCTAAGTCATCTACAAATGAGTTGTGACTAAAGGTGATGAATGAATATGCTACACAGTGAGAAAAGAAAGGTGAGAGAATGATGCTGAATATTGGACTTTACTGCCATGTAAAGAGAAGGCAAATGAAACAGGGACTGAAAACTGATGTCTATGAAGTACGAGCAGAAACAGGAGAAGGAAGGTCATGGAAGCCAGGGAATGTAACCCATTCCCAACACCCATTCCCAGTGCTGTGGAGAGGCCATGGAAGATGAAGACCAGATCCCATTACAGAGTGGATGGTACAGAGTGAGATATCTCCACAAGTGCCTAGTACCTTTCCCCTTTCATCATCTTTTCTGTTCAAGATCAAACTGTAAAATAACCAAATTCAGCTGGGTGCAGTAGCTCACACCTGCAATCCCAGCACTTTGGGAGGCCAAGATGGGAGGATCGCTTGAGGCCATAAGTTTGATACCAACCTAGGAAACCTAAAGAGACCCTGTCTACGAAAAATAAGAAAAATTAGGTGTTGTGGTGTGCACCTGTAGTCCCAGCTACTAAGGATGGGACTGAGGTGGGAGGATCACTTGAGCTCAGGAGTTGGATGCTGCAGTGAGCTATGACTACGTCACTGTACTACAATCTGGTCAACAGAGTTAGACCCTGTCTCTAAAATAATAAAAATAAAATTCAACTCTTTATAAACTGGCTTTTTTAAAGAGATCATTCTACTTTTGTGTAATGTCCCCAGCCCAAACTTTCTATCCTCCCGTTCCCCTGGGCCTTGGAATAGTTTTCCGTCTCCCCTCTTTTCCTCTTTTCATGTATTATCTCAAAATTTAACTTTTCTGGGGCCCCTTTATACGATTTGCACTCTGACAAGCAAAAAAATTTGATTAATTTGTTTACATAAGATGCTATAGCTTAATAATGGCATAGTGTGTCTTCGGCACCAATAAGATTTGTATTGTACTTGATTCTGAAAGCCTTGAGATAAAACAGTAGATTGCGGGAACTTCAAACACAATAGTAGGATCTGTAGAGGAAGTTTTAGGGGTACAGCTTGCTTTGCCTCGCATAAAGCAGGCTCTTTGGGCTGTCATGGAAAAGCTGTTTGGGAAACGGAGTAGATGATGCTGGAGAATGAAACGCCTTAAACTAAACTCTGCGAGCTCCCTCTTCAATGTCTTCAAGTATTTGCTCATTCATTTGCTTGCAGCTGAGCATAAAAAGGCCACTCCTTTCCTGACCTGCATTCGCATCTTTCTACAGTCCCCTGTGGTTAGAATTAGGGGGAAATGAGCCACTTCATCTTGTTAGTATCCTTCCTGGGGCAATTTTTGACTGATGCCAACCCATATGGTGATCAAGAGTGACTTTGTAACAATCACTGGAGGTTAAGGGAGAAGGGATGCTTTATTTCAGCTTCTCCTAGAATGTCAGCAAGAAATTCAGGAGACCGTTTGTCTCGCCCCAAACTCCTGGTCTTTCTCATCTTCCCCAGACCATCATATGTGGAACCAGGGAAAAGGATCCAGATGTGGAACCAGCAATGTCCACTAAGTGTCGTGGACCCTTCCTGGTCTGAGATAGGCCTAGCTTGTAGTGCTCTTGAGGTTGCCTCTAATACTGACTCTTGATAATGGAAAAAGTAAAACTGTATATAAGCAATATTTTTAGAAAAATTAGAAAAGAATGGCTGAAGGGAAACTTTTTTGTTCATTGAAATAACTGAGAATTTAAGTGAGTTTTTAAACTTAACGTATAAATGCTGACACCTTGAAGGGCCGAGCCTAGTTTTTCAGTTTGAATTGTGAGGGCATCTGGTGTGTGTTCTGAAAGGAAGAGCAGTTTGATAGCCATCTGTCCCCAAGAAAAATGCAGCCTTGGAAGTAAGCTGAAACAAGAATGACACCTGCTTAAGTTAAGAGTTGTGAATAAGACATAACTTCTGTTACATACAGTATTTTATAAAGAAGAAAGAAAGCACACCAAGTAGAGATCTTACAGAAACTTTCAGATGTACTTGAGTCACCAAGGGCTTGCCTTCATGGCAGCCAGTACAAACTTCTACAAATAATTGATTTACCCCAAATGGCATACTGAGAACTTCCCACAGAGCTCAGCTAGGAACCCTCTTTACACCTTCCAGTGGAGAGAGGGGCTTCTATCTTCCATTGGGTGTATCTTTGCAAGTAAACCGAGACATCTTTGTGGATAGTGACTGGTCTTTATTCACCTGCATACCTTGTACATCCATAGTGTGTGTTTGATGGTTGTTGAAAGCTCTAAGACCTGAAATTCACCAACATGGCTGTGTTCCCAGCTGCTTTGCTGAAGGTAAGTTTTACCCCCCTGGGTTTAAATACTGGGCTCTCTGCTTCATGGAAGTAGGGGGTGAAACTCTAGGATTAAGTTGAATCTTGGAACCCCTTTGTTATCCAAGACAAGAAGAATAGGAAGAAGGTCTTTCTGTGACCAATAGAGTTATAGATAAAATTGTGTCCACATATCCAGTTTCAACAAACGTGAAAGTACAACAGTGGCTTTGATAAGACCAGAAAATACAAAAAGACAAGGCACTGTATGTGATGCTGTTTTTCGCAAGGTAATAACCAGGTGTATCTCTGCTCTTCATCTGCCAAACAATACCTTTTATAGAAGAGATTTTATCTTCCAATTCTAACACTGTAGGGCTTCTCTCCTGTTTTCATCATATTCCCTCTTTGGAATTTAATACAGTTGAAGAGGGTTAGCAGTTTAGAATCTGGGTGGTAATGGGGATGAATTTCATCCTGACCTCAATTTGAAGCTTATCTGGATCTGTAATGATATGAGTATGTGCCCTGACAAGTTTCTGGAAACCTGTCAGAATGAGGTATCAGTAAAGACACCAGGCATCTAGTGTGACCAAATATTCATCAGTGGTAGGTTATTGCCTTTTTACTGGAGACACATTTGTTATGGTTCCCTGGTTGAGATGTCTGTGTATTTCTTAGTTTAACGTGTCTAGGATTTTCTGCACATTACCATTGAAGCTGTTACTATAGTCCTCTATGACCATCACTGGTACAAAATCTCATTGAACAAAGTCAATGCTTTCTTTAATTTGTTTCTATTTAGAGAAAACAAAGAAAATATTGTGACTTTTCCCCCCATCAATAGCACTAGCTTTTGTTTATTCAATTGTATATGTGTACACACTCATGCACCACACACACACACACACACACACACACACACGTGTGGGCTGGAGACAGCTACTTTTTAGCTATTATTAAAATTAAATTATGTAAACATACAATTAAATAAGTTTTGTTATAAAACAAAGAAATAAACCCTCAAAAGTCACCAATTCCGCATTATTTTAATACATTTACTATTATCTGTGATTATGTGGTTATTTACATCTATTGTATCTGTATGGGGGAAATACTATACCATCGTGTCTACCACAAATCTATTCCCAAATCTGCACTTAGCAGTACCAAGAATTTTTTTTGGAAAGCCAGTAGTTAAACATTTACCAGCACACCACTGTAAATTTATATATATACACACACACACACACAGACACACATACACACGCATGTCCTTTTCACAGCCATGCAGAGTAAGCGTCAGTTCTTCTATTTTATAGATGAAGAAACTTAGGCTTACAGAGTTTAACTTACCCAAGAGACCACTCCCGTGCTTTAGCTCTCCTATCTAAAAATATAAAATAAGAAGCACAGGGAATGGTTAAGGATGACTGAAGTTGTATTGGGATAGAATTTAAAAGCAGAGGTTTGCTAGAAGTGAGAGCGAGAGAACCACGTGGAAATCTAGACAAGCACTCCAGGCACAGGGTACTCCCAGTGCAAAGACCTGGAGGTGGAATTGTCTTGCTACTTCTAGGGATAGTAAGGGTACTCTTGGAGTTGGAGTAGAGAGAGGGAGAGGGAGAATAGGAAGAAGTGAGGCAAGTAGGGCATGATTGCTAACTACCTTTATGAAACCATGCAAGTAACTTGACCCCTCTATGCCTTATTTGTCTTATCTGTAGAATGTATCACTTCATGCTCATGGTAAGAGTATATGTGAATTTACTGTGCTTTAGGTAAGTTATTGTTACTAAAGCTAAACCATCACTGTTGCCCTACTAGTGCATAAATATAATTTTAAGGAAGAATAACTTTTTCTTGCCATCTTCAGCAGCTGTATGAGGAGTGATTCAGAAATACTTAAATTTATCCCTTGCAAGTACCTATTAGCCTATTTTAAATCTATTTAAAATCCACAGTGCAATGCAGTTTAAATTCATCTGGGATTAATGGGCCTTGCCTTTAGCTGTATTACTGATGGCATGATAGAATCCCAACAGGAAACTTTTGTGACATTTTTCAAATGTCCAGTCTGATGGATTATACAAGACTAAAATTCTGTATTTTGAAAACCCAGGTGTTCTGGTTTTGACAGTCATTACCTATTCATAAAACAGATTACCATATCTTCTTATCCACATATCAATTATATAGGTGTATCTTAGAGTATATTTAAGTAATAGCATGACATAAATATCATGAGTTTCTGTGGCTTTGATAACTTTCAGTTTCTTCTTAAATGATGTGCTCCTTTTTCAAAATTGATCAGGCTGTACACTTAAGTTTCATTACTTTTCTGTATATGTGCTGTACTGCATTTTTAATAAAATTTTTCTTAAAAGAAATGAGTACGGCTTTGAGAAAGGGGAAAGTGTTTGCTCTTCTGGATCAAGGAAGCAAGGTACAAGATGAGATGAGGCCAGCATTAGAATGAACATGGCATGTGTGTGTCACAGCCAGGGCACAAATCATCCATGACATGTAAATATTTGTTGAGCACTTCCTGGGGGTCAGTATGGAAGATACTGTGAACTGGGTACCCTAAAATCGTTCTCAGCCTACTTCTTCCTTGAACACTCAAATACTCAATTTCCCAGCCTCCCTTCCACCTGGGCATGGGAATATGAAGTTGTTGAATACGCTTCCGGAAAAGCCTCTTAAAAAGGGACACTCAAAGAATATACTTCTTAATTATTTCGTCTTTTGCTTTCTGCTTTCTTCATCCTGCTGGAATCAGGCTGTGATTCCTGGAAGCAGGTCAGCCATCTTTCAACCACAACATGACAAGCATCAGGACAAAGGCTTATGTACTAAGAATGGAAGATGGACAGATGGGAAGCGTGAAGGCCCCTGGAGCTGTGCCACTCATTGGTTGGGTGTCTGACTGATAGGCAGGTGGGGAGGGTCAAAGATGTGTGGGTCAGTCTGTTCTAGGACACTGCTTTTCTGACCTTCAGGCTACCCAAAAAATTACCCTTTGGGAATTTTGACATCATCTACAGACACACCACTTTAACAATTATTTGTTTGTTTTGACATACCGGACATATTCTTGAAAGGGACAACACGTGATCAAATTAATCAAAGTTTTGTTGGTTGCCAGCTTTTTCAAAGTTACTAGCAGAAGATCTTCACAAATACAAACACTTTCCTATACTTTAGACATTTTTTCCCCTCTAAGATGGTGATCTTATGTCATCCTCATCTTTGAGCAGTTCTCTGTAAAATGAAACCTTTGCAACATTTCCATATCTGGAGATAATACTTTATCTTCACTTGGAGACTTGATAATTTTCCAAGGAGATACACTCAGAGGGAAATACAAAGAATGGAAAAGAACTTATTAACTTGAAAAGCTGGCAAAACAGATGTGCTGTGATTCTTTCAGTTGAGCTAGCACATTTCATCATAGCCATTTTGAAATATAACATTAAAATTCTGTGCTCAATGTCCCTTGTCACCACACCTTTTGTTTCTGTTTGCATTTTGTTGTTGTAATAATACATATCATAAATGAGTATAACTAAGGCAAGTGATAATGTGTATAATAAAATATAGTCAATAATAATTTGCCACCTTTGGGGTGAAAAATGATTTCCATCTGTGTAATAACTATGGAATAAATATTCTACATCCTTACCTAAAATAAAGTATTAATGTCAAGAATTCTTATGATGATCATAGGCTATAGACTAGAAAAATAGCCAGGGGTTATGATATTTGATTAAAGTTTTAACTTGATACATGTGTTTTAAAAGCCAAAAGATACAGTGAAAATTGAATTGAATCTAGTATAATATGAAGACTTACTGAAATTATTGGAAAGGAGGTACTACATTAAAATAAAGAAAATGTCTTCCTTTGAGATTAAACTGCCATTTTGTTCAATTTGATACGCACTTGATCCACCTATTTCTTTGCCTGTAAAGAGTAAGAGCTTAGGTAAGGCAGACTGTGAAATTCAAAGCCACAGTGTGGCTACATGGCTTTTTTTGGCTTCTTCTCTTGTTTTTTTTTGCATGTGATCCGGCTTTTCACTTCACAAAGAATATGATCCATCTATGCCTGACGTCTTCCCTTCATCCTGCAATGAGGCTCCTATATTAATAATATCAAACCTCCTGCAAAAGTTTGATGCTTAGATCTCATGCATTCCTGCCTGATCTAGGACTGGGCTTCTCCAACTGAACCCTACATTTTACTTGTATATTCAAAACATTTCTTTCTTGGCTTGTCCTCAACCCACAAATACTATTTACAAAGAAGATTTTTCTCTGCCTTTACCTACAGGTCTCTGTCTCCCAGTATAATCATATCCAGCCCCATGGCTCTTACTGGGGCCTCTAAAATGTTTATCACCAAATCTGTGTCTGCAGTTCCAACCTCTTCCCTGAGCATCAAAGCTGTATTTTCAACTTTTGCTGGATGCCTCTATCTGGGTAATATCTTAAGCTGAATGTATTCAAATATATATTCAAAATGGAATTCATTTTACATCTTCCTCTTATCTTTGAAGCTACTCTCATCCCCAATCCTGTATCTCAGCAGTGGCAATCCTGTATCACAGCAGTGGAAGCTAAACAAGTTCCCTCATTATATGGTAGAAGTACAACCAGAGCATCAAGAATAGTCCTTTTAATTAAAGTTTAAACCAGTAAAAACCTATTTTATCTATTCTGAGATTCCCATTATTTGGTTGTATCATTGTAGATTATTCAGAGGACACTGGCATCTGCTACTTAATTTTTTTTTTTTTAATATTTAATGAGACTTAAATTACAGTCTCATAGTAGAATTGTAGTTAATTGATGTACCTTATTTCTTGCCAAGATTCTGTTTTAAACAATTTGATTAATGTATTGAATGGCATGAATACAAAACTTGGGTTGGTTAAAATAATTTTTACAGATGGAAGATTTTCAGCATGGTTAAATCTATTAAATGGGGAGGTAAGAGCTGTTTTGGCCTTCAGGGTCCTTGAGAACATCGTGTTAAATGAGACATAATCACTGTTTCTAACTCTTCTTTCTTAACTTACTGAGAGTTACAACATTGTATTGCAAATTACAAATTGGATCACAGAATTAAAGAATTTAGACTTAAAATTGTCACGTATTTTTAGCCTGTGTAATAAATATTACTAGATATTATTTTAACACAATGTTCCGTAAAGTATCTTCATAGGAGAAAACAAAACAGACAACTTTCCTGAGGGTGAAGTTAACCTTCTTGAGAGTTATTTAAGCAAAAATAGAATTGAATATGTTGAGATAGAGAGGTTCGTAGAGTTCCTTGCCTCCTTGGTCAGAATTGATAAAACAGAAATTCAGAACATCACACAGTGCTTAGAGGCAGAAATGGAAAAAAGAATCTGTTGCCCAAATTCATACTTCAGGTAGGAGGCCAGCAGCTATCTGTACCTTAAATCATTCTCTTGATTGATTGATTGATTGATTGATTGATTGATACGCAGCAATACTTTAGTTGGATACATTATTTGGTGCCTCTTACATCAATGCCCTGATGTTTTCCATTTTCACAGTTTGGAAATAAGAAAAAGTAGACAACCTTGGCCGGGCGCAGTGGCTCACTCCTGGAATCCCAGCATTTTGGGAGGCTGAGGTGGCTGCATCACCTGAGGTCAGGAGTTCAAGACCAGCCTGACCAACACGGAGAAACCCCGGCTCTACTAAAAATACAAAATTAGTCAGTTGTGGTGGCACATGCCTCTAATCCCAGCTACTCAGGAGGCTGAGGCAGGAAAATCGCTTGAACCCAGGAGATGGAGGTTGCGGTGAGCCGAGATTGTGCCATTACACTCCAGCCTGGGCAACAAGAGCGAAACTCTATCTCAAAAAAAAAAAAAAAAAGAAGAAGAAAGAAAAGAAAAAAAGAAAAGAAAAAGTAGACAAGCATGCCTACTCTCTCTTTAGCTTTGGAAGTGTTTGATGATGGTGGTGGGTGGGGCCTCCTCTGGGACCCCTATATTCATCACAGCAGTTAACACATTATATATCAATTTCTGATTCTTTGTGAGACTTCCTACTAGACTGAAAGTTCCTTTTGAGAGCAGGAGCTGTTTTCTTTTCTGTTACTGTATCTACAATGCCTGATGCAAAGTAAGTTCCCAGGAAAGATGAGTTTAATTAATGAAAGGGAGAATGGAATCAGAAGTCAGAACACCCAGGGACCCCTCTCCTGTCATCCTGTTTTAACCCTGTGTCGGAGGTAAGGAATGATACTCCCAGATAAACACTGCCTGCCACCCACATATGGATTCCAAGGTACACATATTTTATATTTTAACATTCCTGACATCAAAATCTACCTTACAATCAATAGCATGTCATAGTAAGATAATGATATGACTCACAGTTGATGGCTTATTGGATCCAGTGAAGAGTATTATGTTAGTAGGTGATAAGCCCATACATAAATGAGAACAGGTAAGAATCGCTGGATGGACTGGGCTGGAGTACAGTGGTGGAAGGGGGGTTGCAGTAATAAACAGGATGGCCCAGGTGGTCATCATTATCAGGGCCATGAGATTCAAGAAAGACTAGAAAGAGCTGAGGGAGGGGACATGTAGCTATCTGGGGGAAGAATGTTCCAGGAAGAGGGAATAGATGATAGTGCAAAACACAAGTACACCTGGGACCCAAGGAACATGACAGGAAGCTACTGTGGCTGGAACAAGAAGAAGGTAATAGAGACAATGTCAGAGAGAGAAAGGGAGGTGGGGAGTAGATCACATAAGGCTCTGAAGGTCATTGCAAAGACAGATTTTACTCTGAGGGACATGTAGGGCCAAAGCAGAGTTCTGAGCAGAAAGTTGAAATGACTTGATTCCCTTAAAAATTATTCTGACTGCTGCGCTGAGCACCAACTATATTGGCGAAAGGGGAGAAATTAAGAGACCTGTTCCAAGATATTGGTATTGAAGCAGGAGAGAGTGGGTGGTGGCTCAGGACAGATGTTAACAGTGGAGGAAGTGAGAAGTAGTTGGAATCTGGATATTTCATAAAGATAGAGCCAACAGGATTCCCTGAGGCATGGGATGTTGGTATGGGAGAAGGGAAAAGGTCAAGGATAGTGCCAAGGTTCTTGGGACGAGAACTAAAAGGAAGAAGTTGCCATCCCCTCGATGGAGACAGTTGTGGGTGGAGTTAGCTTAGGAGGGAAGATCAGGAATTCAGGTTTAGGCATGTTGAGTTTGAGTTTTCTGTTAGGGGAGTATTCCAAGTGATGTCTAGAAAGCTGTTGGATATTAGAGTCTCGGTGTGGGAAAAGATGTCCGGTCTTAATACTAGTTAACCACAGCATCCCAATTTAAACAAATGTAGTGTGTGATATCTTCTTTATCTTATTTGCCTCTCCAGGCTCCAGACCAGGCAAACACAACATCCTTTTAACTTTCCTTTCTCACAGTGGCCTTCTCTGGGTGAGCCGTCACATTGAGACCTGACCCACATAAACGTTTCTAAAATTTCTCCTTCCATTTCTTTATACCTTATTTTAGGCAAATGGTCCATTCTATCAGCAGTAAATTCATGAACAATTATGCATACCTTTCTCTCAGGCCTACCCAATTCTGTTCCTAAAATCTACAATTGAGACAGTGATGGAACCCATTCAAATGTGTAGTCAATTAAGATTTAATACTCTAAAAAGAAGAGGTTTCATTTGTCAAATGCTATACAGTTGTATTGATAAATATCAGTGATAGCTGACAATATAAAAAAAACATATATTATCTATTTGAATATTTTTCTCTATTCCTGAGGATGCTATATTAGGCACTGCTTATTTCATGAAATAAAGAGACATTCAATCTGAGACCTCTGTCAGTAAAGGAAAAATAATCACCATAATATCTAGATAAGTAAAGGCACTAGCACATTAGGGTTTTGATAATATATGAGAAGATAAAATAATAACATATATAATTATACATTTCAAAGTATATGACATGAATATAGAACACACTCAAAACAAGCTAAATCTCTGTCTACTTAACATTCAAATGGTTATAGCATGTGAAAAGATTTGTTCAGAGGAAACTACTATTCAGTGTTTCAATGGTTTACAGTAGCAAATTCCGAGGGGGGCGTGCACTATATGAGAAAACGGGTGTGGGAGGAAAATAACTAAGATATATTGTTTTATGTATTTTTATATATATGAATATAGAAATCTTACATTTGAAATCTTAATTAGTTATAATAGATGTATACATTTAAAAATAAATATAGATATATTTATGAACAAGTATGTATAATAATGAATTATGCTCCATATCAATTCTAATACACATATCCTATAGTAAAATGCATGCTTTAACGTATTTAAGCTAGACTCCCAACTCTCAATAACCCAGTCTTATTGGGTATATGACCAGTCTTATTGGGATGATGATGTATATGGTATAAACATCTCAGCATCTTCCAAGACATGGATAACATTTTGCTTTTGATTAAGAAAAATATGATTTAGATTCAAACTAGAAATGGAGTTAGTAAAAGAATGAATAAACTTTGCTTTGAAAATGAAAGCTCAAGAAGCAAAAGATGAGCCGTTTTTTCCTTGGTAAATTTTGGCCTAACTTTCTAAATTGCACCCTATTGTGTCATATTTATTTCTGATTTTAGCTATCATTTTCTTCCTCTGATTTAGTCTTTCACAGAAATAAACCGGAGGTGAAAAGGGTTCTAGAAGTGTTATTTATTGTGTATTTTTCATCTAATTTTGCCCCATGCTAATAAAAGCTCACTTAGAGCTTTTACCACAAATCTGGAAAAGTTATTTTTGGTCCTTGGACCCCTAGTCTCCAGAGCATGCAGAAAATGTGTCTAGTGATGTCAGTAGCTTCATGGGAGATTTTTTAAAGAAAAGTTGTTATTGAGAGTTGGGAGTCTAGCTTAAATATGGTAAAGCATGCATTTTACTGTAGGATATGTATATTAGAATTGATATGGGGTACAAATCATTATTATACATACTTGTTCAAGATTTATGCTTTTTGTGCTTTGATCTATTAGTAAAAATCATATGATTGTAATAATTATCTTGGTTAAGGTGCATTAATACATTTGTCCTTTGCTGCTAATTGAAAATAAGGGTCTTTAGTAAAAAATCTTCTATTAACAATGCCATTAAGTGTTTTAAGTTGTAGTAATAGTTCTAAGGGGCTACAATTAATTTTGCCCATATAATTAAATATAGTATAAATATAATTAGAAGGAATTATGTAAAGATGGGTACTGAGCTCTCTATCCCCCTTCCTCCCCAACTAATGCCAAGTTCTTAGAAACTGACAGAAAAGTTATAATCAATTTAATGTAGTATCAACCAAAATACTAATATAATTTTATGAACCATCAAATCCAATGCTAGGATGTATCTGAAAAAAAAAAATGCTCAGGACAAAAGCCAAGAAAAATGTGAAAAAAGAACAGTACTGAAAAATCTAGCCCAGATATCAGAATGTACTGTCATAATTTTAAGTGAACTATAAATTTAATTATATTTTAGATATATATATAACTATATATATATTAGACATATTGTCCATTATATCAGCAATAAATTCATGAAGAACCATGCATAGCGTTCTCCCAGACCTACCCAATTCTGTTTCTAAAATTTAGAATTTAGACAGTGATGGAACTCACTTAGATACATAGTCAATTAATATTTAATACTCTAAAAAGAAGAGGTTTCCTCTGTCAAATGCTAAACAGTTATATTGATAAATATCAGTGATAGCTGCCAATGTAAAAGAAAGCCATGTCCATTTGAATATTTTTCTCTATTTCTGAGGATGCTGTTCATTTCATGAAATGAACTGTTCATAGGCACTGTTCATTTCATGAAAAAAAGAGATGCTAAACTTGAGAGCTCCATCAGTAAAGGAAAATAATCATCATAACACCTAGAAAAGTAAAGGAACAAGAAAATAACTCTCCCAAAGGCCAAAAGAAAGATTACGTGTAGGGAAGGGCAAGAGGTTATACATGGCAATGGATATTCTGAGGGTTTAGAGGGGCTCAAAATGTTCTCTACCTCAACTTACATTGTGGTTTCCTGAGAGTTCACTTTATAATTATTTATTAAACTATGCATGTATACTGAACATCTTTTCTGTGGGTGTAAAGGGTATAGAAAAAGAGTATGGTCTAGCCACAGGAATAGACCAACATGTCACTGGAAAGAATTAGTAGTCCAGGAATCAACTCATGTCTATATGAAAACTTAGTATTGGTAGCATTTCCAATTAGTATGGGGAAGGTGAACTACCAAATGGGACAACTCCCTGCCTCATTCTATATACTACCATAAAAGTTAGGTCAAGGAACTAAGTGTAACCTAAAATCTCCCAAAATACTGGCCTGTCACAGTGACTCACACCTGTAATCCCAGTCCTTTAGAAGGACAATGTGGGTGGATTGGTTGATGCCAGGAGTCTGAGACCAGTGTGGGTAATACAATGAGACCCAGTCTCTACAAACAATTAAAAAATTAGCCAGGCATGGTGATGTGCACCTGAAGGCATAGCCACATGGGAGGCTGAGATGAGAGAATCACTTGAGCACAGGGGTTTGAGGCTACAATGAGTTGTGATCATACAACTGTGCTCCAACCTGAGCAAAAGAGTGAGATCTTATCTCTTAAAACAACAACAACATAAAAACCTCAGAATGTAAAAATATTGAAAGATAGCTTTGGAGAACTTACTCATCATCATGGGGAAGTTATACACATGAACATGGGAGATGTTATGAAAGACTCAAGACCTAAATCAGTAAATTAAAAGTAACAGTGAACATAAGTAGTGTTCTTTTGGTTAATATTTTAACTAATAGTTAAATAATTGAACACTAGAATGCATTTGTGCAGGGAATTTTATTCTACTTATAAGAGTACCAGCCAGGCTATTTCCTCATTCTCATGCCCACAGAGCTTCACATTAACCCATCCAAGTGCTCAGCCTACATCATCCCTTCTTGTCGTGATGCAGGAAATATCATTCTTGTCTAACCCCTAATTTGTGCCTCTGTTTGCACATCCTCACCTTGGTCATTCTCTCCTTTTTAATGAGATTTTTCCCATCCTCACACATACATAAAAGAGCAGCAGCACCACCACTGTCCTCATCAATGACCCTGGCATAGCCCGTGCTAGATTCCCCACTACTTTTGTTCTCCTTTCTAGCTAATATTTCAAGAAAATATATATATATAATGATTTTTACTTATTTCCCTTCAGTTATTCTTTATTTTACTCTAATTGGGCCTTGATTTCTACCACTGTGCTATAGCTAGTTGTATAAATCTGTTCTTATGCTGCTAATAGAGACATACTTAGGACTGAGTAATTTATAAAGGAAAGAGGTTTAATTGACTCACAGTTCCACATGGCTGGGGAGGCCTCATAATCATGGTGGAAGGTGAATGAGCAGCAAAGTCATGTCTTACATGCTGGCATTGCCTGCCAGGGGAACTGCCCTTTATTAAAACATCAGATCTTGTGAGACTTATTCATGATCATAGAGCAGCATGGGAAAAATCTGCCCCCTTGATTCAATTACCTCCCACCGGGTTCCTCCCATAACACGTGGGGATTATGGGAGCTACAATTCAAGAAGAGATTTGGGTGGGAACACAGCCAAACCATATCACTAGTCTTACCAAGGGAACCAGCTACCTCCATGCTGCCATCCAATGAACAGTTCTCTTTTCTCATCCTTTATATCTCGAGTGAAATGTTCTTGAACTCCTGGGCTCAAGCAATCCTCCCATCTCAGCCTCGCCTCCTGAGTGGCTGGAACTACAGGGATGAGCCATGGTATCGGGCTTCAAGTGAAATGTTAAACTCTCAGAGATGCCTTCTCATACCTAAAATTGCAGTAATACCTTTCCATTTCTTTCAATCCTTTGTTTTCTTCCTGGCACATCTTATATTATTAGCTTACAGTGAATGTATCTTTATTTATCTATTTAATTGCTATGTAGCAAATTACTACCATGTTTATTGGCTTAAAAAGCATTTCTTATCCCATAGTTTCTATGGATCAGAAATTCAACAGCAACTTAGCTCGGTGTCTCTGGCTCCAGTTCTTTCATGAGGTTGTAGTCAAGGATTGATCATGGCTACAGTCTCATCTGAAGATTTAGCTGAGGCTTGGGGGTTGGTGGGAGGCCTGCTTTCAGGCTCATTCACATGGCTCTTGGCAGGAGGTCTCAGTTCCTCATTTTGTGGGCCTCTCCATAGGGCTGCTTGAGTATTCTTGTAACATGGCTGCTGATTTTCCCATCACAAGTGATCCAAGAGAAAGTCACATGTGTTAAGACCATTCCTAGAAGTGATATACCACTTCTGACTTACTCTATTTGTAACCAACAAGTCACTAAGTCCAGTTCACACCTAGGGAGAGGGAAATTAAGTTCTACTTAGTGAAAACAGGAGCATCATATAATTTGTGAACATAACTTAAAGCCACCATACTCCCCATTAGAATATAAGCTCCCACAGTTCAAGGAATGAGTTACTGCTTACACTTACATCATTAGTGCTTAGAACAGTAGGCACTTTGATAAACATCTGTTTAATGAGTAAATTGATGAATGTCTCTTACTCTTGGGCAGCAAAAATATAAGCTATGGAGTTATCTAGACCTGGTATGAAATTCTGACTCTACATTTTACTAGTTCTGAACTTTGGACATAACAGTTTCTATGAGCCTCAGTTTCCTCATCTGTCACCTGTGCTATATTCCTGCTTCACAGGAATGCCATGAGGATTAATGAAATTGCATATATAAAGCACTTCTTCAAGCATTCAGCACAAGATAAACATTCAAATTCCAGTTTTTCTGATTTTTTCCATCTTTCCACTTTCCCCAAAACCTTCAAGAATCACTATTTCTTTACTACATGATGTCAAAATTTTCTATTTAACTTTCTCATAATGAATTAATCATACGTTCAATTATTTACATGTCAAAGAAAAATCAATTTATCTTAGATTTAAAGAATTTTTTCATTGGTGCATAATTTCTATTACATATTCCCAAGAGAATTCTGATATGTACATATGGAGGGGAAATTAACAAATGGGCTTGTTGGAAGGAAGATTCCTTAGTATAGGAGGTACAACTGCAATTTAGATTCAATATTTGGTCTAAAAGAAAAGTATGTTACCCCATAAATAAATATATACCTACTGTGTAACCACAAAAATAAAAATAAAATGAAAAATAAAAGTGTGATATTTAGTACTTGAAGGAAAGTCACAAGACTCATGTGTAGTTGCATCATTTTTTCTTGTGGAAAATGACAGCAGAATGAATTTGGGAAATTATTTTGTGGAGGGAAAATGAGGCCGTGGGACCCTGTGGGTGGAATGAACAGTACTGCTAAACAGCTTTTGTTGAATCAGAAACTGCAGCAAAGAATTTACCAAGCTGCCCTGAAACTTGGTATCATTATGAGTGAGTCTACTGATGCAGCTCTTTTTTTCCCCTTAAAAAATTAGGTGTAATTTACATTCAGTGAAAGGCACAGATCTAAATTGTATAGCCTTATGACACATATATAAATATGTATAACCCACACCCCAACCAAGATAGAACATTTCTATCACTCTAAAATGATCCTTATGTCTCTTTCCAGTCATTTGCCACCACCCCCAAAGTAACCACTGATCTGACTTTTACCATCATTAGTTAGTATAACCTGTTTTAGAAAGTATGCACTTCTGCGCTTATTAGTATATGCCTCTGAGATCCATTGTTGTACATGAGTAGTTTTTGTTTGTTTGTCTGTTTTGTTTTTGTTTTTTTGTTTTTTGAGACAGAGTCTCTCTCTGTCACACAGGCTGGAGTGCAGTGGTGCCATCTCGGCTCACTGCAAGCTCTGCCTCCTGAGTTCACACTATTCTGCCTCAACCTCCCAAGTAGCTGGGCCTACAGGTGCCTGCCACCACACCCGGCTATGTTTTTTTTTTTTTTTTTTTTGTATTTTTTAGTAGAGACAGGGTTTCACCATATTAGCCAGGATGGTCTCGATCTCCTGACATTGTGATCTGCCCGCCTCGGTCGTCTATCAGTTCCTCTAGTGAGTAGTTCTTTTTTACTTTGCTGAGTGGTATCCCAATGTATGACTATATCAGAGTTTGTTTATTCATTCATCTGATGAAGAGCATGTGGATTATATCCAATTTTTAGCTATTATGAATAAAGCTGCCATGAACAATCCTGTACATTTTTTCTTTGGGATCAATACTCCATTATTTCTCAATGTAAATTCACATTAACCACATTTACCAAACAAAGGGAGTAATGCATGCATGAAAAGCAATCATGCTGATTTATTAATATTCCATGAGAAATACAACCACCAGAAATCCCAAGTACGTGTGCTCTGACAGTGGCAGCTTCTTTCTGGTCATATCCAGATGAGAAGCCAGGTTATCTTCACAAGGAGCTGGTGACGTGAGCTTCCTGGCTGGTGTCATTGCGCTCTGTGGACCAATGGCATGCATCCCCTAGTGGGGATATTCCTTCATAGGGATGGGCTAGAGACTCCTGCAAAAACCCTCTTTCTTGGATTTGACTCTGTTTTTTCTTTTTATAGACACCTTGCTGACCATCCTTCTCCTAATAGTGCACTTTCTTATCTGTAAGAATTATATTTATAATCAAAATCCAATTGTACCTCCCCCAGATCATCTTATTTTAGTTTTGAGGGTCACCCCAATCGCTTGGTCATAGCTCTAGATGGCTGCTCTCATCCATTACCTTTGGATTCTTTATCATTTCTTCACTAGAGGTTAAATTTAACCTCAGTTTTAGGAAATTTGTTGCTGTTAACTCCCATAGCTGCCTGCAGACATTTTCTTGATAAAATAAAAAAGTGAGTATAAGAAGTGGGCAATAGTTTATTTTTATTTTTTATTGTTTTGAGGTAGGGTCTCACTATGTCACCCAGGCTGGAATGCAGTGGCGCAATCTCTGTTCACTGTAACTTTGGCCTCTTGGGTTCAAGCGATCCTTCCACCTCAGCCTCCTGAGTAGCTGGGACCACGGGCATGTACCAACACACCTGGCTATTTTTGTATTTTTTGTAGAGATAGAGTTTTACCATGTTGGCCAGGCTGGTCTCAAACTCCTGCTCAGGTTATCCACCCTGCCCGGGACTCCCAAAGTGCTGATATTACAGACATGAGCCACTGTGCCTGGATGGCAATAGTTTATTTTTAAAATATTTTGAATCATTAGATCAAGTGTGGTAGCTCATGCCTGTAATCCCAGCACTTTGAGAGGCTGATGCAGGAGGATTACTTGAAGCCAGGAGTTCGAGACCAGCTTGAGTGTGGTGGCACATACCTGTAGTCCCAGCTCCTTGGGAGGCTGGATGAGAAGGTCCCTTGAGCCCAGGAGTTTGAGGCTGCAGCAAGCAGTGATTACAACACTGCATTCTAGCCTGAGTGACAGAGCAAGACCCTACCTCAGAAAAAAAAATTAAAACATTATAGATCTCTGCTCTTTCTTGAGACTCTGCTATAGTAGAAAGAAAACTGGAATATGTTAGGTTGAATGACATGAAGTTGGCAAGATTCAACCATTTTTGACATATAAGAGGTCAATTTCATATAGTTCAGCCAACATAAAGACAATAATGTTCCCTATCAAAAAGTGAGTCAAAATATCTCTGTTAGGGCTATGTGGCTTTTAAGCAGATCCTTCCACCTCTCTGGGTCTTAGTTACTCACCTGTAAAATGAATTATAGGAGCTTTCCCACAAGTTTTATGAAGATTGGCCATTGCTATGGCTGCTGTAAGAAGTCTTGTTTCAAGGATGTTTTTTCTTGTTGTGACATCTTGCTTTCTTATATTCACGTTCTCTTATGTTTATACCCAGGAGTCTCCTCTGTCCTTTTCTAATCTTTTTCTTGATGGACAGTTTTTTTTCCTTAACACAGCTCTATCTGAGTTGTTTATCCCTATGGCAGCCATAAACAATAGAGTAACTATCTTTGCTGTTTATCTATCCTTGACAACTTGATATCCAACTTGGCACTGAGGATAACTTCTTGAGGGCTCATATTTCCTTTAGGGCCTCAACTCCAACAATTCTTCAACCCCACTGTGACCTGAAGTCCATGAATACTACTCCCTTTCTGTTGTCTCTCACTCTCTTCATGTCCCATGTCCCAATTTTCTACCGTTTCAGCTCAAATTTTACTCTACATTACTTTAATTACTGTCTTGCATTTTCTAGGCACACATTGCTCCTTTCCCCTTCCTTTGTAATCACTTGGCAAAAGTCTAGCCCAGATTACATTCAACTCTTCATGCACACCTTGCCTAAGCTCACCCAGATGAAAACACAGATGGAGAGAAATACACCAGTGTGCTGGCTGGTTTCACTTTACAGCCATCACTACAAACCAGGCATGGGTCCTTAGAGCTGCTGAGTAGTCAGATTATGTTTCTGGAGCCCATTCACATTCCTGTTCTTTTAGGTAACCATTTTATACCTTATCTTCTCCCTCATTTTCACTCTCAGCTGATTTTCTTGTTTCTTGTTTCTTCAAGAAAATAGAAGCCATCAGAATGAGACATCCCCATGTCCCCACCATCGCACTGTCAACCTCACATCTGCACTCATCTGCACTCATGTTCTCTGCCTTCATTTCTTTTTCTTAGAATGAACCACCTGCACTTCCTGCAGAGTCCAAGCCCTCCTCTTAGGAAGTCGACCATCCTCTCTTGCCTGCCCAAGGACATCACACTGGCAGCTCTTCCCCCTCTCCTGCATTATCTGTTGGCCTTTCTGTGTCATACACATAGGCTCTATTTTTTCCCCATCTAAAAAAGAAACTCTTTTGACTCTAGGCCTCTCCAAGCTACCACCCTACTTTTCTACTGCTCTTTAGAGAAAAACTCCTCAAAAGACTTATTCTCACATTTCTGCAGGATAACATCACACATTCTCCTAGTTCTATATTCTTCTACTAACTACTAATTTCTTTGTACCATATTTAGTTTTTAAAGAGCTCCTTTCTCTATAAATATTTCATTTCAATGCCAGAGGTCATATCAGATGGAGAATGGCTGGTTGGTGGTTTAAAAGCGATTAAAAGAAGAGGAAAAGCAGCCAAATATTTAGAGAAAAGGTGAAGCCATTCCATTCCATCACCTTTGTTGGAGCATTTCAATTTGCTCTCTACCTTAGATGTGCTCTCTAGCCCATAGCTGAGCTAAAGGTATATTAAGTCTGTCTAACCGGGCTTGAAGGGAAGCTGGAAGACCATTTCTTCTTTTAAATCTCTTTAGTTTGCAACTGTCAGATTCAATTTTGAGGGGAAGAGTTCAGAGCATCATTGAAAGTAAAAAATGATGGGGGAAAGTGATAGGCACATGATAAATTATGTCAAAGTCAAAGTCATCACCCTATGGCAATTTTTGCAACAAAGTATTTTTAGCACTGATAGCCAAAGGGTAGAGCATGTCACAGGGACACCTGTGTAGTTATGCATACTGGCAGGGTTGTAGAGGAACTATTAGAACCCCTGCTTTGTGTATCAATGGCATATTTTATCCATGGGCAGAATTAGCAGATAATATTCATTATACTGATTAGGAGAAAAGACAGCTTCATCTCCACACAGCTGGAAATGTGTCCTGCTTCAATGTCAATTTGTTTATGCTGTGGGCCAAGTCATGCCCCCGTATGCCTGTATTTTCACATCTCTAACAGATATTAATTGCACTAGATTTGCTGTGCTGTACTTTAAATTAGTCAGAAGTTCGGCCTAATAAGTTATAACTCTGTGTTCTCACTGTGTTAAAAGGATGCTTGTCATTGTATTGTTTTGAAATTGTTTAAAAGATACAGTTAGGGAGGAATAGTCCTTGATTTTTTAAAACCCTTTTAAAGAAATGAGCAGGGCAATTAGATAGCAAAACTGAAAACTTATGGACTTTTATTGTTTAATTCTTAATTACTACGAGAACATAATAGTCATGTATTCTTTCGTTCTTTTTTTTTTCTCCCTTCTTGTTTAAGTTAGGCCAGAGTCCAGTTTTCTTTACGGTTTTTTTTTTTTCTTTCTTTCTTTTTCTTTTTTTTTTGAGACAGAGTCTCACTCTGTCACCTAGGCAGGAGTGCAGTGGCGTGATCTTGGCTCGCTGCAACCTCTGCCTCCTGGATTCAAGCGATTCTCCTGCCTCAGCTTCCCCAGTAGCTGGGACTACAGCTGTGCGCCACCACACCCATATAATTTTTGTATTTTTAGTAGAGACAGGGTTTTGCCATGTTGGCCAGGCTGGTCTTGAACTCCTGATCACAAGTGATCCACCCACCTTGGCCTCCCAAAGTGCTGGGATTCCAGGTGTGAGCCACCATGCCTGGTCATTTTATTTTTATTTATTTTTTCTAATTTCAACTTTTGTTATGGATACAGGGGATACATGTACAGGTTTGTTCCATGGGTATATTGCAGCAGGTATGGGCATAGTACCCAGCAGGAGTTTTTCAACCCACAGCCTCCTCCCTCTCTCCCCCATCTATAGTCCACAGTGTCTATCATTCTTATGTTTATGTCCACGTGTACTCAATGTTTAGCTCCCACTTATGAGAATGTGTGAGATTTGGTTTTCTAGACCCTGCACATGTACCCCTGTGTCTAAAATAAAAGTCGAAATTAGAGGAAAAGAAAAAGAGTAAAGACTCTGGTCTAACTTAAACAGGAAGAAAAAAAGAATTAAAAATTATATGACTATTATGTGCCCATAGTAATCAAAAATTAAAAAATAAAAGTTGTCCATAGGTTTTCAGTTTTGCTATCTAATTGCTCTGTTTCTATAAGAGGATTTGAAAAGATCAAGGACTATGCTTCCCTAATTGTATCTTTTAAACATTAAGTCACTTAGGGTAATGGCCTGCAGCTGCATCTGTGCTGCTGCAAAGGACATGATTTCATTCTTTTTTATGGCTGCATAGTATTCCCTGGTGCAGATGTACCACATTTTCTTTATCCAGTCCACCACTAATGGGCACGTAGGTTGATTCCATGTCATTGTTATCACGGAAGTGTTTCTACAAAACTAGGTGAAAAAATATCCCCTAGAATCCCAAGTACAAGGAGGAGAGGACAAACCCCCAATACCACTGACCTGCATGGACTGTATGTGGCAGCAAGAAGCAGAGGGAGGCAAGGGGGATGACTGAAGAACCAGAGAAAGGGGGAACCCCAAATTATCCAAGAAGTACTCTGCAGAAAGCTTAAATATTGCCTGGAAATGGGCACTTTTATGAATTTCCCACTCTGCTAGGCTCAGTGTTAGATACTAGAGAGGCCACATTGAATGAAATGGGAAAGGTGTCTACTCTTACAGAGCCTATGTCCTAGAAAAGAAACATAGACAAATGATACCATTTCAGACACACAGATGTGCTGAAACAAAGGAAAGCAATAGAAGGAACCCACGTGGCTGGGTGAGGAAGTTCTGCTTTTAATGAGGGGGTGACATTTTAAGCACACAGGTGAGTGGATCTTAGCAGACCTGATTTAATAAATAGAATGATGAGGATAACTTCGTTGATTATTTGATCCAGGATTGAACATTATTCACTTACGTAGTTTAATTATTCTTTATTATCTCATCTTTCAAAATTTTCCTCCATACAATATCAAAGGTTGCCTGTATCCAAAATCAAAATGAGTAATTTTGATGACATAACTATATGTGGCCTGATAAAAATTGTCCTTATTAAAATGAAGTCTGGAAGGGGTCCCAAGGTGGGTGCAGTGGTTCAGCCTTGCTGCCAAGGATCCAGCTCCCTGCAGTGAGTCAATGTAGACCCTCAGGTCTGTGTATTTTGGCAGAACGTGGTGGCCATTGTCAGGCATCAGCATCTCATGTGAGCATATCCTAATATTGGAAGGAAAACAAAGTTCGTCTCTTTTCTCTCTGGTCTCTTCTCTCTCTTAAAAAAAGATTTTAATGAAGAAATGTGCACACATTGTTAAGCATATACAGCTTGATATGTTTTCACCACTGAATGCATCCAGCATGCAAATCAAAAAGCAGAATATCATTAGTACCTAAGAAGCCTCCCATATGCCCCTTTTCAATCACTACCTTCTCCAAATGTAGTTAGTTGCATGATTTTAAGTTTCTAACATCTTAGATTAGTTTCACCTATTTTAACTTTTTGAACTTTAAATGGAACTTCACACTATGTGCTGTCTCATGTTGGCTTCTTTTACTCATTATGTTTGTGGGATTCACAGCCATTTTTGTGAGTAAATTATTTTTATTGCTATAGTATTCCATTGTCCATTCTACTTGATTTTATATATATATATATAAAATATATACATATATTTTCCTTTTAGAGATGGAGTCTCACTCTGTCACCAGGATGGAGTGCAGTGGCACAGTCTCAGCTCACTGCAACCTCCACCTCCCGGGTTCAGGTGATTCTCCTGCCCCAGCCTCCCGAGTAGCTGGGACTACACGCACACACCACCACACCCAGCTAAATTTTGTATTTTTAGTAGAAACGGGATTTCACCATGTTGGCCAGGATGGTCTCGATCTCTTGACCTCATGATCCACCCACCCAGGCCTCCCAAAGTGCTGGGATTACAGGCATGAGCCACCGCGCCCAGCCCATTCTACTTGGTTATCATTTTAAACAGTAACCAGTTTGGGATTATGAGTAGTGCTGCGGTGAGCATTCTAGTGCATGTCTCTTGGTGACCATATATACACATTTCTTTTGCATATATAGACAGTTTCAAGAGAGAAGACTTTCTTGAAGTCCTGTATCTAATTTCCTCTCAAGTCTTGGTCAACATTAGGTCACATGCCCTTCCTATTTGCAGTAGAATCTGGGAAATAAAATATCTATGAATGTGCTGTTAAATGTTCAACAACTAGCTCTTAGCAGGAGGGTTGGGCAGGGGGAAGCAAGGAGAGGGCGGCTTGATGGGAGGAGGGCTGATTTGTGGCATTTGCAGTTTCTTGGTGTGAATACTCCCATCATGGCCAATTTTAAGCTACCAATGTTATATCAACCACATTGCAAAAACAGTTCTCATAGAATTAGTGTAAACCAGCTCCACAATGCCACAGAAAATAGTTAATATTTTCACTTTTTATAATTGGAATTTGGCTCTGCCAGAAAAAAAAAAAAAAAAAAAAAGGAGACTAGAGAGGGATAGGAAATGTTGTTCCACAGGCAATCAGTATTTTTCACAAATTATTGAGTTACTACCACAAATAAATTAATAAACTACTATCCTAACCCAAAGATTATTCTTATAAATTTTAGATTATTGGTGAAAGTGAAAACTGGCTTTTAGATACTGTTAAAATAGGCTAGATTTATACTGTGGTTAAAAAAAAAATCCCCAAATTCTAGCAGTTCACGCATAGGAGTTTATTTTTCACTCATGCAAAGTCCACTACAGGTCAAGAAACTCGCTGTTCTGCATGCAATGATTTAGCAACCCGGACAGCTCATTATTTCAACACTCAGTCTCCATGGTCACTGCTGGAGCGAAGGAGACAGGTGAGGGTTATACATGTGCTTGTAATACCTCCAGTGCAAAAGTGATTTATCAGTTCCACTCATAGGTCATTGCCTAAAGCTAGGTACTGGGTCCCTCCCAACTGCAAGGACAATTGGTAAATCTATGGGTATATGATGTACTATAAATGTCCCTGCCACAGAGACCATCCACTCGGAGCCATCTGTTATTTTTTAAAGGTCCTAAAACGTGCCTTTAAATATATTTAATTCTATGCATTTCCACCCTCACATATATCCCGTTACTCTAGAAAAATAACCACAACTGTATTCACGGTTATCCACCAGTAATGCATTATCTCAGAAAATAGAAGAAACTGTTTCTTAAGCAATAACAGGATCAATCCTAATTAAGACTCTTTTCTATATATGAGTTAATTGGCTTTTATATTGGACTCTAATCTCCAGTATAGGTAATACCTTCAGCCATAATGCTTATTTTACCATCACCATAGTAATAATTGATGTAGGCAAGAGTCATCAACAGATGCTAAAACCACTGGGCTAAAGGTCACTGAGAAAGAGAATATTTACATAGGCTTCAAAGTGTCACCCACAGAGTATTTATTACTTACAAACGGGAAAGGTTGCATTAAAATGGAGAGATTTGGCAGACATTGCCTCTTCCAATTGATCAAATTTAATATTGCCAATAATGGGGCAAACTAAAACCACGTGCCCCATATGATACACTGAGAAAGGGACCTAATGTCATCTATACAGTATGCCTACCAACACTGTTAAATATGAACATACTCTTAAGAAAAAACTCAGACAAATCCTAATTTAGAACTGTTTTGAAAAATCTCAGCTGTACTCTTTTAAAATGTCAATGTCATGGAAGCCAACACAGTGTCCTTGATGAAAGGCGATCAAGAATAATGATGACTAAATGCAGTGTGTGATTCTGGTTCAGATCCTGGAAAATGAAACTATAAAGGACATTATTGGTTTAGGGTGGAGATTTTGATTATAGACTATATATTTGATAATAATATTGTATCAATGTTAAATTTCCCAAATGCAATTAGTATGTCCTAGTTATACAGGAGAATGGGTTTGTCTTATGAGAAATGTGTTGATTAGTGGTGAAGTGTCATACCTGCAGATACGTTCAAGTGATTCAGAAAAAAGGATATGCGTATATTTATATGTGTATGTGTGTGTAAGTATATGTGTAATTATATGTACATATAAACACAATATACACACATACAGAGAAAGCAAATGTGGCAAAATGTTAATCTTTGAAGAATCTAGGTGAAGGTTGTCTGGGCATGAATTCTTCTACTCTTGCAACTTTTCTTCAGTTTGAAATGTTTCAAAATAAAAAAAAATGGGAAAACACTGTTTGTTCCATTTTTCCTGCAGTTTTGCAACTCAATTCATTCTGTCATATTTTGCTAAAACATCAGTCTTATTGGGACCAACTTCATTGTGTTGCTTAATCTGCACTGTTTAGTCATCAGATGAGAGTTGAGCTTCAAGATTCTTTTTTCTTTTTTGTTTTTCATTTAACAGCTTATTGGTTTATGTGTCTGTATCAGTCAGGATAAGCTAGGTTTTTTAAAAGCTACTTTTTTGCAGTATAGTTGACATGTAAAAAGCTATACATATTTAATGTATACAACTCAGTGAATTTGGGGGTAAGTATACACCTGTGAAGACATCGCCACAATTAAAGACCTAGGCATATCCGTCAACTCCCAAAGTTTCCCCTCACCCTGCCCCTCTTATTATAATTTCATGTGTGTGCATGTGTGTATGTGTGATAAGGACACTCACATTCTACCCTCTTGGTACAATATAGTATTGTTAACTATAGGTACTATGCTACATAGTAGATCTACAGAACCTATTTATCTTGTATAAGTAAAACTTTGAGCCCTTAACCATTGCTTCCCCATTTCCCCTTGCCCTCAGCCCCTGGCAATCAGAATTCTACCTTCTGCTTCCATGATTTTGCCTACTTTAGATTCCACATATAAGTGAGATCATACAGTATTTGTCTTTCTGTCTCTGGCTTATTTCACTTAGCATAATGTCCTCTAGATTCATCCATGTTGTTGCAAATAGTAGGATTTGTTTCTTTTTTTAAGGCTGAAAATATTTCATTGTATATGTACACCACAGTTTAAAATCCACTTTCCTATTCGTGGGCATTTAGGTTGTTTCCATATCTTGGCTATTGTGAATAATGCCACAGTGAACAAGGGAGCACAAGTATCTCTTCAGCATCCTGATTTGAATTTCTTGGAATAAATACCTAGAAGTGGGATTGCTGGGCCACATGGTAATTCTATTTTTAATTCCTTGAGGACCCTTCCCTTACTGTTTTCCATAATGGATGTACTAATTTACCTTCCCATGAATGGTGTACCAGAGTCCCATTTTCTCTACATCTTTACCAAAACTTATTATTTGTTGTCTTTTTTATAGTAACCATTCTAACAGGCATAAGATGATATCTCATTGTGATTTTGATTTGCATTTCTCTGATGATTAGAGATGTCGGGCACCTTTTAATGTAGTAGGCCATGTAAGTCTTCTTTGGAGATATATCTGTTCGGGTCCTTTCTGTGCCCATTTTTAAATCAGGCATTTGTTTTATTTTATTTTGCTATTGAGTTGTCTCAGTTTGTTACAGATTTTGGATATCAGCACCTTATCAGATATAAGATTTGCAAATATGTTCTACTATTCCATAGGTTATCTTTTCACTTTGTTAATTATTTCCTTTGCTGTGCAGAGGCATTTTAATTTGATGTAGTCCCATTTGTTTATTTTTGCTTCTGTTTCCTATGCTTTGGGTGCTATATCCAAAAATTAACTGCCAAGACCAATGTCAAAGAACTTTTTCTCTGTGTTCTAGGAGTTTTATATCTTCAGGTGTTACATTTAAGTCTTTAATCCATTTTAAGTTGATTTTTTTGTGTGGTGTAAGAGAAGGGCCCAATTTTATTATTTTATATGTGAATATTCAGTTTTCCCACCACTGTTTATTGAAGAGGCTGTTCCTTCCCCTTTTTGTATTCTTGGTGCCCTTGCCAACAATTATTTGACTTTATATGCGTGGGTGTGTGTCTGGGTTTTTCATTCTGTTCAATTGGTCTATGGTTTTTTTCTTTTTAAATTTTCCTGTGCGAAAGAATTCTCAACAATTTATATGACTACTCTACATTTAAGGAGGTGGAGTATGACTCCCAGTCCATTTTTAAAAATTTAAGGTATGCATTTAAAGTATACAATGTTATGGGAGATGTATAGATGGTAAAATGATTACAATAGTGAAGCAAATTAATATATACTTCATCTCACATAGTTACCCACTTATGTGTCTATTTTTATGCCAGTGTCATGCTGTTTTGATTACTATAGCTTTGTAATATAATTTTAAATTGGGAAGTATGGTGCCTCCATCCTTGTTCTTCTTGCTCAAAATTGCTTTGGCTATTTGGGGTCTTTGTGGTTTCATATGAATTTTAACGCTGCTTTTTCTACTTCTGATGTTAAAAATTGCATCTATAGATTGGGGTAGAATGAACATTTTACCAACATGAATTATTTCAATCCATGAACACTGAATATCCTTCCATTTATTTACATATTCTTTAATTTCATCAGTGTTCTGTAGTTTTTTGTGTACAGATATTTCAAGGGCAGGGATTCTTAATCATCACCACCTGATTCTAAAGGGGCCTGTAAAACAGGAAAGAGCCCACCCAGAAGCAGAGATGACCTTCTGTGTTTTTGGATTGGACATTCAGTTAATACAGCATCATGCCTGGAAGATAATATTTATTTTTCTTTGAAAAACAGTGGGATCAGGAAAGCAAAGCTAAAGATAACTTTCTCCTTTTAAACTTCGGTTGGGTTAGATTAGCCTGTGGTATTAGAGACAAACATATTTGTCTACTCTGAAATGACACTAGTGATACTTTATATGCTTATGCTGTAAGGAAAGCTACTTAGCATAATCTGTAGTGTTAAATGAATGTACTGCCTTCTTAGAACAGGCCCTGTAATTTTGTGAGTAGAGTACCAATGTTTCACTTTGGGAGGCTGAGGCAGGCAGATCACTTGAGGTCAGGAGTTTGAGACCAGTTTGGCCAACATAGTGAAACCTTGTCTCTACTAAAAATACAAAAAAATTAGCTGGGCATGGTGATGCATGCCTGTAGTTCCAGCTACTCAGGAGGCTGAGGCACGAGAGAATCACTGGAACCTGAGAGGTGGATGTTGTAGTGAGCTGAGATCGTACCATTGAACTCCAGTCTGGGTGACAAAGTAAAACTCTGTCTTAAAAAAATATATATATATATATAAATGTCAGATGAATTGATATAGATGATGAACTTCAAAAAGAAGCTAAACTCAAATATACACTTTTTTCTCAACCATCAAAAACTTGAAATTCTCTGTTGAGAACTTCTGGGATCTTTTCTAACCATTCTGTCAGGAGCAGCTCAATAGATTTATAGAATTAATGTTGACACTTCACGCCTTTTATGAGTCCCTATCCAAATGGAAGAACAGCAGATTTGTATCAGACAGTTTTGCTGAGAATTGAAAACAAGAGCCATTTTTTGGCTGTTAACCAGAATGAATTGTTGATCAAGTCGATCATTTAGCCCTCAATACTGGAACTCTCGATGAATAGCATGGACAACTAAATGATAAAGTTTCAAGATTTTTTCACTATTTTGTCATTGTCCTAGAAGTCTCGAATGAGCTTTTTAAGTTTCTGTCTCTCTTTGTTTTTGGTTCTAATTTTTGACATCCCCCCACAAAACAAAGTAGTCCTTCAGTTATTGAAAGCCATTATGATTTGCAGTATATATGTCTCATGTTGCTATAACACTCTGGTGGTCACAGCTACCCAATAACATCACATGGGAAAGACAGCTACATGGTTCAATTTAATTACAAATATTTACACACTTTCAATATAAGCCCTGGAAAAAATTAGCGTAGGGGGCCCCCTCCCAGTAGGATAGCAGCTTATCATAGCTCAAAGCTGTATTCTTTCCTAAAAGGTTTTATTTGACTAAATGGCTGACAGGCGGATATTGAATAGAGAATGAGATGGTTGGTATATGTTACGACTTGAATGTAACCCTAGACACAGAGTTTAAAATAGTCTCCTGGTGTCCTATAGGGACTTGTTCCCCATGACCCAACATTCCTGAGACCAGGCAACATTCTTTTCTTGCCTCCAGGGAGTCATTTCTCAGCTGGGTTTGGGTAAACATTGTGGGTTTCAAAAGAGCCCCATGCGTGGGACCAGGAGAGCCTCCTTTTTCGACCTTGTACCACAAGCATCACCAACTACTCAAGATGTAACATTGTTCAGAGCAGGGCTACTCAAAGTGAGGATCCCTTTCCTTCACCTGGGAGCTTGATAGAGATGTAAATTCACGGGCTCCTCACCTACACACTCTGAATCACTGGGGTGGGGCCAGAAATCTGCGTTTTAACAAGCTCTCCCTTAAATTCTGTGAAATATCACAACTTTAGATTTCCCATAGGTGTGAGGCAATAGCAGACATTAGCTGAATACTTCTCAGAAGATGATCATGGTCATCTGTTCACCTTGCCAAATAAAAGTTTCCCATAAAGCGAACAGATGAACTTATCTATAGGATACGATAAGAAACAGGTTCTTACAAATGTAAATGTGCTACAAAGTAATTTTATTAAAACATGGTGTTATCAGATGTTTAGCAGTGAAAAGAGATAGTAAAATTAAAAAGCACAGCTACATTCTGCATCATCTTACATAACTCGCTACCCTTTCAATTAGTATTTTTTCTGGATTTGTTATCTTGTAGGACATAGTGTCAAGTGAAATCTTCCTTATTTGATTGTGTTCTCATATTGAGTGCTTGCTTGCTTTCTCAGTAAGAGTTCCTAGGAGCCAAGCAAAGATTACATTAGTGCGTAATTCCTCCAGGGACTGTGTTGTGGCTGGAGTCACAAGGGGTTCCGTCCCCTTTGGAGAGTAGACCTGGAACTACACTCAGTGGGCTCTGAAACCTGAGTCCCAGGGCCTGTTTTGTTGGTAAAAACTTTGCTGCCTTTCTTTTCCTTAGACCATGGCCTCCAGGAAGAAGACGAAGTAGACAATTTATAAAGAAGGGAGCCTGTGGATGTCATAGAGGCATTTCTTGTCCTTACTGGGGCAGGGACATAAATAGAACACATTTTATTTCTATAAGCTGCTATGTTCATTTTAGTTCCCACACATTTAGTGGTGAACTGGTAAATATTTAACAACCTACACTCCAAGGGGGAAAGCCCCGAATTTTAGCATTGGCAAGTTTTTGAAATCTACATACCATGGCCAATTTCAAGCTACCAATGCAATGTCACAAAGTCACTGTAGTGGGGCTGAAACAAGAGGCTGGCATTGTCTGTCACTATTCTATGCGAGCTGCCTTCAGCATACCACTACCCAAAGTACTCCCTTCCAGGTACTCACTGAGATAGAAGATGGGAATTGAGCTAGCCCATGGCGGGCATGGATAAGAAGGAGAAATCACTATTGTTGCACAGGCTTGGCATGTGGAGAGATCTGTTGGTGTTCAGTAGAGGAGAAAACATGCATGTGTTTGATGCCACTCCCTTCTATGCTAATGTTTTGGTCACCTGTGTTGGGGAGGTAAAATGCTGGACTCTATGCTTCTGTTAACAGCACGATGAGTTCACCACAAAGCATAAGGCTAAAAAGGACATCCATACCTCAGATCTTCAGATAAATGACTTAGCAACACTATTATTCCCTGCTAAGGCTGCCTCAGGAGCAAAAGCAGACATGCACACAATTCTTTGTTGCCCTAGAAAGTATCGCATACATTTGCTATTGTAGGAAAGCATAAAAAAGCTTGCAATCCAAATAAGGCTATGAAGTAGCTCCCAAGGGCAGCATAACTTCTGAAGCAAACTCCTTCTGCAAAGAATCCTGTTATTTATATACCAAGAGCAACAAACATCCATATTTACTTTTGTCTGTACCCGAATTCAACATTTGATTGTTCTTGTCACTGTGGGGCTTGGCGTCTAAAACACTGTAATGACAGGTTATGCAGGGTGAAATAATAAAGAGTGGGTGCATTTTATTCTGTTACTACCAAAGTATTTTGAAAGAAGAGGAAGAGAATTCAAGTAAAAGTTTAAAAATAGAACAGCATGAAGGAGATCAGTATACATGTGCATAAAAGTGTTCTTGGAAGACCTGGAATATGGAACATTTCATTAACGTATTCATCAGTACATGGTTGTTGAAATCAGGCCATTTTATGAGGGAGAAAATGTTGAAGCGTCTGACCTAAGGATTCAACTCCATGCTGAAATATGACAAAACCCTCTACTGAATCTCAGAATCTCAAACTCTGGTATTTCCTTGAAAAATCCAGAGCTTCCCAAACAAAATCAAAGAAGAGGACGGAGCTTTAAAGTCTTACTAAAGACAGGGCTGAGTGGAAACCAATAAAATATCTAGAGTGGGGTTAAAGTCTGTATTGGATCTGATTAAATCTAACTTTTATATTTTCTTTTTATATTCATCATATTTTATTTTCAACCTATCTTGGATAAAGCAGGAAAATAGGTCTGATAGTCATAAGGATATCCCTACACTTCAGCTTTAAGAAGTTGTTAGGTTTGGCCGGGCGTGGTGGCTCACGCCTGTAATCCCAGCACGTTGGGAGGCCGAGGTGGGTGGATCACGAGGTCAGGAGAGCGAGACCACGGTGAAATCCCGTCTCTACTAAAAATATAAAAAATTAGCCAGGAATGGTAGCGGGTACCTGTAGTCCCAGCTACTCGGGAGGCTGAGGCAGGAGAATGGCGTGAACCCGGGAGGCGGAGCTTTCAGTGAGCCGAGATCGTGCCACTGCACTCCAGCCTAGGCAACAGAGCGAGACTTCGTCTCAAAAAAAAAAAAAAAAAAAAGGTTCTTAGGTTTGTGAGGACTTGTAATAAAACTCCTTGATGAATTAATTAAAAGATGTGGAATATATGTAATAGAGGTGATTTTTTTTTTTCATATTGTCTTAATTTGGGTTGTTCCACAAGTAAGCCTTGAGAAAGCATTCTAACACTTTATTGAGGAAGTAACCCCAGGAAATACCTAGGAGAGGAGAAATGAGACAGGGAAGGGAAAGAATTCTGTGAAAAGTGTGTTTTCAAAAGTGAGTTGCCATTATGGACAACTGGTGCTCAATCCTGCTGGGGAACTCTAGGAGACATTGTAGAACATGCCCCTGAATTGTCCCAAGCAAAAGGCAAGAAAGCTGGTGTAACCAGTAGCTCTTTTTGTGCCATCAGTTAAAAACTGCTCCCAGAATCATGAACTGTTTGACACTACTGACTTGCCCTGCACTAGGGCTAGGTGTGTTCCTAGAGTAAGATAAAAGCCCTCTGGGTAATAAGTAACAGATGTTTGCAGTAAGGGGCCTTTGCTGTGTAGAGAGAGAACATGCCTTAGTTCAGCACTGTCCAAAAAATTTAATGTGAGCCACTAACATGAGCTACATACGTTGTTTTAATTTTTTCAGGAGCCAATTTAGATGTAAAAAGACACAAGAGAAATTAATTTTAATAATATATTTCTTAACCCAGTACATCCCAAATATCATTTTCACATGTAGACAATGTAAAAAGTGTTAATGAGGTATTTTACTTTTGTCCCAGAACTTTGAGATTTGGTGTGTATTTTACAACACATTTCATATTTCAACAGACTAGCCACTTTTCAAGTGCTCAACAGCTGCCAAGATAGGAGGTGGGGATATGTGGCTACTGTGTCAAACAGTGCAGTTGTAGGGGAGTGCACCTGTGCTTGCTTTGCTATTTACTGGATTTGGGGCATGTGTCCCAATTACCCTCTGGGCTACCCTGAAGTCCAGCTCCACCAATGCATCAGAGAACCAGATATGTAGATACATTTTTTGGCTCAACCAATGCTTTACTTTCTCAACTAGATTGTGCTCCACTCATTTCTGAAGACACAAAACCTGGAAGATGTTATCTTCCACATATTTTATAGAATATTAACATTAGTATTTTGAAAACTGACATTTTCAGTGTCTTCACAAATGCATTGCTGCTGTTTTTATTAGTATAAGTTTGGGATTTAGTTAGCACAAATTCGGTCCTCACTTACTCTCTTTGTTTCTCCCTTCACCCACCAAATACTTATTGAACACTTCCTGTGGGCCAGCACAGGCCCTGTGGCCCCTCAGTGATGAAACAAAACCCTGTCTTCATGGAGCTATGTTTCTGTGATGGGGAAGGCAGACAGTAAACAGAATACCATATCCCTATATAAGAGTCATGAAGAACAAGTTCTTGGCAAATTGTTTCTGCAATGGGTTGCCAGGCTTTCTGCAATGGGTTGCCATCTTACTTTAATCAAATGCCATATGGAAAAACAAATAAGTTGGATAGTGGTTATTAGTTTTAAAAGAGGATTTCTCACTTTTTGGTACGTTTCATCTCAGGGTTCCTTTCATGAGAGCCTTGATTTGGATTCTTGCTTTGAACTCATTTACAGGAGACTTTTTAGGAACTGAACTGAATTATAAAATGAGTTGAACTATGTCTGGTTGAGAGGGTTGTGTATACACACTGCCGTATTTTGCATCTCTGCATGCCTAATTTAAGGGCAGCTCACACCTCTTCCCCACAGGCTGTCAGATGCATGGCTGAATCATGGTTTGTGTCATCTTCATGGCGTAAACTTTACAGACCTTTGAAAACTAGCTGCCAGCAGGGCAGGTCAAAGACTGTGTCTTTGCGTATCTCCAGTGGAACCCTATGAGGCATTTATTTGAGTTGCTAATGTGAATGAGGCTGTGATCTCTCTATTAATTAAGTCTGTTTTATTCATTGGGTGAAATGTGAAAGCATTTAATAATTTAAAGACTTGATGTTTTCAAAGCAGACTTTTGAGGTTCAAGACACTAAAAAAAGGTTAACTTGAAGCAATGGCACTTGCAAAGATTTTACTGCAGCTGATTGCACATGCAGGATATTTCTGGAGTCATATATTATGCCAGAAAGATTCTTTCAGGAGGATTTAACTGCCTGAGTATAATAAGTAGAGTGTTTTATTACATAATAATTGCCTTTAATGGGTATGGGTATTTCATTTGGCTATTGAAATCATGCTAATGTAACTGTAATTGAAAAGATTACATTTACTTTTTAAACATCTTTGTTAACACATCAGATTGGGTCAGCTGATGCAGTCCTTAAAATCATATGTTTTATTTTCACAGATTTAATTTTCTGGGATATATTGCCTCTTGAAACTTTTTAAGACATTTCCCGATAGACAAAGGTAGTTGAGTTCCTTTCTATATAACGTATTGAAGCTGCCTTTGCAAAAATTTCAACAGGGAGAAAATTGTGACAGTGAAAGAAATCTGACCTAACCAACTCCATCTTGTTTCTAACCTCCAAACTGTCCTTGTTCATTCCTGGACACGGGCCTAACTTTGGGAGGAACTTAGTTTATAGTTTAACTTTGAAACAAAGATGATAATAACCCTTTTCTAAAACAAGCCTCCTTCTTGCCTATGAACCAGACTGCCTTTGTAGGACTCGTAAATTAACCACAAGATTATAAATTATGGTTTAGGAGTCATGAAGCTAGAGGCCACAAGATTCTAAACCTCCCCAGTTGCTCCTAGGGATAACACGTCTCTATCGTCAAACCTAAGACTGGTGCTCAAGATATTTTTCAGACCTTGCACTCAATGGATCACCTGGCACCACCCAAATCAGTAAACTAGTTCATCTGGTCCTGTGGCCCCACCCAGGAATGGACTCAACGGAAGAGGACAGCTTTGATGCCCTATAATTTCATCTCCAACCCAACCAGTCATCGCTTCCCACTCCCTGGCCCCCTACCCACCAAATCATCCTCAAGAAACCCCAGTCTCCAAATTTTGGGGGAAACCGATTTGAGTAACAGTAAGGTGAATTAAACTTTTTCTCTATTGCAATTCCCCTGTCTTGATAAATCCAGGGTTGTATTAATATCTGGGCAGCAGGCAAAATGAACTCATTGGGCAGTTACATTATTTCCTGGTTTTCAATGATTGCCAAAAAAGAAAAAAACTGATGCTGACTGTCTTAAGCAAAAATAAACTTTCTGGAAAGCTGTGGGACCAAGAGAATTGATCAGATCCTTGAGTACCAAACTTTGCAAAAAGGCATCTTAGGTAGGAGCCCCTAGATGCAGACCTGAGATGGAGATTCTTTGTGCAAATGACTTACTGAGGGAATGCTCTCTGGAGAAAGCTGTAAAGGAGTGAGGGAAGCTGGATAGGCAGGAGGAGAAGCCAAGCACAAAATAAGGGTTCAGGTGAAGTCTAGCCTCAGCTGGATCCATGGGGCACACTGGAGCTTAAATAATAACATCAGAGAATTGTTTCACCGTGAGGCTAAGGGCAGCCTTGGTTTGCTCCTGTGTCAGTCAGTCACTGGCTGTGTACTGCCCCTGGGTGGAACATAACCTGCAGGTAGCAGTATGCACATACAGTGGCTTACTGGGGCTGTGAGGGCAGGGGTGAGGGAACCAGATTTGTAGCACTTGCCAATTTCCATGGTGTAAATACTCCCACCTTGGCCTATTTCAAGCTACAAATGTGAAGTTACTAAATGTGGAGTTGGGAAGAAGTGTGCACAATACACTCTTGAGAGCCAGTCTGAGCTGGATTTAGCAAATCACTTCTCCTAGGCATCTCCTAGAGATGGGGTTCTTTTCTGATAAGGGCAGTTCTTTGGAGTATGGGGGCAACTGTAAGGTTTTAGCAGCCAACACTCACAGCAGCTGGGGATGGGTGCACTGGGCCACTAAGGAAGATCCAGGAAATTGTGAGGGACTCACTTGTCCTCAGGGATCGTGGTGAACCTCACACAGTAGCAGCAACTCCCACAGCTGCTGGCCTCCTCCTTTGTTATCTGTTAACTGCTCTTGCATCACTCACTCAAAATTCAAAATTCAAAGTCTTGAAACAAGGGCAAATTTGATTCTGCCTAATGTACCCTCTGGTTGTACCAGGAAAATCTGAGGGAAGATTTGATCCATTGTGCTTCATGTTAGAAGGCAAGCACTAACTCCCACCAAAATGACATAAAATGAGGAGAATGGTGATTCCCAAAAGGGAGACTGGGAACTCTTACTGATGGGAAGTGGAGGCTGCATAGCATCAATAGCAAATATTTACTCCATATGGATAGAGGTTGGCAGAATTGGAACAAAAGGAACGAACATTTATTGAGGTTTTTTGTTTGTTTTTGCTTTTTGAGACAGGGTCTCCCTCTGTCACCCCGGCTGGAGTGCAGCAGCAGGATCATAGCTCACTGCAGCCTTGAACTCCTGGGCTTACAGGATCCTCCTGCTTCAGCCTCCTGAGTAGCTGGAACTACAGGCATATGCCCTCATGCCTGACTAAGTTTTTAGTTTTTTATCGATGGGGGAGTCTCACTTTGTTGCCCAGACTGGTCTCAAACTCCTGGACTCAAGCCATCCTCCTGCCTCAGCCTCCCAAATTCTGGGATTAAATGCATAAGCCACCATGCCCAGCTTGGGTATTTTTTTTTTACTTCAACATCAATACTACTTCTTTTCCAGCAACTGGTTAGCTATTCCATATTCTGTGGCAGAAATGTTGTTTGCTTCCCCACCACACTTTCTTCCAAAACTTCCTCCTTGATGGCAGAATCCTGATAACTAACATTAAAAAAGTTAAAACGCTAGCTATTGATTTTTCCAGCACCCTTTCCACACAGAGCACAGGCACATGACTCAATTCTGACCATGGGTCCTGAGGGGAGGTCTTTTGGGAAGTACGTGTTCTAGGACAGATTTATCTCCCTTATGAAAAGAGAGACACGGATAAAGGGAAAGTCCAACCTCTTTTCTTCCTGCTTTGAGTGATGTCATGTTAGAGCATGATGCTTGGAGTTGTGGCAGCTATCTTGCGATAATGAGAAAAAACCCAAAGAAATCACAGAAAAGCTGACTTGTAGCCCTGACACTGTTTTGTTAGTTTAACTCTGAAACCTCATCTTTTTTGGTGTTATTGTTCCATGAAATCTTAAAAACTTCTATTGTTTACTTTTTTGAATTGGGGGCTCAGTTACTTGATATACTTATTCTATATCATTTACTTTTCACAATATCCTGGGAGGGATATATTTTTATTTTTCTTTCACATATGTGAAAAGTGAGGCAAAATCATTAAGTAACTTGACTGAGGTCTGTAAGACATTCAAACTTTTGTCTGACTCCAAAGTCTACACCAAGCGGGTTTTCTAAATATCAATAACACTTCACATTTACCATGTTCTGTATGATGCTGTCCTCTGTCAGTTCTTTTTTCTGCTTTGATTCTACTGACATCCAATCAGTTACTGCGGTGAAACCTGAGTTATTCAGAAGTTATTCTCATGGAGCTACCAGGCTAGAGGTAAGGATTACATCCTGTTAGCAATAAAACCATCTCGGAAAGTAGGGAAACAACCAATGAATGTCAAATTCCATTAGAAGAGTTCTAAACGAGAGTGGAGCGGCCACTCCCAACTCGAGCTCTGATTAGCTGTGACCCAGGTGGGAGAAAGGCTGATTCATGGATGAGAGTTTCAGGTTCTAGTGTGGCATGGTCTTCACTGCTCAGTACTTCTCGGTGTTCTTGAAGAAACGGTTACGGTGAGGAAGTTTTGGTACTTGATGAGAAAGTTCTCACTTTTATAGAAAATTCAGTGCTCCAGAATGGCAAAGTAATTACTCAGTGACGCCAGCATTTGGAAGGTTTCTTGTACCTGAACACAAATTCTGTAATTGCCACCTTCTCCTCTGAGTTTTGCTCTTGGTTATGTTTTCATTGCAGACTTAAACATTTCTCTTTTCTTTTCTACAATAGTCCAGATTATTTAGGTAGAAAGCAGAGCAGCAGTTACTCCCTCTGAGCACATGCCCAAATATGGTATTAAAACAACTTTAGATAACATCGGTGATATGACAGTTGTTAACATGAAAATGAAAAGACATTGGAAAAGGCATTGTCAAGCACATGACTGAAACATCTGGGGCTAGAGTTTGAGTCACACGGAGAAGATATTCAAAGGAGAGTGTGATTTTTATGTGCCCACTCCCCCACGAGCAGAGGGTACAGTAGTGTCCCCTCTCACCCCCTGCATCCTAAGATTAGAATGTGGCTCCTTTTTCTTCATGCCCTTTCTTTCTGCCTTTCTTTGGGAAAGTTGGCAAGAATCTAACTTTTCCTCAATTCCTTTTTGTTTATTTCATGGGATTAAACTAATACTGATACTCAGTTTAGACTGAGACCTAGACTAGAGTGAGACTTTGAGATTTAACTTTGGAATTTTCCTTGGCTTTATGTTGTATCCCATGTAAATTATTGATGCATGGGAAAGGTAAAAGACTATGAGCCTATCTACTTTCTAGGCATTATGCTAGGGGGAATGTGGTGGTGGGGGACCCTAATAAACACAGGGTTCTTCCTTTGTGGATATGCAATGTCCGAGTTGGGACATTCATTGATTCTATACTATTTTTAGAGATGAGTAAATTATGTTGCAGGGAAAGGAAGTGAGCTGGTCAAGGGCACGTTATGGCCCAAGTGCTTGTCTCTCTGGTCTTCTTCCAGTGTTCTTTCTCCTGCAACAGTCTACAGATGAGCACCTACTTGGGATCATGTTTTCAGTAGGCTTTGACAAAATATAAGAAATATATTTTGCTCTTCGTTAGTTTTTTGATTAGGATTTCCCTTGATGGGGTATCACATTTCATACAATGGTGGGATTAGGAGAGGAACATGAGTATGAGTGAGCGTGTGTGTATGTACAATGTCCTTGCTTGGTAACATAAGAAGTTAAAACTGTATGTTAATTGGCCCCAAGAATTAAGAAAAAAATACTCCTCTGTGAAACTCTATATACACTCCTGCGTTCTTACTTGGCATTATCAATGTGACACTTAAATAATAGGAATTTATCATAAAGTTCATTGTCAGAAGTCTTAATATAGACCCAACCTCAAACAATACATTACACTATATGCTCAAGTAGCATGGCCTTTTTCTGATGATAATAAATCTTAACCAAGAAAACAAATGCAAACTTTCTTAAGTAGGGTATTGCACTTTTATAAGTTATATAGAGTAAACATACTTGATTCTTTACTTTCCCGTTGTGACAATAGATTATTGCTATGTAACACACAACTTCAAAATTTAGCAATTTAAAACAACAAGCATTTATGTCGCTTATTGGTCTGCAGGTTGTCTGGGGAATTATTGTGCATCTAGGCTAAGCTGGGTTGTTGCCAGCTGGTTGGCTCATGTGTGTGAGGTCCGCTGGAGATCAGCTTGGAGTTGGCTGGTCTGGCTTGCCCTCTTCTCAGATGGCTAGAACTTCTGGGATAACTGAGGTCATTTTCTATGTAGTCTGTCATATTGCAGAAGGCTTGTTCTCATGCCAGTGACAGGGTTCCAAGCAAGAGTGGAAGCTGCAAGGCTTCTTGAAGCCTAGCCTCAGAACTTTTGGGGTGCTTCTGCCTCCTTCGATTGGTCAAAGCAAGTCACATATCCAAGCCCAGATTCAAGTCATGGGGACAACAGCTCCACCTCTTGATGGGAGGGGTTGTGAGGTCACATTGGAAGGGCTTGGATACAAGGAGGGATGGCAAAATGTGGTCATTTTTGCAGTCTGCCTCATGCTGATTTCCTTTGTTAAATCAGTAATTCTTACATGTTTTATCATTCAATTTCCTTAGTCTTATTTTTAAATGTTTTTAATTGATAAGTACATATTTATGGGCCATGTGTGATATTTGATGCATGTATACAATGTGTAATGATCAAATCAGAGTAATAGGATATATACCACTTCAAAAATTTATCATATCATTAAATTTTTTAAAACATTCATCTACCTCTTACCGCTGCTAATCCAAGCTACCATTATCTCTCCCCTGCGAGACTACAGTAACTCGGTAACTTATCTCCCCACTTCCACTCTTGGCCATCCCTAATCTGTTCTTCACACAGCAGGCATGATGATCTTTTGAAAATATAAAAAAGTTTTTTCTTCTTGCTCTTAGAATAAATCTATGCTCCTTTCTGAGGCCTAAGAGTTGCCATAGTGATCTGCCCCTTGACCAGCTCTAGCTGGTATTACCTGTGTCCTTAGAAGTCCTGGAACCTAACGAGCCCCTTCTGTTTCAAGGACTTTGTGATTGCTCGACCCTGCCTCTGGCATGTGCCTTCTGCAACTTTTCATATGATTTATTTCTTTTCCTACAACCAGATCTTCCTGAGCCACCTATGTCGAACAGAACTCCCCTGATTACTTTCCACAGTGTAGCTTTGTATACTTCCTTCACAATACTGTTCAGTTTGTCAATTGGCATGTTTATTGCCAGTCTCTTCCACCAGACATGTGCTTCATCAAATCAAACACAATATCTATCTCAAGAGGTTTGGTCATTTACCAAAAACAAACAAACAAACAAACAAACAAACCAGCATCTGATTATGCACATCATTGCACACATTAGTTGCTAAGTAAATGTTTGTTGATGTCTTACAGAGCAGACTCCCTACATGAAATTTTTACTAAAAACAAAACAGGAATCCTTGTAAGCTTTCCTTTTAAAATGGGTTTTTTATTTCCACATTTTCATAGCAACATCATAAGTATTGATCATGACAAATGGTCTTTTGTTCTGGAAATAGAATTGGTATGGTCCAAGGAGTTAAAGGCAGATGTCTTTGATGCTGTGTATATAGTGATGACGCTTACAAAAGAAATGTATTCGTTCATTGCTTACTTGATACAACATAAGCAAACATTTTCAGAAAGGGGTCTTTGCTAGAAAAAGGCCTCAGTGTTCAGAGCCTCATTTTCCAAATGGAGAAGAAAGTACTGTAAAATTGAATTTTTTTCATGCTTCAGAGAGAAATGAAATCTCTCCATCATGAAAAATGGGTATCAGGTGCTTTGGATTTCCTTTTATCAGCTGCTAATCGGAAGAGATGAGGAGAGAGAAGCAAGCTAATGAAGAAACCAGTCGTTTCAAAGACAGTTGTATCGTAGGAATCTTTGTGATTGTTAATTAGATGATGGCCTTGGGAAATATATTGTGAGGGAGAGAAATGGAGGAGGAAGTTGAATATTGCAAAGCCTCTCCTGAGATGGAAAACATCTGAACGTGTTTGTGCTAAAATGTTTTGAGTCATAAGAACTACATTTTGAATAAGACATAGTGTTTTGAAGACGCTAGAGGACCCTTTACCTCATGGGTTCTGTATACATTAGTAATGATTTATATCTATACAGTAGTAATTATTCATGTAATCTCTTAGCATGAGTAATTTGGAAACACGTTGCAGTGCACATTTGTAATTTTGGGAAGCTACCAAATATCTGCAATCCCTTTTCTAGCTGGGAGAACTCCTTGTTTTGGGAGTCTGCAGAAGCCAAAAATGCCCTACACTGTCAAATTTCTTTGTAGCTAGGGCACAGACATGTGGCCTGCTCTTGGGAAATCAGATAAACCTACTCTAGACTATGTTCTAAAGAAGTGGAGCAGGAGAGAATCCATTTTATTGCTGGAGGTGGTATCAACTGGGACCATAGGGATGGTAGGAACTACGATGAGTACTGATGGTGGTTATGGTGTAACCATGCTATTGTGCTATTGTGGCCCTTAATAGCACATATGTATCCTCATTGGGCAGGTTGGGGTGGAATTCTAGTCATAGAATCTACTGCTGCTGTAGCTTCTTTCGATCCTTCCTGGTTCTTTAGGCAACACAGTGAGCTATCGGTTATCCTTTCAATAAGTTCCATAAATTACTTTATTCTTCCAGAAAGCAAGGTAACTTTTGGTTGCTTATACATAAGAACCATGACTAACTCACTCCAATGGAAAATGCTAACCATTTTTGAGTACCATATAATGAGTAGTTGTATTTCATCAAATACATAGTGCTTTATACAGTTATGTTACCCAGCACCACCCAAATATTGAGAGGATTTATTTAGAAGAATTTAAAAGTTTTGCTGCATTGGCTTTCCAATTCTTCTTTTACTAATTTTAAAAATTATTACCATAATTTTAAAATTAGAGCATCCTTCGTCAACGTTATGCTTCATGCTGTCTGTTTAAAACAATGTCACTATTATCTTAAGACAGAGTTTTGTTAAATAGAATTAGACTATTTAACAATATTTCTGCTGAGTCTGATCATACTCCTTGCATGTGTTAGGAGGTGTCAGGGAGGCAAACATTTGCTGCCACCAAGAGAGTAGTAATTTCCCTCTGGTAGAATGTTTAGACCATACATGTGAAAGGGTGGTGCACTCAATAACTGAAGATCTATGTGGCTCAACAACAATTTGTTTACTTAAAATATTTTATTGGATATTTACTAAACAGCCAGAAGCTATAAAACACTGAGAAGTCAGAACTGAATAATGCTTGGAAAATTCTTCTTTATGTAATGCAGCTTTTAAGAACTGATAACGTAGGGCAGTGATGCTCAAACTCTGGTCTGAGGACGTGTGCGATCTGCAAAGTGAGTGTTACTGGTCAGCAAGGAGATATGGAACTTGGGCCACCATGTAAATCATCCAACACCCTGTCTAGCCCAGCTACACTGTAGTCCAGCTGATGCTTCTGTCACATAAGACTTCCTTGATGAAGGAAGCAATGAATTGATTTACATCCTTGTGCAGATTCCTTATCTTGTCATGGATCAGAACAAACAGTTTGTGTATTGGCTACTTTGAGTAGCAATAATTTAGTGGGTAATAAATATTATAAAAGGCACGAAATAACTATAATTACATCAATCTATGGAGCAGCAATAATATGACTTCCCATTAACATTCATTTCAAAACAAGCATTTAAATTAGTACTTATTTCAGAACCCTCATTTATTATCCTTTGCTTTCCATGAGTGAACCCTGGACAGGTGCTATGTACAAAACAGTTTTCTGTATTTTGTCAGATCTAAAATAATCATTGTCACCAGGATTTTTCAGCCTCATAAGTGGGAAAAGGCATAAAACCAATTGTATACATTCAAATATCAGGTATGTCTTATAAGAATTATAGATTATTAGAAAGTTCTGTGTCTATATTATTTTAAATGAATACTAGATAAGTTGAAGTTATATTTTTATTTGAATTGTGTATGTGAGTTGGTAGCTCTCAATGGATATTTCAAAAATTAATTACTGCCAAGTGAGAACTAGTAAGTATTTGAAATAATAATGCCAATGATAATAATGATAGTAAAGTAAGATGTTGTGTTTTCTTGTGCAAAGCTATGGGGTTATTTCTTTATTGTTTTCATATTTTCATCCAAATAAAGCACCATATCTAAGAAACTAAAATATGTTTTCAATCACAATAAATTTAAACTAAAGATAGCCAAACTAACCTGCAGTAATGGAGGCCAGAAGAGGAGTTAAGTTTGGAGGATACTGGCAGGAACAGGGCACGAGAGAAAGTTCTGGGGTGCTGGAAATGTTCTAGGGTTGTGCTGTTCAACATGGCAGCCACTAGCCACTGTGGCTATTTGAAATTAAATTAATTAAATAAGTTTCTCTGTCACATTAATGAGATTTTAAGTGCTCATAACACTGTGGCTAATGGCTAGTGAATTAGACAGCATATAATTATGATTTTTTATGGAACATTTCCAGCATTGCAGAAAATTCTATTGGATGGCATGGCTTTAGATCTTGGTCTGAGTTGTTGTTACGTGGGTGTCCAAATATGCCAATATTCATTGAGCCATATACTTAAGAATTGTGCATTTTACTGTAGTATGTTATATGTATTATAGTAAGCCATATGTCAATTTGAAGAGTACATTTTTAAAAAGTTAGAGATTTGGTACTGTTGGCCTTTCTGGTTCAGCTCAAGAAATGTCTGTGTGGTTCCTGGACAAGAAAGTCTGGGCAGGGATGTAGGTGATAGAGAAAAGAAGCGTTCCAAGACCTGCACCACCATGATGCAGGTGGCCTTCGATGGGAAAGCGCCTTAAGGGGTAGGTGTCCAGGATGTGTGGGGCAGGGCAGGGGTATGGCTGTATGAAGTCTATCAGCCACAAGGGGAGTGTCTGGGAAATTTCTCCTTTGGATACCAAATAAAAGGCTACCTCAGTCTTTAGAAGATCATTACCAGGTAAGAGAAGATTTTATTCTCTATATGGGAGATGAGAAAGTTTTGGGGACATTTTTTATTAACATTGAGTTTTCTCTGAGTCATTTTTTAAAACTTTCTTCTCTTTGCTGCAGATCCTCTCTTGATTTTTAGGGGAGAAAAAGCTGAGGCCACAAGTACTGAGAAAACAGTGTATATTCCACCAAACTGGATTCATGTTTCTCTTTTGCTTTTAGTTGTTACATTGGCATTCCCCCTTCTTTTATTATCTCATTTTTCTTTTTAGATTTAGAGGATTTAGGCAGAATTAACTCTCTTTTCTGTTCTTCATTCATTTAAAGCTTTACTACATAAAATGTAATCCATGGAGTGGCAGCATTGGTATCACCAAAAGCATGTTAAAATGCAGATTTTTGGGTCCTACACCAGACCTACAAAGCTAGAACCTGCATTTCAACAAGACATCCATGTATACATTATAGGTAAAGAGGCACTAGTGTAGAAGTGTAAGATCAATGCATGAAAATTATACAGAGTACCCAGAATATCGCAATACTAATAAATTAGGTTAATCATTTTGTAACCCATTCATTAGGCAAGATGAGTTATAGATATTAAATTGATCACCTATTATTTGCTTAATTTAATAGCTGTAAAGGAATTTTTCCTTTTTGTGGCACTTCTCATTTCACAAACTGAGTCACCAATGTCACGGTTCTACAAGCTTGTTCTAAGAGGATGAACTGTGACACTGGTGATATGTCGAATGTATTTCATACATTAAAAGCAAAAATTGCTTTTTGATATGGTGTCACGGCAAAAAAAATGACATAAAAAAGATAAGTGCACCATTTTCAGCTTTTGATTAAATGATGGCAATTTAGTAAGAAATAACTTGATACTGACAACTTTCAATTAATGGCTAAGATTGAAAAAAGAAAAAGAATGAATGAGTGCCAATGTCAGGTAATAAATATCACTTATAGTTAGCTTTGTAATGTATGTTCTGTTTACTTTTGACTGGGGATGGCTTCATCTCAAATCAAATACTAAGAACGTACTCTGAAAATGGGACTTGGAAAGAGTGAAGTGTCTGTCTACTATCCTCTCTCTATCCCCATTCTCCTGCTGTTAAAACTTTTTCAGCAGTTTATACCATGGACAACCTAAACCACTCATTTCCCAAGATGCCTCTCAGTATAGTTTAAATGAGCTGATTTTGCTGAAACCACAGAGCAGGAACCAAATCACAGTAGCATGAAAAACAAAACTTGAAATTTGAGAGTGATGTGGAAACAAAACAAGAACCAATGCTGAGTGCTGTGGGTGTGTCAACCATTACCCCAAAGGCAAGAGGAGACAGGCAGAAGTCACAGTATGCGTAACCTTGAGCTGGTGTGGCACATCTTTTAAGCTGGTGGTTGACCACACACATGTCATTCATGTGAAGTTCTGCCGTGATGCTGTGTTTCTTCAGGGAGATAATCTTAAGGGTCTGCCAATTTTCTATTCAATCCACAATCCCCCATTTAGTCAACCATTGCTGATGTTTATTCCAAACTCTTACTTTGTTAATATTTTAACTCATTTATCCACTTACTAAACTTATTTTAAAGGTCTATGAAGACTGGGAATGCCAATGTCATGAGAAAAGTCTTTGTTGATAATGAGCTTAAATGGTCTAGCTCTTACATTAGGAGCACAAGCCAGTTTTGCCAGTTGAGTGAGCTATTAGGCATAAATTATTTGTTCTAGAAGAAGCCATATTGCTTTCTTGGGTTTTTGTTCATGTTTAATGAACTGATATTGCAGGGTTTTATATTAGTCTTTAGGCTTTGTATTCATTTCCTGTGACCACTGTAACCAATTACCTCAAACATGGTGGCTTAAAACAGTTGACATCTATTCTCTCACTCTGGGGGTCAGAAATCTGAAGTCGTTATCATGACCTAAAAATAAGGTATCTACAGGGGTTCACTTTCTCCAGAGGCCATAAGGGACCATCTGTTCCTTGCTTCTTCCAGCTTCTGGTGGATTCCAGCATTCTTTGACTTGTGGCCACATGCTGCTGTCTTCAAGACCAGCATCTTCAAATCCCTCTCTTCACATTGCTATCTTCTGTGTGTGTCATTTCGCTCTGTCTCTCTGTTGTACAGACACATGTGATGGTATTTAGGGTGTACCTGGATAATCCAGGATTATCTCCCCATCTAAAGATCCTGAGCTTAATCACACTCACAAAGTTTTTGCCATGTAAGGTAAAACTTATGCGTTCTAGGAATAAGGAAGTGGATATCTTTTGAGAGGCAATTTTTCAGCTCACCACAGACTTCAAGGAATTAGGGTATTTCCTTTGAAATTTTTACTTATTCTTTAAGAATAGATATTGTGACTAGCACATTGTTGCTCCACAAAGCATCATGGACCCTACCCAACATTGAAATGTCACTGATAACTAGCAAAAAAATGTGAGCAAATCATAAGCACAATCTCAGTATTCCAACGTCTATTTCTGAAGGGGCCTTGCACCTCTGATGCACTTCCTAAAGCTCCCCTTTTCTGCACTGGGATGCATTTTGGTTTAGGAGTCACTGACAGGCATTACCTAAGAGTCTGATACAAGTTAGTTCAGATTAAGTTATTTAGATTTAGGGCTTCTCAAGGTTGTTTGTTTTTTTTGTTTGTTTTGTTTTGTTTTTGGCTTGTTTGCTTGTTTTGAGACAGGGTCTTGCTCTGTCCATCACCCAGACTGGAGTGTGGTGGCATAATAATGGCTCACTTCAGATTCAACCTCCTGGGCTCAAGTGATTCTCCCACCTCAGCCTCCCAGGTAGCTTGGGCCACAGGTGTTCAAGACTACGCCTGGCTAATATGTTTTTTATTATTTTTGTAGAATCGAGGTCTCCCTGTGTTGCCCAGGCTGGTCTCAAACTCCTGGGCTCAAGCGATCCTCCTGCCTCAACTTCTCAAGGTGCTGGGATAACAGGCATTAGCCACCATGCCTGGCCAGTTTTTTATACTTTGTTAGTCACACAGGTAGGGAGTCTGCATGAATAAAGTCCATTCTCCAGCAGACTATGTCTCATAAATTCCAGCTAATTGCCTGAAGCAATCAAGGCAGACCAGGAATAACCTGCTAAAACCTTAGAGAAGTTTCTGGGTTTATCATCCTGTTAGTAAACTGCATCACAGTATTTACAAGGAGATCTTGTCTTGTCCAGGTCAATGCTTCCTCAAGGACATCCCAAGGAGGAAGAACAAGTGACAGATCCACTGTTAATTCTTTTTCCTACATGTTAATTATGTTTTAGGCATGTTAGAGGAATGTTTGCTTATGAGTCTACCCAGACATTCGTGGCACTTTTGAAACCTTACCATTTGGAGATCAAGTATGTAGATAAATCCAGATAACCAAATTTTTTTAAGTCCATCCTTAAATGATAAAGAGGGAGTTTTCTGCAACAGGAGTATAGGGCAAACAGCAGAAATGAAAGAGGACTATGTAACAGCAAAGGTTGTGAGTGTAATGTCTGCAGTTTGAATGGAAATTGGTATATTTGCTTATAATGAAGATGCCTCAGGGACTTCAGCTAAGAAAGTGATCATCAGTGTGTATAATTTATTTATAGGATATTTAGATGCTTTTATTGCACAAGATTAAAACAATTAAAGCCCACTTCCATCTGATTAATGAGAAAGTGACTTTGGTGAAATAATGGGGCTCTTATTTTTATTATGGACAGATCTGCTTCAGTTTCACAGTTAACTTTGTATGGAGACAATAATAAAAGTAAGATGATTCTCTTTCACTTTTTATTTGGCTTTTGCATAGAAGAAGCAGTGTACACTTGGCACCTGATATTTACAGTGCCATCTGTCTGTTGGTTTTCTTGCTGTGCACAGATTCACAGTAACATTGGGGTAGGGGGAGGATCCTTATTTGAATCTTCTCTAAGAAGGTCAGCTCTGTGTGGCACCTGAACGCCCTTGGGTGGTGAGGGTTGGATAACACATGACTATATTCAGCTCTTCCTGCTCTGTGCCTTAAGAAAATCTGTTCACCTTGGGACCATTATTAGCTTCCAACCTCCATTTATATCTTTGTAAGGTGGGGTTTAAAGTAAGGACACAAAGGCAGGATCCCTGAGTAGCTACTTCTAAGGGTAGCCTGATATTTTTCCAAATATTGCTTTCAAGACAGGAAAGAGGGAGGAATTTTTTTTTTCTATGCTAGATCATTGGAATCCTGCTTAGTGTTGCTTGAAGAAGTGCATGTATCAAAGATTCCATGGAAGACCTTGAGAGATCCCCAGGTCTTAACTAAGTTAGTTACCTTATCACTTCCCTAACAAAGACCTTTGCCCTTGGCAACTGTCCTCGTGATAGAGCCTAACATTTTCTGAAGCACGTTAGGGTTTTTAAAGCAGTGTTACAGATGTTGTCACATTTTCTCCTCAGAATGACCCTCTGAAGTAGTCTGGACAGGTATTAATCTTAAATTTATAGATGAGAAAATTGAGGCTAAAAGGGGTCAAGTAGCTTGCCCAAAGTCATATCATTCTTAACCAAGAGAGTGGAGACTTGAGCTCATTCCTCCAAAAGCTTAATCCAAAAGTGTTATTGCTAACCATGCTAGACATACGTAGATTCCTCCTGGGACTGTGTGGATAATGTAACTGAGTGAGATTGGTTGGGATAAGAAAAATAACGGTGGACTCAAGGGTGATCTAAAGGAGTGTGCACAATTTGTTAAGGTATTGGATTGTCTTGTTTCCTTCTTATTTCCTTCCTTCTTGTGTTTCTTCCCTCTTTTCTTTCTTTCTTTCTCTATTCTCTGTAAGCAAATGGAAGCTTTACGGGGTCTCATGGAGCCATAAATTTGTCACTCCTGTCCTTCAACTCTGCAGACAATTTAAAAAGTAAAGGCACAAATCTTGTAAATTATAATTGTCCAGCAGATGACTTTGCATAGATAAGTTTAACTTAGAGGCAATTGGTAGGGTAGAGTTTGACAGTGCATTCTGTGATAGGTACGTCTAAGGTGACAGAGAAACGATTTTGATGGGTCAGTCCATGACCTTGTGTTGGTTCAGTTGCAGAAGGCTGAGCTATATGGCACCTGAGAGACCATCTAGTTAAACCCTTTCATTTTCAAACATTTCAGAGAGCATGGGTGCCCTATCAGTTATCTACTGCTGTAGTCAAGCTGCATAACGAACAACTACAAAACCTCAGAGGCATATTGCTGTAAATGTTTATTGCTCACTGATTTTTGAATCAGCTCTTATGATCTTGGCTTAGCTAGGTTCACTTGCATTTCTGTACTTGGCTGGCTGTTGGGTGATTGAGGCTGGCCTCAGCTGAGAAGACTGGGGCCACTCGAATCTGCTCTGTCTCTCATCTTTCAGCGGGCTAGCCAAGGTATGTTCTCAAGTTGAGGGCAGTGGTGCAAGAGCAGAAGAGAAAACACACAGGTCTCTCAAGATGTAGTCTTAGAGGACAAATACGTTACTCAGTCTGTTGGCCAAAGCAAGTCACATGGGGTAGAGAAATATACCTACCTTTTGGGGAGCCACTCCAATGTTACATGGCAAAAGGTAGAGGTAAAAGGAGGGTGAATGATGGAGGCATTACCAAATCTACAGGTTACCTAGCAGGTTAGGGATAGAAAAAAGACAGAGCCTCTGTTCCACCTCCACACAAATGCCTTTCACATTGTTTCTAGAGAATACCAATTTGTCTTAGACATGGCCCATTCCCCAAATAAACCCCTGGTATTTAGAGCCTTCACAATGCTGCCAGGCTTCCTTGTAATCCTTCACTTGTGCGAGGGCCTTGTTCTCTGCCAGCAGTCACCGAATCCCTGCCAAGGTATTAACACTTAATTAAGGTGTTTGCTGATAAAGTCCAGTAGTGGCTCCAACATTTTTCCACCAAAGAACGCTTTTAATTCCCTTTCCCTATAGACTCCACATTTGGAAATTGCTTTGTACCAGAGTTCTTAATAATTATTTCTCCCTTTAAAATATAAAATATGTGCAACAATGGCCAAATACAGCTTCTGGTTGGCATGAGATACTGAACTGAGCATGAAAAGCTAGACAGAAGCAAAAACTGACTGCTTTAGTGATGACCTGTGTTTTCATGGGTAGATGTCCAAGTTTGATTAGGCCTTTTGACCCTCACTTTTATCTTAACTGATTCCAAATTGAGAATTATGGTGAGAAAATATGCTTGGTTCTTGAGCATTTTCTTGTAACTGGACTTTTCTGAGAACAAAACATTCTTCTCTTCTATCCTTCAGTCAGTTTTGTATACTCTCAAATTATGCTTGGAAAATTATTGATTATTCAAAAAAGATTGATTATTCAGTCACACTCAGGTCACTAATCTGACCCCTGAGAAGAAATTGGGGCAGAGGTACAGGCTCATATCAAAAATTGATATCATTTAGTTTTTGGAAAAGACTATTTAAAAATCAAAATAAAGTATAGCATAAATTAAAAATGGCACTGTCCCTTGGGCAGGTAATTTAGTGTACCTGTTTCTGAATTCCTGGTGATTTGAAATTCAACTTCCATAACATAAACTAAAGATGATGTTAGAAGTGCCAGCAATTTTCAGTTTAGTAATATATTTCACAAACATGAGTTGCACTCCAATGCATGCAAGTTTCTCATTATCTCTGTATAACAAGAGAGATTAAATACAGAGATCATTTTACACAGCTGGAATGTTTGGTCATTTCTATAGCTCTAGTCAAGTAGAGAAGTCAATGAGCACTTAGAAAATGGTTGCAAGCTGTGATTAAAAAAAAAAAAAAAGAAAGAAAGAAAGCAGAGAAAGAACCTGTGTTGATTCAACTGCAGAAAGACAAATTTTTCACTGTGGTGTGGCATCATGATATTTGAGAGACTTTTCATATATTACAGAGTACTGTAAATACTGGATAAAGTACGTGAAGCATTTGTGAGAGGAAGAATAATCCCTGTGTGCTTTTTAAATTTATCATTCACTTATTAAATACAGTAGAGGAGTTAGAGCAGTGGTGTCTAGAAGAACTTTCAGCATTAATAGAAATGTTTATATCTGCACAGACCATACAGTAGCCATTAGCCTCACATGGTTATCAAGCACTCGAAATGTTACCATTGCAACTAAAAAACTGAATGTTTACTCTCCTTAAGAAGAAGAACAACTTTATTGCATTATAACTGACACACACACACACACACACACACAAAACTGCCCATATTTAAAGTATACAATTTGATACATGTTGACGTATGTATACAACCATGAAGTCATCAATTTAATCAAGATAGCAAACATCTCCATCACCCTAAAGTTTTATTACAACCTTTTAAAATTTCTCACTCATGCCTTTTCCTGTCTGCCCAACCTCTGTCCCCAGGAAACCACTGATCCTTTTTCTGATACTGTATGTTAAGTTGCATTTCCTAGAATTTTATATAAATGAAATCATTCATTATGCTTTTTCCTCTGGCTTCCTTAACTCAGCATAATTATGCTAAGGTTCATACATGTTGTAGCATGTGTCAATATTTTATTCTATTTATTGCTAAACAGTACTCTATAGTATGAATATGGCACAAGTTGTTTATACATTCACCTGTTGATGGACATTTGTGTTGTTTCCACTTTTTGGCTATTAAAAACAAGATTATTATAAATGTGTATATAAGCCTTTGTAGGCATATGCTTTCATTTCTCTTGTGTAAATACCTAGACATGAAATGGCTGGATCATATAGTACGCATATGTTTAACATTATTAAAAGCTGCCAAACTGTTTTCCAAAGTGGGTTATACAATTTTCCAGTCCCACTGAGCATGGGTAAGACTTCCAGTTTCTCCACATTGTTTTTTGTTGTTGTTGTTCATTTGTTTTTTGTTTTTTGTTTTATGAGATGGAGTCTCGCTCTCTGTCACCAGGCTAGAGTGCAGTGGTGCAATCTTGGTTCACTGCAACCTTCAGCTCTCAGGTTCAAGCGATTCTCCTGCCTCAGCTTCCCGAGTAGCTGGGACTACAGGCATGTGCCACCACACCAAGCTAATTTTTGCATTTTTGGTGGAGGTGGGGTTTTATCATGTTGGCCAGGATGGTCTCCATCTCTTTACCTCGTGATCCGCCCACCTCGACCACCCAAAGTTCTGGGATTACAGGCCTGAGCCTGTACAGGCCGTGCCCAGCCCTAATTTCTCCACATTCTTACTAAAACTTGGTCTGGTTAATCTTTTTAATGATAGCAATTCTAATGAGAGTATAGTGATACTCTGTTTTGTTTTCATTTTACATTTTCCTAGTGACTAATGATATGGAACATATTTTATGTGTATAGATGTCATCTCTAAATATTCATAAAGGGCTGTTCATTAAAGGCTTTTCAAAATCTTTTGCCTATTTTTTAATTAAGTTGCTTGGTTTTTTTAATTATTACTAATTTCTACTGAAATTAAAACATTTTCTGTCTATTCTATTGGTTATTGAGAGAGCATTAAATATTCAATAATAATTGCATATTTGTCTAGTTCTCCTGACAGTTCTATCAGTTTTTGCTTTATGTATTTTGAAACTCTGTTTTTAGTCATTAAACATTTAGGATTGTTCAGTCTTGATGAATTTTCTCTTTTATTGTTATGAAATTTATCCTTGGTAATATTGTTTGCTCTGAAATCTACATTTTATGATATTAATAAGCATTCCAACTTTCTTTTGGTTAGTTCTAGCCTATCCTTTTCCATTGTTTAATTCAATTTATTTGTGTCTGTCTATACACTGTGTTCCTTATGGGCAGCACAGAGTTGAGTCTTGCTTTTTTATCCAAACTGATATCTCAGTCTTTTAATGGGGTTTATAGACCATTTACATTTAATGTGATTATTGATATGGCTCAGTTTATGTCCATCACCTTGCTATGTCTTTTCTATTTGTTCCATCAGGCTTTTTTGTCTCAAAATATCCTTATTTCACCTTCAATGTTGTAATATGTTTTTGTTGGACATAGAACTCTAGATTGATAGTTTTTTTTTTTCTTTCAGTAAAGATTTATCTATACTGTCTTCCTATTTGCATTGTTTCTAATAAGAAATCTGATGGCAACTTTATTTTTCTCTGTTCATATATTTTCCCCCATTGGCTTCTTCTGAGACTTCCTTATTATCATTGTTTTTGAGCAATATAATTATGATGTGTTATAGTGTCATTTTCTTCATGTTTCTTGTGCTTGGTTGGAGTTGTGAACATAAAATAACATGGAGACCAGACTTCAGAATTCTCTGAACAGACAAAGCCAATTAGGCCACATAAACGAAACTTAAATTATTTCTTGTAAACACCTCTGATCACCATAAACCAAGCTTACGTTGCCTTCTAAAGATGGTATAAGATGAGCACTTTCAACTAATCCTCTGTGATCTTGAAACTTTCATGATAAAACCCATCATTTTAAAGGTTAAAGGTTAAATAACCCATCATTTTAAAGATTTCTTCTGTGCAACTGGGGCAATGCTCAATCTAGGGTAATTATTACCATCTATTTCCACAAGACCTTCCTGAATACTTTACCTAACGTCCATGAAACTTCAGCCTGAAGTTGTGATCTTAAAAGTTGCTTAATCTTTAAAAACTTCCCCATTTTTGCTGTGTAAGCCAGTCTGTAACATCATGCCTCTGAGCTTCCTCTTATGACTGGGCTTGAGGTCACCTAGTTCTTGAACTGTTATTTTACATGTGCAATACACTTTAAAAATTTTTAATTTGATCTGATTTTATTTTTGACAGGATTCACTGGGCTTGTTAAATCCTTAGGTACATTATTTTCATTAAGTTTGGAAATTTATTCAACCAATGTATCTTCAAATGCTTCTTCTGTCCCTTCCTTTGTATCCACTTCATTGGAAAATCCATTGACACGTACATTAGCCCATTTGAAGTTGTTCCACAGGTTGCTCATATGTTGTTCATTTATTTTAGATTATTTTTCTATGTGTTTCATTTTAAATTATTTCTATTGGCCCGGCGCGGTGGCTCATGCCTGTAAACCCAGCGTTTTGGGAGGCTGAGGTGAGTAGATCACCTGAGGTTGGGAGTTCAAGACCAGACTGACCAACATGGAGAAACCCTGTCTCTACTAAAAATATAGAATTAGCCAGGCGTGGTGGCACATGCCTGTAATCCCAGCTACTTGGGAGGCTGAGGCAGGAGAATCACTTGAACCAGGGAGGTGGAGGTTGTGGTGAGCCAAGATCATACCATTGCACTCCAGCCTAGGAAACAAGAGCGAAACTCCATCTCAAAAATATGTATATATACACATATCTATATCTATATCTATATATCTATCTCTCTCTCTCTCTATATATATATATATATAGTTTCTATTGCTATGTCTCAAAGTTGTATTTTTAGTAGAGATGGGTTTTCATCATGTTGACTGGGCTGGTCTTGAACTACTCCTGACCTCAGGTGATCTACCACCTCAGCCTCCCAAAGTGCTGGGATTACAGGCATGAGCCACTGCGCCTGGCCAGTGCTGGTTATTTTTATAGTCCTATAAATATTATTGAGCTTTGTTTTGAGACACAGTTAAGTAATGTGGAAGCCGTTTTTTGTTATTTTTGTTTCTGTTTTTTGTTTTTTTTTTTGGTCTTGCTTGAAGATTTCTTCTGTGCAACTGGGGCAGCGCTCAGTCTAGGGTAATTATTTCCATTTATTTCCTCAAGACCTCCCTGAGTACTTTACCTAACATCCATGAATATTCAGCCTTTCCAGTCTTGCTGATGAAAACAGAAACTGTTACTGGCCTTGTGTGAAGGTTGGCCACTGTAACCTCTAAACGTTTTAGATGGTTCTTTCCTCAGCCTCAAGTAGTTTCCTCACACGCTTGAATTGATCACTACTCAGTTGAATACTTGAGGGAGACATTGTACAAATCTCTGATTCTCTGGAATTTGTATTTTTTCCTTTCTCTCCTGCCTCACTTTCCCCCGACCCCAGTCTCCAGCTCTCTCCTCTGGTATTCCATCTTGAAAACTCCAGCTACTTTTGTCTCTTTGGTCTCTTAGCTCAGTCAACAAACCTCAGGGAGCTGATCTTTTTCTGGGTTCCCCCTCCATGCACCACTTCCTGGAAATTCTGTCTTAGGCCTTGATTTTTTTATATGAAAAAATGAAAGTGTCTACAACCAATTGGTAGGGTTATTTTAAAGAATGAGATCTGATCTTTAAAGCACATAGCTAATAAATACTCAATAAATGAAAACCCTTTTCCCATACATAGCATTACGTATTATATATACTTTCCTCAAGAATAATTTTGACAAATGACAGTTCATTCACCTCTTCTGAGTCAGCCACAGGGAAACCTGTTTCTCCCTTTTTTTGTTGTTCTGGGGCTCTTGTAGCCCATAGCATCATCTCTCACCAGTATGGTTGTCCTAGACTGGTTACCTGTCTCTTCCTTCATTTCTGCAAAATACCTCTAATGCTAGGGGAAATATTTGCTAGCTGACTTCATTGAGATTTACAGAGAGTAGTTATTACACACAATGAGAGAAAACTTTTACGTCAGTGTTGGTTATTAACATTTCTGAAAGCATCAGACATTTTTAGCTACAGGGAAATTCTCACTGGCTGTGTGAATTATTAGCAAGTCCTGGGGTTTTTCTCCAACTCCCACCCCCTGGCCTGTGTGTATGTGTTTGTGTGTTTGTGCGTGTGTGTGTGTGCACGCACGTGCATGTGTGTGTCTATCAGTCTTTTTCTCTCTCCTCTTGCTTTCTTCTTATGTCTTTCTGTGTACATATTTCTCTTTTGTTTCTCCTTCTATTCCCTAATGTCATTTTCTGTATCTCTGTCTGTTAGTCTGTCTCTCCCTGTATGTATCCCTTCTCTTATCGTTCCTTTTTTGATTTATTTAATTTACCACTCACCATTACCAAATTCATTTTACTCTTCCATGGAGGCCATCCTAGCTCTTTGACTTTTCCCAAACAGACCTTTGACCTACTTTTGCATATACAGACACTCAATATAGAGCTTCTGGTAAACAAAGACCCAAGCATTTCCCCAGGTTTTCAACTTTCCTAATACAGAAAGCTGTCAACAACTTTGATATTACAGCTTTTCTTTTAGCATATCTGAGATCAACTTCAAGCCCACAGGAGAGTTAACAGGATTAATTCACCTATTACCACAGAAAATCTAATAGAAGCTTCTCCAAGTCACCTTCTTCTCTTTGATGGTCTTTGGAAGGATTTCTACTTCACATTAAAAGGAGAGCATCCTCATGTTAATGATCCAACCTTAGGAAGCCATTTAAAATGTGTTAAAACCAGTATAGGAACTCCCCACACAGATCATTGTGTTTGGGCTTTATTTTTAACTTTTATTTTTACTTTTGTACCACAGCGATATGCTTCTGAGCAGAGAATCAGGTCTGGAGAGATGGGTAGATAACTTCCTGAATTCTTGCCAGTCTTTCAAATGACTAGCCATCATGGCAAGAACGAAGATGAGTAATATTGTTTAAAAAAAGAAAGAAAGAGCCAGGTGAGGTGTCTCACACCTCTAATCCCAGCACTTTGGGAGGCTGAGGCGGGTGGATCACTTGTGGTCGGAAGTTCGAGACCAGTCTGGACAACATGGTGAAACCCAGTCTCTACTAAAAACACGAAAATTAGCTGGGTGTGGTGGCACCTGCTTGTAATCTCAGCTACTTAGGAGGCTGAGGCAGGAGAACTGCTTGAACGCAGAAGGCAGAGGTTGCAGTGAACTGAGATTGCGCCACTGTACTCCAGCCTGGGTGACAGAACAAGACTCTCAAAAGAAAGAAAGAGAGAAAAAGAGAGAGTGAGAGAGAGAAGAAAGAAAGAAAGAAAGAAAGAAAGAAAGAAAGAAAGAAAGAAAGAAAGAAAAAGAAATTGGTAACTATGTGAGGTGCTGAATATGCTAATTAGCTTGATTATGGTAATTAATTCACAATGTATACATAAATTATCAATTATACCTCAATAAAGCTGAATAAAAGTAATGTGTTATCTCATCTCAACGTCAATATTCATGCCTTCAAAGAACTTTTCCCAGTGTATAATTATGTATGCATTTGTTTAATTGATTACAAGCTATCTTCCTCATTAAACTATTACTTCTGTGAGGTCAAAAGACCATGTCTGATTTATGCACAATTCACTATCCAGTCCCTAGCCAGTATCTGCCCTTTTAAACAACTGATACATATTTATTATTGAATCTAGTTGTGAGAAAGTAGGTTCTTCCATACACAAATTAGTGTCTAGTAAAATACAAAGTGTTATCTTTATCAGCTAGTTCCAACAGTATTGGTAAGAGAGAGAAGTTGATGCCTTCTCTGGATTATGCTATTGTTTTGGGATTGTAAATAATCAAAGATGATAATTGGTGTCTCTATGCAAGCACCATTTATTCTCAAATCAGGGAGAATTACAAATCTTAGAGCTAACTGGAAGAAAGCATGTCCAGAAAGAGGTCTTACTATTTTGGGGATTTTGTTCGGGGTACGATTGAAGTGGATGGAGTGAGAGGAAGAGCAAAACAGGAGACGGATACTGACAGACCAACCCAAGATTAGAGAACCCTTGAACTCCCTATAGCCCTTGGGTAGACAGCTGCGTAGGAGAGGGGAAGTGTGTGGGTATGTATGTACCAAGTGGAATTATCAGAGTTATTGGAGGAACCAGATCTACAAGAGAGCTCACATGAGTTTATTTTATCACAAAGACTTGGCAGTAATAATTATGCTAATTTAAACCTGAAAGGACGTATACTAAAATGTCAACAATGTCTTGAGTACTGGGATTCTGAGTGATTTTTTTTCTACTTTGTGCTTTTATGCATTTTCCCAATTTTTTTCTACAATGAACACATGAATAATATAGAATCAGAAAGTTTTAAAAATGTATAACTTTTTCCATTTATGTTTTGTGCAAACTATTTGTTTCATAATCTCCTGGAATGCAAATGAAAATTTACCCTAAAAGCACACACTTTAAGTATTACTGAGTTATCAGGTAATTTGGCAGCCTTAATGCTTGAAATATTTTATTGATGTTAGGGTACTTAAGCTATTAAAATTTTTTTTTTACTTAAACTGTCAGAAGAGTGTGTTTTTTCCATTTTTGACACAGTACTAATTTTTGGCTAGAAATTTTACAGCTTAACATGCCACCTGACCTCTGTACCTTCTATTTGACCTATTGTATCTATAGATCATTTAAATGAGCTCATTTGACTCAAGAGAAAATCCTTACATGTCAATTTTCAATGTAAATGAATTCTGTTCTAAAGACTAATAATTTCATTGGAAGCTGATTATAAAATTGTGCTATTAATTTTGACATTTTATATTCACTTCAGACTTTCTATATTATTATGTTTTATTATCCATGCTGCAGAATATAAATAAATGTGTTTTATTATTTGCTTGGGATTTTAACTAAGGCTTAATGGATTTTATTCTGGCATACTTTAATGTCCCCAAAATTCCTCTACTTGCAAAGTACTTTAGTTACAAATGAGCCAATTTCCATTAACATACTTCCCCTACACTGAAAAGTATCTGCTTTAGAACAGGCATATTTTTAAACTAAAACAAAACCCCAACTAGTTGGTGTCAGCTTTTGTCTTGCTAGTATAATTTCTATCAACATGTTTTAGAAATTTTATTAATCTGTTATATTTGAAATGTCGTTGTTTTCTTCTCTGGTTACTAACATTCCAAAGATCCTTTAACCATCACAGTAAATCACAAAGTTCCTCTAGACTTGAATGCCCAATACAGGAGCCACTAACCACTGTGGCTACTGAGAACTTGAAATGTGGCTACTCCAAATTGAGATGTACTGAAAGCATAAAATGCATACTGGATTTTAAAGGCCTATTATGGAAAAATGAATGAAAATGCCTTACTGATACATGTGGAAATGGTGATATTTTGTTAAAAAAAATACATTATTAAAATTAAACTCAACTCTTTATTTTTCCCTTTTTAATGCAGCTAATGGAAAATTAAAAATTATATTTGTCACTCACATTTGATTATAATGTGATTACAAAATTGTGCTATTAATTTTGACATTTTATATTCACTTCAGACCTTCTATATTATTGTGTTTTATGGTTCACGTTATGTTTCTATTAGACAGTGATACTTTAGAGCTTGTTTCTTCACCAAGGAGACATGCTCAACCAAAATGTGTTGGTGAATGAAGCCCCCAGTCCCTACATACATCAAGCCTTGTCAAGATAATATCCACCTAAGCTTTCTCCCACTGTGTCAGTGTTCACTGAACCTCACTGAAGTTTCTTGCTGAACATGGCAGCACAGGAATTTTCTCCTGTCTGACCTTTGGATTTGCTTTTGAGAAACATTTCCTGTTAACCGTTGGCAAATGTGAATCCCAGGCATTTTTCATTAGATGAGGCTGAGTCCTTACATAATAGATCAAGGGTTAGCACAGCAAACCAGCATACAAGAATTTGAAATCAGCAATCAAGAGCTTAGTGAAACAGAAAATCACTTGCTTGGGCTAACAGTGGTTGCTTGTGTCTGCAATTTAGTGTGTATATGTGTATGCCTTCAATCCACAGGAGTCAGCATGACATGTAAGAACACACCCGTATCATCATAGCTTCTCCAGACTGTTGTCAAGAGTTTTTACCTTTTACAAAGAGTCTTCAGAGCCTGAGACACTTGTAAGCGTGCACATATTCTTGCTTTTTTGTTAAAGGTTTGTGATGCAGAAGAAATTATAAATACCTAAATTGAAAACAAGGGCTTGACATTCTTGAGTTTCTTTTGTAACCGAGATATTGTTTAAAAGCAGAAGGTTCCACAGAAGTGTACTTTTAAAAAGTTTATCTGAAAACATAGCAGTATAGGAACACTAATAAGTTGAAACAGCCTCTTGTCATGGTAATTTTATTGATGAAAGCTGACATTTAGTTTAAAAATAGTAAATATAAAAACATCAATTTGAATTGTACTACTTTTTATTAGAGATATAAACTGTTAATAGCTCTTGAGTATTTTAATTTATAGGTTGTCACTTCTAATATACTTTTAATACATACTTCTAATATATAGTTAATAAAAGTAATCTTAAATCTTTTAAAATCTGCTATTATATAAATAACTAATTAATTATTTTACTATTTTTATTTAATTATTAATAATAATAATTATTAAATACTAATTAATTATTTAGTCTATTTTTATGACTGTTTTTAAGAGAACATGATTTAGCATTTGTTTCAAAATTCTAATTCTCTTTCCTTTTTGAAACAATTCTCTCTTTCTCCTTTTTCTTTTTTTGCTCTATTGCCCAGGCTGGAATGCAATGGTTACAATGGTGTGGTCACAGCTCACTGCAACCTCCACCTCCCACGTTCAAGCATTCCTCCCATCTCAGCCACCAGAGTAGCTGGGACTACTGGCACACACCACCACACCTGGCTAGTGGTATTTTTGTATTTCTTGTAGAGACAGAGTTTTGTCATGTTGGGCATGAGTACAAGAATATTTGAAAAACAAAACAAAACAAAAAAAACCAAAAAACAGCAAATCTACCACAGGTTTCTTCTATCTTTGAGTTCTACCTGAAGTGGGAATGGAAGATGAGTTCTTTCTCACTTCATGGTCCAAGAGGACTGCTGAAGCTCCAGTCATCACATTAATTTACTAGACAAGAATCAGTAGAAGCGGGGAAGGTCAAACAGGGCTCATTTGGCCTGCCGTCTTATTCTAAAGAGCTTTCCCTAAAGTCTCACTAAAACACTTGTGCTTACATTCCATTGACCACCTGTGGGTACGAGAGATACTGAGAAATATGGTCTTTTATATAATACCTCGTGCCTATATAAAAATCAGGGTTCTGATGCTATGGAAGTGGATATTGAGACAATAAGTCAGTATCATACATATTAATCAAAGGTACCAACTTTCAGCTTGCTCTGACTGTTGGCCAGCATTATCAGACATCCTAATTTTTCAAAAGAAACAGAAATTGTTTGTGAAATCTCCTGTATTTTAAATGTTGGCATCTCATTCAAATACTTTTAAAATTTTTATTATGAATTTTTTTTTTCTGAGATGGAGTTTTGCTCTGTTGCCCAGGCTGGAGTGCAGTGGCGCAATCTTGGTTCACTGCAAACTCCGCCTCCTGGGTTCACACCATTCTCTTGCCTCAGCCTCCCAAGTAGTTGGGACTACAGGCGCCCACCACCATGCCCAGCTAATTTTTTTTTGTATTTTTATGGAATAATTTTAGGCCTACAGAGAACTTGCAAAAAAATGCTATAAATATTTCCGTGTATTCTTCATCCCTAATATTAGCATTTTGTGTAACCATAGTACGATTACCCAAAATTGGAATTTTAAATTGGCACAATACTATAAATGACGAATTTGTATTATTCTGTAGTGAGCCAGATAGGAACTGTTTTAGGTGTCTGTCACTAAGACTTAATTCCACTATTGTAGTGAGAAATTAGTCACAGACAATGCATAAACAAATGAAGGTATCTATATTCCAATAAAATTTTACTTATTAAAAAAAAAACAGATCTAGGAAGGATTTGGCCATGGGCTATAGTTTGCCAACTCCTGCTGTAAACTAAACTAAACTTATTTGATTTCATCAGTTTTCTCATTAACATCCTTTTTCTGTTCAGTCCAAGATCCAAAATGTATTTAGTTGTTGTCTCCTTAGTGTGTTGCAATCTGAGTTATTTTTCCTTCCTCTTTTGTGAATTTGACTCTTTTGAAGTGTACTATTCAGCTATTTTGTTACATATCCCTCAATTTGGATTAGATTCTTGTGATTAGATTGAGGTTGTCTGTGATACAGATGTGTACACATGCATGGGTTAGTATACATATGTATATTTCCTAACTCTGAGAGAACCTACAGTTAATGACACTCCAGTAGCAAAGAGCACACCTCTCATTTTAGTTTATTTGTGCACTATAACAAAGCACCTGGGATTATGTGACTTAGAAACAACAAAATTTATTTTGCATGATTCTGGAGTCTGGGAAATCCAAGATCAAAGCACCGCCAGGTTAAGTGTATGGTGGAGGCTCCTTCCTCATCGATGGCACCATCTTGGTATCTTCACATGGTGGAAAGAATGGAAGGGCAAAAGCAGCTTTCTGAAGCCTCTTTTATGGTCATTGATCCTGTCCATGAGGGCAGGGCCCTCATTGCCTAATCACCTCCCAAGGGCCCCACCTCTTAATATCGTGACCTTGGGGGTTAAGTTCTAACACATAAATTTTGGGGGGACACATACACTCAAACTATAGCACCTAGCACCCAGACCTTGGTGGTTTCTAAACACCATTCTCCAATAAAAGAAAACAAGGTTCCTTGAAGAGTGATTGATTCCATGACTGGGAAAGGGAAACTATGAGAACTGCTCAGAATTTTTGTGTCGCCACAAAGGAAGGTAGCACTCAAAAATAATAAGAACATGTACATACAGCACGGAAACCAACATGCAGGAGCTCCAAGTGGCCGAAACTAGAAAGATTGGGGCAACCAAATATAAAATTGTTTTGCATTATATACAAGAATCTTGCATTATAACCCTTAGAATAAAATAAATATCCACATGTACATGGTGATATAAATAAATAATTGGATAAATAAACAAATGGGGGAGAAGGGACAGCTCTCCTTGACTGAAGAATTCTAATTGATAAACATAGAAGGAATGAGAGAAACAGAAAATTACCATTTGTCAAAGAGCATAGTAATAATTGTGGCAGACACAATCTACTGACAGATACTAAAAATATTGGGACAAAGTTTGTAGAGAACAGGATGTTTGCATAATCTTAAATGTCATCCTCAAGATATTTATTGATTGCAAAGGGAAAAATATAGTAACATTTTACTGTGTGACAGACCACACCTTCAAATGAAGAAGGTTAATGTCACCAGTAATAACACATGACATCATGAACCTCCTACTTCAAACATTGATTTGGTTAATCAGTGAAAAGATTTTGCCCTTGAGTCATCAGTTTGCAACCTTTACCATATAGTACACTTTTCATAGTACTTGATTTGCCACAGCTTTGTCATTACAAAAGTAAAATAGAAATGACTTATGTTTTCCTACCTCTTAAAAATAATGTATTTTTTTTTTGCCAATTAGAAAAAATGTTGAAGTATGACTCATTTACAGTAGGTTAAATGAAGTATATACATGTTTGATATTCCTTGTATTCAAATGCTAGGACTGGTAGAATTTCTAGAAAGAAAACAAAGGCCATACAACTTCAGTAACTACACTAGTTTTAAAAATTATGAAGAATCTAACTGGCAAAGCCTTTGGACCAAGCATTCCAAACTCATAATTTCTACTTTTACTATTCTGTTGAATTAATAATATCCCAGGGCATACCTCTTTGGTGTCTAGCGTACATAGCTGATCATCATTTTTAGTCACTAATACTTTTTTTCTTTTACTTTAAGTTCTGAGATACATGTGCAGAACGTGCAGGTTTGTTACATAGGTACACATGTGCCATGGTTGGTTTGCTGCACCTATCAACCCGTCATCTAGGTTTTAAGCCCTGCATGAATTAGGTGTCTGTTCTAGTGTTCTCCCTCCCCTTTGGTCACTAATACTTTTAAATACTTGGTAAAAATCCTTATGCCTTTCCCCTTCAGCCATATGATCAAAGTTGTATCTATACTTTTATTTGCTTAAAAAAAATCCCTGTACTCAATTTTGACCTGCATTTAGTTAACATCATTTTCACTTAGAACCACTTATTCTTATCAGGATTTCAGTTTATTGAACACTACACCCAAGGTAGATGAATTTCAGAAATTAAATCGCTATATGTAAACCATCACAAATATAGACAGAGCTGCTGAGCATGTTACTTTTTGACTATGATGTTTCTAAGTCAATTGAACTGTCGTTGTGCTTTATATATATTTCAGTTGACTTCTTAAATTTAAACTTCTAAGCAATCATATCCAAGAAAAGTAGCCAATGGCCCACCAAACAGGATCCATAAACCTTAAAAGACATGAGGTTAGAAGTTGAGTCTGTGGATTCTAACTTAGTTGGGAATTTGTTTAGAATGGGAAAATTATTTATGACAAATTACCAAGTTAAAAAGCTGACAATGCAAACATCACAAAATCAGAGAGACAATGTACCTTTATTAAGAAACTGCCCATCCCACCCACCTCTATAATACCTTGACTCCTACAAATATGGGCTGTAAATGTTTTGATCATCTCTCTACCTTCAAATATAAAAATTATTTTGAAACATCCTTCTATAGAGAAAATAGAAATATAACACAGCCATTCCTCTAGGATGTCAGATTACATTTTTTTCTTATTACTGAAATTTTTAAAAATGCCTTTTGGTGTCATAACTTGTTATTTGTAATGGCACATACTTTTTTTAGAATTATCCAACTCTGGAAAATCTTTGTTGCATTTCTTGACTATAACATGTCAGTGCACTTAAAATTTACTCGTATAATGGTTAGTTTTAATACTCTTTAAACTGATGAACTACATCACCAGTTGCTCATCAATGTCTTCCTTGTTCTGACTATGATGAGTTTATGTTCTCTTCATACTTGTTATATTTTGTGTCAAATCTGTAAGAATTTAAATATTTCCCCATGTTCATGATTCACTCTTCATTAATTAAATTTATCAAATAAGAACCAAACCATTACTTCTATTCAAAATTTTCCTTCTAACAAATTTTTGCTTTTGGTGTGTGCTGAAAATTCTTTTGCTGTTAAGGGCTTCTTGATATCAGAATAATTTTTATCGATTTAATCATTTGATTGCTTTTTCATGTTCCATTCTTTCTTAGCTTTCCTTTCATTATATAATAAATAAATTTAAAGATGACCAAAAAGGTACAGTCTTATTTTTATGCAATCAAAACAGAAAAGTTTAATTTTTCTCTTGTTTTAATAATAACCTTCAAAACATCTTTCTTTATTGCAGTTAAATGATATATTCTAACCTTGTCAATTTTCTAAACCAATTTTTTGTAAATACCTTCTAGCATCCTTAGCACATAGTTACACCCGTGTTGCGGGGCTTATTAAGCTATATAAAAGGCAGACTTCCTCCAGGCACATACATCTAGTGCTGCAGGGCAGTTATATGCAATATGCCCTCTTGGCCTGCATCTTTGTTTTTGTGTGTGTGTTTCATTTTATTTTTTAAATTTTTTAAATTTTTAATTTTTGTGGGTACATAGTTAGTGTATATATTTATGGGTTATGTCAGATAGTTTGATACAGGCATGCAACGTGTGATAATCACTTCCGGGTAAATGGGATATCCAGCACTTCAAGCATTTATCCTTTGTGTTTTCAACAATTCAATTATACTCTTAGTTATTTTAATATGTGCAATTAAATTACTTTTTACTATAGTTATACTGTTGTGCTAGCAAATACTGGCCTTTTTCATTCTTTCACCATGGATCTTTGTGCTGTGATGCCGGTTGAGTCAGCACACGGAGATGCTGGAGAACTCCTAGAAGCCATTCCTACAGTGGAATGACTAGCAAGGATGAACTATAGTGGAAATTGAGTGCAAAAAACATAAATATATCCCATTAATTACAAACCAAATGCATCACCAACAACCTCCCTTTTAGCTGTAGCCCCCAAATAACCATAGCTACCCCAACTCCAAGCAACACCTAGAGAGAAATGTGATACTGAAAGCTGGACGGGATTATCTTAACCAGTCATTGTTAAAAATTCTTGTTTTTATACATTTTGTGAAGATATATAACCATGTGAACATATTTCTAGGGTTTTTCCCAGGCCCATAATGTCCATGAACAAGTGAGTGGCCTTGAACTTTTGGTTTCATTGGCTTCATGCAACATACACCTCTGTTCCTTATTGTGCAAGAGAATATCGAAAACCAAGTCAATGAGGACATTGATGACAAATAAGTAGCTGAGGGTTGGCGATTCAAAGAAAACAAGTGCCTTGAAACCTTGCACTTGAGAGAAGTTTCTCAAATTTGACAATAACTTTTAAAAATATAATAATTTGGTACTAAAAACATAAATAAACATTCCTAAACTACAAATTAAAAAAACTTTTTTTTTTTCAGCCAAGCTGGACCTTTTTTGGAATAGGCCTGTGGAAGTAAATAACCTGGATTTTGTGGTTTAGTCATTCATTTATGATTCAGTTTCTGTTACAAATTTTCTGATACACTTGCAATGTGCAAACAATCTAGAATGGAAGGGCAGTGCTCTGTTTTCCACAGACTAAGATCAGCTGACATGAGGTGCTACTGCATTACTCATATTTGGGTGAAGAGGAAACATCCTGAGTCAGGTCTCTTTTGCCATGAAAATATTACATAACAAGAAGCCACACATTTATTTATTCATTTATTTAGCTCAGAAACCTGCGAGGTTCAGCTGATCTAGTCTAGACTTGCTCATACATCTTCAGGCAACAGCAGTGGGTAGACTAGATAGCTCAGGTGCTTTGCCAGGGTTTGTACATACTTGTCAGGTGACTGTTCCCTAATCTAGGAATGCCTTTGGCTGGGGTGACCAGGGCCACGTGGCTTCTCTTCTTATGTTTCTCATTCTGCATCTGCCAGCCTGGACATGTTTTCATGATTATGGCAGAGATGCAAGAACAGTTTGAAATGCACAAGTATTTGAAAATATGGGGATGTCAGTAATGTCCCATGGAGCAAATCAAATCACATAGCTAAACCTAGAGCCAGAGAGGGAGTGACCTATAATGTTACCTGAAAAAAAAGGACGTATACAGTGAAAGATGAAAAATTGAGGCCATATTTTATTTTTATAATCTATCATGGCATCTGGAACTGAACCCTTGATTTTTCTGACCAACACATTTAAATCTGATTCTCTCCAGCTCAGTAAATAGCACTCCCATCCATCTTGATGCTCATGCCAAAATACTTTCCCTTGCACCTCAAAGTCATCAATGAGTCAACTAAAGTTTCAAAATACATCTAGAATCGAACCACATCTCACTGTTCCCACTACTACTACTGCCCTTGTGCAAACCCACTGCCATCCTTCACCTGTGCAAACTTGATAGCCTCTTAACTAATATTCCCACTTTCAATTTTTCCCTCCTGCAGTGTTTCCACCAATTCCAGGAAAATTTTTAAAATGTGAATCGGGTCATGCACCTGCTGCTCCAAGCTCATCAATGGCTTCCTCATTTTATTGGACTTTATTGTAAGACCAATAAAATCTTCCAACAGATACCAGGCACGGTGGTTCACAGCTGTAATCCCAGCACTTTGGGAGACCAAGGCAGGAGGATCACTTGAGGTCATGGGTTCAAGACCAGCCTGGCCAATATGGTAAAACCGTGTCTCCACTAAAACTACAAAAATTAGCCAGGCATGGTGGCACACGCCTGTAGTCCCAGCTACTCGGGCAACTGTGGCAGGAGAATCACTTGAGACTGGGAGGTGGAGTTTGCAATGAGCTGTGCTCCAGCCTGGGCAATAGAGCAAGACTTCATCTCAGGGAAAAAAAAAAAAAAAAAAATCTTCCAAGGGATTCTACTAGACTTAAAGTAAAATCCAAAATATTTACTGTAGCCTGAAAAGCCATACGTGGTCTGGTCACTGGCTACTTACCTTGCCTTGTTTTTATACCTCTCTTTCCTCACTGACTCTGCTTCAGTCAAACAAGTCTTCACTGTTATTTATAAACACTGATGACCTCAGGACATTTGTACATGCTAACTCACTGGCCTGGATGACTGTTGACCCTGCTGCTGCCTATAACACTCACTCACTCAGCTTGTTCAAGTTTCCCTTCGAATCCCAACTCTTGGGTGCCTCCTTCTTAACTTCTTTCTCTAGTAATTTTCTGTCACTCTCATTCTAGACCAACTCTTTTTCTTTCTTAATAGTACATGTTAATAGTGGATATTATAACATATATTTGTTGAATTTTTAAAAATAACCTAAAGGAATAAAGTTCTAGAAGCATTACACCTAGAATGAAGATATTTCCAAATCATGATGTATGAGAGAAGTAACAGCACAGGAAAACCCTACCACTGAAATATTAAAGTCTATTGCTTCTGGACATTTTAAATATGTAGTTTTGTGATAGCTAAATATTACCTTTACCTGGAAAGCTTTTAGTCATGCTCTATTTTCCGGACTATATTTCCCAGTTAATATTGGAAGTACATTTTAAAAACACACACACACACACACAAAACTATGCATGGCTTTGATAGCAAGCCTTGTGCTACTTTTTTTTTTTTTTTTTTTTTTTTTTTTGAGATGGAGTCCTGCTCTGTCACCCAGGCTAGGAGTGCAGTGGCATGTTCTCAACTCACTGCAACTTCCGCCTCCTGGCTTCAAGAGATTCCCCTGCCTCAACCTCCAGAGTAGCTAAGATTATAGGCACGAGCCACCATGCTTGGCTAAGCTATTTTTGTATTTTCAGTAGAGATGGGGTTCACCATGTTGGTCAGGCTGATCTTGAACTCCTGACCGCAGGTGATCCGCCCGCCTCAGCCTCCCAAAGTGCTGAAATTACAGGTGTGACCTACCACGCCTGGCCAACATTCTTGCTCCTATGTAACTGTGGAACCCTCAGGGAGCACTCTGGCTTGCTAGGAAAATCTGGATCACTGTTAAGTGATGCCAAGCCCCAGTCCTTCAATTGAGCCAAGGGAAGAGGAGCCCATATAATGGTGGGAAACCGTTTATATCCAGGGTTTAATCCTTCTGCTGTGCTACAGAGGTCTTTGGCAGTCTCCACAAGACCAGGGGTCAGTTTTTAATGTTTTATTTTGCATGTTTATTGAGATAAAATTTATGAAACATAAAATTAACTCACTTAAAATGAACAATTTAGTGACGTTTAGTACATTCAAAAAGTTATGCAACTACCACCTCTATCTAATTCCAAAACATTTCCATTTCTCCAAAATAAAACCCTGTACCCATTAAGCAGTTACTCCTCATTTTCCTGTTCCCAAGTCTCTGGTAACCACAAATCTGCTGTCTGTGTCTATGGATCTACCTATTCTGGATAGTTCATATAAGTACACTTATAAAATATGTGGTTATTTGTGCCTGCCTTCTTTCCCCTGACATGTTTTTGAGGTTCATCCACACTAGCGTATATGCATACTTTATTCCTTTTTATGTTGAATAACATCCCACTGATTGGATATACTACATGTTATTTGTCCACTCACCTCTTGATGGTCATTTGAGTTGTTCCCACCTTTTGGCTGTTATGAATAGTATCATTATGAACATTCCTATACTACATTTCTGTTCAGTGCCTGTTTTTCAGTTTTTTTGGGTATATACCTGGGAATGGGATTGCTGTTATCCCAGTGGCAACATAATTTTTTACTGTGTAAAATAAAATACCTAGGATTATTTTTAAAAGGCAATAATGTCGATACAGAGCTATCAAAACATGAAATAAAATAAATGTGTGTTATGGTGATATGTATTTCTTGATTTTGCAGTATAAGAAGATCTAATGGCAAGTCTACTAACTGCCTTGCATTAAAGTATACATGATATTTCAAGGCATCTGCAACACTTGTAATATGAAAGGGTTTGTGTTTTTTTGGTCATAGCTCCTTCCAGTATTACTGGGATTTGTTGCCTGTTAAAGACTAATAAAAATAAAAATAATTTTTTTTCTATCCAAATTCATGGAATCCTTGAAGTCTATCTAATTGGGCCCAGGGACAGTTATGACCCCCAGTTAAGAATCCCTGTTTTAAAGAAGGAGAGTGGAGGGGCAGTTCCAAGATGGCCGAATAGGAACAGCTCCAGTCTACAGCTCCCAGCTGAGCAAAGCAGAAGATGGGTGATTTCTACATTTCCAACTGAGCAAATGGCACACCAGGAGATTATATCCCATGCCTGGCTCAGAGGGTCCCACGCCCATGGAGCCTCACTCATTGCTAGCACAGCAGTTTGAGATCGAATGGCAAGGTGGCAGCAAGGCTGGGGGAGGGGCGCCTGCCATTGCTGAGGCTTGAGTAGGTAAACAAAGCAGCTGGGAAGCTCGAACTGTGTGGAGCCCACCACAGCTCAAGGAGGCCAGTCTGCCTGTGTAAACTCAATAGCCAAACAAAAGGCAGCAGAAACCTCTGCAAACTCAAATGTCCCTGTCTGACAGCTTTGAAGAGAGTAGTGGTTCTCCCAGCACAGAGTTTGAGATCTGATAATGGACAGACTGCCTCCTCAAGTGGGTCACTGACCCCCAAGTAGCCTAACTGGGAGGTACCCCCAGTAGGGGCAGACTGACACCACACACGGCCGGTAACCCTCCGAGATGAAGCTTCCAGAGGAATGATCAGGCAACAACGTTTGCTGTTCAACAATATTTGCTGCTCTGCATCCTCTGCTGCTGATACCCAGGCAAACAGCATCTGGAGTGGGCCTCCAGCAAACTCCAACAGACCTGCAGTGGAGGGTCCTGACTGTTAGAAGGAAAACTAACAAACAGAAAGGACATCCACACCAAAACCCCATCTGTACGTCACCATCATCAGAGACCAAAGGTAGATAAAACCACAAAGAGGAAAAAACAGAGCAGAAAAACTGAAAATTTTAAAAATCAGAGTGCCTCTCCCCCTCCAAAGGAACGCAGCTCCTTGCCAGCAACAGAACAAAGCTGAATGGAGAATGACTTTGATGAGTTCAGAGAAGAAGGCTTCAGATGATCATACTTCTCCAAGCTAAAGGAGGAAGTTCGAACCCGTCGCAAAGAAGCTAAAAACCTTGAAAAAAGATTAGACGAATGGCTAACTAGAAAACTAGTGCAGACAAGTCCTTAAATGACCTGATGGAGTTGAAAACCATGGCATGAGAACTACGTGATGAATGCACAAGCTTCAGGAGCTGATTCCATCAACTGGAAGAAAGGATATCAGTGATTGAAGATCAAATGAATGAAATGAAGCAAGAAGAGAAGTTTAGAGGAAAAAGAGTAAAAAGAAATGAACAAAGCCTCCAAGAAATATGGAACTACGTGAAAAGACCAGATCTCCATCTGACTGGTGTACAGAAAGTGACAGGTAGAATGGAACCAAGTTGGAAAACACTCTGCAGGATATTATCCAGGAGAACTTCCCCGACCTAGCAAGGCAGGCCAACGTTCAAATTTAGGAAATACAGAGAATGCCACAAAGATTCTCCTCGAGAAGAGCAGCTCCAAGACACATTATTGTCAGATTCACCAAAGTTGAAATGAAGGAAAAAATGTTAAGGGCAGCCAGAGAGAAAGGTCGGGTTACCCACAAAGGGAAACCCATCAGACTAACAGCAGATCTCTCAGCAGAAACCCTCCAAGCCCAAAGAAAGTGGGGGCCAATATTCAACGTTCTTAAAGAAAAGAATTTTCAACCCAGAATTTCATATCCAGCCAAACTAAGCTTCATAAGTGAAGGAGAAATAAAATCCTTTACAGACAAGCAAATGCTGAGAGATTTTGTCACCACTAGGCCTGCCCTACAAGAGACCCTGAAGGAAGCACTAAACATGGAAAGGAACAACCAGTACCAGCCACTGCAAAAACATGAAAATTGTAAAGACCATTGATGCTGGGAAAAACTGCATCAACTAATGAGCAAAATAACCAGCTAACATCATAATGAGAGGATCATGTTCACATATAACAATATTAACCTTAAATGTAAATGGAATAAATGCTCCAATTAAAAGACAGTGACTGACACAAAGGATAAAGAGTCAAGACCCATCAGTGTGCTGTATTCAGGAGACCCATCTCACATGCAGAGATCCACATAGGCTCAAAATAAAGGGATGGAGGAAGATCTACCAAGCAAATGGAGAACAAAAAAGCCTGGGGGTGCAATCCTAGTCTCTAATAAAACAGACTTTAAACCAACAAAGATGAAAAGAGACAAAGAAGGCCATTACATAATGATAAAGGAATCAATTCAACAAGAAGAGCTAACTATCCTAAATATATATGCACCCAATACGGGCACACCCAGATTCATAAAGCAAGTCCTTAGAGACCTACAAAGAGACTTAGACTCCCACACAATAATAATGGGAGACTTTAACACCGCACTGTCAACATTAGACAGATCAATGAGATAGAAAGTTAACAAGGATATCCAGGAATTGAACTCATCTCTGCAGCAAGTGGACCTAATAGACATCTACAGAATTCTCCACCCCAAATGAATGAATATACATTCTTCTCAGCACCACATCACACTTATTCCAAAATTGACCACATAGTTGGAGGTAAAGCACTCCTCAGCAAATGTAGAAGAACAGAAATTATAACCAACTGTCTCTCAGACCACAGTGCAATCAACCTAGAACTCAGGATTAAGAAACTCATTCAAAACTGTTCAACTCCATGGAAACTGAACAACCTGCTCCTGAATGACCACTGGGTACATTATGAAATGAAGGCAGAAATAAAGACATTCTTTGAAGCCAAGACTCCTGAGACTAAACCAGGAAGAAGTTGAATCCCTGAATAGACCAATAACAGGCTCTGAAATTGAGGCAATAATTAATAGCCTACCAACCAAAAAAAGTCCAGGACCAGATGGATTCACAGCTGAATTCTACCAGAGGTACAAGGAGGAGCTGGTACCATTCCTTCTGAAACTATTCCAATCAATAGAAAAAGAGGCAATCCTCCCTAACTCATTTTATGAGGCCAGCATCTCCCTGATACCAAAGCCTTGCAGAGGCACAACAAAAAAAGAGAATTTTAGGTCAATATCCCTGATGAACATTGATGCAAAAATCCTCAATAAAATACTGCAATCCGAATTCAACAGCACATCAAAAAGCTTATCCACCATGATCAACTGGGCTTCATCCCTGGGATGGAAGGCTGGTTCAACACATGCAAATCAGTAAATGTAATCTGGCATATAAACAAAATCAAAGACAAAAACCGCATGATTATCTCAATAGATGCAGAAAAGGCCTTTGACAAAATTCAACAGCGCTTCATGCTAAAAACTCTCAATAAATTAGGTATTGATGGGACGTATCTCAAAATAGTAAGAGCTATTTATGACAAACCCACAGCCCATGTCATACTGAATGGGCAAAGCCTGCAAGCATTCCCTTTGAAAACTGGCACAAGACAGGGATGCCCTCTTCCACCACTCCTATTCAACATAATGTTGGAAGTTCTGACCAGGGCAATCAGGCATGAGAAAGAAATAAAGGGTATTCAATTAGGAAAAGAGAAAGTCAAATTGTCCCTGTTTGTAGATGACATGATTGTATATTTAGAAAACCCCATTGTCTCAGCCAAATTCTCCGTACGCTGATAAGTAACTTCAGCAAAGTCTCAGGATACAAAATCAGTGTGCCAAAATCATAAGCATTCTTCTACACCAATAACAGACCAACAGAGAGCTAAACCATGAGTGCACTGCCATTTGCAATTGCTTCAAAGAGAATGAAATGCCTAGGACTCCAACTTACAAGGGATGTGAAGGACGTCTTCAAGGAGAACTACAAACCACTGCTCAATGAAATAAAAGAGGACACAAACAAATGGAAGAACATTCCATGCTCATGGATAGGAAGAATTAATATTGTGAACATGGTCATACTGCCCAAGGTAATTTATAGATTCAATGCCATCCCCATCAAGCTACCGATGACTTTCTTCACAGAATTGCAAAAAAACTACTTTAAAGTTCATATGCAACCAAAAGAGAGCCCGCATTGGCAAGATAGTCCTAAGCCAAAAGAACAAAGCTTGAGGCATCACACTCCCTGACTTCAATCTATACCACAAGGCTACAGTAACCAAAACAGCATGGTACTGGTACCAAAACAGAGATATAGACCAATGGAACAGAACAGAGCCCTCAGAAATAATACCACACATCTACAACCATCTGGTCTTTGACAAACCAGACAAAAACAAAAAATGGAGAAAGGATTCCCTAGTTAATAAATGGTGCTGGGAAAACTGACTAGCCATAAGTAGAAAGCTGAAACTGGATCCCTTCCTCACACCTTATACAAATATTAATTCAAGATGGATTAAAGACTTAAATGTTAGATCTAAAACCATAAAAACCCTAGAAAAAAACCTAGGCAACACCATTCAGGACATAGGCATGGGCAAGGACTTCATGTCTAAAACACCAAAAGCAATGGCAACAAAAGCCAAAATTGACAAATGGGATCTAATTAAACTAAAGAACTTCTGCACAGCAAAAGAAACTACCATCAGAGTGAACAGGCAACCTACAGAATGGGAGAAAAGTTTTGCAATCTACTCATCTGACAAAGGGCTAATATTCAGAATCTACAAGGAACTCAAACATACTTTCAAGAAAAACAACCCCATCAAAAAGTGGGCAAAGGATATGAACAGACAATTCTCAAAAGAAGACATTTATGCAGCCAACAGACACGTGAAATAATGTTCGTCATCACTGGTCATCAGAGAAATGCAAATCAAAACCACAATGAGATACCAACTCACACTAGTTAGAATGGTGATCATTAAAAAGTCAGGAAATAACAGGTGCTGGAGAGGATGTGGAGAAATAGGAACACTTTCACACTGTTGATGGGACTGTAAACTAGTTCAACCATTGTGGAAGACAGTGTGGTGATTCCTTAAGGATCTAGAACAAGAAATACCATTTGACCTAGGCATCCCATTACTGGGTATATACCCAAAGTGTTATAAATCATGCTGCTATAAAGACATATGCACACGTATGTTTATTGTGGCACTATTCACAATAGCAAACACTTGGAACCAACCCAAATATCCATCAGTGATAGACTGGATTAAGAAAATGTGGCACATATACACCATGGAATACTATGCAGCCATAAAAAAGGATAAATTAATTTCCTTTGTAGGGACATGGATGAAGCTGGAAACCATCATTCTCAGCAAACAATCACAAAAACCAAACACCACATGTTCTCACTTATAGGAGAGAATTGAACAAGGAGAACACTTGGACACAGGAAGGGGAACATCACACACTGGGGCCTGTCATGGGGTGAGGGGAAGGGGCAGGGATAGCATTAGGAGATATACCTAATGTAAATGACGAATTGATGGCTTCAGCACACCAACATGGCACATGTATACATATGTAACATACCTGCACGTTGTGCACATATATCCTCGAACTTAAAGTATAATAATAAAAATAAAAAAGAAGGAGAGTGATGATGAAAAACTCACTTCCTAGTAGCACATTTATCTCTGTATAACTCTGTCACCACTCTTCTCCCATCTCATCTTTTGTCTTAGGAAATCTAAACCCAACAGGATCAGCTTGGACAGGTGCAGATTCACTGAAGTGAAGGTTAGCGAATTCACACACTTCCAAGACATTACGATGCAGCTTTAAACTGTTATCTTTTACCATTTTAGGTGTCAGATTAAATTTAAGTTAATTTCCGTATAACTTAAACACAGGAATTAAAATAGCTTTCTAAACCTAATGTTGTGTAGTACCTTGGAGTATCTAAAGTTCTCGCACACACATCATTGTATTGAATCCTCTGAAAATTGTGTAAGTAGGTGTTATAGAGGAAGTACATGCTGTTATTACATTGGTTTTAGGATGAGGAAGCCCAGAGACAGACCAGTTTAGTCAATTAAATTTAAAAGGCAAGTACAATGGGCTAGAACCTGGGTCATCTAGTTAACACAGGCTTTAAGTGCTTTTTCTATTGGAGCAGAGAAACCAATACATCTAAACATAATTGTTCACTTGACTTTTCAGTGTAAAGAAGAGTTAATCCAAAAATAAAAACCAACACATTATAAACTGCTCTCTAGATGGAAAAAAAAAGAGTAGTAATGTGAGAATATTATAGTTCATAGTCCTAGAAAGCTCAATATTTCTATTGTCTCAAGGGAAATGTCTCAAAGAGGCCAGAAACTCAAACCAGATATTTTCCTGTAGAAAAAGGTGAGGATGTTTTCAAAAACTGAGTTTTATTATTAGCTGAAAAGAAAAATAAAATAGTGCTCAATCTGTATTTGGGGAAATCCTAAAACAGCCTATAGTTCTGTATGCTCTGAGAACTTTCTCTACAGAGGATTTCCTGCAATTGACAAACACATAAATAATTTCTGCAAAAATGCAGTGCCATATGTCACAGCGTTCTTGTTTTGAATGAAAGAAAATCCATTTGTGAGTGGGTTAGGTTTTCTACATACCAAAAGTTATTTATTCAAATTTTTAGAGTTTCTATTATGTTGCTTTCTCCTCTGGATGCAGAACATACCTTATTCCAACAGTGAAGGAAAAGATGCTGAGCTCTGGCTATAAATATTTTATTGTATATAGAGACAAAGATCACAGAGGGGCAGATGAGTAGCAGGAAACAAATGTGATGTTGTTTTCAAATCCTCAGAGGAGGTTTATATTAAACTGTCTCTGCCAGCTTGTTTTCTGCTTGGCTTTTACACTGTCAAACCTGGTAATGGAACCCTTTTGTGTACTTGGAGTTCACCTACTGGATGAGGAATGCAGCAGCTAACTGAAAGTGTTAAAATTATCCATGTTATAAAGTATACACACAGAAAAACTGGCAGAGTGATGAAGATATATTTCTAAGAAGGATGATCCATAGTGGATTTTTTTTGGAAAGGTTCTATCCTAGTAAAGACAATAGGTTAAAAAATATGTTATATGTTGAGTTTTCTCAATTCAGTTTCTTTTTTTTCTCCTCTTACTCTAATGTCTCAGAGTTGTTGGAATGTTTTAACTCAATGAGATTTAGCATCTTTCATGATTTCATAACCCGCTGGAGTTTATTTGGCCAGAACTCAATATTAATGAGGGCAAGGTCTTGAGCCCATTCTCCTTGAGGGGAGGACAAAGTCCTATTTTCCTAACATAATGGCACAGACCATGCATCAAACCTACTACTCACAAAATTGCATCTCTGGATATAAGGAAAAGTGGATGAAAGGGTGAGTAATACACCAACTTTTCTAAAATTGCAGATCTGATGGAACGCTTCCTGTCTCTAAATTACCTTGAAATGTATTTGCATAAGGGGCTGCCATCTTTGAATGTCAGGAGGGGAAAAAAGAATGCAGAGACTGTTTATACTAGTAAAGCTGATAGTAAATCTTCCTACTGTTTTTTTTTTTACTTATTTATTTATTTATTTATTATACTTTAAGTTGTAGGGTACATGTGCATAACGTGCAGGTTTGTTACATATGTATACTTGTGCCATGTTGGTGTGCTGCACCCATCAACTCGTCAGCACCCATCAACTCGTCATTTATATCAGGTATACCTCCCAATGCAATCCCTCCCCCCTCCCCCCTCCCCATGATAGGCCCTGGTGTGTGATGTTCCCCTTCCCGAGTCCAAGTGATCTCATTGTTCAGTTCCCACGTATGAGTGAGAACACGCGGTGTTTGGTTTTCTGTTCTTGTGATAGTTTACTAAGAATGATGGTTTCCAGCTGCATCCATGTCCCTACAAAGGACACAAACTCATCCTTTTTTATGGCTGCATAGTATTCCATGGTGTATATGTGCCACATTTTCTTAATCCAGTCTGTCACTGATGGACATTTGGGTTGATTCCAAGTCTTTGCTATTGTGAATAGTGCCGCAATGAACATACGTGTGCATGTGTCTTTATAGCAGCATGATTTATAATCCTTTGGGTATATACCCAGTAATGGGATGGCTGGGTCATATGGTACATCTAGTTCTAGATCCTTGAGGCATCGCCATACTGTTTTCCATAATGGTTGAACTAGTTTACAATCCCCCCAACAGTGTAAAAGTGTTCCTATTTCTCCACATCCTCTCCAGCACCTGTTGTTTCCTGACTTTTGAATGATCGCCATTCTAACTGGTGTGAGATGGTATCTCATTGTGGTTTTGATTTGCATTTCTCTGATGGCCAGTGATGATGAGCATTTTTTCATGTGTCTGTTGGCTGTATGAATGTCTTCTTTTGAGAAATGTCTGTTCATATCCTTTGCCCACTTTTGGATGGGGTTGTTTATTTTTTTCATGTAAATTTGTTTGAGTTCTTTGTAGGTTCTGGATATTAGCCCTTTGTCAGATGAGTAGATTGCAAAAATTTTCTCCCATTCTGTAGGTTGCCTGTTCACTCTGATGGTAGTTTCTTTTGCTGTGCAGAAGTTCCTTAGTTTAATTAGATCCCATTTGTCAATTTTGGCTTTCGCTGCCATTGCCTTTGGTGTTTTAGACATGAAGTCTTTGCCCATGCCTATGTCCTGAATGGTACTACCTAGGTTTTCTTCTAGGGTTTTTATGGTATTAGGTCTAACATTTAAGTCTCTAATCCATCTTGAATTAATTTTCGTATAAGGAGTAAGGAAAGGATCCAGTTTCAGCTTTCTACTTATGGCTAGCCAATTTTCCCAGCACCATTTATTAAATAGGGAATCCTTTCCCCATTTCTTGTTTCTCTCAGGTTTGTCAAAGATCAGATGGCTGTAGATGTGTGGTGTTATTTCTGAGGGCTCTGTTCTGTTCCATTGGTCTATATCTCTGTTTTGGAACCAGTACCATGCTGTTTTGGTTACTGTAGCCTTGTAGTATAGTTTGAAATCAGGTAGCGTGATGCCTCCAGCTTTGTTCTTTTGACTTAGGATTGTCTTGGAGATGCGGGCTCTTTTTTGGTTCCATATGAACTTTAAAGCAGTTTTTCCCAATTCTGTGAAGAAAGTCATTGGTAGCTTGATGGGGATGGCATTGAATCTATAAATAACCTTGGGCAGTATGGCCATTTTCATGATATTGATTCTTCCTATCCATGAGCATGGTATGTTCTTCCATTTGTGTCCTCTTTTAATTCACTGAGCAGTGGTTTGTAGTTCTCCTTGAAGAGGTCCTTTACATCCCTTGTAAGTTGGATTCCTAGGTATTTTATTCTCTTTGAAGCAATTGTGAATGGAAGTTCATTCATGATTTGGCTCTCTGTTTGTCTGTTACTGGTATATAAGAATGCTTGTGATTTTTGCACATTAATTTTGTATCCTGAGGCTTTGCTGAAGTTGCTTATCAGCTTAAGGAGATTTTGGGCTAAGACAATGGGGTTTTCTAAATATACAATCATGTCATCTGCAAACAGGGACAATTTGACTTCTTCTTTTCCTAACTGAATACCCTTGATTTCTTTCTCTTGCCTGATTGCCCTAGCCAGAACTTCCAACACTATGTTGAATAGGAGTGGTGAGAGAGGGCATCCCTGTCTTGTGCCAGTTCTCAAAGGGAATTTTTCCAGTTTTTGCCCATTCAGTATGATATTGGCTGTGGGTTTGTTATAAATAGCTCTTATTATTTTGAGGTATGTTCCATCAGTACCGAATTTATTGAGCGTTTTTAGCATGAAGGGCTGTTGAATTTTGTCAAAAGCCTTTTCTGCATCTATTGAGATAATCATGTGGTTCTTGTCTTTGGTTCTGTTTATATGCTGGATTATGTTTATTGATTTGCGAATGTTGAACCAGCCTTGCATCCCAGGGATGAAGCCCACTTGACCATGGTGGATAAGCTTTTTGATGTGCTGCTGAATCCGGTTTGCCAGTATTTTATTGAGGATATTTGCATCGATGTTCATCAGGGATATTGGTCTAAAATTCTCTTTTTTTATTGTGTCTCTGCCAGGCTTTGGTATCAGGATGATATTGGCCTCATAAAATGAGTTAGGGAGGATTGCCTCTTTTTCTATTGATTGGAATAGTTTCAGAAGGAATGGTACCAGCTCCTCCTTGTACCTCTGGTAGAATTCAGCTGTGAATCCATCTGGTCCTGGACTTTTTTTGGTTGGTAGGCTATTAATTATTGCCTCAATTTCAGAGCCTGTTATTGGTCTATTCAGGGATTCAACTTCTTCCTGGTTTAGTCTTGGAAGAGTGTAAGTGTCCAGGAAATTATCCATTTCTTCTAGATTTTCTAGTTTATTTGCGTAGGGGTGTTTACAGTATTCTCTGATGGTAGTTTGTATTTCTGTGGGGTCGGTGGTGATATTCCCTTTATCATTTTTTATTGCGTCTATTTGGTTCTTCTCTCTTTTCTTCTTTATTAGTCTTGCTAGCGGTCTGTCAATTTTGTTGATCTTTTCAAAAAACCAACTCCTGGATTCATTGATTTTTTGGAGGGTTTTTTGTGTCTCTATCTCCTTCAGTTCTGCTCTGATCTTAGTTATTTCTTGCCTTCTGCTAGCTTTCGAATGTGTTTGCTCTTGCTTCTCTAGTTCTTTTAATTGTTATGTTAGAGTGTCAATTTTAGATCTTTCCTGCTTTCGCTTGTGGGCATTTAGTGCTATAAATTTCCCTCTACACACTGCTTTAAATGTGTCCCAGAGATTCTGGTATGTTGTATCTTTGTTCTCATTGGTTTCAAAGAACATCTTTATTTCTGCCTTCATTTCGTTATGTACCCAGTAGTCATTCAGGAGCAGGTTGTTCAGTTTCCATGTAGTTGAGCGGTTTTGATTGAGTTTCTTAGTCCTGAGTTCTAGTTTGATTGCACTGTGGTCTGAGAGACAGTTTGTTATAATTTCTGTTCTTCTACATTTGCTGAGGTATGCTTTACTTCCAATTATGTGGTCAGTTTTGGAATAAGTGTGATGTGGTGCTGAGAAGAATGTATATTCTGTTGATTTGGGGTGGAGAGTTCTATAGATGTCTATTAGGTCTGCTTGCTGCAGAGATGAGTTCAATTCCTGGATATCCTTGTTAACTTTCTGTCTCATTGAGCTATCTAATGTTGACAGTGGAGTGTTGAAGTCTCCCATTATTATTGTATGGGAGTCTAAGTCTCTTTGTAAGTCTCTAAGGACTTGCTTTATGAATCTGGGTGCTCCTGTATTGGGTGCATATATATTTAGGATAGTTAGCTCTTCCTGTTGAATTGATCCCTTTACCATTATGTAATGGCCTTCTTTGTCTCTTTTGATCTTTGATGGTTTAAAGTCTGTTTTAACAGAGACTAGTATTGCAATCCCTGCTTTTTTTTTGTTCTCCATTTGCTTGGTAGATCTTCCTCCATCCCTTTATTTTGAGCCTATGTATGTCTCTGCATGTGAGGTGGGTCTCCTGAATACAGCAGACTGATGGGTCTTGACTCTTTATCCAGTTTGCCAGTCTGTGTCTTTTAATTGGACCATTTAGTCCATTTACATTTAAGGTTAATATTGTTATGTGTGAACTTGATTCTGCCATTATGATATTGACTGGTTGTTTTGCTCGTTAGTTGATGCAGTTTCTTCCTAGCCTCGATGGTCTTTACACTTTGGCATGTTTTTGCAATGGCTGGTACCGGATGTTCCTTTCCATGTTTAGTGCTTCCTTCAGGGTCTCTTGTAAGGCAGGCCTAGTGGTGACAAAATCTCTAAGCATTTGCTTATCTGTAAAGGATTTTATTTCTCCTTCACTTTTGAAACTTAGTTTGGCTGGATATGAAATTCTAGGTTTAAAATTCTTTTCTTTAAGAATGTTGAATATCGGCCCCCACTCTCTTCTGGCTTGTAGAGTTTCTGCCGAGAGATCTGCTGTTAGTCTGATGGGCTTCCCTTTGTGGGTAACCCGACCTTTCTCTCTGGCTGCCCTGAAGATTTTTTCCTTCATTTCAACTTTGGTGAATCTGGAATTATGTGTCTTGGAGTTGCTCTTCTCCAGGAGTATCTCTGTGGCGTTCTCTGTATTTCCTGGATTTGAATGTTGGCCTGCCCTACTAGGTTGGGGAAGTTCTCCTGGATGATATCCTGAAGAGTGTTTTCTAACTTGGTTCCATTTTCCCCCTCACTTTCAGGCACCCCGATCTGATGTTGATTTGGTCTTTTTACATAATCCCATACTTCTTGCAGGCTTTGTTCATTTCTTTTTCTTCTTTTCTCTTTTGGTTTCTCTTCTCGCTTCATTTCATTCATTTGATCCTCAATCGCTGATACTCTTTCTTCCAGTTGATTGAGTCGGTTTCTGAAGCTTGTGCATTTGTCACGTATTTCTCGTGTCATGGTTTTCATCTCTTTCATTTCGTTTATGACCTTCTCGGCATTAATTACTCTAGCTATCAATTCTTCCACTTTTTTTTCAAGATTTTTAGTTTCTTTGCGCTGGGTACGTAATTCCTCCTTTAGCTCTGAGAAGTTTGATGGACTGAAGCCTTCTTCTCTCATCTTGTCAAAGTCATTCTCCGTCTAGTTTTGATCCGTTGCTGGCGATGAGCTGCGCTCCTTTGCCGGGGGAGATGCACTCTTATTTTTTGAGTTTCCAGCTTTTCTGCCCTGCTTTCCCCCATCTTTGTGGTTTTATCTGCCTCTGGTCTTTGATGATGGTGACATACTGATGGGGGGTTTTGGTGTAGGTGTCCTTCCTGTTTGATAGTTTTCCTTCTAACAGTCAGGACTCTCAGCTGTAAGTCTGTTGGAGATTGCTTGAGGTTCACTCCAGACCCTGTTTGCCTGGGTATCAGCAGCAGAGGCTGCAGAAGATAGAATATTGCTGAACAGCGAGTGTACCTGTCTGATTCTTGCTTGGAAGCTTCCTCTCAGGGGTGTACTCCACCCTGTGAGGTGTGGGGTGTCAGACTGCCCCTAGTGGGGGATGTCTCCCAGTTAGGCTACTCAGGGGTCAGGGACCCACTTGAGCAGGCAGTCTGTCCCTTCTCAGATCTCAACCTCCGTTTTGGGAGATCCACTGGTCTCTTCAAAGCTGTTAGACAGAGTTGTTTGCGTCTGCAGAGGTTTCTGCTGCTTTTGTTGTTGTTTAGCTGTGCCCTGTCCCCAGAGGTGGAGTCTACAGAGACAGGCAGGTTCCCTTGAGCTGCTGTGAGCTCCACCCAGTTCGAGTTTCCCAGCGGCTTTGTTTACCTACTTAAGCCTCAGCAATGGCGGGTGCCCCTTCCCCAGCCTCGCTGCTGCCTTACGGTTAGATGGCAGACTGCTGTGCTAGCAATGAGGGAGGCTCCGTGGGCGTGGCAACCTCCCAGCCAGGTGTGGGATATAATCTCCTGGTGTGCCTGTTTGCTTAAAGCACAGTATTGGGGTGGGAGTTACCCGATTTTCCAGGTGTTGTGTGTCTCAGTTCCCCTGGCTAGGAAAAGGAATTCCCTTCCCCCCTGAGGTTCCCAGGTGAGGCGATGCCTCGCCCTGCTTTAGCTCTCACTGGTCGGTCTGCAGCAGCTGACCAGCACCGATTGTCCAGCACTCCCTAGTGAGATGAACCCAATACCTCAGTTGAAAATGCAGAAATCACCGGTCTTCTGTGTCGCTCACGCTGGGAGTTGGAGACTGGAGCTGTTCCTATTCAGCCATCTTGCTCCACCCCACCCTACTGTTTTACATACAATAGAATTTTAGAGTTTAAAAATTTTAAAGTTTAAATTTTAGAGTTTTAAAACTCTAAAGTTCTATTGTATATAAAACAGAAGAAGGCTCATTAACTTTGAGATATGAATATATTATTTATATTGGTCACTTACCAATGTGCCTAATAATATATTCATATCTCAGAGTTGGATGCCATATGTTTTGAATGTATATTATGAATGAGCGTCTGATGGCCAACATCCCCAATATAGGAGTAAAATGTCCAGGGAATCTATGTAAATAAAGTACAAAATGGTGGCCAGGCACAGTGGCTCAGGCCTGTAATCCCAGCACTTTGGGAGGCCGAGGCAGGTGTATCACCTGAGGTAAGGAGTTCGAGACCAGCCTGGCCAACATGGTGAAACCCTGTCTCTACTAAAAATACAAAAATTAGCCAAGCATGGTGGCAGGCACCTGTAATCCCAGCTACTCAGGGAGTCTGAGGCAGGAGAATCACTTGAACCTGAGAGGTAGAGGTTGCAGTGAGCCAAAATGGTGCCACTGCACTCCAGCCTGAGCAACAGAGTGAGACTTGTTCCTTGGTCTCAAAAACAAAACAAAACAAGAAAACAAAAACAAGGTGGCATAAACTTATGTGAAAGCTTAGTTACGCTTCTCTGATGGGTGTACCCCTTTTTATAACACACACACACATCTAACCATAGAGATGCTTATCTTACATGTAAGTCAAAATGTGGGTTAGCTAGGACATTTAGGATTGTTTGCTTGTTTCTTTTTCAAATTATTCACAGATATCAGGCCACTGATTTTTGGCTTGAAGAGCTAAATTCAGTGACTAAAATGCTGCTTGGAGTGGTTTTCTACTTGGTAAAAAATACACACTAAATTTTTTTACTATTCATTATTGGCCAGGTACTCTGTGTAGGCTATTTTATAGAAAATGGTATTCATCTCCATCTTTCAGATGAGTAAATAATCTCAGGGAATAATAAATTGCCTCAAATCGTGCAGCTAGTAAAAGTTGGAGCCAGTCTGTGGATACAAAGCCAACTCCTTCCTCTTGAAGGTTGGAAATGCAAATACTAAATTTAATTGACATCTGTACCTTTTGTTAAAATGTGCATTATCAACATGTTCAGAATGGTATAGCTGTTATCTGAACATAGTCTACTAATATTCTGCATTCAGATTTTTTTTTTTTTTTTTTTTTTTTTGAGATAAGGTCTGGCTCTGTCACCCAGGCTGGAGTACAGTGGTGTAATCTCAGCTCACTGCAACCTCTACCTCCCAGGCTCAAGCCATCCCCCTACCCCAGCCCTCCCAAGTAGCTGAGACTACAGGCGTGCACCACCACACCCAGCTCATTTTTGTATTTTTTGTGGAGGTGGGGTTTTGCCATGTTACTCAGGCTGGTCTCAAATTCATGAGCTCAAGTGATCAGCTTGCCGCTGCCTTCCAAAGTGCTGGGATTACAGGGTGAGCCACCCAGACCCCAGATTGCTTTTTAAAAGTCAGTAATGGTAATATGGCTTTAGCAGAGGTATATGGGTAAGGGCTTCTTAATGGCATGTTTTAAGAGGAAGAAATATGAGAGGAGAGTTTTAGTGATGATTTGAGAATGTCTTAACGTAATTTTATGATATCTAATATTTCTTTGATTAATTTGGCTATTTGTAGTGTAAATAGAAAATTAAAAGTAGTACGAATTCTTAGAAAATAAACTCAAAATGGTTATATAGAAAATGTAATATAATGATGCTAACAAAATACAGAAATTTACAAAATGCATTTAGTTTTATTTTTCTGGATCAAAGTATGGCTTCTGTCAAATATGTTGAATTATCTTATTATTATGCAGTAGACCCACACGATTATATCAATTTTAAAATTGCATTCCTTGACAAGGTGACTTGTCTGCTGATACTCTAAACTATTTGAATGGGGTATTGGAAGATACATAAAAGAAATTACATCTACTTGTATTTTAGCCTATTTTGAATTAATTTAAAAGCAGTTGTCTGAACCATCCTTCTAGAATTTCTTGTTGTCTGTGTAAGGCATTGCTTTTTACTAAGCCGTACAGATCCTAGAGATAATAGTTTAAAACACAGAGCATGGTTTTGAGAAGATAATTTTAGCAACAAATTACTTTCTATGAACTACAAGTAACTCAATGTTAAAGTTAATTATTTTAAAATACTGAGAAATAAACTAAATTGGAAAATATTTCTAAGGGGGCCTTAAACATTTTTCAAATGCACTGGAAAACAGACATGTAAAGTGTGATCCCTCCATTGTACCTCTCACAGAGTACTTGCATTTTTACAGAAAATACAAGGAACTAAGTATGGACCTTCTGTACTTGCAGTTAACTGGTGTATATAATGAAATAAAAGCTGGTATTTCTTATTCTTATCCAAAGAGAAAAATGGAGCAATTTTGTAGGAATTTAGGTTGACCTATAATGGACAAGGCAAACTATTAACCTATAATTATTTTCAGGGAAATTTTCTTTGAACTTGTCTGAAAATTGGAGGAGCAATAATTAATATCATGCAGAAGAAAATACCTGGGCTCTGGAATTTCATTTTTTTATAGATATGTCATAATTGTACATATTTTGGGGATATATGTGATGTTTTGATATGTGTATACAATGTGAAAATAAACTCAAGGTAATTGAGATATCCATCACCTCAAACATTTATCTTTGTATTGGGAACATTACAATTCTTCTCTTCTAGTTATTTTGAAATATACAGTAAATTACTGTTAACTGTAATTTTCCTACGGCACTCCCAAATATTAGAACTTATCTCTTCTATCTAACTGTATTTTTATACTCTTTAATCAACTTCTTCTCCTTTCTCTTGCTCCCTACTTTCCTTTCCAGTCTCTGGAAATCATAATTCTACCATCTACCTCCATGAGGTCTACATTTTTTTAGCTCCCATGTGTGAGTAAGAACATTTTCTTTGCCTGGCTTGTTTCACTTAACATAATAACCTGCAGTTCCATCCATATTGCTGCCAATGACAGAATTTAATTTCTTTTTATAGTTGAATAGTATTTAAATGTATACATATACCATATTTTCTTTATCCATTCTTTCAGTGATGGAAACTTAGGTTGATTCCATATCTTGGCTATTATGAATAGCACTGAAATAAACATGGATATGGAGATAGATATCTATTCAATACATTGATTTCCTTTCTTTTGATATATACTCAGCAGTGAGATTGCTGGATTGTATGGTAGTTCTATTTTTAGTTTTTTGAGAAACCTCCATGCTGTTTTCCATAATGGCTGTATTACTTTACATTCCCACCAACAGCATACAAGAATTTCCCTCTCTCTGCATCCTTGCCAGCATTTGTTACTTTTTTTTCTTTTTGATAATAGCCATTTAACTGGATTGAGATAATATCTCATTGTGGTTTTGATTTGCATTTCCCTGATGATTAGTGATGTTGAGCATTTTTTCAAATGCCTCTTGGACATTTGTATGTCTTCTTTTGAGAAATGTCTATTTGGGTCTTTTGTCCTTTTTTAATTGGATTATTATTATTTGGATGGTTTGCAAATATTTTGTCCCATACTGTAGATTGTCTCTTCACTTTGTCAATTGTTTCCTTTGCTGTTCAGAAGATTTTTAGCTTGATGTAATCCCATTTGTCTACTTTTGTTTTTGTTGCCTGTTCTTTTGAGGTCTTACCCCAAAAATCTTTGCCTAGACCAATGTCTTATGATGTTTCTTCAATGTTTTCTTCTAGTAGTTTCATAGTTTAGGTTTTACATTTAAGTCTTTAATCACTTTTAAGTTGATTTTTGCATATAGTGAGAGAGAAGGGTCTAGTTTCATTTTTCTGTATATGTATATCCAGTTTTCCTAGCATCATTTATTAAAGAGACTATCCTTTCCCCAATGTATGTTTGAGAAGCCTTTGTCAAAATTAGTTGCCTGTAAGTGTGTGGATTTATTTCCATGACTTTTATTCTGTTCTATTCATTGGCATGTCTGTTTTCATGCCAGTACCATGTTGGTTTGGTTACTGTAACTTTGTAGTATAATCTGAAATCAAGTGCTTGAATGCCTCCAGTTTTATTCTTTATGCTCAGGATTGCTTTAGTTGTTTGGAGTCTTTTGTGTTTCTGCATGAATTTTAGTATTTCTTTTTCTATTTCTGCAAATAATGTTATTAATATTTTGATAGGATTGCTAGAATTTGTGTTTTTAATAGGACAGCAGAGAATATAAGAAATAATATTTGCTTTCAGTTCCTGGGTCTTTCATGAAGAATATAAAATCTGTATGTAGTCCCTTTCTACCCTAACTATAATACTTATTATTTACTCATTTAAATGGCAGGGGTATGCAGAACCATAAACAAGGTTGCGAATTTATATAATCCTCATATAACTGTGATTCAGCCAATATGTATATAGTTGATTCTCATTATTTGTGATTTCATATTTACAGATTCACCTTCTCATAGCTTTTACATTTTTGTGCTTAATGTTGGTGATTCCATGGTTTGAAATGGCCCCATAGTGTGGGGCTGACATGCTGTCTCACATTCCTAAGCACAATAGGCTGTCACATGCCTTATGGAGAAAACACATGTGTTAGAAAATCTTTGTTGAGGCATGAGCTACAGTGCTGTTGATTGTGAGTTCCATCTTAATAAATCAACAATATGTATACACACTGACACACATAAAATAGACTTATGTATTGATTATTTGACAAAAATATTGGAGCCAGAGACTTGCAGAAACCTAACCCTCTATTTCTCCTAGGAACAATGCTTCAGTATTTGCTAACTTAGTGTTGTGGTGACTTCATAATCATAACTACTGCAAATATCAAGAATTGACTGTATTGAAAATGTATGATTACCAGTTAGTGGGCTAGGCCCCAGAGATTCAGGGAGCAAACAACGTTCACCATCTATTGGAGAGATGGATTTGTGATAGAATAATTATTCATAGTGGAGAAAATGCTGTGGTACAGATGCAGCCAAGGTACTAAGAGGAGTCTAATCCTCCCTGAGGTGTCCAGGTAATAATATACAGATCCGTAGCTGCATGCCTGAGAAAATGACAGAAACAGTAAAAAAGAATGCACTGCATGTGGGAGAATGTAAAGTAAATGTGGCTGTATGTTTTGTTTATTTTTAAGCACAGCATAATGTTAGTGGGGTTCTGAGTCATTTTGGTACTATATTGTTACAGAAATATATTGTGGTGAAATGCTTCCACCTCTTGCCAAAATGAACACTGAGAAAAAATGAAGAAGACTGACAAGCACCAACGAAAAGCTGCAGAATAGAAATAGCCACACTACTCTGGAGTCTTTAATTCATCCACAGCCATCATATAAAGGTAGGGGAATAAATTACCTTATGGTTTTGTCCTTTTAAAATGTATTTTAAATTAAACAGTACTAAAAACACAGAAACATGCATGTATTGATTCAACAAAATTCTCTGGGTGACTGCTATAGGCCTGCAAACTATTGTAGGCACTGGAAACTAAAAGGGCAAGCTTATGACCTTGCAGAAGCTGACATTCCAGTGGAAAGGGTAAGTAAATAAATGAAAAGGAAACTGACAACCATTGATAATGTTTATGAACACGATAAGCAGGTTAATGAGATAATGGATGAGGGACTACTTTAGTTTGAGTGTCAGAGCAGAACACTTAGAGAATTTGAGCTGAGAATTGAGTGATAGAAAAAATCCAGCTGAGTAGGGTTTGAAGATCATACCTTCCATGTGTCATGAACCAGGATCCATGTGGATATATTCAAGGTTTAGAAACCAGGCCAGTATCACTTTAAGAGAGGGGCTTTGGAGAAGCAGAATGTAGGAGATGAAGCTGGAGAGCTGTTTAGATGTGGGAAAGTGTCTTCATTTTATTTTAATAAAGATGGAAGTTATTGGAGAGTCATTAGCAGGTGAATGAAAGAATTTATATTTTTTAAAGGCCATTCTTCTTTATTATAGCCAACTAGTATGAAAGGGGGTTGCAGGAGCTGAAAACAGGGTGCTCTTACCCACATAAAAGATACTGCTGACTTGACTTAGGGATGTGGCATTGGAGATGGATGAATTTGAAAGATATTTGGGCATAGATGACCACCCAAGCTCCTTATGAATCTCCAAATATAATTCTAATTTCCATATGCAGGGTATGCTATTTGTGTTTTAATATACAACAGTCAGATTGTAATTTATTCCACTATTTCAAAGAACTGTTTATGATGTATATGTCTGTGGCCTGCTTCTGAAACTTAGAGGGTGTTGACGTCAAATTGTGAAAATAAAGAAAGTTCTGCCCTGAAATCTCATATTCCAGGCGGGTTATCTTGGAACACTCAGAGACTTGAGCATTCCAGATATGTTTGTAGCTCTTCTCCTGCTTCCTGGATGGCTCCTGACTTCTAAGAACATTGTTGCTCAAGACACTGAGAGGCAGCCTGTGGGAAGGGTGTCCTTCTAGATGAGAAACAAGAGTTTTTTGAGGACTAGTGGCTTAGGTCAGTCAAGCATAACTTCAAGACTAAAACTTTCATACTGAGTTATTCATAGATGGAATGTTGAAGGGAAAATTAAAATCCAACTTCAAATTGGTGCTTTAAAAAGATGAGAATATATGGATTTAAGCAATGGTTACCAGAGAAACGTATCCTCTGTGCAGTGAGGGTTTCACATCTTGGATTATGTAACCATTGTGCAATGTCCATAGGGGAGGGAAGGGAGGAAAAGAAATGTATGCAATGACCTTGTAGGTCCAAATTTGTAAGAAACCAACATCTACTGTTGGAGGGTGGACAACCCTAAAGTCTGTGCTCAGAAGAGTTATTCTTGATAGTTCAACTGAACAGTATTTTAAGATCTCAGCAAAGTGCAGCTTGCTTTCCAATATTCATAACTGTCTGAAATGGTTCTAAACTTGTATGGTGCAGGAATTCTTCCTTCCTCCACCCCAGATCCTTCTGTAAAGCTTTTGGTCATTAGAAAACAACCCCAATGCAGCAATTATACAGTGCTGGATAATTAAAAAGTCTCGTGAGACCCTACGAGTTCACAGGAGAGCCAAGGCTCAAGCTTACTGAGGGGTATTTTTTACCACACAGCTCAGGTAGCTAAAAGCAAGCTTTGTTAACAAGTAAACAGGTGCAAACCATCAATCAGTACAGTTTTGATAAACGGCATAGACAAACTGGTACAGGATGCTGGTGGGGTTTTAGACTTTTCACAGCACCTTATACACCACTAGCTAGTACATTTTACCTCTGACTTGGCCAAAATGAATACCATGTTTCCAGGTGCCCATCAAGATATGCAAAGAGCTACCCACGGTGTACAAGTTAACCCTCTTCTCATATACTTAGAGAATTGAGCCAGGATGAAAACAGAAGACCTAAATGTGACATAACCCATTCTGTGATTAGTCTTGTCATCCACTGGACTAGATAAAATTCTTTGATTAGCTGGAGAGATCATTAAGAGGCTAGGCCTTTCAAATGGAAGTCGAAGTTCCTTAAGAAATGATTGGATTCTGAAGCAACAAGACTAACATAAACTAGAAAGAGTAATGGTGCCTTAGGTTGATTTGTCCAGAAGCAGAGAGTGAAACAAAAAAAAATGGAGTGGTGTTTAATCGGAGGTGATGCCAGCATACATTTGTAGGGTAGTGCAGATGTGAGACAGAGGAAAGAAGGAAGACAAAAAAGGTGCCTTATCATTTCTGTGATCAAGAGGGGTATAATCACATTAGATAACTTTGGGATACAGCACAGAACATAACTTGGATTTATCCCAACCAAGGGCATGGAAATTAGGGTATTTAGCTATATTCTCCCATCTGTCTCACCTAAGGGCTGCTCCCTTAGGTGGAGGTATGGAGTGTTAACTCCCTGGTATTTGTAACTTACCATACGTGTAGACCAAGAAAACTCTAGCAGCCAGAGGAAGCCCTCAGGCAGAGTCCCAGATGTTTGCTATTGAAAGTCACCATCAGGTCAACTCGCACAACAATAATAACTGCCAATGAGATGAAAACAGAGCACCTACAGTTTCTGCTAGAAGAAGTGACAACAAAGATGATGGTGATGATCATGATCATATGAATAGAGCTATCATTTTTTGAGCAACTAGAAGCCAAGTCCTATATTAAATGCTTTACATGCATTTTATCATTTAATTCTTATCTGTTGGATATCCACTCTGTGTCAGATGGAGATATTTATGCATGATTATATATCTATATAATATCACAGTCTTGCAGGATGTATATTATTCCAGTCTTTAATTTAGAGATGACCACACAAGGCTTATCAAGGTTAACCAAATTGTCTGAAGTAACATAGGAAATACAGTTGGGATTCAAACCTAGGTTTGTCTGCCTCCTAAAGAGTCCCTTGGCTTAGGCAACATTATAATCCTTAATTAACTAATTAATCGTTGATATTTTTCTGACACTCATCTATTAAAAAGTCAGCAGGCACTATTTAGATTCTGAGATACAAAACAAAAATTGTCCTTGTTCCCAAGGAGTTCTGTGTTAATGAAAGAGAAAGACAAAAAAAAAAAAAAAAAAAAAAAAAAAAAAACTGTAGTATTATAAGAGCTGTACTAGAAGTATGTTGTAGCTATTGAACATGATCAGGAAAGAGAGTATCACTTGTTGCTGTATAACAAATAGCCCTATAACTCAATGACTTAAAATAATAAGCATGTGTTATTGATCATGAGCCTGTGGGTAAGCTGGGGACTTCTACTGACTTGGACTAAGCTTGGCTGATCTTAGCTAGGTTTGCTCTGTAGTCTGCTGACAGGTTGGCTGGGGCTGAATTCACTCCCATGTCTGGTGATTGACTGGATGTGGCTAGGGAAACTTACTTCTCCAGCAGGCTAACCAAGAGTTATTCAATGGCAGCTGAGCTATGTGGATCACTCATTCAAGAGAATAAGTATAAGTGTGCAAGGCTGCTCAAGTCCTGGCCTCAGAACAATCACTTCTACAACATATAGACCAAAGAAATTCACAGGCCAGCTCAGATTTAAGGGATGTGGAAATAGACTCTACTTCCTGGTTAGAGGTTCAAAGTCACATTGCAAAAGGACATTGATAAAGGAAGGGGAAGAACTAGACTGCAAACAGTCTACCAGGAAGAAAACATCTGGATAAAAGATTACAGAGTAAGTAGGCATTCCCTAACCAAGTAAGATAGGAAGAGAATTTAAAGCAAGAAGGGGCTGGGCACCATGGCTCATGCCTATAATCCCAGCACTTTAAGAGGCTGAGGTAGAAGGATCACTTGAGCCCAGGAGTTTGAGACCAGCATGGGCAATATAGACCCTATCTCTACAAAAAAAATAAAGTAAATTAGCTGAGCATGGTGGCACCGCCTGTGATCCCAGCAGAGAGGTGGGAGGCTGAGGTGGGAGGATCACTTGGGCCTAGGAAGTAAGCTGTGATCGTACCACTGCACTCCAGCCTAGACAACAGAACAAGACCCTATCTCAAAAGAAAAGAGGGAAGGGAGGGGAGGGAAGGGAAGGGGAGGGGAGGGGAGGGGAGGGGAGGGAAGGGAAGGGAAGGGAAGGGAAGGGAAGGGAAGGGAAGGGAAGGGAAGGGAAGGGAAGGGAAGGGAAGGGAAGGGAAGGGAAGGGAAGGGAAGGGAAGGGAAGGGAAGGGAGCAGGATAGTTTGTATTTAAAGACACAGGAACGTAGTGTTCCACAATGCTGTCAGGTTACTTGGGAATTAAGGCATCTAATGGTGAGGGAGAGAGAAGAGGATTAAAGACAAGAAATCTGTAAAATGTACCAGAATTCAGGAAAATAAAAGTTAACTTGCAGACAGAATAAAATGTTTATGAAAAAGTGATAGGCAAATGGGAAGATGAACAAAGTTAGGTCAATGGATGAATGAATGGTTGATTGTACAGACTGTTGTGGTAACAGGGTTACCAAAATTGTTAAGATTATATCTTAGAAAAAAATGTGTAGGTTGGCCTTGGTGGCTTACACCTGTAATCACAGCACTTTGGGAGGCTGAGGCAGGTGGATGGCTTGAGCTTAAGAGTTCAAGATCAGCCTGGACAACATGGCGAAACCCCATCTAAAAAAAAATTTAGCCGGGCAGGATGGCATGCACCTGTGGTTCCAGCTACTGGGGAGGCTGAGGTGGGAGGATCCCTTGAACCTGGGAGGCAGAGGTTTCAGTGAGCCAAGATTGCACCAGTGCACTCCAGCCTGTGAGACAGAGCAACACACCCTGTCTCAAAAAAAAGGGGGTTGTAGAATGTGTGTTTATTTCAACAAGAAAAGAGGAGGGAGGAAATACCTTTATAAGTGATTGAAGAAAACAATGTGGTTGAAAGCAGGCCTGAAGGAAATAACTTTTTAGCATTTGACTGTGTTCGAGGCTTCACGGAGCTATTGTGATGATGTAGATTGCATGATAGAAACTCTTTCTATGGGACAACTTTTATAAGCATGTTAAGAATAGTGAGTAGGTTTTTGTGAAAACTAATGAAGAGTTTGGCTTATGGTCACAAGCAAATTCCAAGGCTCTAGATTCTCATAAGGCCAAGTCTCTGTGAAGACGGTTGATGTCAGAGATATATTTATATAGAGATTTGTGCATGTGTGTGTTTCCACTGGGGTGTGTGTGTGAGATGGTAATTTTCAATTCATGGATTTCTCCACTCTGAGACTGAGTTGTGTAAATTGAATAACAGCTCTATTCTACAGTTTTCCAAAGCCACTTTCATTATACTCCTGGGTCTGTGTTGCAAGTGTGGAGCTCGCCCAAGTCACCAGGTGCAGCAGATTTTACTGTGAAGTATAACAGGCTAACATTAGCATCTCAAGCTCCTCAGAGGCAGAATAGAAATTTCGTAGTTCATTTTCACAGCTAAGTAATACTACATTGTGTTAATATATCACAGTCTATTTTTCTGTTCTTTTATAGATTGATATTTCTGTTGTTTCCATTATCTGCTATTATGAAAAATGGTACTATGATCATTTTTGTATCTCTCCTGGTGCCTGTGCAAGAGTGTTTCAGGGAAGTACATGTAGAAGTGGATTCCTAGGATATAAGATGTATAGGTAACCAACCATCTCGGTTTGCCTGGAACTGAGGAGTTTTCCAGGATGTAAGATTTTCGGTGCTAAAACCGGGACAGTCTCGATCAAAATGGTGTAAGTGGTCACCTTAAATACACAAATGATCAATTTTACAACATAATACATATTAAACTCTTTCCCACAGAATTGGTACCAATTTACACTCCCAACAAGTAGTATATGACTATTCCCTTTGAACACCATTCTCTTCATGCCTGGTGTTCTTGATATCTTAATTTTTGCCAATCAATTGAGTGTGAAATGGAATCTTGCTGTGATTTGATATTCCCTGGTAACTAATGAGGTTCGGCATCTTTTCGTGTTTAGTTTTCCCTGTGTGTGTTGTCTTCTGTGAAATGCCTTCCATATCTTTCATCTTTTCTCGTTTTTTGTTTTTGTTTTTTTTTTTTAATTAGACACATCTAATTTATCTCTTTAGATTTTCTTGATTTTTCCAGCACTTAGATTAGGGTCTCTCAACGGCAGCAGTGATGGCATTTTGGACTGCGTAATTCTCATGGAATACTGTCCTGTGCCTTGCAGCACATTTAGCAGCACCCTTGGCCTTTACCCACTAGGTGCCAATAGCACCCCCAAGTAGTGAAAATAAAAAATGCCTCTAGACATAAAACTACCTCTTGCCGAATGTTTCCCTAGGTGCAAGATTGTACCTGGTTGAGAGCATCTTGCTCCTGTGGGAAAGAGAAGATAGCCAGGCAGGTAAATTCCGTTTCCATTTCTCTCTCTGATGAACTCTCTCTCTCAAGGCCTGTACAGCATGTCTCCGTCCAGCATGTTTAGAAGTGTCGCATGTCACATGGCAGATGCATTGCTGAACCACTGGCTCTATTTCTTCATGGTAATGCAGTAGTCACAGCAGTAACATCTCACTTTGTCTTGCTGCTCACCCTTCCCTGCTTCATTTCCTATCTCTTCTCTTTCCCACCTTTGGATTGCATATTCCAATTAAAACCTCAGCACTTAATGCATGTCTCAGGTTCAGTGTCCTAGGGAAACTGAACTAAAACAAGTAGTTACAGACAAGATACCCTACTGATAGGATTTTGGAATTTGATTACTGACGTGTCTGAAAGCAATAGGGATCATATATTTAGTGGTAAATTGGGATGAAAATAAACCCTAGCAGGCAGCAGCATTAAAATTACTTAAACTCTCATCTGTAGTAAATTGGGATATGGCTTAAGTGGAAGGTCAGGTGTTAGGAGACCTAGTAGCTGCAACACACAGTGGCTATTAAAGCACTGATAATTATGCAGATTGTGAAGTAGATGGCTACTTTTGACCTGCGGAAAGAAAATGTTAAGCTGAGGATGGTTCATTGCCTACTTAAGGCACGCTCTGAAAGCCAGAGGGCATCTATGGCTACTTTAAAGGAGAATAATCTCTGGTCACTGCAGGGCAGACTGTGATGTAACCCAGGCCCAGGATCTGACTATAAGGCTGGTAGGGCTGCCAAGGAGACAGGATACACAGCTTTGTAAAATCTCCTATTTCAAACTCAGGGCCATGATCGGAATAAGGAGAAGTGGGATGAGTTCATTTGGATGGATGAGCTTGAGGACCTTAAACCCCTAAATTCCCTTAAACCACCCTGGAAGACAGGAGTCATCCTTCTTTTTCTGACAGAGAAGAACAGCTTTCCTTGCCCAACAGTTGTGTAGGAATCTCACCTGAAGCAGGTGTCTTATGAAATTGTTCTTGCATGCCTTAAGATCTTTCTCTGCCACTGCTCATTGTCTCCATGCTGATAACTAGAGTGTAGACTCAGCGGAGAAGTACCGGCCACCTCCAGGGGGAAATAGCCTCCCACTGAACAATTGAAGTACCTTGAAACCCACCTGGGACTGGACCTTAAGTGTATTAGAGTGGAGAGGAGGATATACGTTGTGCTGAACTCCTATTGATTTCAGTGGGGATGGCACCAGGTTCAAGAGGCAGAAGAAGAGACCCAGAGCCAGTAAACAAGACATGGGGTCTCATGAAGGGCTTACATACAGGGGAGAGAGTCCTGTGGTGGTGAGCTGGAAAGGAGAACCACAACCACTTGCAAAAAGCATGCAGTTTATATAGCATGTTCACTTAGCCCCCTCCCCTAATAACCTCTACCTGGAAACCTTTTAACCCCACACACAGGGCCTCAAACCCCTGTACAGCCCACATTCCACAGGACAGGATGGGGCCCAGATGTTCCTCATAGGAAAGAAATAGCTCTCTGGGTTGGCCACTCCTGGATTCCCTAGCTCAGAATTCCCAACTGCATTCAGGTGCATATACAGGGTCATTCTTAGGATATGCTTAAGTAATTGTTATCCGGTGCATTTACCATACAGTATAATGCTAGATCAGAGGGTATTCATTGATATAGAGGCACTCACTCATAAGTCAAGATTCGGTTGTTTGTCAAGGACACTTGGAGCTGATCCCGATAGTTTTCTGGGATGGTTCTTCAAATCCTGTATGCTCTGATGGCCTATAGCAAATGAGGAAATGCCACAGTTCTTTAACAGTCTCAATAAAGGGTCCGATAGCTCAGAGAGGACGGATGTTAGAATGCATGTTAAAAAGGTTTTAGGTCCAATCTTCAAACCTATCACTTGACTATTTCTAACGAAGAAGACCCAGAGGATACTCCCTTCACAAAGACAGTAAGGGATCCTGAAGAGGAGTGCTGACACATTTGAGAAGCTGGTCTGAAAAGGCTGCCATCTATGGGCTGGGGTTGACATTTGAAGAAGCTGTCCAGGAGTTGATCTTCCTAATATTGCTTGGATCATGGGGCCCAGAACAACAGAGGCTAAGTAGCAGTGCTTACTGTTAGAGTTAAGGTGGCCTTAACTACTTATAATGCGTAGCAAAATTGAAGTAGCAGTCAGGGTGCCTTGAGCCACAGGAATCTAACAGTGGCTAAGAGATCCTGGAAATCTTTGGGACAAAATAATTGGGCAGCTAATAGATCTGCAGTTTGGATAACGGGAAAACAACTGAAGGGTTATAAACCATGGAATTTCATGGACCCTTTCCAGGTTTCCACATCTAAGTCGGTTCAGAGATGGCAAAGGAACTGTGACAGTCAGCTCGTGTTCACGTTTCATGTTTATTCCATTTTTAATTTTTTGTACATTTTACACATCGTTATTGCATATCTACCTGCGAATTCTAATACATGATGTACAGTCAGTTGATTGTTATTTGGTCACCTGGGGCTCTGGGTGACCAATACTCTCCATGTTTCCCCATGGAGAGTATTGCTTTGTGTTCTCTAGGAGTCAGGAATATTGGCTGTCTTCTGGGATTCCATGCTAGGGAGGGGCTGACTCTCAGGCTTGGTTGCTCTGCCTCCCATTGCCCAGGGCCTAGGCTTTGTCTTTACAGCAGTGTTGTTATCGTCATATTCCTTTAGAGCTACCCAGTCATTTTCTTTAGTTTAATTCCTAAATCGTTTCTCTGGTGTTATTTCTCTAACATTTATTTTTGTGAGCAAAAGTGGAAGGAAGCTCAAATATTTCGTTAACTAACTACTGAGCCTAGCATAATGTATTACTTCTTTAAAATTTTTTTTTGAGACAGGGTCTCTCTCTGTTGTGCAGGCTGGAGTGCAGTGAAACAATCATAGTTTACAGCAGCCTTAAGCTCCTGGGCTCAAGCAGTCCTCCTATCTCAACTTCCCAAGTGTCTGTGACTACAGGTGCAGGTCACCACACCTGACTAATTTTTCTATATTTTTAGTAAAGATGAGGTCTTGCTATGTTGCACTGGCTGCTCTGGAGCTCCTGGACTTAAGTGATCGTCCTGCCTCAGCCTCCCGAAGTGTTGGGATTACAGATATGAGCTACCATGCCAGACCATCAAAATTGATCTTTTTATAAATGTATCCAGGATATATTTGCATTTTAGCATAGGGATCCTTTAAATTACCTAGACTGCATACTACCAAAAATGAAATAACTTTGTCTGTCTACTTGCCTGAAAATGACTTAGCGCAATTAGCAATTGCCCAGTGTACCAATTATAATGGCATTGAGTTTGGTCCAGGAAGTCTTTAATTGAATGAATCAGAGGGGTATTCTTATCCCTTGTTCAGTATCTTTTTCACATGGTTAACAGGTATTGATCAGAAGACTGGGCCTGTGGGCCTAGATCCTGAGTGACGTTTCTCTAGTCAGAGGCAAACTCAGCTGGTCCCCTCTCCACACATTCCTTATTTATGGAACACACACATTCAACATGTACTGAGCTGTCCCTCTTATTTAGTCATTTTTTTAGAAACATGATAGTAAGTGGTACATTTCAGGAAGATTTTCACACATTTCAAAGTTTGACATGCACAAAGACAAATTTGTAACTGTTCAGAACACTTTCATCTTTGGAACTGCCAAGTCTCTATACTTTATATATAGAGAGAAATGTGAATGACTTTGATTAACTGGTCAAAGGGTAGAGCAGGGTTCTCATGCCTATGGAGACCGCACGGTGTAAGGGAAAATTGGCAGGAGGTGAGAAGTTTGCAAAGAGGGAAACGTAGGCCTGTGTAAATGCAATGGCTACTACCTATCTCCAATCTGTAATTGCTCTATGGGAATGTGGGCCAGATATTCTGTTTTTTTTTAAAGGAAACTGGAAACTTGAAAGCTAGAGTTTTCTAATTTAAAACCTCCTAATTTTTAAACATTAGTTTATTAAAAAACAAAAATAGGTAAACATCAAATGACCTGATTTTCTGGGGGGAAAAAACATGTTTCGGACACCCTATGTGCTGAATCTAGCCTGCAGACAAGTTCAAATATGCAGCATGTAGCTTGAGATGGATGAGTTTCAAAATGCAAATCCTATCTGCACTGGCAATTGGATTATTTTGTGTCAAGGAAAATGACTTTTTTGTCTTAAGATATTTTTGCTTTTGATTGCTTGTTTTATTGTTTGGGATTTTCTTCTCCTTGGTATAACCGAACAGCCTAGTGGATACTTTATCATCTAAAACTACATATAGGCCTATACTATGATCCAGCAATAGCCCCCCTAAGTGTATGCCCAAGGAAAACTAGTGCATAATGGATCTATTCAAAGTAATACAAAACTGGAAACAAGCCAGAAGTTCAACAACAGAAGAATGAGAAATAAATCTTGGTTTATTCATTCAGTGGAACGTGGTACAGTAATAATAACACACTTTTGTTTTGAGACAGAGTCTCACTCTGTCACCCAGGCTGGAGTGCAGTGGCACAGTCACAGCTCACTGCAGCCTCAACCTTCCAGGCTCAAGCAATCCCCTCATCTCAGGCTCCTTAGTATCTGGGACCACAGGTGCTTTCCACCACGCCCAGCTAATTCTTTTATTTTTGTAGAGACAAGTTCTCACTATGTTGTCCAGGCTGGTCTCAAACTCCTGAGCTCAAGCAGTCCTCCCACCTCAGCCTCCCAAAGTGCTAGGATTACAGCTGTGAGCCACTGTGCCTGGCAGAACATGCTGTTGATACACACAACAACATGGATGAATCACAGACATTACATTGAGCAAAAGAGGCTGGACCCCCCAAAAATGTATTATGTGTGATTCCATTTATACGGAGCTCAAAAATGGGCAAAATTAATCTTTGGTGTTAGAACTCAAAAAACTAGTTTGATATGTTGAGTTAGCTGTCTCCCTTTGCAGTTCAGGGGTAACTGCTTAGTAATTTGAAGGAGGTTCTCAAGTATCCCTGTTTGCCATAGGCATGAGGGGACTGGGTGCTTGAAGGTCCACCCTTCCAATCCTTCACCAACTGAGATGTCTCCATCACAATGCATGCATATAGAGGGGAAGGCACTCTGATTCCCCATGTGACATGATATTTCACTTTTTTCCCAAGTCCTCCAGGTTCCCCATTTGTGAAATATAAGTTTCTTTATCTATCATAGAGATGTACAGTTTTTTTTTTTTTTATTCCTACCAAGCTTGAAGGAGTGGCTCTTTGTGGAGTGTTACTTATGTATACGTTGATTTCACATCTTCCCCAGAGCATCCTAGTCTCTGCACATAAAAAAAAAAAAAAAAAAAAAAAAGAAGCAGCAAAATAACCCTTCTCTTTTCACTCACAAGCTTAATATTTTTTTTCACGTTTCAAAAGGAATAGACTGAGGGGAAGAAAATACACACCCAAGGCTATTTCTCTACTACTAGGAATTGGTGTTTCCATACAGATGGTTTCTCATACTCCGGGGACTAGTAAGTGCAGCCTTGAAAGGAAGCAATTGGAAAGTACCTAAAAGAAGCTCCCAGCCTATTTTATTTGGCACCTGCTCTCTAGGGCAGAAAGTGAGACGAGGAGAGTCTGCAGTAAAAACCAAAGAAGTAACTGAAGAAGGGGAAACATACACTGAGCCCTTAAGCTAGAAAGACCTCTGATATTACAACCAGGACTGTGTATTTCAAGCACACGTGTAAATAGTGGTGGCTTATCGCAGCTGATAGGGCACGAAAGACAGCAGCCAGAGATCTGGTTGTAGTATGGGGGATGCAGAGGAGGGTGTTGTGACCGTTCTTTAAGGATTTGTTCCTTATTCAAAGTGTCCTATATCCCTGCATTATTCAAACATCACTACTCAAAACGGAAAACATGGAAATAACTCAGAATCTGTAAAGTGCTTCACTTGCTTATTTATAATGCAGGAAAGATAGGGAAGATTCAAAAAATGCTTTTGTTAACTTCCAGGTGTTATGTCTCTGTGTTTTAAAATCAAGTTATATCTCATTACAATAAGCTTCATGGGAAATTTGACATTTTATTCCATGGAATTCTCACTGGTCAAAATCAAAGGTACTTGACCTAGGTGGGAATCAGGTGTCTTCTGTCAGGCTTAGCTACATCACATATAGATGGCAACGCAGTCTTGAGTTCATTTCTTAACCTCTCTGAGCTCTGAGTGAAGCAAGGTGAAATCCATGCTTTGTCTGTTCCTTAAGTTTGGTATGAAACAAAGCCAAAGGCATCCTAACAAAGTGTCAAGTGTGAGGTGAATGGGAGTTATAATCATTCTTACCCCTGTGGCTTAGAAAGCAAACCAAATGGCATGTCTGCAAACATTCCTTAGATGAAGTGCTTTTTGATTCTTGTAATTAATGTTTGGTTTTTATTGGAAAATAGATGTAAGTATCATTAGTTATGGGAAAGAAGTTAAAGACCATGCATTCGGGGGGAGAAGAGGAGCTATACAGTTACAACAGAAAGCTCTGGGATTTATTCTATCCTCTCTTTCTGGCAGGCCAAAGAGTATAACTCCATGGAGTTGCTTTTCCTTAAGTCTGAAATAGAAATACCAGTATCTACCGCCCTGAACTACTTAAGAGGAATGTTGTAAACATCAAAGGAAATCATGTGTGAAAAGGCTTTAAAAGTTCCGATAAAGTAAAAGAGTATACAGTTGAGGGGTTATACCACTTTTCCCGCTTATTCTCAGAAAGGTTTCTAAGCGTTATATTGAAGATTCTGGTAAGCTTAATCAAGCCCTCTCCCACTTATAATGCTATCTGATTTTTTTTCCTTCCTTTTATAAATCTAAATAAGTAAAAATAATATCTAGCAAAAGGCATTGTATTTGTCAAATTTATCATATGGTCAAACAGTTCTAACATCATGGGCTAATGTCAATTAGCTCATGTCAACGTTTTATTGTATTAAAACATTGGTCAATGTTTTACTATATTAATGTTGGCCATAACTTGGGAAAATGTGTATTGTCCAAACAAAGACTGGTTTGAGAGTAAAAAGGAGAGCTGTTAATAATTATATCAGCCTAACAATAGTCAACTGGGACTTTTCTTGGAAAACAATTATTGTCTAAAAGCTTCCTTTTTAAAATAAGTCATAATTATAATTATGCCTAATATGTTCTACAGACTAATAAAGGCATGGCGAAGATTTTTTAATGAGCAAACTAAATGTATTCCATGGTTCTAGCCTTTGAGAAGCCACAAGTCTATATGGTAAGAGAAAGCTTATGCAATACAAGGATGCAAAATTAGTAAATGAAAGGCATCATGCTAGCTAACAAGTGTTGGATTAAGTGGAGTAGAATCTTGGAGATTTAGACACGACAATGAAGATTCAGACAACCTTGAGTTGTTGGGGAGCTTCTCTGAGAGGGCCAAAGTCTTTAAATGGGTCTGGAAGACTGGTGGGAGCTCAGTAGATAAAGGGAATAGCATAGTTGGGGGTATTTGGGGCAGGTAAAACAATGTGGAGAAACACACAAATGGATGAGTTTCCATGGCTGTGTGTAGAGGAGAGAGCCAAAAGGGCTGTAATTAAATTTTATAAGGATAAAATCTATTGTTTCAACAAATAGTTATTGAGTGTCTGTTACATGATAGGCAGTGTTCTAAATTATAGAGATATAACAGTGAACTAAACAACGTATTTACCCTTACGGAGTTTATACTCTAACAAAGGAGAACTTCCCTTAAAATCTGCACTTTCTCTAAATGAACGTTTAGATGGCAAGAAGTCTTTTGGGGAAAGGGGGAATGCTACTTGAAAAGCAGAAAATGAATGATTCAGGTCATTTTCTGTTAAAATAATAAGGGGTATCTAGCAACTGAGCTAACCTATCTTCCTTAGCCAGAATCTAAGACATGGAAAAAGGTTTATTGAGCATCCATCTATCCATTCATTCATTCAACAAATGTTTATTGAAAACCTACTAGGGGTCTGGCTCTTCTATGTGCTGGGGATACAGCAATGAGAAGTTTGGAGAAAGTTCCCTGCCTCTGTAGAGATATTCATCTAGTAAAAATGGGTCCTCCCAGATCGTATATTCTAATCCACAAAAATGAAAATTAAAAAAAAACTCTTCAAGTACTTCTTTACATATTCACTTTCTACAAACAGGGCTAATAAGATGAAAGTGGTTATTTGCTTTTCTCTATAATACAATTTCCTTGCTCTGATTATTACTGTGTGGGTCCAAGTCTTTGCTTCTGCAAATGTAATAGATCCCTGTGGCAATTGAGAATCATTGGGAAATAGAAAAAAGAAACTTTCTCCCACACGTCTGTCTCAGAGAGTAGTAGACCATTTGTCATGCCATGGGCAGCCCTATTTGGAAGATGTGATATGATAACCTGACTATGAGGTTAAATACCCCCCCCCCAAATGCTTCTGCTTCAGACAAGACAGTATATTTACAATGTCGTAATACAGAGTTAATGTCACTGTATAAAACAAAAATGTGGGTCTGTTATTCCTAATTTGAAAACTGGGGCACACATGAGAATAACAGAAATACAGATTGCTAGACCCACCCTCTAGAGAGCCTGATTCCAAAAGAATTTTCATTTCTCCCAACCCCCGGTGGTGATACCTATGCTGATGGTCCAGAGGTTGCACATTGAGAACCACTGTGTTCTTCTTTCAATATGTGGCTGTCATATAAATATAACATTGATTGACCTGTAGATAATGTAAATTGTAATATTTATAAAGGAGGTCATTGTATTCATGTAACTGTCTATGGCTGGGCTACCCAGTATGGTAGCCACTGGCCACATGGAGCTATTGAGTTCTTGAAGTGTGGCTAGTGCCATACGTTGAAATAAAAATATTTTGGATATTTTATGTTAAATAAAACATATTATTAAAACTAATTTCACTTGATATTTAATTTCAATGTGGCTACTAGGAAATTTAAAGTTAACATATGGCTCACATTGCATTTCTACTAGATAACACTGGTCTATGGAGCTTTTCTAAACATGTATATGCTGACGGTTGGTTTTTATAGAACTGAGAAATTTTTTTAGACTTTAAAAGTTGAATTTTTTTTATATATATATAGAATTTAAGAGTTACCAGCAGAGGAAAAGAAGGTATTGTGCTTTCTTTGTAAATAACTTCTCAACAATATCTTTTTTATTCACTTGCTTTGAATAATAGTTAACAAGATAATATTCACTAGAAGATGACTTCAATAGAGGCTTGCCAACTCTCACATCTTAATTAATGTGGCTGTTGGGTCTGTTTCTCCTAAGTTTACCTTAGTTCCTTGGAAGTGCTCTCCTTCAGAAGCAAGGGTTATTAAAGGTCACTGCATTTCCCTTTTTAGAATCCATTCAAGCTCCAGTTGCAATACACATAGATCAATTTCAGATAGATTGTAAATCTAAGCGCAGGATAATGCAGTTATGAACTTAGTGGGAGTAAAGACTTTTTCAACAGGACATAGAAGGTAATAAACATAATGGAAAAGATACATAAATTGGTCTAAACTAACATGTGTTCATCAAATACATCTTTGAGCATGAAAAGGAAAACCATAAAGTGGAAGAAAACATTTCAGTACATTTGTTCAACATATCCAGAATTTATAAAGAACTCCATCAAATGAGTAAGAAAAAGGGTGAGAACCTAACGGAAAATGGGCAAGGGACTTGAACAGATATTTCACAAGAGAGGAGATCTACATGGCCAAGGCACATGAAAGAAACTCAAGCTCGTTAGGGAAATGCAAAATAAAGCCACAATGAGATGCCACTACACACCCACCAGAATGACAATCATAAAAGGATTGACAATTAGAAATGTGGATGAGGACGTGGAGCAATTCAAACTATTGGCAGGAGAGTAAATTGAGCACTTTGGAAAGCTGACTGGAGTGCTCTACTGAAGCCAAATATACTCACATCCTTTGACACAGCAATGCTACTGCTAGGTATGTATATACCCAATAGTAACGCATCATACGTGTCACCAAAAGACATGTACTTGAACATTCAAGGCAGCATTATTTTTAAAAGTCCCAAATTAGAAACAACCCAAGTGTCCATCAACAGTAAAATGAACTTATAAATTGTGGTATAGTCATGCTATGATATACTAGACAGCAATAAGAAAGAACGTGGCCTATCACGACATGAATTAATCTCACAAATACAAAATGTTGAATCAAACACACTTAGAATTGTGTGATGTAATGATTCTATTCATATCAAGTTCAAAATCAAGCAGACCAATCAATCTCTGGTGAGAGAAGCCAAGATAATGGTTTGCTTTGATGGAGTTGGTTACTTGGGCACAGCTTGAGGAAGGCTTCTAGCATTTTTCTCCTTGGTCTGCACTGTGGTTTCAGGAATGTGTTCCCTTTGTGAAAAGTGTTTAAGCTGTACCCTTTTCTGTACACATGTTATACCTAAATAAAATGTTGAACAAAAAGAGAGAAGAAGAAATACAAAGTCGTACCCCATGACCCTCCCAGAAAAAGTAACTCACCTCTTTAAAATACACGTACACACACACACACACTCACTCACACATGGCCATCACTGTATCTCACTACTTAAAACTTAAAAATGATACAGACTTTTGTTTTATACTTAAAACTATAGTTTGCAGTTGATAATCAGAAGTTGTTTTAATATAGTAAGACTTTGCACATATCAGTCCAATTTATTTATCTTAAATTCCTCATTGGACATATATCATTGAAAATCAAAATAGAATTATAGTGTAAAGTTAAAGTGTAGGTAGTATATTGTTCTATATTCAATTAAATGTCATCTAGCTAATAGAGATCTTATGTGATTCAACCTGTCCTGAAAAACCTTAAAAAAAAAGGACCTTGATGATAGGCAGGTTCTATAGACCATGGGATTTGAATAATTCTCTATACAGTTAATTCCAAAGATTTATGACAATCATAAATTTATGCAACTGACATACAATTATTTACATTAGATTGAAGTGAGAAACTAGATAGAGGTATTATTTTAGAAGTATAAATTGTTCAACACAGCTTATGCAAAAGTCTTTATGAGCTCATGGTTATATTTCTTACTGGTAGGAAGCTGCTCGTAATGTGTATCTTTGTGTTAATGAGCTTTATTATATGACTCAAAATTTATTTGCTCAAAATTTATTTGCTCAACAGCATTTTTGGTTTTAGTATGTAAATGTATGATTACAACACAGTAACATATAATATCTACGCATGACTATATCGAAATGCTACATTACTGACAAGTTTCCAGTAATGTGAACTGTATGGCTCTTTGAGTTAGAAATGTCTGTAATTACTGTTCTTTGGCTTTATTAGGATTACTTATGGGGAAATTGTGTAGTGTATGTGCATGTGTGTGAGAAAGAGAGAGGGGGAGAGAGAGAGAGAGAGAGAAAGGGAGGGAGGGGAAGATGGAAAGGGACAGATAAAGGAGAGGTGAAGGGAGAGAGAATGGAAGCAGAAGGGAGGACGGAGAGAAACTACTACAATGAATCAAACTTGTGTTTCTGCATTGACTTTTTGCATTTGGAGAATAAAAAGCCAAAACCATTTCTCCTTGCCATCTGTGTTTCCAAGTATCACTTTAAGATGGTCTTATCCCACTCTTAGATTATCAAGAAAAATGTCAGATTTACAAGGAGTGCCACTTTTATCCCTTTCCTGAAAGAGGAGCATCAATTGCCTTCCCAAAGGATCAGTTATATTCTCTTATCATAAATGACTTATTTGCAATCCACGGAACCAGGAAAGTTGCCATTCTTCCTTGCTTAACCTTAATTCAATTCAATTGCAAGACACATAGAATAAAGTGGAAATATATTATAACATTGACCCATGATTTGCTGGTAGAGGAGAAACTAGCATTGCTACAGTGGCAGTCACGTTATGTACTTTATTTAATTCTTTTAATAAACCCATAATATAGACTTTTTGTTTTGCGAGTTTGTGTGTTGGTGGGGAGAGAGTAATGTATTTATTTATTTAATTTTTTTTAACGAAGAAACTGGGGATGGAAGAAATCCAGGATTTGTCTGTCAGGCTCACACAGCTGCCAAGCTGGTATTGATTGGCCCAAGTGAACTCTCACTCCTTCTAGGATAACATCCTTCCTCTCAGTTTCGGAACTTTGTCATGACCATGCCTACATCTTTTAAAATGCCAAAATTTCCAAAGTTTGTGAAGGTATATTTTACAACTATTTAAAAAGGCATTATGAATACTTAAAAACTAGAGTGATGATTAATTTCCAAAATTTCCCCTCTAAACTAATTACATGACGTCGAATCATGTGTTTTTTGTTTGTTTGTTTGTTTTGTTTTTATTTTTATTTTTATTTATTTTTTATTATTATACTTTAAGTTCTAGGGTACATGTGCATAACGTGCAGGTTTGTTGGCACAAGTGTACATATGAATCATGTGTTTTTAAAAAAAATCATTGAGAGTTGGAATTCCTTTAGTGTCAAGCACCTTAATTTAAATTATATTATATAGAAGTGTATCCATGGAATAAAACATAACCTAACTGCCAATTGAAATAAAATTGTGGCTGACCCTTCCAAAGTTCTGTAGATAAACTCCTGTGCATACAGTAGCGAGGATGAACACTTAACACTCCTGAATCCCATTCTGAGAGCATATTTGCATTTTCATATGGACGGTGTGATGCAAACAAGCAGTTTCAAAAGCTAATTATAAAAGCCATCTTTAACCTTCTCATTACTTTCACACAAGGAATGTGGCTTTAATATTTCTTGATGTTACTGTACAGCGATACTGATGAAACAGGTCCTCTTATCTGGCTGTTTTCTTTTACATTAAAAACTCTGAATACGCTCAAGTACTCTATCAGAGTGAGCAATTGCTTCAATATTAATTCTCTGGAAGGAAGAATGTATAATCAGCAAAGTTTGAACAATTAGTGATGTATGTACCACTATGCACCTGGGCAGGTTCAGTGATTTCTTTGCACATGGATTTAAACATGATGCTGCATAATAAGGTAGGCTTTGCAATCTTAGAAGCTTATAGAGAGAGGGTCCACCAGTTGTATTTCAAGATAAGGGCTGTGGCTGCCTGTCAAATATTTTAGAAACAGGACCAAGTTTGTTTCTAAAGGTCTAAAATCAAAGGTCAAAACTAATGACCTCAAATAAAAGTGTTTATAAAAATAAGCTGCAGACTGAATATGGGGTTTTCTTGACAGGAAATAAGTATTGTTCTGTGAAGAAATGGGCAATATTGTTTAGCTATAAAGAACGTAAGAGGGACTTTTATTGGAGTACATTTGTAGTTTTCATTGTAAATAATAGTGATAGACTATGATTTGTGACTTATTCGTGAATATTAATCATTAAAATTAGGTGACTATTATAACTGAAAGTGACTGGAAATCCATGGTGTCTTCATACATTTTTGTCCAGAGCAAGGAAAGGACACCTATGCAAAAGAGCCTATTTGGAACAGTTGTTAAAAAATACAGTTGTTTACTATTTAAACCCTACCAAGTTCAGGCTATTCAGTCAAGGTTGTACAGACTGGATGGTGGTTGAAAATGATTGACAGTCTTTTTCTTTCCATAAAGTCTGTGATTTTGGTGACAGTTGCCTAAAGCTTTTTGGATCACCTTTAATTCTAATAACAACTTTTCTTCTTTACCCTCACTCTTCCTTTCCTCACTCTCTCCCACCTCTGTCTGAGTGTCCTCAGTAATCAAGTGCTTTCCTCTTTTGGTACAGATATTATATGTTGGGACTCTGGGTTTTATCCTGGTAACTCAAGGCCCCCTGCATTTGAAACACCTGCACATGAAACAAGTGCATTTCTTCTTAGGTATGTCTGAGAATATGTTTCTAGGAAACTAGCAGGCAGCTGCAAGGAGCACAGATGTTGCCCTGCCTGTAGCCCCTTGGCTTTCTCTGGCTGCTGAGCCTGTGTGTGGGGGCGGACAGAAATGCTGAGGAAGGCTAGGCACAGTGGCTCACACCTGTAACTCCAGCACTTTGGGAGGCCAAGGCAGGTGGATCACCTGAGGACAGGCATTCAAGACCAGCCTGGCCAACATGGTGAAACCCCATCTCTATTAAAAATACAAAAAATTATCTGGGCATGGTGGCAGGTACCTGTAATCCCAGCTACTCCGGAGGCTGAGGCAGGAGAATCACTTGAGCCTGGGAAGCAGAGGTTGCAGTGAGCCTAGATCATGCCATTGCACTCCAGCCTTGGCAACAGGAGTGAAACTCCATCTCAAAAATAAAAGAAAGAAAGAAATGCTGAGGACTACCTCTGGGAGAATCTCTGAAACCTCTCAAACCAGTGATGGATAAGAGCTGATGGACAAATGCTGCAGCATCCTAGATCCAGGATGGGAAGCAGGGGCTAGCAGTGGTATCAACTCTGAGGTACATTTACCTTCTCTCCAGAGAAGGTCCCCAGCAGGATGGAGGCCCAGTTGCCCACTGCACTCACTTGCTTCTTCACTCACCTTGCATTGACAGTCTTCCTTTCCCTGAATTATTTCCCTACATCCCTACCATTGCTTCCTGGGACTAATTCCCAGATAAACTACCTGCACTCAAATCCTCATCTCAGAGTCAGCCTTCTGGGGAAATCCAATCTAGAACACATATTTCTTCTTTCAAAAATGACATGATATACCAGACCAATGCTGATTTTCATTAGAAGGTAATTCTCCCTAGGAATTAGCAGTCCACATTGAAGAACAGCGGCCACCACCCACCCCATGTGGGGGCATTGTAAATGGTGTGTCGCTGTCAGCCTGCCCTTGGCACAACTCCACCTGGCATTTTGATTCTTCTTCCTGTGACCATAGCTCTCCTTTGCCTTTCTCACTAGGGACAGTTCTACTGACAGTTTTTCTATCAGCTGACCTAAGTGAGTCAATTCCTATTTTTATGATACTGTTGTCTGACTGGCTGAGCAAAGAAGATTGTTTTTGTGAGGATGGAGAGGGGTATGTTTTTTTTTTTCCCCAAATATCTAGAGCACAGCATCTTGTTATCCTCAAAGAAGAACTGATCTTCATGTGAAGGCATCTATATGTAAATGTTCTTATGAGCTCTGATGCCTGCAGGCCTGCTTGGCAATCATGTGCCTCAGAATGACCCAGAAGCCCAGATGTGTTCCAGTTATCTCCATACACAACTATAAATAAGCACATAGGAGTCTACACATGAATTCGCAGAGATATCTAAGAGAGATTTAACTGTTAAACTCCTCTACTCACTCTAATACCAAGATACTTCAAACCCCAAGGTAATAATTGTGGATATAGAGGATCAGAAAGCCATTTCAGATAAAGACTTAGAATCTGAATACTCTATTTATCTAGCTCAAGTTACCAAAATAGCTTTCTCCAAGCCAATCTGCAGATGTCCCTTGCTTATCAGCAGTTTCATTGCTAAGTTCCAAATCATTAAACACTTGAAGCATGAAGGCCAGGAAAACGAGTAATTATTGGTTTGGTGAAGTTGCAAGGGAGGTTAGGAAACCCAAGAGAGAGTTTGGCTGCCGGATATAGACACAAAGGAAGAAGAGGGGTGAGGGAGGAGAAATAATTAAGAGTCTGCTTGCAATCAATTGAGTGTCCATCTGCTATTGAAGTCATCGTAACACCAAATTCTGGTAATTGGTATTTGGCTGAGTAGACAATTAGGCTGGCCACAGAATGAAAGGAAGCCAAAGACTGGTGAGTCTATCCTGCAACCTTATTTCCTCCTCTTTCTGAAGCAGAGTTTGAGGACGGAGAAGTGGCAGACAGAACCTCCCACGGTTTCTGCAGAGGGGAGCGTGTTTGCAGAGCAGTGACACCTCCTGACTCAGAAAACAAATGAAGCAGTACCTGAGGAGAGAAATGTTCAACTACAGACGTTAATTATTAAAACAAAGGCAATAAGGGCTGGCGGTTCTTTGGGAACAGTTTGAAGTATCACTTCTGTTATATAAATGAAGTTGTTATTGTGATGGAACTATTTTCTAATGATTCAGAATACACATTTAGAGTCATATGACTGAGTCCACATGAATGCCACTGCATCTGCAGTGATGAAACTACATTGGTGCAATGGTACTTTATACTTAATTGAGGCTCCTATCACTTGGTAATCTGAGAATCATCATTGAGTAGGACTAACTAGAAAAATGTAAGTTAGAATTTATATAGCCTACGTTTTTGCCAGCACTGTCCTAAATTGTTTTATATGACAATACGTTTAACAACTCCAGATTTTTTTTTTTTTTTTTTTTTTGCTGATGGGGAAACTGAGGAATAGAGTTGCACAGGTGAAATGTTGGAGTGCCGCTGACTTGCTCCCCACCCCTATCCTGTGTTCATGCTATGTGAGCTTCAACCTCTTGGTGTCCTGGGAAGAATTACCAATGTTTCCTGGACTCTGCTTATCCCTGGCTTTGCTTGGATGACAAGAGGAAGGGGCCATCAGGGGCAGACAAGGGTGCTATCAGCAGCAGGAAAGAAGCCCCAAGCAGGGGAGCCCTGTGCCCACCCAGGACAGATGGGCAGTCAACAGGAGAACCAAGGACCTGAGTCAGAGTTCGTTACCAATTGAGTGGACACACAGGTATTTTCCCTCTGTTCCTATAGGCCTTGGAGTATCTCAGGTCTCCTTTGAAGAAGCTGCTCGAGTTTAAAGAGATTCTCTGTCCTCTCCTAAATAATACAAAGTGTATTGGGGGGGTAGGGGGGTGGGAAGCAGACTTTGTTTGAAGCAAGACATTTCCTGCTGGCTCCTCATGGGACTCTCAGAAGAAGTCTAGCTTGGAAATAGGAAGGAAACAAAGTCTGCCCTGTGTTTAAATCTGCATTTTCACCCTGTGCCTGCCCTTGGTTTCCACCATGGCTGTACTCTGGCCAGTTTTAGACTACTCCTATTTCCCCAAAGGGCTCTGGCCTCTCACCTTGGTGTCTGCTTAAATATTTAGCACATCCTTATACCAGTCCCTGCCCCCACCATCGCCAATCCATCCAACCCTTTCCCCACATCTCAGAGCCTTCCTGGGCCCAGCATTCAGTTCTGGAATGGATAATCCCTACACGCATACACACAGATGCACACACATAACACACACACACACATACACACACACACACACACACACACACCCCTACCTCCCTCTCTTGGCTTCTCTTTATCCAAGTACTTGTTACACCCCAGTGCAATTAGATCATTGCTTTTTCAGGTAATTGTTTCTCTGAGTGCTCATGGCGACAAAGATTCCCTATTCTGTGCATCTATGTGCTGGGCACATGGTGGACGCAGAATAAATGTTACTGAATGGAAAATGAACTCACCCTAGTGCCTCAAAGAAAGTGTTTGGCCATATCTGAAGCCGAAGCCATGATGTGCAGGTTTCAAACTCACCATGTATTTCTATGTCTGGCCCCATACTTTTGAAAAGCATGAAACCTGGAGAAACTCTGACTCAGTTAATATCCAAAGAGGCCCCTGTATGATGAGCGGCAGGTAAAGTAATATTTTTGGTAGGCAGTGAAGGAAATCAGAATTCAAAATGACATGGTAAAATTGGGGTTTTAGAATAAAATCCAGTAAAAATAAAGAGCACAAGGGACCATGATTGGGCAGGGGAAATACTTTCCAAGTAAGACGGAAAATGATAGACTACAAGTTAAAGTGTCATTTGAAGATATCCAGGAGGAATGATATGACTCAAGCTTCCTGAAAATGAGAATCTTGGCACTGTATCTAAAAAGAAAAATATGCAGACTTGATATATGCAGTAGACGCTCTCTGAGTGCCACCCATATACTTTGAGCTTTTCCATTTGCTCTCAGCTGCCAATCTGGGCAGCCTTGGGACTGAGGCCTCTTTTTTTCCATCCTGAGCAAAGCTATACAGTCTGGGCATAAGATAGGCTGGAGGCTTCAGTGAACTAAAGCTCCCCAAGAGCAGCTCTCTGCCAGTTAATCTCTCAGGAGCGGGCAGCTCCTTGGCCTCTTAGGTGAGCTAATTTGGAAACACTTATTTTGTACCTATTCTCAGAGTTCCCTAGCAGAACTGAGCCTCAGTCACACACTATTATAACTGGCTCACCAGCTCACCCTTAATTAGCTTTCTTCTCTTCCACATATTCCATCTTTGCTTCCCTAACAATGGTCCCTGTACTTCCTAAATAAACTCACTGTACTCAATGCTTGCCTCAGGATCTGTGAGAGGGGCAACTTTGAACTTCAAGAATATATCAGTCAGGACACAGGTAAGAAAGGGAATCCATCCCAGTTGGTTCATATGAAGGGATCTCAATGCAAGGGTTACCTGCAGAGGTATGGAAGCAAACAAAAGATGTTGAGGCCTCCAGGGACTAGCAGCAGCAGGAAGCCTTACTGTTCCTAGGTTGAAGGGGATAGGGGGTACAAGTGTTTTTTCCAGAGCTGTAATCATAGAGGGATGCAACTACTTCCAATGGGCCAAAGTGAGCTGCAGGGGCTCACACCTGTAATCCCAGCAGTTTGGGAGACAGAGGCAGGAGGATTGCTTGATACCAGGAAGTCAAGGCTGCAGTGAGCTGTGATTACGCTACTGCACTCCTGCCTGGGGTGACAGAGCAAGAGCCTGTCTCAAAACAAAACAAAACAAAAAAAGATACCAAACAGGGAGGGAAAAGGAAGGAAATACCCTGGCCTATGTCTCCTCCTGCCCTCACATCATCTACCAGTGCCTCCCAGTGACCGAACCCACTCAGACACCAGTCACCAAGGGAGTGTCTGTCAAATGGTCCACATGGGTCAGCTTCCGAGGCACAGAGAAGGGCAGATACTGGATTTGGCAAAGCACACAAATAATAAATAGCCCACATGGTTTTCCTGTTTATTACATTAGTGACTTGGCTCCTGCTGGCAGCACATCAGATTCTAGATTCTATTACTGAAGAATTTGGAGAGCCTTTTTTTGCCACTATAAAGATGATTAAAACATTAAGGCATTGAGACCCATTAAGAAAATTATTTAAGGCTCATTTAGCTCAAAGAAAAGCAGTCTGAAGGACCAATTAATATTGTTCATTGCATGTAGCAACACTTTGCTAATGAAGAAGATGGGCTCTAACATAATAATTTTTTAATCAGAAACTTCCAGGCCAGGGATGCAGGCAGAATGGGGCTATACTTCATAACACAGAGGATGTCATTGACATGACATGTTCAGTAGATAAGTACTAGCAGAAGTAGTACCAGCTGATATTGAGCACATGCTATGTTTTAGACACCGTGTTATGAGTACCATATCACCTCTTGAAATTCTGAGAACATCTCGGTTATACAGATACTGTTATCTCCTTTGTATTCCTTTTCTGGGGCTACTATAACAAAGTACCACAAACTGCGTGACTTAACAGAAATTTATTGTTTCCAAGTTCTGGAGTTGGAAGTTCAAGATCAAGGTGTCAGCAAGGTTGGTTCCTTCTGAGAGTTGTGAGGGAAAAAATCTGTTCTACATATTTCTCCTACATTCTAGTTGTTTTCTGGCAATCTTTTACTCTCCTTGGCTTGTGGATCTCTTCTTTCATGATTATATGTGGTTCTCCCTGTGTATATCTGTGTCCATATTTTCCTTTTCTATAAGGACACCAGATATATTGGATGAAGGCCCAACCTAATAACCTCATCTAAGTTAATTACATCTATAATGACTCTATTTCCAAATAAAGTCACGTTCTGAGACACTGGAAGTTCAAAATATGGACTTTAGAAGAACACAAGGGCCCATGGCACCACTGTCAGATGGGAAAACTGAGTCAGCAAAAATCAAAGTGACATAAGGTTTGCCCAGTTAGAAAATGCTTAAAAGATATTCAGTGTGCTAGAAAATATGTGTCACAAGCCTGCGACCAGTGCTATGGAAAGGCAAGGGAAGAGTTGGATTCAGATTTTTAGAGATGTTAAAATCAACTATATTCAAGAAAGAAAGAGACTAAATGAAGGACTGGAAGGAGAGAGTGCATTTATAGTCATGAGAAGTGGGGACTGGAAAGTGGTCCTAGGAGAAGGAAGGGAGAAAATCTGGTTAGATCCTGTATACAGCAGCCTCCTCTGAGAATGAGGGACATTTGCCAAGGCAGGCATACTCCCCACTTCCACCCCAAAGATACCCAATGGACATCAGATCTGCCTTCCAGCCAGCTTTTAGTCTTAAGAAAACCTTCCACCTATTTATTGAAATTCCTGGAAAAGAGGAGAAAAAGCTATCTATTAAGAGGCTTAAAAATACTAATGCCTAATTGAAGAAACATTCAGCAGGAATGAGTGTAATCAGTTTGGTCATTAGTTTTTTTGATTGAAGTGGAGAATAGAAAAAAAATGCATTTATAAAAAGCAACAGAGGCCATGCAGGATGCAGTGCAAACATCTAAATGTCCCTGGGAGGAAGGAAAAGAGGGTCATCATGTTACATTAGCAAACCAACATGCCCACATGCTTCATAATAAAGAAAACTGGCAAGTTATCAATATCTTTTTTCCTGCACATTTCTAAACCTTGAATACTGCCCTTCCTTGAAGTCTTTCATGTCTTGACTTTCGTATCTTCAGTGCCCTCTGATTTAATCTGAGCAGGCACATCACTATAATGAACAGCTTCAAAATTCTCAGTGATTTAATGCAATAGGAGTTTCTTCTTCATACCCCAGTCCAGTGTGCATTCTGGGACCATAATCTTTAGGGAGTTTCCCAGGGTCACGTAACTAGTATAAGTGGCAGAACCATAATCTGAGCCCAAACAGTTTATTTTCAGAGAGTCGGTGTGCTCCTAACAACTACAGCTCCTGGTTCCGGTAGCTCTATAGTCACAGTTGGCTACCTTCTATGACAAACAGTTCAAATTCCCAATGGTTTAGCACAATAAAGTCCTATTTCTCATTCACTTCACAGACTAATGGGACTGGTTCTGATTGGCAGTCTTCTTCCACATGCTCCATCAGGGACCCAGGCTTTTTGTGAGTCAAGATTCCACTCTCTTCTGTCCACAGAGAACTATCTATTCAACTGGCATGTGAGGAGAAAGAAAAAGCTAAGATCAGTCAGGGGAATTTTGTGGGCCATTCCCATAAGTCAAGTAAATGCACTACATTCATATTTCATTGGCTTCAGTCACATGACCATATTCCAGTACTTTGGGAGACTGAGGCAGGAGGATTGCTTGATCCCAGGAATTCAAGGCTGCAGTGACCTATGATCACGCTACTGCATACCTGCCCGGCTGACAGAGCAAGAGCCTGTCTCAAAACAAAACAAAACAGAACAAGATACCAAACAGGAAGGGAAAAGAAAGGAAATACCCTGGCCTATGTCTCCTCCTGCTCTCACATCATCTACCAGTGCCTAGACACAAGGGAGACTGGAAAACATAATCCACTATACGCCTAGGATAAAAAGGGAAACAGATTTGGTCACAACTTTATATCTCAGACACATCCACGTGTAAGAAGACAACAAGGAGGAGGAAAAAGAAGAGGAAGAAAGAAAAAGAAGAAGAGGATAGATCCCCCAGGTTTTACTATATCCCGTAAGGAGTTGTATTTACCTTCATCTGGTCCTGTATTAATGGAAATTACATTGCAGCTGCAAACAGGCAGCATCACTTTCTGAAATTTCTGAGAAATACAGATTATCTTCAACATGAATGAGCTAGTGTGTAGAAACTTCATTCCCAAGAGAACAGCTAATTGGGTCTCACTCTATGTAAAAATATAATTATTCACCGACTGTGGGGCATGTATTTTTCTATTCCTTCTGAGAACAGAACCAGAGACAGGAACCTAAATTGCAGCATGAGATATTTTTGGTTAAATAGAAATTTGAGGGAGTGTGTGTGAATATTTGAACAGCATTTCTAAGAAGGTTTGTGGAATTTGCTCTGGAGATTTCTAGTGAACAATATAGAATCACTTCAGTCCCTAAAGGGAAGAGTTTCAACCCAACTATTAGTATCCAAGTGTTCCGAGAGTGCAAATTACATAAGCACTAAGTTTTAAGCCCTAGCATCCTAATGTCTGGAATGGCGTTAGAGTAAATCCTACAGCTTCTTTCACAGAATATATAAAGCTACCTCCTAGAGCTTGAACATTGTTAGACATTTTTACTTCATCTGTGAATCATCCCATATATAAGATGTTGTCATTCCAATGGGTGAGGAGCTCTACACAATATGCCAACCCCCGCTTGCCTCCTTTGACCATCAAAGGGAATATATAGGCAGAGACTTCCCTTCTTACACCCGTTTAAGAACATAAAGAATTTGTGTAAGAACATAAAGAACCTCAGGAACATAAAGTGGCACAGATTGTGGGGTTCACCTCAATATGTTTTCCCTTTCCCCAGGACCTTGGGTCCCCAAGTGTTTGTAGTCCTAATATTCAAGTTGTAATTCCCCAGACCAATAAAACCATTTCAAGCTAAGTTCAGTGTTGCAATGTTTTGGCCACTGCTTTGTGCTTCACTGCTTGGGTTTTGAATCTGTAATTCTTTTGAGTTAGGAAATACCTTGAGAGGAAATGAAGCTCAGAGTGTCAGATTCACCTCACATCTTTCTCTTCTCACCAAGATCCTCACCTATTGAGTTCTGGCTGCCCTAGTAGCTTTCTAGTACCTCTCAACATAACTTCAAAATAAATTGTCAAACTCTTCTCGTTGTAGGTGGAAGGGTTTGTACAACACCCTTTCAGACAATAGAATTACATCTTTATGTTCTGAAAGGAAACCTGAGACTCTCTATATAGTGAAGAAACCTCCAAAAATTAAATAAAATGGAGGTGTTTATGGACTAACAAAAACAGGGCATTTTTCACCAGGAGACCTGAACTGAAAGGAGAAATTTAAGCAGAGAGAAAATTAAGAGGGAGGGATACACAGACATGCAGAAAGAAATAAAGTGTAAGAAAAATAACAAATGTAAGTGAATATTAACTATATTAAATAATAATGTTTTAATAAATGGCTTTCAGTTTGTAAAGTATTACAAAAGATAGTATGAAGCAAATGCAATTCCAAGGCTCTTAACATTGAACACGAAATAGTAAGCTTACTAACATATAAAAGACTACAAAGAGATAAAGATTTATGTTGCCATCTCCAGGGAAATTATTCAAAGAAAAGCAAAATAATATGCAATTATCTAGCTAATAGAAGGGGGAAAAGGAATGATAACAAATACTTGATTGACCCAAAAGTCCAGAAAGCAGAGAAAAATAAAGATAGGACAAGTTGGGGGAAACATCTTTGAAGCAAGATAGTTTATTTAAACCCATCTATATTATATTAAATATGAAGGGACTAAACACTTCAATTGAAATTCAGAATGTATAACTGGATTAAATAAAAAAGAAGTAAGAAACATATGTTGCTTACAAAATACATACCTTAAATATAATGATACAGAGAGGTTGGAGGAATAATACTAATAAAAGAGACCATGCAAAAAAATAAAATTAAAAAGCTGAAACAGCTAAGTTTACATAAAAACTCAAGTGAATTTTAAGGCAAGAAGCATTTTTAGAGATAGAAATGTATTATACTTTATTAAAGAATCATTCCACCAGAAAGAGATGATTTGTAATATCTATGTACCAAATAATACAGCCTCAACATGGATGCAAAAATTGATAGAATTCAAAGGAGACATTGGCAAATTCACAACTCCTGGTAACTGTTAAACAAACCAAAAGGAATAAGAGAAGATTTGACAAAATCGTTTGCAAACTTAAACTAATTGACATATATAAAACACCACACCTAACAATTGCAGAATACACATTCTTCTGAAGTGGACATAAAACATTTGCTAACGCTGATCCTATCCTAGGGTAGGAATGTTCCTTTTTGAAGACACCTCTCAGGCAGCCTGTCCTTGGGAAAACCTTCTTTGGCAGCACCCCTGCTCTGGTCTGGAGCAGACCCAGTTAGGACTCCTTAGCATTTAAAATTCCTCTACATGTCCATATCTTCTTCCCACAAACACTGGGGATTCTCTCCTGAGGACTTTTTCTGGTCACAGAAACATGCTCAGGGCCATGCACACTTCAGGGTAGAAACGCCAAAGAGTTAATGTGTCAGGTGCAGTTCCCAACCCATAAAAAATGGGAATTGCTGAATAAACATCCCACTTCCTTACCCTTCAGATGGGACCACCCTGGGGTACATTCTATACTACCTCTCAGAAACCCTCATCAGAACCGAGCTCCAGTTGCTGACAGTAGTAACCTGCTGGAAACATACTCTGCACTGGCTGCTTTTTTGGTCCTATCTCACTTCCTCATGTTCTTACCATTCCTCCTGAGATATCTCAGGTAAAGTACTTGTACTCAAACTCTTGTTTAAGGATCTGTTTCTGAGAACCCAAACTAAGACAGAGCCCCATCTGTGCTCGCTAACATAACTTTAACTTACTAAATTATAGTGATCCACCTTCTTTTGTGAGCTCTTTGATGGTAGAGACTATGCTTTTATCTCTGTGGCATAGCGCCTGGCACATGACACATAAGAAGTGCTCAACTAGTGCTCAGTTTAGCCATTGTTTAATCAATGACTGAAGCCTGATTTGAAACTCACCATCCATCTGCTCTCAGCACAAGGCTGCCTGAACAGATCACATAGATAGGTTTTGAAAAAGAGAGAGTAGAGACAAATCTGAACTCTTAGGAGGACAGGCCTAGATTATATGCCACAGGGAATATCCCTAAACATGCTAGTATGTCCAAAGAACCCAGAGGACCTGCTATGCAGATGCACATGGCACCTTCATGGAAGAAAATCTAGGCTGATGAAAAGGGATGTCAGCATTCCTGAGATGGGCTTTTGTCCATCACAATTTTGCCTGGAGCCAGCCCTGTTTGTTACATGAAGGCATGCTTTGTTCTGTTGGGATTTTATTTGAAATCAATTCCTAATTTGATTTTAAGGGAGGCAGTGATGTTGGGAAATGAGAGCACCATATTATTCTCAGAGATTGTCCTTGAAACTAAATGGGTCTGCCACACCACTGCATGACTCTACTGTTTTGCCCTATTTATAATGCTTTGTTTATCTGTTATTCCCAGGAAAATAGCCTTGCCCTGACCACTTTAGCATCTTTTGAATGTCAGCAATATGAAAATTACTATGCCAGGAGTTCGGAGATGAGAAAACAGGTGTTTACCATCCAGAAACATAAGGTGTAATGGAAGAGACAGATGCACAGACACAAAATGTTTTCAAGATTGAAGATAAGGCATGTACCAAGAATCTTAAAAGCACAAAGGAGAGACAGTGGACCCTCGAACAATATGAAGCTTAGGGGTACTGACCTTTACACAGTCTAAAATCCATGCATAACTTTTGACTCCCCCAAAACTTAAACTACCTATGGCTTGCTATTGACTGGAAGTCTTACTGATATCAGAGTCAATGACACATATTTTGTATGGTGTATGTATTATATACCGTATTGTTACAATAAACTAGAGAAAAGAATATGTTATTGAAAAAATTACAGGGAAGAGAAAATATATTTACTATTCATTAAGTGGAAGTGGACCATCATATATATCTTCATCCTTGCTTTATGCTGAGGAGACTGAGGAGGATGGGGAAGAGGAGAGGCTGGTCTTGCTGTCTCAAGGGTAGCAGAGGTGGAAGAAAATCTGCATCTAGTTGAACACATGCAATTCAAACCTGTTTTGTTCAAGGGTCAACTGTATATTCAAACTCTGCCTGGGAATATTAGCTAAAGCTTCTGATATGGTTTGGCTGTGTCCCCATTCAAATCTCATTTTGAATTGCAGTTCCCATAATCCCCATGTGTTGTGGGAGGGACCCAGTGGGAGGTAATTTAATCATGGTGGCGGTGACCTCCAAGCTGTTCTCATGATAGTGAGTGAGTTCTCACGAGATTTGATGATTTTATAAGGGGTTTTCCCCCTTTTGCTTGGCACTTCTCTCTCCTGCCATCATGTGAAGAAGGATGTGTTTGCTTCCCCTTCTGCCATGACTGTAAGTTTCCTGAGGTCTCCCCAACCACGTGAAACTGTGAGTCAATTAAACCTCTTTTCTTTATAAATTACTCAGTCTCGGGTATGTCTTTATTAGCAGTGCGAGAATGGACAAATACAGCTTTTTCAAACTTGCTCTTTCTAATACATTCTCAAAGGGCACAATTTCCCACAGAAGTAAAGATCCCAAGGAGCTATGAGATCAAGATACAAGGTTGTGAACAACCAAAGACTCTTTTGGAAAAAATGAGCATCTTGTTAGAGCAGAAACATAGAGAAGGTAGAGAGGATTGGTAGAAACTGAGGCTAGACAGGTTCTTGACCTTTGCTTGTGCCATGGGGTGGCAATCTGATGAGTCCATGTTCCCTTCTCAGAATAATTTCAACTATAGGTCATTGAGGTTTTCAGAAAATTGAAAAAATTGTAATATGATAGCATATATGCTTCTTTATTAACACATTAAATAACAAGACCTAGCAGTAGGCCTAATTAATATCTACTATAATTTTAAGTAATGATGAGCGTAAACAGTATTTCAAGAAAGCCACCATACTGTCCTATGATATTTAAATACCTTTATTTCCATGAGTGAAAGAGTCACAGGTATTGCTACTATTATTGTGGTCTGTTGCTTACATGCATAATTTAGGAAAATATTAGTTTCCATTCACAGTTAAAAAACATAAAGTTAACTTTTCTGGTCAAATCTCACAGCCATTCTGGACGAAGTTAAGAACACATGGGTAAGAAATTGGCTGATGTTCAAAAGAGTTCATACTTTTATCTACAAGTAAGTGGAAACTAGTGAATGTTTACAATGGAGGGATTGCTGGAATCAATGTTGTTTTCTAAACTTAAGTGTGGTCACACCCAGGGTTTCATGTCTAAGGCTGCCTGCTGCAGCATAGGGTGCAGGCCCTGCTCATAAAAAATCAAAGTAGAGAAAGAAAGAAGAGGCCAATATATCTGAGAGTCTACAAGCCTGAGCTGCTCAGCCTTAGCTCTTCTACTCCCTCTAGTAAGGGCAGAACGTTATGCTGAGGCTGGAGTACAGAAGCCAGGGTCTGAATGTGATGCATCCTATTAGAATGCTGAGTTACATTAGATTTGTTGGAAGAGAGAGCCCAAGTGTGGAGGAAAACCTGAGCTTCATATTAAAGCTGAATACATTATGAAGTGAAAGAGTATATTTTTATTGCTTTAATTTTTTAAAAAAGATATTCCTTTCCTTCTGTCCTCCATGCAAAATAATAACAGCAAACACACACACACACACACACACACACACACACGCACACACCCTGATTTTGGTTTCCCCGTGGTTTTCAGGAAAATATATTTATTTCCCTCTGTCTTTAGATATTCTTAAATGGTAAAATGTTAGGGTCTCTGAAATGCTACCCAACACCCTTTTGGACTCACTATTCTCTTATTTTATTGTCAGAATGTCAGATACGCATTTAATGCACAAAACATAAACATATTAAATATCAGCAAATATACAAAACTGTGAACACAATAGAAAGTGCTTAAACAAATTTCTTTGTTCCCCTGGGAACTGAATTATCACCAATCAAGATGATTTCATATCAAAGCCAGGACCGTGTTTCATGTACATGTACATATTTGTATATATGTGTGTTTACTTATCTATCTTTTCAATATTCTCCTAAAGACTTTCTTTTATTTAGATATTGAGAAAAAACAATTCAGAATTCACAACCAGTCTCTTTCTCCCTCTATTTCACTTCCCAACCATATTTTCCAGCAAAGCTGAAATTGAAACTATCCTGTTTTCTTTCCTGTTTGTTAAAAAAATGACATCAATAATGTTCACCCAGTTCCCAGGAATAGGATCCTAATAAACTCTCTCTTATTTTTCTTTCTGTAGAAATTGTAATTGTAGTTTATTAGGTCCTTCAAAAATAATAAATCATAATTTTAAAAAATTATCAAGTGTAATATTTTAGTATTCATATTAAATATATAGATTGACCCAATTTAAATAATTTATATATTGCCTAAAGCAGTTTGATACGGTTTGGCTGTGTCCTCACCCAAATCTCATCTTGAATTCCCACGTGTTGTGGGAGGGACTCAGTGGGAGGTAATTGAATCATGGGGGCAAGTCCTTCCCGTGCTGTTCTCGTGATAGTAAGTCTCACGAGATCTTATGGTTATTTTAAGGGGGAGTTTTCCTGCACATGCTTTTTTTGCTTGCTGCCATCCATGAAAGATGGGACTTCCTCCTCCTTGTCTTCCACCATGATTGTGAGGCTTCCCCAGCCATGTGGAACTCTAAGTCCAATTAAACCTCTTTCTTTTGTAAATTGCCCAGTCTTGGGTATGTTTTTGTCAGCAGGATGAAAATGGACTAATACACAGTTTTTGTTGCCTTACTTTACCAATTTACAATTATAGCTATGTTGTAAGGAAGTGTTACAGAATTAAAAATTAAACATTGCTCATAACAAGTTGTCACCAAATAGCCTTGTGACTAACAGAATAAGCAGCAAGACACATGGTATCAGTTGACTAATTTGTTTGTTATCCATAAATATTTTGGCTGACTATATAGTTTGCTTTTCTTCTTTAAAAACATGCCTTCCTCTGGTAAATGTTAATTTTAAAAAATGTGAACTGAATAATGTAACAGAATGGGGAAGAAATGAATATTGGGAACAATTATTAATTGGAGATGGGCATGGTGCCAGGCACCTGTAGTCCCAGCTACTCAGGAGGCTGAAGTGTGAGGATCACTTGAGCCTGGGCGCTCAAGACCAACTTGGGCAACAGAGAGAGACTCCATCTCTAAAATAAATTAATAATAAATAAATATATAAAATTAATTATTAACCTGTGAAGTTTTATCCATTCATTTATTCAAATATTGAACAAATATTTAAAAGCACCTCCTGTATGCCATGCCTTGTGCTAAGTACTGAAGTCCTATTTGCCCTTTTGGTTTTAAGTTAGAGCTTTTGTCACCGCCAAGCTGTATTACCCTTATCTTGTTGTCCTTGCATTAGAAAAGAATCTCCTCTGTGCTTCTGTGAGTATGCAACTGGACTGCTTTAACTCTTCTCCTCTTTGTATTTTATTTTTTGTCATACATATTTAGTTCTGTCTACTCAGAAAGCTTCTAGGATCTCCATAGCCTTGCAATTCTTAGTCTGAGGAAACCCCTTTACTCAATTAAAATACAAACAATTTGTAAATGTACTGTTTTCTCCCGGGAGCCATAGTTCCTGTTTAGGAGGAAGTGTGCAGATGTTGTAAGTTGCTCACCCAGATCCCCAGTTCCCCCTCCTTGGGCCACCCCAGCTGCTGTGAGTGCTGACCACTAATGACCTGCAGCTAGCTCCTTCTCTGAGGCATTACTCTCAGCCAATGGAAGCATCTCCACCCAAAATGCTAAACTCACAGGCAATGACTGACATGGGTTACAAACATGACTGACACGAGGTACAAACTCCTTTTGCCTGGGAGGCAGCTAATGCTCCAGAGCTCCCTTGATATTAGGCTGAGACTAGACTCCAGCTCAGGCCACAGCCTGTTCAGCTCCCACTCCCACCTGCCCTGCTTCCCTGAGAGCAATCCCTCAATAAATCTCGAGCATTTAAATCACTGCTTCAGGCTCTGCTTCTGCATACCCAACTTAAGGCAGCAAGAATCCTGCCACATTTTGCCTTCCTTTGTCTGCCAAACCAGGACATCTGAGCCTGTTCCATATAACTTTCCTCATATTCAAATAACAAACTCAGTTAAGATTCTAGTGTCAAAGAAATGTCAAAGATTATTCCCCAGCAAGATCTATAGAGGGAAGAACCTCAGAGGGAAACATGTAAGATAGCTTATATCTTATTCTTCCTCTAGTATTGATCCCCAAGTACATTGACTTAAGGACACATGGGGTCTCAAGTTCTTTTTTGGGGGATAGGCAGGGAGAGGGTTCAATTCCACATATGCCTCTTGAATCTATGTATCTTAGTAAGCAGAGACTCTTGGATTAGTTCAGAAAAAAAAGGGTGAGGAGTCATTGTTAGAACTGTGAGTCTCAAGGATAGCTAAAAATAGGCCACAGTAGAAGCAGACTTGGAAACTAAGTCTTACTCCCTTCAGCAAAGCCATGGCATTCTCGTTCTGTTTATGCCACTGGACTTCCTGGCCTTTGGGGGCTTTTCTTTCCTCATAATTCCTGTTTACATGGGGTCATTATGCAGCCCAAAGTCTTCTGTAGCACAACACATCAAAATGTATTACATCAGTCCCATTTGCATGCTAACTAGCAGAATCTCCTACTTTTCTGATTCTAAATCCGTGTTTCCAATTAGCCCAGTTTAACTTTTCTCACCAGATTTTAAGCTCCTTATTGGGCAGCTTTTGAGTAGACTGCACTGGGGTCAGTGGCCCTCCTAGGAGTGCTGGGGGTTGGTAGGGTAAGTATGTTGTCTACAACAATTAGGCTTCCATTCGGTAGGATTGTGGGTAAGGGAAAATTGCCCAGAGGGGTTCTGTGGGCAGAAATGTCCCATCAAAACTATAATACAGTATACTGATGGACAAGTAGGAGCTCGAAAAACAGTTTCAGCTTGATTATCATGAGAACAGATAATGGGAAAAATTAGGAGGCAGATAAACTGCCATTAAGTCAACCAGATAAATTATAGTAGAATCATTTATAAATACTGTTGACATCTCTTCAGATAACATATAACGTCCAAGGCTTTAGAGATGTACTATCCAGTGTGGAAGTTACTAGCCACATGTGGTTATTTAAATTGAATAAAATTAATGAAAATTAAATATAATCTAAAAAATTAACTTTGCAATTTCAGCAGCCACATTTCAAGTGCTCAAAACCTCTATGTAGCTCATGGCTACTCTGTTGACAGATGTTGACACATGTCCAGCACATATATTATTGAAAAAAGTTCCCTTGGAATGCACCTATTTTTAAAAACTATTGCTTTTATTTAAGGAAAGAGATTTGAGAGATTCATTTCTTTTTTAATTCTTTTTTTTTTCTTTTCCAGTAAATATGATAATAAACACAATTTGAATCCCTTTCCTGGAAACACATTAAGGATTAGGTGCCAGGTTTCTTCCATCTGTTATAACAGGAAGGCCAACTGGTATTTTGTAGTTATTTTAAATGTAATAAGATGTCAAACACACTAAAAACATTCTATGTCTGTCACTTAGCGTTAAGATTTCTCTCTTGCCCATGTTATTTTTCCCCTTTTGTATGGGCAATGGTTTTGCATAAAGATGGACAGGTAGAGAAAAGAGGAGGTGAGCATTTTCTTTGAGTCTCTGTACCTTAGAGTTAGGAGGGACCTCAAGGATCTAATAGACATTTCCCATCTAATGCAGGAATTGCATTTGCTGCCTCCTTTATAGGTAAAGTTATTTCTGCTCAAGAATTACCAAATGTCAACTACTGTTCAAGAGCCATCTATTTGTATTTATACTTCCTACCTGGATATGTGGGCAAAGTGAAAGGAAAGGAAACATATTATTGTAATTCTGAGATTGAGCAGATTCTTATTTTTAACCTTTTGCTTTTTAGGATTTACTGGGTGTATTAGTCTGTTCTCAAGGTGCTAATAAAGACATACGTGAGACTGAGTAATTCGTAAGTGCAAGAGGTTTAACTGACTCACAGTTCCACTCCTTCCACAAGGAGGCTTCACAATCATGGCAGAAGGCGAAGGAGGAGCGAAGTTACATCTTACATGGCAACAGGCAGGAGAGCGTGTACAGGGGAACTCTCCTTTATAAAACCATCAGATCTTGTGAGACTTATTCATTATCATGAGAACAGCACAGGAAAGACCCACCCCCATAATTCAATTACCTCCCACAGGCTTCCTCCCACAATACGTGGGAATTATGGGCACTACAATTCAAGATGAGATTTGGGTGGAGACAAACTATATCACTGAGTGTCTAGTATGTGCCAAGATTTCACATGTATATTAAATAAAATAACCTTACACACTGAAATATATCAGGCATTCATTAAATGTTATTTACATAAATGGGTTGCATTTCCAGTTTTTCCAGTTATTGTCGTATAAACATAATTTGGAGTAAAACATTTTCATGGAAATTATTTTTAAAATTGATGCATTAGTTCCTAGGCTGCCTTCAAAAGCTGAATTAATCTATAATATATGGCTATATCAAGATTACCTCTGTAGGAAAATCTAGTTTTTTCATCCTTCCTCTCTGATTATCTCTCTTCCTTCTTTCATTTGTTCATTCCTTCAACAAATTCCACATTCAGAGACTAGGAGCAAAGCTCTTTGTTATCTAGATTTCCATAGGGTGTGGTTGATTTTCATCTTAAGGATCAGGAGTGCTTTGACAGGAACAGGGCTTATTTTAAACTCAGGGGTACCTATGTAATAACTTAGGCTTGCCTGGGTTTCTTCTTATAGGGTAAATTAGAAAACAAAATCGGAATTAGCTTGTGGCCGCTTTTCAGCACCCAAACCAAGGCAGAGATGCTCTCAGCTTGGATATTGCCTAGATGATGATAGATAAAGCCCTTCTCTCTTTTTCTTGAGAAAAACAATATTACTTTTTTATATACCTTCCTACAAAAATCACTATGAGAGATTTATCCAGATTTTAATTCAAGAAGAAGTTCTAGTCCTAGCACAGTAGAGGAGGACTTTTAACATGATTGCACCTAAATATAGAAGAAAAAGCATATGTGAACCACTTAAAAATAGCATAATCACTTAAAATAAAAGTTAAAAAGGGAAATTTGGTTTCTTTAAGATATTTCTAGAAGGAGGCTTGTTATATATCTAACACTGTCATGTGTATATAGGTAAGTATATAAGAAATAGAAACTAGCAAGTAAATATATTGGTAATCTGAGTTCAAGAGAAGCCATCCTAAATACACTTTTTATTAGATCTAAAATAAAAACCAAATGACATTTTACCTCCAAAAATGGATATTGCCCACTGTTTGAATATTTTCTATGTATGTCTTAAAAGATGTATTACATGTATTGCATTACAACATGTGTAATTATGAATACAACCATATTTATTGTAAATGGCTTTTATTATAGACATGTCCACTGCTTCTACAATCAGCACAATGTTGGATTTTGTGTTCCATTATACATTAAAAATGTCTCTTATGATCCTTTGGATGCAGGGAAAAGATCTCTCGAATAGGCCATGATATCGGGCACCGGGAGGCCACTGAGTCGGTGCTGATCTGCATGCAGGCTCTTCGTGCCTTCCCTAGCAATGCGCAGTATAAAAGTGGATATTCCCTTTTATTTCTGCACTTAGTTAACTGCCTTAGTAGATGCAGATCAAATTAACAAAACTGAAAGCATGTTAATGAAATTTATCAGTAGAACGGAGATGATGATGTCAGTGAAGTAAATGGCACCCTGGTATCCAGGAACAGCTAATACCACTTCTAAAAGTTGCTTTTGTGTATTGGTTTGAGCATGCCACTCCAATGTGCAAAAGTGTGGTTCTTGTTCTCAGTGTTATGCTCTCATAAAATTCACAGGTTCCCTTTCCAGGTGGCCAGTCCCCTTGTTACTGGTCCATCTGTTGACTCCCTTATCTAATCCTGGCTATTTTCCTTCATTATAAGAAAGGGCAAAGGAAAAAGAGTGGATGACTCAGCCTTCACGATCTGGCATCCTGCTGAAGGCAGGTGGATATCATCTTTGTGTATAAATGTAACGTTATATTTTCCATCTAACCATGAAGGGTTTAAATTCAGGCAAGAATGAACTCCCTTACACATTCTGCAGGCAACATATCACAAAGGAAAAAAAATGAAAATACTCCATTAGGCTCAAGATTTCCTCTGAAAAAAACAAAGACATAGATGTGTACATGCTTTATGTTTAGGTTTCTATCACCACTTCAGTTGGATTTATGTGCTTTCAGTATGAATTTAGGAGTACATGTGCTATTATCTGAGGTTGTATGAGACAGCTATGAATTTAAGTTCTTAGAGGGATACCCCAACACATGACTTAGAGAAAAATTTTGTGAAAAAGCAATTCTTAAGGAAAATAGTTCTTTCCTCTTGTTCTTAGTGGAGGCTATCATGACTCAAATGGTTCAAGGAGATTCTACTCAAATTTCCATTTCTCAGCTTCTGATCTATTTGGTATAATTATAAACTGTATATTCAAAAACAAATAACTTTAATACTAGTAAGCTAGTATTACTAAGTGATTTTAGATACTATTAAACACGTTAGGCAGGAAATGTTTTGAAAGGGTATTAACAGAGAATGCAGCAATTTATCGTTTCATATGTGAAACCATTTGGAATAAACACACATATATAAATCTGCATATATACATTATGGGCTTTAAGTTAGGAAATTCTATGTTCTAGTGATCTACTGCTGTGTAACAAACTGCCCCAAAACTTAGTTGTTACAACAAAGACAACTTTATGATATCTCATGATTCTGTGGGTCAGGAGTTTGGTCAACATTTGGTTGGGTGATTTTTATACTCCACAAGGTACTGTTAGAGCTTCCCCAGTGGTATGCAACTAGAAGATGAACTTTCTGGAAAATCCAAGATAGCTTCATATATGTAGACCTTGGTGGGAACAGGTGAAGGGTTGGGCTCAGCTGGGACTGTTGATTGGAGCACTTGTACATGGCTAATGCAGTGTGATGGCCTCAGGGTAGTTGAACTCAATACTCCAAGAGCAAGTGCTCCAGGAGGTAGTAAATGGAAGCTGCTAGTCTCTTAGGGCCTGAACATAGACTGGCAAAACATAACTCTGCCACAGTCACTATAGGCCTTCCAGGTTGAAGAGGAGGAGAATTATACTCTACAATTTTTTTCTTTTTTCTTTTTCTTTGAAATGGAGCTCTGCTCTTGTCACCCAGGCTGGAGTACAATGGCATGATCTCAGCTCGCTGCAACCTCTGCCTCCCAAGTTCAAGTGATTCTCCTGCCTCAGCCTCCCAAGTAGCTGGGATTACAGGTGCACACCACCATGCCCAGTTGATGTGTGTATTTTTAGTAGAGATAGGGTTTTGCCATGTTGGCCAGGCTGGTCTCAAACTCCTGACCTCAAGTGATCCACCAGCCTCAGCTTCCCCAGTGCTGAGATTACAGATATGAGCCACTACACCCGACCTACTTTACATCTTAATGAAAGAAAGGACACAAAATTTGCAGCCATGTTTAATCTATCACACTTTGTCCTGGCTGAGAAGGAGAAATGTGGCATCATGGTTAAGAATGTCGAAGACTAGATCTGTCACTGATTCACTGTGAGGCTGTCATCTTTTCATCTAAAACTAAGAATAATAACAATACTCATCCATATCTCATAGAGTTATGCTAAAAATCAATGTGACAATCTACATACCTATACATACACACAGATACAAACACACATACAAAGCACTCAACAACTTTTTGCTATTTTGTGTTGTTTTGTTATGCATTTTGTTTTGTTTTTCATTGTTCATCTGAGCTTATGGTGGTGGAAGTGGGGAGATATTGTAGCCAGAAGTAAGAAGGCCACTTGGAGAACAAGGAAATGGGTATCATTGATCAGGCAATCCAACGTCATAACTCAAAATGTAGTATTTCCTACTTGGTTTTGCTTTTTGTTTTGGTTTTTGTGTTTTTTTCTTTCTTTTTTTTCCTTTTTTTCTTTTTTTTCTTTTTTTGAGGCTGCCTTTTGGTGGTGGTGTGCTTTTGTTGAAGTTTTTTTTTTTTTTTTTTTCCAAATTCCCACTGCATTGAAGAATGATGCCTGCCCTTTCATTCTTTCTGTTATTCTCACTGGACTCCAGCTTGCTGTTAGTGGCTTCGTGTGGGCAGTTAGGAGGCTATATCATGCTTCTTTCAATACAGTAAATGGCCAATTTCAATTATATGACTCAAGTTATGCCCTCAAAAGGAGTGCATGTGTGTAAATATCTTTGTTAAGTTATATTGGATTCTTTCTTATTTCTGTTATTCTGAGAAATAGTGCTGAACTCTTTTCCCTTCCTCCTTCCCTTTTTCTTCAGCTCATTTACAACTAAACAGAAAGTACTTTCCTGGCAGGCTAGTTAAGGAAAAGACTGAGATATTATAGCAAAGAGTCTTAAAACATCCTGTACATCAAAGATGGAGGCTTATTTCTCTTTCTTAATAGCCTGGGCCATGGAGACAAGTTCTGTTCCACAACATAACCCAGGGGTCCAGTCAAATGGAGAGGCTCTGCCGTCCTTAAGATATGGTTTCTAAGGCTCTTCTAATTATCACCATTTCTAAGCAGTGGGAAGGAAAAATAGGGACCAAGTCCTGGGCAAGCATTTCTGTAACTTTAGAAAGATGACCAGCCATGCACAGTGGCTCACACCTGTAATCCCAGCACTTTAGGGGGCCAAGGCAGGAAGATTGCTTGAGGCCAGGAGTTCAAGGTCAGCTTTTGGACAACATAGCAAGACCCCATTGAAAGGAAGGAAGGAAGGAAGGAAGCAAGCAGGGAGGGAGGGAGGGAAGGAAGGAAGGAAGGAAGGAAGGAAGGAAGGAAGGAAGGAAGGAAGGAAAAGAAAAAGCGAAGCCTGATGAGGTGCACCTGTAGTCCCAGCTAATCAGGAGACTGAGGTGGGAAGATGGCTTGAGCCCAGGAGATTGAGGCTACAGTGTTCTGTGATTGTGCCACTGCACTCCAGTCTGGGTGACAGAGCAAGACCCTGACTCAAAAAATAAATAAAAGAAACCTAGAAGTCACACATAATTTCCACTTATCTTAATGGCAAGAATTTCACCACATGTTCACAGCTAGCAGCAAGGGAGTTTGAAAATTAAAGTTTCCAGCCAGCATTCATGGGCCAGGAGGAAAGGATTTGAGGGCCTGGGGTAGTGGGTGGATGAGTTATTAAATTGAATGCCACATTTCCTGCTTTATCAAATAACTCAGCGCTTTAATAACTAATACACAATGGTGACTATCCAGTTGTCAGTTGTCCCTTCAAGTCTCACAAGTTGGCCAGGCACAGTGGCTCATGCCTGTAATTCCAACACTTTGGGAGGCCAAGGTGGGAGGATCTCTTGAACCCAGGAGTTTGAGCCCTGCCTAAGCAACACAGGGAAACTTCGTCACTACAAAAAAATATATATATATATATATAGAAAAAATTGGCCAGGCATGGTGGTGTGCACCTATAGTCCCAGTTACTTGGGAGGCTGAGGTGGGAGGATCACTTAAGCCCAGAAATTCAAGGCCATGATCATGGCTCTAGCCTGGGCAACAGAACAAGACTCTGTCTATTAAAAAAAAAAAGAAAAGAAAAAAGAAAAAAAAGAAGAAGAAGAAAGATAAAAGACTCACAAGTTGTACTACCAAAATATGCTTCCCATACCCATTTTTGAGGGATTCTTTTTTTTTTTTTGTAAAATAATTAGACATTTATGGGTGAAGGCAGCATCTCAATGGATGTTTTTCTGATTGTAATATCTTTTAGCCTTGTATTTATGAGGCTATAATATGTAATATGAAGCTGAAGGCTGTGAACCATTTTTTGTTTTTTTGGTTTTTTGTTTTTTGTTTTTTTTGAGATGGAGTCTCGCTGTGTCGCCCAGGCTGGAGTGCAGTGGCCGTATGAACCATTTTTTAAAACAATAACTATCATCCAAGCATGAATATTGCCTTTGGTACTACTAAGGACACAAGACTATAACTACAGACGAATGTGGGTGAAATAATTAAAAACAACAGCAGCAGCAAATCTCTTGGTTATTTTGTAAAAACAAAATGATGTTCCCTAAGGTTTAAAGGATATCTGACAAAGTTCCATTGTGCAACCAAAATGTTTGTTTCTGGGTAGATAATACAGTACAGATACTGTAATATTGCAGTTTTTCAGCCATTTTTGATACATGCCTTGTTGATTTCCACAGTCCTGATTCCCAAAACAGCTAAGAATCATAGAATTTTAGAGCTGGATGGGACTGACTGAGGTCTGATTTACTGGAGGGAACCATTGGAGGTTGAAGCATTTCTTGTGATGACTTTTCTCATGTTCTTTATAAAGAGGGTGTCAACCCATTGAACAGTTTAGAGAGAAAAGGAAATGCTGAGCTCCTTTCAATTTACATTAAAGCTCTATGCTCTTGGTTAGGATCTATGGAGCCCTGCTCAGGTGAGATAATTGAGCCCCAGAGAAGAGACTTCACTCTATGTTGACCATTCTGATATGTCGTCTGGGGCTCTTTCCATAGTACAGTGTAATCTTGATGGAAGGGACTTTCTGCCTGTGACCTATTTATAAAATCCCCCATCATAAGATAAAATATGCACTTATTTGTAGCTGCCTTTTTTTTCGATCAACTTTATGTTTGTGGAATTCATTGAACTTTTCCAAATGGTTCTTTCTCCCTGCTATGTAGCATTGCAATGTAAGAATATACCCCCATTTATTTATGCATTTTACTACTGATGAGTCTATGGATAATTTCTAGTTTGTGATTCTTAAACAGGAGGCAACAAAAGCCAGTTACACATAGAAAAGTAGAAATATAAAGCAATATCTTTAAACACTCTTGTTATTCAAAAAGTTCGCCTCTTCTCCTACTGAGGGAATATATTTTAAAACTGACCCTCTCAATGGTAATGTAAGGTTCCTTATCTTTACTCGAGAGCTCAGAAAAAGCCTGCTGGATATGGTCTTGAAAGTGTAGTCCTGTCTTACATTTCCAAAGGGAAGGGTAATTTTTGCTGAGTTTACATATTTTATAAATCTGACATTATTGAAAGTAGGAGCAATAAGCCCCTTTCCTTTTTAAAAGAGACTGAGATCCCACTGTTCTACCAACTTACCCAAATTAAACAGTAGTATTAAGTTGGAGATGGAAATGAATTTTGGCATTTTTCAAAGATTTGAATTTCAAAGGTTTATTATTATGCATAACAGAGGGAGGGAAATGACAATGCTATTTAATAAACTTTGCTAGAAACTTCACATTAAATACCTCTTGGACACAGCTTCAAGTACAGAAATTAGGAGTTATTATTCTAGCAATATTTCCTTCCTTGAGATTATTTTACCAGACCAACAAGCTGCCAGTCACATGGTGGGATTGCTTCGTAGGAATGTAAAACTTCTATACTAAAATCAAGGTTGGGTAAAAACAAAATATTGCCCCAAAGCACTTCAGATTTTACCATTGCAATGGTTTTGCCTTCATTGATTTATACATTTAAAGGAGCAAAACTTAATCTGCTGTAATATATTACAATAGAATCCATCTTCTAAACTATATGATAATTTTATTAACAACTCTGTTGACAGTCTTCCATAAAAATGTTACTGCTAAAAATTCACATGGTGGCTAATAACCACTATTGTTGCCATTTTATATTTGCATTTCATTATTTGGCTCACTAAATATAATGTAATAAACATATATTAAGAGCCAAGGGAGTTTGACATGAATCCTGTATCTGCCACTAGCTAGCTGAGTGACCTTAGGCAAGTGATTTCATTCTGATACTTAGATTTTTTTCTCTTTGATGTGAGGCTAATGCCTCACTATGCTGACAGCATAGTGTTGTTATCAGAAAAAAAAATGACAAGTGTATTAGTGTAATGCCCATTGTTATAACAACTAAACCCCAGAACTTCATTAGTTTAGTCCAGTAGAATTTAATTTCTTTCTTGCATGAAGTCCAGTGCAGGTGCTCCTGGTCAGCAAGTGGATCTCCTCCATACAACAGTTGAGGGATCCAGGCTCCTTCTACCTTGAAGTTTTACCACCACCCCTGCACTTCATTCTTCTCCGCATCCAGCCAACATAAAATCCCTAATCTGGAAGTGAATTACTGCACTTCTGTGCACATGCTATTGGCCAGGATGAGTCACATGACAATACTTGGATGCAAAGGGAGCTGGGCACCTAATTTCTAGGGTGAGTTCTATATTACAGAAAGTGGAGCATGTGAAATCCGTATACATTGTGAAGCTTTTGTTGCTGTTGTTGCTGGTGACATTTCAGGTAGTCTTCTTGTTAGCACCATCATCCTACACCGGCATTCCCATAATCATATTGAACATGGTGAATATCATCATGTTATCTTAGAAAAAATGACCAAGAAGTGATCACAGTTGGAAATGCAATTGCTATTAATTCCCAATTCATGGTGTATAGCACTGACAATATTTTGCTGATTTTCCCATTACATAGGCACCAAGTTATGCTAAATATAAATTAGATATATTAAAATTCCAATGCCAAAATTATTCAAGAATCATAGTAAAAGACATCTACAGTAAACCCAAGTTTTTGCTGCAGCATATAGTTATCAGAAGGGCCTTCTCTCCTCCAGGACCAGCTATTGTCCAGAGAAGAGCCCAGAGGGGCTGAAGAAAGTCCCCAGGAGACCATGCTAAGGAGACATATCCTAAATGATCATTTCACTGTGCTATCTTTTGTGCTGTAGGAGCCATAGGCTTTTGACCCCTAAAGATTCACTGAAAAATCACTGACATGAGGAAGATTGATTAGAGAAAAGACATACAAATTTATTTAATGTCTTCGGTAGAGGCATTAAATAAATGCCTTTAAAATGAAGACTCCTCTTCCAATAGGTTACAGAAACTTATATTTTATCTTGAGGTTAAAGAAAGAATGGGAGCTTGTATCCTGGTAAGACCAGTTATGAGCGGTGGGAGAAGAATTCTATTGAGGGGCAATAAATGATAGAATGGGGAATAAATATTAATTTGTAAATAGCCCTCTCTGGAATTTAAATAATCATTGGAGACAATTCATTATGCCCATGAAAAGGTCTGTTCAGGTGTGGTCACATCTTGTTCAACTTTTCTGCAACAGACAATGAGATAACAGGGAAAGGAAGAAAAAACAATTGTTCACCTTGGTGGGTCTGGATCTTAGGCAGATAAAGGAACTTCATCTTCTTTGGGAGAGACTTTGGGTGGTGGAGGGAGGCCAGAGAATCCTTGAGGCTTCTTCAGTTCAGCATGTCAAAATGCCATATTTTGGGTTATTAGTCTCTGAGCCCCAACATTGTCTAGGAAAATAAATATACCTGGAAAACATACAATCACTTAATTACATCAAAACTCAAATCTTTGTTTTAGATTAAGTAATTAAAAATCAAATCAATTTTCATTCCACTCAGAGAAAAAAATCTGAAGTCCTGCAGTGGCAGCTGATGCCCTCAATCACTGCTTCTCAGACTTGAGTGCACATCAGAATCATCTGGAGAGCTTCACTGAAATGGATGGCTGAGTCTCCCTGCCCCACCCCTCAGAGCTGCTGAGTCAGTAGGTTTGTGGTAAAACTCCAAAATTTGCATTTTAAAACAAGCTCCCCAGTGATGCCGATGTTGCTGGTCTGGGACCACACTTGAAGAACTACTGCCCTATGTGGTCTGACTTCCTTTCTATCTCAGTCTCATGTCCCTCTGTTTGGCTCTTTGCTCACCCTTCCTCAGGTTCACAAGCCTCTTTGCTATTCCTTGAACTCACCAGGCATATCCACATCTTCAGGCCTTTACACTTGCTGTTGACCCTTACTAGAACTCTTTGGCCAGATACTCTAATGAATTGTATCCTTTCTATCTTCAAATATTTGCTCAACTATCACCTTCTTAGGGACATCCTCTCATCCCTAGCCACACAATATAAAAATTCTATTCCCCTGCCACAGCATTCGCTGTTCCATTTTCTGCTTTTATTTTTTTTCTCCCGGACTTTATCATCTTCTAATATACTACATAATTTGCCTATTTACTTGTTTATTGTTTTCTCTCCTATCATGAGAGCCCCATAAGGATGGTAAGGATCTTTGTCTGCTTCCCTGTTGCATCTTCAGTACCATGGACAGTACCCGGCTTCAGCAGGTGCACAGTAAAATATTTGTCAAAGAAACGATGGAGAGAGCCCTAAGGGAAGAAAGAATGGAGAGAAAATTAAAATAACCTTAATCTACCACAGATTTTTGCTTGGAATGCGAATCACTTCTCACTTGCACACAGCCACTTAACCGTGTAATCCACGTGCAGTGCCTCTGCTTTGCTGTATAATTCTGAAAGCCTTTAGTGCCCTGGTTGCCTTTATCCCCCTCATGCCAGCATTATCCTCAGGTTCTTCTGGGGTTTGAGAGCCTCAGGTGGCAGGCTGTAAGTGAGGACCTGAAAATATTTTACAATAGAAGTGGGCAACTTCAGATTTGGAAGGGAGAGACAGTCAGAAGCTAGTTATTGTTGTTTTTGCTGCTCTTATTGGGACTCTCAGTTTGTCTGACTTAGGCTGCACAAACCAAGCCCATTCTTGCCCTTTCCCTTTGGCTTACCTGCTCTCATGGAGAAGCAAATATGAAGAAAAGAGCCAGAAGGTGAAATTTATACACTATAGCAGGGGTTTCTATGCATGGAAAGTTCAGTTTGAAGCTGACATGTCAACAGGACTACCATTTCTATTTGCTCAGAATGTTGGATTGTTTGGGGACAAGGCAATATCCAATGATAGATTCTAGTGGTTTAAAGAAAGAAACAAACAAAAAAAGCCCAAGAACTGTGATTTTTTAAATCTAAAATTGTACTACAAATTTTTAGTATTTAACTGCTAAGAAGATTCCATTCTTTACTCATAACAGCAAATTCCCTTCTTATTTGGCCCAGTCTTTTTCAACAGGAAAGTTTCTTACACCCAATATTCTATTGTTTAAAATTCATACAGTCAATGACATTAAAAGTGGCCAGCTTGGCCAGGCGCAGTGGCTCATGTCTGTAATCCCAGCACTTTGGGAGGCCAAGGCGGGTGGATCACGAAGTCAGGAGATCGAGACCATCCTGACTAACATGGTGAAACCCTGTCTCTACTAAAAATACAAAAAAAATAGGCAGGCTTGGTGGCAGGCGCCTGTAGTCCCGGCTATTCTGGAGGCTGAGGCAGGAGAATGGTGTAAACGCGGGAGGCAGAGCTTGCAGTGAGTCCAGATCGTGCCACTGCACTCCAGCCTGGGAGACAGAGTGAGACTCCATCTCAAAAAAATAAATAAATAAATAAGTGGCCAGCTTGACAACTTATTTCTCCCATAACTTTAAGAAAATATACAGCTCTGATGTTTTCAAACAAATGGTAGCAGTAACTTATTTTTGGAAATAAGTCAAACACCATTGCAGTTGCCCATATGAAGCCCATATTCTCACCAGGAGGTGGTGCTAGCATATGACCCTCAGATGGAAAAGAGCAGAATTAGGCAACTGTTTGTGTGACCCATTTGACCAATCTAAATAAAGCAAAATTAAGGTTACATAAGGTTATTTGGCTCGATGTGAAATTCCTATGCATCAGTTTGTATCTTCTTGAAGACTGAAGGAAAGAAAACAGGCTCCGATGTTGTTAAACTTGACAGTGTTTCCAATTATGATTTATGGAAGGTCTCATTTTGATTGCCAGCTGTGTGTACACCTGCACACACACCCACAATACCATTTTCAATCACCTGAGAAGATTGATAATTAGATGAGAACGACACCTGCCACGTATCTCATAGTTACTGTTGCAGACTTCTAAAGTCTTTATACCCAATTATTTGGGGGGCTTTTTACCTGTTGCTGGGACATGTAGCTCCTTGAAATTGCCTTTTTAAGAGAGGGCAGAAGATCTCAGTGTGGCGTCTTGAGTGGTGAGTTCCAGAAATTACAGCATTCCTCTGCCAACTACCAGAATTAGAGTTTATTCTTAGTGTATGCTGGAGCTGGCTCACATGAGCTTGTGAGAGCCAATTGTGCTCGTCTTTAAAAATATTTTTTTCAATTAAAAAAAATGTTCAGCAATGTCACAATGGTAGCTTGAAATTAGCTGTGTGAAACTACTTGCACCATAAAAGTTGACAGACATTACAATCAGGGTTTGTTTCACCCTTTTCCAGAGCCAGTTTTTAATCACTTAGCAGCATGCCACTATTACTTACTGCAAATGTAGTCCAATTCTCTATGTCTCACAGTAGCCAATCATTGGCAATGTGACATTGAAGCTTCTTCCTTTGAAAAGCAGGCTAATTTCCCCACCCATTGAATCTGGGCTGGTCTTATAGCTTGCATTGGTTATAGGAGCTAGTGGAACAAATCTTATGTGCCTTTTCCTAGCCTAGGTCTCAAGAGGTGTTACATCTGTGCTCTCTCAGAACCCTGATACCACCACAAGAACAAGCCCATGCTACCCTGCTGGAAGATGAGAGTTCATGTGGCCATCCCAGACCAGTCAGTTTCCAGACAACCCATAGCTGACCACAGAACACGTGAATGAGCACAGGCAAGACCATAAGAACCACCCTACTGGACCCAGCACAAATTATCAGCCCACAATATTTGGGGCCAAATAAATGGTTGTCATTTTAACTCACTAAGTGTTGGGATGGTGTGATATGCAGCAAAAACTAACTGATCAACTAATCTACTCATAATTCACAGTAAGTTTTAAACAAACAAATAACAGTGGTATTTCCAGGATTAAATTATGGGCCAGTATCTGTTTGGGGAAACCCTACTTCACTAAAAGACTTACTGTGAAAATACTTTATCAAGTTTTCCTATTCATTACCTTCAGAAAGTAGATGGGCGTATTTGGATATTAGTGTCATTGATGTAAAATATTTTTAAAAACTGGAGAATCTGGGACTATCTATACAATGTTTACAAACGGTGGACCACTTCATTCCCTTCTTAAATAAGTATTGCTTCAGCCACAGGAGCTGCTTTTGTTTCTTGAACAAGGTAAATCCTTTTCTCTCTTGAGTACTTTATCCTTGGTTACTTTTGCCTGGAATGCTCTGTCTCAAGTTCACAAGACCTGCCCCTTCTTATCCATAAAGGCTGAACTCAAAGCATTCTCAACCCAATATCTGTATCACAAGTAGGCATGCAGCTGCTCTCCTACAAGTTACATTTTCATAATGCTATCCAGTAGAAATATAATATAAGGTACATCTTCAATTTTAAGTACTCCAGTAGTCATATTTTGAAATATAAAAGAGGTAAAACTAATTTTAATTAATCTGTTTCATTTTATCCAAAATGTTTACCACTTTAATATATAACCAATCTAAAAATATTAGTAATACAAGTGATCAAAAAATAACCTGTACAGTATTATTCATACCAGCTTTATTTGTAATAGCCAGAAACTAGAAACAACCAAACTATCCCTCAGTGAGTGAGTGGTTTAACAAAGTATGGTACATGCATGCCATGAAATACTACTCACCAATAAAAAAGAATGAACTATTGATACACGCAACAATGTGGATGGAGTGTAAGGGCCTTGGGCTGAGAGGGAAACAGGACCATCCCAAATGGTCATATAGTCTATTATTTCATTCATATAATAGTCTCAATATTATGCATTTGTGGAGATAGAAAACAAATTACAGGTTGCCAGGGCTTAGCGATGGTGGGGGTAGTGAGGGAACATGTGACTTTAAAAGGATAGCACATATTTGTGGGGATAGAACAGTTCTATACACTGACTGTGCTGGTAGTTACAGGAATCACTATATGTGATAAAATGGCATAGACATATATACATACATTGTACCAATGCTAAAGTCCTAGTTTTGATATGATAACCCTAACTATGTAAGATGTAACTATGGGGGGGGTACAATTAAAGTAAAATGTACACTTATATGTATACTTTTTAAAACATTACAAATTCACAGAAAGTTGTGAAGATAGTATGGAGAGATTTGTGGGCCCTTTATCTCTGTAACATTTTATTTCTTTCATTTACAATAATAATAGCTAACAATTATGGAATGCTCATTCTGTGCCAGGCAGTGTTTCATGTGCTTAACAAGTGTTAACTCATCAAATATTCACAACAACCTTTTGACATAGATATTAATTAGTTGCACTTTATTAAAAAGCTGAGGCATAAAAAGATTAAGTAATTTGCCCCAGTAAGTAGAAGAGCAAACGTTTGAACCCAGAAGACTGACTCTAGACTTCACTGTGCTTGTTTTTTCTTCTCCCTTCTACTCTATAAGGTCTTGATCACCACTGCCTTGCCTATAGTGCTTGGTATACAGCAAATAGTTAATTAAAATTTTTAGAGGAGTGATAAAAACATACGAGGAAAAAATCAAAAAGGATTGGGTCCTCTCTCTCCCACTCTGTCCTTGAAAAGCTCTGCGTTTATCTGGGTTCCTTAGAAGCATTTGGGATGCATTCCTGTCATATGCTGTTGATCTCACCCTGTGTGCTGCCTGCTTGTTAGAAGCCAGTCTGCTTGAACCATGAATTGTCTCTATCAAGGGAAATGTTTTGTCTCAGTGACTATTCATTCAACAAATATTATTGCTCATCTACTATGTGCCGGGCACAGATAAGATCAAGATGACCTTAAGGAGCTTATTACTTGCTAAGGAAGACCAACTTTGATTTCCAACAATGTTGGTAGGAAAGGAAAGTATCTAGGCTTTCTGAAAGGCAACTTGCTAGCATTTTAAAAAGTTTTGAACATGCTTGCTTTTATGGGATGAATGCCGTCCACCTCCCAAGTTCATATATTGAAATCCTAACCTCCAATGCCTCCAAATGTGACTGAATTTGGGAGGCAGGGACTTTAAACAGATGATTAAATTAAAATGAGGTCATTAATTTGGTCCCTAATCTAATATGGCCCATGTCCTTTTGAGAAAAGGAAACTTGGACACAGTCATATATAGGGGGAAGACATCATCTACAAGCCAAGGAGAGAAATCTCAGTCTCAGAAGAAACCAACCCTCCCGACACCTTGATCTTGGACTTCCAGCCTCCAGAAGTGAGAACAAAATTTATCTTGCTTAAGCCAACCAATCTGTGTTACTTTGTTTTGGCAGCCCTAGGAAACTAATACATATGCCTTTCCTCCATTATTTCCACATCTGACAATCTATGCCACAGACCTGCTTGTATTTATGCAGAATGATACACCTAGCAGAGTTCTAACAGCAATGGTGTTTTTTAGAGCCCCAAAACTTAAATGTTAATCAATAGAAGAATCAATAGATGAATTATAGTACATTGCATTTTATAAAATGCTATGGAGACTTTAAAAAGCAAGTGTGATATGTGTGCTGATATGGAAAGATTGCCAAGGTTTGCTTTTTTATTTTTTTTAACATAACACCCAAAATAGGCTAAATGACTCAAAAAAAAGCAAGTCCCACCCAGTGTACTTAGAGTGGTCATATATTTATGTATAAAAAATCAGGATGTGTGCAGGGATAACACAAACAAATAGAAAATGGTCTGAATTTGAAACTCTGCAATAGGAACAAAGTAGTTCCCTTTTAGCTTTTACTATGTGTGCTTCTTTTTGTTTGAACCATCCACAACTGTGAGCTTGGATAAGGGGTTTGGATTTGTGTGTAATGACAATGAGAAGTCATAGAAAAAGTTTAGGAGAGCGAGCATAATACAGACGTACATTTTAGAAACATTGGTCTCCCTACAGGGTGGAGAACTGCTTGTACAGGTAAGTGTAGTGGAAGGGAAACTGAGCTAGACAACTTTGTAGCAGCCTAAGAGAGAAATGATGGTGGCGTGGACAGGGTAGACAGAATGTGTTCATGCGTGTCTGTAATTTGAAATAATCTTTTCTCTAGCACAACAGACAAGGAACTGTGGGAGCACTTAAGAAGAAAGGTATTCTGAGGTCTAAAGTGGCCTCCCTAAGGAAGTTCCATTTGATCTGAGGCCAGAAAAGAGACTTTGGCTGAGGGCCAAGATGAGAGGGTAGAGACAGGCAGGGGAGGGCGAAGTTGGGGGGGATGGGGGACTTTAAGGTAATGGGGGTGACTAAGGATGGTAAGGCTTAATGAAAGGGAGAAGGAATTTATGCAGTTAGAGAGGTACCAAGGGGTGGTCCCGAGGAGCCTTGTAAGCTCTGATAAGGAGTTTGGTTTTGTTTTTAAGGTCAGTGAGAAGTCATAGAAAAGGTTTAAGAGAGAGACAGCATGATACAGACTTATATTTTTCAAAAGATTGATCTGCCTACAGGGTGGAAAACTGCTTGGCAGGGGCAAGTTTAGTTGAAGGGAAACTGAGCTAGATAATTTTATAGTAGACTAGGAGAGAAATGATGCTGACATGGACAGAGCAGTGACAGTGGGTGTGGTAGACAGAATAGTGCCCTCCTTGCAAAATGTCAGCGTCCTAATCCCTGAAATATGTAAGGGGAATTACGGTTGCAGGTAGAATTGCTGTTGCTAATAAGATGACTTTAAAATAGGGAGATTATCCAGGCTGGTCTGATATAATACAAGAGTCCTTAAAAGTAGAAGAGAAAGACAAAACAAGCGAGTCAGAGGAAAATGGGAAAGATGAGCCAGGCACGGTGGCTCATGCCTGTAATCCCAGCACTTTGGGAGGCTGAGACAGGCAGATCACCTGAGGTCAGGAGTTGGAGACCAGCCTGGCCAACATGGCAAAACCCCATCTCTACTAAAAATATAAAAACTAGCCAGGCATTGTGGTGCATGCCTATATTCCCAGCCACTCGGGAGGCTGAGGTCAGAGAATCACTTGAACCCAGGAGACGGAGGTTGCAGTGAGCCGAGATCACCAAGATCACCAAGATCACACTACAGCACTCCAGCCTGGGGGTGGGGTGTGGGGGCAGCATGTGACCCTGAGAAAGAAAGAAAGGAAGGGAAGGGAAGGGAAGGGAAGGGAAGGGAAGGGAAAGAAAGGAAAGAAAACAAGGAAAAGAAAAGAGAAGAAAAAGAAAGTGGGAAAGATGGAATAACAGTCAGAGAGAGATGCAGTATCAGCCGAGGAATACAAGTGACTTCTAGAAACTGGAAGAGACAAGGAAATGTATTCTCCTCTAGAGACTCCAGCAAGGGACATACCTCTGCCAATGCCTTGATTTTTACCCATTGAGATTCATGTTATACTTCTGACTTCCAGAACTGTAAGAAAATAAATTGTATTATCTAAGCTGCTAAGTTTGTGGAAATTTGTTACATCAACTTTAGGAAACTAATACAGTGGGAATTCAGAGAGAGGTATAGATGTAGTGAACATCTGGGGAGCAGATGCAATTTAATGCAATGTGGTGCTATCTATATAAGGATTAAGATATGTATGAAAGATAAAGGTAAAGCAAGTAGGAGATCATGAGTTAAGTTTTGGAGATGCTGAGTGTCAAAAATAAGAATAATCCAAGAGGAGCTTTGGAAGAATAGACACGGAGCTTAAGAGAGAGGTTTGGGCTCTGTCTCCATATTTGGGCTGATTGGCATAAAGAAGAAGTAAACTTATAGTAAAGAATAAAACCATGGTGAAGTAGTGGCTTTTGATTGTTATATTTAACACATTTCCATGCAGTTTTTCTGAGTACTTACTACATTGATGGTACTCTAAAACCCATGATTTTCTTCCTGCTATTATCTCAGTATTACATTGTCATTCTGACAATGTGAAAATGATTCAAATTTAAATATGTTTTCCTTAAAGTGTGCCTTTTGTCAGTACTGGATATTGGATAGCAGAAAGTTGAGAAGGATGAGTTGAAGCCAGGGTGAGGAGTTGAAGCCAGGATGAGGGGTTAAGTTAGAGCAGAAAGGTATGATGATGTTGAGGGTCTAGAAAGTGTGCAGTTCAGATGGATGTATATGCTAAATCCAACTGTGGGCACAGATTTCAGAATCAGGGCAGAATCAGAAGGCTTAGATAAGAAGAAACCAGCAGACAGGTAAGATTCAAGCGTCATGATCAGAGGGAAGGGTCTAAGACATTCACAGAAGTAGAGAAGGACAAATAAGAAACAAAGATTCAGGTATGAAGTCAGGGTTTACATCCCAGTGGTAGAAATTAGAAGCCAGCTCGCCCGGCTAGTTTTTTGTATTTTTTAGTAGAGACGGGGTTTCACCGGGTTAGCCAGGATGGTCTCGATCTCCTGACCTCATAATCTGCCCGTCTCGGCCTCCCAAAGTGCTGGGATTACAGGCTTGAGCCACTGCGCCCGTCCCAACTACTCGGGAGGCTGAGGCAGGAGAAAGGCCTAAACCCGGGAGACGGAGCTTGCAGTGAGCCGAGATCTGGCCACTGCACTCCAGCCTGGGAGACAGAGCAAGACTCTGTCTCAAAAAAAAGAAAAAGAAAAAGAAAAAAAAGAAATTAGAAGCCAGAATCAGATCCACAAAAGAAAAAAAGGGGCTACAGCTGTTTCTACACCTGTGGAGAAGGCAAGTGTGTTTGGATTATGACACAGGTCAAAAAAACAGGCCCAGGTCACAAAGCAACTGAATAATGAGCATCTGTACAATAGAAATGGGGACCAAGCACAAGGATAATCATTTTGTTGACCCAACAGGCTTTAATACAGTTTCTTCTGGAGTGGGAAGCACCCAGTGGAACATAGTGACTGTCCGATGGGTCCTGTTAGGAGACACTGCAATAGATGAATCCAAGGAGAGGAAACTATGTCATTTATAACAACTTTGACACATAATGATATGTTTTTTTTAGAAAACAACTTTATTTTTAGATTATATGATGAACCCATCCCAAGATTTTGTATTTTCCTATGGATCCCAAATATGTAATCCAAGTTGTATTTTCCCTAAAATCAGCATAGCTAAAAGCCTGGAGAACCTTTTGTTCTTGATTCTGAGGCTATAATGAATGTACACCTGGGCAATGCCATCTCAGAAAGGGGATGGTGCTGTTGGTGCCATCCCCTCTGTAATGTGATTTTGGAAACAGCCACCTTTCTCCCATAAGTGACTGGTCAGTCATTAAATCTAAATTATATGAACACAGGTATGTATTTCTAAAGTACTTACATTTCCATTATTACATTTACCAAGTTCTGAAAAATAGATCTGAGATTAAGAAAAGAAAAATCTCTCTTCAAGAGGGAGTCAATAAGAAAAGACTCACTCTTAAGAGGTACGTTAAAGTCACCATTTAAAAATTTTGTGGTCTTATTCTTTCAACTATGTCTCTAGCTGGCTGAATGACTGGAAACCTTAATAGTTCAGTAATTACATTGACTCTTCACTTTATTAGACCAACACCGTTTGACATATTTCTTTCTTAATCCCAAATGTTATATTACAATTTGAGATTTTTGAGGGGGGATATGAACAAAAAGATTTTTTATCTCCTGCTCTGCCTGCCCCACCACACCCTGTGCCTGCCCCAACCCATCTTCAGTATGGCTCCTGCCTGCCAGCTACTTCCTCCCATGCAGTCAAAGCTCCTGGGGCATATCCATGTCATTATCTTTTATTACTATTATTATTATCATGAAATATACAAAACAAAAAATTTACCATTTTAACCAATTTTTATTGTACTGTTCAGTGGCATTAAATACATTCATACTTTTGTGTGACCATCACCACCATCCATGCCATTAAACTTAAAATGTTACCATGGATGGTACACAGGACTGAGCCATGAGTCATTGTTTTGAAAAGGTTGAAGAATGCTGGAACCTTCTCGATTTGTAATAGAAGTCAAGTAGTTACTCCTCTACCTCTACGTGTCCACCTGATGTGACGAGAGATGGCACTTCAGCCACTGATTGGACCTGGCTTGTAGTAGAGTTCCTACTCCATTCCCTAAAATCCTGATTTGGATTGCATTTGCTAGGAGCCAGACACAGATCTAAGCCACTTTTCATGTCTTAGTTCACTGAATGTTCACAACAACACACTGAGGGGGAGAATATTGCTATTCCCATTTATCATAGGAGGATACTGAGGCAAAAGGATGCAAAGCAGTTTGCCCAAGAATGCAGAACTGATAAATGTAGCAGGACTCAGATTCAGATCCAGGAAGTCTGGGTCCCTGCTTTCAACCACAATCCTAAATTAATGAGAAAATGGGCTGCCTGAGGAGGCAACAGGATTGTTTGATAAAATTATTTTGTCATTACCCTTTTAGATAACTTCATAAAGAAAGTAATTTCACAGAATGCCCATCTTGCTTTTTTGAACACTTCGAGCTTTATGCCCAAGAGAAAAATAAGGCAACAAAAATACTTTTAAAATAGTTACAAAGGAATACATGCAAAGAGCAGGGGTCTCCACATGGCTAATGGAGACTTTGGCCCCTTTTAATGGGTGGTGGCTTCTTGTGGATATTCCCTAGTCCCTAGGCATTGCTGGTGAATCCTGGGAAGTGGGGACCACAAGCCCCACAAGTATGCTACATGCCAGTCAGAGTCCTGATGGGAAGCAGAAGGTGAACTCCAGAAGGGTCTACCTGGCGCATGGAAACAAGGTTCTGAGAACCTATAAAAAATGTAGGAATACCCACAAACTAAAAACTGTAGGAAGATATCATATCTAGCCCTACAGGGACTGAAAACTGGCGGGAAAACCGGAGGGAAAAGGGAATGCCAACAGAAGCTTGTACATATTGGAGAATTTTGGCAAGAAAACCAGAGAAATATGCTTGGCAAGAAAACCAGGGAATTTTGCAAAGAAAGCCAGGGGAATAAATCCCCATCCTCTTTCTCCACCTACAAATTGCCTCTAATTGGTCAAACTCCCCTAGAAGCCAAAGACAAGGAAGTTCTAGTGATGCAGTCATAGAAATCAACTTAAAGGCACAGAGAAGAGCAGAGACTGAATCCAGGGCTGGGGAGAGAGTTGTAGTGTATCAACTCAGAAGAACCAGCAAAGTCCCCACTGCAACCAGATAATATGAGCAGTATTAACCACTCCCTTGTCTATCATGGAAGCAACATTCAGATCATCCAGTCCCTTGTAGGGCTTTCTTCTAATATCTTCTCATTGAGTTATCCGAACAATTACAGGAGCCCAGCATATCTGGAGTTAACTCCATGTAGAATGGAGGACTCCCCATGTGAGAGAGGCTGCCAGGGCCACAGAGCATGCTGCACCATGGGGACTGGACTAGTATTCAAGTCAGCAGAGCATGGACCAGTTTGTCCTCACAATGTGGACTGCCAGGTTTGGAATTCCATTTCGGTTCCTTCCTATTGAGTGAACTTGGGCACATTTTAAAAAATTCCTGTAGGCCTCAGTTTCCTTATCTGTATAGCAGAAATACTAATAGTCCTTACAATATAAATTGCTGTAAACAGAATATGTGAATTTGTACATATAGAGCAGTATCTGACACACAATTCATCCTAGATGATTATTATTTAAGTAGCATCTTCTGGTCCCTAATGAGGTGCTGTGCTATCACCTCAACCTACATGACTCGAATAGTACCAGGTGCTGCTGCATTAGCCTGCTATTTTTTCTTCGACTCCTTGCTCCCTATGCCTGTTCATAGAGACCTGAATTGGGAGATGCCTGCATGTTGGAACTTTTAGACTAGGCATACACTTAAGGCAGGGCAACCCACTAAGTTAGGGGCAGAGCTGGGCTGTCCCCGAGAACAGGTTGAGGGCTGAGATAACCATGAAGATGTCAGAGCAGAAATGGGGTATGGGAGTCTGGGGATCTGGATTTCCTTCAGTCTCTTCTATGACTTAAGACTTACCTTTCATAGAAGAACATAGGGTGACTGAAACCATCCATCAAAGCAGTGTTTGCTGTGAGTTTTGCAATAAACTTTGAGAAACAAGGATTCTGGGATCTGTTTACTATCCTCCTCTAGGAACTAAACTAATATTAGCATAATAAAGACCTTGAAATGTCCCACAAAGGGACCTTATGTAATTCATTGTTTCCCAAACTTAGTTAGCTAAGGAACCAACTTGGCTAATGCTGAATCAAACTGCCAGGTGAATTTTCACATAATGAAACAAATAATAAAGTGTTTAATAATGAAATAAAGAGATGGATAAATATTTCACATTAATTCTTGAATTGCCTACTTTTCAACCTGTGGCTAACTTTCTGTACTGAAAGATACCTACCCAGCTGTTAGGAAGTAGATCTGCTGGACACGGAGGAGTGGAAGGAGGTATGCTGTGCCCTTGGTTTACATGGGTGCTGAGCAGCAGGGATCTTTTCTTCTATGGAAGAGGCTGCTCAGTTTCACCTGCTCAGTGACACAGTTTGTAGTTTCTCAGAAAGCGCCTTTCTGGAGAGACGTGACAGGACCCAAGAAACCTCACCATCCATACCAACTGGATTCCCTAAGAAGGGTAGGATAGTGTAACTGGCAGAGAAGGTAAATACAGGGCAGCCATACATTGCTCTCACAAGTGATTAAAAGCTTGTGTTTTGAGATTCTAAATCTCCAGTTTTACAAGTTTCTAACCTGGGCTCTGAGCATCTGTTTCCTCTTCTATGAAAGGGCGATGATAATAACACCTCCTCTGCAGAGAAGAGTTAGTCTAGCAGGCTTGAGGATGCATATCCTAGAAAAAAGCCTATTTGCAAGGTTGGCCCTTGGTTGGCATCTGGGAACTTGGATTTTAGGAAGTTCCTCACTATTCGCTGATAAAGAATGGCTTATTATGCCTAAACTGTTTATGCAAAAAAAAGAAAAAGAAAAAAAAAAGGGTTTATGTTGAACTCCTGTTTTCCTCCTGGATTTAAATATGGACTAAGCAAGGGTGCCTATGTGACCAGTAGCAAATAAAATCCTCAGGCCCTTCATCTCTGATGGGCTTCCCCGGTAGACGGCATTTTATGTGTGTTGTTACAATCAGTCCTGGGGGAATTAACAACAATCCGTGTGAGTTCTCTAGGAGAAGACCTCTGAAAGCCTGCACCTGGTATCCTCTGGACTTGGTCCCATGCCCCTTTTCCCACTGCTAATTTTGTTTTGTATCCTTTCACTGTAATAAATCATAGCCATGAGTATGACTGTATGCAGAGTCCTATGAGTTCTCCTGGTGAATCATCAAGCCTGGAGGTGGTCTTGGGGACCCGTGACAGAGGGCTGCCATGAATGTGGGATAAGACGCATTGAACTTTTAGTGCCCTAGTAGGTAGACTGAGCATGAGCACATCACAGAGAAGAAATCATCTGCCAAGCAGATCTTCACTTTCCTACTAGGCGTTCCTCTGTCCCATGGTGCCAAAAGGCACTAGGACCCTGTCTCTGTCTTTTACCTGAGTGTGGGCCTCCTCCTTGCTAACAGCGCAGTAGACACTGCTGATAGAATGTCACGATCCATCTTGGAGATTTGTCTCTGCATCTGTGAACTTCCCAGGAATAATTGCTTCAGGATTTAGAGCTGTTTTGTGTTTTCCTTTTAAGTTGTTCCTTTGTAACTCTTTAACTCAAATTTACTGGAGAGATAGAACTGTTTGTTTGACCATTAAAATTATAGTTGTGTGGTGTCACAGGATGTAGTGTATGTAGACTAATTCAGCTGTGAATTTCCTCTCCACAACTCTCTTATTTAAACACAGAAACAGTATTAGTTCATTGATATTTTCTTTTGAATGCTCTCATTGAGTGGCATAGCAACCACTGGGAAATTCACAATGAGAAAGGGAATAACAAGACATTTCTATTCTGCCTCTAAAAATATTTGGCCTAGCATTTTCAGTGCTTGTTCAGGTATGAATACAGGCCAAATAACTCTTCTCAAATGATTTTTCTGAAATAATTTGTCTTGCTTTTTTAAAAAATGGTCATAGCTAAAGTTTCTTAAACTGTCAAGCAGACTCAGCCAACAAATGGCCAAATTATATTTTCAAATGTATTTTATGCTCACTAAATAATTCTGAGAGATGGTGTATAGAGCTAATTATTGGTAAAATTTCCTGCCACTGAAAACGTTCCAGATCTTCAACCAAACAGTAATATCACAATCAAAACTCCTTTGAGTTAGCACTCAATTGTGTAGCAGCTAATATAGTTACCCAGATTGGATGTTGTTACTTGAAACTTTGAAGCAGCTAAAATAGAAACCTAAAAATGGCAAGCATCTGAAGATGCAAGGTAGAGGATGATAATCAGGGTTTTTATTATGTTGGCTTTTTCTGTATAGCAGTCTACTCCAAAGCATAATGGTTTAAAGCAAAAAAACATTTATTTGTGTCTTGATTCTGTACTTCTAAGTCCAACTGGGTAGTTCTGCTGGTTTTGACTAGGCTCTCTCATGTGGATAGCTGCTGGTCAGCTGGGCAGCTCTGCTTCTCAGGGTCGACTAGTTGCTGGCTGGGGAGACAGGTAACTGGGATACACAGCCCCTCATCTTCCAGCAGGATAGGCTGGCTTTGTTTTCATGCTGACTGCTGTTTCCAAGGACAGCAAGAGGGCGAGCAAGCCCCAGTGTGCAGGCACAGTGCGTATTGGTGTCATATTTTCTCTTGTCTCATTGGTCACATCAAATTTTATATCCAAGTTCAGAGTCAGTGTGGGAGAGGCCTCCTTGAAGGCATGGATACCAGGAAGAATGAAACATTGTGGGCCATTTCTGCAGCAGTCTGTGACAGCAGGGTTCCTTTACTTCTTTACACTTTGGTTTGGGTGTGCCTGAGTGTTTAAGGTCAGCTCACTTGTATTTGTAGACCTACTTGTAGTAAAGTACTTAGATAATTGTTTTAAATTATAATTATATTTTCCAGGAAAGATAACGTATCAAGGTAGTTGAAGTCTTTATAATCTTTCATCCATTTTCATTACAGCCCTTCCAAATTAGTCTGAAGTAACAAGCAGAATGAATGTGATGGGTTTTGATGGAGTCCAGGGAGTGAAGGCTTTGAATGATCTGAGCATTGCTGAGAGAATATTTATGTAGGTAGAGGATGGAAAAAGAACTTGAGAAAACTGGAAGGCATGGGAAGACCCTGCTTACTACACAGGGACAAGTGTTTAAAAGAAATAACAGTTTTAACAGAGAATGAAGGGAGGTAGAGAAGGAACAATGGGGAGAGTGAGAGAACATGGAGCTCCAACCCCTTGTGCTATTTACTGAATAAATGTGCTGTTCAGGGTGATTTTAGTCCATCAACAAATATTTTGTGAGCCCTACTATAGGTCAGGCAAACAGTAATGAAAAAGCAGGAAGCATCCTTTCCCTCATGAATCGTACATTCTAGTAGTTAAAACAGACACTGAGCATACCATTACATGTAATTAATTACTCACAAGTGGATAAATGCTGTGAAGAATATATACATAGAAGTGTAGGAATATGGGCGCGGTGGCTCATGCCTGTAATTCTAACACTTTGGGAGGCCGAGGCGGGCAGATCATGAGGTCAAGAGATGGAGACCATCCTGGCTAACACGGTGAAACCCCGTCTCTACTAAAAATACAAAAAAAAATTTAGGCGGGTGTGGTGGCAGGCGTCTGTAGTCCCAGCTACTCGGGAGGCTGAGGCAGGAGAATGGCGTGAACCCCGGAGCAGGAGCTTGCAGTGAGCCGAGATTGTGCCACTGCACTCCAGCCTGGGCGACAGAGCGAGACTCTGTCTCAAAAACAAAAAGAAGTGTAGGAATATATGACCCACTATTCCAGTCCAAGAACTGAGATAATCTTCCTCAGCAAATCAACATGTAGGCCAAAACATCATCTTTTACAATGCCCATGGCAGTGTTGTAAGGATTCCCAAAATGATGATTGTTCTATTCACAGATGAGTAGCTGCAGAAAGGAAAACGCAATTACCTGGGATCACAGTGAATAGATGACCTACCTGGGATGCAAACCCGGATTACCTTATGTGTTTTCAACATCATAAAGCATACTTTGCCTATTTTACATATTTTCTAGAGGTGTTCTAGTCACTGGCTATGTTTCACCTGGGTAAACGATGTTGTTTCAAACAGGTAAAGTACACTGTAAAAAACTGTAAATATAATATGCAGTGAAAAGTGAGTCTTCCTCCCTGCGTTCTTCCCCTGGTTCCCTTCTCTGCAGGAAATATCAGTCAACTTTCTTGTATATTTGTCCAGAGGTGTATAATTAATACTTGAAGTAATTACTTTGTGACAGATATTTTTCTAAGTGCTTTGTAAATATTTACTTGTTTGATCCTTTATGCGGTGACTATCATTATCAACCCATTTTTCATGTATGTATATATTTTATTCCACACAAATGTTTTGGATTTTAAGTACATACCAAAGTTTGAAATGTTTCTTCCTGTGTACTGGTCAGCTTTAATAATGCTACATAACAAACAAGGCCAAAATCTCAGTGGCTTCATTACATACATTTATTTCTCATTTGCGAGTCAGCCGTGGCTCAGTAATTTCTCAGTTGGGCTTGCCTGGTCTTGTCTTCAGACTGGAAGTTGGGCTTGTGTCTGCCCTTATGCATCTCTCCTTCCAAGACCTAGGCTGAGGAAGTGTCATCTACCTGAGAGAGAGATCTTTGTGGCAAGGGACAGGAGAACAAGGAAAAAGTGGAAACATACAATGCCTCCAAAAACTTCTGCCCTGAACTTGCTAACTGTCTCTTCCATCCACAGTCAAAGCAGGTCACATGGTCATATCAAAGTCATTGTGGCAGGGAACTATAATCCACATGGCAAGTTTAAGGAGAGAACAAAAGAATTTGAATCAAATTATTTAATTTACACACCCTGAAAATTCAACTTTTATCTTTTGCAGCTGGGATCTAGAGGAATAACTGAAAAGATGTTGCCCTGAATGAATTAACAATAGCTTTCTCATGGTCTTCTGCTGACAAGATATAAACAGCTGACTCTTTTCTATTTACATTTCCCAGGTTTTGGCATCATGTTTGGGAAGAAAAAGAAAAAGATTGAAATATCTGGCCCATCCAACTTTGAACACAGGGTTCACACTGGGTTTGATCCACAAGAGCAGAAGTTTACCGGCCTTCCCCAGCAATGGCACAGCCTGTTAGCAGATACGGCCAATAGGCCAAAGCCTATGGTGGATCCTTCATGCATCACACCCATCCAGCTGGCTCCTATGAAGGTATGGCGAGGGTTCCATCTTTGGGTGGGCTTAAGAATCATGCTCTTATTTGAGGCACTGCATCAGCTTTATAAGCAAGCTATAAAATGCCTAAACCACGTATTTTTTTAACATTCACAGAATATTCACAATTATTCTTTCATGATTATAATTTTCACAATTTCTTATAAATTGCAGCACATGAAAAGGAACTTTGGCTTTAGATGTGATTTTTTAAAAATCAGACACATAAAATGCTATCACAAAATAGGACACTTTTATTTCGGCTTTAAATGGTGTTTTTGTTAGATTTTATACTGAAGCGTATTATCCATCCACTCTGGTTAATATTGGCAATAGCCTCTGACCAACATTAGACCACCTTTTGTTGTTTTCCATTTGTTCTCAAAATATTTAAACTTTTCTTTCATATAAAATTTACTGCCAATAGATTTTAATAATAATATTTATAAATATATATACACATGCATATATAGGCATATACATATATATGTTTTATATGATCAAATAAATATGTGTATATATATACACACAAACATATACACACATATTTATTTGTCTTTATAGCTTTCAAATTGGTCTTTATAGCCTAAGAGAGAGCTATTGCAAATAAAAGCAAGTAATTTGAGTCCTAGAATAAGATATAATTTATCTTAAATATGTAGCTAGGAAATTTTTGGCAATAAATTTTCAAAAAAGTAATTACATGTAAGCAGACAGCAGACCCAAAAAAATTTCAGTTATGCAAAGTTACTACAAAGAAAATCCAGAAATTGCAGTTTTCTTCTGCACTTCAGAATGATAAGAATTCTATAGACTATCAGGCAATTGCCCAAAAGTTCTCTATGGGAGTTAAACATCATTGAAAATTATAATGATATTATCCAGTAGATCATTCCAGAGTTTCATAATCTTTACAAAACTTGAGTTCAGATTCTTTCCTTGCTCATTATATTAGTAGATATCTGTGCTATTTGAATATGTTATTCTGCATTAACATGAATACTGCATAAACTGTATTTTAATAATATGCAGAACAAAACTGAATGCATTTTTAAAGGGATGCAAAGAAAGAGTGGAGCTGATACATTATGGGAAATGCTTATGAAATATCACCTGACCTGACTAAATTAGAACTGTGAGTCCATTGTTCATGCATAGTGCTGGTCATTCTATTCTGGTATTGAACATATGAGTCTGTTCTGCCCAAAGATTGATACAGAGTCTTATAATTCTGCATTTTGAGAGTTTGATTTTCTGGTAGAATTTCAAAACTTTTCAAACCAACTAAATGTTAAGTACACACACACACACAAATGGATATTTGAGAAGATAAAGCTTTGGGAACAAAAGGAGGCTGTCATTTTAAACAGATATCAATTGATATTTATTAAAAACTGACTAACTCACTCTACTAGTTTGTATCTGGCAATATCCTACCATTGAACATAATTTTCTCCCTAAGAGAAGGCTAACACTTAACTAATGATCATATAATAAAGTGGACCATATCTTTAAAAAGTTGGGATTAGAAAAAAATCTGCTTATTTAGTTTCATTATTTTTCCTATATCCCAAGTTTTTACAAAACCCAGAAAATGGAATGAGCAGTGTGCCCTGAAAAGTCTTCTACTATTTATCACCATGGTGAAGGAAAAATTCTCACATGAAACTAGGACTTATTTTCTTACCCTGGAGTATCATTATCATTATCATTGGATAAGAAACATTCTAGACAGAAGCAGAGTCTTAAAGAAACATTCTAGCTGAAGACCCAGGACATGCACCGTCTTGTTAGAGTGTATGCATTATTTGGTCAGGACCAAGTGTCATTTACTTCACCATGGTTTTTCACTTGTCCAGATCCTAGCAGGTCCTGTTTGGGAGCAAAGAAAGAGGCTCTCGTCTTAGTGATAACACATCATGTTCAGTGGATGTGGGATTTAGTAGAACCTTCTACTTCATTTCTTCCATCTCCTAGGTGGGCTGGCTCATTATCCTTTCCTCTCTGACAATCATTCCCACTGAGAGTTGGAGCAAGATTTAGCAACTTCTAAGCTGCTAAACCTTGTGCTTCTCTTACTCACTAGCATGGGCTTTCCAGCCCTTGTGCCAAATGCATGAGCATTCAGTCCATATGAAATGAAAAGACTAAAATATTAGTTATAGACACTTAAATGTTCACTGGGTGATGACTGGAAGATACATCTCAAGTATAGAGCAGGTCCTGGATTTCTGCAAATGAGACTTCAGGCACAATTGTACCCCTCAGGGAAAAAATAAAATAAAAACAGACAAGGAGTGACAAAAACAAGATCCAGCTAGGTTGGATCTCACCCATAAATTTTAAGATTAATCAAATCCATTTAACTGAAGGACACCCAAAAAATCAAGTACCTCATACTAACACTAAACTCCCATAAAGCAAATCTTATCTTTCTCCAAATATGAGTATAAATATTTCGCCACATATGAGTTCAGTTAACACCATTAGCAGACAGTAGACAATATTGGTGGTCAAACAGAATCCTGTGACTACCAGACTCTTACAATAAGTAAAAATTAAAAGGTTTAAGGGGCCAAACTATGTCATATAGTTTGTATGATCCAATTTTTCGGAAATGGCTTCTCTGGAAAAATCTTACAAGTCACCTAAGAGTGACATATTATAAAGTATAGAGAATATATCTCAGAAGTCAAAAAAGTCCTTGAAATAAGAAGTAATGAATAAATGGGCAGAAAAGACTGAATATAGTCATGCATGTTTAAAGCCATTTTGGCAAAATTATTTAAGTTAAATAGAACTAACCATTCTAGTTGGTTTGGTCAAAGTGTCCTTTAAATTGAGAAAGGAAAATAAGAAAAGAGATCATGACATAAAAACAGTCAGTGGAGGAAGTGTGTCACCCCGGATGTTGTGGAAAATACCAGTTCTTCAGTACTTGTCAGCAAGCTTCAACAAGCTAGTTCCGAGTGGAAATCTGCCGTTGCCACCAACACTCTTCCTTGATTAGTTAGAATTTCAGCTGTTCCTGTTTAGAACCTCGTGCTTATCCATTGTCATGCTTACCAGGACATACCTCTCCTCTGTGTACACTTATTTAGGCCAGGGTTTCTCCAACCATACAGAAGATCAGAATCACCCAAAGAGTCTGATAAAACACAGATTGCTGGGCTCCATTCTCAGAGTTTGTGATTCAGTAGAACTGGGATGGGGCCCAAGAATTTGCATTTCTAATACGTTTCCAAGTGGTACTGATGCTGCTGGTCTGAGGACCACACTTTGTGAGCTTTGATTTAAGTAGTACAAAGGAATGTATCCACATAAGGTATAATCAATGTGAGTTTACACTGGCCGGGATTTCCAAACTGTCAGAAATTTAACCAGAAGCCACAAGTTAGCTTGTACTTGTGTCAAAAGTTTGTGTGCCCAAACTTTTGGGCTAGCCATGTAGGCCATGTAGGCTAGCCAAGATAACCTGAACACCCGGAGGGGGAGGTTCCCTTTAAAACATTTGGCAAATATCATTGAGAAATTCCTTTAATATCTAATGTGATTCTGTCCATGAGAACATCATAAGCAATATTAGCAAAATCTGTGCTGAATTAGATGCATTACGTAAAGGGCAGGTTGAATGGTCATATTTGTTTGTGATTGCCCAGTAGTTCTCAAGCTTAGACTTTCATAAGAATTTCCTTGGGGGTGTATTATAGCTCACATTTCCAAGCCCCACCCTAGGGATTTTGATTCAGTACGTCTGGAGTGAGCCTGATAACTTGCTTTTCTAACATGCTCTCAGATGCTGCTGGTGCTGCTGATGGATAGACATACTTTAAGAACTGCTGTTCTAGGTGGACTAAAGCCATGACATAATGTAACCCTTTCCCTTTGTTACAGCCTAGAAATCATTTGAAATGCTAAAAAAAAAAAAAAAGATAATATTTAAAAGCTTTTGTAGCTTCTACCTAAAATGAAAAAAGCATATCTTAACATTTGCTTCATATTTCTTTTTAATTTTCAAGTAGAATTATATAAATAATGTTAAATAGCTTTATTTGGCATATCTGAATTTTATTAAGTGATGTCATAATGAATATAATCTCTAACTTACTTTTTTACTTAATATTATTTTGAGATAAATTCACACTGATGTGTAGAAAATGAGTTTATTTAAAAATTACTCTAGCTTTTTTTCAATCTATCCATTTCTCTACTAAGGGATATTGTCAAGTATTTACTACTATAAATATTAATAATATTGTCATAGACATCTGTGTTTGTGTCTTCTTGGGCCTATGGTGAAAAGTTTTCTTGCAGTGGTTCTCAAAAGTGTGGTGTAAACCTATGGGGGTTCCTCAGACTCTTTTAGGGAGTCTACAAAATTAAAGTTTGCTTTTTTTACTCTTGTTTCCTGTGTATACAATGGAGAAGCTATATTACAAGTGATAATGTCATTGATTGATGGATGCTTAATGGATCGTGTGCTTTATATTCTTATGTTTTAAATTTTCGTGACTGGGCACAGTGGCTCATGCACTCTGGGAGGCCAAAGCAAGATTGCTTAAGTTCAGGAGTTTCAGACCAGCCCAGGCAACATAGCAAGACCTCATCTCCACTAAAAAAAAAAAAAAAAAATTAGTCAGGCAAGCTGGTGTGCACCTGTCATCCCAGCTACTCTGGAGACTGAGGTGGAAGGATCACTTGAGCCTAGGAGGTCAAAGCTACAGTGAGTCGTGGTTGAACCGCTGCACTCCAGCATGTATAACAGAGCAAGACCCTGTCTCAAATAAATAAATACATTTACCAGTTTTAATATCTAATGCAGTGAATATTAATAGATATAACATAAACTAAGGTCTCTTTTAGGTCCTCAATAATTTTAAGAGGTTTTTGAGACAAAAAGCTTGAGAACGACTGTCTTGGAACTTATATTAAATGTGATTGTCTGTGACTTCTGCAACTTACCTTGCCCACACTACTGACTTTTTTGTTCTTTTAAATGAAAATAGAGACTTTTGTCTTTTTTAGTTGGCCAGCAATCTTCTAATCTCTACAACCTTTTCAAAGATTATTGAATACAATATTCCATCCCTTTTTGTGTATACTATATAATTTATCTGAACCAGCTGTTTTGAAGTTTTTTAAATTGTTAGATCCTTATTTACCATTCCTTTTCTAATTTTAGCCTTCAAAGCCTTCCTAACAATCTTCTTTTTAACTTTTAAAGATTGAAGAGTCACAGAGAAGACCAGTGCAAAACTGGCTCTTAGTTTTCTTTGTCTTTGTAGTCTTCGGTATTTTATAATCTTTCAAAGCTGAGGTTCCGTCCCTTCCTTTTTTTATCGACTGCTGCTGACTACTGCTTTAAAAACCTCTCTATTCACAAAAGCAGGTAAAATCAAGACAGGTAAATCTTTAGGTCTGGCCATCCCATTCTTGAAGATCACTGTTTCATTTTCTCTCCTGTCATAGTCTATGTTGAAAGCTCATCCAAGATGGCGTCTACTTTAATTACTCTGAAATTCTCTACCTTTCTCTATTTTTGTGATTCTCAATTTTGCATTGTGTTTAGAGCTATATCATTTTTCTTAGTTTTATTTCCATGGGATTCTCTCTTTCCTTGAATAGTTTTTAAAATCTGCTTTCCCAAAATACAGGGCAACTATCTGACATTTTCTAGCAGTATTTCCGTTTGACCTAAGGTAACAGTTTTCCCAAAGGTTCCTCCTCAGTTACACATAACTGATGTGCTCTTCCTTGTTACTCAGAGTTATGCCAGAAGGAGTTATTTCTTTTAGTGTCTCCTTTACTTTCTGAGAGTTGCTGCCAAGCAGTTTAAACTGTTTCCAGATGTTTGCCATGTTCCTAGCTGAGTGAAGCTCCCAGCCATTCTGAGAGCTGGGGCTGCCCCCTCATGACTTTTCTGGCTCCCTTAACAGGTCTCTTCTTAAAGTTCATAGATTAGATTCCCCATTACTTTCCTATCCTCATAAATCGGTGTTTTTTCTTTGCTTGGTTTTTGTTTTTCATTTTTTTTGACTCTCCCTTCTTTTAGACCTGTTTCTGCTAAAATATAATGTTGAGCCTAGAATCATCTTTTTTGCAACATGAAGTCCAATGCTTTCATGTTCACTGAGCTGGGTCACCACTTTTCATTTCTAAGTTCTCATCTAGGTGAACATCAGGACACTTCTAAGAGATAACAATGGAGCCAGGAGAAGATCTTGGAAAGAGATATATTCAAAGGAAGGAGGAAGAGCTAGTCCCAAGACCCTGTGGCAGGAACAAGCTTGAGGAGTTTAAAGGAAAAACAGATCATCTGTTGGGTAGAGCAGAGCATGATGGGTAGAGGCGTGGGGGATACGGCCAGATGGACAAGTAGGGATTAGATGGCACGGGGGCACTTTTGGAAGCCACAGTCATGAGTTTGCTGTTTTGTGAAGCCTCTGTGCATGAAGGACAGAGATCTCAGATGAAGAAATGGTCCTATTACGAAATGAATTGATTTATTTAAAGGTCAGACCCAATGTATAGTGTACCAAATATATTGATCTGATGTGTAATCCTGCAGGTGTTAGAAGTATATTAGTCAAATGGTTGTGAACAGCTGGGATGCCGGAAGTCCTTCCAATTTAATGATTATCAGAAGACATTTAATAAAAATACAAACCTTCTTAAAGAGGAAAGAGTGTATATGTTATAAAGATAGTTAATTTCACTGCTAAGCAAAATGTAATTATAAAATGAAACCCATTAGGCAGATTACCTATGTTTTAAAACCTCTCGTCAAAAATGTCACTTCAGAACTGCATTGAGTTCTTCAGAACCAGGGCCCTCAGCAGGAGGAGAGATTGCTGATCCTTTGTTAAAGTTGTTTATGTTATCTTTATATTTGCAAAACCAGTGAGGACAACGGACTTGGACACTCACATTTCTCTCGGTGCCTATTACTTCCTGGAATCCCTCGTTCCAGTGTCAGTATGCCTTTTCAGCCCTCCCACCACCACAAAGACTGTGCAGTAGGAACATCACACGGGCCCCCATTTTCTCATTTGCCTAAATTCAGGAGATGTAGGCAAGGTACCTTGTTTCCAAATAAAAGAAGAAATCCAAAACCAAAGCCAGATTTATCATATTTCTTCATTTTTATGATCCCCTCCAATCTAGAAACTTCAGCAAAGCAGTTTTTCATTGTATTAATGAGGTTAGTATTTGATGTGTACCATGTCAACACACCATCTTTCCCCATAAATGTCTCTCTCTCACACCCCTTTAAAAGTAACAAACTACATCAGCCACTAATAAGAATCATCTTTGTTTCCATCAGTGTTTTGCAGTGTTTTACGTAAGTCACTTTAAGGTTTCCTTAAACTTTGAACAAAGTTGAGCTCACATGGTCTAGTTGTTACTCTAAAAAACAAAAGCTGATGTTTTCAGAGAAGACAGTATCACCCGAGGGAATTTATCCCTGCAGGTAGCCACCTCTTCCTCCATTTGGCGGAGGCCAATGTTAACCACACACCTCCAGGCCTCTTGGCAGGGCCATCCTGGTACTCAGTGTGACAGCTCTGTAATCACAAATGGGTGATGTCACAGCTGTCACACCTGCAGCTCCCTGGAACCAGCAGAGAATAACTGGACATTCATGGTCCATGATCCTGGCATTTGGAAGACAGCTCCTAGGCTCCCAACTAAAACTGGGTCACTGAGACCCTATGAATGAATGCTCTCAGTTACTCCCCATCAAGGAGTAACTGTAATCTGTTGCCAAGGATTATTAGAAAATAATCCTTCTAAATCCAAAGAAAAAAGGCATGTGACTCTCTGTGACTCCCACTCATGCTTGGAACTTGAAAGATTTAATTTCCTGCCACCCTCAAGACCAAGGTAAACACAAATTGAACGTACCATTTTAAAGCAATTGTCAGTTATAGGTTATATTGAAAACTTATTTACTACCAATTGGTGGTTAGATCTATTCCTGAAGCCCTCTTCTCATGGTTCAAAATGCCATTCCCAGCATTCCTGCAGTGGCTGTGTTCCCCTACTGTAAATCCTGGGAGGAAGCAATAGAGAAGAACCCACACAGGGATTGCATATACTGAGGGGTCCTGTGAGTACCTCCACTTGAGTGTTTTACCCCAACTCTACTCCCAGAGCGGAAGCTGGTGTGAAGGCAGCTTGAATTTGCATGTGACTTGCATGGCCAATGGGGTGATGTGAACAGACTTCTAATGGACAGCTAAGATTTCCCTCTGTGCTTATGCCAACATCATAAGAATATGCCTTAGATGACAGACTGCCTGCATCTCTGAAACTTGAAGCAGAGCCACCCAGCCCAACCTCATTGTATGAACCTGAGTGTGGGTGGTTTGTTGCGCAGCCTTATAGGACAACTGACTGATACACTATCTTACTTAGCCCCATATCAGTCTTTTCAATTAGAGAGTAGTAACTCCATCTTTTGGGTAAGGAAAGCAAGTCTTAGAAAGGTTAAAGGATTTGTTGAAGATCCCACTTCTGTAAATGGAAAGGCCCAGGACTCAAACTTTATATCTGACTCCAAGACCCGTGCTTGTAATCACCACACCACTGTGCCTCATGGTAATAAGTACGTTTGGGCATGAAAAATATGCATAAATGATGCTAAGTCAGAAAACAAAATTGCTTCCTTCTTGCCTTTTCACCTTGCAGATTGTGTAACTGAGACTCAGGTAGGCACAGTGGTTTTTCCTAAGACCGCAGAGCACATCAATGTCAGACATTATTTCTGTGGGTAAGAATTCTGTAGAAATTCCAGATTTAGCCCATGAGCTCTCCCTTGAGAATCTGAAAAGGACATCATTATAAACACCTACCTGACTATGATTCCCTATCATTACTGCCATATGACTTTATTTTTCAGTTGTAGAGTACTCAGAGCGCTTTACGGAGTCTTTCATTATGCATGTAATCCATGCAGTCTTCTCAAGTGAATTAGGCAGAATATTTAAATAGGAAATGTCAATGAAATCATACAATGAGAAGCAAATGAGTGAACTTTCAAATGTGTGCCGCTCACTCCTGCTCCACAATGACCTCGATGCTCCCTGAGCTCATCATATTTTAGGTCAAACAGCACACCCTCCAGATCACAAGCGTGTCTCCAGAACTGTGTTGGTTTCCCATAGAGTGGCCCTCTCTGAACTCCTGACAGCTGAACTCATCAAATAAGGACAGCTGTGCTTTGATAGATGGGAAATTCTATGTAATGTGAAATGATATTCTCGGGGACATCTTCTTTTCCCCAGCTCTTCTCTCCCAGCAGTAGTGACCTAACTGAAAATAATCCTTCTAAATCAAAAGAAAAAAGGCATGTGGCTCTCTGTGACTCCCACTCATGCTTGGAACTTGAAAGATTTAATTTTATCTCTCATTTAGCATCTTATAGAAATTGGGACAGTAAGATGGCAGCTAGAGGCTGCTTTAGTGGAACTATCAAATCCTATCCTTTTAAATGTTTTATTGTGTAATTTTAAGTGGAAGCATTATGCTGCCAACTTTATACCGATGATAAATCTATCACTTTAAAATCATTTCCAAGCAGCACATCACTATCTAATTGATTGGATGCTACTACTGTTACCTTTAAGATTAAAGCCTGCCCAAGAAGGTACCTAAGTGTTTGCTAGAATCGCTGAATCCATCACCTGTTGAGAATCTTCCTATCAGCTTCCTATTACTGCATGACAATTACCACTAAGTTAATGGCTTCAAAGAACACATATTGATTATCACAGTTTCTCTGAGTTCAGAGTCTAGGCATGGCTTAACAGGATCTTCTTGCTCAAGGTTTCAAAAGGCTGCAATTAGGGGGACAGCTGGGCTTCATTCCCATCTGGAGGCTCAAATGGGGAAGAATCCACTTCCAAGCTTATTTAGTCAGAATTCTGTGGGCAGAATTCTTTTCTTTGCAGCTGCAGAATGCGTGACAGATTGCTTCTTCAAAGCTAGCAGGAAAGCAAGAGCTAGTCTGCTTGGGATATATATATATCATAATGTACTCACAGAAGTGATATCCCATCAGCGTTGCCATATAATGTAAGGTAACCATGAGAGTGACATCCCATCACCTTTGCCATGTAACATAACACAGAAGGGACAGCCTGTTACCTTTGCTGTATTCTATTGGTTAGAAGCAAGCCACAGATCCTGCCTATACTCATGGAGAGGGGATAATCAAAGGCATGATCACTAGGAGGTGGGAAACATTGAGGGGTCACCCTAGGGTCTATCTACCCTGGTTCCCAATGTCATTCCCACATGCAAAATACATTCATCCCAGCCCAAGATCCCCAAGTCTCATCCCATTGCAGCATCATCCCAAAGTCCAAACTCTCATCATCTAAATTGTGATTAGGTATTGATGGAGTGCTTGAGAGTCATCTATTAAATGTAGCTGCTGGGGCACAATTCCTCTCCATCCATGGAACTATGAAGCTAAAGAGACAAATTATATGCCCCCAGCCTTTCCAACATATAATGGCGGGACAGTGCAGGATAATAGGTGTAAAAATTCTGATTCAAAATGGGGGCAGGGCGAGGGCAAGCGGGTGGAAGGTAAAAAGGAATTACCGGTCTGTGGCTCTTCTGAAATCCAGCCAGGCAAATGTTAGGAGTTCCCTGATTACATTTCAAGGCTTGGGAATGGCCCTCTGTGGCTTAGGCTCCATCCTCAGGGTTCTTGGTTCTGCCCTTCTTTTTCATGAAAGGCAGCACATGTTTGCATCCTGACTAGTTTTATCAGCATGCTTTCCAATGCTAGTAGAATAGAAAGGGTCTGAAAACCTCCTTTATTTCATACTCTTTTTGTCCCTTTCAGGCCAAGTGGTCAGTATTCCTGATGAAACAATTTCTTAAGAACTTTGTAGAGTTTGTGTGGATTCACTGTGGTTCACTCCACTAGGTGAAGCCATATCCACAGATATTTTAAAGATAAACCTCCCTGTTCCTTGGCCTCCTTCTGAGATGACTGAGGGACAATGCCCATATGCTTCCTTGAGGTTTTCTGGCTCGATTGAGAAGATCTATAGGGCAAACCCTTAATTTCTTAAATGAGCCTTTCATGTAGCTGCATACTTTTGTCTTCTGATCTAAGTTTCTAACAAAGAGCTGTACAGTCACACTCAGACTTTTCCCTAGTGCATGTTCTCCTGAGAGTGAATCTCTTCATTTTAGCATCTGTGCCATCTAGAGATCATCGGAATTTTTTACATTGTCAGATTCTGATTCGGTTTTTTAAGAAAAATTGTCCTCCCAATTTTCCTCTTTCCTCACACATTTTACTATAAGCAGAAAGAAGAAACCAGGGGGTTCCTTCAACACTTCCTGGAAATCTTTATACAGCCAAGTTTATCACTTTCAATTCTGCTTTCCAGATAACCTCAGGAGACTATTTCACCAAACTTTACATTACAAAAGATTCTCCTTCTTCCTTCCTTCAGTTTCCAATGAGTGTTCCTCACTTTTGAGCCTTTACCATCAGCATCCTCAAAGTCCAGATTTCTGCTCTGAGTCTGTTCATGTCATTTAGGCTTTTTCTACCACATTCCTCAAAATTCCCCCAGCCTTCACCCACCTGGTTATGAAACCCCTTCCACATTGTTATGGATTGAATTGTGTCCCTCCCAAACGTTTATGTTGAGGTGTTAACCCCCAATGTGACTTTGTTTAAAGATATGGACTTTAGAGAAGTAATTAAGGCTGTGTGAGGTTCACAAGGGTAGGACCCTAATCCAATAGGGCTGGTGCCTTTATTAAAAAAGGAAGAGCTCAGTCATGATGGCTTACACCTGTAATCCCAGCGCTTTGAGGGGCCAAGGCAAGAGGATCACTTGAGTCCAGCAGTTCAAGACCAGGCTGAACAACATAGCAAGACCCTGTGTGTATTTTTTAAAAATTAAAAAAGAAAAAAAGGAGGAGGAGGAAGAGACACCAAAGGTGCCCACCCAGATAAAAGGCTATGTGAGGATACAGGTAAGAAGGCAGCCACCCCAGTCTGTGTTATTTTGTTATAGCAGCCCAAGCAAACTAATACTCACATTTTTAGGTATTTGCTATAGTAGTTCCCCACTTCCAGGTATCAAAAGCTATGTTAGTTTTCTATTGCTATGTAACACATTACCATAAATGTAACAGCTGAAAACAACACACATTTGTTAATATCCCTGCAGTTTCTATGGGTCAGGAGTCTGGCACAGCTTCACTGACTCCTCAGGTCTCAGGATGCTGAAATTCAGCTGTCAGCTTGGCTACATTCTCCACTGCCTTCCCATCCAGAGGCTTGACAGGGCAAGAATTCACTTCACAAAATTCATTTCCTTGCAGCTCTGAGGGAATGGGGTACTGAGGCCAGAAAGGAGAAGAAGCCTGGTTTGCTGATGAACAGGCAACCCCATAGGCAAGCAGGCTCAGTTGTGCCAGGGATGCTCTGAGACCATGTGGAGCACACCTTACAAGTAGCCCAGCAAGGAGCAAGGAAGCTGGGACATCTACCCACCAACTCCAAGCTTTCTGGGTTGTGGGTTGCTCCCAGGAGTTAATTCCCTGACAACTCCACACTTGGTCGTGCATTCCCCAACAGCCAGAGGACACCTTGTGGTAGAGAGACTCGGGGAACCTTAGCATGGATAGGAAATGTCTGCAGGTGGCCTCTGGGGTGGACTGAGGGGATAAATGCACGACACCGGTGGCAACTGCTATCGGTATAATATCAACTTTCATTTCCTTAACAGATGTGTATTGTGCACCTACGATGTTCTGAGAGAAAAAACAACAGTATTTGGTCTTCATCTCCATAGCATGCACAGTCTAGTGAGGGAGAAAGAATTGTAAAGACAAATGAAAACATAATGTTATAACAGAAGTATAAATATTTTGTTATGAAAGCTTTGAGAACAAAATGACTATACTTCCTAGAAAATTTTGAGAAGATATAACTTTGGATTTTATGGAAGAGTATAATCTTATATTCATACCTAACGAATGAATACTCCTATGTAAACCAATAGTAACTTTACAAAGAGGCAATGACAATGTATTGCTTAAGAGCCCTCTGGAGTCGAACCGTCCAAGAAAAATTAAAAATCTTGATTCTTCATATTCTGGCTATATGACCTAGTGCAAGTTACTTAACCTCTGTGAGCTTCTGTTTCCTCATCTGTTGAAAGTGGATATAACAGTACTACCTCACAGGGCTAGAGTAAGGATTGAATAGCTTAATACATTAAAGCATTAGCAGTCAAGAAATAAAAAATGAATCAAAGCAAATGGTCACATGTACAAAGTATAATGAAAATTCCCTTTTTAAAGAGGAGAACAATATTTTGAGTTTTTCTCTCTCAATTAATAAAACAAAAAATATACATGTATGTCTTCATCATTTTAGGAATACTGTTTGGAATAATTTATATGTTACTCTCTAAACCATACAAGTGTGAGTTCTCAGAGTTCTTATAAATTTGAATGGAAAGGCCAGGCGCAATGGCTCATGCCTGTAATCCCAGCACTTTGGGAGGCAGGAGGCAGGAGGATCACTTCACTCATGCTGGAGTGCAGTGGCACGATCTCTGCTTACTGCAACCTGCCTGTAAGGTCGAGACCAGCCTGGCCAACATGGCGAAACCCTGTCTCTACTAAATTTACAAAAATTACCCAGGGGTGGTGGCGAGCACCTGCAATCCCAGCTACTTGGGAGACTGAGGCAGGAGAATCACTTGAACCTGGGAGGCAGAGGTTGCAGTAAGCAGAGATCGTGCCACTGCACTCCAGCCTGAGTGAAAGAGCAAGACTCCATTTTAGAAAAAAGAAAAGAAAAAGAAAAAACATTGAATGGAAAAATACCCCAGATCTCTTTCACTCGTGGGTGCACTCAAGTGTGAAGTTTCTAAGGGCAGGCTTCCAGTGCTATCTTTCCCCTGAAACCTGCAGGCTGCTGCAGTGCTGCAGGCCATTGCTCCCACCTAGAAGCAGGAGGCAGAGCAATGACTGCTTGCAGCAGCATCTGACATCAGCAGCCCTCACCTCCCACCTCCTGGGTCAGCAGCATCTTTGCATGTGAGTTGTGAGGCTGGAAACCTCATTGGCTGGAAACCACAAGCCAAGTTCACTTTCTGAAGTCTGTAGGTGTGGGGAAAAGGAGCACTTTTTAAACAACACTAGGGAGAGGTGCATGAGGAAATAGCTTTCTTCAAATCTCCATGTCCTAAAGCCAGATCTCACTAGAGCAGAAAGCTGGAGAAACAGCTGAATGTGATAAACCTTCTTTAGAAATGAAACCCTGTGGTATGTTTAGCAGATATTTTTATCTATAGAAGAAAATGTGCTTCCTTTGAGAGTTATTTCTAAAAACCTTTCATTTTTATGTTTTCACCACTTGAGAGCACTAAGTATTCATCATAGGCAGCTTAGCAAAATTAGAAAACTACGGAGAAAAAATAAAGACCTGTCTTTTTTTTGAATTTTTGAATTTTGATGTATTTCTTGCACCATTTTAACACAGACACATGTGCGTACACATACACAGAAGAATGAGATTGTTGACTATATTTACACAGTTTTGATTTCATTTTATCACCAAATTTCAGGGGTTACCAAAGTTTCTTGGTTCTCAGTAACTTGTCACAGCACCTCCTAGAAAAATAAATAAATAAAAATAAAAGCCATTCCATTTATTAGGTAATTCAGTCCAAACTGTAAGTATGTCATAACAACACATACATGTAAATTGCAATTTGTAAAATACTTATATTTCATTCTGAAACACGTGTGAAATGTGCAGGTCTGCTGGACACTGCCTCACTTCTCCAACCTTGGAACCAGGCTGGATACCACACCCTCACCCTCATTTCCTGTTCCACATTGATTTTCACACAGGACTTTCTGTTTGTTTTAGGTCATGGCCACTGCCAGATACACCACTTTACATTTGATGTCATCAAAATACATGTAGTGTAATCTAATGTTGAAAGATGCACTAGTAATTTAGAAGGTATCTGACAAGTTAAATGTTGTTTCCTTCAAAATTTTAAAATAGTCTGCCACACCATTGTGAGTTTGCTGCAGTTCCCTGGGTTACCTTGGCATATAGTTTGGGAACTACGAACTTAGTCTCATTACACTGACTGCAAGATTATTTTTATTATTATTTTTTTCTCTTTCTGTTTTTGTTTGTTTGGGGTTTGCAATATTATTTTTAGTGGCCACATTAGAATTCTACAGATGTGTCATAATTTTAAAACCCTCTTATGGTTGGAAATTTATGTTGATTGTTAGTTTACTTTTTATTGATAATTTCATTGTCTTCAAATGGGTAAGAAACTCCATTCCTTTTATGTAAAGGTTGAGTCTTTGAATCCACAATTACTACCCATAGTTATTTGGCCTATTTATATTCTTACCTTGCAGTTTCAGAGCCCAGTTAGCTCAATTAGCTGGTGGCACCTGCAGTCTTGAATGCTATGATTATCCACCTTCTAAATCCTATGATCTTCATGGTTTTGTCACTGATTTGATTTGGGGAACAATGAGCCTAAAACAGGAAACTACTTTTTAACCCATCAGCTGTGCTTCAGATTTTCAAGTTAATGAATAAAAATAAAGCCAAGGAATTGACAAGCCTGTAAATTGTCAGCAACCAGAGAGAAATTAAACCTAGGAGAACACAGGGAAGAAATGAAGACAGAGCCAGGCACAGTGGCATGCACCTGTAGTTCCAGCTACTGGGGAGTCTGAAGCAGGAGGATCATTTGAGCTCAGGAGTTCAAGGCTGCAGTGAGCTAGCATGGTGCCTGTGAATAGCCACCATACTCCAGCCTGAGAAACATAGAAAGACCCTGTCCCTAAGAAAAAGAAAAGCAAAATATATTAAGACAAATAAAAATCAGTGTGAAATTCAGAAAAATCTTACTTTTGGTAACTTCATACCAAAAACCTGGGCACAGCACTGTGTCCTACACCATCCGTGGGTACGGTGCAGTGAGGGAAGATGTCAGGGGACTACCCAGGATGGTGCATAGCTTCTTGGCACAGTGTTGTGTTCATATTTGAAACTAGCTCTTCAATTAAGGGTAGATCCTCGATGGATTACTATTCCATTAGCTTTAAGCTAGCACAAATCAAGTCAAATGAGAGGGCATCGGGGGAGAGAGTGAGAACATCAGGATAAAGGAGTTCTCATCAAATATAAGGAGATGGTGTTGAAGCTAGAGCTTATGAAGGTGGTGGAGGTGGTTGAAGGTTGTGGAAGTGGTGGTGGAAGCTGTGGAGACAGTGATGTCAGTGGAGATGGTTGGTGGATGTGGTGGTGGCAGTGGTGGTAGTGGTAGTAATAATACTTTTTTAACCTTCATGAAAGGCTACTTGTAGATGTAAATGGCCCACATCTATTTTATGCCCAGTTATAAAGTTCTGTCGCCCACAAACCAATGTGAAGAATACTTACTTAATTGCTTATAACAGATTCATTGTTTGTTTGTTTGTTTGTTTCTGTGAGATGCGAACTCACTTTAGGATACAGGACTGGGGCTCATAGTTAGTGACATATTTGAATACATATTACCTCATTTAAGCCCCTTTGAGGTAGGTATTATCCTTATTTTACAGACTGGGTGATCTGAGGCTCAGAGAACCCAAAGGACTTACCAGTAGTCACACAACTGTCAAATGGCAGAACTGAGGCATGCTCCACCCAGCTCAGGAGACTCCAGAGCCAGGGCCTTGCCACAAAGCACAAAGTTGTGTTTGAGATGGCTGTGAGTTGTCAAGGGTATAATGGGAACACTAGCACATTATAAGAGAGAGAGGTAAGGAGAAAACATGAACCTTAATTTCAAGAAAACAGATAAGTTGGAAGAAATTCAGTTGCCTTTGTCTCTATAATATTTCTACCCCATCCTGGACATGGCATAAAAATCTTCCTAGAAGCACCTTCCAAGTGTTCAAATTCTACTGTTTTCTAAGGTACTCACCATATCAATACCTTTGTTAGGTTATCAACATTCAATTTGTTCAGCATTTTTGAATACCCAGCATGGGCTAGACATGATGTCAGTGCTTGCTGGGGTGTGAAATTGAGTATGTCAGTGACTGAGATATTGATAACCAGGAGAGGCTAAAATTTCTATAGGACTGGACAAAAGTTGCATTTTCTGATACATTTCTCCTATGCCTTACTTATTTTTATACCAAAAACTGTTTCTGCCAAATTTTGAGAGAAATATGTTTAAGTCTCTCTCTAGAATTGTGATTTTTCCTATGTTTTTCTTACGGTATTTTATTATCTAATATTGGGCTTCATATTCAGCATTGGATTAAAATTGTCTTGACTACAAGACATACCATGACCCTAAAGTGAAATTGCTGGATCATAAAGCATTTGTACCATTGAATTTAGTAAGTACTGACAGATGGCTCTCCAGAATGACGGTACCAGTGTACTCCCCATCAGTAAAGCATAAGGTTGCACATCTTACATCTTCACCATGCCCTGATATTATACACTGAATATTTGCAGGTCTAAGGAGGATTTCATTGTGGTTTTTATTTCCTTTCTCTTTTCACTATTGTGTTTGAGCATCTCTTCATATCTTGTTAACTGTTGGACCATTCATTTGGTAAATTGCCTATTCAAATCCTTTGTCAACTTTCCTGTTGTTTTGCAAGAATTCTTGCATTAGTAAGAGTTTCTTTAATCATTTCACTTTAAGTGCCCCCTTGTCTTATACTTTCAAACCTGATTTCTTTTTGTTTCTATCTATCTTAGTCTAATACTGTACTTTTATTTGGGTATCTGTAAGTATTTTCTTATAAACAGCATATTGTTGTTTAGTTTTATGTTGTTTTGTCTTTATTCAATCTGACAGTTATTGGAATAATTTGGTACATTTATATTTAGTATCATAACTCATCCACTTGATTTCATTTCTTCCATATTACTTAATGCTTTATTTAATGTACATTTTTATTTTTTTCTCTTCCTTATTTCTTGCTGATTTGATCATATTGCTTTTCATTCTGTTCTTCTCCTTTATTAACTTGGAGTTTCCACTTTTCCATTCCACTAATGGATTCTCCCCTTTCTGTGCTCTTATGATCAGATACTTTCCTTTTTTACTATATTTTTAAACAAACTCCCAACTAACTCCCCCAATAATATTAACTTATCTCTCCCCACAAAATGCAATATATCCTCCCTATTTCTGATTCCAATAAGATGAGACAATTAGAAAAATGTCATCCATTCGTCTTCTTCCCTTTCTCCACTCCTTGTGACAAACAGACTTCGAAAAACTTTTATTTCCCTCCCTCCTAGATGATGATGAACTCATTTTATATGTACAGCACTAAACTATTATTAGAATTTTCTGTTTTAAGAGCCCTTATTTAGCAGTTTTATAATGCATCATTCCTAGACAGTCTTACTTATCCACTCAGAATTAATTCAATAAAGAGAGAGAGAAACAGAGAGAGAGAGATACAGACTGAGTGCACACCAGATGTGTTGCTTAACACAGCGGTCCCCAACCTTTTTGGCACCAGGGACCGGTTTTGTGGAAGACAGTTTTTCCACAGACAGGGGTGGGGATGGTTTCAGGATGGAAGTGTTCCATCTCAGATAATCAGGCATTAGAGTCTCATAAGGAGCGCACAACCTAGATCCCTCGCATGACTGGTTCACCATAGGGTTTGCAACCCTATGAGAATCTAATGTTGCTGCTGATCTGACAAGAGGCAGAGCTCAGCTGGTAATGCCCAACCGCCCGCCACTCACCTCCTGCTGTGCGCCCTGCTTCCCAACAGTCAGCAGACACTCCGGGTATGAGTCCACGACCCAGGGGTTGGACACCCCTGAATTAACAGGTTTTCCCCTCCTCCTCATGTTTACTTCATCTTGAGGTCAATGTCTAGATTAGCACTATTCCGTAGAACTTTCTGTGATAATGTAAATGTCCGCTAGGGTAGCCACCAGACACATGGAGATATGGAGCTCTGGAAATATGATGAGGATGACTCAGAATTGAATTTTTGATTTGATTTTATTTTAATTTAAATAGTCACATCTGTCTAGTGGGTACCATATTGAAAGGGAAGATCTAGATCATCTGTTATTTGGATATAGTCTTCACTGGCATTACCTCTAAAATGGTTAGAGATAATTGTAATATATGATCATGATTTGCTTTCTTAAGTCTAACATATAATCATATTTCTTTTGGTTTTGCTGATAAGTGAATATATTGTGGTTGAGTATAGGTTTCTCAGTCCTTTCCTCTCAGGTAGGGCTTCCTAGAAGAAGAACCTCAGACCGGGGTTCTTCTGCAAGGGACTTACTGAGGGAGATGTCTCAGGAGGCACCCGTGACAGAGTAAGGTAGGCAGGACAGTGCCGAAGAATATTATGGACAGAGCTGTGTGATTTCAGTTCCAGTCTAACCTGAGCCTGAGACCATGGGAGCTCTGGAGTATCAATGGCACCATGGGATTGTCTCACCTGGAGATAGCAATTCTGACTTTTATTACCATTTTTCAATAAGTCATTGGCTGAGACCACCCCCAAAGAAGGGCATAACACCCCAGGCCCTGCGCATGAGGCTGTGAGCACTTTCTGGATAACTGTGGGCCATTCTCAGGAGGCGTGGCCTGCCATTGCCCGTCAGCCACCACACTCAGACCTAAGTCAACTGCAGGACTGTATTTACTCAAACTTCAGGTTTTTAGATAATAAGCCCATTAGTATTCTCGTTCTTTCTTGGAAGTATATAACAGTTTTTTCATTCTTAGAATTAAATAATTTTCTAGGATATGCCTATGTAAGTTTTTTTTTTTTTTTTTAAATCGGCCCATTAATATTCTCTCTTTCCTGGAAATACGTAAGAGACTGTTTTTATTCTAAGAGTGAAAAATTTTTCAGGATATGCCTAGGTGTGTCTTTTTTTTTTTTTTTTTTTTTTTTTAATCAGTCCTGCCCTGAACTTAATGACATTTTTTTAAACTGCCTATTCAGGTCCTTAGCTCAGGGAAATTATCATCCATTATTTGTTAAATTATGCCCGCCATCTGTTCCTTTTTATTCTTCTGATACTTCCTTATTTTGCATGTTAAGTCTCTTTTTCCCCTGTGACTTTCCTTTCTTTGTATTTTTGCATAGGTTTTGAGACATCTCTTCTACTTGTCAGTCTCAACCTCATGTCTCAGCAGTGACCATCTTCTCCTTCAATCCATGCTTTGAATTGCCTACTTCCAGACATTCTCTTTTGTGTCATGCTTGAATCAACAGAGATGCTCTTGTTGCTTTTTACATTCAAGTTGTCATCTGTCTCTTCCAGTAGCTCTGTTTTGTTGGGCATGGTTTAATCTGTTCTGAGCCATTGTCCTCTCTCTCTCTCTCTCTCTCTCTCTCTCTCTCTGGGTGCTGGATATCTTTGGTTATAATATATTAATATACATTTTTTCTGGCTACTTTCTTTCTCTGTGTGGTAGTAGTCCCATGATTAGAGGAAGACAAAGTGGAAACTACACCTGGGGACTGATGGCATGATGCAGGCAGACTGTCAATTCCCCATTGAGATACATGGAGGAAGTCCCTCTTTTCCTCCACCATCTCTCAGACTCTCCCAGCCTCCAGGGCAGTGACTCTGTATAGCTTCTAAGCACCACCTCTGCAGAGCTGGGAAATCCATGCTGCCATAGTTCACGGTCTTGGGTCCCTATATCACTGTGAGTCATGTTCTTCCCAGGACCTGAGCCTGCTGTCTACCCATATGCACCTCTTCCCCATCCAGGTGGAAGCAAGCCCACAAGCTCTCTCTGTTGAGATGTCCTCAGCACCCAAGCCTTGTTGATCCAACTGCCCATCAGCCCCAGATGGCATTTGGTCAAAAGAAGTGGACACCCTGGAGTTGAACATGGAGGAGAGGGAGAATTGTGTAGGTCATCATGGTCCCAGAATCCTCCTGCTTTCTGCAACCCTTCTGAAGAGATCTGAATTCAAATGTTCATTCTTCCCTTTCAGGATCTTTGTTTCAACAAATGCCAGCCACATACCAAGCCCAGTGCTGAGGACACAGCATTGAATATATCGGGAATGAGTCCTTCCTTCCAGGAATGTTTACTCCAAAGGGGAAATAATTATCCATGTGATCTAGTTCTAATTGCAGAGTGTTATGAATGGGCAAATAAAGGCTGTGGTGGAAGGGCAGTGTTGCTGATTCATATTTCTGCCCTCACTTCCTCTACCCCCCCTTGTTACAACAGAACTTCCTGCCATGTTATCTGTACAATAAAGGTGTCCATTTCATTCCATGTCATCCTTGGACAATGTTTAACAAGTTGCATATGAAGAAAGGTGGCTGAGATGATGGAGAATCTAGAATTCAGGTGATCCGATGATTGGCTGAGAGCACTGATGACTGGCTGAAAGCCCTGGTGATCTTCTGTCAAAGAATCAAGGGAGGGAAGTAAACAATAGCTTTCTTCAAACACTGAATGACTGTCCCATAAGAGGGGAGTTTAGTAACCTCTAGGAATTCCCTGGAAGGAAAAATAGGAAGAGGTAAGTGGAGGCAGCACAGAGAGACTCCAGTACTTCACCTAAATAGGGCAAGACTTGGAAATGTGTTCTCCAGCAACACAAGGGGCTGCCTTGGAAAGGTGAGCTCCTCATCTTTAGGAACGTTCAAATATTGGTCCAACGGCACCCATAAAAGGGACCTGAACACAGCAGACAGGGCAGGAGAAAAAGCTAGGAAGAACTGGGAGTTGAGAAGTTTGTTAGGGATTTGGTGTCTGAGAAATGAGAGTATTGGGCAATGAAAAGGGGTAAGAGAAGTGTGGCCAGGATTGCCAAGTGTGTCTCCTTCAGAGAGAAGTGTGGAAGGAATAGAATTGTTTTTCAGTTTTATCTTGCCATGCCCTAGATAATAACTAAGTTTCCTAAGATCAAAAACAGCCATGGTTTTTTTCTTCCAAACTTTCTTTGTTTCTATTTTCTCTGGTTTACCTGAAGTAAAACAACAGTAAACAATAGGATCTGGCCAGGCACGGTGGCTCACACCTGTAATCCCAGCACTTTGGAAGGCTGAAGCAGGCAGATCATTTGAGCTCAGGAGTTCCAGACCAGGCTGGGCAACAAGGAGAAATCCTGTTTCTACTAAAAATACAAAAATTATCCAAGTGTGGTGATATACACCTGTAGTCTCAGCTACTCAGGAGGCTGAGGTGGGAGGATCACTTGAGCCAGGGAGGTCAAGGCTTCCGTGAGCCATAGTCCGATCACTGCACACCAGCCTGGGTGACAGTGAGATTAAAAAAAAAAGAGAAAGGAAGGAAAGAAGGAAAGAAAAGAAAGAAAGAAAGAAAGAAAGAAAGAAAGAAAGAAAGAAAGAAAGAAAGAAAGAAAGAAAGAAAGAGAGAAAGAGAGAAAGAGAGAAAGAGAGAAAGAGAGAAAGAGAGAAAGAGAGAAAGAGAGAAAAGAATCTGAGAGAAGCCATTTTCTACCTTCCTTTCTTCCTCTTAAAACCGCCAGTCCTGAAACATATGATATGTTATGAAAATATCGATTCATCTAAGCTTTTCCTTAAGTTGCTTGTACTTATAGAACTGTACCTGTCACTGTGCTCAATAAATATTTGATGATTGAATTAAAATAAGTTCCAGCTAGGCGCAGTGGCTCACGCCTGTAATCCCAGCACTTTGGGAGGCCAAGGTGGGTGGATCACGAGGTCAGGAGTTCAAGACCAGCCTGGACAACATGGTGAAACCCCGCCTCTACTAAAAATACAAAAAAATTAACTGGGCGTGGTGGCACATGCCTGTAATCCCAGCTACTCAGGAGGCTGCGGCAGGAGAATCGCTTGAACTCAGGAAGCAGAGGTTGCAGTGAGCCAGGATTGCGCCATTACACTCCAGCCTGGGTGACAGAGCGAGACGCTGTCTCAAAAAAAAAAGTTCCAGCTTCCAGCCCATAATAGTCTGTCCTCTGTATCAACATATGTCCCAGCAATAACACTGGGCAGGGGATCTTAACAGAAAACTCTGTAGCTACGTGGAGTGGAGCTATGTTTTATCAATTTGATTATAATTTTGTGAGCTGATAAAACGTAGGGGGTACCTGATTTTTTGGAGTTATGTAGTATTTACTGTATCTTCTTCTGGCACTTCCTAGAGCTTGATAGCATCGCCCCACTCTGTATGTTCCTTGGAGTATGCTGTCATCTAGTTGCGTGAGAGCCACATTACAAGCCTATTTGTCACATACTTACATAATGTTTATTTTTCCTTATACTAATATTAGCTCCACTGAGTATTAATTCATTGTAACATTTCTTTTGATGGGTTCGACCTTTTCTTCTGAGATGTATCTTCAATTTCAGGACACAATTTAGAGGCTTAAAGGTATCTTTGATGCTTTGACAACAAACCTCATGTAAACTTTCACTTTTTTTAGTTTTCATGCTTTGGTAGAAGAGCTGTTCAGATAAGAATGGGGATTCTTGGGTGTCATCCCTGCAAATTGAGTAAATCTCTCAGTCTCAGTTTTCTCATATCACAATTAAGCGCTTAACTGTGCTAGCTGTTTCCAGTGTCATCACATTAACCAACTGGTATAAAAATAAAACCGTCTGGGAAGAATTACTTACAGTACAAATCTGGGGCCCAGTCCCCAGAGTTTTGACTCACTGTCTTTGAGAACCAGTGGGCTAACTCGTTTCTTTCCACTGATTGAAGTTTTAAATGGCTAAAGCAGCCTGGCTTTGTCAAGAAAAGTACACGGGCGCCACCTAGTGTCCCTGAAAAGTTCGTACAGCTCACTCATCGGATGTGTTCAAGCTTTAACTTGTCAGGGTTACCAGTAATAAATGCAATCGAATTTGCATTTTAATTAGTGAAGTCGATTATGTATTGAGATAAACAAATGTTGTGCCATCGACTCACTTGGAATAATTAGTTTGATCTCACTTTTGATTTATGACTTGGCATTTTTCTGGACTCAGTTATGCCTCAGGCTTATTCTGTCTGAATCACATACAATTGCAATAGTCCAGCTTTTTGCAATTATTTACATTTTTGTACAACTCAAGAAACACCAAAGTGAAAGAATAAACAAAAAGACTTTCCCAGAAGAAAATGGCAATTTCTAATATCTTCCTATGCCTATTGGCATCATGGGACAGACTGCCAAGGAATTCAACCACATTCCATCCACCACCCACCCCTGGACTTCTATCCTTAGACTCTCACTGCCCCCAGAATAGGGAAGGTTATCAGGCCCGCTAAGGAAGGAGACATGCTTTGCTTGGGTCTCTGGGCCTTGTCTGGGCACCGCACCCCAGTGTATTATCACCTGCTGTGCCGTAGAGCCCCACATCCCATAGTGCAAGTCACAGGCTAGCAGCAGCAGCATCCCCTGAGAGCTTGTTAGATGTGGAATCTCAGTCCCCAGCCCAGCCCTGAAGGATGAGAATCTATTTTAGCAAGATGCCCCGGGGATGTGTGCAGGTGTTAAAGTTTGAGAAAACCTATCATAGAGAACACAAAGGCTTTAGCCAAAGAGAATGCTGATTCCCTTCCCAACGTGCTACTTGTCTTTGCTGTGTTTCCAGCAGCATAAAATAGTCTGGAAGGATGAACATCAGGCACATCTGGCATTGACATTAGAATCTGCTACTTGCTACTGGTGTAATTTGAGCAAGCACCTCAAACTCTCTGTGCTTCCAGTTCCTCATCTGCAATATGGGAACCGTCCTTTTTAATTCAGGAAATTGTTGTAGGCTAACATGTATACTGTATTTGACATAATGGCTGGTTCATAGTGATAAATATTAATTTCATTTCTACCCACCCCCTGCTTCCAGGTAGAAGTACAATGGAGTATAGTTTCTTTTTTTTTTTTTTTTTTTTTTTTTTTTTTCTTTTTTCTTTTATTTTTTTTTTTTTTTTTTTTTTTAAATTTATTTATTATTATTAAACTTCAAGTTGTAGGGTACATGTGCACAACGTGCAGGTTTGCTACATATGTATACTTGTGCCATGTTGGTGTGCTGCACCCATCAACTCGTCATTTACATCAGGTATAACTCCCAATGCAATCCCTCCCCCCTCCCCCCTCCCCATGATAGGCCCCGGTGTGTGATGTTCCCCTTCCCGAGTCCAAGTGATCTCATTGTTCAGTTCCCACCTACGAGTGAGAACATGCGGTGTTTGGTTTTCTGTTCTTGTGATAGTTTGCTAAGAATGATGGTTTCCAGCTGCATCCATGTCCCTACAAAGGACACAAACTCATCCTTTTTTATGGCTGCATAGTATTCCATGGTGTATATGTGCCACATTTTCTTAATCCAATCTGTCACTGATGGACATTTGGGTTGATTCCAAGTCTTTGCTATTGTGAATAGTGCTGCAATAAACATACGTGTGCATGTGTCCTTATAGCAGCATAATTTATAATCCTTTGGGTATATACCCAGTAATGGGATGGCTGGGTCATATGGTACATCTAGTTCTAGATCCTTGAGGAATCGCCATACTGTTTTCCATAATGGTTGAACTAGTTTACAATCCCACCAACAGTGTAAAAGTGTTCCTATTTCTCCACATCCTCTCCAGCACCTGTTGTTTCCTGACTTTTGAATGATCGCCATTCTAACTGGTGTGAGATGGTATCTCATTGTGGTTTTGATTTGCATTTCTCTGATGGCCAGTGAGGATGAGCATTTTTTCATGTGTCTGTTGGCTGTATGAATGTCTTCTTTTGAGAAATGTCTGTTCATATCCTTTGCCCACTTTTGGATGGGGTTGTTTGTTTTTTTCTTGTAAATTTGTTTGAGTTCTTTGTAGGTTCTGGATATTAGCCCTTTGTCAGATGAGTAGATTGCAAAAATTTTCTCCCATTCTGTAGGTTGCCTGCTCACTCTGATGGTAGTCTCTTTTGCTGTGCAGAAGCTCTTTAGTTTGATGAGATCCCATTTGTCAATTTTGGCTTTTGTTGCCGTTGCTTTTGGTGTTTTAGACATGAAGTCTTTGCCCATGCCTATGTCCTGAATGGTACTACCTAGGTTTTCCTCTAGGATTTTTATGGTATTAGGTCTAACATTTAAGTCTCTAATCCATCTTGAATTAATTTTCGTATAAGGAGTAAGGAAAGGATCCAGTTTCAGCTTTCTACTTATGGCTAGCCAGTTTTCCCAGCACCATTTATTAAATAGGGAATCCTTTCCCCATTTCTTGTTTCTCTCAGGTTTGTCAAAGATCAGATGGCTGTAGATGTGTGGTATTATTTCTGAGGACTCTGTTCTGTTCCATTGGTCTATATCTCTGTTTTGGTACCAGTACCATGCTGTTTTGGTTACTGTAGCCTTGTAGTATAGTTTGAAGTCAGGTAGCGTGATGCCTCCAGCTTTGTTCTTTTGACTTAGGATTGTCTTGGAGATGCGGGCTCTTTTTTGGTTCCATATGAACTTTAAAGCAGTTTTTTCCAATTCTGTGAAGAAGCTCATTGGTAGCTTGATGGGGATGGCATTGAATCTATAAATTACCTTGGGCAGTATGGCCATTTTCACGATATTGATTCTTCCTATCCATGAGCATGGTATGTTCTTCCATTTGTTTGTGTCCTCTTTGATTTCACTGAGCAGTGGTTTGTAGTTCTCCTTGAAGAGGTCCTTTACATCCCTTGTAAGTTGGATTCCTAGGTATTTTATTCTCTTTGAAGCAATTGTGAATGGAAGTTCATTCCTGATTTGGCTCTCTGTTTGACTGTCACTGGTGTATAAGAATGCTTGTGATTTTTGCACATTAATTTTGTATCCTGAGACTTTGCTGAAGTTGCTGATCAGCTTAAGGAGATTTTGGGCTGAGACAATGGGGTTTTCTAAATATACAATCATGTCGTCTGCAAACAGGGACAATTTGACTTCTTCTTTTCCTAACTGAATCCCCTTGATTTCTTTCTCTTGCCTGATTGCCCTAGCCAGAACTTCCAACACTATGTTGAATAGGAGTGGTGAGAGAGGGCATCCCTGTCTTGTGCCAGTTTTCAAAGGGAATTTTTCCAGTTTTTGCTCATTCAGTATGATATTGGCTGTGGGTTTGTCATAAATAGCTCTTATTATTTTGAGGCACGTTCCATCTATACCGAATTTATTGAGCGTTTTTAGCATGAAGGGCTGTTGAATTTTGTCAAAAGCCTTTTCTGCATCTATTGAGATAATGATGTGGTTCTTGTCTTTGGTTCTGTTTATATGCTGGATTATGTTTATTGATTTGCGAATGTTGAACCAGCCTTGCATCCCAGGGATGAAGCCCACTTGATCATGGTGGATAAGCTTTTTGATGTGCTGCTGAATCCGGTTTGCCAGTATTTTATTGAGGATTTTTGCATCGATGTTCATCAGGGATATTGGTCTAAAATTCTCTTTTTTTGTTGTGTCTCTGCCAGGCTTTGGTATCAGGATGATGTTGGCCTCATAAAATGAGTTAGGGAGGATTCCCTCTTTTTCTATTGATTGGAATAGTTTCAGAAGGAATGGTACCAGCTCCTCCTTGTACCTCTGGTAGAATTCGGCTGTGAATCCATCTGGTCCTGGACTTTTTTTGGTTGGTAGGCTATTAATTATTGCCTCAATTTCAGAGCCTACTATTGGTCTATTCAGGGATTCAACTTCTTCCTGGTTTAGTCTTGGAAGAGTGTAAGTGTCCAGGAAATTATCCATTTCTTCTAGATTTTCCAGTTTATTTGCGTAGAGGTGTTTATAGTATTCTCTGATGGTAGTTTGTATTTCTGTGGGGTCGGTGGTGATATCCCCTTTATCATTTTTAATTGTGTCGATTTGATTCTTCTCTCTTTTCTTCTTTATTAGTCTTGCTAGTGGTCTGTCAATTTTGTTGATCTTTTCAAAAAACCAACTCCTGGATTCATTGATTTTTTGGAGGGTTTTTTGTGTCTCTATCTCCTTCAGTTCTGCTCTGATCTTAGTTATTTCTTGCCTTCTGCTAGCTTTCGAATGTGTTTGCTCTTGCTTCTCTAGTTCTTTTAATTGCGATGTTAGAGTGTCAATTTTAGATCTTTCCTGCTTTCTCTTGTGGGCATTTAGTGCTATAAATTTCCCTCTACACACTGCTTTAAATGTGTCCCAGAGATTCTGGTATGTTGTATCTTTGTTCTCATTGGTTTCAAAGAACATCTTTATTTCTGCCTTCATTTCGTTATGTACCCAGTAGTCATTCAGGAGCAGGTTGTTCAGTTTCCATGTAGTTGAGCGGTTTTGATTGAGTTTCTTAGTCCTGAGTTCTAATTTGATTGTACTGTGGTCTGAGAGACAGTTTGTTATAATTTCTGTTCTTGTACATTTGCTGAGGAGTGCTTTACTTGCAATTACGTGGTCAATTTTGGAGTAAGTACGATGTGGTGCTGAGAAGAATGTATATTCTGTTGATTTGGGGTGGAGAGTTCTATAGATGTCTATTAGGTCTGCTTGCTGCAGAGATGAGTTCAATTCCTGGATATCCTTGTTAACTTTCTGTCTCGTTGATCTGTCTAATGTTGACAGTGGAGTGTTGAAGTCTCCCATGATTATTGTATGGGAGTCTAAGTCTCTTTGTAAGTCTCTAAGGACTTGCTTTATGAATCTGGGTGCTCCTGTATTGGGTGCATATATATTTAGGATAGTTAGCTCTTCCTGTTGAATTGATCCCTTTACCATTATGTAATGGCCTTCTTTGTCTCTTTTGATCTTTGATGGTTTAAAGTCTGTTTTATCAGAGACTAGTATTGCAACCCCCGCTTTTTTGTGTTCTCCATTTGCTTGGTAAATCTTCCTCCATCCCTTTATTTTGAGCCTATGTATGTCTCTGCGTGTGAGATGGGTCTCCTGAATACAGCAGACTGATGGGTCTTGACTCTTTACCCAGTTTGCCAGTCTGTGTCTTTTAATTGGAGCATTTAGTCCATTTACATTTAAGGTTAAGATTGTTATGTGTGAACTTGATCCTGCCATTATGATATTAACTGGTTATTTTGCTCGTTAGTTGATGCAGTTTCGTCCTAGCCTTGATGGTCTTTACATTTTGGCATGTTTTTGCAATGACTGGTACCGGTTGTTCCTTTCCATGTTTAGTGCTTCCTTCAGGGTCTCTTGTAAGGCAGGCCTAGTGGTGACAAAATCTCTAAGCATTTGCTTATCTGTAAAGGATTTTATTTCTCCTTCACTTATGAAACTTAGTTTGGCTGGATATAAAATTCTGGGTTTAAAATTCTTTTCTTTAAGAATGTTGAATATTGGCCCCCACTCTCTTCTGGCTTGAAGAGTTTCTGCCGAGAGATCTGCTGTTAGTCTGATGGGCTTCCCTTTGTGGGTAACCCGACCTTTCTCTCTGGCTGCCCTTAAGATTTTTTCCTTCATTTCAACTTTGGTGAATCTGGCAATTATGTGTCTTGGAGTTGCTCTTCTCGAGGAGTATCTTTGTGGCGTTCTCTGTATTTCCTGGATTTGAATGTTGGCCTGCCCTACTAGGTTGGGGAAGTTCTCCTGGATGATATCCTGAAGAGTGTTTTCCAACTTGGTTCCATTTTCCCCCTCACTTTCAGGCACCCCAATCAGACGTAGATTTGGTCTTTTTACATAATCCCATACTTCTTGCAGGCTTTGTTCATTTCTTTTTCTTCTTTTTTCTTTTGGTTTCTCTTCTCGCTTCATTTCATTCATTTGATCCTCCATCGCTGACATTCTTTCTTCCAGTTGATCGAGACGGTTACTGAAGCTTGTGCATTTGTCACGTATTTCTCGTGCCATGGTTTTCGTCTCTTTCATTTCGTTTGTGAGCTTCTCTGCATTAATTACTCTAGCCATCAATTCTTCCACTTTTTTTTCAAGATTTTTAGTTTCTTTGCGCTGGGTACGTAATTCCTCCTTTAGCTCTGAGAAATTTGATGGACTGAAGCCTTCTTCTCTCATCTCGTCGAAGTCATTCTCCGTCCAGCTTTGATCCGTTGCTGGCGATGAGCTGCGCTCCTTTGCCGGGGGAGATGCACTCTTATTTTTTGAATTTCCAGCTTTTCTGCCCTGCTTTTTCCCCATCTTTGTGGTTTTATCTGCCTCTGGTCTTTGATGATGGTGATGTACTGATGGGGTTTTGGTGTAGGTGTCCTTCCTGTTTGATAGCTTTCCTTCTAACAGTCAGGATCCTCAGCTGTAGGTTGTAGCTGTAGGAGATTGCTTGAGGTCCACTCCAGACCCTGTTTGCCTGAGTATCAGCAGCAGAGGCTGCAGAAGATAGAATATTTCTGAACAGCGAGTGTACCTGTCTGATTCTTGCTTTGGAATCTTCCTCTCAGGGGTGTACTCCACCCTGTGAGGTGTGGGGTGTCAGACTGCCCCTAGTGGGGGATGTCTCCCAGTTAGGCTACTCAGGGGTCAGGGACCCACTTGAGCAGGGAGTCTGTCCCTTCTCAGATCTCAACCTCCGTGTTGGGAGATCCACTGCTCTCTTCAAAGCTGTCAGACAGAGTCGTTTGTGTCTGCAGAGCTGCTGTGTTTGTTATTATTTACTGTGCCCTGTCCCCAGAGGTGGAGTCTACAGAGACAGGCAGGTTTCCTTGAGCTGCTGTGAGCTCCACCCAGTTCGAGTTTCCCAGCAGCTTTGTTTACCTACTTAAGCCTCAGCAATGGCGGGCGCCCCTCCCCCAGCCTCGCTGCTGCCTTGCCGGTAGATCACAGACGGCTGTGCTAGCAATGAGGGAGGCTCTGTGGGTGTGGGACACTCCCGGCCAGGTGTGGGATATGATCTCCTGGTGTGCCTGTCTGCTTGAAGCGCAGTATTGGGGTGGGAGTTACCCGATTTTCCAGGTGTTGTGTGTCTCAGTTCCCCTGGCTAGGAAAAGGGATTCCCTTCCCCCTTGCGCTTTCCAGGTGAGGCAATGCCTCGCCCTGCTTCAGCTCTCGCTGGTCGGGCTGCAGCAGCTGACCAGCACCGATCGTCTGGCACTCCCCAGTGAGATGAACCCAGTACCTCAGTTGAAAATGCAGAAATCGCCGGTCTTCTGTGTCGCTCGCGCTGGGAGTTGGAGACTGGAGCTGTTCCTATTCGGCCATCTTGCTCCGCCCCCTGGAGTATAGTTTCAACATTGCTTTATTTTAAAAATTAGCCACGGTGTCTTTGACATGCTTCCCATCAGAGGTGGTGTCTACCTTCCCTCCCCTTGACTTGGGACTGGCTCGTGATTCTCTTGTAACCAAAAGAATGGGGAAGAAGTTACTCTGAGGCTTCTCAGCACTAGAAAAGGAAAGGTCATGCAGCTTTCACCTGGTTTTCTTGGGTTATTTGCTGTAGGGGAAGCATGCAGCACTGAGAAAACTGCCGTGCTGGAGAGGCCTCATGTGGTACTCCAGCAGACCGCTTAGCTGTGCTGTGCCCCCAGGCAAGAGTCCCCGTTCACTGCCAGCCCACATGAGCGAGCATCATGGATGTCCGGCCCTTGTGCCCTCAGGTGGCTGCAACCCCAGCCAACATCTGACTGCAGTGACAGACAACTGCCCAGCAAATGCCCTTCCAAAATTCCTGACCCACATGATTATGCAAAATCAAAGACTTGTTTGGGGGTGATTTATTATGCAGCAACAGTAACTGAAACACACTTTGGTTGGTTGTTTTTGTTACTGTTTTTACTCCTTCAACAAAGAACTTATTCTAAGTCAAGATTCGACAAACTGTAGCCCTCTGGCCCAATCTAGCCTACATCTGTTTTGGGTTATTGTGAATTTTCTTTAATAGACTTTGTTTTTCAGAGCAGTTTTAGGTTCACTGCAAAATTAAGTGGAAGGTACAGAGATTTCCATATGCCACCTGCCCCTACACATGCACAGCCTCCCTCATGATCAACATCCTCTACCAGAATGGCACGTTTGTTATAGTCAAAGAACCTCCATGGACACGTCATTACCACTCAAAGTCCATAGTTCACATCAGGGTTCACTTTTCATTTGCACGTTCTATGGGTTTTGACAAATGTCTGACCTGTATCTACCATTGTCGTATCATAAGGAATAGTCTCACTGCCCTAAAAAATCCTCTGTGCTCTACCTGTTCATCCCTCCCACGCCCTAACCCCGGAGAACCACTAATCCTTTTATTGTCTCCTTAGTTTTACCTTTTCCCGTGAGTCCTATCATTGGAATCATGCATTATGTAGCTTTTCTCAGATTGGCTTCTTTTACTTAGTAATATACATTTGTTTCCTTCATATCTTTTCATGGCTTGGTAGCACATTTGTATATATGTTAATACATTGCTGCTACAATTATTTTGAACAAATTGATCTGTTAGATTAAGAATAACAAGCTAAAAGTTTCATTTTACCTTCACTTATTTCTTCTCTGGTGTTCTTTCTTTTGTTATGTAGATATGAGCTTCTGACCTATAACCATTTTTATTGCCTTAAAGAACTTCTTTTAACATTGAGTAAGGCAGGTCTGCTGGCAACAAATTCCCTGAAGTTTTGTTTGTCTGAGAAAGCCTTTAAGTCTCCTTTACTTTTGGAGGATAATGTCACAGAGTAGAGAATGCTAGATTGGTGGAGTTTTTTCCTCAACACTTTCACTATTTCACTTGACTGTCTTCTTGCTTGCATGGTTTCCATGAGGTCAGATGAAATTCTTCCCTCTGTTCCTCTAAGGAAGTAAGGAGTTTTTCTCCTTTGGCATTTTTTGGGATTTTTTTTCTTATCTGATTTTTCTGTAGTTTGAAAACTATATGGCTAGGCTTAATTTTGACATTTATCATGGTTGGTGTTCTGTGAGCCTCCTGGATCTGTGGTTCAGTGTCTGATTTTCAGTCATTATTGTTTCCAACATTCCATATGTTCCTTTCTCTCTGTCTTCTCCTTTTGGTATTCCTATTAAACATATACCTTTTCTAATTATCCCATAGTCCTTGGATATTCTGTGCCTTTTTCATTCAGCATTTTTTCCCTTTGCTTTTCAGTTTTGGATGCTTCTATTGAGATATCCTCAGCCTCAGACAGTCTTTTATTTCCTCAGCTGTGCCAACCCTACTAGTGAGCCCGTCAGAAGCATCCTTCATTTCTGTTAGTGTTTTTGATCTCTCGCATCTCTTTTATTCTTTCTTAGAACTTTGATCTCTCTGTTTACATTGCCCATCTGTTCTTGCTTACTGTCCACTTTATCCATAAGAGCCCTTAGTACATGAATCATAGTTATTTTAAATTCCCAGTCTCATAGTTCCAACATCCCTGTCATAGCTGAGTCTGGTTTTGACATTTGTTCTTTTCAGACTGTGGTCTTTACCTTTTTGTATGCCTTATGATTGTTTGTTGATAGCCAGATGTGATGCACTGGGTCAGAAACGGTGGCAAATAGGCCTTTGGTGAGGTGTGGGGAATGAAGGGTTCTATAGCCCTGTGATTAACACTCAGTCTGTAGACCTGTGATTAGGACCCAGTCTGTCTTGAGCCTGTTCCTGGACTGTGAGCTTCAGCTTCTCAGTTTTTCCCTGAGGTGGAACAGGGTGGCTAGAGGGGAAATGGAGTTGGGTTTTTCTTTTCCTCCAGGTTCATTAGGCTCTGCAAAAAAATTTTAAAACCAACAGTTTAGGCTCTGATAAAATGATTTATCTTGAGGGAAGGCCTTGTTAAGAACTAAATGCTATGGCATATTTTTAGGTGGTTTCTTTTTCTCTTCTCTTGCCAGAAGAATGAATAGATTTTTCTCTGATAGTCACTGTGAGAGCCTGGTTAAGCTCCTGGAGATAAAACTCACAAAAGGGTGGCTGCCCCCTCAGACTGGGCCCTCCTGGAGATTTTAACTCTCAGACATGTGCACACTGAGCTCCCAGCAACTCCTCAACCCCTGTTCAGATTTCCCACCCAGTACTGGTTCCCATGGATGGTTCTGCCTGTGGGTTTCTGCTCTGGTAAGTTGTGATCTTCTGTATCTTCCTGTCTGCCTCTCCAGATTTGGAGGAGCAGTTTGTCCTGTGGCCTTACTTCTCTGACAGAACTAAGAAGATTCTTGAAATGTTCTGTTTAGTTTTTTAATTATTGTTAGGATGGAATGACAACCTCCAAGCTTCCTACGTGTCACTGGAAAATGGAAGTCCCATCCGTTTTTGTCAATAAAGTTTTATTGGAACACAACCACACTCATTTGTTTCTACATTTTCTATGGCCACTTCTGTGCTGTGGCAGAGTAGCTGAGTAGTCGCCACAGAGACTTGATGGCCCACAAAGCCTAAAACATTAGCTCTTCGGACTTTTGTAGACAATTTTTCCTCACATCTGTTCTAGGTAATAGGGATTGATTTATATGTAAAATAAAGTCTGTTTTTAATAGATTGTATAGTCTAATGAGGGGGACGATACAGTAAAAACTAATAAACATCAGGTGGTAATAAATGTCATGGGGAAACTAGAAAAAAGGAGAAAAAGTGACAGGGTAATAGGGTGGTCCAAGAAGATAAAGTAACGTTTCAGCAGAGATGAGAATGGGTCGAGGGAGTGCCTCTGGGGTAGCTGGGTGATATGGTTTGGATCTTTGTAACCTGCTCAAATCTCATGTTGCATTGTAATCACTCATGTTGGAGCCTGGGCCTGGTGGGAGGTGATTGGATCATGGGGGTGGATTTTTCATGAACAGTTTAGCCCCATCCCTCTTGGTACTATCCTCATGGTAATGAGGGAGTTCTTGCAAGATCTGGTTGTTTACAAATGTGCAGCCCCTCCCCACTCTCTCTCTTGCTCCTGCTCTGGCCGTATGACATGCCTGTTTCCCCTTTGCCTTCTGCTGTGATTGTACGTTTCCTGAGGCTTCCCCAGAAGCTGAGCAGATGCCCACACTCATGCTTCCTGTACAGCCTGCAGAACCTTGAGCCACTTAAGCCTCTTGTCTTTATAAATTACCCAGTCTCAGATGTTTCTTTAGAGCAGTGTAAGAATGGCCGAATACACTGATAAATGTTCTCTCTAGATGGAGAGGACGTTAAGAGGAAAGGCACTAAGTGTGCCAGGAGGAACAACAGCCAGGGCCCAGTGAGAACTGGAGCCACGTGTAGGAGCTGAGGGCATGGCGCCCCAGAGGATGGGCCTCATTGAGAGCATTAGATTTGGGGGTCTGCTGTCTGCTCTGTTTCAGTGTCTAGTCAGCACATATCCCGGAAGCATTTTCCATGGGGGACCGGGCACCCTGTGCCTCAGGGGCTTGGAGGTGGCAGAATAACATTGTTGTGCCTGTAAAGAGGAGAACAGAGTTTCTCAGGATGGCTCCCTGGAAGAGACATCACAGCGGTAATTCCTGCACAAAGGATTTATGGAGGAAGTGTTCCCAATAAAAACTGGTAATTAAATGAAGGAAATAGGCAGGAAAGGGACAAAAGTAAGTAATGGACAATCTCAAGTAAGTTCCCACCTCTGTCTGATTCACAGGAAGCTCTGTAGCATAAATAACTCCTTAGACTTTCTTCTTTCTTGAGGCGGAGTTGGGCTCTCACACTCCCATATAAGGGAGGAAAACGTTTTTCCTCTCTCCTCTAGGTTCTTTGGCTGAGGCTCTGCAAATTAGACTGATGAAAGACAGGTTAAGAACAACAACAACAACAAACAGACAGGCTGAAGTTTATTAGCATGTGTAGCTCGCATACATGAGGGAGAACTCAGTGGTGAGTAACTTAAAGGGGTGATTAGAGCTTGGGGCTTATATGGCATCTTAACAAAGATTGATAATTTTGTAAAGAAGTGACAAGAAAAGGGTTTTTGACGATTGAGGTGGCAAATTGTGGGAAGGTAAATATATGGGGAAACAAATAAAAGACAGCATTAGTGAGTAAGGTGTGTTTGTGTAGACTCTCTCAGTACCATCTCATCTCTGGTAATATGGCCATTATCCCCTTCCTGGAGTGGGAATTTGGTTGGGGTGCGGACACCTTCACAACAGGACTTTATGTTCTGTTTTTGGGCAGATAGGAGGAGAGTAGAGAGTTCATTCTGAATCCACTTTTTTCTCACTTGCCTCCACTCAAAATAATTCCTATTCCAGAGTGGCATATTACTCCCTGGCATTACCACCTCTTTGCCTGTGCAGGCAAATGGATCCCAATAGGCCAAGGACAGTCCATTGAAGATGAATATCTTGGTCCTTTCCTGCTGCTGTAACAAAATACAGGGATAGGAAAATTTACAAACAATAAAAATTTATTTCTTGTAGTTCTGGAGGCTGGAAGTCTAGGATCAAGGTGCCAGCAGGTTTTGTGTCTGGTGAGGGCACAGTCTGCTTCCAAGATGTCCATTTGAATGAGCAATGAAGGATAAACAGGCCAAAAGGGGCAAAGGCCATGTCCTCTCATGGCAGAAGAGATGGAGGGGAAATGGTCCCACCTAGCTCCCTTAATCTTTTATAAGGGTGCTAATCTCATTCATGAAAACGGCACCCTCATGACATAGCCACCTCCTGACAGCCCCACCTTGCACTGGGATTTCACTCCCAACCTGTGAAACGTGGAGGGACACATGCATTCAAATGACAGCAATAAATTATGGGCACAGACCATAAGAAACAAAGCACACAGATGCCAAGGGAGGGACATGCCAGAACAGTTAAAGAAATCCAAGCCCATCTATGCAGCCTATCAACAGAGTCTGCTACAAAGACCAAAAAGGAAATACCTTAGTATCTTTTGCATATGTCGAAGTCTTATATTTGCCTATTTGTAATTCAAACATCAGGTACATCCCCTGTTTGCTATTTTGCTAAATATATTAATATATATGATCTTAAGTAAGAATGCTGCAAGCACACTGCACCATGCAGAATCGGTCTACAGTCATGGAATGGAGCAACATCAAAACCCCATGCCTGGCAATTTTGTTTTAGAATGCCAGAGAAGCACAACAGAGATAGCTGCCAGTACAGGCTCACTGTGCAAGGCCACATTCAAGCTCTACCTAGGGGCAGCATACAAGGGAAGTGTTTAGTAATGATTATCTGGAGGATGCAAGCTAATTCTTCCATTTCTTTGATGCCTTCCATAGTGGCTATGCCAATTCTGAATAAATTCAATATAAAAATAACTGTGAAGTTTATTAGCCAATTATATACTTTCGGCTTTGTGTATAGCAGTATGATTTCAGCTCTCACGAAGATACTTTCAGGAAGATGCCTTTTAGCCCTTGCGGTTGCTTTTATCTATCGTCCCACCAGGGGGCAGGCTTGAGTCGTTTTTACTTCCGTTGTGTGCTGTTCTTAGAGAACAAATCTGTGTCTTATTTAAAACAAAACAAAACAAAACAAAAGCGACTACACTTGGTTACCTCAAAGGAAAAGTACCATTTGGCATTTACTTCTACCGTCACAGGCTGATTACAGACCTTCCATAGAATGGATTTGGAGTGTTACATATCCATCTGTCCTGTCTGGATTTCTTTCCACTCCATTTGGAACCATTTTTGAGGATCCATTTGAATTTTAAACAGGAAGACATACTCTCTATGCTAAAGTTCCACGGACTAATATACAGGTCAAGGTTTCCAAATTTCTAAAATTGAAAATTTGTCAACATTTATAGTCATTTTTTAATGTTTTGTGTTGCCGGTGTAAAGTCTTCCAGGATAGCATGGCCAGTGGCCAAATGCGAAAACACCCTCATGTTCCTGCCTCTGACGGTTTTCACCGCTGGTGGCTGAGGGTTGGCAGCAGAACTCCAGGACTGTGCCTCTGGTGGACTCATTTGCCCCATGTGATCCCCACCATAAGCGCAGGCCTTGCGGAAGGAAAAGAAGAATTTGCATCTCGGCCTGCTATGTCCCTTTCAGTGTCTTTGCCTGGAAAATATCAGTGTTTTCACACTTATATTTTGCCCTGGACCTGGATATGTGGGCACCTGCGCGAAGTTAAACTGTGATATCTTTGATTTTCATCAATCTGGAAAGTGGTGGCACGAGCTCAGTTGCTTAGGGCAGGACAAAAGAGGCTGCAACTGTAGGTGACATCTTCATTTGACTCATTCTCTTGGCTCTATCTCTACCTGAAAGCCAACTCGTCAGCTTGCAAATTACAGCCGCTGAACTGGGCTTGGGTAGGCAAAGGCAAGTCTGTCTTCATTACTAGAGAGGCTGTGTAAAGTGCCTTCCCCTTTCCACCCCAGCATCATGTGGTTGCCAGTGCCCTGTTACAGAAAGCCGAGGTATCTGACTGCAAAGAGAAGTGGTTCTCTCATCCCAAGTCCTGCCACCAGGGGGTTGAATTCATATGTTCCCGATAATAAGTACAACTTGGTGAAGAGGCATCACTAATTCATGACATCTGCAGATACGTTGCTTTATTCTTCATCTTTCCATCACCAGCTGCATCAGATAGATGAAGGAGCAGCAGCTGGACAGTTTAATTTATTAGGGTTGTCAGGGCCAATCTACTGCTGATAATAGAACACAGTAGAAGTGGACCTGTCCAGTAAAGCACATTTAATCTAAATGATTCAAATAGTGTTTCGGCAGCTTCCTATGAATTAATTCATTTTAGAATCCCCTATTAATCTTGCTTTTAATTTCAGAATATGTGCACATTAAACACACGTTTTTCTCTTAAAAATACCCTGTCTGGTCATGCAGAGAAGATATTTGATATTTTAAATATTTTTCCTTTGATTTTGAAAACAAGATTGAAAGTCAAAATAAAAGACATCACTTGAGATCATGGGTGTCTGAACACCGTGTCTTACCTAGAGACAATGGAGGATTACTTGTCAGTTCAAACCCACACTAGGAAGGAATGCTTCCACTTCATGTTCTTGGACTGCCTGGCTGTCCTCCAAACTCTGGAGTCCTCTTGGCTAAGGCATTCATAGAAACTTCCTTACTTTTCATTATTTCAAATAATCTAAAATTTACAGAAAAGTTACAAGTACCATATAAAGAACTTTGTGTCTTGAATTCTATTAAGTTGCCAAACTTATATTCTGTAACTTCCAAATACCATAGTATGTTACCTACCTGCTATAGAATGAATACTTGTATCCCTCCAAAATTCATATGTTGAAATCCTTACCCTCAATGTGGTGATGTTTGGAGGTGGGGCCTTTGGCAGGTGATCGATTAGGTCAATGAGAGCAGAGCCCTTATGAATGGTATTAGTATCTAGTATCCCTATCAAAGAGACCTCATACAGCTACCTTGTGTGAGGTTATAGTGAGAAGATGGCTGTCTGTGAACCAGGAAGTGTGACCTCACCAGACACTGTGCTAGCATTAGCACCTTGATCTTGGACTTCTCAGCCTCCAGAACTGTGAGAAATAGATTTCTATTGTTTAAAAGCTACTCAGTCTGTGACATTCTATTAAAGCAGTCTAAACCAACTAACAGTACCAAAAAGAAGCATCATTTTCTTTTTTCTTTCTTTTTAATATTTTTTTTAGACAGAGTCTTGTTCCATTGCTCAGGCTGGAGTGCAGTGACATGATCGTAGCTCACTGCAGCCTCATCCTCCCAAGCTCAAGTAATCCTCCCACCTTAGCCTCCTGAGTAGCTGGGGTTGCAGGCACGTGCTACCTACCATGCCTGGCTAATTTTTTAAAATATTTTTTGTAGATACAGGTTCTCCCTAGTCTGGTCTTTAGTTCCTGGGCCCAAGTGATCCTCCCACCTTGGCCACCCAAAGTGCTGGGATTACAAGCGTGAGCCACCAAGCCTGCATTTTCTCCACAGCCACATGCCACCATCAGAATTAAGACATTAACACTGAGACCTTACTGCCACTTATTTCTCAGGCCTCAAGAAGGTTCTCCAGTTGTCCTAATAATGAAGATCCAATTGAAAGTCACATGTTGCATTTTGTTGTCATATCTCTTTTTAGTCTTATTGATTCCAGAACAGTTCCTCAGCCTTTCTTTGGATTGGCCTTGGCACTTCTGAAGAGCACAGGCCAGTTGTTTTACAGAATGCCCCTCCATTTGCCTTTGGCTGACACTTCCTCATAGTCAGGTTCAGGTGATGCACCTTTGGCAGGACTATCAGAGAAGCCATGGTGGGCCTTACCATTGTTCCAGATTCAGTGTGTTTCATGGCTGGCGGTGCTTGCTCTGATCACTCAGTCAAAGGTGGTGTCTGCCAGGCTTTTCAGCTCCAAGGTTACTCTTTTCCCCTCTGTAATTAGAAGGTATGGGAGGAGGAGGAGGTTAGTGGAGAATATGAAATACAGACCTTCATTTTTAAAACTTAAATCAGCAAAAGATCTTTTATATCAAATTTTAGTTAATTTTCTAAAATTGACTGGCTTTCTTAAGTCTCTTTGTTTTAGATACATGCAGAAGAAATTATCTCTTGGTGTCTCTATGTTTCTCATTTCATAGGCAGGCAAGTCCTACAATGCTTGAAAGCCAAGGCCTATACTCTCTCACCCCTATTTATTTAAGTTTTAATTGACATTTAATGTACTTTTTAAGTGCACAAGTTATTAAGTGTACAGCCCAACACATTTTCACAAAGGAAACACACTAGATCAAGAATCATGATGTTATAAACCCACCCCAGCAGATTCTCAGCTTGTGTCTGCTTCCATTCTCAATCACCCCCATGGGTCACCGATGCCAACTATACATTTTGCTGGATTTTAAACTTAATTTTCATGGAATTCTGTAGTACCTGTGCAATTGTGCCTGATTTCTTTCACTCAACATTATGATTAGGAGATTCAGCCTTATTCATACCACTGTCTATAATTGTAGTTATTGCCCCTCTTGGGCTACCGTCCACATGTGGGGTCTTTTCCTCCTTCCTTCACTCAACAAGCACATGTATATTAGTCCATTCTCACACTGCTACAAAGAAATAACTAAGACTGGGTAATTTATAAAGAAAAGAGGTTTAATTGGCTCACCTCCTCTGCAGGCTGCACAGGAAGCATGACGCTGGCATCTGCTTGGCTTCTTGGGAGGCCTCAGAAAACTTACAATTATGGGGGAAGGCAGAGGTGGAGCAGATATATCACATGGCCAGAGCAGGAGGAAGAGAGGGAGGCAGGAGGTGCTACACACTTTTAAACAATGAGATCTTGTGAGAACTCGCTCATTAACATGAGAATAGTACCCAGGGGATGGTGCTAAACCGTTCATGAGAAGTTCACCCGCATGATCCAATCACCTCCCACCAGGCCCTACCTCCAACATTGGGGATTACTATTTGATTTGGGCAGGAATACAGATCCAAATCATATCAACCTACTAATTATCCAGAAATTTAAGCAAAGTGAGGAGCACTGGTGCTTACACTTTTGACCATCTAGTCTGTCTAAATTCTCTTCACTTTTTTTTTTTTTTTTTTTTTTTTTTGAGATGGAGTCTTACTCTGTCACCCAGGTTGGAGTGCAGTAGTGTTATCTCGGCTCACCACAACCGCCACCTCCCAGGTTCAAGCCATTCTCTCACCTCAGCCTCCCCAGTAGCTGGTATTACAGCCACATGCCACCACACCCAGCTAATTTTTTGTACTTTTAATAGAGACGGGGTCTCACCAAATTGACCAGGCTGGTCTCTAACTCCTGGTCTCAAGTGATCCACCCTCCTTGGTCTCCCAAAGTGTTGGGATTACAGGCGTGAGTCACCACACTTGGCAATTCTCTTCACCTTTAACCCAGTGGGGAAGCAATAATAGTTGTCTACTGTATACCTGGCACTGTACCAGGTGTTAACACGTACCATGTCTCACTTAATCCTCCCTCCAATCTAGCAATATATCATTATCTCTGTTTTTTTAAGGAAGGAATCTGATATTTACAGAGAGGTTTCCATAGTTTGCATAAGACCTTATAGTTAGGTGACAGAGCAGATATTCAAACCTACATCTGTCCATGTGCAAAGCTGGCTACAGCAGTCATGAAGATGCCCAGCTTCATATCCCCTGAACACACCTGAGTTTAACTGCAGCTTTGGTGGACTCATCTCATGCACACTAACAGCTTCTCTTTGCTCTGTGTCCAAGGGCTTTCTCTGACATAACGAGTCTGCCCAGAAATGTCAGGGAATGAATGCCCCCAGAGGTAATCCTTAACCAATGTGGAAAGGAAGTTCTTGGATAAATACCCCCACTTCTCTGACCTGCATTTGACATGGCTCTGCAGGGCATCTGCTGCAGCAAAGAGGCCAAGTTGCCCACAGCATTAACCAGCTCACTGGGGCACCCAATGTGGATTTCTCTCATTTTCGTTGCACTTTCTTCAGTCTCTCATGTGGCTTTCTGGAATCTCCTCCCAAATAAAGAACCTGCACTAAAGTCCTTCCTTGGGTTACTTTCAAGGGAACCCAAATTAGAACACCTATCCTCTCTACAATTCCTTGCACCGGATACCTAGTGCTTCTGAATAAAGCTGCATCCCAGATACCGCCCCAGTAAGGAGTTGTACAAGTCTGGGCTTTTCCTCCCTGTCACAGAATGCCTACAGCATTCCATGGCCCCTCTGAAGGAGGAAAACTGTCAAGACAACCAGGTGTCTTTTCTCTAAATGTCTAAAGAGATAGGAAAAAGAGGTGCCGTTTTGGTGTGTGGGTGGCAAAGGGACAAAGCAGATCAAGCTGAAGGAACTCACAATACAGGAGTCATCAGGGGTCACAGGTTTGGATGCAGGGATATGAATAAGGATTTCTAGCTAAGAGAACAAGCTTTGGCTCTAGAGAGACCTGGCTTCAAAACCTGATTCCTCCATTTAAACTATAGCTTTGTGACCTTCACTGAACGGCTTATCCTCCATACTTCCGTGTCCTCATGCCATATGCTGTTGTGTCAAATCTCTGTTAACCTCAATAGCAAAGGGACCACATTCAAGAGGCCAGAGAAGAGACCCAGAGCCAGAAACTGAGACATGGGGTTTTATTAGGGGGCTCACACACAGGGGAGAGGGTTCAGTGGCAGGAAAACCGCAACTGTTTGCAAACAGCATGCAGCATGCAGTTTACATAGCATTTTCACTTAGCACCTTCCCCCTAACAACCTCCAGCTGGCAACCTTCATTTAACTCAAAACTCAGGGCCTCAGTGCCCTAGACAGCTTGTATTCCACAGAAGAGCCCATGGGCTCTGATGTTTATCATTGACAAGGAACTAATCAGGTTGGCCACTCCCAGATGCCCTAGCTTGGAACACACATTCAGGTGCAACTGCCATACAGGGTTATTCTAAGGGTATGCTTAAGTTATTGCTATCAGGTGTGTTTACCCTGATAGCAATAACTTGTGGTGTGGTGATAATAATTCTGCCAATCTTATAGGATTTTTGAGTGGATTAAATTTGAAAATATACGTAAAGTTCTTAACATAACTGTCAGGAAGTAAAGCATTTTTTATGATGTTAGCAATGTGAATGTAGCAGTTAAGATGTGGGTTCTATAGCTAGATGGCCTGGGTTCAGATGCACAACTTTTCTACCTCCTGGCTCAAGACTCAATTTCCACACCTGTAAAATGGGGATAAAAGTGGACATTTCATAAGGTTGTTATGGGGTTTATATACAGAGAGAGAGGGAGAGCATGCACTTCAAAGAGTGTGTGTAGCAGCACAGCATAAGCACTCTAATGTTATCTGTAAATCTAGAAAAATAACTTGAATCCATAAGCTATCTGGAGTCAGGAAAGTCCAATCATGGGGTAAGGATGTACACAGCTTTGCTTAACTAATGTACAGCTCATCAAGAAGACCAATATGGAAAGACAGTCTTAAATGTTTTTCTCAGGCAGAAGCTATATGTAAGCTGGGGATCAGCCAGGGAGAGGCAGAAACCTTCGGGTGCCAGGAGGAGCTGATTCTCTGATGTAAGTGGGGCAGAACTTGGAGTCTTCAGGGAATGTGATGGAATGAATGGAAGGGATTCACAGAAGCAGGAAGAAGAAAACAGAGAAGGTGGAGTTGACATAGATAAAGAAAATGGATGGCTACCTCCTCTCTACCAGGTAAAGCTTGCTGCTACCAATATGTTCTCCCTCCCCAACTAGAAGCACTTCCCAGGAAAGGCCAAAAGTGCTTGCATTACTCCTTGAGAACTCCATCTACCCCAAAAGCCACTGCGTCATTGGCAGGTAGCTTGTAGGTCATTTGGCCATTTACTACACTGGAGGCATCTGTAATCTTTCCCCTCCAGGGCACCATTCCTTCCAGCTTACTATACTTCGTGATGCTTCCGTGTTGAAAGTAGTTCCTCCCACCTTCCTGGGTTCCTTGCCAAGATAAAATGAGGCAAAATAAATCAACTTGGCTTTCCCATCAAAGCCACCTCTGTCTCAACCATCTGTGACTTACAGGCATTGGAACTAAAATTCATGAGTGATGACATCTTATTTTTGTTTTGTTTGCTTGCTTTTTGGTTTTTGTGTTATTTTCTAGTTAGAGTAGATTGAATAAATGGATAGTTTTGCCTGCTAAAGCTCTATTACATGTACAGTTCAGGCAAGATGGGGAATATCCTTGGATTCAGTTCTAATTATTCCCTCAGAGGAAACCAAACTTTGATTGATGAAAAGGGTCTTTTCTGCGTTCAGCTCAGATGCTGTGGTCACATTTGACTGATTTGGAGCAGCTCTGAATCTTGGCTCTGTCAAATATTGCATGTAAACCAAACTTTTTACTAGGTACTAATCTAGCATGGAAAAGTCCTGCAGTGCAAAATGAAAAGAATAGAATGATCTGCAAAAAGAACTTTTAGATTCTCAGAAACTGACTGATGAATCAGCCTGAAGCACTAGTCATAAAAATAATTAATGCATGACAGGTGAGCATCTGTAATAAGCACATCCCAGACACCAAGAGGCTGTGCTCCACCTGAATACAAGGCAGCTAGCCATGGGCACTATTATTCCCTAGATTGTACGGTAGCAACATTAGGAGCAAAGGGTCTGCAGTCAGACATTCCTGGAGTTTATTTTATTTCATTTTATGTATGTATGTATGTATTTATTTATTATTTATTTTTGAGACGGAGTCTTGCTTTGTCACCAGGCTGGAGTGCAGTGGTGTGATCTCGGCTCACTGCAACCTCTGCCTCCTGGGTTCAAGCGATTCTCCTGCCTCAGCCTCCCGAGTAGCTGGCACTACAGTAGTGCACCACCACGCCCAGCTAATTTTTGTATTTTTAGTAGAGACAGGGTTTCACTACGTTGGCCAGGATGGTCTCGATCTCTTAACCTCATGATCCTCCTGCCTCGGCCTCCCAAAGTGCATTCCTGGAGTTTAATCCCAAGTTCACCAGTGTATTAGTCAACTATGGTTGCAAAAATGCTACATAGCAAACAACCCTACAAATGCTAATGACTTATAACAAACATTTCTTTTTCTTGCTCATGGATCTTAGGCTGGTGGGGTTACTCTGCTTTGAGGTTCAGGTCACTTAGAGTTGGCTGCGGGTTTTAGGTTGGGTTCAGGTCTGTTCTGGACGCCTCTTGGCATTTGTTTTGGACCAGCAACTACCCAGGCCAGGTTTTTTTCAGGGCAGATGGCAAGCACTTGAGGAACCAGTTAATATATATAATAGCCTCTGCTTCTGTCAGTTCACCAACATTCCACTGGCCAAAACAAGACACATGGCCAAGCGCAAAGTCAGTAGGTCCCACTCTACTGGGAGACTCTTAAAAAGTCACATGCAGTGGGTGAGATATATCATCATCACAGGGAAGGAGGGAAGAATTGAGAGAATATTTCATCTACTACAGCCACTAAAGAGCTATGGAACCTCAGGCAATGCATGTAACTTCTTCTTTCTGATTTGTAAAATGAGGTGTAATAATAATATGTATCTCCTAGGGCTATTGGGAAGATCAAATGCAAGAGACAGATGATAGCACATAAAGATTAATAAAGAGGAACTTTTTTGTTATAGACCAAACCCTTTCTGTTTTAAACCTTTTTGTCTCCTGACCTCTTTCCTTCATTCTGGTAGCAACTCCCTTCCTCAATTTCTAAAATCTTGGAAATTCTGCTTGCTTTCCTTTCATCTCCAGGACCAATTCAAATTATTATGCTTACACATGAGGTTCAGGCAATGTGAATATCTTTGCAGACTCTTCCTTGTAATAGGCTGTGGAAAAGATAGATGGGAATCCAGATATCAGCTTTATTATTATAAAGCCCCATTTACTAAGGAGGCCTTGTACAATATACACCTCCACCTCACCCTCCAGCTTAGATATAAGAGAGAGCTCTGCGAGGCTGATACTGGTCAGCCTGCTACAGAGGAGTCACTTTACACACACTTGTCACCTGCCCGTTTGGGTCAGAGTGGGACGCTTAACCTCCAGAAGAGAAGTTCTGGGTCCTTACCCCATGGAAGTAGAAAACACAGGCTATGCAGACAGGAAAACTGTCCAGAAAAAATGAAGAGAAGGTCCTTCGAGCCATGCATGGGCCCTGACCGTTCTCCTTTCTCCCCTGCCAGATAAGCCACACTCCCTGTCACATGCAGATGAGTAGGGGAGGTGTGAGAGAGCAGAAGTATTATTCCAGTGGAAGACTCTGCAGGGAAATGTGAGCACAGCAGAGAAGCAGTTCCCCTGACAACCTGTTTTGCAGATGAGAAAGGTTAATCCCTTCCTGGGAGCTTTCTATCCAGTGGAGAAGTCAGCAGCTTTACAGTCAGTGGCCTGGAATAATATCAATAATGGTCATCTATGATCACAAATAAATCTGTGTAACAAAGCACTCTGAAGCTAAAGAGCTTAAAACACATGCAAACTACAAAACATTACTGACAGAAAGAAGGCATAAATAAATGAAAAGACATCCTCTGTTCATACATTGGAAGATGTAATATTGTTAAGGTGAAAATGCTACCAAAGTGATCTATAGGTTCAATCCAATCCCTATCAAAATGTCAACAGTGCTTTCTACAGAAATTGGAAAACCATCCTAAAATTCATATGGAATCCCAAGGGGCCTAAATAGCCAAAACACTCTTGAAAAGAACAATGTTAGAAGATTCACACCTCCTGATCTCAAAACTTACTACAAAACTACAATTAAAACCAAAATAGTATTATACTGGCATAAGAACAGACATCTAAACCAATGGAATAGAATATAGCACTCAGAAACAAATCCTCATGTATGCGGTCAAATGCTTTCCCACAAGGCAGTCAAGACTATTTAATGGAGAAAGGATAAGCTTTCCAACAAATAACACTGGGAAAACTGTATACCCACAAACCTAAAAAAGGAAGGTGGCCCCTTATCTTATGCCATATACAGAAATTAACTCAAAATGGGTCAAAATGTAACCATAGAAATTAAAACTATAAAAGTTTTAGAAGGAAACATGGTGAAAGCTTCATGACATTAGATTTAGTAATGATTTCTTGAAAATTACACCAAAAGCGTGAGTACCAAAAGAAAAAAAATGATAAATTAGACTTATGAAAATGTAAAACTTTTTGCACTGAATTACACTGTTGAGTGAAAAGCCATAGAACACAAGAAAATACTTACAAATAATATATCTGGGCCGGGCGCGGTGGCTCAAGCCTGTAATCCCAGCACTTTGGGAGGCCGAGGTGGGTGGATCACGAGGTCAGGAGATCAAGACCATCCTGGCTAACACGGTGAAACCCCATCTCTACTAAAAATACAAAAAAATTAGCCGGGCGTGGTGGCAGGCGCCTGTAGTCCCAGCTACTTGGGAGGCTGAGGCAGGAGAATGGCGTGAACCCAGGAGGCGGAGCTTGCAGTGAGCCGAGATAGTGCCACTGCACTCCAGCCTTGGCGACAGAGCAAGACTCCGCCTCAAAAAAAAAAAATAATAATAATAATAATAATATATCTGATAAGGGATTAATACCTAGAATATACAAAAATCTGTAACAACTCAGCAACAATAAAAAGAAACAGCCCAACTCAAATATAGGCAAAAGACATAGCTAGATATTGCTCCAAAGAAGATATATAGATGACCAATAAGTGCAAGAAAGAAACTCAACATAGTCTGAGAAAATGCAAATCAAAATGACAATGAGATACCACTTCACGCCCATTAGGATGGCTATTATAAAAATAATATTTTTAATGGAAAATAACAAGTGTTTTAAGGATGTGGAGACATTGGCATCCTCATGCAGTGCTCGTGGGAATATCAAATGGTGCAGCTGCTGCAGAAAACAGTTTGTTGATTCTTCAGAAGGTCAAACATGGACTTAACTCTAAGACCCAGCAACTCCACTTCTCAGTACACCCAAAATAGTTCAAAACAAGGACTCAAACAGATTATTGTATATCAATGCTCACAGGAGCATTATTCATGACAGTCAAAAGGTGCGACAATCCAAATGTCTGTTGACAGATGAATGAATGGATAAACAAAATGTGGTAGACATTATTCAACTTTTAAAAGGAATGAAATTCTTATACATGTTACAACATGGATAGACCTTGAAAACATATGCTAAGTGAAATAAACCAGAAACAAAAGAACAAGTCTTGTGTGATTTCACTTATATGGGGAACCTAGATAGGCAAAGCCATAGAAACAGAAAGTAGATTTGAGGTTACCAGGGGCTGGAGGGAAGGGGAGTTATTATTTAATGGGTACAAAGTTTCTATGTGAGATGATTTTAAAAAAAGTTCCAGAAAGGAATAGTGGTGATGGTTGTACAACACTGTGAATTGACTTAATACCACCAAATTTTATACTTAGAAATAGTTGAAATGGTAAAGTTTATGTATATTTTACCACAATATAAAAGAGTTTAAAACAATAAGCATTTATTCAAATTTAAAAGAAAAAAAACATATAACCCTATCAAAAGTGGTCAAAGAACGTGAACAGACACTTCTCAAAAGAAGACATTTATGTGGCCAACAAGCATATGAAATAAAGCTCAACATCACTGATCATTAGAGAAATGCAAATCAAAACCACAATGAGATACCACCTCACACCAGTCAGAATGGTGATAATTAAAAAGTCAAGAAACAACAGATGATGGCAAGGCTGTGGAGAAATAGGAATGTTTTTACACTGTTGGTAGAAATGTAGATTAGTTCAACCATTGTGGAAGACAGTGTGGTGATTCCTCAAGGATCTAGAACCAGAAGTACCATTTGACCTAGCAATCCCATTACTAGGTATATACCCAAAGGAATATAAATCATTTTGTTATAAAGATACATGTGAGTATATGTTTCTTACAGCACTATCTATAATAGCAAAACACGGGATCAACCCAAATACCCATCAATGATAGACTGGATAAAGGAAGTGTGATATGTATACACCATGGAATACTACACAGCCATAAAAAGGAATGAGATCATGTCTTTTGCAGGGACATGGATGAAGCTGGAAGCCATCATCCTCAGCAAACTAACACAGGAACACAAAACCAAACACCACATGCTCTCACTCATAAGTGGGAGCTGAACAATGAGAACACGTGGACACAGGGAGATAGGCCAGGAACACAAACAAACTGGGGCTGTGATGGGGGGAGGGAGAGCATCAGGATAAATAGATAATTAATGCAGGGCTTAATGCCTAGGTGAGGTGTTGATAGGTTCAGCAAGCCACCATGGCCATGTTTACCTATGTAATAAAACTGAACATCCTACACATGTATCCTGGAACTTAAATTTTTTTTAAAAAAGTGTTTATTGTTTCTCACAATTCTGCAAGTTGGCAGTTTGGCCTGTGCTTGACCCATGGTTCTTCTAGCCTCATCAGGGCTCACTCACATCAGCTTCTGAGTTGGCTAGAAGCTAGCTGGCCTAGCATGGCCTCAGCCGGAAAGACTGGTCTCTGTTCCTTGTGTCTCTCATCGTTCACCAGGCTAGTACAGACTCGTACACATGGTGACCCGGCAGGAGTCAAAGCTGCACAGCCTCTAGAAATGTAGAGTTGAATAAGCACAACATCATATCTGCTGTATTCCATTGGCCAGAGCTAAACCGAAAGTCAAGGGAAAGGGAAACAGACTCCATCTCCTGATGGGAGGAACCACAGAGTCACACTCCAAAGGACTTGTATACAGACAGGAGAAGAGAATTGGAGCCACTTTGGCATCAACCTACTCGAGTTTGGGTTTGACATTGTTAAGAAGGTATCAGGACACCAAATGGCATGTGGCAGGATGTACTCATGTAAGCAACCTAGGATTTGTTCACGTAAATAGTCAGTGCTTGTTTTAGGAATTTAAAAGTGAAGGAAAGCATACACAAACCTCAGTTCATGCATATAATTTTGTCTCCCAGTAGGTAAGCACCTGTCAGATTGTTTTTCAATCAAGCCAGCTGCTTTGCACTTTGTAGGAGCTGTAACTATCTGGATTAGCTGAGATATGGAGCTGAGACATGGAGAGAACCTTCAAAGCAACAGAATTTTGAAGCCAGAAGGGTGCCAGGGAAACCCTCTCAGTACAGACAAGGACCATAGCCCCAGCAGGGGAAAGTGATTTGGTGAAGGCTTCATAGTTGCCACAGACGGAACTTGGACTAGAATCCAGACTGTCAGATTTATAATCCAGCACTCTCTCTAGGACACGGTGCTGATTTCATTTTCCCTGGAACATGTAAACCCCAGTTCAGCCACCAAGGGAACACAATCTATTCTTTGAGACTTTGCAACTAATAGCATGCTCTGTAGCCAGCAGTATTAGCCTCACCTAAGAGCTTGTTAGAAATTCAGAATATTGAGCCCTGTACCAGACCTGCTCCCTTGGAGTCTGCTGTTTAAGGAGATGCCTGGGGCATTTATGTGCCAAGTAGGGTTTAATATGCACTGCATTAGGACACTGGTTTTCAAACTCAAATACTCAGTGGAATCGCCTGGGAGAGGATTAAAACTACCACTGCCTAGTCTTTACCCCAGAGATTCTTATTTATTAAATATTTGCTCTTGGGTGCAGTGTGGGCTAAAGGATTTTTGAAAGCTCCTCAAGCCACGATTTCTCTGTAGTCTATTTCTAAGATGCTGAAGACATTGGCAGCTTTTTATATGGTTTTTCTCTCTGTGCAGTGGAGTAGTATTTTCCTAAGGAGTAAACAGCCTTCAGAAGCCCCTAGTTGATGAACCTGCTCCAGCATCCTGGGTCAGATGTAGGATCAAGGGATTTTAAAGTTGCAGAGGACTATTTAAATATGTTTTCATAAGGGAGAAAGTTAAAGACCAGAAGTGGTCATTGAGAGGAATTTTTTAAAAATCAACTTTGTTTCCCAAGTGGGATAGCATTAATGTACAATGAAATTCCATATAATAAAGGTGTGGCAAATTATATAGTTCAACAGTCAATGCCAAGAAACATGTAAATCATGGAAGAAAGAAGAGACAGAAGGGAATGCAAATAGACTACAGGCCTTACACATGAGCAAAATCAATAAACTATACATTTGATTTTCTTTTAAGCCTCTGGGGAGTCCAGTTGAAACAGTTACTAGATTTCTATCAGCAGAAAAGGGGAGTGGGAAAAGCAGAATTTCCTGTAGGAGAGCCAAGCTTTCTAATTCTAATTTGTAAATAAATATGTCATGAGACCTTTCTAGGGAGACACTTAATGAAGTAGCGAACGATGTCTTCAAGAACATTCCTGGGCCAAAAACACCCCTGGATTTTATGTTTCTTGTAGTGTCTTTTGTTAAATCTGTGGTGTTTATGTGAAAACAACTGATAGAATACAGTTTGGGAAACAGGAAAGATAATGTTGTTTGAGTCTCTTCTGATGTGTTTTTATTGCTTTAAGATATAACTAAGCTTTATCTAAGATATAACTAAGAGAAGAGGAGCTTTAATTTGGCAAGGCAGCTTGGACAGGAAAGAAGTGGATTATCTCTCTTTATTGGTACAAGGGTTCCTGCTGTTCTGTTAGTATCATTGAGGGAGTCAACGGGATTATTCGGTAAACTCTTTTCAGAGTCCTGCATTCTGGACTTAAACTTGCCCTCTTGGATAAACACATGGGACAATTACACTCCATCATTCAGTCACAGAATGTATTCTAGGAGCATAATGTCCAGAGGTGCCCTTGGCGTTGTGAATCAATCATTTTTCCCTTTCTGTTTTGAATTACTGTTTCTTTTTCTATTAAATGAAAGAATGACCCTATTAATCTGGAGTTTAGGGGCTAGATTTTTTTTTCTTTGATACCATCTCTCTCTCTCTCTCCATACATATATATACACACACACACACACGTATGTATATATACATATATACACACACACATCTAAATACACCTAAATATACATATATCTAAATGTATGTGTATATGTGTTTATATATATCAGTAAGCTCTCTCTGTAATAAATATATGATTTTATATATACACAAAGGGAATGGACTAATTTTAAAATCCCTACTGAGTTGAAATGGTTTGGGTCATGAAAAGGGGACCTTAGGAGTAAGGAGTAAATCAAAGGCAAATGGTTGTTTACCAAAATTAGGGCTGTCGAGGCAGAAGTTGATAAAGAAGGTTTATTGGAAGTCAAATGTGAGAATTGACCTGGGAAAACACACCAGCAAAGTTGGGAATGATCCAATGTCTGTTACAAGTTGGAATATTTTATAAGAAAGTTTGGGAAAAAGGAGAGGGACTCTCATATCAGAGTTGTCTTTTTTCATTGGAAGGTACAATACAGGGGTTATTGTCATTGTCTACAGATTGCAACATACAGGCTAACACATCTATGTGCAAGACAATCAGTGAAACTTCCTGATTCAGATACAAACCAGCAAAACTTCATAATTCAGAAACAAATCAGCATCCTTTTCAATGTCAGTAGGTTATACATTAATCAGTGTGTCAACAAGTAAAGGAACTCGGATACAATTCTTTACTCAGGGATAGGATGTTGCCAATGAATCACAAGACCTCCCCAAGGCAGACTAATTTGGAAGTCTGCAAATGTGACCTGCAGGTTGTCTTGGCCGACCCGTGCTGTCCAGACTTTAATGTACATATTAATTACCTGGAGATTTTGTTAAAATGCAGATTTTGATTCAGTAGATCTGGATGGGGCTGCAATTCTGCATTCCTAACAAACTTCCAGGTGATGGTGATGCTGCTGGCCTCAGGACCAAACTTTGAATGGCAGGAGAAGTTCTAGCAATATGGTTCCCAAACTTGGCTGCCCATTGGAATCCCCTGAAGAGCTGCAGAAATTACTGAACCCTAGAACCATGATCAGAGATGTAATTGGTCTGGGAAGAGACCTTGGCCTCCACCCTGATGATTCCAATGTGCATGACCAGGAGCCACTGCAATTGAAGCTGCCAGATGAAGCAGAACCTCTTACTGCCTTAGCCTGTCCTAGGGGTTATTAGAAATCCTCAAGGTGCATTCTTAAACCTTCCATTGGGTTTCAAAGGAACAAAATCTTTTAAATGTGAACACATTTCTTACCACGGAGAGAGAGAGAGAGAGATGTCCTTGGGATAAACGTCTCATTTTGCAAAAAGAAAAGACATGATTTGATTCTGTATATAGCTTATCTAAATGAAAGAAATGTTGTAGAGTTAGCATTTCTGCTGTGCAAAAGGAAAGCACCTTAAGGAATCGCCACACTGTCTTCCACCATGGTTGAACTGAGTTGAATAATGAGAACAAATGGACACAGGGAGGGGAACATCACACACTGGGGCCTGTCCGGGGGTGGGGGGCAAGAGGAGGGTGAGCACTGGGACAAATACCTAATGCACGTGGGGCTTAAAACCTAGATGTAACAAACCTGCGTGTTCTGCAAATGTATCCCAGAACTTAAAGCAAAATTTTTTTCAAAAAAAACAAAAAATATAAAACGGAAAGCACCATAGACTTGCAGGTTTCTCTGGGTAAGCCAAGTTAGTACATAGGGAGGCATCAGGCTCCACTGGTGAGACTGGTAAAGAGATTGAGGATAAAGGGAGCTTAACCTACCAACTCTTTTCTTTCTTTTGATACAGGGTCTCACACTGTCGCTCAGGTTGGAGTACAGTTGTATGACTATAGCTGACTGAAAACTCCAACTCCGAGGCTCAAGGGATCCTCCCACCTCAGCCTCTTGAATAGCTGGGACCACAGGCACTTGCCACCATGCCCAGCTATTTTTTTTTCTTTGTAGAAATGAGATCTAGCTATGTTGTCCAGATTGGTCTAGCAGTCCTGACCTCAAGCAGTCCTCTTGCCTCAGCCACACAAAATGCTTTGATAGCAGGTGTGAGCCACCTTGCCCAGCTCTGCCAACTCCTAATAGTATGAATAGCATCATTTATTTGGCATTTGCTAAGAGTTACTGGAATATCTCAGCTACAGGCTTGTATCTCTGATTGGGTCTAAGAGATGGGATTTTCTTCCCTTCTGACCCAGCCACCCACCCATAGCCACATCCCACAACACCTGTTCTCTCTCCCTTAGACCTTCAGTCTTTGACCTTGCTGCCTGCTCCTTACTTATCAGCACCCTCATTTAATAATCTCCTTTCAACTTAAACTGCATGGTTCATCCACATTCTAGTGCCCATTGCTACCTACCTACCTGCATGACAACTCCCTGGCAAATACCCATTCTGAATACATCCAATGTCCCACCTTTGCAGAAGCTGCCCATATTAACTGGAAAAGTCAAGCAATCTTTTGGTTTGGTGCAATTCCAGTGTATTTTGACAAAGGAATCATTTATGTGTAATAAGAGATACAAATCATAAATGTACAGTATGCCAAATTTGTGTGTATGTATGTATTTGTGTAACCACAACCAAGATCAAGATATAGAATATTTTCATCACCCAGAAAGTTCCCTTGGGCCCGATCCCAATGAGCACCTTTCCCCTAGGGGTAACTAGTATTCTGACTTTGATCACCAAAGATAAATTAGTAATGAATATCAAGGAATGTTTGGTAAAGCTGACTAAGGTACATGTGCTTGTTTGTTACATGGATATTACATGCATATTGGTGGGGGTTCTGCTTCTAGTGTACCCATCACTGAAATGTTGAACATTGTACCCAACAGGTAATTTTTCAACCCTCATTTCAATCCACCATCCCCCATCCCTGCTTTTAGAGTCCCCAGAGTCTATTCTCTCCATCTTTATGTCCATGATGACCTTAATATTTAATGGGGTTAGAAGTTTCAAATTTCTGAGAGATATGGAAGACTTGGATTGCAACTTTTCTCCTCTAGTTTTTGCATAGGGCATACTTTTTTCTTGGCATCTAAGAACAGTCAATTTCTGAAATATGAAGTACAGTACGTAGTTATAATACCAAATTTATATTTTAAAATGTTATTTGACTGCCTGCCGGTTTTATTTCCAGATTAACAAGTTTCTTAACATTTATTATGCCTCCAAGAGATAATTTCCACATTTGTAAAGATTGCTTGAAATGTCAGGTAAGACAACAACAACAACAGAAATTTAAATTTAGGACATGCAAAGGTAAATTTTTCTTGGCCAAATTTAAAATAAATATGACTTATGCTATATTTAAAATAAATATGCCTTGTGCTATGTGAGAAAGCAATTAATAGTGGCCCTTAGCATTGCATATTAGCAATATTTAGAGCATGATTTAATCAGTTGGTTGATTTGGGGAGGTAGCTGCAATTGATATGTAGACTACATGTTTTATTAGTCATTAAATTTTTAAATGTCAAAATCTTGAGTAAATGCAATGTAACATTTCCTTTGTTATAGAGAAAGAATTTTCAGGTTGCATTAAAGACTAATTATTTCAAAGACCAGTCAACTTATTTTTCCCCAATTCCCATAAATTCTGAGTTTTAAACACCCTTTTAAAAAAAGCTTTGTTTCTGGAAATATTTTATATTCTGCCCCCCATAGAATATACTTACATTTCTTTCATTGTATCTCAAAGAGTTTGGAGCTTGTCCTTCTGAGCTTTGACTGTCCTTTCTACTCCTGGGAGTTAAAGTTGAGGATGCTGATAGGGGTGTTGTGGTTTTCACATTCTATAGAGAGGCAGCATTTGTAACAGGTAGGTGTGAACCTTGCTTTCAGACCTTCCACCTGCCAGCTGAGTGACACTTGGAAAGTTCCTTGGCCTCTCTGAGCCTCACTTTCCTCCTTCTTATAAAGGGGTAATAATGCCATACACTGGAGTCATATTATGATGATTATATATGGGAAAAATACCTCTAATCATCTTGGCACACAACAAGTGTTTAATCCATGGTAGTGACTGGAAACTCTGTTAAACCAATTTATGGATTGGTGGCAGTCATTTTATTCATCAGTTCACAAATTATTTAAAGTTCAGATCATATGGAGATGTCCCCCCATTTGGGCATGAGGGAGGAAATGATGGATTCTTGTTTATGCCCACAACACCTACTGTTGCCTAAGATGACCTTACCACCCCGCAGGAACTTGGCCAGTCTGCTTCTCAGATTGCTGTTCCAGAAAAGCTCATTTGCGAACAGTGTTGGGTTGTCTATTTGGGTTGTTTATTCTAGTCAATTGACTTGGCCAACAAACTGCATTTCTTCAGGAGTGGAGAGAACTATATTTCATGTCCTTCTCTGTCACAGAACTGCAGACAGTAAACCAGGTGATGCCTGTGGTACCATATGACTCTCTCCCTCTAAGAAAGCACATTCAGCTTTTGGGGAGGCTTCTTTCTTTTTTTTGGCACAGCCCATGAATCAAATACTAGAAGAGTTTTCCCTCCAAAGATGAGACCTGTATGTCTAGATCAGGGTTCAGCAAACTTTTTCTGTAAAGGACCTGATATTTTACACCTTGTAGGCCATATGGTCTCTCTTGCAACTCAACCCTACCATTGTGGTGCGCAAATCTAGCCATACACTCACCATATGTAAATATTGACAAAAACAGGCAAAGGGCCATGAGCCACATAGCTTGCCGACTTCTGCTCTAGATCAATTCTGCTCAATTCAAATAAGATGCAAGCCACATATTTAATTTTACATTTCCTAGTAGCACATTAAAAACAATTCTTGGCTCATACCTGTAATCCCAGCACTTTAGGAGGCTGTTGCATGAAATCACTTGAGGCCAGGAGTTTGAGACCACCCTGGGCAACATAATGAGACCTCCTCTGTACAATTTTTTAAAATTAATCAGACATTTTGGTACATGCCTGTATTCCTAGCTACCCAGAATAACTTGAGCCCAGGAGTTTGAAGCTATAGTGAGCTGTGATTGCACTACTATACTCCAGCTTGGATGACAGAGCAAGACCTTGTTTTCAAAAAAAAATTTTGTAATATATTAAAACATCTTGATTTTTAAAGATAAAATGTTTTTAAGTCTTAGAATAGAAAGAGACAGATGCCTTACCTTTATGAGTAACTTAAATTTGCTGAGACCAGCCTAGCCAACATGGTGAAACCCCATCTCTACTAAAAATACAAAACTAACTGGGCATGGTGATGCATATCTGTAATCCCAGCTACTTGAGAGGCTGAGGCAGGAGAATCGCTTGAACCTGGGAGGCGGAGGTTGCAGTCAGCCAAGATCGCGCCATTGCACTCCATGCTGGGCAACAAAAGTGAAACTCCATCTCAAAACAAACAAACAAAACAAACAGACAAAAACCCAGAAATTGGCTTTTTGGATTCCATGTGATTAAGATTATTACATAATTTGTTAAAAAGGGATTTTCTCATTAGAATCCCTTACCACTACCTCCACTCTGAAATATGTTGCCTGAGTTATCTTATTTTCCAGGGATATGTGATTCTCAAATGTTCACCCAATTACCCCACCCACTGTTGTTACCAAATAAAAGGTATATGTAGAGAACTGAAAGAAAATAGATGAAGTATCTATTGATAATATCAAATGAAAATATTTATTGAAAATATCTAATGATATTACAAAATCCAAACAAGAGTTACCATTTCTTCCTTCAAGGATCTAAGTAGATCAAATCTGTTTGTTGTGACTATGTTCCCTGATGTTTCCAGCTACCTGCCTTAATAAAAACAAGGAAGCCGATTCTTTACCAACAGGATAAGAATTTAGATAAACAATTTAAAAGTACATACATTCTGAGAGAATCTTGGTTTATACTTCAGTTGTGGAAATATTTAGCTTATTAACCTCCTGAGCTATATTTACCCAAAAAACAAAATGAAACACATGTTTGAGGCACACAGAAGATACTGCTTTTGAAAAAGAGATGTGACGTCCTATTAGGGCAAAGCTGTTAATTACACACTTCATTATTGTCAAGGTTAATACAGTCTGTGAGAGCAGAGGCACTCTTTCATATCTTTTCGGGGAACAAGGGGAGACAGCTGTTTTCATGGACAGATCCATTATAGCTTATCACCAGCCAACAGCCCGCGGAAGGAGCACTATGAAATATGGCCACTGTCACTGGGAGCCTGAACAGATGCTGAGCTGGTCCAGGGTACAATGAAAGACAATGAGCACCATGGCTTCAAACTCAAATAGATTGGGTTGCATTGATTTTTTAATGCCTGGAGGTTCTGTGGCATAAAATCCACCAATCCTCTTGCAGTTCCTGTATTATTGATCTCTATAAAAATGCACAATTTTGCTTTAATAAACATCAGAGACAGATAATAATAACTAGTGGTTCTTCTTTTTGGAAGCGTGGTTAAACCATGTTGGAAAATTCTGCATGTTTGGATTTTCGTTATGACTGCTTTGCCACTTATGATTCTATAAAGTGAAATCTGTATCAGCAAAACAAATACTGCCTTGGTTCTGATTTAACTGGTCTTCTTTTCTTTTACTTTTTTAAGTGGGGCAACAATTCGTTTTTAACAAACATTTACATTTTGCAAGCCCCTGATTATTAACACTGAGTTAATAGTTTTCATTGAAATAGAAGAGTGTGTGCTTTATTTAAAGTGTGATACATTTATACAACATCAACAAACATTTTCAAATGTTAAATATGAAAATGAAATCCAAGAAAAGACTGTCTTAGGACATGCCTTAGTTTCTTTGCCCTTTTGTTTGTTTGGTTGGTTGGCTTTTAAATTTTGCTTTCATTTTTTTTACTGTTGGTTGATTAAAATTTTTTCTTTCCAAATGTTTGTAACCACATAATATCCTTTGTAGTGTTCAGATTTTGTTCATCAATAACTCTAAGGCTTATAGCCTTATAATAAGGTCATGATGCTAAAAAAGCAGGTGTACCAAAATGATGAAATACATGAAAGTCATCGTTTTGGTTAAGCTGGAGAAATGTTTCATCTTCACAGAGAATGAGAAAATGAACATGCAATTCCCAATGTAGATATATAGTGTAAATATACTTAGCGCTATGTATGTATATATAGAACACAAAACATATAGTACATTTAACACTATATTACATATAGTAATAAAATGCTTATTTAATACAATTATATATTTGTATGTATATACATATAATGCTGACTCTTCTTATACAGAAAAGCATAACTCGGCCTAACTTTTTTATTACAAAGGTAACCCTGATTGTAGAAGATCTAGAAAATGCATTAACCCCATCATATACACAGTGTAACCCTCAGACCAGCATCATCCTCATCACCTGAGAGCTTTTTGGAACTCTAGCATCCCAGACCCCACCCAGACCTACTGAATCAGAATCTCCCTTTAACAAGATACTTGGGTGATTTGTGTGCTCTTTAAAGTTTGAGAAGCACTGGACTAAAATATAAATCACCCTTAGCCTTCCCACCCTGAGATGACAGTGGCTATCAACATTTTACTATATTTCTATCAACTTTTCTTTTCTATACCTATCTTTCCATTTAAATCTTGAAAGTCTAACTTGGTTAACTTTTCTGACTCATACATTACATTTTTAAGAAAAATAACTATAGAACGTTGATTATTAATTTGAAAATATTCCACTTTTTAGATCTCGGAAGGAGTATTTATGTAACAACTGTAATTAATTTGAGATACATCTGTTTAAATTCAAGAAATACGTATTTTGTATCTAAAGTTACTAATAGTACTTTAAAGTCTCCCACATCAATTATCCATTTTTTCCCACGATATAAAGTTAGATTTATTTCTTCTAGCTGTTGTTTGTAGCTTCCTTTCTTCTTCATTTATTATCAACCTAAATTTAAAAGTAAAATTTACCACCGCCGCTCCCCAACCCACCCCAGCCAATAGTTAAGTGACTAGCACTTAAAGTACTTTGTCTATGTCAGGAATCCTGCCAAGTTTTTTACACATATTACTGTATTAAATAATCACATTAACCCTATGAGGTAAGGATCTAGTCTCAATGATTTATGGATTAAGAGACAGTGGCTTAAAAAGATTAGATAACACTTAATATTACCTATTTCATAAGTGCTATAAGCCTAAGATACAAAATAATGATAATAAATACTACATTGTTAAGCAATGTTTCTTATAAATTGGTAGTCTTTGTCATTTCTTCTAAATAGCATTTAGCTCATAGCAGTATTAATATTTTCTCTGTATATGTGGTGACAAGTACACAGAAACAGCAGGTCCCTAGTTCTGAGGCCACACATTAATTTGTATGATGAAATAGTGACCCTCTATTCTCCTATAGAAATGTTAATGAACACACTTGGGAGACAAAAATCCCTATGAAATTGTTATTTATTCCTTTTGTTTATTAATTTCCTAAATATAAGATATTTATAGCACAATTAGTGACAGAAAAAGCTCTATTTAATAGACCTTCATTATGTTGTTCTTAGTGGTTTAAAAATATTTATAGATAGTATAGGCCTAGACACATAGATACTATAGTTCTCTTTTTTATCCATCTACAGATATTTTAGGATAAATAGATGCCTCTTTTTGACATGTAAATTTTATTATTTCAGTATTTCTCAAAAATGAACTATTAGTTTAAAGTCTACCCAATCAACTCATGAATGAAATTGGAAGAGTTTTAGTGTAAAAATAGGGAGATTTAAGGGACCCAGAACTTCCGAAGGAGGTATTCAATAATGCTCTTATCTCAAAAGAATCACACAGGGAAGGTTTTTTTTCCTTCTAAATTATCTGTAGTGATAATTTACCTTGTAGTGAATTGCCAACACTAACAGTCTACCCCCCATCATAGCCAGTCGTTAATTTGTGAAGATGAACTAATAGGTTTTTTGGACATAAATTCCAAACAAATAATTGGGATACTAAGTCGATATGAGCAGAGAGCCTTTCTTCTGTATTCACAGTTGTCATCCCGACCCCAAAGATGGTGGCATCTTAAGGCATACAGATCACCTCTGAGTCTCAGTTGTCCAGGAAATGATGAGCTGGTGATTATCTCTTTTTTCCCTCCCTCTAGTTACATCTATTGCTTCCTCCTAGATGTGCTTCATAGTTCTCTTCTTCCAGAAACTTTTCCTAGACTTTTAGCTTTTCTCTCATCGTTTTTAAAATAATCTTCATGCTTTTCCTAGCCTTCCTTGATGAATGTGTCAAAATTTTCTTAATTCATATCATATTTACACATTTCTGTCACTGAGGGCATTAGGATGTTTTAAAACTGTTCTGTAGCCCCTCCTTCCATCTGCATCTACAATTCCAGGGGGAAGGGGATCACTAAATACCATCAAGTGATAATATCTCTATTACCAATAAGAGAACAGGTAATGAAATAGAGAATGAAATTAAATCACATAGCAAGTGTGTACTGAAATTGAAATTGGAATCTAGAATTATCCATATTCCGTACATTCAACAACTAATTTCTGAGAGTGGAGTGCATGATAGAAATATGCACCGCAATGACCAATGGCCAATTTGCTGGGTCATGATGTCACACACCAACATTGCATTGCTTACTGGTACTATTTTGTTTAGCTCAAAAGAGTCTAAAGCGTACCATAGAAAGAGACCTAGACTGGGGGAAAGGAGACTTGGGTTCAAATCCCAGGTTTGTTAAATATTGTTGGCAAAGTCAACTCCAGGTTTCAGGTTGTACTTAGTAAAAAGAAGAGGTGACCTAGACTCTTTCCGAAGTTCAGCTGCTGGAAATGATTCCATAGTACCAGATTGAGTATTTTGTGTATTCAGAGATAGGAAGACATGGGGGGCAGACAAGAAAAAATAATTGGAATATTGTTTAAGATGGATAGAATTTAAAGAAATAATATTTTTCTAGGATATAGAGTTGAAGGTAACATTGAATACGAAAAAATCTAATATAGTTAAGTATTGTTTATTAAGTTCAGAGAAAGTCTAGATAAGATAAGAATTTTTGCTAAAGGACTACCTGAGTAGGTCCAGTGATTCAGAAGGCCCTTTAAGACCTTGGTGTCCCTCACACTCATTACCCATGTGGCACTTCTGTCAACACAAATGCCTGGGATTAAATATACCAGGAAGCTACTTTTGGAGGAACCATAAATTCCTGATAACATTTTGTTTGAGTAACCTGCCTTTTGTTCATAAAGAGAGAGAGTAGAAAATGTGCAAGAGTGTAATTTCTGTCCAAAAGGAAAAACTTTTAGTTGATACACTGTGATATAAACAACCTGTTTCTGTTTTTTTAAAAAACAGTGCAAGACATTATTGAATAGGAAAGGAGGTCAGGAGTTTAAATCCATAGAAGGTAGCAGAGCAGATGTCTAAGAGGGCTTGAAAGCCACCCTGAGAAAATAGAGAAGCGGTAAACAAGGCCAAGCGCGGCGGCTCATGCCTGTAATCCCAGTACTTTGGGAGGCCAAGGTGAGTGAATCATGAGGTCAGGAGTTTGAGACCAGTCTGACCAACGTGGTGAAACCCTGTCTACTAAAAACACAAAAATTAGCCAGGCGTGGTGGTGGGCACCTATAATCCCAGCTATTGGGGAGGCTGAAGCAGGAGAATTGCTTGAACCCGGGAGGTGGAGGTTGTAGTGAGCCAAGATCATACCACTGCACTCCAGCTTGGGTGACAGAGCAAGAGACTTTCTCAAAAAAAAAAAAAAAAAAAAAAAAAGGTGGTAAACAAGGAAGATACAACTGAAATGAAATAGGAAGCTGTTGAAGTAGACTTGATATTTTTAAGGCTGAGTTGTAGCCGTTTCATCCTTTCCTCTGCCAAGACTGCTCATCTTTTCCTCTTCACAGTTATTGTTTCTCCCAAGTTAATCTGTGGGGTGAGCATGGAGGTTGTTCCTCTGAGGAAAGGTCCCAGGTTATATACGTGATTCTTTCTTTCTCTAAGGGAGGCTCCAACAGAGCATCCCCTACTTTGGCAATCAATCCATCAGTTTATGCACCACCCTCAACAATGACTACATTCCATATAATGAATTCCACACTATGGAATAAAAAAGGAATAGGCAAAAAAAAAAAAGAAAGAAACTAGGCTACTAGTTTGTGAACATTGACTATATTGTGCTCAGTGAAAGAAGTCAAACTGAAAGGCTCCAGACTGTATGATTCCATCCATATGATATTCTGGAATAGACAAAACTATAAGGACAGAAAACAGATCAGTGATATCAAGGGTTTGGGGAGAGGGTAATGTTTGACAGAGGAAACTCAGGAGATATTTTTGCAGCTGGTGGCACTAATTTGTATGGCATTCTAACACTGAATGCATGATGCTTTGCACTTGTCTATACCCATAGAGCTTTGTAGCACAGAGTTAACTAATGTATGCAGTTTCAAAAAACAACAACAAAAAATAAACCAGAAGATCAGAGGATCCTGGGATAGAATGCAGAGTGTGACCAAAGAATCCAACAGCTACACATATATGACATAACCTCATTGAAGGGGGTGCAGGAAAGAAGACACTAACTTAAGGAACTTTGGAAATGGTGCTTTGAATGAAAACTCTAAGTGTAAAGTAATTTTAAAGAACTAGACGTAAACATTGTACTGGAGTTGACAAAGTTGTTTCTCATGGTAGAGTGGGTTAATCTGAAACTGCTGAACAGTTAGCACTGAATAAGGAAATGAATGGCAGATGGTCGGGTCCATGTTTTTTACTGTTACAGAGCGAAGTTACAGGTAAGTAACGAAATGGCTAGAATGAACTATGTGGTACTTGATCAGATTCAGAGACATTAATATGGATTTATGCTTAGGTTAATATAGATGCAGATGGACAGATATAATTATAGGTGTGTGACTGTATTCATGAGTTAGTCTACAAACATATTATTTCAGAGCTCTGTTTGCTGAGGCCTGGCAGTGACACCCAGTAGCAATGAGTATTCCCGGAACCAAATCTTAATTTCTAATACTATTGGGATTCCTTGGAGAAATGCCTGATTTGGGGGGAAGGGCAGGGAAAATAAAAGATAAACCTGGAGCTTCTTGTAGTGACAGGAAGTCAGGAAGTGCTCGAAAAATAAAAGGAAGAGGGATTGTCAAAGGGACACAGCAGGCAGCCTGAGAGAACTCTCAGTGACAGAAGCTGGAACCTCTTGAGCAGCAAGGCAAATAACATAGTTTTGGCTTATAACCCAAAGTATAAAATAAATAACCATGAGTCCATCCATCCTTATAGATAAATAGATAATTGAATAAGTAGGTAAGTGGGAGCAAATAAGCAAGTCTGTGCAGAATAATTCCAACTACTTTATATAGATACCCCGCAACATACACACACACACCCCAGAAGACAGAGCTTAAATCCCTGCCCTTTGAGTAGAGGCTACACTTATTGACTTGTTCCCAAATAATACAATATATGGAAAGCTAGGGGAGGGGAGTGTGACTGTGTGTATAAGAAACCTGGCAAATACAACCTTACCCAGGTAGTCAGGGCTAACATCATCATTACTAAGTCATGTTGATGATATGTACCCTGAACATCATGTGATGAAATGTGACTTTACTCTCTGGTCTTCCTCTTCAAACCAAATAACCTCTGTTTAAACATGGGAAAAACACCAGAAAACCCCAACTGAGGAACATTCTCCAAAATACCTGACCAGTACTCCTCAAAACTGTCAATGTCATCAAAAAATAAGGAAAATCTGAGACACTGTCAGAGATCAGAGGAAACTCGGAAGACATAACAAATAAATGTAATGAGCTATCCTGGATGGAACTCTGGAACGCTAGGAGAAAATTAATGAAATCTATAGGAACATGGAGTTTCCTTAATAGCAATGCAAGATATTAACAGAAGGGGAAACTGGATGAGAAGTCTATGAGAACTCTTTGCAACTTCTCTGTTAATCTAAAACTATTCTAGAACAAAAAATGTATTTGAAAGAAAAGGGTATAGAACAAAAGCATTAGTCCAGGACTCTGAGAGAAAAAAAAATAAAGCCTCTGTTTCACCATGGATAGATTTATAAAACATCAGCTCCAGGACAACTTTTACTTCCTCCTCCGGTTTGAAGTCTTCGATTGTACCATCCAAGATGGTTTTGAACTCCTTGCTAGTTGCTCAAAGGTATTTTTCTCCTAAAATCCTGGAGGTCTGAAGTCACAACACTTTGTTCTTTGTTCTTTTATCCACCCCCATCATATTTTCCTGCGAATCCTGTCATTGTCAAGGAACGGCTGACGGTTTTGTAAGTGGTTTGCGATGTCTTTCGGTTCCTGGTATTCTTGTGTTGTTTAAGTTCATTAAAGGGAACAATTTGTCACTAAGATCCAGGTGTAACCATCGTTACTAAGCCACCCAAAATTCAGCGATGATGTTACACAGAAGCGTGGCCATAGCAAACAAGCTGTATAGTGTAAGTATATATACTTAATAAGAATATCACATTTCATCACAAATCACACAAATAATCTTCAGGCTGTTTCCTAATTACAGTTTCAGGAAGTGCCTTCCTCATCTATAAAATTTCATAACCTCAGTTATTGTGTGTCTTCCATATAAGGGTAAAAAAATGTACACCCATTTCTAGTTATGTTAATACTTGGGCGACAATGCCTTCTGGTTTTGAAAATCATCTGAATAATGAATGTAAAACAGTAATAAATATTATTTTTTATTACCAAACAGTTATAGAGTGTTAAATTATAATTATCAGCTCATCGATAGATGGTTAGGGCTTATTATTGAGGTAGAAGAAGCAGGGGGAAGGGATTTGCCTGTAAACTGGTAAATGAAACAGTGATCGTCTATGTAGTCTCGTACGTGGCTTTTTGGTGGTTAATTGATGTCTCTATTGAGATAGGTAGGAAAAAAATCGCAATTTGAGATTATTGTCTACTATTTGATTTATTTCACCACTGCAGTCAATCGACAGTTTTTTCTTTTTCATTTTGTATTAAGTGTTCCTGGGGTCTTTTTCCTTCTGTAGTTTAATTTGGATGGAGTGGGGGTGGGATGCCGCTGTCAATTTAAAGTCATGAAATATTTTCCTTAAACAGTATTCCTTTTATTATCCCCAGACAATCGTTAGAGGAAACAAACCCTGCAAGGAAACCTCCATCAACGGCCTGCTAGAAGATTTTGACAACATCTCGGTGACTCGTTCCAACTCCCTAAGGAAAGAAAGCCCACCCACCCCAGATCAGGGAGCCTCCAGCCACGGTCCAGGCCACGCGGAAGAAAATGGCTTCATCACCTTCTCCCAGTATTCCAGCGAATCCGATACTACTGCTGACTACACGACCGAAAAGTACAGGGAGAAGAGTCTCTATGGAGACGATCTGGATCCTTATTATAGAGGCAGCCATGCAGCCAAACAAAATGGGCACGTAATGAAAATGAAGCACGGGGAAGCCTACTATTCTGAGATGAAGCCTTTGAAATCCGATTTCGCCAGATTTTCTGCTGATTATCACTCACATTTGGACTCACTGAGCAAACCAAGTGAATACAGTGACCTCAAGTGGGAGTACCAGAGAGCCTCGAGTAGCTCCCCTCTGGATTATTCATTCCAATTCACACCTTCTAGAACTGCAGGGACCAGCGGGTGCTCCAAGGAGAGCTTGGCGTACAGTGAAAGTGAATGGGGACCCAGCCTGGATGACTATGACAGGAGGCCGAAGTCTTCGTACCTGAATCAGACGAGCCCCCAGCCCACCATGCGGCAGAGGTCCAGGTCAGGCTCGGGGCTCCAGGAACCAATGATGCCATTTGGAGCAAGTGCATTTAAAACCCATCCCCAAGGACACTCCTACAACTCCTACACCTACCCTCGCTTGTCCGAGCCCACAATGTGCATTCCAAAGGTAACGTTTGCTACTTCCTTTCCCTGAAGTGTACAAAAACCTCCACAAGGGTGGTGCTGGGATGACCTTTTTATACGATCAGATTGCCAAGTGCTTGTTTGCCTTTTAAGGGAAAATTAATATCAAAACCTACCCTGTCTCCACTTGTGAGGCCCCAGGGCAGAAGGTTGAGGGTAAGGCATATATATTCATTAAAATCAAAACCTATCTTTTGGGCCTTCCTACCTGGTTTCTCATTAAAAGGCAAATAAACTTATTTATTTGAAAGATATTCTGATATATGAGTGATAAATATGATGTGACTGTATTTCACTAAGTTTCCTGTTAAGGAGTGGATCAGTCATATAAAATCATAGAGCATTAGATCGAGTCATACAGTGGTTCCTACATCCTGGCAAAGTTTGCATGGACCTGCCAGAAAGGAAAGAAACTCAGGATGACATGGTAATTTTTAAATAAAGCTAATTTTATTCAACTCAGGGGATGGTCCTTCATATTAAGAGTATGTACTTTTTACTATATTTGATTTGAAATATTGGTTTTTGTATGAAATTTGGGGGTGACAGATGGTTGCTGGACCGCTGGAGCATTTTTGTCTCCTTTTTACTTTGTTTTGTTGTAATTCCTCTTTTAAATTTTGTTTAAATGTTAGCAGATCCAAATGTGCTTTGAAATTTGACTGGTCCATGATATCCTAAAGTTTGGGAATCACTGCCAGAGAAGTTACTGAAACTAAATCACAGACAAAGGTCTATGGGTCCAAAGGTCTAAAGTCTTGGAAACTTCCTTCGAGAATGTGCAAGTGATTTATGTTTCCCTGTCATTTAGAAATGTTTTTGCTACCTTACCTGTCCAGCAAAAGTGAACATGGAGCATTGGGTATGGATTGTGGATTACATAGAGGTCTTGAAGCAAGTGAGAGGGACGTGCCTTCTCACAGGGCAGTCATGTACCTTATTTATACCAAACTCTCGAAAATTTGGTGAGCAGCACAGAAAACTCTGCAAGCCAAGCCTGCCTGCATTCACCTGCTTTATTGATTATAGATAATCGATATTTTTTCCTTTGCTTCTTATTTCTCATTAACCTCATCCAAGATGTTGAGGAGAAGTCATTTAAGTGTATTGTTGGAGTTACTTCAGCCATTCTTTAGAAGAAACAAAAAAGCTGCCACCTTAGTTCCCAAGATATAGAATTAAAAACAAACTTTGATAAATAAAGGCCTGAGATATGTTCCTCCAGTTAAAATTCATGTAGTGACCGTATTTTTTTAATCTTGTAGTGTTAATGTACTTGAACACCCACACTCAGAGTATCATGACTGCTTTCTCCTCCTGTGTTCTTGCCAGGGTGATTGTTGGAAAGAGGTCTAATTAACCACAAGCAAAATCTACTTGAAGTCATACCCATGCCTCATGATATATGATAGTTTATTCCATTTCTCGTGCATATCACTTGTGCACTTCTGTGAGTGATATGGAATAAATAAGTTAACATGTTCGATAGCTTAATTGAGTTACATCCTCAGGCTTTGAACATTGGTGGTTATTTTTTATCTAAGATTTTGTGTGTGTGTGGCTTACTTGCATGTTAAGCTTACTTGCTTACTTGTGTGTTAGGGAGTTGTTTGGGGTCATAGTCACAGAGAAAACGTTGCCCAGATGATGCTGCTTTTTGGCCCTGGAGGCTTATTTGGCTCCTCCTGGATGTTGGAAATGAATATTGGGTGGGCTACACATGTCCATAGTCCAAATAGTTTTAGAGGTCAAGAGTTTTAGAACTCTTAATTTGGAGTTTCAGTCTTCTCTCTTTTTAAATTTTTTTTTTTTTTAAAGGATGAACTGGTATCCCTGAGTCCACATTTTCACATAGCATGGGCTTTTGAGATTTAATGTCACTGCCAGCAATCCCTGCACACTCATTTCCTAGAAGGGGAAACTGAGGCCCAGAGAGCCACATGACACACTTACAGTTTCACAGTTAGTTGTCTGCAAAACAAGGACAATAACTCAAGTCTGGTGTTTCTCTCTGCTCAATATTTTCCTATTATTTGGATATATGTTATTTCGGGGATTCAACTGCATTTGCCAAGAAAATCTGTGAGAAGTCCCAGTGGCCACCAGAACTTTAAGTGATAGAAGAAGGAGGGTGGGAGGGGTGATTCACTTTAGTTCCCTGCAGGTTCCCTCTATCCTGCAGACTTCCAAGTATAAGACAAGGCAGACCTGCCCTGAAATCTGGCTCTGCCAGCCCAGAAACAACGCAATGCACAAACTATTACGGCTCACCAAAAACAACAACAACAACAACAACAACAACAACAACAACAAAAACCGCATATTCACTCATGGGAACTTCTACCAAGAGTGTTCAGCCCTTATAATCAGAAATACAAAGAAGCAAGCTGCTGCTCCATGTTTCACAGGAAACTCATGAGAGATTCATGAGCAGGTTTTGTGTTTTGTGGGAGGATAAGAGGTGGGAAGCAGGTTAGTAATTAAAACGTTTACTTGATTAAAAAGATAACATTTCTCTAAAAAGACCATGGTCCCTGTGTCTTTAGAACTGTACTCTTAGAAAGTACCAATCACATTTGGATTTCCAGCTGAGGGAAGAAATAGCGGTCACGACTCAGATGAGTCGGCCTTGCATTGCAGAGACTCCTAGAGGAGGCTGGGTCATGTTCTCACCTCCAAAAATAAAAGGAAGCACAAAACTTATGGAGGTCTCCAGATGAAGCAGAAATGAGGAGGGTCGTGTGTATGTGTGTGGGTGCACGCACATGTGTGTGTGTGTGTTTGACACACAGTTTTACATTTTTTCCTGAAGAAAAAAAAAAAGATTAATGTTAACCCACAGGGAAAAAAAAAAAAAAAAACTCCTTCAATATTATCTACCTACTTAATTTCCCTGCTAGCATGACAAGAATCAAGAACGTTATGAGTCTGTTGATGTTGGCCTCCTCTCACTACATTTAAGTGTATTTTGCTGGAACTAAGCAGATGAAACCCTGGGGTTGGGAGGGTGGGAAACAAAGCCAAACAAAAACCATATAGCACCATACCCACCATAAAAATAAAAACTGCCAGAAGTGGAGAGAGAATGCTTTCCATCCTCGCCTGCAGACAAATCTGCCTTCCAGAGAAGGAAGCTAGCTGGAGAAATTGTCACCATGCATTTGATTTTGCTCATTCCTGTGCTCTCCAGGGACCAGGCAGCCACCTACTTGTGTCTTTGTATTGGCCCAGCACATCCGTTCCTTGTGGCAGCCACTGAGAAGCCCCCAGCATAAAAATCCCACCAGTGCATTAAGCATTTGCTGTGTACCAGATACATGCCATGTTTTTTTGAGCCTCACAGATCCGTAAGGCAAGAATTCTTGATCCCTTTATACAGATGAGGAAACGGGTTTTGAGAGGCTCAGTGTGCTCACAGCAGAGCTGGGATTCAATTCTTTGGGCTTAAGCCTTTCACCAGACATTGCATGCATTTCCAGTAGCACAGGGGCAGCTTCTGAGGGTGCAAAGCCTGCAACCTGCCTGATTATAAGCTCCTTTTAATACCTGAAGCAATAAAGTTGCATTAGCAGTTAATCAGCAATTAATTTCACAATTAGGTTGCATCATCCCCTTTCACTCTGTGGCACAGTCCACCACCTTGACACTATGAACATTTTGGACCTAGTAATTCTTCACTGTGGGAGGCTGTCCTGTGCATGATAGGATGTTTAGCAACATCTATGGCCTCTCCCCACTATATGCCCATAGCATCTCTCCCTCACTCATAACATCCAAAACATACCCAGATACTGCCAAATGTCCTACAGGCAGAGGACGGCAAACTTGGCCCAGTTAAGGACAACTGTTTAATAGCTATCATTTATCAAGCATGTTTTGGCAGTTAAGGGTATAGGTTTTGGAGATAAACTGCCTGGGTTTAAGTCTTGACATTGCCACTTACTAACTGGGTGAACAAGTTGCTTAACTGTGCCTCCACTTCTTTATCTACAAAATAAGGATAAAGACAGCCCATGTCTCATTATATAGTATGAGGGTTAAGTAAGTTAATAAATTACAGCATCTTAATTACTAATATGAGTAGTCTACACATCAGTCTACCTGTGGAGCATGTAGATGAATGGTGGCAGTGATGTGAGGGTTACTGTGTTCCAAGCACTGTGCTAAGCATTTTGCAAACATGACTCAACTTAGTTTTTGCAATTCCAGAAGAATTCAGAATCACCTCTGCTCTACAGTTGAGGAAGTTGAGACTCCAAATCTTTATGGACTTCCCCAAGTTTATAAAGGCAAATAACTGAATATAACTGAATCAGGACTCCAAACGAGGTCCCACTGACTACAAAGTCTATGTGTTCCAGAATATTCTCATTTCCACAGAAGAAAATCCAGGGGCAGAAAGGTGGACATGAAGTCTCCAGGCCCAGACACAAATCCTACAGGCAGCCTCACCTTGCTGGTGAAGAATGGGTGGTGACTGACAGGTGGATTTGCAGTGCCCATGGAGTGCTATTTATTCTTCCTGTTCTTGGTAGGATGGAATCCTTGAGAAGTTCCTTAATGTCACCCAGAGTGTAAACTGTGGGCAAAAGCTGGAACTATGGGCTGTAAAGGAAGCGTTAGGTACAGAAATCCCTAAGGGACTCACATGCCTTTATTCAACCTTAAGCGGTAGCCTTGTTATCTTTTTTCAAAAGATAATCCAGATTTTCTCACCCATTACAGAAAAATGCAAGTTCTATAATCAGATTCCCTGGATTCAAGCCCTTACTAGCTGTATGATCTTCTCCATGCGTCAGTTCCATCATCTGTAAAGTGTTTCAGTACCTACTTTGAAGTTGTCCTGAGGATTAAGATTAATAAGCCTAAAGGAGTTAGCACATGACAAGCACTCAGTGTTAGCCATTATTCTCAGGAATATTCTGGTTAGAAGACACATCACCCTATCAGCTAACACCAGCCATAGGAACGTTCTCTCTGTGCCGTCTTTTACATATTTTCAAAATATGGGAACAAATTCTGTCACTCTGTGCAGCCTATAAGTACAACTGTTCTCACTTTAGAAATGTGAGTCTCAGAAGGCCAGAGTCACAGAGTCACTGTGTGACTTGCTCACTGCCATGCGAAGCTTCAGCGACTGAGCTGGCCTGAGGACCCCAGTGCCACCCCAGTGATTACTCTCCTCTCTAGAATGGAAATAAAATTCTCAGGCTTGCATGGAAGCCGGATGCTAAACAAGCAAGAACTGACATAGCTATACATCTCCAACCAACCCCTCCACTTCACCCCTGCCATCTCTATAAGGCAGGAAAAGTGACCACAGCTGCAGCCGAGGATATCCCAAACAGATGGCGTAGTAAGAAGTTCTGAGTGAAGAATGAGGGATGTGCTAAGTGCAGTGGCTTACACCTGTAATCCCATTACTTTGGAAGGCCAACATGGGAGGATCACTTGAGGCCAGGAGTTCAAGACCAGCCTAGGCAACATAGTGAGATCTGGTCTCTACAAATAAAATTTAAAAATTAGCTGGGCATGGTGGCACACATCTGTAGCCCTAGCTACTGGGGAGGCCAAGGCAATCCTTTGAGCCCAGGAGTTCAAGGTTTCAGTGAGTTATCATTACACTAGTACACTCCAGCCTAGGCGACAGAGTGAGACCCTGTCTAAAAACAAAACAAAACAAAACAACAATAAAAAAGGATGGGAATAAAAGCATGGTGTGATTTCCCAGCACTTCCTTCTGGGGTCAACAATACAATGTATTTTCACTGCTTAGCTATCACTTTGCTTTCCCTGGAAGGAAAAAGCACTTGAACCAGTGGGCCCAGTCTTCCCGCATCAATAATTTAATGATTCACTGTCCTTTGTGGTACTTGCTATGTCCAGATTCAACCACGGCTCCAACAACAAAACAGCAACTTCTTTTCTACTGAGGATCCCTGCAGAACTCCGTTCAGAGATCCATTCGGGGCTTGATGGGTTATGGAATGACAGTGCTAGTGAAAACTGATGGGCTGCACCAAAAATCTGACGGGGAAAGAGAGAAGAACTTGATCCCTTAATATAACAGTGGATATATTTAGATTTGTTTTCTTTATCTATAGGGTGTTCATTAAGGCTCATAAAACATCCAAGGACTGACTGAGTGCGCTATCTCTAACATCTGTCCCTTCTGATGGAGACTTTAGGTGTCCTTTGCATATGAATGGACACTTCTTCCCATGAATGCTCTTGTGACTCAAAGTAAATTGTATTTCGGTCATTATGAATGGGTTTTCCTATTACTAAATTAAAAACAAAATGAATTTAACCTAGCATTGTCAGTCCCTACCTCTCTCGGAGGCCCTGACGTATTTGAATAATATTCTGAGGCCGCAAACCAATCCCCAAAGACGAAAAGTCCCTCCACATCACTGCAGGCGATGACGGATCGCAGGCCAGAGCAATCTGCTCTGTCTCACTGCTCTTAAATAGAAGATGCATTCTTTGAGTTTGAAGCAGCATCTGTGGGGGGTTAATTGGATACGCCAATTCAGAGGTGGAGGAAGAGCCTGGAATACCCGTATGCCTGAGCCTGCACATCTCAGATTTATTCAATGCTTCATATACTAAGCTTTGCTTGTTTGTAGGGTCATGACTTGTCCAACTCTCAGTGTGCATTTGCAGGGCACAACCAGAGAGACAGATGAGTCACAAGGTTTAATGAATCCCATTCCCCTAATTGCCAGTCTCTATCGTGTCCCTACAGAGAATGTGAGTTAATGATTCTCTCCAGAATTCTTACAAGCAGTCGTTTTCCCTTCCCAAAGCCAAGCCTGGTCCTGTTAAATTTTCCTTTGAGTCAAGTCAGGACAATTTAAGATGTCCTTTCCATGCTCAGATAATAGAGGACTGTGATTCACTTTTATCTTGCATTTGATTTATGGACAGCAAGCAGCACCCAGCCTGGCATTTTCATTTTTGAGATGAGCAGTCTTTGTTTTATTGTGCTCCGAAAAGGTGTATTGGAGCATCACATTCAGGCGCTGGAACCAGCTGCCTCCCACTCTCTGTAACTCACCATGTTTCACGCAACATTCCGAGGTCCTCATTCTGTGGGCGCAGACCCACACCGTGGCCGTGCCCACACACCCCAGTTGAGCACGCTCCAGCCATGGCCCCCCTGCCCTCAGAACAGAAGGCCACAGTGACAAATAGATGCTGCTGCAGGATTTTATTTTCCTTCCCTTCTTTCTCCCACCCTTCCCTCACCAAGCTTTTTTCTCCCCCTAGCCTTGGCATAAAATGGTCAAATTATGTTCTACTGCAGAATTCAATTTCACAGTTCAGTTAGGTCCTTGATTACACTGCCAAATTCAGATTAATGTGCATTTAACTAACATGGATCAGGGGAATTCTGGCTGACAGCCAGCTGTAATCGGAGCAATTGATAGCTGTGTGGAGTTTTATGCCCCGTCCACCCCAGTGTACCTCTGGTGAAATTGATTGATTAAACGAATTCATTGCTATAATTATTTATAATTTTGATACATCACAAGCCTGTGTCTGACCCTATCTTTAGAGATGTTGAGCTCATTGTAGAAAGGTAGTCTGACTGAGTTGTTAATGGGGATTATTTATTCCCTTATATAATACAACGTCTCTTTTTTGCTCTTTTTCTTTTTTGATCATGTTTGTATAGAGACATGACAAAGCACAGTTTTTAAAGAATTAATTTATATGGTATACAAAAGAGTGTCCAGAAGCTAAAAAACAAGTGTATGTTATTAGCCATTTCAAAAAAAAAAGAGGAAATCACAATCACGACTCCTTGTTCATTTTGTCAGTATTTCTAAAGATTCCTGTAGAGAGAATTCCTTGTTAAAATGTATCCAATTTTCAATGACAATTAATGACCTGGTAACCCTACAGCTAAGCAGTTTAGCAGCCTGGGTGATAATTTGCAAGACGATTGATCTGGCCTTCTCTCATTACATCATGCCATATGGAAATCCCCCTGAAAACTTTGCAGACCATGGTCTCCTTTGTAAGGAGTTACTCGTTCACAAAATCACAGCACTGTTCTCTTTGGAGGGATGGGAAGAATGCCTTTGTTGTTTTTTCTCTTACATTGCAGTTTCCCACCCTTGCTCTGCACCCCGTGCCCTTGCTGTAAGGTCTGCAAGGGTAAACTATGTACATAAATCTTTTGGAAATGGTGTGGATCATGGGTGATGAGAGATACGTTGGATTTACTTATTAAATGTCGTTCCTTTCACTGGTCCAATTCCACTGCATTGTGGTTTCACTAAATAATCAGATCCCAAATCCCTTTCACAATACCAAAGATAGGTCTGCTTCATTTTTCTTTTTCTAGAATGTGTTTGTAAATCAAGTCATAGAAAAGATTGCACAGTTTAAGCTGGACTGCTTTGCACATCTTTCTCATGTACATGAACATGTGTGTGTAAAACAGTGGGAATAACAAATTCATCATTTATGTTTTCCACCTTCCAAATATAGGCTATCACGAGAAAGACAACTTAGAACAGGATACTTACATGACTATGAAAGTCCAAGAGCGATGTGAGAGGGCAAGGAGGTCTCATCACAGAAGAAAGTTTGCACTTTCTTCTTTGAAAGAACTTAACAAAAGAAAGCCTGAGTGGTTTTGGAACAATGCAGATTTCCGCTTTGACCAAAACAAAAAGAAAAATGATGAATGATGTACATAGATAATCAACTCGTTTTGCTGTGATTACTCTTTTTTTTTTTTTTAAGCTCATTTCTCTAAGCCAAAACTGTTCAAAACAAACAAGCCAAAAACAATAAGAACAAAACAAAACCCTTAATTTGTCTTTCATCCCCTCTCTTAGACATTATCATCCATCATGCTCTGGTCCAATTCTTGCATTTTGCCCCAGGCTGCCCAGACATCTGGGCCCCTAGTGAAACACCCTGACCAGGCTTTATCTCTGTGGTTGTCGTTATCCCCCGCTCTGCCTGCCTCTGTTAAGACCACATCCTCCCACCCCCATCATTGACGCCTGTCTCTGTGAATTTATCAAGGACCCAAGTACTGAAGCAATTCTGTCTGGATTTGAACCCCAGTTCTCCCTTCTTTGTAGCTTTGGGACTTTTGCATGACCTACTTAAACCCACTGTGCCTCAGTCTTCTTATCTGTAAAATGGAGGAATTACAGAGCTTATTTAATTGTCCAACTTGAGGTTTACATGCAAGAATGTACATAGTGTGCTTAGAACAGTCCCTGGCATGTAGAAAGCACTCAACAAATATCAAGCATCATTATTCTTATAAATATTTGTTACTACTTCAAGGATATACTTCTAACAGAGCAGTTGCTTGACAGAAGAGACCCCACAATGGCTCCTAGGAGAACCCCTGTGCATTTTAGTGAGGAGAGAATGCCCAGCCTTGATTATACAGACCAGGGAGGTGACAACGAAGGTTGGAAATGCCAAGGCAGGCAAGGGAGCCAGCTTGTGGGCCAGTGTGCTGGGCGCCCTCCCACTGGTAGTGAAAGACTGACCCCGGCAGGTAAACTAGGTTATGTCATCCCCTTGGAAGTGTGGAGCTGTTTGCCCTGGATTGCTTGGGGGCAGTTTTATCTCCTTGTGCCTCCATTTTATCAACCACGAAATGGGATTTAGTTGCCCCCTGCATGATTCCCAGAATAAAAAGAACAAGACCTGTCGAAAGTGTGTGGGCTGGTGATACGCACCATCATGGAACCCACATGTGGGTTAAGATCCAACAGAAGGCAACGGTTCAGCACCTTGGTGGCCCCAAATGGGGTCACCCATAGATTTCTCCTTCACAGAGTCAGCTCTTTGTCCTCTGAGGGAGTACCACATGTTCCCTCACTCCAAGTGAACAGTTCATTCTCTGACGAGTATGCCTTGAGTTTTATTCAAAAAATTGTCTCTTGTGATACTGGCTGTTCCTCAGCCATTGCTTTTTTAAGAGTCTGCGCCTCTTACCAGCAGCCATGAAAGACAACAACACCTTTTTGTCTCATGGCCTAATTTTGAAGATGGTTAACTTTCAGCAAAGAGCTCTGCATTCCATCTTTGCCTGGAAATTGCCCCCTTGGTGCAGGCAGGCTTCTTCTTTATGCCATACACCGGCTGTTAAGTGTGGACACTGATAATGCTGCTGACAGGTGATAAGGAAGAAAAGTGGCCTAAATGAATGCAAAGCAGTGTTTGTGATTCCTGCAGGATGCAGCTGGCCCATTTTTAATATATATTCAGAGATCAATTATACATGCTTGTGGGGAATGAATTCTTTTGTTGAAAGTATGGGAACAAGTCCTCCAAGGAAGACACAGGGCGATAATGGCATGTGATGGCTCCCAGGACACACTTTCAGAAATAAAAGCCAAAAACCCTATTTCCCTTCACACCCTGCCTTGCTGACTAGCCTAGACTTGACTAATCTGGAGCTTATTAAAGGAAGAATCCAGTTGTTTAACTTACACTGACACTTCTTTCTCCCCATTCCATCCTACACACACACACGCGTGTGCGCACACACACACACACCCCTTCCTTGTGTAGCACAAAACAGAGGCTTTGAAAATAATCAGCTTGTTTTTGAATATTTTAACTATACATTGTTCAATATATTACAACTAAAGACACCTTGTCTTATTGCTTTGAGTATTAATGTATAGGAATATATATACCACAGGGGCATTGTATGTCTTCGGTAAATGCTAGCTAGTTTGATAATATTGCAGTTACTATTTATTTTATTTTGCATTCTCATTACTGCATAAAGTGTCTCATCACTTTATGTAATAATAACACCAAGTAGAACTCATTGGCCAGTCATTGTTTGAATACTTAGATGTATATTTGATCCTTTAGAGTTCACAGTGACCAAAGGAAGTAATTATTATTATTATTCCATTTTACAGATAAGGAAACTGAGACTCAGAGAGACTGATTTGACTAAAATTATCAAAGTCAGAATTCATCCCTATGCCCCTCAAAAGCATGTGTTGTCTCTGCAACCAGGGCAGGAGGGCAACTTAGCAGCTGCCCTGGTTCCTTCTGGTTGATGTCAAGGCTGTTTGAGTGGTGAATTCGCCTAGTAAAGTGTAGTGTTTTTGAGGCTGGAAGAGCTGCGTTGCTCAATGTTAAGCAGGCCAGGCACTGTCATTGTAGAACCAGTGGGCAGTGTGGGGGTACTGAGAACGGTGCTATGGTAGCAATTTTAAAGAGCCCACTGTGTGCCATTCTTGCTCCATGATGTGATAGAATAAGCATCTTCTTATGCAACGTGATGGGGTTGGAGCTTGAAACACCTACTTGCCTCTACCATGTCACCAGATCCAGTGAGCAACATGCCCCATCCCACTTCTCAGTGGCATTTGACAGGATCCATTAACCCTTCCTTCTTGAAATACTTTCCTCCCTTGGCTCCAGGACACCTTGCTTCCTTAGTTTCCTTCCTATAGCACTGGTCACTCCTTCTCTGCTCCTTTCTGCAAGATCCCTCTGCTATTTCTGGTATCTAGACATTGGGGTCCTCAGACCATCTTCTACACATTCAGCATCATGACTTTTAATATGAACTAAGCACTGATGACTCTCAGATTCATGTCTTTAGCCTTAACTCTTCCCTGGACTTGGGGCATGTCTAAGTCTCCTAAGTGACACCTCCACTTGGATGTCTAATCACTCTCTCAAACTTAACATGGCTAAAAGAATTCTTGATTTTCTCTCATGTATTAACTATCAATATTGCTGCATAACAAATTATCCCAAAACTTCATGGCTTAAAACACACTGCTTCATGAAGCAAAAAATAGTGCTGTTCAACTATTTACCCCTAAACTTTAAATAGCAAACATTTACTATTTCACCGTTTCTGTAGGTCACAAATTGAGAGGGCTTAGCTGATTGGTTCTGTCTTGGAATCTCTCATGAGGTTGCAGTCAAGACATCAACCAGGGATACAGTCATCTGAAGGATCAACTGGACCTGGAGGATCCACCTCCAGAATAGCTCACATGACTGTTTGCTAGAAGGCCTCAATTTCTAGCTAGCTCTTAACAGGAGTCCTCAGTTTCTTGCTGCATGGACCTCTCTATTTTATTATTATTATTATTGAGACAGGGTTTCACTCTGTCACCCAGGCTGGAGCACAGTGGTACAATCATAGCTCACTTGCAGCCTTGATCTCCTGGGCTCAAGTGATCCTTCAGTTTAGCCTCTCAAAGCTCTGGGATTACAGGCATGAGCTGCTGCACCCAGTCCTTCCAAAGGATTCTTGAGTGTCCTCATGACATGGCAGCTGGTGAAAGCCAAAATAAATGATGTGAGTAAGAGACCAAAGGAGCTTGCCATCATCTCTGCCTTATTCTTTGATCACTCAGATTAATTTCAATGCAGTGTAGAAGAGGACTACATGGGAATATGAATGTCAGGAGGCACATGTCATTGAGAGCAATTTGGAAGCTAATTACCACACTCCACAAGCCTGTTGCTACCCCTGGATTCCTTATCTCCTTAAATACCCTGTTGCTCAGGCCAAAATCCTGATAGCCGTCTTTGACTCCTGTCTTTCAAGATCTCATCCAATCCTTCCGCAAATCCTGTCAGCTCCACCTTCAAATCTTGCCCGAGATTTCACCGTTTCTCACCCCATCTACAATAACTACCCTAATCTCAGCCCACATTAACTGTGATAAGCTGTTGGCATCCCTGTTTCCACTCTTACCACCAAAGTCTCTCCTCCGCAGCCAGAGAGAGTCAGACCGTGTCACTCCTGTCTGCTTAGCAATCCCCAGTGCTTCCTACCTCATTTGGAGCAAAAGCCAACATCCTTGCCAAGCTCTTCATGATCTGCCCCTGGCAGCTTCTTCGTCCATCTTCCTTAGCTGACACTCTCCACTATAGCTGAGCCTCTGCTGTTCCTCCAACACTAAGCCTGGGTCTGCCTCAGAATCCTGCATGTGCCACTCCCACTGCCCAAACCACCCCTCTTAGGAGAGGGATCTTGCTTTTTCCCTCACTCAGCCAGGCTTTTGCTCAAACGGAACACCCTCAGAGAGTCCTTCTGTGACTACCCTATCCAAATGGCATCTCATTACTTTCAACCCCCTCACTCTGCTTTATTTTTCTTTATATTATTCATTACTCCTGAACCACACGCTGTGTATTTATTGGTTTTCTTTATTATTATCTGTTTCCTTCTCTGGAACATAAACCCCAGGAGGGCAGAGATACTATTCATTTTGACTCTTGGTGGACCCTCCCCCATCACACCTAAAACAGTGCATAGCACATCACAGTTGCTCAAATATTAATTTTTGAAATAAATGAATGAATGTGCTGCATGGGAAGAATCAATTCATCTAGAATAGTATCATCCAATAGCCCTTTCTGCAATTAGGAAAATGTTTTATATGTGTACTGTGTGATGTGGTGACTACTGAGTTCTTAAAATGTGACTAGTGTGACTGCGAAACTGAATTTTTAATTTTTAATGGATTTTTGTTTACTTTAAATCGGCACACGTAGCTTGTAGCTACTATATTAGAGTAGATCTAGGTCCTTGGGGTGGATGGAAGGGGAGTAGGATAAGTTAACGCCATTCCATTTACACCCAGTAGAGTGACAGAGACTTTCTGGGGCACTGCATTAAGAAACAGCCTGAAGTCCAATCAACAAATCTTTTCTGAGTACCTTGTATGTATCCAGCACTGTGTTGCCATCAGGATCTTCCAAAACAGAGTGCATTGATGGATTAGCACTTTCTGCCCTGGGCAAGGAGCATACCACATGACAAGCTATGGTATCTTTACCATCCAGGCCTCAGCCATTCCAAGAGTGGCCAGAGCTCCTTCCTGATTCTTTCCAGGAAGTGACTGCTGGACCTACACATAGTATCATATACCAGTAATCCCCTCACTGGCTTCCCCACTCTCCTCCACAAAATCCCCTCATCCCACTCTTCCAAGTCAGAGTGGATGTTCTTTGCTGGGGTCTCTTTGGGGTCTAGCCTCATTTTCATTTCACACATACCCCTGCAAAGACTGGTCACTCTCAATTATATTTGTACTTATTTGGTGAGAACATTGCACATGTTCACCCTGTAGTTCACACCCTTAGCACAGGGAGCCATGTTTTCCCCTGTACCTACATCTGCTGTGTTATACATATGTTATACATAAATGTCCATACCAGCCTCTAGTATTTGAATTCAGCAGCATGGGAAAAGGCCTCCTACCCCGGAAGTATCTCCCCAAAATGCTAGCTGAAAACTAATGTCCTTTAATGAGGGATGAGATTTTTCATTCCTGAACAAGAAAATAAGGCTTATCAAGCAAGCACACGTTGGATAAGATACACGTGAACTAACCTCCTACTGTGGTGCACGTGTACCAGAGAAGGCCCTTCCCTAGGTGTGGCCGGTCCTGTTGGTGCCCCAGCCAGATCCTCTCATCTCTAACTGGTGATCCTCATTCTGCCAGCTGTTGGCCAGCTCACTCACCACCTGGCTGTGGCATTCAGATCTAGCATGTGAATATTCTCTATCTATGTCTGTCTTCCCAGGTGGATTATGATCGAGCACAGATGGTCCTCAGCCCTCCACTGTCAGGGTCTGACACCTACCCCAGGGGCCCTGCCAAACTACCTCAAAGTCAAAGCAAAGCGGGCTATTCCTCAAGCAGCCACCAGTATCCGTCTGGGTACCACAAAGCCACCTTGTACCACCACCCCTCCCTGCAGAGCAGTTCGCAGTACATCTCCACGGCTTCCTACCTGAGCTCCCTCAGCCTCTCATCCAGTACCTACCCGCCGCCCAGCTGGGGCTCCGCCTCCGACCAGCAGCCCTCCAGGGTGTCCCATGAACAGTTTCGGGCGGCCCTGCAGCTGGTGGTCAGCCCAGGAGACCCCAGGGAATACTTGGACAACTTCATCAAAATCGGGGAAGGCTCAACCGGCATCGTGTGCATCGCCACCGAGAAACACACAGGGAAACAAGTTGCAGTGAAGAAAATGGACCTCCGGAAGCAACAGAGACGGGAACTGCTTTTCAATGAGGTAAAGGGTGTGTTTGGGTCATCCTTTCTCTCCTTTGTAACATTTATTTTCCATTTCAAAAGTTATACACGTGCATTTTAGGACATTAGAAAAGCACTGAAAATATAAAGACAAAAATAGCGTCCCCTATAATATTTCCTTCTAGTCTTTTTTCTGTGCACATATATGGCTGTTACCTCTATGAAGTACTTCATGTGTGTCAGCCGCTGTACTAAGCATTAATCTAGTTTGATCCTCACAACAACTCTGTGAGACAGAAAGATGTTATCACCATTTTAACAAGGAAACCTGGACTCAGATAGGTGAAGAGACCGGCCCAGGGTCAAGCAGGTTGACTGCAGAACTAGGACCTGAATCTCTGTCTAGCAGACTCTAAATCTTACGCTACACTGTATCTGTGTGGATTTGCATATATTTTACACTATTATGATATCATAATATACCCTCCATAAACAATTTTTAAAACAGTAGACCAGGGTCAGTTTACCAATGGACTATTACTCTTTAGGAACTTTAAAATATTTTTCCTAACTATAAAAATAATGAATTCTTCCTGTAGAATATTTGGAAAGTAAAGAAAATATCCCACAAACATCCCAGTCAAGTAATAGCCTACATTAATATTTCAGTGTTTCCTTTCTATATTTTTCTATTTACAAATTTCTTTTGTTTGAGATAATTCTCTATATATGTAGTTTCATAACTTTCTAAATTTCAATTAATATTAACATGAATACTAATAAAATTAATATCAAATAAAATATATTGAGCTGTATTACTTATATTTATTACTGTAAAATAAATTTAATGACCATTGTAATGGCCTTATAATCTTCTATCATAGACATAGACATCTTCTATCATAGACATAAACTTTATATGTATGTGGTTTTGTGACTTTCTAAATTTCGCCTAATGTTAACATTAATACTAATAAAATTAATATTAAATAACATATATTGGCATACATTACTTATTTTTATTAATGTAAAACAAAATATATTAACATATTCTATTAGCTACATGTCAAAACACACTTTTAATAATCTTCTATCATATACATGTATGATATTTAAAACCAGTCTCTGATTTATACTGTTTCCAATTTGTCACTTTTATTATTTTGCAGTGAGTGTTGTTACACATAAGTCTTTGGCTTCATATCTGATAATTTCTTAGAGTCCTAGAAATAGGATGAACAGATCAAATGAGATGTAAATGTTTTTAGAGAAATGATATACAATGTTAATTTCCAGAAAGTTTGTACCAATCTAGACCCTCACTAATAGTACTGTTTTACCTTCACTAGCATCGTTGATACTGTCATGTTATCTCTGTTCATCTGCTAGACGTGAATAAACCTTACTGTTTTCATTAGCACTTTTATTACTAGTGTAGCTGAATTTAATTTTATGTGGTTATAGGCCATTTTTCTTTCTTCACTGAATCATATGTTCTGTATACAGTTTTCAATTAGGGTGCTAGCATTTGTTTTCTTGATGTGTAAGAGCTATTGATACGTTAAGGAATTAACCCTTCTCTGTATATTTGTTGTACTTTAACGTTTACCTTCCACTTTCTCATTTACCTTTTAAACTTATCACTTAAGAGCTCTAAAATAGGTGGGGAAACATGAGTAATTATGTTAGAAAACACATAAAGTATTTTGGAGTAATATTCTTTTAGTAATTTTATGAGAGCACTGAGGGGAAAGATAAGATTTTGTAGATGAAAGATCTAAGTCCTAAAGATGTCAAGTCAGGATATCAGTGTTAGATGTCAGTCTCCAGGAAAGCATGTACAATCCACATCTTCTAACTCCCAGAACAATCTATGGCTGCTTGACCTCTTCATCTTTCTGTTGTAAGCACTCCCATTTTCTGAGAAGTAAGGTGTTTGGTCCATAAACAGCCACTGTACAAATGCACTCAGCTGCAATTTCGAACTCTGTTTTTCATGGAGGCTCATGTGAAGCCCCCAGTGGCCTCCACACATCTCCAGCTCCCACAGGTGCTTATTTCTTACACATGCTCCAAATCTTACAGAGAGTTCCAGATGACTGGGCTTCAGCATCTTCCCAGTCCACCATTCCTGATTTCTGGAATTTATTTTCCAAACCATAATGCCAGAACACACAGAGCAATATGATGTAGATAAACAATTCTGTAATTTATTATTTAACACTAACTCTGAAAACTCGAGTGGAAACAGCCACAGGGCAGCAATTTCTGGAAGCTCTCTCCAGCAAGCAGGCTCCTTAGCCCGTTTAATGTCTATGCCATATTTATTTTTATCTTCAATATATATTCTTTGAATTCAGCCCAAATATCTCTCAGGTTCAACCCATATCTTCTTCTAAGGAGAAGTTAAGTTGGTCTTGTGTGGCTTCAGTTCTAATAGATAGTTTACTTCATTCACTTGTGGGACTCGTTCCCTCAATTACTACAAGTTGGTGACCCTTTGCTAGGATAACCAGCAGAGGACTGTGAACAGTGCATTCTAAAGGAGATCCTTAGGGATGTCTGATCATATCCCCACAAACTGTCAACCAAACTCCCTCTTGTGAATGCAAATCTTGCTTTAGTTCTACTTGTTTTCATTTCTCTCTCTGTGTCTCTCCAATGTCAGGGTGACCTGCCATTTTCTCTCAAATTTGCTACCTTGATTCCTTTTATTTCTACTAGTTACCCTTGATGCTTTTTGTCTATAATAGATTTCTGAATAAACTTCCCCACAGTCAGTACCTCTCAATCAGTTTACTTACAGTTGTAGGTGTGGCCACAAGAGAACAAAAAGCAACTTCATCTTCACAAGTCAAAAGTATCTTTCCCATTCCCCCAGGTCGTGATCATGCGGGATTACCACCATGACAATGTGGTTGACATGTACAACAGCTACCTTGTTGGCGATGAGCTCTGGGTGGTCATGGAGTTTCTAGAAGGTGGTGCCTTGACAGACATTGTGACTCACACCAGGTAAACTTCTTTATTATCCAGATAATTTGAGGTACTTCTTATGCTTCTCCAGGATAAAGCCTCAGTGACTACAAACTCTTCATAAATTGTGGGCACTTTGGAGTCAGGGAATATGACTACCCTTTCCCCCACATTCCCCAGAGGGCCCATTATGCTATCAGGCATATATAGTTCATTCATTCAGTTAACGTTCTCCCTGCCTTCAGAAGGGCATTAATACCCATTGATTTAAAATAATCAACCTGCTAAGAATGAAGCTTCAGTGACAAATAATAGAATTTCCTGTCGCTATATAGATTTAAAAGCTGAATTTCATTCTCCCAAGTTACCCTACCATTGCTGCATGCTAAGACCACCAAGAATACAGGGGAAGGAACGGACAGGGAGAGGATCACTTGAAGTTTTGTATCAAAATAATGAATGAACATGGCACACAGAAATTCTTCAATTGTGTTTTAAAATATTCTTGCAAGTAACAACGGCTAATTACCAGCCTATTGCTTCAGCACCTCCCTGATGTGCCAGTTCCAGGCATTTCATTAAGTATTTATTGAGCACCTTTTATGTGTCAGGCTCTTTTGTAAGTGCTAGAGATGCAGAAGATACAAATGTATATGCCTCAGATATATCCCCTCAGGGACATCACTGATGAGAAATACATTGTAAGACCTATATTGATGTATTTTGATGTATATTGACCTATATTGATGTATATTGACCTATATTGATGTATATTGATGAGAAATACATATATATGTATGTGTGTGTGTATATATACATATATGTGTGTGTATATATATCTCTCTTCCTAATTTTGCACAGGTATTACAATGTATTTCTCATATATATGTATATATATGTGTGTGTGTGTATATATTTATATATATATAGCATAGAAGGATACCTAAATGTCCCTATCAGAAAGAGTCAAGAAATATTTCTATTTAATATAAGGTGACATCTGAGATGGATTTTGAGAGACGAATAGGAGTTTACTAAGAAGGCAAGTAGGAGGAAAAGGGCACTGAAGACAGAGGAAAGAATATGTGCTAGGACAGTGCCTCTTCAATTTCGGTGTCCACATAAATCACTGTGGATCTTATCAAAATGCATATCCTGACTCAATAGAGAGGGGTGTAAGACTCTGCATTTATGGCAAACTTCCAGGCAATGGCAACGCTGCTGGTTCATGGACCATACTTGGAGAAGCAAGGTTCTGTGGAATAGACATACAAAATAGCATGTTACATTTGGGAAACTTTAACTTTGGTTTTGATGGTAAATAAAATGCTGAAAAGTTAAGAAAGGGTTGTCATGAGGAAGAGGTATTGAGTGTTAGCTGCTGTTATTGAAATGGTGCCTGAATCAAAAGTGGATCCAGGTATCTAATAGGTGGAAAGCAAGATAACGAGAAAGTACTGGGAAATTCTGTGAGGGATAGAACATGCTGCTTTTTCTCCACTAAAACGAGAGGTTTCGTGACTCTACAGTTCTCGGTCTGGAGTAGGCCATCTCAAAATGAAGTGTTGTGAGTGAAGACACTGAACATTTATCACCAACAACTCAGCTGGCAGACTCTTGTTGGTGTAGCAATAAGACATGCCCAACAAAAAAACACGTAAGATCATCTTAATTGGTAGAAACAAATATACTGGAAAGATCTAAGCCTAAGGCAAATATGATATACATTTTTTGCTTTTCGCATATAAAGCAAAAAATAAAAATATGTTCAGGGGAGAAGCTTATTTCTTGCCTTCTGGAGCTTCATGTAGCCACTCAGGTCTCCAGCTCTACCTTTGTCAAGGTTCCTTTCCATTCTTATTTTGTATGGGTGGAAACCACTCAAGAGAGTGTGTCCCTAAAATCCTCTGTCTTTTCTAATTTTCTCATCCAGGATTGTCAACTAATTTCCCTTTTAAAGACCCACTAATTCCAGAGACAAAACATTGTGTGTCAAGGAACACCATGAATATTTGGTATTCGAAATCTTTTTTTTTTAATTTTTTTTTTTTTTTTTTGAGATGGAGTCTCGCTCTGTTGCCCAGGCTGGAGTGCAGTGGCCGGATCTCAGCTCACTGCAAGCTCCGCCTCCCGGGTTCACGCCATTCTCCTGCCTCAGCCTCCAGAGCAGCTGGGACTACAGGCGCCTGCCACCACGCCCGGCTAATTTTTTTGTATTTTTAGTAGAGACGGGGTTTCACTGTGTTAGCCAGGATGGTCTCGATTTCCTGACCTGGTGATCCACCCGCCTCGGCCTTCCAAAGTGCTGGGATTACAGGCATAAACCTCCGCGCCCGGCAGGTATTTGAAATCTTAAACTGATAATTCAGAGTTTCTTATAGTAGATGCTGAATAACTGCTTTAATGAATGATGTATTGATCGGCTGATAAAACATGTAACCCCTTGCAACTCCAAGTGCTGTCTGAGGACCTGGGAGCTTGTTAGAAAAGCAGAATCTCAGGTCCTACCCCAGACCAACCAAATGAGAATCCATGCTCTAGCCAGATGCTCAGGTGTTTCTTATACATACTGAAGTGTTAGCACTAACCTAACATCTTGTTAAGTAAGATCCTTCTAACTTCCAGGAAACAAAGGGTTCCAGAAGGGAAACGAAAGTGCCAAGCACCATCCAGCTTTTTATATATTTATCATGTAACCATCACATATTTCTATGAGGCAGATGCTGATGTACCTGTCTGCCAGGTGATGAAGCTACAACTCAAAGAGGAAAATTATTCTTGGCCAGGCATGGTGGCTTATGCCTGAAATCTCAATACTTCGGGAGACCAAGGCAGGAGGATCACTTGAGGGCAGGAGTTCGAGACCAGCCTGGGCAACTTAGAGACCTTGTCTCTATAAAAAATTTAAAAAATTAGCCGGGTGTGGTGGCATGTCCCTGTAGCCCTAGCTACTCAAGAGGCTGAGACAGGAGGATCACTTGACCCAGAAGTTCAAGGCTGCAGTGAGCTATGATTGCGCCATTACACTCCTGCCTGGACAACAGAGAAAGGCTCTATCTCAAAATTTTTAAAGGTATCCTTCTCAAGACCACACATTTAATAACTGATACAGCCAGGATTTGAATTTGAAGTTACTCTAGAACCGAAGCATTTTTATTCCATGCCAAGCTTTTTTTCTATACAAAAGAAGTAGAAGTAGAAATACACCAGCCATTCTCCAGTTGGCAGTGTTAATTTCAAAGGCATTGGATTAGGAAGTATTTGTCACATGTTCCAGTCAAATGGGATATTTCTGTTAGTGACTAGGGGTTAGATTCAAGTAATTTTTGGTATAGTCGACCTGTAAACAATCTTTATACCTGCTTCAGGTAACTCAAATTTCATGGAATTCAAGAGAAAATAATTTTATTAAAGATGGTGGTTCTTGGTTCTGAATTAATTTGAAGGTATATGTGAGCTTGTCCCTGCTGCAGTTACTCTAAACCTCTGAGGAATGTGTTTTTCCACATGTGAAAGTGGTCATGTGAAAACCACTCAGGATAATGACCAACATACCACAGAACACAGAAGTTGTCAGTTTCCTCTGTTTCAGGCAAGAACATTTCTTCTCATCTGCCTTCATATGAGACTGGTGCTGTGGAATCCTCTTTTTTTTTTTTTTTTTTTTTTGAAACAGAGCCTCATTCTATTGCCCATGCTGGAATGCAGTGGTGTACTCTTGGCTCACTGCAACCTCCGCCTCCCAGGTTCAAGCAATTCTCATGTTTCAACCTCCCAAGTAGCTGGGATTACAAGCACGGGCCACCATGCCCAGCTAATTTTTTGTATATTTAGTAGAGACAGGGTTTTGTCATGTCGGCCAGGCTGGTCTTGAACTCCTGACCTCAGGCAATCCTCCCACCTCAGCCTCCCCAAGTGCTAGGATTGCAGGCATGAGCCACTGCACCTGGCCAAATCCTCCTTGAAGGGAAGGGTGTGTTTCTTCATACTCATCAACTTTATACCTTTGATATTCTCCTAATTGGCTACGTCTTTATACCTTACTTTTGAATCCCATCAGGATTTTCTAGCATCAACTAGACTGAAATGAAAATCCAAAGCCATTCATTTCCTTATTCTGCTGACCTTAGATTTACCTGCGGTTACTGGAGTTTTACAAAGTTGTCCTTAAATTTGGGCTCCGGTCATTTATATCCTCTGTCTCTCCTGGCAGCCTCCTCTGTTTGTATGATAGTTTGCTTTAGGACCTCTTTTACTTTTATTATTTAACATGGAATAGGGAGGAAGTTTTGCACATAGATGAGTTAGGCAGCTGCCTAAATGAGTCATTTTGAGGGCACTGAACAACCTGTGCCATCCAAATAATTCTCACCTAGATTCCTCAGTGGCTGAACTATTTCAGCCATTAGGAAAATCCATTCATTCGAGTGGTGAGGGCAGTGTGGGCAAATGGGAAAGTGGGAAAGCGTGGATTCTGGACTAAAAGAGAGGTGGGGTTTGAATCGTGACCTGGCTATCTCCTAGCTGTGCAACCTTAGGCAGTTACCTGACCTCCCCCTCCCCCTCTAAAACTGTGGAGAAGGAAAAACTTTCTCCACAGGAGTGTAGTCATGAGATACAGAAGGCCATAACCAATACTTCACTTCCTTTCTCATTCCCATGGTCCATTTATTAAAATACTATCCATTCACACTTAGTTATTAGTAACTTCCTAGGTCCAATTTCCTTTTGAGAGGAGGGACCTGAAGCGACAAAAACCTCTAGCTCCTTGGGGGAAGAAGAGAGAGGGTGAATAGGAAGTAGGGTAGGTCCCAGAGGGAGGATTAGAGATGCAAAGACCACTTTGCCTGAGCTCAGCCTTGAAAACTGTAGCTCTCCCCATTTCTAAGATGAAGAAAATGAGGCCCACAGAAGTTAAAGGATTTGCTTATGATCATTTAACAGCCACGCCTGAAATCTTCATCCACCTATTCAATGTGTTGTCTCTGTGGGACCTGGAGGCTTTTTCATGCCTATGGAATTATCTGTTAAGAGTTCATGGGGCCTGGCACAGTGGCTCCTGTCTGTAATCCTAGCACTTTGGGAGGCTGAGGCAGGCGGATCACCTGAGGTCAGGAGTAGTTCAAGACCAGGCTGGCCAACATGATGAAACCACATCTCTAAAAATACAAAACCCCATCTACTAAAAATACAAAAATTAGCCGGGCATGATGGTGGGCACCTGTAATCCCAGCTACTTGGGAGACTGAGGCAGGAGAATCTCTTGGACCCGGGAGGCAGAGGTTGCAGTGAGCTGAGATCGTGCCACTGCACTCTAGCCTGGGCGACAGAGCAAGACACCATCTCAAAAAAAAAAAAAAAAAAAGAAAGTCAAAAAGAAAGACTGCACTCCAGCCTGGGTGACAGAGCGAGACTCCATCTCAAAGAATAAACAAATAAATAAATAAATAAATAGAGTTCCTGGAAGTGCATTTGCATGAATGACCAAAAAGGTGACAAATAGTGATTTATTTCCTTTCACTTATATTTGGTCCCTGTCATATTCTCGGTGGCAAGTGCCTTTGTTCTGGGAGTCAGATTCCAAAGACTTCCTTCCCTTGTCTGCAGATTTTTCAGATATGGGCTGGAGCACGTGCACTGTTTCATTAAAGCACAAGGGAGCTGCCTCTCTTGAGCATTTCAAAGATGTTCTTAAACCTGTCTTGTTCCTTAAATGTTATTTCCTTTCCAGAATGAATGAAGAACAGATAGCTACTGTCTGTCTGTCAGTTCTGAGAGCTCTCTCCTACCTTCATAACCAAGGAGTGATTCACAGGGACATAAAAAGTGACTCCATTCTCCTGACAAGTGATGGCCGGGTAAGATGTTCATGTTTGGCCCCTTCATAGTTTCTTGTCACTCTATCTGTCATGGGCGTAATTTTTTAGAAACACTTTTTTATAACTCTAATTTTTCTGAGTCACAAGTCACCTACTTTTCTTCCCAGAAAGCTTGCAAAAAAGAAATTACCATCCCTTCCTCTGTGTTACCTTGTTAGTCAGAATTGCCTGACTTTGATGGATAATTTGCCTCCTTAACAATGAGTATAGGAAGCAATGGAAACTATGGCTATTTCTTTTCCTTTCTGCCACATCCGTTTTTGTTGGAGGAGAAGAGCTGACTCTTCTAGGGGTGCATCCAGTCTATTCACATGAATACATGTGTCCACAGTACCTTCCAGAGCCCCTGCAGGTAACAGATGATCAACTCCACTAGGGTAATTTGAGGATGGTGTAATAAAGGACAGTTTACAAAAACGTAGGCAGATATAGAAAAATCATAAGGAGGCCGGGCGCGGTGGCTCACGCCTGTAATCCCAGCACTTTGGGAGGCCGAGGCGGGCGGATCACAAGGTCAGGAGATCAAGACCACGGTGAAACCCCGTCTCTACTAAAAATACAAAAAATGAGCCGGGCGCGGTGGCGGGCGCCTGTAGTCCCAGCTACTCGGGAGGCTGAGGCAGGAGAATGGCGTGAACCCAGGAGGCGGAGCTTTCAGTGAGCCAGGATCGCGCCACTGCACTCCAGCTTGGGCGACAGAGCGAGACTCCGTCTCAAAAAAAAAAAAAGAAAAAAAGAAAAATCATAAGGAATAGTGTATGAGAATTAGTTCAGTACTTTAGAATGGAACATTACTCCTACTACCCCATGCCTGAAGCGATGAGGTGAGGTCCCGACTACTAGAATCTGGAAATGGAGATTGCTGTAGATTTCGGGGCTTCCTGACGGGAGCCCTGATCTTTGGTAGAAGCCAAACCAAGATGAACCTGCAGGATGAGAGCTGAGAGAATAAATCCTCCAACCTCAGTCTTCTTCCTTCTAGTTTCCTACTGATGCTCCCTATTGACTGAAATCGGCTAGGAGTCAAAATGCAGTCAATATAGGTTAGTTTCCTAAGACTTAGAGGACGGAGGAAAATGGATCCAGAAGGATAAACAGTGGATGTTTATCACACTGGCATACCTCAAGGCCCAGATTTCTGTATTTCACATCACCGCAACCTGCGCAAGGGATTCTGCTGAAACTCATCAGCCACCCCAGGGCAGAAAGCATGGAATATAACAGCCAAGGAAATAACCAGTTTACATTCCAAGGAAGGCTTAGTTAAATGGAAGAGTTTCAAAGCACAGCTCTATACCATTAGTCTCTTTTGAGTCCCGTGAAACTCCCACTGGAGGCAGTGGCCTTGGCGTGAATGAAGCCAACCATTCCTTTGATGTTCCTCTCTTTTACACCCAGCAACCCCTGCCATATGGAAAATGTTTATGTCATATCAGAAATTGCCCAGGAATGATCAGAGGGCAGCCAGAAGAAACTAACCAAGCACTTTGGCTTTTCTTTCTTGTTGTTTTAAAAAGATTGTAAATATTATTGTAGAAAATTTAGTAAACTCAAAAAAGTATAGAGGATAAAACAACGATCACTCCTAATCCCATTACCTATTTTTCCCATATTTCCATATACCTGTATATACAATTTACAAACTTGGGATTGTATTTAATGGGGAGTTTTAAGACTTGCTTTTCGCATTGCTCTAACCATTGCATTGCTTCTCTTAAGAAAGAGGGGTACAGTAGCATGTATCAGTCAGGTTTTGCTACATCCACTCAAAGTGACTTAAAACAATCACCATTTATTTGCTCACAAATCCGTAAGCCACCGTTTGGGCTGACTCTACTGGGACGACTCGTCTCTGCACCAGCTCATCTCTGCATCATGTGACATCAGCTGAGCTCTCTCTTACATTGTGATCAGCCTATGCTGATGGCCTTACTCATTTGCTTGGCAGTCAGCTGGCTCTCAGCAGGGACAGTGGAGGTAACAGGGCCAAGTATCACTCATCTCCCAGAGTCACCTGGAGTTATTCACATGGTACCTGTGGCAAAGTTCCCAAGGGCACCAAAAGAGGCAAACCCTGATGTGTAGGCCCTTTTAAATCTTCTGCTTATATTATATTTACTGAATATCCAAGACTAGACTCAAGGGGTGGGGATATAGACTCTCCCTCTTGATAGGAGAAGATGCAAAGTCACATTGCACAGGGATGTGGATACAGGGAGAAGACTGTGTATGCATTTTTTCTCAGTCTCCCATATGAGTGGGGCAGCTATGAGAAAAGATCAAGAATCCTCCCTGTCCAGACTCAGGAAAGCTCCTATGCAAGGCTCCACGGTGTCAGAATGCAATTTTCAAAGCATTAAAATGGTCTACCAGAGCAATTTCAAGCCAGACTTTCTTTCTTTGTTTCTAGAAATTTATGTTACAGGCTTCCTTGCTGTAAGAACATACCCAGTATCAAAATCCAGTATCAAAATGAGAGTAAGATAAGAAGTCATTGTTTAATCAACTTACTTAAAGATCACGCCTCCCGTCAATGTACAAGATTCTTAAATCATTCAGTTGTCATTCTCAAGAGCAGAACCTTTTTCTCGAACACCTCCTGCACCTTTGTCTCGAACACCTCCTGCACCTTTGTCTCGAATACCTCCAGCAAAGAGCTCATATAAATAGACACATTGTAGGTGCTTTTAGTCCTTATTGGTTTGTTCCCTCATTCATTTACTGAATATTTGCTGAATGTCTACTATGTCTAACAGACAGTTCTAAATCTTAGGGATGAACAAAGCAAAATCACTTCCTCTAGTAAGCTTATTTGTGGGCTGGGAATGTGATAATAAACAAATAGATAAATAAACAAACAAAATCCCCACAAAACAAGGGTTGATAAGTACTAAGTGTCCTAGGATTAATTTAGGCACAGTAAGGAGAATGGGGAGTGATGAGAGGGGTGGGGCTCTATTATGGAGGCTGATCAGAAGATCCCTCTGATGTGGTGGCATTACAGCAGACACATGGGGGACTGGACCCTGTGGCTGCCAGAAACAGGAGTATTCCAGACAAAGGAAGCAACAGCATGTTGAGTGGATCTTGTGCCTCTTGGCCATTTTGTCCAGAGTTTACCCATTCATGTTCAGAACAGTGCATCATATTGGGTCCAGTGGTTTCTCCAGTGTCTGTAGGAAAAGGAAACTTTTCTTTTAAAAGAGAGCAGAAATGGAGTATGGCTACTCCAAGAAAAGGCTGAGAGTACGTTTTTATACTAGTCTATTAGTGTACAACATTATATAGTAGAGAAGACCTTTTCAATTATCTATCGCTATTATAACGAAGCATCTCAACATTTAGAGTCTTAAGTCAACAGTCACTTTAGCATTGTTTCTTACAGATCAAGAGTTGGCTAAGCTCAGGAAAACAGTGCTGCTCTGACTTGTGGTTAGATAATGCCTGGGGCCAGAGTCATCTGGAAGTTATCCTCACTCACATGTCAGGTAGTCAGTCCAAGCAGGCCAGTGGGAGCTGTTACCAGAACACTTACAATGTGGCCTCCCCATGTGGCTTGAGCTTCCTCATGGCATGGCAGCTGGGTTCCAAGAGTGTGTCCCAAGAAAACGAGGTGGAAGTGCATGGCATTTTTATAACCTAGCCTCAGAATCATATGACATCACTTTCACCATGGTCACAAGCCCTTCCAGATTCAGCGAGGAGGAGTATAGAATCCTCCTCAGTGTGAGAAAAATTAAGTCATATTGTAAGAAGAGCTCATGGGATGGGCAAAATTATTGTTGGCATTTTTGGAAAATACTGTCTGCCACACAAGATTTATTAGGTTCTCTTCCTGTTTGGAGATGTTCAACATCATTAGCCTTTGAGAAATGCAAATTAAAACTACAATGAGCTATCACTGTACACATATAAGAATGACAAAATGAAAAATAGTGATAACAACACTCATTCATACACTGCTCATAGGAATTTAAAATGGCATAGCCACTCAGGAAAATACTTTGGCATTTCTTTTTCAAAATTAAAAATGGACTTACCATACGACCAGCACTTGCACTCTGAGGCATTTATCTAGAGAAATGGAAACTTATTTTCCCACAGAAACATGTACACAAATGTTTATAACAGTTTTCTTCATAATAGCTCCAAAGTGGAAACTACCTAAGTGTCCTTCAAAGGGCAAATGGTTAAACAAACAGTATTAATATATCATGGAATACCATTCAACAATAAAAACAAATAATTGATACACACTAGAACTTGGATGAACCTCAGGGAAATTACACTGAGTGAGAAAACACCAATCTCAAAAGGAAACACACTATAAGATTCCATATATATATATATATATATGTGTGTGTGTGTGTGTGTGTGTGTGTGTGTATTCATGAAATAACATAGTTCTAGAAATACACAGCAGATGAGTGTTTGGCAGGGATTCAGGGTTGTGGGAATGTGTCTATAAAGAATAGCACCAGGGAGTCCTGTGCTGATGGTAAAGTTGGGTATATTGATTTTGGTGGTGGTTATAGTAGGTTGGTGCAGAAGCAATTGTCATTACTTTTAATAGCAAAAACCACAATGATTGTTGCACTGTTCTACACAGTCTCCCAGACTTTCTCAGCAAGATCAAGTTCTAGTTTCCCACCATAGTAACTCTTCAGGTAACTAGCCTCCTCCTGGTTAGTTGACTAGTTGGCAACACGTGATAAAATTTCCGAGTATACTTATATACACTACACACACAATGAATTCATTTGTAACTGATGAAATTTGAATAAGTTCTATAAATTGTACCTAATCAATTTATTGGTGTTGATATTTTACTGTAGCCATGTAAGATGCTAATGCTAGGGAGAGATGGGTGCACATTGCCACTTCCTGTGGATTTATCATTATTTAAAAATTTAAAAAGTTGGCTGGGCATGGTGGCTCACATCTGTAATCCCAGCACTTTGGGAGGCTAAGACAAGAGGATTGCTTGAGCCAGGAGTTCAAGACCAACCTGGGAAATATATTGAAGTACCATCTCATCTCTACAAGAAAACTAAAAAATTAGCTGGATGTGGTGGCACTTATCTGTAGTCCTAGCTACTTTGGAGGCTGAGGCAGGAGGATTGCTTGGGCCCTAGAGTTTGAGGCTGCAGTGAGCCAAGATCATTCTACTGCATTCCAGCCTGAGTGACAAAGTGAACCCTGTCTCCAAAAAAAATTAAAAATTTTTTAAAAATTTTAAAAGTTAGGAAAAATGACTGAGAATTGCTTGGTTTTAAAAGAATGAATACTTTCTGTCCTCTCAAAAGACTAGACAAATTATCTTTTATCAAGTAAAAGTAAATCATTCAATTATTATCTATGACATAAATAATATCTAACGAGTCACTAATTTGTGTTAAGAAGGGAGAATGTGGTGTTTGGGATTTGAAAGAGGAAAATAAATATATTTCATAGAGTGGCTTAGGAATTAATAATGTAATTTGTGTAAAACCTTCAGAAGTATACCAGGTACAAGGTAGATGCTAAGTCAGAAGGCATTTCTTCTGCTCTTGTAATTAAGTGTTGTGTAGAATCATCATGACCTTTCCTTGGCCTAGGGCCAACATTTGATAAATGAATTACTTAGGGGCCAGTAAGCAGTGAGTGACTGACTTTTGACAAATTCATTGGCCGGAATTCAAACCCATGACCTACTAAGTCCAATAAGTTTATGGAAAAGAGAGACACACAAGTGATCTTTATGATCTCTTTTTCTTTTTACTGTAAATTGATTGCCACAAATCAAAACTTGGAAGATGTCATATAAAATTTCAGATTCCTGCCTTCTTTGAAAAATCAAAGGGTCTGGCAACACTGTGCCTGGATTCACACATGGTGATAAGGGAAGTGGTATAAGAACCGTGAGTTGTACCATAGCAAATGACGTTGGTGCCCCGCCCAGATCTTCCTGGAACTTCCTATTTCAGCGATCATTAGCTTCACCTCCAAATACCACCATCTGCATCTTTATGCCTGAAGACATTTTCTGGCCACTGTTATCTGCTTTTTCCATAAAGTTCTCAAACTTTACTGAGCATCAGAACCTGCTGGAAACCTTGGCAAAAAACAGATTCCTGGGCCCCACCCCCAGAGATTCTGGTTCACTCAGGCTACATGGTACCCAGGAAGCTGCATTCTAACAGGCTCTCAGGTGAGGCTGATGCTACGCACGTTGTACATTGAGTGTCATTGCCTTATAAGGAAGCACTCAGAAACCAGGCACACAAGCAGCCCTCTTTTGCATTAGCCAAGACCCTAGAGCAGGCACAGAATTCTTTAGAGTGCATGCAATTTACGGAGCAAGGGTTTTTACATTCTGTCTTTAAACTGTAGCTGCCCTGTGGATAGACTCTCTTTTGCCCACCCTCACTACCCCCAACCCTCCACCATTCTTTTGTGGGGACCCTGACTCCTGGCCAGGACACATGAGAGATGGATAGGATCTCACATTTAAATAACAGCTTTGTCTGAGCTCTTAACTAAAGTTCCTTGTGTAACAAGCTACATTTTCTCATTTTAGGGGGCGGACAACATACTAGCGGTAGTTCCTTAGCCTAACTGCATTAGTGAGACGAAGGTGGTTTCCTAAGCAGCCCAGTTGCACAATTCTACCCAAAGTAAGGCTCAGCTTAGCATCTATGTGATTTGCTTTTAAGATCTGCCCACAGTGCTTTATTATACTCATTACTTGAGTTCTCATTATCTACTTGCAGATTTATTTGGACAAATGTTGTGTGCAATTATGTTCTTTTAGAAAATTGTCCCTTTTATGTACTTGGATGAGTAAAAAATCATGCAAAAGCACTTATACTCCTACAGCAGAAGAACAGGCCTCACTTTCAAGTGTCGAGTTTCAATTGCTCATCTCACATTTTGTCAGGGAGATGGTTATTAGGATGCCAGATTTTGAGGGGTTTGGATATTTTTCAAGTCAGCAAAGAGAAACCCACACTAGAGATGTTGAAATTTAAAACTGCCAATAGCAAAATGCTGATACATTCACCTCCTTAACCATGCAGGTTTCTTAAATTTATAGGCAAACAAAATTGATTGGAACATTTGTTCCTCCTCTACTCTCTGTGTATTGGGGTTGCAAATTTACTCACACCCTAGTTTTGGAAATACACACACATACACACACACACACACACCCCACAATTATAGTTTCTATATTTCCTAAAACTAACCCAGACTTCTTCACAGAGTCCTACTGGCTAGATTCTTTTCAAAAACATCTATTTTAATTCAATGCGTTAAATTTAGTTGGCTTGAATAATTTGAACATTGTCTATCAAAGTTCAACTACATTATTGAGAAGTATTAATGATACCTTTATAAACTCAGTCTTTCAGATTTAACCACCACCTACTCCCTCCTCTCCTCTCCACCACCACTTATTCCCAAGATGGAACGCGGGTGAAGGAGAGACAAGCATGGCTCATGGAACCTCAGGGCGAAGGAGATAAGAAGCATCTTCTTGTCCTTTCCCCTCCCTGCCTTGCTGTCATTGGACTCTCCTGCTACCTGGACTGGTGACCAGGTAGCAGGATTGACTGGTCCTATCGGTGGCTGGGCTGTCCAGGGGCACGCCTCTGCTCTACTTCACAGTTGCAACCTCTTCACTCATGGGTTGAAAGGTGCCCTACAGGCTGCCTCCTTGTCCCAACCACAGGCTTGTGCCAGACCCTTCCCATTCCCTCACTGAAATTTAGAGGAACCTCTGAACCCCTGCACATCCCACACAGGCCATGGAAGCCAGTAGCATTGCCGCAAGCTCATGTCCACCCACACTATTGTACCATGTCTCCATGGAGTACATTTTACGTGCTGGTATAAAATGAAACAATATCTGAGACATGTGTCGATCAGTTTGGAAGTTTATTTTGCCAAGGTTAAGGACATATCCAGAAGAAAAAAAAAACAAAAACATGGATTCATAGAAACTGTCTGTGGTCTGTGCCTTTCTCCAAAGATGAATTTGAGGGAAAGGGGAAACGTGGGCTGGAGGGGAAAGAGGGAGGGTATGGTCATCCACTTGTTGCAAGAGAAAAGGAGCAGGTGGGAGAACTGTCGATTATGTATTGATCTCATGCTCAGCAAATCGGCACTTTACAGAATATAATGTGAACATAGAGTCACCACCTGTGAAGATATTTACATATGACCTGTAGCTGTCTACATAGAAACAAAACAGAAGGCAGCTTCTCGCAGGACTCAGCTTTTAGTTTAATTTTTCTTCTTGGCAGAGTGAACTGGGGTCCTGAGTTTTTAATTTTCCTTTCACACTGGGTGTGGCCAAGGCTGGTGTTCGGTCAGTTTTACTAGCATGTCTACACCCATTTTTAAAATATTGCAAGATGTTCATGCTAATTGGTTGACAGTCACTGCTTTAAGTCCTTAGACTATCCCCCATCACTCCAGCCACTTCCCAAGACCCTCCTCACCTCATTAAAAATGGTAATCCTTCCCAGGGTAACACTAGGACTTTGCTTGACTTTCTATCTAGGTTCCAATTGGCCTACATTAATCTGGTTATTGAATATTTTGAATATGACCTCTGAACCCATGCTTGTGGGGCTTCTCCTCTCCCTTATTTGTATGGGAATGTATGCAACACAGATATTTCCAAAGCCCACCACCATCTGCTTGGAGTAAAGAAAAGTGGTATATCATAAGGAGGTCAGGACCTCACATAGTCAACATCACTCCTCTTTCTCCCCTTCTGTAAATTATCGCAGACTATAAGGGTTGGACTGTAGGATTTTTACTTCTATGCATTATTGACTCCTCTTGTAATAGGGCACCAAGGATTATGGACCAGGTATAACGACTACGATACCCTCTTTTTCATACACATGTGGAATTATATGATCTGAGTCCTCTGGGATTGATTCTTAATAAGAAATTGTGAATATCACCTCTCTACTAAACCAGTTTTCTCCAGCATTTCTTTGGGAATAATCTAATCCCTTCCAATTCAAATCATACCACCATTGGTCCAAATCACTGGCCTTAAGACAATTAGTGAGAATATCATGAAGAAGGAAATGAAAAAAAATCACATTAATAATTTCCAAAATGTTACTTTCATTTAATCTGTGTTCCAACTTTGATTCTAGCAAGAGCTATCTTCAGTATGCTTCAGACGTTTTCAGAAAGAGCTTCAGTGTGTCTTCTGTCACCCGGTGTACTATTATGTACGTGTGTCAATATAAAATAAATCTAGTAGCATGTGTTTTCTGAGTTTCTACTGTTTGTTTGCCCAGCTCTTAAGGAACACAGTAAGGCTCTGCAATCAGAAAGCAGAGTTGTTGTCCCCAAGGAATGTCATCTCTAGCTAGAGGCGGAAAATCAGCACCAGAAAACAGTTCAGGATTGAGTGCTTGCCAAATTCTCTGAATTTGGAAAGGAGAGAGATCAACACGGGCTCCTGAGAAGAGTTCTGGAGAATATTAGATTTGATAAAGCCCTTGATGTATGCCTAAGAGTTGAATATGCAAGAAAAAAATCATCAACGAAAACTCAGAGTTGGGAATGGACCGTAAGGTGACCACCTCTTTCTGATTTGCACAGAACTTTCTGAGTTTTAGCACTGGAAATCCTACATTCTAGGAACAGCCCTGGTCCCTAAGAATGGTTTTAGTGTGTGCAGCAAGCCATGAGGAATGAGGTTGGCTATGTGAAAAGGCACCAGATTAGAGGACTTTCAAAGCTGTTCAGGTGGACTGTAGTGTGTTTAGCTCAGCAGTAGGAAGACGGTGTGGTGAAAATGTTAAGGCTTTTGTCAGAATGCTAAAGAGATTAGACTCTGTGCAAACAAATGCCCCTTCATCCCCACCTGTCCGTGTGACCTCCTTCCTCTTCTGTTTCTTGGCTGAACTGTGATCTCCTATGACTCAAACTATAATGTGTACACCAATGGCCTGGGGATCTTGTTAAAGTGGAAACTGTGACTTCAGCAGGTTTGTGATGGGGCCTGAGGTTCTGCAAATCTAACAAGCTCCCAGGTGACATTGCAGCTGCTGCTATTGATGAAGATGATGCTTTAAATAGCAAGACCCTGGATCCTGTCCCATCACTCCTACAGGGATGCTTTAAAAAACCCTATCATTAGTTACCCTCACTCTCTCCTCTTTCTTCAACATCTACCACTCCAGTAACTCCCTTCTTTCAGCCTGTAACTTTGCTCTTCAGTACAGAGTGGTGATTAAATTCCTGAATCCTGGCTCTTTCCATTACTAGCTCTGTATCCTTGGCAAAGTGGCCTAAGCACTTCTGTGTTTTGGCGTACTTCTCTGGAAAATGGAGATAATAATATTTCCTACCTTGTTAGTTTCTTGGGAGCAGTCAAATGAGGTAATATGTGTAAAGTGTTTATAGTGTTACCTGGCAGGTAGTAAGAGCTCAGTGAGTGTATTCGTTTCCCAGGACTGCTGTAACAAATTGCTACCAATTGAGTGGCATTTTCTTCTCTCTGCATGAAATGTATTCTCAAGGTTCAAGAGTCCAGAGGTCCAAAATCAAGATGCAGGCAGTGTTGATTCCTCTGGAGGCTCTGAGGAAGAAGCTTTATATACCTTTCTCCTGGTTTCTGGTGGTTGTGGCAATCCTCAGTGTTGCTTGGCTTGTAAACTCATCCCTCCAGTCTCTGCTTTACCTTCACATGGTCTTATCTATGTGTCTGTGTGTCCTCTCCTATTTCTATATCAGTCATGGGATTTAGGACCTGTCCCCAATCCAGTATGACTTCACCTTCACTAATTAGACCTGCAAAGACTCTTTTCCAAATAAGATCACATTCTGTGGTTTGGATGGATGTGAATTCTGGGAGACATTCAATCCACTCTAGAGAATACTGATAATTATCATTGTCATCATTGTCATATTCACCACATTTGTAACTGCTGGATGTCTTCTATCTGTAAAATACATCTCATTTCTTGAAAAGCAGTCCGACTGAGATCTACATGACTACTCTCTGGATTCCACCCTGACTCAACCTGAAACTAGAGGCTACTAGGGATGCCCTCATTGCCGAGCACAACAGTGACTCTCAGTTCTTACCTGGTTTCATCCCCCTGTTGTGTCCTAGCTGCTGCTATCCCCACCTTGGCTTTCCCAATTTATTCTCCATTGTTTCTGATTTCTTGATATCTTTCTCTTCAGTCTCCAGTAATGCTTCAATTTCAATCACCCCGGGTGCCCAGTATTTCGTATTTGACTGTCTTGTTTTCTCATGCTATGGCCCTTCAAGGGTTTGACTACCACTCATATCCCAAGGACCCTCACATCAGTGCCCTAGCAATGGTGTTGCCCAGATCTTGGTAGTACTGAGAGGTCAAAACTCATCGCATGATAAACCTAAAGTGTGTACATTTCACTCTATGTAAATTTTTAAACTGTTAAAAAAAAACACACACACATTGAACTCCAGTTAATGCTCAGTTAGGAGTGAGGTGTACTGCTGTCAGCAATTCAGTTTGAAATGCATCAAAAATTAGATGATTAGATGGATGGATAGAGAGATAGGTATATGATAAAGCCCACACAGAAAAACATTAATAATTATAGAATCTACTCATGCATATAGGGATGTTCACTCTGTAATTCTTTCAGCTTTGCTGTATGTTTGGAAATTACCATAATAACATGTGTGGCAGGGGGAATCTTGTCTTTGGTTCAGACCTCCCTGCTGAATTCTGATCTTTATAATATATTAATGCACTTGTTCTTCATTTGCAGAGGCCTCTTTCACTTCTTATGATTAAGGCTCATCAATTCATGCAACAATTTTGATTTTGAAAACCTATCATGGGCAAAGCACTATTGTGGGTCCTGAAGCTACAGAGACAGTTTTTTTTAAACTCTAACCAGGAAGATTTGGAACGAGATAGAGAAGAGTCAAGGATGATTTTCGTGGATAGATGTTCGTGGATGTTGGTGTCATTCACTAGAACAGGATTGATGGAAAAGGGGTCAGGTTTTGGAGCAGAGAGAGGGATGCTGAGTTTGGAAGTACTTGTGGTCATCCATATAGAAATATACGCTAGTTGAAAATACAGGTTTTGAATGCAGGAGAGAGGTCTGAACTAAGCATAGAAAGAAAAAGAGTATCCAGTAAGAGAATCTAAGAAGAGAAGATGTGAGAGAGGAAACCAGAACCCTAGGGAACCCCAATATTTAAGAGGTGGATGACAGAGGTAGAGCCAGGGAAAAAAAAGGTTGAAAGAGGAAGTTCGGGGAGGTGTGAAGAGAATTAAGAGAGAATTCATACCTTGGAGACTGTACTATTGATTTAAAAAATTTTTTTAACTTCAAATGGTCATTCTGAACCATTGTTTTCTTTTGTGTTCTATTATCACCAACAACTCTAAGTGGCTCTTTGATATCTCTTTCATAAGGCTCTTTGAAGTTCAGACCAGGTCATCATGACTAGAAATTAAGGCTTCCAGAAATAAACTGAATCCTGGTCATCTAGAATTCATAAACCAGCAGGGTGCCTAACTGTGCAGTATGTTCTTAAGAGTACATGAGCTCTAGGAAAGAAATTTCCAAGTCTTTTTTTCTCCTTGATGATATCTAAGGTAAATAACATGTATGTACACTGAGCCCTTCGGATGACCACCTTAAACCCCTTACAACCAAGTGCTGACACCCAGTTTCTATGCCTATGTTTCCACTTCCATTGATGTTCACCTTGGTAGCTTCAACTGTCATGGACAAAGGGTCAAACCAAAAAGGGAAGGGGATCCAATACTAAAAGTGACATTTCCACATCCTGAGTAAACAAAGACCTTGCAATATTTCAGATATAGAAAAGAGATGGTTCCTTGATTTGCCTCATGGTACGTAGAAATCTGAATGTGCTCAACTCAAAGGAACCTCAATTTTATCAGTTTGTTCAAAATTCACATTGAGAATAGCAATTTACGTATATGAAAGCATCATCTGTTATATTACGTTAAACTTGTGGGCTTGGGATGTAACAAATTTGTTGTTTCTGGTGTATTTAATTTGTAAAGTTTTTTGTTTTTGTTTCATCATTTTATAGAAGGAATGTAAGCAGCAGGAGTTTAGACATTTGGAAGTTGATCCTGGTGGGCCCAGGAGAAGTTTCTCCATTAAAATGGACCATGCCTTTCCAATAAAAGGGTCTGACAGTCCCTCCCCTTATATGACCAAGGCCTGTTGATGAGACTGTTTTGTTTGAAATTTGAAACTCTCTCTGTTTGTATTCTCATGTCTAGCAGACATTGTTTTAAAATTGCTAGTTTGTTGCATTCCTTTCCTTTTCAGATCAAGTTATCTGATTTTGGTTTCTGCGCTCAAGTTTCCAAAGAGGTGCCGAAGAGGAAATCATTGGTTGGCACTCCCTACTGGATGGCCCCTGAGGTGATTTCTAGGCTACCTTATGGGACAGAGGTAAGGGGGTGACAGTCATAGTCAGGAGTGGCAGGACTGGGACAGGCACAGGGTTCTGAGATAGTTGGTGACCATAGGAGATGGGGGCAATGACTTTTGACTCCACATTGGATCCCCACTCACTAGAGGAGGCGCAGATGTAGGCTATGGCAGGAGGGAGCCTGGCCACCCCTGGGGTAGATCACTGCAGTATTTATCCAAGGGCTCTTTATTGCAGTCCTACAGTGGACACTGTGGGGAAGTCACTCCAACTCTGATCCCACTCTCAGTAGCAGGCACACACAAAGCAAGGCAATGCAACTTGCAAAGTGACTGGAGACATGCAGATGAGCAGGCATGAGGATTCAGAGGAAGGAAAGAGGATCAAAGAAAGTACCACAAAACAGAGGTGATATTTAAATGAGCAACTGTTTTCAACACAGTTTACATCTCACAGTGAAGGACCTACACAGTGTTTTCTTATAGGAAAAAATAATATGTGACTCATAGTCAAAAACATGGCACAATTTCTGTTCCCACTGGAATGAAAATAATCACTCATAATCTTTTAAGGGGTAGGGCCTGGAAGTGTAAAAATGCAGGGTCAGAGGGAGTAGAGGAAGGGCCCTTTTGGGAGGTAATAGCATGGGTGGAAGCTCAGAGGCACATAAGGCTACATACAGGTGGAAGCCAAAGGGTATGCTTCGGCTAGCCATAGGGTTTCCACACTTTGTAGTGTGGATGGTGATTCTGGGAGAAGAGACGCATGAGAAGACATGGCAATGAACTAAGGACATCAGCATAAGTTACGACAGAATCTTTCTCTTTCTCTTGTTTACTTGACCTTGGATGAGTCCTCAACTTGTTTTTCTCACTGTGGTCCTGAGAGATAAATTCTCAGTGAAGGTCACTGCAAGCGGTAATAATAGCAATACATTCATCAGATAAGAGGTATAAAGAGGCCCTAACGGGGAAGTGAGTGGAACTGGGAGTTTATAGCACAGTGATGGCTCCTCATTGTCCTGACTTCCCATTCTTTACTAATTGCTTGTCATCTCTTCCTTTTCTTTTCTCCAATCCCTGAAAATGCTTTTGTAAAGCGAGGTTTTGTGCATGCTGTTTTGAAATGATAATAAAAGGTAGAGGGAGGAAATCCCCAAGTAGGGGAGAAAAGAACTATTTTTAAATCTAATTAATAAAAGAATCAGAATATATTCTGCTTCCTGCAAGGTAGCCCTTTGCAGTTTGTTACAAATATGTCAAAACTTTCTTGTTTGTTTATGGTTTAAATACAACCTTCTTCTCCATTCTCATAGCATTAAACTGGAAGATTTTCTCATCTGCCCTAATAGACAGTTAACTACTAAAGTTTACAGAGTAAAAATTAGAGTGCTAAACTTTAGAATGTTAAGATATTCATTTATATCTGAAGGGTGGAACCCTCACTGAAGTTGTCCATAAAAGGCAAAGGTTGTTAGCAAAAACTCAGTTACCCAGCAGTTTAGCCTATAAATCTGTATTGTAAATGTTGAGAGGTTACAAATACCATATTCAGTTGTGAATGAGTATGAACGTCTTGGGTTCTGTGGACGCACTTGACTTTTCAGAATGCTCTCCCTGCCCGAGATAACCAGTGGGATGTGCCCAACAGGTGGACATCTGGTCCCTTGGGATCATGGTGATAGAAATGATCGATGGTGAGCCCCCCTACTTCAACGAGCCTCCCCTCCAGGCAATGCGGAGGATCCGGGACAGTTTACCTCCAAGAGTGAAGGACCTACACAAGGTGAGAAGCAGCAGCTATTGCTGAAGTGCAGAATGGTTTTTGGATTTTTCCGTCTCTCTCTGGTTTTTAAGACTGACTTACCACATCCAGCAGGGAGATCCTGGTTTATGGGCATGGGCTTTGGAACTAGTCACTTAGGTTTGAATCTCTGTTCTTCTATTCTTTTACTGGGCAAGTGACTCAGCCTTTCCTACCCCAGAGTTCTTCATCTATAAAATGGGTTACAATTGTCCTCTATCCCAAAGGTTTGGTTAGAAGAGTAAATCAGGTGCTCTATGCCATACTCATTCATTCAGCAACTATTACATGCTGGGGACATCTAATAGCTTGGGACGTCACCATGCATGACCCCAGATTTTCTGACTCTGGGGTCTAGACTCTGCATTCTAGTTGTGGAAACAGATAATAAACCACAAACAAACAAATAAAATAATTTCAGAGTGTGGTACATACTATGAAAGAAAAACATACTGTGATGTGATGGAGTGTGCAGGAGAAGGGATTGAAAGCTGGTTGTGTGAGTCTGTTTTTACACTACTATAAAGAAATACCCAAGACTGAGTAATTTACGAATAAAAGAGGTTTAATTGACTTGCAGTTCCACATGGCTGGAGAGGCCTCAGGATACTTACAATCATGGCAGAAGGCAAAGGGAAAGCAAGGCATGTCTTACATGGTGGCAGGAGAGAGAGAGCACAGGGGAAATGCCAGACACTTATAAAACTATCAGCTCTCATGAGAATTCCCTCACTATCTTGAGAATAGCATGGGGGAAACTGCCCCCATGACCCAATTACCTTCTACCAAGTCCCTACCTTGACATGTGAGGATTACAATTTGAGATGAGATTTGGGTGGGGACACAGAGCCAAACCATATCACTGATTTAAGCTGAAGAGTGAAGGAAGCCATTTCTAGGGAGGGATCAACAGAGCTGGGACTTGAATAGGAAGAAGGTACAAGCCATGTAAAGATCTTGGAGAAAAAGGTCCCAGGCAGGGGGAGCATCAAGTGGAAAGGCCTTAAGCCAAGAAAGAAGGCCTATATTGCAGAGCAAAGTGAGCAAGGGGAAAAAGGTAGGCCTTGTTGGAGAGATGGGCAGGAGCTAGATTGTACAGGGCAATGAAGGTCATGGTTAATATAATGCTTGTAAGAGACTGAGTGGAGTCTTTCCTGTTTTCCAAGGATTGCCAGTTAGGATGAGCTCAGAAAATAATGATGCTTCATCCAAGAATCACCACTGTAGGAGCTGCGAGATTTCCACTCAGAGGATCATTTCTGTAGGACTACTACTATAAACACTGGCCCCATACACACCTCTCCCCCTATCTATTTTATGACAGTAAAAGAGAGTGTGTGGCTGCCTTTTGGAGGAGAATTGTTTGCAATGGTAATATCTCCTCCTTCCTCACCCCTAAATCTTAGGGAAGAGCCCCAGTGGAATCACTCATATAGGTTATGTGGACCTACAAAAACATAAACAACAACAACAAAAAGAGATTGAAATTTTTACTGGATTGGACTAAGTTTAAATAATGAAAAGCAGCTGGGCGTGGTGGCTCACGCCTGTAGTCCCAGCACTTTGGGAGGCCGAGGTGGGCGGATCATGAGGTCAGGAGATCGAGACCATCTGGCTCATTCGGTGAAACCTCGTCTCTACTAAAAATACAAAAAATTAGCCAGGCATGGTGGCGGGTGCCTGTAGTCCCAGCTACTCAGGAGGCTGAGGCAGGAGAATGGTGTGAACCCGGGAGGTGGAACTTGCAGTGAGCCAAGATTGCGCCACTGCACTCCAGCCTGGGCGACAGAGTGAGACTACACCTCAAAAAAAAAAAAAAAAAAAAAAAAAAAATTGACTAAAAATATATCATATGAAAATAGTCTCATCCCCAATGAGATGAGTGCCAATGTTCTTCAAAACCATGTACAAGAATAACTTTAATCCTAATAGTTTCAAAAAACTGGAAACCAGCCCAAGGTTGTTTCCCAAATGGATAAATAATGTGTGGTATAATTGGACAATGAATACTACACAGCAATGTAAAAGATATAACTTTTGCCACACATCGGGGATGAATCTCACAGATAAAATGCTGAGCGAAAGAAGCCAGACGGAGAAGAAATCAAATATATGACTCCATTTTGGTAAGTAAGCAAAACTAAGTTATGCTATTAGAAATTAAAATAATGACTATATCTTGATAGGAGTGGAAAGTAAATAGGGGCAAATGTATGTAAAAAATCCATTGAGCCATACGCTTAGTATTTGTGCAGGGGAACTTGAGCATGCTGACACGTGCTTGTACTCCTAGCTACTCAGGAGGCTGAGGTGGGAGGATCACTTGAGCACAGGAGTTTGAGCCTGGGCAACATAGTGAGCCCTCATCTCTAAATATATACATAGTGTAAGATATACCTTTAAAAAGTAAATTACAAGACCTTTAAAGAAAAATAATGAGATGTATTAGATATCCTTACAAGAGCTTGTTTCCCTTTTTTTTTTTTTTTTTTTTTCTTTCTGAGACAGAGTCTCGCTCTGTCACCCAGGCTGGAGTGCAGTGGCGGGATCTCAGCTCACTGCAAGCTCTGCCTCCCGGATTTACACCATTCTCCTGGCTCAGCCTCCCAAGTAGCTGGGACTACAGGCGCCCGTCACCTCGCCCGGCCAGTTTTTTGTATTTTTTTTTAGTAGAGACGGGGTTTCACTGTGTTAGCCAGGATGGTCTCGATCTCCTGACCTCGTGATCCGCCCGTCTCAGCCTCCCAAAGTGCTGGGATTACAGGCTTGAGCCACCGCGCCCGGCCGAGCTTCTCTTAAAGAAAGGGATTCCACAGAGCCTGTGTGGTTGCAGTTGTTAGAAAAATAAAACGGCTCCCTGTTTTCACTATGCTTCATCAAGCATGTGCGACCAGCACCTGCACATACTAAACATTTTGTAATGGCTGCTCTTATCGCTGTGATTGCCACTGTTATTGTATTTAGTAAATAAGTTTTCATTCTTAGTTGATCTGTCATTTACACCTATTATTTCAAACTTGAAAAAGGTAAGGAAAAAGTGGAATTTTAAAGGCAAGACCTGCTTTCGCTTTCATAACATCTTTCTCCTTAAGGTAACTTTCTGGAATTTGAAGTTGTTGATAGGATGAATGGGGAAAACATTTTGGGGACTGGGTTGGTGTCTGTGTTAGTCCTCAGATCGGTATCTGTGTGTTTCCACAGGTTTCTTCAGTGCTCCGGGGATTCCTAGACCTGATGTTGGTGAGGGAGCCCTCTCAGAGAGCAACAGCCCAGGAACTCCTTGGACATCCATTCTTAAAACTAGCAGGTCCACCGTCTTGCATCGTCCCCCTCATGAGACAATACAGGCTTCACTGAGCAGAGGCTTCGTGTAGGTGGCAAAGCTAGATGAGGACATGAGAATAATTCAGGAGAACAAAAGGAAACAACAGAACATGCAAAAGGCCTGTGCATTCTAGACCAGCCAATTGGTGGGACAGTGTGATGACCGGCAGGGTTCGACAGACCAGGGCATCTTCTTGTGTCTTAAATAGGCATCTCTCCACTGACAGCTGGCGTGGTCATTTGGAGCACGGCTTTAATAAGTCGTTAATATATTTTTCAGCCCTTCATCCAGCAAATCAGAAGGACTCAGTACAAACTCCGTTATGATATATCCTAGCCACATGCAGGGTAACATGTAGGATTTTCTATATTGAAAGAATACTTTTCTGGCAAAAAACAAAAACAAAAAAAAGAAAGAAAGGAAAACAAAAAGCACTTTTTTCTTAATGGTAGCAGTATAATGTATTTTGCAACGAATTTGTAATTTTTCTGTACGATAGTTTTGATAATTTATAGTACTTTGATGTCATGTAGCCATTGTATCAGTTGAAGTAATACTTGTTTACTAGCAGGAGTTTGAACAAAGCCTTTCCTACTTTTTTATCCCTTTAAGAGAACCAATGATTCTTTAGGAACTTTGAATACTGAATGACTCTCAATCACCGTCAGCTTTAGTAAAATATCTTTCTTATCCTAACAAGTGTCTTATTTGATGGAAGAAGAATTAAGAGTGATGGTGATAGTGTGCACGTTTCATTAATCCAACCAAAAATAATGAAATAAAATTTGAACCACAGTATACCACTCCTTGGGATAAACCTAAATGTTTTTAAAAATCACGTTTTCCATCAACGCCTCTAGTAGCCAACCACTTTTTGCACACCACAATGTTTCCCTCAGTGCCCTTTTTCAAATGGGTACAATGTTCCCTTGTGGCCAAATTTCCCTCCCAGGGAGCAATTTCAGTGCTAGGATCATTGGACTCAGTTCCCAAAATAGAATGTTTCAGTGAGACCGTGAGAATTCCAGGCTCACAAAGGGAGAGGAGAGAACAGGGCAAGATGTTTGGTTTCGTTCGTCACCATTTTTAAAACTCTGTATGCTAGCACACCAAACTCTTGTCTGTATTTACCTTTGTACCACAGTATTAATCGCTATTGTTCATGTATCGTGCTGGAAGTCTGAACTGACTCTGGAGGACGAATTAGCAAGAGGGTATTTTACCAGGTATGATCTGACTTCGGTTGTGCCCATGTTATAATGTGTTTCCGACATAGGAGAGTCGTGCTGCTGTCTAGATCTTCTTGAATGTTGATAAAATGAATGACTACTACAATACATTTTGTGTTGCTTGTTGGATGAATTTGCATGTTAATTGTAGGCCAATATAGATTTGCCTTTAAAACTCTGGAAGAGCTACATAGTCATCATTAGTTTCTATTAATTATGCATCAGACAAAAGCCATTTGTTACCAAACTGGAAAAACAGAGGCTTTTCTTAACTATTTCATATACTGTAACAAATATGAATTTAAATTTGTGATAGCGCTCTCGTTGCTCTAAGCATAATTAAGAATTTTTGTAATTACTAGGTTGCTAATTATTTATTACTGCTAAAAAGGAAAAAAAGGCATAAAATGACCTTCTACTGATTAGATTTTCAGTTTTCCTTCAAACTGGAAATGCCTCCATAAATAGGATCTATGATTTTGCTTCATAAAACACAGCAAATCAATGTTTTATGTAAAATGTTAAAGCATTAATATAAATATGTGAGAATAAAAACAATCTAAATCCAGAAAATTGCAGTCTTAAATGTTCATGAGACAGATTGTATTAATTTAACCAGGACTATGTAGAAGTAGAAAGAAAAGAAAAAGAAAATCTTTTTTAAACCAGAACAAACATTAAAAACTATTGCAGAAAATAGTGGATTTTGGATTCCAAACATTTTCAACAGTGTAATGGAAATTTTTCTGTAATTTTCTTACCATCAGGTATTTTTTAAAGTTCATTGAGTTTACCAAAAGTTACTGTAGCTTAAAAGGTTTTGTGAGCACTAACTATTGGCAGAAACTGCATTTGCAAATAAAAATAAATGTTTGCCTTTTCCCCATTGTGTTACTGGAAACAGTGATTTCCCAAATTTATTTTCTTGAGTAACCAAGAATGATTTCTTTGTGATATCGGGGAGTGCAAATGAGTTGGTACAAAGTTGTATGAAACATTGTGATGACATGACCTAAAGACAAATATATCCATCCCTACAGATTGTAAAGAGTGTAAGATGGTGATATCGATACCACTACTGAAAAAAAAAAAAATTACTAAATTCTGGAAGGCCAAGTTCAAGGAAAGCCAGGTTCAGGGCTAAAGACTTTCATTCTACTTCCCTGTTCCAAAGATGTGAAACTGATCTGAGGGATATTTATTTATTTATTTATTTATTATACGTTAAGTTCTGGGTGACATGTGCAGTACATGCAGTTTTGTTATATAGGTATACACGTCTCGTGGTGGCTTGCTGCGCCCATCAACCCATCACCTACATTAGGTATTTCTCCTAGTGTCATCTCTCCCCTAACCACCCACCCCCTCACAGGCCCCAGTGTGTGATGTTCCCCTCCCTATGTCCATGTGTTCTCATTGTTCAACTCCCACTTATGAATGAGAACATACGGCATTTGGTTTCCTGTTCTTGTGATAGTTTGCTGAGAATGATGGTTTTCAGCTTCATCCATGTCCCTGCAAGGGACATGAACTCATCTTTTTTATGGCTGCATAGTATTTCATGGTGTATATGTGCCACATTTTCTTTATCCAGTCTATTATTGATGGACATTTGGGTTGGTTCTAAGTCTTTTCTATTATGAATAATGCCACAATAAACATACATGTGCCTATGTCTTTATAGTAGAACCTGGATTCAAGAGGGTGTGGTGAGAATTCTCTGGGAGCCTAGAAGAGAATGTTGGGCTCTTTCCTCCACTTTGGGAGACAAGGAGGATATTAATATTGATCTCATGAAGTTGGGGGGTGGGGGAACTTGTATATAAACAGCCTATTTCCCATCCAGAAATGTCGGAAGGTGAAAACCCTCAGGGAGTAGTCTGAGCTAGCAGGATGAAGAAAAGGTATTGTCTATCGCGTATCAGGGCAGACAAAGGCGGAGGCAACCTCCCCTGGACCGATCTCCTCTGCCTTTACTGGGCATGGAAGAGACATGGAGTTCCCTCGAGTATGTTTGATGGGACATAGAGAGGACAGCAGGGAATGTGTCAAACCACTTAACTAAGTAACAGGATGCCCAACCTGCAGAGTGATTTGGAGGAGTGCACCATGGGGGCAACCGAAGGGAGATATGGTTGCTTTTCTGCATGGAGACAGGGTCAAGTTGGAGCTGACCCTTACTCTAAAAACCACATATGTCATCTACACAAAGACCACTCCAAAAAGCAGAAGCTGTAGTTTTTAGTGGAACCAAAATGAGACTCAGGCCTCTCCCTTTCCTCCAATAGCATCTCCAAGGCAGCTGACTACAGCCAGCTAGGTTACTGGAACCTCCCTTCCCCACTGGTCCACATAGAATAGAGCCATGTGTTAGTGTGAGACCCCATGATTTGAAGAAGGTATTTAAGAGAAAGAAAGGGAGAATACAAGAGCACACCCTGTATCCTGCCACTACCTCCCAGTTGCTACCTCTTCCTCTAGAAGAAGTTTAACTTGAGCAAAGGAGAGATGTATTATCTTTGAATTAGAATGAGATTGAATTTTTTTCTTTTTTTTTTTTTTTTTTTTTTTGAGACGGAGTCTCGCTCTGTCACCCAGGCTGGAGTGCAGTGACCAGATCTCAGCTCACTGCAAGCTCCGCCTCCCGGGTTCACACCATTCTCCTGGCTCAGCCTCCTGAGCAGCAGGGACTACAGGCGCCTGCCACCTCGCCCGGCTAGTTTTTTTTTTTTTTTTTTTTTCCCACTGTGCAGAAATTTTATATTTGTGAATCAATTTGCAAATTCCTTCAACTGCAACCATCAGCAGAAATTATATTAAAAATTTAAGCTATTAAATTACCATATAGGTTAGTCAACATATTTTTTTTTAATTTATTTTTTATTATTATTATACTTTAAGTTCTAGGGTACATGTGCATAACGTGCAGGTTTGTTACATATGTATGCTTGTGCCATGTTGGTGTACTGCACCCATCAACTTGTCAGCACCCATCAACTCGTCATTTACATCAGGTATAACTCCCAATGCAATCTCTCTCCCCTCCCACCTCCCCATGATAGGCCCCGGTGTGTGATGTTCCCCTTCCCGAGTCCAAGTGATCTCATTGTTCAGTTCCCACCTATGAGTGAGACCATGCGGTGTTTGGTTTTCTGTTCTTGTGATAGTTTGCTAAGAATGATGGTTTCCAGCTGCATCCATGTCCCTACAAAGGACACAAACTCATCATTTTTTATGGCTGCATAGTATTCCATGGTGTATATGTGCCACATTTTCTTAATCCAGTCTGTCACTGATGGACATTTGGGTTGATTCCAAGTCTTTGCTATTGTGAATAGTGCCGCAAAAAACATACGTGTGCATGTGTCTTTATAGCAGCATGATTTATAATCCTTTGGGTATATACCCAGTAATGGGATGGCTGGGTCATATGGTACATCTAGTTCTAGATCCTTGAGGAATCGCCATACTGTTTTCCATAATGGTTGAACTAGTTTACAGTCCCACCAACAGTGTAAAAGTGTTCCTATTTCTCCACATCCTCTCCAGCACCTATTGTTTCCTGACTTTTTAATAATTGCCATTCTAACTGGTGTGAGATGGTATCTCATTGTGGTTTTGATTTGCATTTCTCTGATGGCCAGTGACGATGAGCATTTTTTCATGTGTCTGTTGGCTGTATGAATATCTTCTTTTGAGAAATGTCTGTTCATATCCTTTGCCCACTTTTTGATGGGGTTGTTTGTTTTTTTCTTGTAAATTTGTTTGAGTTCTTTGTAGGTTCTGGATATTAGCCCTTTGTCAGATGAGTAGATTGCAAAAATTTTCTCCCATTCTGTAGGTTGCCTGTTCACTCTGATGGTAGTTTCTTTTGCTGTGCAGAAGCTCTTTAGGTTAATGAGATCCCATTTGTCAATTTTGGCTTTTGCTGCCGTTGCTTTTGGTGTTTTAGACATGAAGTCTTTGCCCATGCCTATGTCCTGAATGGTACTACCTAGGTTTTCCTCTAGGGTTTTTATGGTATTAGGTCTAACATTTAAGTCTCTAATCCATCTTGAATTAATTTTCGTATAAGGAGTAAGGAAAGGATCCAGTTTCAGCTTTCTCTACTTATGGCTAGCCAATTTTCCCAGCACCATTTATTAAATAGGGAATCCTTTCCCCATTTCTTGTTTTTCTCAGGTTTGTCAAAGATCAGATGGCTGTACATGTGTGGTATTATTTCTGAGGACTCTGTTCTGTTCCATTGGTCTATATCTCTGTTTTGGTACCAGTACCATGCTGTTTTGGTTACTGTAGCCTTGTAGTATAGTTTGAAGTCAGGTAGCGTGATGCCTCCAGCTTTGTTCTTTTGACTTAGGATTGTCTTGGAGATGCGGGCTCTTTTTTGGTTCCATATGAACTTTAAAGCAGTTTTTTCCAATTCTGTGAAGAAACTCATTGGTAGCTTGATGGGGATAGCCTTGAATCTATAAATAACCTTGGGCAGTATTGCCATTTTCACGATATTGATTCTTCCTATCCATGAGCGTGGTATGTTCTTCCATTTGTTTGTGTCCTCTTTTATTTCACTGAGCAGTGGTTTGTAGTTCTCCTTGAAAAGGTCCTTTACATCTCTTGTAAGTTGGCTTCCTAGGTATTTTATTCTCTTTGAAGCAATTGTGAATGGAAGTTCATTCATGATTTGGCTCTCTGTTTGTCTGTTACTGGTGTATACGAATGCTTGTGATTTTTGCACATTAATTTTGTATCCTGAGACTTTGCTGAAGTTGCTTATCAGCTTAAGGAGATTTTGGGCTGAGACAATGGGATTTCCTATATATACAATCATGTCATCTGCAAAGAGGGACAATTTGACTTCTTCTTTTCCTAACTGAATCCCCTTGATTTCTTTCTCTTGCCTGATTGCCCTAGCCAGAACTTCCAACACTATGTTGAATAGGAGTGGTGAGAGAGGGCATCCCTGTCTTAAAGGCCATTATATAATGGTAAAAGGATCAATTCAACAGGAAGAGCTAACTATCCTAAATATATATGCACCCAATACAGGAGCACCCAGATTCATAAAGCAAGTCCTTAGAGACTTATAAAGAGACTTAGACTCCCATACAATAATAATGGGAGACTTCAACACTCCACTGTCAACATTAGACAGATCAACGAGACAGAAAGTTAACAAGGATATCCAGGAATTGAACTCATCTCTGCAGCAAGCAGACCTAATAGACATCTATAGAACTCTCCACCCCAAATCAACAGAATATACATTCTTCTCAGCACATCACACTTATTCCAAAATTGACCACATAATTGGAAGTAAAGCACTCCTCAGCAAATGTACAAGAACAGAAATTGTAACAAACTGTCTCTCAGACCACAGTGCAATCAAACTAGAACTCAGGACTAAGAAACTCAATCAAAACCGCCCAACTACATGGAAACTGAACAACCTGCTCCTGAATGACTACTGGGTACATAAAGAAATGAAGGCAGAAATAAAGATGTTCTTTGAAACCAATGAGAACAAAGATACAACATACCAGAATCTCTGGGACACATTTAAAGCAGTGTGGAGAGGGAAATTTATAGCACTAAATGCCCACAAGAGAAAACAGGAAAGATCTAAAATTGACACTCTAACATCACAATTAAAAGAACTAGAGAAGCAAGAGCAAACGCATTCAAAAGTTAGCAGAAGGCAAGAAATAACTAAGATCAGAGCAGAACTGAAGGAGATAGAGACACAAAAAACCCTCCAAAAAATCAATGAATCCAGGAGTTGGTTTTTTGAAAAGATCAACAAAATTGACAGACCGCAAGCAAGACTAATAAAGAAGAAAAGAGAGAAGAATCAAATAGATGCAATAAAAAATGATAAAGGGGATATCACCACCGACCCCACAGAAATACAAACTACCATCAGAGAATACTATAAACACCTCTACGCAAATAAACTAGAAAATCTAGAAGAAATGGATAATTTCCTGGACACTTACACTCTTCCAAGACTAAACCAGGAAGAAGTTGAATCCCTGAATAGACCAATAGCAGGCTCTGAAATTGAGGCAATAATTAATAGCCTACCAACCAAAAAAAGTCCAGGACCAGATGGATTCACAGCTGAATTCTACCAGAGGTACAAGGAGGAGCTGGTACCATTCCTTCTGAAACTATTCCAATCAATAGAAAAAGAGGTAATCCTCCCTAACTCATTTTATGAGGCCAACATCATCCTGATACCAAAGCCTGGCAGAGACACAATAAAAAAAGAGAATTTTAGACCAACATCCCTGATGAACATCAATGCAAAAATCCTCAATAAAATACTGGCAAACCGGATTCAGCAGCACATTAAAAAGCTTATCCACCATGATCAAGTGGGCTTCATCCCTGGGATGCAAGGCTGGTTCAACATTCGCAAATCAATAAACATAATCCAGCGTATAAACAGAACCAAAGACAAGAACCACATGATTATCTCAATAGATGCAGAAAAGGCTTTTGACAAAATTCAACAGCCCTTCATGCTAAAAACGCTCAGTAAATTCAGTATTGATGGAACGTACCTCAAAATAATCAGAGCTATTTATGACAAACCCACAGCCAATATCATACTGAATCGGCAAAAACTGGAAAAATTCCCTTTGAAAACTGGCACAAGACTGTTTTTTTTTTGTTTTTTTTTTTTTTTTTTGTATTTTTTAGTAGAGACGGGGTTTCACTGGGTTAGCCAGGATGGTCTCGATCTCCTGACCTTGTGATCCGACCTTCCTCGGCCTCCCAAAGTGCTGGGATTACAGGCTTGAGCCACCGCGCCCGGCCGAGATTGATTTTTAAACTAGATTAGACAGATGGAATCAGACTGACTTACAGTCATGTCCCCTTTATCCCTGGGGAAGAACACATTTAGTAGCAATCAGTGGAAAAGTAAATCTTACCATGAAGTTAACAACCCAATGAGTTCGGACTGCTTGGTCAAACTGATCAAATGAACAGTCCAGTGTCGTCGAAAAAAAAATAGTAATGAAATTCCAGGCAGAGAAAAGATCAAATTGATCAGAAGCAGATACAAAATATACAAGCAGGAGAAATTTTGTGGAAGTGACATGACACAGTACAAATCCACATTGTGCAGGAAAATCAGTTCATTTGATCCGTGAAATGTGTGCATGTTGAGTTGTGTTTCCAAGTCAGATGAGTACATTGTCTTGGTGTAGATGCTGCCAAAAGAAGAGCTCAAATAAAGACTTAGACACAAATACTTCAAATACATTATTTGGGAGATGATCCCAGGAATGTCAACATGGCAGAGTGAAGAAGTAAGACAAAGAGGAGTACAAAGTCGAGAAAGTGTGTTTTAATGAATGGGATACCACAATAGGCAACTGGGGTTCAATCCCATTGGTGACCTTCTGAGAGACACTTGAGAATTGTCTTTCTTGAGGGGGGCACTGGTATATTTAATTATCTCCTATCCATCATTAGGTGAGAATTGTTCCTGCAGCATCAACTCTCCTTGCACTGCACCTGGGCAAAGTTTGCCTTTGCTAAAATTGACACAGCAATGACCTCCAGGAAGGGCTGAGGGAACATGAGTGGGACCCTGAGAGAATCTCCTACATAAACCGACCAAACTAAAGACAAATAGAGGACATGAGAAAGTCTACAGGTTGCTGATTTCTGGATCGAAGTATGCTGTTCTAAAAGCAAAGAAATTTCTTATCCTGAAAGATTTTCTCACAAGACAAATGTTTTGATCATTATGCCTCATCATTGTCTGCATTTCTAAAAACTTAAAGCTAGAAAAGACTTCAAGATCTTATATGATTCACTTAGACTGAGTTAACCAAGGCCCCAAAGAGTTAGGTAATGACAGCACATTAATCATAATACAGGCTGAGTATCCCTTACCTGAAATACCTGGGACCAAAAGTGTTTTGAATTTGGATTTTTTTTTCAGATTTTGGAATATTTGCATTATATTTACCAATTGAGCATCCTAAATCTGAAAATCTGATATCCACAGTGCTCCAAGAAGCATTTTCTTTCAGCATCATGTTAACATTCAAAAAGTTTTGAATTTGGAAGCATTTTGGATTTCAGACTTTCTGATTTGGGATGCTCAAACTGTACCTAAATAGACAGGTATACACACATGCATGTGTGCGTACTTACACACACACACACACCCCACATATTTCAGTTCCATGAGGACAGGAGTTCTTATGTATTTTGTTCACTGCTATGTCCCAGTACCCAGAGCAGTGTCTAGAAAGCACAAGATCAGTGCTAAGAAATACTTATGATCTCATCTGTCATGCGTGCCTTTGTAAAGCTTCACCAGCAAACAACCTGACAGGCTCTGTCACTTTAAATGACAGCTCAAGTACCATTGACCCTGGACCCTCTTGGCTGTCTGAGCTTATAAACTCCTTCTCAGAAAAGTTTTTTAATGCATAAAGTAAAATACGTAGGCTTACAAAAAAAAAAAAGAAACTGATTGAAGTATCATTATCACAATTTTAAAACGTGGCTATAATGCCTTAAATAACAAGATCTTTTGATGGGTCAAATAACTACCATAATTTCGAAGTAATGAGTATAAATGATTCTTTTGAGTTATAGCTGGCAAGTGTAATGTGGCTATTTCTATTGATGACAAATTCACAGATTTGCCTATACTGCAGTGGTTTAATGCCCATGTTCACCACTGAAGGAAATTCTACCTTTCGTTTGAGGTTAGTAAAAACTGGAGGTGTAATTTTTTCCATCCAAGTTCATAAACTCTGACAGATCCCCTCACCCCAAAACTGACAGCCCCTGAGTGATTTACTGAACTGAGATGGAGGGGAATCCCTGCGTAAAAATTCTCTGAATCCAAAATAAATTGACACAGAAAACTGTGGAAGTCAGATTTAAAACTCTTGTATTAGTCCCTTTGAATCTTTCATGACCTCTTGTTTGGCAGGTAAAATTGGAACATACATGTTAAGAATTGTGCTAGCAAAATGCCACTAATTGCAATTTTTAGAGAGCCTTTCCAGTGTGACAGGCGTTGTGCTAGGGACTTCCAGGTGCTTCATGAGTCCTCAAATAACTTTGCAAGGATAGAGGAGTAAGCTTCACTTTCAGATGAAAAAACATGAACCCAGAGAAGCCCAATAATTTGGATAATGTTGCACATACACTGATAGTAAAGGCTTTTTAACCAGAAGTCTCCTTATTTCTCCATCAACATTATCTGGGGAGCAGAGTAAAACAACAGATTCTAGGGTCTCACCACCGAGATTCTCAAATAATGTCTGGGATGATGCCCTAGAACTAACATCTTTCAAAAAGTCTCCTAGGATGATTCTAATACAGGGTGCCTTTGAATGCACTTTAAGACACAATGATTTAAAGCTCTCTCTGGCCCAGGTTGCTTGGTATTTGTTCCAGGGAAATGTTTGAGCACAACACCAGTTTGAACCGCCTGCCTGGTAAAACCCACCCCTATACATGCAGCATCTTCACCCAGACACTGCAGGTCACTCCTGTCGTCTTTCCTCCCCTTTCTCCATTCACGTTTCTCAGGTGTTTCTTCCTACACCCATGGGGTTTGCCAAGTCTTTGCTAATGGAAAGATTGGACAATTGGCAAAAAGAGAGAGATGATAGTTCAGAGGGCGTTCTTAGGCTCCAGATAAGCAAGTGCTCCCTGCCCCTCTGAGGCTGTTTCACCGGGAAGTGTTTCCTGGGACTGAGGGAATCCTGCAAAGAACCATGCTCTGAATTTAAATCAAAGTCACCCTCCCTCAAGAGAAATCCACATATGGTTCATCTGGCCTGGCTTTTCCAGGCAGGCATACCCAGCAACCAGGCCCAACATCCTCTTGTGCCCACAGGCGTTTGTGTTTAAAATCCCAGTAAAAAAAGAAAAATGACAGTTCAAGGGGTAATTGAGTGTCTGTGGTTTATCTATTTGTTTTCTTCCCTGTCTCTGAAGCTTGAGAAGCAATGCAGACAAATGGGTCATTTCCTCAGCCTATTCCTGGCCCAGGAGCAGCTGCAAAATGTTAGGACAATGGCAATGACAATGGGTGTGGAGAGGGCCCAGAGCTGAGGTCCAGGGTGGAGTCAGTCTCCCTGGACACCCTGAGTTGGGAGAATGCCAGGCACGGATGTGTCCAGAGACCACTGCTCTTTCTGTATGTTATGAGGCTCCCCTTTATCGTGTTTAGTTAACGATAAAGATGAAGACATGGCTGAGAGAAGTAAGGTGTGGTTCAAAGTCAACTAGGCTGAGTTTGAGATACAATTTTAAAATAGCTAGATAAAAATGGCATAGTAAACAATATTGATAGTCATAACAGTAATCGTAATAATGGCTTTTCACACATCCTGCACATTACTTGTGGAAAAATCACTGTTATTTGGATTCCGGAAAGATTGAAGTAGCTGAGACACAGGGATGTGGTCATGGGCCAATGCTTTCTAAAGAGCCAGGGCACTCTGACATTTTTGAAAATGACATATTTGTTGTATGTTGTTTGTTCTCTTGTCAGTCCTTCCTCAGAGAAACTAAGGCCAAGTTTATTACTTTATAGCACTACTGAGCCTGTACTCAATAGGTGCTCAAAACAATAGTAGGTGTTATGTATATTTACATAACAATGATGTAATTACATGACAATTCCAAAACTAATAATAAGTCTTATGTTTTGTGAAAGCAAGTTTAAAGAAAAACATACACAAGGGGGTTTTCAGACATATGATTCAGAAAGGTTTAAGATTTCTTTTTCAAAAAGGTTGCAGATGGGAATGGTAACTCACTGTGAAGTCCTAAATAAATCTAAATGTCCATTTCTCTCCTAAATATTCAGACGGGTCCAAATAAGGAATATAACATTTAAAGAAAATACTGCGATGCTAAAATGGAAAAGGTTTGTCAAGTTTGGGGAATGTGGGTGAGAAGATCACAGACCACAGATGAGTATAAGAATGGAGTTAACCATCTTTAGAGTTTTCACCAAAGGTATTTTTTTCCTTGTGCAACATGGAAACTTTAGGAGGAATTGGACATTTTCCCTCACTGGTAACAGGCAGACACTGAAGAGAGATCATGAAGACAAGAAGATTGTGGTTAATAGAACAGCAGACAAATGGGTAATACGACAGCAACTGGATGATACTTGGTGAGATTGCTGGGATAATGAACTTCTGAGGACACCCTATTGTGAGCAGTTTGAAGACTTAGGGAGAGGAGTTTAGGAGCTGCCTCTCATATGGTGGAGACTGTATATGTGGAGGGAGAGAATCCTACTCTAAAACCAGAGAAAATATTTTCCCTACTCCCACTCAGACATTCTGGGAAAAAAAATGACTATTTAGAAAGGGAATGAAATTCAGACTATGTGCATTTCTCTAGGAATTTTCCTTCAAATAGAACTCAACTTAGGCTACTACATCCAGTCCACCTTTTTAATCCAAAGTGAAATGCCAAACTCAAGACCAAGAAGCATCAGAAGCAATATTAGATCAACTGGTCAAAAGGGCCATTATTAAAACTATTTATATTTGCCAAAACAAAAATCCATGTTTTTTTCACCTAGAGAAGCCAACTTCCCCCTCATTGTTTCCCTGCCCTCTCTTTACTTTTCCTCTTGCAAACATGCAAAATCCGTCTTCATCTTTTCCTCTTTCTCATCTGGATGCCAAAGAAACCATTTTAGCTTTGTTTTCTTGTTTCAAGAAAGCAGCCAAAGGCCAGAGAATAGTGTGTTTTAATTCATTTTGAAAAACAAACTCACACAGATTGATTCTTCAGGTCCCCTGACTTGGACCTGGCAGATTAAGAAGTCCAAACAACTCTGCATAGTTACATTAATCGTGTTCTTGTGCTGCAAAGTCACTGGATGCGGGTAGCAGTGAAACATTCCCAAGACAATCACTAAACATGCAGAATGCCAGCCAGAAGCATGAATCACTTTCAGGGGTCTTGCTGCAGGGAGCATGAGGTTGTATTTTGTGTGCATTGACAACTGTATAGGATAAGCCAGCTGTGTCCAAGGGAGCAAAGGAACCCCTATTCTTCTGAACCTAAAGGGGTTTCCTCCTCAAAGAACCATGTTTTCAATCCCTAAACTTTGGGGCCAGATACAGCTCCAAGTGGCATTTGTTGCTCTTTGGAGAGTCAAAGCCAAGCCACCATGAGCATGAAAGCTGTGTGAGCCACTCCTTCCCTCCTCCCCAGCATGGAAAGAATAATTGCCATTTCACCCTACAAATCCAAAAGAGTCTTCCCCATCCCTGGGTTCAAGCACGGACACAAGCCAAGCAAGCCTCGGATACCCAGGCCTGTTTGATTGTAGCTATGTTGGTGTATCTCGTGTACGAGGTGGAAAAGTGCTTTTGTTGTTCTACCTGATCCAGTTAGGGGAGCAGGACTAGGGGGTGCCTGCCTAATGGTCCCTAGCCCATGTGCTTATACTGGGATCTATCCCTAGGGATCTGCACCTGGTTGGCAGTCATTTTGTGGTGGACGTGGTAAATTGCGAGTGTTACCACAATGACGAGGCCCAAGATGAGCCCCAAAATCAGGGGCAAGGTTTCTTCCAGTTGCTCCCGCTCATCCACTGGGCATTTATGCTCTGAAATGGGAAAGAAGAAAACCAGTGAGCTCTGGTCAAAATATTCTGAATCATAAGTTCTACAAAACAAAAAGGGAAATGGAAGTAAAAATATTTCTCAAGGAAGCTTTGGGACTATTTTTCAGAAACAGTTTTCCCTAACCAACCCCAAGGTTAACACTTAATCTTTCTACATAATGTGTAATAAAAATGCATCAATTAAATAGGACAACATTTAATTATTGGATTCCTGGCAGATGTCAACAAAACATCCAGGTAATTTATTTAAAGGTTCAGAGTTTCACCATTAGACACAATCATCATCATTTTTATTGTTGATTCATTTTTAACTTTTTATTAAAGTAATATGTACACATAATACATTGTATAAAAATATATAAATTTCAAAAAGACTGAAAATACCAAGTGTTAGTGATGATGTGGAATGACTGGAACTCGTAACACCCCTGTTGAAAAATGTCATGACCACTCTGCAAAACTGTTCTATAATTTCTAATAAAGACAAACATATGCAGCATCCCATTCCTAGGCATTTATCCAAGGAAAATGAAAACATAAAGAACACAAAAAGACTCGAACATAAATGTTCGTAGCAGCTTTATTCATAATAGCCTAAAACTGGAAACAACCAAAATGTCCATCAAAATGGAATGGATAAATTGTGGCATATATTCATATAATGGAACACTAGTCACTAATAAAAAGGAATGAACTATGGCTACACATAACAAAATGGGTACATCTCAAAAATATTATGCTGACAGAAAATTGTCAGACACAAAAGAGTATATACATGCTGTATGATTCCATTTATATGAAGTTCAAGAACAGGTAAAACTAACTTTGTGGTGATAGAAGTCAGAATGTGCTTATATCTGGGGAAAGGAACACAAGGGAACTCTCACCTGTGATGGAAATATTGTAGATCTTGATCTAGGTGATGTTCACATGGTTGCAAATATAGGTACTAAAGCATTAAATCATACATTTTAGATTTGTTTATTACTGTGTTATTTTTTATTGATACACACTATTCATACATTTTTATGGGATATATGTGATATTTTGTTACATGCATACACTGTAACGATCAAGTCAGGGAATTTAGGATATTCATCACCTCCAGAATTTATCATTTCTATGTGTGGAGAATGTTTCAAGTCCTCACTTCTGGCTATTTTGAAATGTACAACACATGGTTGTTAACTATAGTCACCCTACCCTGCTATTGAATATTAGAACTTATGCCTATCTAACTCTATGTTTGTACTCATTAACTGACCTCTCTTTAGTCCATTCTCCCCAAAACACACACACAGACACACACAGACACACACACCCACACACACCCATATCCTTCCTAGCCTCTGGTATCTCTCTACCTCCCTGAGGTCAATCTATTGAGCTCCCACATGTGAATACATGCAATATTTGTCTTTCTGTGTTTGACTTATTTCACTTAATGCAATGTTCCAGTGCCATCCACATTGTTGCAAATGACACGATCTCACTCTTTTCAATGGCTGAATAGTATTCAATTGTGTATACACACCACATTTTCTTTATCCGTTTAAGTGTTCATCCGTTGATGGACACTTAGGTTGATTCCATAACTTTGCTATTGTGAATAGTGCTGGGATAAACATAGGGGTGTGTGTAATATATGTAAATTATACTATAATTTTTAAGTAAGTGTAGAGCTTGATGAATTTTTACAAACGAACATCTCATGTAACCAACATCTAGATCAAGAACACAAATGTTAGCAGCACCTCAGCGTTGATTTATTTTTCACCTTCCTAAAATTCAAGATAGCTTCGTAGTGCTGAGTCTCCATTTTTTTACATAGAACCACCACCAACAAAAAACTATTCTTGGGAGACTTTCTAGTGGTCAAACAGTTTGTCAGGCTAACCAGAATTGCATTCCTAGAAACCAGAACAGGCTTATTTGCTTCTTGTGGGTAACTGGTGTCCTTTTAACCAAAATCAGAAGCCATAAGTGAAAAATAAACAAGCTTTACATGTCTCTTCATAAAGTCCAAGTTTTTAAAGTCCAGATGACCAAGTAAACATTTATTAAGTACCTACTGTATGCCAGTCTCCTCCAGAATCCCTATTGACATAGTCCCTTCTCTCACCTTGCCTGAGATCAGCAGAAAGGAAAAGGGATGAGCTTTTCTCTCTAATAATAATTAGTGGAGACTTACTTTCACATATACAGCTTTTGAAAACTGTATACTGGACATTCCTAGTCCCTAAATTAACAGTCAGTTCTAAGCACAAAGATTATCTGGTTAACTCTCTGAGGTACACAATATTATTATACTCATTTTACACATAAGGTAATTAAGTCATAACGATGATAAGTGGTTTGCACAGGGGTAAATGAAGCCTGATCTGAACTCAAACAACTTAACACTATAGTTGGGGCAGCACTTAACAGACCTAAACTACTGGCATTAAAAGGCTGCAGAATCCCAAGGTGGAGCAGAAAGGAGGGTTTGTCAGTTCGGTTTCCTGATCTGCATGTTGGTTGCAGAAGTTCATCCAGCATCTGAAAATTCAATGAGCTGGATACTTACTACAAAGGGGCACAAGGAAGCTTTCCAGGGTGATGAATATGTTGATTCCTTGATTGTGGTGATGGCTTCACAGGTGTATTCGTAAGTCAATGTTTATTAAATTACATGCTTAAATGTGTACAACAATTGTACCTAAATACAACTTTTTATATGTGTATATGTGTATAAAAATACATATATGTATATGTATCTATACAATATACATATATATAATAGAAAAAGACATTCTTCTAGAAATAGCTTTTTTAAAAGATAGTTTGGCAAATGGTAAAGAAATGTTAAGGACTTATTAGGACTAAACGGAGCCTTTCTTCTTATTACAATCAAAAGGTTGAAAAAGAATTTGCAGGGAACTTTTTCCCCCATTATTTGATTCCATTCTAATGAGTCCCAACACTTTGAGGGTCAGACTGGACCGACACATCCATTGCTCCAGGGACAAGACCTGAGATGACACAGTGTATCAGAAAGAGTGGCAGACCTAGAACTTCATGATGCCAGCATTGCGGTCTTCTTCTCCAATATGATACCATATTGCCTCTTTGAAGAGAACAATGAATAGAAATGGGATCATGTGGGGTAGGAATTTTGTTAACAACAAAGGTTATTTATTTTCCTCATGATAACACCCTGTTGCCCATGTAATGTTAACACAGATTGCAGGGTTTGATTGGTTTGCAGGTGCTAGTGGCAACCTCTGCAATTTTTTCTTACTTAATACAATACATTGAATAGAAGCAAATAATTTTTAAAATATTAAGAAGAAATACACTGATTTCAAATTATTTAGTAATAAGGCTAAGTCTGTTTTAAATGGTAAAAATTAAAAAAAATTATCTCACAAAAAATAGCAAAGACCTCAGGACCTTCAGACTGTCTTCTGTGCACCATTCCAGGCTGCTACTTGAGCAGACCCCAGGCATCTTTACAAGGTTGCCCTTGTGGCCCTATCCTGTGTCTCTTCTCTTCTTAACTCTCTCCCCTGCAGAGCAATTTCATAGTTACCCAGACTGTCAGACCATGGTTTTAGCTCACTTCTCCCTGCTTACACTCTAGTTACCCAGGCACACAATCAGCCAGGAGCCCCAAATACAACATCTATCTCCCTAGGCAGAATGGGAGAGGCAATGGAGAAAGAGTTGTGTCTGGGAGCAAGAGCTTACGTAGCAAAACCACTGGAGAACATGGACAGGTGGTGTTCTGTGTGGCCCCAACTACAGGTATTCAGGACAGGGAGGGTGGTGAGTTAAGAAAGCTTCAGGAGGAAGGGAGGTTGGAGTTGGATTGGGAAGAATCCGGGAATGGGGCACCAAACGACCTTGACCAATTTGTAAAGTCATGTTTTCTCTTTTCTCTTGGTTTGTACCATAACAATGAATAAATAGATATACAGATAGATATAGTTGTAGAAATAGAGATATACATGAACTTTTAATGGTTCCATAGATCCAGATTATCACATCAAGAGGGAGTAGATGTAATGGAACATTGTGAGGGAGAGAGATGATAGTGGGTTCAGATCCCACATCTTCCACTGTCCAACCCTGGGCGAGTCTCCTAATCTACTAAGCTTCAGTTTCCTGTAAAATTGAGATGACACCTACTTTACAGGGTTGCTGTGAGTGTCAAATGTCATACTACAGAAGGCCAAGCACAGTGCCTGGCACAGAGTAGTTTTTCTATCATTGTTCGCTATAAAAATAGAAGTCTTACACATTTAAGTCTTCTATGTACTTCTTTTAAGTACAGGAGCCTATAGAGCTCAAGTACCAAATGTATTATTTCTAAATGGATAGTAAAAAGAATGTCTCATATCCCATTCTTTAAGAAACACAGAGAAAAGTTGATACAGTATGGTAAAAGAAAGGGAAAGAAAAAATATGCTTAGAATGCTATCATGATTTATTTCTCAGATGATTATCTCTTGTTGCTTTAGGAAAAAAATAGAATTAATCACACCACAGAAAAGGGCAATATATAGAGGACACCAACTACAAAGATGTCAAAAGGTATCATAGCTAATGCTAAATCCCGCACTTACCAACCCCTATCCAGTAAGTGGTCAAATAAAAAGGAATTCCTGAGCCCACTCTCTTATCCACTGTTTCAAAATCCGCAAAGCTCTGAAAACAAAAAGTACTTTGTAATCACTTGTTTGGCAGCAAAACCTGACTTAGTCTAATGTGAGGCTGCTTGCAGTTTTCAGTCATCCTACTTAGTATGACGTTTCACATGTTACACCACAGGAAACAGAGATATTAGTATGTTTGATTGCATGGGGCTGCCCTGACTCTTCCGTGGTCTTATGTAATCTATAAACTGTGCACTGTACAGTCTTCCTAAAGTCTAAAATATTCTGAATTCTGAAAACCGTCTAGCGCCAAGGTTTTTTGTTTTTTTGTTTTTTATATATTTTTTTAGTTCAATCTGGGTTTTAGATGAGGGATTATGAACCCATAAAAGCAGGACATGCTTTTCTCTTTCAGGCTTAAGACAATGCTTTTAATCTCTGCCTATGACCCATGGAAAAAAAAAATATTTTACATGGCAGCTTAGAGCATATGTACACACAGAGACCTAAAGCAGAAGTTTGACAAACAATAGTTATCCTTGCTTTATGCATCTAATAATTTCTGCTCTATTCTATTCTGTTTCATTTAAAACAATGCTGCTCATGATCTACTAAGAAAAGGTTGTAATCTTTTTTGTGCAAGTATAATAAAACTAAGGACCCCTTCTCAGAATAATGTTACGAATACATAAAAAATAAAATAAACACAATTACAAGGGAAAGTGAAATTCAGTCATCACATATTTTTAAAAGAATTTCAGATACAGCAACATATGTACTTCCTTATTGGAACACATACATGTTGGTTACGATTATAAAGCAGTGAGAAGCATAAATGTTACTTTGCAAGATCTGCACAAACTAATGTGAGATGAAAATATCTATGATGTCTATTGGTGACAGTCACAGGTACTGCTAGTACTACTGTGGTCTGTCACCTTCATTTGTAAACAAAGGTAGTGCTAAATATTAATCAGAAGTTAGTGAAAATAAAGATAGAAATTTTTTCCTCTGAATTCTATCTATAAACCATATATACCCCAGGGTTAAAATCTTATACTGTAAACTGATTATGCAACCCACAGATTACAAAATAAGCTTCCTTGTTTTGTATCTGCAGAAATCTCCTCTGATTTCTGCCAGGGAGAAGAGCGTCTGTTGGCTTAGCCCAGACCTCATCTGGCTTCTGCTCTCCCTGAACCCCTGACTCCCTGTCCACCTCCACAGGACTTAGGGTCCCTCATGCCTCTGCTCTGGTGGACTCAAGGCTCCAGAGTACACACAACAGGGGCCCAGGGTAAGTAGCCTTGGCTGGAAGAGACAAAAACCAGCCTCATCATTGGAAAGAACCAGATGAAGACAAAACAAACAATAAATGAATAATCTGTGGCTGCCAGTTGCCAACAAAAGTCTCCTCAACCCTTAACCCAAGCGTACCCACTAAAATCATAATTTATCTTAGGTACTGGTTGCTAGATATGTGTTTTATTTCATGACAGCATTTTAAAATTATATTGACTCCCTCAGATAAACTACAAGAGCGCTTCATTGCACCCCCAGTGAACAGCTTTGGGATAGGCAAGGGAAGCAGAGGCAAGCTCTGCTTCCCTAGGCTCTCCCAGCACCATGGACTGAAACCATTTGAAGAGGAGGGCAAGCTTTTTGTGGGCTGTGCTTCCCTTGTTGTTTGGCAAGGCAAGATAGAGAAAGGGTTTGACCCTCTTTCCGTATGTTCCCTGGGCTGGCTCTGGACTCCTGTCACATCAGCCAAATGTATTTTGTATACTGAGAAGTTGTTAAGGTGAGTGGGCTGTCGAGACCTTCGACTGGAGACAAGCTGATACCCTCATCGTGATGTAAGCATTCGCTAGACACAGTGGCATCACCACCCAGCTATTTGGGAGACTGAGGTGGGAAGATTGCTTATGCCCAGGAGTTCAAGGCCAGCCTTGACTCCCATCTCAAAAAAAAAAAAAAAAAAAAAAAAAAAAGATTTAAGTATTGGAGAAGAAAAAAAATAATAAGAGCAAGTATTGTTTGATGCCACTGTATGCCAGGAACATGACATGCACTGTATACACCCTATCCCACTTGCATTGTATATAACCTATCCCACTAGACTGAAAGTTTCAGCGAGGCAGAAAAAGTTCTTATATCCCAGTACCTAGGTGTAGTGGACACAGACACTGCCCATTCTTCTTTCGGCATTCACCAGTCCCATATATCCCAATGGGTTTTGACTACAGAGTAGGTCAGAAGTCCCAGGGAGTTCATGCTTCCACAGTGACCATCAGTGATAGATGGCACTTGGTGGGTAAACACTGGTTTTCTCACCCTCAGGTGAGATAATTCTGAGACATATCCTATGCTGTCTCCAGAGGACAGTATCCGAAGCAAGAAATTCTATGACTGGCTAACTCCATGACTGAAGGCTGGGGCTCCATCTTGGAGTCCTCAACACAATTCTCAGCTGTGTTCATAACAGATTATTTCCCTTTGGCTGCTTACTCAGGAAGCCTTGAGGACCAACTGTCTAGGGTAGCATGTGTCTTGACAGGGAAGTGCCAGGTAAATCACAGGTCTACAAAACTTTCTGGATCAGCAAACCCTTCATGCGTTTGTGACATGACAGCTTGCCACAGGATGCTCTACTGGGGGGCTGGTGGGTAGAGAAACGTAAGCCATGTTCATTTCCACTAACACTAAAGTTCCCACAGATCCAGGTAAAATACAGATTAAGTGGCATCTCCCAATCATGATGCTAGAAACAATATTAAAAAGCTCATGAATTTGGGGTACCCAACAAACTCTGTAAATGCCTCTCACACTCACATGCTGATGATAGCTACTCAGCAGGAGCAGCTGTGGCCCTCAGATACTAAGGACAAAAGCTCTGATACTCAAAGACAGGTTCTAGGAGGGAAGCCTTCACCAAGTCACTTCACCTCCCCGAGTCTCAGCTGCTCCATTGTAAATGGGGATATCAGTATCTTTCTGCAGTTCTCTTTGTTTGTTTTGGTTTGTTTTGTTCACCCCTTGAGAGATAATTAAAAAGGGACCAACCTATAGGTGATGTCTTTTAAATGCCTGATAGACCTGAATCCTGAATAAAGGGACATAGAGGTAGCCTTCCTATTCTATTATGTTTTTTCTGACATAATACATAAAAGTTTCTTTTTACTCAAGCTATTAGAATACTCAGGCTGGTTTGTTCCCTCCCAGTGACACATCCCCCATCCCATCTCAGCCAGAAATCACATGGGGCTCTCCAAGGGAATTGCGGGCCTTTGATGAGGCCCTCAATAATTAATTGTGGAAGAACAAGGGAATCAACCCCAAAAGAGAAATAGAGTGCCTCAGATTGCAGGGGTGATAGCTTCTATTGCAGGGGTGATAGTGTCTATTGCAGGGATGATAGTTGCTGTACAAAGTGTATTTGGTAAATAAATGAGCCAAAGATGGCCTCTGTGCACTGACCTGTAGGTGGTGTATTTCTTCACTGCAGGCTGAGACTTTAGCTTAAAAGCCTGTTGGCACCAAACTCCCACATTTTTACACATCCAATTATTTTTAAAATAGCTTAAACAAGAAAATTTGCAGCTGTTTAGAACCTGCCTGCTTTGCATACTCCTTGAAACCTCATGCAACAGCTGTTACCCATTGAAAAGACAGGGCCTTGGAGTTATAAGGCCCCAAGGCACTGCTACCTCTAGAAGCTCTGGGACCCATGGACTCCCTGCTGTGCCACTGAGCAGATGTCACCTAGACTCATAAACCCCTCTCCAAGGCCCCTCTGCTTTGGGCATTCCCTTGTCCTCTTCTTTTTCTGGATGGCGGTCCCATAAGCCTCCCTCTGGACAGTCTCCTGCTGTGAGGGGCTTCCCTTCTCATAAAACCCTGTCCAAGTGTCTTGCAAAGAAGCGTATTGTGCCTTTAATCCTTCAAACTCTCTATAGTGCTCCATGGGCCAGCAGCATCACCTGAGACCTTGCTAGCAACAGAGCTTCTTGGGGCCCACTCCCAGACCTAAGTGAACCGAACTCTGAGTGCTAACAATATCACCACAGTCATTGCACGTTGCAGCTGAAGGTTCATGAGCAGATTGCTGGGCTGAGACTTTTGTTTGGGGATCAGTGTATTAACCAAGTACAATGCACTAAACGGACTCATGTGATAAAGATGTCAACCTCCATCTGGACTGCTCTCAGCCCTTGTGAGTGTCCACATACTGACTTTATGGACCCTTTCTTGATTTTCTTATTAAGTCTATTCAGTAGACAGGTGTGAAGACTGCCAGGTATGACCCCGTTACACAAGGAATAGACTCTTTGCAGGAAACCATTATGCTGTGCTGGACAATGGCCACGGTCCAAACACATGAACACACAAAACACACACAAACACATACACACACACGAACACACAGACACACCCCTGCAGTAGGTGTGCAGATATATGACATAATACTCCCTCCCCATGCAAGCATATTCCACTCACACACACACACACTAAAAGCCCCCTGAGCTTCTATTCTGGGGACAAAGGCCCAGTGCTAGATCCTGAAAAGGCAACCAAAAGGAATCTTTAAAATTCCACCAAATCGAAAACAATGATCTCTTACAAAACACAGTTGGGGCAGGTGCTGAGAGGCACAGACAGGAGGAGCCAGGAACAAAAAAAGTGCAGTCACACAAAGGCACACTGATCCAGCGTGTGATTCTGAATGAGGCTTGCCACTCCCAGGAATGTCAAGGGGTAAGCCCGGGGACACCATACACAAGAGAACATCCTAATTATTAGCCAGAAAAGCCTGGAGTGAGACAAGTGTTATTTGCTTGTGACTTCTCTATTCGCATTTAGGAAGTTATATGTGGTTATAAACTCTCTATGTCTATCCAGCAGCCTTCCCTATCTAGGACCTTGAAGTGGATCAAAATTGGTTTTAAAAGAAAAGATACCGTTTACTCCATGCAATGAATTGTACGGAGTTTTAGGAAAGTGGCTCTGCTCCTTATTCAGTGCTTATTTATTCTTACTTTATAAACAGTTCTAAAAATCTATGAGGTTTGATTTCTCAGGCCAGAGCCTGTTTGGTGCCATCAGGCTTTTGAGCTAAAGTCTCAGCCTGCAGTGAAGAAGCATTTTCTCACTCTAAGAATTTCTCATTCTAAGCAATGACTTAGAGATAACACAGAATGGTAAGGAGCTAGGAGAAGCAGCAATTATAGCACCAGTGGTAACAAGAAGTAAAGAAATGCCTAGTAACAGCTAATCAGCAAAAACTAGAAAGTCATTATAAACTATTAAGAGTACCTATATAAACTCAAAAACATTTATGGCAGGGTCCTGGGCACTAGGAAGTGACATTACATAGTCCAATTATTTTCATAATAAATTCCTTGTCATCAATAATCATAATAAGTCAAATTACATTTGATTATGCTTAATATTTTCAGTTTAAGAAAGACACTATTACATTTTATAAATACTTCCATAAACAAAAGGATTTTAAAAACCTGTTAAGGTCTTGACACAGTTTAGTAGCTCCAACTTTGTAGAAAATACATTAACATGGGATAACCTATCCTTACACCTGAACAGGTAAGTGTGACACTGCTTTACTAAATATATGACATTCTGATTTGCATGATATGGCAGCATTTGGAAGTCTCTACTAATTAAATCCACACCGTCAAAATATAAACTCAGTCAGAGTTAACTGGATATCTGCAATATGCCAAGCACTGTGTATTAGGTGCTAATAATATAAAAAATGAATAAGAAATGGGCCCTTTTCTTGAAGACAATTTAACTTAGGACTTCTTAAATGCCTTCTCAATAATCAAGGTGGAGGGTGGTGCATTCTGTTCAGTAATAGGTTGAGTGGAAGCTGCATTTTATGAAAGCTAGATGCCTTGGAAAATGATCATAGATGAAAAAGGTAGAGATTCTCTAATATCCTGAACATTGGAATTGTTGTATTCACCGGGGGTCTCCAACCCAAAGAAAGGCACAAACAAAGCAATCAAAATTTTTTCTGATTTTTTTATCCATGTAGAATAAACAGAATATAAAATGTAATAACCTCCTTTGTGAGGGAGAGAGAATAAATGACATGAATCCACTTATCCCACACTTGCCAAATGTAAATTGTTGCCGGACTTGAGCAAATTGCAGAAATTTTGACTCCCCTTGTGCCCTACCTCTGCAGGGGTGCTGAGAATGAAAGAATGTGGTTGACCTGAACCTGCCACAGCACAGCTGGGTCCCCTTTCAGGGGCTGCACACACTGAGAGACAGCCTTGTTCCACACTCTCAGCAGAAGCAGCTGGGGTTAAATGGCTCAGCCTTCAGGAACCCTTCCCTCCCTGGAGCTTAAGGACATCCTCGTCCTGAAGGTGCTTGGTGGAAAGACTTCGTGAGTCTAAGACCTATGCATACACACCCACCCCCACTGCATTCTGGATGCGCAGAAACTTGGACTCACAGCAGCAGAAGCTTCAGCTAGAAGTATCCAAGAGAACAAGAAGAAACTGAAGCCCAGAAAGGCAAAGACCCTTCCCCCATCTGTAGCTCTCTAGATTAACTAACTTCTTAAAGATTTTAGCTGCTTTCTCCTTGGGAAGTTTGCATCAAAATTACAGTTTTTTTCCAAAGTGACTTTTTAAATCTTTCTCCCTATAAAGGTTCATCTTTTGACAAAGGAAAGAAGATGGGGAGAGAGGGAAAGATGAAATATAAGAAGGAAGGGAAGAAGGTAAAGAAAAGAAGGAGGAAACAAAGGGAGATAGAGAAAAAAGGACTAAAGTGAAGGAAGACAGGGAGGAGGTTGGGAGGGAGAAAGAAAGAACTACTGAGAAAAGTTCATACATTCAGCTTATTGTTTTTTTAGTCTTTGAAAATTATTAAAGAGACAGGCAGTGTCATTTCAACCTAGAGGAAATCCAAGTGGTAACATCCTGGGGCCCTGGTAGGTCCCTCTCCCATCCTCTCTGAAATAAACTAGGTCTTCTTCCCCGCCATCCCCCACCAGCTTACCTTCACTGAAGACAAAATCTGAGATAATGTCAAAAGGTTGGATGTGGACCGCAGACAGGATCATGGTAACCATCTTCTGTGGATCGCTAGAGGCTAGTGAAATGGTTTGTTGAGCTTGACACTCATAGGACTTCCCAGCGGGGGTGACCAAGGCAGAGAGGTGGTGCGAGTTGGCTGTGTGCTTCCCAGCTACAGCAAGATCCCAAAGCAATAGTTAGGCCCCGCTTGCTGGCAGAACTCTCATTGTTCCTAACCTAATGTGCCAGAGAGGTGGTTGTTGCCTCTCAGTTTCAGACCCCACACCCCTCCTGTCCTCTCTGTTCCCTTGTAGGGCTAAGGGCTCTACAAATGGCATCAAGTGGTGATGAAAGACAAACACCTATTCTCTTGAGAGCCAGGGCTCTTTCAATATTAATTCATAATTCCTGTTTTGAAGAGGAGAGTGATACCTAAAAACTCAACCCTTGTTACTGAATAAAACCTAGGCCGGGCATGGTGGGTCCTGCCTGTAATGCCAGAACTTTCAGAGTTCAAGGTGGGACGATCATTTGAGCCCAAGATTTCTAGACCAGCCTGAGCAACATAGTGAGACCCCATCTCTACAAATACACACAAGAACACACACACACACATTACAAAATTAGTCTGGCATGGTGATGCAGGCCTGCATCTGGGGAAACTGGGGTGGGAGAATCTCTTGAACCCAGTAACTCACTCCAGGCTGCGGTGATCTATGATGGTGCCACTGCACTCCACCATGGGGACAGAGTGAGAACCCATTTCAAAAAAGAAAAAAAAAAATCCCTAATGATAGATATTCCAAAGACACAGAAGGAACAGTGACTTGGTTTTCTATATTTTACACGGGCCTGACAAAGCCGGACAGATTGCTGGTCCACTGGATGCTTGTCCTTACACACATACATCCCCTCTGAAGGCCTGCGTCCCATTGCTCCTTTTCTGACCTAAGTTTGAGTTTTCCTTTTTCCTTTTTGGTCGAATTTAACTGGGGGACATCCTGCATGTAAACTTTGATGAAAAAGAAAAAATCCTCCTTTTACTGTGATGACAAAAAGGGGTGAAAAGGGAAAGATGACACATGCATTTTTATGTATTCATTAAAAATCCTTTCCCAACTCAGGTGCCTGGGTGATGAAAGGCCTCATTAAGAGTGAAGCAGTCAACTTATAAAGAATAAAATAAATGTAAATGTGGTCTTTGATGGTTTCTGCAGATACGAATATTGTTATTTGGGGGATGAACGCTCCTTTTGCTGAGGAGGATCTGGGTAAGTTGTCAGAGGGATGGGCCAGAAACGCTAGTAAATTATACATGGTGCAGAGTCCACTCTCAGGTGGCTGCAGTCGATGACTGAATATCCCGTGCGAGCCACGCTGCCATGCGCAAAAAGACACTGAAGGCCGTCACATCCTGACCGAAAAGGAAAGTCGCACTGCCCCCTTGCAGTTTCAGCGCATAAGAAACAAAACCAGGGTGCGGAAGAAAATTAAAATGCAGCTTTGCCCTTCTCCGTGGTCCTTCAAAGGCCAAATCATAAGAGGTCGTTTTGAAGCACCAGGGAACGGCAGATCTTCAAGGGACTTCTCATCTAGGATCAGGCCACGGGTGACGTTTGGGTACCCATGCCTGTGGTTCCTGGCGGATCTACAAGGCCTGAGACCCAGAAGACTCATGGGCACTCCCGCCTCTTCCGCCCTAAAGAGCAAGCCGAGAAAGACTTGGCCTCGGAGCGCAAAGCCTGGAACGGTTTCCAAAACCCTGAGGAATTATCTCTCCAAGTCTGCTCTGCGAGTTCCCAGGCTCCCTCCCCAGCCATGCCGGCCTCTACTCACCACTGACTGCGTCTTTGAAGTGGGTCTTCTCTGAGGAGTCGTAGACAAACTGCACTTTGCTCAGCCTCCAAGTCGCCTCAGGTCCCTTGGACGTGTTGTGGCTTTCCTGTTGAGCCAGGGAGGCGCGCTTCAATCGCCCCCGCAGCGTCTGGGTTCTTAAACCCAGGGCCCGCCACTTCCCACACCCACGCGCAGCCTGCGTCCCCTCTGCCCGCTGGGCTCGGAGTTACCTTTACAAAGAGCATTTTGAGTGCGTAGGCGCGATCCACCCAGAACACTTGCAGCTCCGACTCGCTGTGGCCACAGCGGCCCTTCACCTCAGCTCCCCGGGTCAGTGCGATATCAGCCTGTTCTGTGATCAGCTGGGAACACAGACGCCCCGCGCCCCCTCAGCTCGCCCGGCCCTGGGGCGGGGGCTGTAAAGGGCGGCGCGTCCAAACTCTGGGTTGCACGCTTGGGCGCTCCTTTGCGCGCGCGCATCCCAGGTTCCGGGAACATGCAGTTAGATGCTCTACGTGCAGCCCCGGCCGATAGGGAAGCGGAGAGAAGGGGGTTTACTTTCAAAGCAGGCAGGGGAGCAGAAGGCATTACAAGCTGGAATCCCCATGCAGCATTCGGGAGCAGCCTGCAGGGGTGTGGGGAAGAAGGCGGGCAACCCAGGTTTCCGAAGGGCCTTGAGGAAGGGTGCCCTTCGCCCTGGAGCCCTAGGAGGAAGCTGAGGGGGAAAAGATTCCTTACATCTACGTAATTGCTGGCCCACACATCATAAGGTACAATAAATTTGGCTGCAAACTCTGCCATGAGGCACGTCGTCCCATTTTCCCGCACCACAAATATATCTTTTTCAGGGTTAGTGGAAAGGCCTGAGAGATTTTCCACTTCTTGTTCTGCCATGATTTGAGCCATTGTATCTGCGGAACAAACAAAACAATTCCATCAGTTCAGGACTCAGAGAGCCCACGCGCCTCGGGCGCTACGGTGGGGAAACAATGGTCTGCAGGCTTTGGAGGGACAAAGTTCTCTGCCAGCAGCTGTGCGCTCTACGAGCCGTTTCTCTAGCCCGGGTCTAACAAGCTTCATTCCTTCCCTGTTAATTAATAATGAAAATACGATTTTAAAAATAATTTAAAAATCATGACTTTGTTTGTAATATAGCTGACCGTTTTCTACATCTTGGGATTTTAAACTAAGTATTTCTTGCCAATGCTCTGACTTCACGAAGCTGGCCTGTTTAGGCTGTCTGCAATTTGCCACACAGGTGTATGGCTCTCACGGGAATTCCCTGCCACCTGCGGGGGAGGCCCTGCCTCCTCCCCTAAAAGAAAAAAAAAAAAACCAGCAAAACATTAAGGGCCATATTTTTTTATCTTAAGCTAATTGGCTTCACTTTGCCGGCTCTGTTCTCTGCAAGAGTGCATCCCGTCCTCTCCCCGTCGCCAAATCGCTACTCACGGAACAACATCAGGAGAACTCGAAGTCTGTCGACGCTGGGGACCGCTCTTCCTTGGAGATCCATACTCGCAGTGCAGCGAATGAGGCCAGCTGTGCTACTGCAGAGGCCGCCCGAGAGGGAATCCCTCAAAGTCGCCGCTGGAGTGGGCCGGGGTGAGCGAGGGGCGGGGGACAGAGAAGGAGGAGGGAGGGAGCGCGTATTCTGTGAGCGCTGGCTAGGACTCCGTGTGGAGTGCGGCACCGACAGCTGCTGGCAGAGCAAATCAGCTTACTGCAGAGGAAAGGACCGCGCGGCGAGGGAGCTGTCCACGGCTGCGAGTGCTGAAAGCAATCCGATAGTGTGGCAGGAGTGGCTGTGGCTTGGCTTGTGCGGAGGGCCAATGAGATTTGGGGGTACCTAAAATTCTCCCTGGTTCTGTTTCCTGTTCTGCAATTGCATCCGCAAATATGCGTCTGTTCTGAGAAACTTAACACCACCCTCAGACTTCTTAAATCTCCTTATCAGGTACAGTTATTACATGGTGTAGATACCATACCACTGGAGTACTGTCTTCTGAAAAGGCATCTGGTTCCTGGAAGAAAACGGTGGAGCAAAAATTGTTGCTGCTTTGAGGGAGGAGGGCTATGTAGGAATAGAGAAGAGAAAATGCTATGGCAACAGTTTCCTGAATTTGGAGACATCCCTCTCTCTCCCTTGATCTCAATGAGCTCACGGGTTTAAAGTAAAATTGACGCCTCCTCAAACAAAGCCATCAGACAATGCAGTAGCTCCATGTGGGCTTATTTTCCTGTAAATTTTGCTCCCGGGAGCATGAGGACTCTGAACTCTGGGATCACCTATCCTCTTGCATTATACCGTGACCACTCTGCCAAGAAGGGATGCAAGCAAATCAGAAGTTTTGGAGAGTTATCCATTATCTCTTAGGACAGAAATTTTAGAATTATGCCCTAAATAATGTCACATACTTATGTAAGAAAAACACACACTGTTACTACTCTAAAGCCTCTAGTGGAACAGAAAAACAAATATTACTGGGCTAATTCCTATATTTACATATTTGGTAGCTTGCTTATTTTTTATTGTTGCTCTATAAATCAGAATACAGCTTTCAAAAATACACATGCAGTATGCAGTCCTCATCAATTGTAGTGATGTCCAAATATTTTATTCCTTAGAAGATATTTCACGATGCAAATAAATGTTGTATCAGTAATATAATGTTATAAAACAATGTCATATCAAAGGGAAAATTGCAAAGTATTTCACCTGCATTATCTAATTTGATTCTCTCCAATCTTAGAAGGTAGGCAAGGAAAGATACAAGTTACTGTGGTTTTACATACCCCAAAACTGAGGCTCAACTAAACTAAATGACCTTCCCAAATGTCACATGGTCAGTTAGAATTAAAATACAAAAATCACATGCTTTAACTCTGTAAAGATTATCTTCATTTCTCCTTACATAATATTTTTACTCCATATTTTGATTTCCATAAAAATCTTTATTCAATATCAAATAATAATCTGAAACCTGAAATCTCTATCATTAATTCACATTCTTGAAATTTATAGAATGCTGTTTTAAATATAATCACATTCTGACATATCTGCCACAAAGTATCTATATAATGCTTTGGCTTTCAAACATATTCCTATATCAATCATTAGATCACTAGCAATTCAAATTATAAAGTAATATTAAAATTGATACTATATTTTGACATTTTGACTTTCGTGTTTATATTTCAGTGTTTCATCCAAAGATTTCTCAAGAGCTTTACAAAGATGATTATATATAGAAGAAGTGGTACAAATTTTACAGGAGAACTTAACAGAAATGATTTTATACAGAAGATTGATATAAGGTCAATTCTTACCAGTTGAAAGTGGAAGATATAACATTTGTATGTGTTACATTTTTTCATGTTGGCAATTATTATTAATCACTTATTTTCCTGCAGTAATGGAAAACTGGAAAACAATGAGACATGTAATGAAGTATTTATTATCTCTCTCTCTCTCCCCAGTATTTTATGAGGACAGAAATTAGTAGATTTCAGTTCAGGATTCACTACTTATTACTTTTGTGATCTTCTGAAGATTTTATTTTTTCTCACCTGTAAAATTGGTACAATAACTCAGAGGATGGCTAGTTAGACCAAATGGGCCAATGAATATAAAAGCATTCTAAACAAATTACAAATAGACCCATAAACATTAACTGAATATGTACTACTTCCAGTATGCTTGATGTTTTGAAAACCAAAAGATATTTATCATTACACAAGTAGGAGAGATACCTATAAGAGATTATGACAATTTCTTTTGTGACATGTTATTGCAGATATCTTCATTACATAAGTTGCTAAAAGATCAAATGAATTAATTATCATCTGCCTTAATGATAAAAGATTAAATGAGTAGTAGCATTGGTCATTGATCTTAAAATGTTGTAGTTGATTTACAGATCAGATGGTTGTTCCTTTGAAAATTATACCTGATATAAATGATCTCTTCATTGACACTGGAGAGTGTACCCTAGAGTACTCAAATGAGTTGAAAAAAGAAAGGAAGCAATTTTAACCCTTTTTGGGGGGAGGATTATTTTCAAAGCACAATCAGTTCAATGACTTTTTAATGTTTAATCTTAAACATGGCTAACAAATGCCCATTAATTTATCATCTTATCCACTATGATACATTGCAATAGGAGTTGGGTCATTATACCTACAACTTTCACTTACATTAATTAAATATCTTTCTAATCATTCTGAAAAAAGTCTTTGGTTCTCTAAAATAAGCAAAGAGGTGATCAAGGAGCAAAATTTACCATTAAATTGCATTTTAATATATTAACAATGTTTCCCAGAATTTGTTCTATTTTTCATTTCTCAAGTCTAAAAGATGGTAGGATAAATTGACAAAAATATGTATACCTGCATAGGTGGTGACTGTGTCAAATTTTATTATTGCTGTTGGTGGTCAATAGAAATTGTTACGGTGTGATGTGACCTAAATACACTGGATTTGGGATCTCCTCTAGATCCTTCAGGTCCTTCAAAGGCTGTTTTTCCATTCATATAGATACTTACTGAATTAGCCTTTATGAATCTCATGCCATTGAGTGGTTGCTGCTTTATAAAAGTGCAAGAAGAGGCCCCTGCATAGAACTTTCAATTTAGATGAGAAAAAATAATAATTTACATAAAGATGCCAGTTAGCCTGACACAGTGTCTGCATAAATGTTTAGGGGGAAAAAAGGTAAGACAGGCATCCTAGGTGGGAGAGTGGTTGAAATTGACCAAAAAAGGCCTCTTGGAGAAGGTGAGTCTTGAAAGAAGTTGACAAACTGATGTAGGGTGAAAGGAAGGATGCAGACAGAAGAAATATCTATTAAATAGGGAATCAATGCAAAGATGTAACTCTTCATCCGTCCATATTTATCCATTTGCAATAAAAAGCAAATTAGGCCCTAAATTCACAATGCCTTACGTACTATAGAACCCCTATTTTATTTCCTTATTTGATAATTTACCCACATATGGCATATGCAAAAGAATGGTATATGCAAAATTTATTCTAAATAAAATTAAACTTTTCAAGTTGTTAGAGGCATCTTTTTATACTTGGTTGTGCAAGCAATTGACTTGTTTTCATAGAATCAAGAAACAAAATTACGAAAATTAATGAACAATCCTAATAAGAAAGGCATATTCATGAGCGTCAAAAGGAAAAGGCTGGGCTTTGTTGCAGCTGAAATTTGGTTTATTGGCATTTCAGTCCACTTTACATTAAAGTGTAAAAATGTACTCCCTTGCTCTGTTGTCCCCACAGACATCAAGCCATCCCTCTGCAACCCACACGCAGACAATGGAAGCACACCCGAATAACAGAAGCAGAAATAATTTAAACAAGCAAGATGCACACAGCTGTTAAGCCAGACTTTCTACTCACCAAAACCTTTTCTTGTGTTCAGTTTCTCATAGAACAATTATTTCATTTAATCATTGCCTTCGAAGACCTTTGCAACCCTTTCTAGGATCTAAACCCTTGTGGGATAGAAACTGAAAAATAAATGCATGCACAAGAATTATTTTTCAGTTTCTATCCCACAAGGGTTTAGATGCAGAGCAAAGAGTACAAAAATAAGTGTCTGCCTGAGCAATGTATGCACCAGAATATTTTGCACATACATTGCTAAGCTCTAGAATCTTTGGAAAGTATAGGAAAATTGAGTTTAGGCTCCAATGCACTCAGTCTGCATGCCCTTGGTATAATTTCCCTCATCCTAGTACTTCTTTGGTGTCTCCTGCATCTACTCTAATGAAACAATGGTTATTTCTGCAATAAGGGTAACCAGTAGAGGAAATAAACCACCAGAATGATGGCCTTTTTATTGGCTATGTTCACACTAAGTCCTGAAAAAAATATCATTTATGAGTTCATTTAGAAGAATTGCCTTCAGCATAGGGGAATATAGAGAAGAGCATCCTTATAGTAAACCCTGAATAAGTAAATGGTGAGGGGCCAGGTAATCATTCCTCAAAATTTCAGTAGCAAATAAATCATTTTTGTCTTTTGAATCTGTGATTAGTTATTTGTTTTGGTCAGTCTTACATTTTTGGTCAGTGATACACAATTCACTCTGCTATCTCAGCAGTGAGGAAAACCTTGTTAACTTGTGGGCAGGGGACCTTTCTGTAAGGTTGAATTAAAACTCATTTGAGGATTTAAAAAAATCTTTAATAAGTCTGTTCTCCAAGAAATGACATCTGTCACAATAGGCCTAAGGTTAGACAAGCTGTGTCTCATTTAACATATTTTGCTACCTGAATTCTGTGACAATGCAGTACCCTAAAAAATCTCTGAGATATCACAGGAGTTCATTGTTCCCTTGATTAGTCTCTCTCTCTCTCTCTCTCTCTTTTTGAGACTCTCACTCTGTCGCCCAGGCTAGAGGGCAGTGGCACAATCTTCACTCACTGCAACCTCTGCCTCCTGGATTCAAACTATTATCCTGCCTCAAGCCTCCTGAGTAGCTGGGACTACAGGTGTGTGCCAACATGACTGGCTAATTTTTTGTATTTTTAGTAGAGATGGGGTTTCATTATGTTGGCCAGGCAGGTCTCGAACTCCTGACCTCATGATCTGCCTGCCTCGGCCTCCCAAAGTGCTGGAATTACAGGTGTAAGCCACCGTGACTGGCCAAGTTACTCTTTTAATTGTCTATCTGAAATTATCTGCATATTAACTTGAAGATGCGTTTGGAACTAAGGAAAATTTATATTAATGGCCTTTGGGAAGGAGGGTGAGAGTGGAGTCCAGAGTCCACTGTCTCCTATTGAAGCTTTGCTGGCATTGTAGCTGGAGTCCTGGAATTCCCTGGGGTGCTCTGATGTAAGTTTAGGACTTCTCTCTCTCTCTCTCTCTCTCTCTCTCTCTCTCTCTCTCTCTCTCTCTCTCTCTCTCTCTCTCATTGTGAAAGCGTAGCAAGATGTTTTAGTAACAAGGTAGTCCAAAGGGTAGAGTGTATTGGAAAGGCGAATGGGATGGGAGTCTAAGAAGCGATATGTTAGTTATGACTGTATTACTCTATTAGCGACAACATCTGGAAGGAGTGGCTTCACTTCTCTGGTCTTCGACATACCTTTCCTAAAGGATCGCTCCAGGACTACATGCCCCAAGCCTCTGAGTGATCTTAGTAGGGCAGTAATCTGAGCAATATCCTTTGGATGATGTGGGTGGGTGCTCGGAATTTCATTATTAAAATTTAATATCTGAACATGCAGGAAGTGTGCGTTGCTCAGGACACATGGACCATGGTCTGTGGCGTTACCTTTGGATGGCGCGGCGGTAGGTTGGCCTGGTTGCTCATGGCTCAGTATCCTTGGGCTGGCACGTGCGCCCACTGCGGACTCCAGACTTGACAGCTTCTGCGGGCAGGAAGGAAGATGCACTCTACTGTTGGGCGCTTCTCTGTCTGCACCCCTGCCTCGCGATGTCCTCAGCCTGGGAAAGACGTCAGCGCTTTGCACCGGAGTTGGGTTCTTCGGCACATTCGAGCAGCTGCTCCGGGTATAGCGGTGGATGATAAAACTCATGCCTACTTGCAAAGGCAAGGTCCACACGGGCTCCAAAGCTCAGGGAGAGAGGTCAGTCCCGGGGCTGGAGCTGAGTATGTTCGGGCCATGGCGACAGGAACCACGGGGTCTTTAGTGTTCGGGTACCTAGAAGAGTTACACCCGTCACAAGAGTCCGTTGTTCCCTTAGTTAGTTACTGTTTTTACTTGTCTATCTGACAATTTTAAAGGGGGACGAAAGTTCCTGGTAGCGTGTCTTGGCTCCTCTGAGACTTTCTTTGGAGCTCTTATGCCCCGGGAAGCCTCTGGCAACCTTGCTCTGGGGCAGGGAGGATGGGTGATGAGACAGACCCTGGCGATCCCTGGCCACGGGCTTCTCGGGTCCCTATCCTGTCCAGAGAAAAGCCTGGAGACTACTAGGGGAGGCAGGGTATTAAACAGAGGAGAGGAAGGAGACCAGGTTACAGAGGCTTCGGTTCTCTTTTTTTCTTTTTCTTTTCTAAACTGCCTACACAATATCCGTGCCGAGGGAAATTCCCCCGACAAGCCCCAACGGTCTAGCCTCCAGGTAAAATGGGGAGGATACTGCGTTCCAGGGCCAGGGGCGCGCGGGGATCCTTGCTGCAATTTGGTCCTGGGACAACCCCAGGACCTGTACGAGATTTTCCAAACGGACAATAGATTCTGCTCGCTCAGAGGAGATCGAAGCAGAGACTGCCAACTAGGCTCCAAGGGCGCGCAGAGAGCCCAGGCGCGTACTCAGAGGAAGCGGTATCTCCGCGCGGGGCTGGCGCCAGCCCTGGAAACGAATGGGTTCGGGCCCCAGGACCAGGAGAGAAGGGGGACTGATTCATTGGTGTTCCCTCTGTAGGGTCCCTATTCGCTAAGCTAAGCTCCATGCCCAGAGAAGAGGGACTGAAATTCACACCTCCTCCTACCTCCAACTCCTTCAGGCGCCCAAAGCTGCTGGAGGCTCTGGGCTATGTTAAGACCTTTTTTCTGCCGTCCTTTCATTCCCCAATCTGGGTATGAGGGCGCGGGAGAAAGGACTTCTTCACTCTGGATCGGAACTGGTAGAAAACTACAGTCTTCCGCCTTAACGCGAGACAAACCGCGGGCCCGCCCCCGGGGGAAGGTCTCCGCCGCTGAGGCTGCTTGGGAGCTCCGGTGCGCACCCCGGCATGTTCGGGTCCAGCAGCCCGCCAGGTGCGCTGCCGACGCCGCAGGCGGGAGGTAAGACCCCGTGTCTGGCTGCGCTTAAGGGTGGCCTGTCCCTGGCCTCTCTCCCCTGGTCCAGTGAGGGCCAGATACGAACTCTGGGAAGCCCCACACCTGATAAACGCCCTGGGGATTTTTTTCAACAGCCCCTCAAAATAAGGATATGAAAACACCCTATTCGGTTACTTTTTTCTCCAAGGTAACCATTAGGGTTGTTTCAACTTAAAAGCAGATTTGGGGGTGCCCCAGCCTTGCCCCTGCTTGTGAGATCCCCCAGGCCTCTGCTGTCCATCAGAGGTGTCCCTTGGCCCAGCAGCCCCGCGTGGGCACCTAACACGGCAGGCTCTAGGCCCAAATCTATTTCCTCTCCAGGATTATCTAATTCTCCGGGGCCAATATTTTTCCTCTTCTTCAGCGAAATAGCAGGGTCTATGGAAGTTTATAGCCAACGCCTCGCCTGCAGCCCCGGGAGTCTCAACCCAAGCCAGCCCAGCCTTGTAGCCCAGAGCAGCAAAGCCACAGCAGGCAAAGCGAGCTAACACGGGTCGCGCGGAGGTCGGGAGCCCTGGCTGCGGCGGCGGCGCCGGGGCAGTTATTCCCGGGTGACTCTGGGGACGCGCGCAGATGGGGGACGCCTCCGGCTACGCACTTGGGGCCAGCTGCAGCTCCCGGGAGCCCGGCGCTGATGGATCATCTCATTTCCCGACTTGATGGGCCGAAACCTGGGATGGCTGTACCGGCAGGGAGAGGGTGGGCTCAGGGACAGAGGGGTAGGCGGCCCTAGGTGCTGGATTTTGGTTAGGGAAGGACACATTTCTTAGAGAAGAAAACTAATTTCCCCTCATCGCGAGGTTATGATCCGTTTTTCCATTTTATGGTCTGAGCACAGGCGCCGCGCCCCTTGTCCCCATGGACCGCGCGCGGGCCCCGAGTGCAGTGGCAGTTCCCGGGGCCGCCTGGGGCGTCTGAGTCCGCCCGCACTGCGCCAGGTGGCATCTTTTCCCACCGGAGGCTGCGGAAGCAAAGGACTCGCCCTTTCAATTCCTGGAAAGAGCCCTGGGGGCATGTGGGCCGCAAAAACCTTCCTTCCATTCCGGGCCCACCTAAAGTCCGCATCTCCCCGTGGACTGGGAACTTGGGCTCTGGTCCGGTGCTCGCCCCGAGCCTCGGGGCACTGCGAAGCTAAGGGCCAACCCCGTGCCTCAGCAACCAGTTTGGAGCAAGGAGGCAGTATAGGTGTTGAAAGTCGGGGTAGTGGTGAGGGAGGGTTGTAGAAGGGTGGGTGGGAAATGCGCATCCAAATGCTTGAATTCCTTCTGTCTGACCCTCCAGCAAGATTAAGAAAGTCGTGTATCCCCTGGGAGGGAGAGGCTGCACGTCGCTGTCCTGACACCGCGCCCCAGGGCTCAAGCGGGAGTCAGAGGGAATGAGAAGAGTGGGAAGTCCGAGGCTAAGTTTGGGTGAGAGGTGAGCAGATGAACTGGAGAAGGGTGGTGTTGCGGGGATTCCTGCCTCTGGGCAGTAACTAAGAGTTTTTTCCTTTCAGCTTCCCAGAATCTTTCTCCATCTCAAGAAGTGGAACTTGGACTCCGCTCCAAGGCCTTCCTCCTTGGCTGGGTCTTGGAGAGCACTGAACAGATCTCAAACCTGGGATCTTAAAGAATCCCAAATCTGGGTGCACCTCAGCAGAATACGCTCTCAGGGACCAGACTGTCAGGAAAACCGCAGCTCTCTAGCGGGCCAGGAAACACCACATGGTTCAGGGCATCTGACAAAGTGCTGCCCAAAACCCAAAGCTGGTTCTGAGACCAGTAACATCACTGTCCCCTGGAGACTGCAGGATTGCAGGCCTCACCTAGCCCTACTGCATAGGAACCTGCGTCTGAGACATATCGAAGGACTGTGCACAGTCCAGTTGGAGAAGCCTTTGCCTCATTTACAGAACCTGAGTTTAGCCATTGACAACCAGTTCAATCCTGTTCCTCCCAGGCTCCTCTTCATCATCTGTCACGTGGGAGCTATTCTGTAGGTCCTGGGGGGCTCCTATGCACTCCTGAATGCACTTCAGACCAATGGAATCAGAATCTCTAGTTTGGTGGAGCCTAGGCAGCAGTGTGTGTTTTAGGTGTCTCCAGGTGATTTTAATGCCAGCCAGGAATGACTAGGGTAGAAATATCCACTTTACAGATTAGTTAGATTAGCTAAGATAAGGCCTGGGTAAGACAATATGTGTAGTGTTAAGCCCACTGCTCTCTGTAGCCTGATTCATTCTGACTTCAGCAAGCATGGCCTTGAACAATACTTAATTAGCCAAGTATGGCTAATTAACTTTGCTGTGCCTCAGTTTCCTTACCCATAAAATGAAGTTGATAATAGTGCCCACCACAAAGGGTGTTTGTGAGGATTTAGAATCCAATGTTTAAAATCGAATTCAATAAATATTAGTTTATAAAGTCAAATCCCCCAATCTCTCATTTTAAATTAAATGGTAGAGGGCCTGATTGCTTATTTATCTCACCCTACCACCCAAACCCCTCTCCAAGGCAAGAAGTCCTCTTCCAGAGCACAACAGCTTGCTGTGCTTCACTATTCTTGTCTAGTTTTGAACACTTTTTAGCACAAAAACCAACATTTTAAATTGCTTTGCAATTCAGTAAACCTGATCCTCTTGCAAAGGTTAATTTTGCCAAGTCCAGTAATCCCATTCCAGGTCCATCAGTTTCAGAAGCACTAGTGTGAAGGATGTGCTCAGCTCTGATCCCACCCGGAGATGCTGATTCCGTAGGTTTGAAGTGTGGTGGTGTATTTGTATATCTAACAAGTTCCTAAGTAATGCTGATGCTTCAAGTCAGAGGGGACCACACTTTGAGAACCAGAGTGGAAAATGAATGGTTGACTCAGAGCATCTCAGGAATCTCAATGGCAACACTGTCCCTTAGAAATGCAATGTGAAACACACACAGAATTTAACATAATTTAAAATATTCTGGTAGGTACATTTTAAAAAGTAAAAAAAAGAAACAGGTAAAATTAATTTTAATAATATACTTTCATTAACCAAATATATCCAAAATATTTTTTTCAACATCTAATCAAGAACAAATACGCAGTGAGGGTTAACGGAAAAATCACAAGATCTGTACATTTAGAAAAGGAGACTTTATTTCATGAGTTTCCACCACGAGGAAACAAAGTTCCCAGTAACATAGAGAAAATCAGAACTAAGAGAGAGAAATCAGGGCCACAGGACTTTGATTACTTGACTCAGCTGCACTTAAAGCCAGCTAGGAATCAGCTCACCTTCGACATCTTTTAAAAGATGATGGAGGAGGCTGCTCACGCCTGTAATCCCAGCACTTTGGGAGGCCCAGGTGGGCGGATCAAGAGGTCAAGAGTTCAAGACCAGCCTGGCCAACATAGTGAAACCTAGTCTCTACTAAAAATACAAAAATATTAGCCAGGACTGGTGGCGGATGCCTGTAATCCCAGCTACTCAAGAGGCTAAGGCAGGAGAATTGCTTGAACCTGGGAGGCAGAGGTCGCAGTGAGCAGAAATCATGCCACTGCACTCCAGCCTGGATGACAGTGAGACACTCTATCTCAAAAAGAAAAAGAAGAAGAAAAAAAAAAAGAGATGACAGAGGAAATCCATTTTATGGATTTGTAAGTGTCACAAGTCGGAACAGAGTAGCAATTTGCATTTGTTGGGCGTCTTGTCCTAGCATTCAGGTCCTTTGATGCATTATTATTTTAAAAATGACATTAGTAGCAAAATATATAATCTTTAGGCCATGTTTTATATCCCATTTCTTAAGAATGTCCTATGTATGACCTGGAATCTAAAGTACCTTGGCAATTGGAGATCTGATAAAAGATCAAGATTGGAAACCATATGGTAGATGTAATTCTCACAGACAAATAGTCCAACCCAATTACTGCTAACAGACTGCTCATTACTTCCTTCCAAGAGAATGAAATTCGAAATAGAGCTTGACAGGAGTATAAATAAACACAGATAATATTCCTTCTTATGTGGCTACACCAATACATTTCATACACCTGTGACTGTACCTTTATAGCTTTATATTGTGGTTATTTTTCTGTGTTTCCTACTAGTTGAGAACTCCTTGAGGGCAAGGACCATATTTAATATATTTCTGTATCCCCAACACCTATCATAAGGCCTGCAACACCACAGATGCAAAATAGTATTTCCTGAATTTAGGCTTCTCTATCACATTGCTTTGTTATTTCCAGGAGTCACTAATGCCAGCACGTGCATGAAGTTGAAATACATTGTAATCATTATGTTCTAAAAGTATCCCTACATTACCAATGGTTGAGGTCTGTTACAGAAACATTTATGGGTATTTATCAGACACTGTTCTAAGCTCTGTTATAAACAGATCAACAAGACACACACCATTTTTCTCGCCCTTGGACCTTTGTCCTTATTGTTCCTTCTATCTTGAATGCTTTTCCCACACCCTTACTCTCCTCTGTATCCCTAGGACTCCTCACTTGCCTTGCTCAGGTCTGTCTTCAAATGGGACCCTCTCAGGGAAGACTCTCCTGGACATTCTATTTCAAATGATACCCTCTCTCCCCCCCCCACCCTTGGTCTAGGCTTTGTTTTTCTCCTTACAACATATTGCTTTCTTAACAGTCTGCATTTCATCAAATTTAAGGTTCCATATTATTGTAAACCACACCATTATTTTATGTACTATTACAAAAGCAAAACTTACTGCCAGTTAAACCATGGCATGCCATCGATCAGGACCCATTCAGAGTAAGAACTGATGAAATGCATTCATTTATATTATTCTTTGTCTGGTCCTTTTAATTAGAATAAAGATCTCAATCTTTTTTTAAAAAAAGTTCTTATTCTCCAGTGCCTTAAAACATAATAGGCATTTAAAATGTTAAATGTGGGAGGATAAAATCCATGTCTTCAAGAGTGAGATCAAGTAAACAGTTATGAAACAATATAATAAATGTTCAAATAGAAGATGGTAGGAATTTTTGTCTGCATGCAGAGAAGAGCGTGTTTCCCTCAGCCTGGCTGGGAAGGGCCTTTCAAGGGAGGTGATGACCAAGCTGGTCTAGAAGAGTGTGGGAGGCAGATTCACTGCAGGAGAGGATCTTCAAGCATCAAAGTGCAGTGATATAAAAGTATGAAAATGCAGGAAAACTGGAGGTTATTCTGTCTGACCAAAATGTGTGTTGTGTCTAAAGCAGTGATTCTCAACCTTGAACGAGTATGAGAATTGCCTGCAGGGTTTGTTAAAGCACATTGTTGGGCTCCTTCCCCAGCGATTCTGATTCCATAGGACTGGAGTGCAGCAAGAGAACTTGCATTTCTAATAGGTTCCAAGGTGACTCTGATACTGCAGGTCCAAGGACCACACTTTAGGAACTGCTGGCCTGCGGGGAGGCTGGAGGAGGCAATCAGTCATCTCAGCTCAGGTGCTGCCGTACACTCAGCCTTGGTGTATATGCTCAGATGAGGCATGGAGACCACGAGGGGACGAGAGCAGCAAGGGGCTTTTCGTTTCCTCATTATGATGTGCAATAAGTAGAGTGCAGGAATTTTTTCTATAGCTTCCTAAGTCTGGGGAAAGCAAACACTTTTCCTTGTGTCCAAGATGTCCTCTTGTTCTTTAAGACTGAAAGAGAACAAATATACTAACTTTTGTCTACACCAGGCTCTTTAAAGAACAATGTCTCCATTATATCCCAACATTTAGATTACTGTTCCCATAAGGAAACTGAGGCCTGGAAGATTAAGTGCTGGGACACAACTCCCCTACTCCCAGTTTTTATATCCCCATTAGTGAAAGGGAAAATAGGGCCTAGAACTGATAGTGCTGCTGCCAATACTCTCCCTGCCCCTGTCTGCTCCTCAGCACCCACAGCGTCACTACCACCCATCTGGAAACTATCCATACTATTCTCCTGTGTCCTTTATCCCTACCCTGTCAGGGACCTCCATGAGCACAGGCCCTCAGCTCCTCCTTATATAGCTCTGAAAGCCCCCATAAGAATGTCATCTCCCACCCCACTTATCTTCTGGAACTCATGAACAGTCATCAGCAAAATTCCTGAAATATGCAACCTCTTCTCTGCAAATACCTCTCCTCTCCCTTGCTTGCTCTAACTCAGATCAGGATATTCTATGAAGGGACACTGCTTTCTGTGCAGCCCTTTCAAGAGGGAGCTGTAACCTCTCAAACTTTAGTGCCACTGGGTCTGAAGGGTGTGTGTCTCCTTTAATCTTCATTGTTGTTTTCCCAGACTACTGTTTTATTTTCCCCCTAAGACAGCCCCCTCTCTCCCAGCTTCATGTCTGATGTCATCTGACTGTAACTCCACTACCTTTTCTCATGCAACCATGTACTGTTACTCTCATCCCAACAAAGGGTGACACCCCATTCTCTGAATATGTTAGCTATCAACTCAAGATCAGTCTCTGTGATGCTCCTCCTCCTCTTCCTCCTCTTGGTGGTTTCAATATCCATAACTGTGGCTTTCTAACCCCACCAATTCCAGTCCCTGAAGCTCCTCCCCACTAATGATCTTCTCTTAAATTCTACCTCAGCCATTTAACCCATGATCCAATTACCTTCCAGTCACCAATTCATTTCTCTGCTTCTCTTCATAGCATGACTTTTTGAAATAACTGTCTACAAGCACTATCTCCATGTTTTCTCCCCATTCTTTTGAGCCCACTTCAATTGGGACCCACCCAAGTTGGTCTTGTTGAGGTGTGATGGTCTTTGATGTGTCAACTTGGTTAGGAAATTTCATTAAATCAAACCGTAATTTGGGTGCTGCTGTGAAGATATTTTGCAGTTGTTATTAAAGTCTATTATCAATTGACTTTAAGCAAGGGAGATATTTTAGATAATCTGGTCAACCTCATGCAATCAGTTGAAGTTCTTAAGAGCAGAACTGTGGATTCTCTGGAGAAAAAAACAATCTGCCTGTGAACAGAAGCCTGAGAGTCCCGACCTGTCCTTCCTAATGCCTATGGAATTTGGACTTATCCACTTATTCCTCCATAACCACATAAGCCAGTTCCATGCAGTAAATCTCTTAACAGATATCTCCTACTGGTTTTGCTTCTCCGTGGGTTCAACCTAGACTGATACATGAGGTTTTTCAGGTTTCCAAGATGCCAAATTTAATGAAAAATTCTCAGGTCATACTTGAGTTAGCCAAATTTGACACAGCTGATTATTTCCTTATCAAGGCCCTTTGCTCATTGGCTTCCAGAACAGTTCACTCTCTTGCATTTCTCACGAATCACTGGTTTCCTCACAGTTCCCTTTTGTGACTCTTCCTCGTTTGTGATTACTTTTTTTTTTTTTTTTCTTGAGACAGGACTTTCTCTACTATCCAAGCTGGAGTGCAATGGTGCAATTACAGCTCACTGTAGCCTCCACCTCACAGGCTCAAGTGATCCTCCCATCTCAGGCTTCCAAGTAGCCGGGAGTACAGGCATGTGCTACCACACCTGGCTAGTAGTTTTTTGTTTTGTTTTATTTTTGTAGATACAGGGTCTTCCTATGTTGGCCAGACTGATCTCAAACTCCTGGGCTCAAGCGATCCTCCCCTCTTGGCTTCCCGAAGTGCTAGGATTACAGGTGTGAGCCACCATGCCTGGCCTGTGCTAACTCTTAAGATTGAAATGCCAACCCTCAAATGTCTTCTTGTCTCTTCCTACTGTTCCATCTGGCTGAATCTGCAGCTAGAGTTGCCTCAAAAGTGGTGGTGGGAGAGTTCCCACAAGTGACTGCCTCAGAGTGTTCTGAGATGGGGCCAGTGGGGATTCCAAAACAGCACTAAACACCAGGCTGATTTCCAAAGAGTTTCTTAGAGGAATTTATATAGAGAGGGTGCTACAGCTTCCTTGTGAGGGACAGTGATACAAGGGATGTTTTACTCAGGTATATCTCCAGTGAGGGGGTTGGGTTATGAAGTTTATCTGGAAGTTTAAGGAATTTGGCTCAGAGCAGGGGCTAGTTTTGATGTGTTTAACAATATGTTTGACCTTTTAGAGTTTTGGGCAACAATGCAAACAAGTTTATCAGTGCATGGAAATGTTCAAGGCCCCAGTTTGAATTTAAGCCTTCAGGGATTAAATATGCAGCTGGCCAGGTCACAGGACAGTCAGAACACACACAAAAAAGTGGGAGGATCTGGAAGATTCCATGTTCTACACTCACTCAGTTGACTGTACCATTCAGTTTTGTTTCTTTAAACAAAATGAATATGTTCATAATCTCAAATGTTTGCCAAATACCTACTCAACATCTCTACTGGGTTATATAAAACCATTTATAAATAAACATGTCCACAATGGTTTTTTTTCTTTTCTTTTTAGAGACAGGGTCTTGCTCTGTCACCCAGGCTGGAGTGCAGATGCATGGTCATAGCTCATTGTAACCTTGAGCTACTGGGCTTAGGCAATCCTTGCAAGTAGCTGAGTCTACAGACACATAACACCACAACCAGTGCTAAAAAAAAATTATGGACAGGGTCTCACTGTGTTGGCCAGACTGGTCTCAAAACTCCTGGGCTCAAGTGATCCTCCTGCCTCAGCCTCCCAGAGCCCTGGGATTACAGGTGTGAGCCACTGTGCCCAGACTTAATGGTAAATTTTGTCTGTCAGCTTGGGTAGACTATGGTGCTCAGAGGTTTGGTTAAACACCAGGTTCGATATTGCGTGAAAGTATGAGATGTGATTAACATTTAAATCAGTAGACTTTGAATAAAGCAGATTACCCTCCATAATATGGGTTGGCCTCATCCAATCAATTGAAAACTGTAAGAGAAAAGATTCAGGTCCTTTGAGAAAGTGGGGATTCTTCTCCAGGCTACCTTCAGACTCAAGCTGTAATCAGCTCTTCCCTGGGTCTCCAGACTCCTGCTTTCTTGCCGATTTTGAAATTGCCAACCTCCATAACTGTGTGAGCCAATTCCTAAAAATAAACCTCTCTCTTTCTCTTTCTACATTCTGTTGGTTCTGTTTCTCCAGAACTCTGGCTAATACAATGTTCAAAACCAAACTCCAAATGTCTCACCCTTGGAAAAAACAAAAAAACAAAACAAAAAACAAAACACAAAAACACCCTGCTCCTTCTCAACCTACTCCATTATAGTTAGCAACTGTTAACCTTAGACCTACGGGGACATGGAGAATGAATGTCTTGCCAGGCTGAAGAAGCCTCAGTCTCTGAGCCCACAGGATGGCCAACCAGCCCTGGAACAATGATCTCAGGATGTTTCTTTGAAGGAAATAGACTGCTAACATGTTTAAGCTACAGTTAGAAGGTGTTTTTCATCTTTTACAGCCACTTAATCCTTACTGCTGGGCATTTCTAATGGAGGGAACACAAGAGCAAAGGGCTCTTTTAGAGACAGAGTCTTGCTGTGTCACCCAGGCTGGAGTGCAGTCGCATGGTCATAGATCATTGTAACCTTGAACTACTGGGCTTAAGCAATCCTCCCAAGTAGCTGGGAGTTGCTCAGACCAAAAGCTTGTAGACCACCACTGACTCCTCCCGTTCCATCACAGCCCACATCCCATCCAATCTATCAGCAAATCCTGGCATCTCTCCCTTCAAACTAGACACATGATCTGACCACTCCTCACTATCTTCATTGCCCTCACCCTGGTCTATGCCACTACTCTCTCTCATCTAGATAAGTACCTCCTAATCAGCCCCTGCTTCTGCCATGGTGCTGCCATGGCCAATTCTGCACAAGGGATCAAGAGGGATTCTACAGTGTAGGTAAGGCTTTGTCACTCCTTCTTCAAAACTCTGTAATTGTTTCCCATTTCATCCAGATGGAAAAGCCAGGTCTACCAGGCTCCACGTGATTTGGCCACCCTTGCCTCTTCCATAATCACTCAGCCCCTTGGCTCTGCTCCCATTCTGGATGCTCTCCAGCCCTGGGCCCTTTGCTCCTGCTGTTCCCTCCACTGCAAACGCCCAGCAGTAAGGATTAAGTGACTGTGAAAGATGAAAAACACCTTCTAACTGTAGCTTAAACATGTTAGCAGTCTATTTCCTTCAAAGAAACATCCTGGGATCATTGTTCCAGGGCTGGTTGGCCATCCTGTGGGCTGAGAGACTGAGGCTTCTTCAGCCTGGCAAGACATTCATTCTCCATGTCCCCATAGGTCCAATCAGCATAGAAGAGCACAGGGTACAGGAGGAAGAGGTCAACAGATAGGTCACTGCTGTCTCCTAAGGAAGGTTCACCAAGGCTTCCACTGGACACTATTCCATTGCTCAGAATGGAATCATATGGTCATATGTTTATACCTGGCTTCAAGGGAGCCTAGGAAATGTAATATTTATTCTGGGAAGCCATGAACGTAACTGAGATTCAGTTCTATCCTGGAAGATGACGGGTGGAAGGCTATTGTGGGGAACACTAGCATTTGCTATCTCAGCACCTTTTGGAATGACAAAGATGCACAGTGCGACTGGGGTAGATTGATATGAAACTAGATTGGAGAGGCAGGTAGGTAGGTATGGAAGGTTATTTCCAAAGTGGCTGCCCCAAATCTCTCCCATTCTTGAATATTAATATCCTTCTTCCAATCAAGAGGTGGGTCTCTCTTCCCTCCCCTTTGAGTCTGGGCAGACCTTATGACTTAATTTGACCAATAGCATAGACGAATGGAATGTGGTGGCCTAGGCTTTAAGAATTGATTCTGGCAGCTTCCTTTGTTGCTCTTTTGAGATTCAGCATCCAGGTAAAGAAACTTGAACTTGACCACTAAATGTGGAGAGACTATGTGGAAAGGGAGCGAGCATCCCAGGCAGACATCCCAACTGAGGCACCAGATGTGTCAGGAAAACCATGTTGGACATTTCAGCCCCTGCGGGGTTCCCAACCAAACACAGCCATACAAGCGACCCCAGTCAATACCAAGTGGAGCAGAAGAACTAGCCAGCTGAGGCCAGTCAACCTAGAACACCATGAGAAATAATGAATTATTGTTGCTTCAAGCACTCAGTTTTGGGATAGTTTGTTATGCAACAATAGATAACTAGAATAGCAGGGGCAGAATCACATGGAGGTTTATAGGCTTGGGAAAGGAGTTTGGCCTTTGTTTTTAGTGCAGAGGGAAGCATTAGGGGATTTTAAACAGATGAGCTGCACAATCAGTCTGATTTATACTTCAAGAAAATCACTCTTCTACTGTGTGCAGAGAGGATTGCAGGAGCTCAAGAGTGGATGGAAATGAAACCAGGAAGCTGTTAGAGTGGTCAAAGCAAGAGATGACATTGGTTACAACCAGGGTGGTTATCTCAGTAGTGTTGAGAAGTGATTCCATTTCAGAAATATGCTGGAGGAAGAGCTGATAGTACTTATCGATTATACCAAGGGGACAAGAGAAAGCCATTAATCAAAGATAATCCTGAGAGTTTTAACCTGAGGCTGGGAAGGAGTAGGCAAAAAAACCAGGGATTCTAATTTGAATAAGTTAAGTTTGAAATGCCCATTATATTTCCAATGGCAGCTTTGAGTATTTGAGCATCAACAGGGAGGGCATTGCTGGATGTATAAACCTGAGACTCTGATTACCAAGCATCCTTCTTGCCTCTTGAAGTTTGGGTGTGTTGCTTTATCCTTGCTCTTAGAGTGGGGTCCATATTCTCATACAAATGAAAAATATCACTGAATCCAAATATTAGACTTTCACATTAAGAAGAAAATTTAGAAAGGCACACTGTCTTTGAGACAGAGTCTCATGGTTTTCTTGGCACCCAGCATGCATATCTGCTAGACTTGGGATGATTAATGGACAAGATTGTTCATGACCCACTTATGGACTGTTTCTTCCATTATAAAGCCTTGACTGGATTCAATTTCAACTAGAAATGCTACCATCTCTCTCTTTTTTTAATCATTAAACAAAGCCCACAGTGCAGTCATACCTTCAGAGGTTTTATTGTTACTAGAATATAGCACACATTACAGTATTTGTATATCTTTCATGTTTTCTGTCCTAATGGCTAGAATATCTAAAATGGGAAATAATAATCCAGAGCTGGTTAGCTCTCACTGATTTTGGTAATTAATTTTGATCATTCAAGAGTACCTTATTTTTGATTATTCAGGACTTTTGTTGTTTCTATTTCTTGTGAATAACATCCATACTGGAAGATAGCCAGAGAGAAAGAAAAGAGGAAGCAAATAACTCTTAGTATTTTTTCCTTATTGAGTAATCCACTAAGAAAACTTCACAATGTGTCTTTCTGCATAACATTGAGGAGTCTGCCATCTAACAGGAAAGTTAAGGCACACATATGAACATCTGGCACACTCTAGCAGCTGGAAGTAAGTCTACTTTGAATGTTCTCTCCCAATGCTGCTAACTCTCCAAGGCTGAAGGGGAGCTCACTGCAGTAGATACTTTTGGTGCCCTACTCATATTCCCTTGTCTCCTCAACCTCCCATAACTTTAGTACCATCTCATTCATGCCTAAGTCTTCCTGCCTCCGGCACATGCAGCTCTCTCCCTGAGGGCTTCTCTGGCTCCAGGAGCTTGCTTGACCCATGAGGGGCTGGTTGGAGCTACTAGGGAGTCACTACCCTCAAGAAAAACTCCCTTCCAAAGAGAAGAGAACACTGATGGATAAATACCCCTTGTCTCCACCCTGGTGGGACAATTCTGAGGTGTGTGCTACACCATCCTGCTGTCTCTAGTGAGATTGTGCCCATTGCCCACAGCAGTAACACTCTCCATAATTATTCCTTAGTGTTTTACTTCCATCCCCCAACCCTTCATTATATTTCCTGGGATCACCTTCCAAATAAAATACTTGCACTCAAATTTTTCTCTGAGGCTCTGCTTTTTGCAGAACACACACTGCGACATCCCAAATCATTTGTCGTCTTCTTCAGAACCACACAATCACACTAGGACTTTTAAACACCTGGGGAGTGGGGGAGGTGTTCACTCCTCAGTCCCAGAGGTCACTGTAGCCATTGTCTCTTGTCCAACCCAGCAAGGGCAAGAGCGCTCGGTCCAAGGAAGCCTTCACTCCTGGCAGCTCCCTTTGTCTACAAAGGTTCGTAAAGCAGCAGAAACCAAGGCTTGGAATCAGTCAGGCAGCAGAACCATCTGAGATTCTGCCACTTCCTGGCCCTGGACTTCAGAAACCCTGTGTCTTTGAGGACTCCAAGGGGCTTTTTTGCTTTTCCTCCCCCAAAGCTAAAGAGTTGGGTTCCTGCCACTCTGCCTCTGCACCCCCATCCCTTCCCTCTTCTCTACTCTAGGGTAAGTGGGCTAGATCGAAGGCTGGCAAACTTTCCTTGCAAAGGGCCAGACAGCAAACATTTTAGACATTGTAGGTCATATGGTCTCTGTTAGAAATCTTTGACCCTGTTGTCATAATGCAAATGCAACTACAGGTCATATTTAAGTGGATGAGCATGGCAGTGTTTCAATACAATATTTTTATGGACACTGAAATATGAATTTCATATAATTTTTATGAATCACCAAATATTTTTCTTTTAACATTTTTCTAACCACAGAAACATAAAACCCATTCTTATCTCATGGGCCATATAAAAACAGGTGAGAGACCAGATTTGGCCAGTGGAATATATAGTTTTCTGACCCGTAGACTAGACTTTCAAAAGCAAAATTCTGTTTAGATTGTATTACCCTGCTGAACTCCCTTTTTGACTGGCATTATTTAAACCAAATCTAATTAATGTTGGGAATGCATGGGATTTATCAAGTCCTGATGTATTATCAACAAATAAATCCTTCTAGTGCAGGGATCATGTTTCTTTGCATTTTCTTCATAGCACCTTGTATGATGGTATCCATAAATTAATTTATAACAGCACCAAAAGTGGGGAGTTTATTATTTGTTCATTTATTTTATTTTATTTTATTTTGAGATGGAGTCTCGCTCTGTTACCCAAGCTGGAGTGCAATGGCATGATCTTGGCTCACTGCAACCTCCGCTTCCCGGGGTCAAGCGATTCTCCTGCCTCGGCCTCTTGAGTAGCTAGGATTACAGTCGCCCACCACCATGAGCTGCTAATTTTTGTATTTTTGTATTTTTTTTTTAAGTAGAGACGGGGTTTCACCATGTTGGTCAGGCTGTATTATTTGTTCTTTACTGTGCTAAGTGCTGTGCTGAGGGGCTCACTCACTCATTTCCTCATTCGAAGCAGAAATGATAAAAACTGTACTAATAGGTTGCCATGACAATGAAATGACATTGTGCCTTTGACAAATGCTCTTTGTTCATTGCAAAATGTCAGGTGGTTTAGTGATGGCATTTTTTAAGTATAGGATGTGATGATCTCTATGACAGCGTGGTGGTTCTATAAAGAAGAGAAATTTGGAGACAGGAGAATAAATGGGTTCTGTCTTTTAATCTCCATGGTGTTGCTTTGTGACCTCGGATTCAACATTTGTACAACGGTGATAAGGTTCTCCATTTGCCTGTAACATGGAGATTAAATGAGAGAGCTCACTAAATGCTATAAATGTGTTAGATTTAACTTTAACATTTGGGGTCTGCACTATGAGTGTGTGTGTATGTGTGTGTGTTTAGGCAGAAATCTAAGATGGTCCCCAATACTCTCACCTCCTTGTACGTGCACTCTGAATAACTCCTTCCCATGAAGCATGGGCAGAACTGTGAATCTGATAAATTTAACATCCGTGATTAGGTTGTATTACCTGAAATAGATGGGGGAATTTTGCAGATACAATTAATTTTGCAGATATAATAAGTCAAACCAGTTGACTTTGAGGTAATCAAAAAGGAGATTATCCTGGTGGGGCTGACCTAATCAAGTGTGTCCTTAAAAGGGACTGCTAGATCCTTCCTGAAAGAGGAATGCTAAAAGAGATTCTGCTGCTGGCTTTGAATGGGTAGGCTGTCATGTTGTAAAGAGGAGATACATATATATATATACACACAGCCATGTGACAAGGAACTAGGCAGCTTCTAGGAGCTAAGAACTACCCTTGATCAACCAACAGCCAGCATGCGAGTGGGGACTTGAATCATATAACTGCGAATAACTGAATTCTGAAAAATAACTACTTGAACCTGGAAGTGAATCCTGAGACTCAGATGAGAACACAGCCTAGCTGACACTTCACTTTAGTCCTGTGAGCTTCTGAGCAGAGAATCCAGCCACACTGTGCCCAGACCTTTGACCTACAGAACTATGAGATAGTAAGTGGGTTTGCAGTAACTTTGTGGTCATTTGTTATGCAGTAATAAAAGAGGCATACAATTCTACATGGGGTGATAAGAATAAGTGTATAAAAGACAAAAGTCTAGAACTAATGGCTAACAGGTGTGGTCTGGGTCATAAATTCTGCATTCCATTCTGTGTAGGGAAGACTTTGGAAGGGTGTTGTGGGATGTAAGCATCATAGACAAAAGATTCCTGAGATCCATCTTTTCTCATGAAAGGAAGAAAAGGAAGTATTTTGTTAGAGAAGGTGGGACTGGAGCATGGGAAGTTTGTGCCTCCATATAGTTTGAGGTCATGAAGATGAAGACACGGGAGTGTTTCAAGAATGGAGCAATGGTTGACTGTATCAAACATTGCAGAGAGGTTTTGATGAGCATGTAGAAGAGACACAGAGGATTTGGCTAGGTGAAGGTTATCCACATCTTGAGCAATGCCAATGGACATGATAGGAGTTTAACAGTGAGTTTACCTCCACATTTAAAATCCATTGATATTTGACAAGGATGCCAAGACAATTCAATTAAGAAAAAGTTTTTTCAGCAAAGGCTTTGTAGATCTCTAGAACTTATGTAAAAACAAAAACAGACACAAATGGTTCTGGGACAACTAGGTATCCAAATACAAAAGAATGGAGTTCACCCTTACAGTATATACAAAAAGAATTCATAATGGAGCAAAGACCTACATGTAAGAGACAAAACTATAAAACTCTTAGAAGAAAGCAGGCATAAATCTTAGTGACCTTGGATGAAGCAATGGTTTCTTAAATATGACACCAAGAACACAAGCAACAAAAGAGAAAAATAGACACATTGAACTTCATCAAAATTTAAACTTCTGTGTTTCAAAAGACACCATGAAGAAAGTGAAAAGACAACCCACAGAATAAGAGAAAAATTTTGCAAATTATATATCTGAAAAAGAACTAATATCTAAAATGTGTAAAGGACTCCTACAACTCAATAATAAAAAGACAACACAATTTAAAAATGAGCAAAGGTTCTGAAATATATATTTCTACAAAAAAGATCTACAACTTGCCAATAAGCACATGAAAAGATGTTTAATACTATTAAGGATCAGGGAAATGAAAGTCAAAACCATAATAAGATACCTCCCCACACACACACACTAGGATGACTATAATAAAAAGGTGATAAGTATTGACAAAGATAGAGAGAAATCAGAATCTTCATACACTCCTGGTGGAAGTGCGAAATGATGCAGCCACTTTGGGAGACAGTCCGGCAGTTCTTCAAAGAGTTAAACATAGAGTTACCATGTGACCCAGCAATTCTAATCCTAGGTATATACCCAAGAGAAAAGAAAACATACATCCACACAAAAACTTGTATGTGAATGTTCATAACAGCATTATTCATAATAGCCCCAAATTAGAAACAATTCAAATATCTTTTAACTGATAAATGAATACATAAAATGTGTTATCTTCCCTTAAAGCTTGGTATACTGAAAAAGTTGCAATTTGTCTCTCCAGAGATATGTAATGCATATTACTCTATTAAACATCTTACTGAAATGAACTTTGCTAATCAATTATTAAAAGTATATAATCTAATACATTTTTCCAATTATTTAAAATCATACCTTTATATGTCATGCAAAAATAATGACGTGATATTATTTTAAAATTCCTAAAAGAGTTTCTATAGGTTATGTATTAAGATGAAGCGGAATTCTCAGCTAAAAAGGTAAACACAGCCATAAACGATCTTCAAAATACCACTCTTTGAAACTTAGGATATGCCTGGAACTGTATGTATTAGATTCAAAAGCTAACTTGATTCTCACAGCAGCACCATAAGGTAGGTGGCATTACATCCATTCTACAGATGGAAGGCTCAAATTCCACGGCATTGAGTAGGATGCCTGAAGTCTGCAGCTAGTGAATAGTGGAGTTAGGATCTAAGTTGTAGTCAGTGGGATCCCAAATTAGACTGTTAATGGCCACACTGACTTCTACAAGTAGAAAATTTAGTCTGTCTCAGCTGATCCCAGCTCTACCCATTTCCATTTTGCTTTGCACTATCATTTAATGTTACTGCAGATCCCCTTGGGAGAATATATGTCAAATTTATCATCTGGGTTCTCTTTAATCCGACAGCTGCCTCCTTTTCTAAGTGGATATTTCTGCTCTTTTTCCTGGGCGTGTCATTTCTTGTCCCTTGTGAGAGGCTCTCTCTTACGTTACTCTTGTATTGGTTCAAATCACTTTTTTTGTTGTGAACTTGGAGAGTTGGCATGGAAAATGCTAGATGGGAAGAATAAAGAGAGACTATTCCACATCCAACTCTGCCTCCCTCACTCAGCACAGGCTTTTGAGAGGAGTAGAATAGTTTCCTTGTGGAGCAGCAAAGCCCACTGATTTAACTTTATGCTCAAAACTCTTCTAGGTAATTATGCCTCTTCAATGGTTTCCAGTAAGCAACAGGCTTCAGGAGCAAACTTTGTTATTTTGGCATTATCACTATTGATCTTCTGAATGTGTATATGTATTTTTGTATACTAAATTATATTTTATTTCGCCCCATTTTCTTTATACCATGAGCATATATCTAATGCTCATGGTATTTAAAACACGGTTTTAATTGAGATTTATACATGCAACGGAAGACACAAATCTTAGGTGTATTCCCTGATTCCCTGATCAGTGTTTACCTGTATAAACACCCGTGTAACCTCCACCCAGCTTAAGTTATAGACCAGCAGTTCTCAAAATCTTTGGTCTCAGGAATTCCTTAATACTCTTAATATTTTTTAAAAACTCAGAGTTTGGTTATGTGAATTATATCTGTCAACATTACTGTATTAAAAATTTGAAACACGAATTTCAAAATATTTCTCAATTCAATAAAAATAACAAAACTGTCACTTGTTAATATATAACCAATATTGTGCTATTACAATAACATTTTTGTGAAACATAACTGTATTTTCTAAAAGTTGGTGAGAAGAGGCATTGTTTTACATTGTTGCAAATCTCTTTAATGTATGGCTTCACAGAAGTCATCTGAGTTCTAATATCTTTTTCTTCATTCAGTCTGTTGTGATATGTCATTTTCACTGCAGCATATGAAGAAATCTGGCCTCCCACAGAGATGGATTTGGAAACAGGAGGACTTTACAGACCCTCTGACAGTCTCTTGGGGACACAATGGCTTGCCAAGGGATCCGTGATACACACTTCGAGAACCGCTTGCATAGACCATCGTCATCCTGGAAGGCTTTTTCAGAGAGGACCACTACTCTGACCTTCTCCTTCAAGATCAGCATTGCCTTTCCTTGATCTTCATGTATGTGGAATCATAAGGTAAGTACTTCGGTGTGTTCTATTGTGTGAATATACTAAATTTTATGAATCCATTCTCCTATTGGTACACATCTGATTTGTTTCTAGCTTTTTATTATTATGAATAAAGAACATGCTTTTGGATGAACACATACAAATACACTCATTTCTTTTTTTCTTTTTCCTTATTCTTTTTTAAGATGGGGTCTCGTTATGTATTGCATGCTGGAGGGTAGTGGCTATTCACAGGTGTGATCACAGAACACTACTTTGTACTCTGGGATTAAAGAGAAGGTATAGCCTTGAATTATATCCTCAGTCTCCCAAGTAGCTTGGGTTGCAGGTGCGTACCACCATGCCTGGCTTACACTCATTTCTCTTAGAGTGTAATTGCTGGGACATAAGATTGGCAGATATTTAGCTTAATAGACTTCCAAGTCTTAGAAAATGTATTTACTTTGCTGAATTTTATTTCAGCATATATTAGTTAACATAATACACTTTTAAATTATTCTAAGTATATTTAAATACATTTCTCTTATTAATATCTAATATATGCTGCTATATTTTTCTTTTAAGAATTTTGCTTTAAAATCAGTGTAACTACTCAATACCATATATTTCCATTGCTAGACTACTGCATTTAAAAAATCTGTGTCCCATATTTTATGCAATTGGACAAAGTAATGTGGTAAAGTAATTCCCCATTTATCTGCAGTTTTAGGACCCATAACTCAAATAGACCAGTCCGAAAGCAGCTACTTAATATTAGTATCCAAGACTGTGGCAGGATGTCATTTGAGTGACCAGGGAGCCCAAAGGAAGAAGAGAGAAGGTTTAAAAGCAAACCAAAAAAATGAAAAAACAGGGAGGGGGAGGGAGAAAGTAGAAGATCAAAGAAGAAGAAGGAATAGGAGGAGGAGGAGGACGAGGAGGAGGAGGTGTTTGTCAAATGACAAAGTTAGTTGAAAGCATCAGCAGTCCAGGTTAGAGGAATTGAACAGCAGACCCTCAGAAGGTTACCAATAAAAAGAAACCTGAGACATCAAACAAGAGGCTTAGCAGCTGGAATCACTCCCTGAGAAAACCATTTCCATGCCTATCGGTGATTCCAGTGGCTTTTGAAAGCTGCAGTTTCTGGGACTTTGAAATGAGACTGTTTTATCATCTTTCTGTTCCCAGGGCTTGGCTGTATCAGTTAGTTATGGCCACATAACAAAAAATCCCAAAATGCAGTGGCTCAAATCAACATCCGTTCACTATTTCTCATGTGGTTATGAGTTGGCTGGGTGTTCCCACTGCTCTGGGAAAGGCGTGGCTGATCTCAGCTGCAGGCTGACACATCTATTGTCAGCTGGTAAAATGGATGAGGTAACTCAACTCTCCGCAAGTCACCCATACCCGCCAGCAGGCCAGCCCTCTCACGTGCTCTCATGGCAGTATCAGAGACTCAAAGGGAAGAAAAAAAATGTGCCTTCACTTGTGTCAAGCTTGCTGCTACAGCTTGAGTGTTCCTTATCCAAAATGCTTGGGACCAAAAGTGTTTCAGATTTCAGATTGATTTTAGATTTTGGAATATCTGCATATACATAATAAGATATCTTGGGGATGGGATCCAAGTCCAAACACACAATACATTTATCTGTCATTACACAGTATAAACATAACCTCAGGGTAATTTTATATACTGTTCTAAATAATTTTGTCCATAACAAACAGGGGCCATTAATGCCACCCACCTACCATATGAATATGGCCTAAAGCTAAAATTGTTGATATGTTTTAAAAATAGAGTGCATTACTGGTAACAAAAAAAAAAAAAAAGTTGAAGGGCTGGATGTGGTGGCTCATGCCTGTAATCCCAGCACTTTGGGAGACTGAGGCAGGTGGATTGCCTGAGGTCAGGAGTTTGAGAACAGCCTGGTCAACATGGTGAAACCCCATCTCCACTAAAAATACAAAAATTAGCCAGGCGTGGTTGTGTGTGCCTGTAATCCCAGCTACTCAGGAGGCTGAGGCAGAAGAATCACTTGAACCCAGGAGGCGGAGGTTGCAGTGAGCCAACACAGTGCCACTGCACTCCAGCCTGGGCGACAGAGTCACTCATTCTGTCTCTAAAAAAAAAAAAAAAAAAAAAAAAAAAAAAAAGTAGAAAGAGTGTAATAGTGAAACACTAAAAGAACTAACATAATTGACCCCATTTTGTTTTGTTTTGTTTAAGGGGCCTTTTCCTGTTCCTGCACATAGGCTAGGTTGATTTGGGCACACAGATAAAATACAAAAATAGCAATTTTGTATTTGTACTCTGGGATTAAAGAGGAAGTATGTAAACAACTAACTATGTTTTGCTAAAGATTTATAGGAACATTGTGACTTGACCAAAGACAAAGCAGTTTCCAACCTCCTCAGACCCTTGTTGGCACTCAGATGTCTGCAGTTGTCAGTCACCTCTTGATCCCAACTCCTCCTCTTCCCACTGCCCTTAACATAAAGAGTCTGAAATGCGTACTGACCAAAGATGGTACTTTAGGATGCTAGTCCGCCATCTTCTCAGTTTTCTGGCTCTTTGAACTAAAGTCATCTTCCTCATTCCAACTCCTTGTCTCTCCACTTACTGGCTATTGTGTGGTGAGCAGAATGAGTTGTAACTGGGTTACAAGGGTAGAGAGGATAAGAGTGGTTTTCTAATAAATATTTAATCCATGAACAAATAAAGTTAGTTCAATGCTGAAGAAATGTCTAACCATTTATATGGCTACTTGATGTAGGAGAAGTGAATTCATAATACAGGGTACAGCCTGTAGGGTTCAACAGGCTGTGCTATAAATACCACACCCTAACAAAATACTGAGATGTTTCTAAGGAAAAACAAAAGATAGAAGTGTTAAAAGCTGCATGTGAATTTTGAGAAAATCCATGAATTGCTTGAAAAGGGTAAACAATTTTGATGGATCAGTGTCACATTTCCTCATTCACATTATATGATATCAAAGTTCTGAAATGACACATGGTCAAATCCTTTTTCTGTCTGTTTTGTTTTTGGTACATTCTGATTCATCTAAAGCTATTGGGTCCTGGTGCAAGTGATTAGGTATACAGTATTAAATTGGCCATCACTGGAAATTTTTCCTAATTTTATTGTGCTGGATACTCAAAAATTTCCAGGATGAAGTACTTCAGAAATTGCCCCTTACCCTGAACTTCCAAGAAGGTAATGCTAGGAGAAGAAAGGAGTGGAAGAGGCACAGCATCATTTATCACGGTAAGTACAGTGTAGACATCTATCTTTTAATGTAAAAGCAATGATGCTGCTATTTTAACCATCTCCCTACTCCCCCGACCCGCCTAATATTTTTTCATTATTCTAATGTATGGAGCAGAACGTTTTCCACAAAAGATCATTAAAGAAGATGGCTCATAAATATTCATCCCAGAGGCACCACCCAGATTTATTATGACATTAAAGATGCAATTAAAATGTGTGCTTGAGACTCTGTTCAATGCCAAGCATCAAAGAAAAGTTGTAGAAACATGTGGCCTTGTTAGACTTGCGCAAGTGATGATGAAGGAGAAGCTATTTAGGGTTTTGAATGAGGCATCCCTAAGATAACCTCACTAATAAAATAATAGGGGTATTCCCTCTTCACTCTCCATAATCTCTTAATGTTGATGGGTCCACACTATTAGATCCCTGATGGCCACTGTGATCACTGCACTGTTTTAAAAGTATGCTAACAATAAGTATTAAGAAAAATTGTTTTTCTTGGAATTGAAAAGACACTTTGCAAAAAAGCTTCTTTTAGGTTTTCATTAAGTTTTCAAAGGCATTTCCTGCCCTGCCCAAGAGACTACACAGATGGTTACAAATCCTTCATTTTAATTCATAGAAAATAGCTTAGTCATTTGATAGCTAGTGACTACCTGTTCTTTGAAAAGCAACTGAACAAAGCCTGAAAAGAAATTAGTCAAGACTGGTGGAAAAGTCTCATGCTTAAACAGGTTTTAAAGTATAAATGGATAAATGAAAAACAGCAGGTTACTTCTTGCTTGGGAGAATGAGAGAAGTTTTTCGAAATGGTATTTTTGGAGGTTGCTTTTCAAGACTTAATAGAGCATTATTATGTAATGCGGCTAGAAAAGATGTGTACTATGTGTATGTGAACAAAGAATAGTGATAAATTCATATTGACTAAAATGAGTAGGCATGTTGGGGGCAGAAAATGAATGTTGTTAACACTAATTTCAACATTATTCTTTAGGTAGTAGACAGGAATTCTGCATTTACAAGCAGAATGGTAATATGATTACAGGTGTCATTTGGGAAGATTAATCTCTGTGTAAAAGGGATTTGGAGGGCAAAGAAATTGAACAGCAAGTTTAAAATTCTGAACATTGAGTTATAAGGAAGGAGAAGGAAGGTCCCAAGACAGGGCAGAATTAGTAAGTTTTATGAACAGATTGGGGGCTGGAGGAAATGAGATGGAGCAGAAAAAGATGGCCCCAAGGTTTAGCACTGGTTATGGACTATTAAAATATGTGGGGAGGACAGATGGAGAAAGGGTCTCTATTTTTTTTTAATTAATCACATGCAATGTGCACATGGCTGCCTATTTATTGAAATCTGAGAGGGAGAGTCAGAGCTTCGGGAAAGAAGGGTAAAGGCTAGAATTACAGATTTGAGAATTACATGCAAAGAAGTAGAAATTAAAGGCATGTGATTGGAAGAAACAGCTAAAGGAAACAGAAGATTCTCTAAATAAGGACAGTGAAAGATAGATTTCTTTCCCTTTTGGAATTGCTTTCCAGGAAGCTCATTGCTAAATTTGAAACTTGGTTGCAGAGTGGTTCCTTAGTTTAAGTTTTCTGATAAAACGATTCTCTTGTCTCCTATCTTTAAAACTTCCTCTCCTCCTTAAGGCTTAGGGTTGAGGAGTTTGTATAGTACTTTTGGAATACTACATATTTCATGGATTCCAAGATGTATATATTTTTCACATTTTAACATCTCTGAAATTGTGATGTGCCTCGACAATCACTGGATGGTGTATCATAGTTTAATTGGCAGTGTCTTTCATTCTGTGTGATATATAAAATAATGGTATATGCTATAATCAATAATGCCTTCGATTTGATGAAAGATGGTATTTTCTGATGTGTTTCCCTATCTTGGTAACCTGGCTGTTTTTCCATGAAGCCTTTTATTCCCCCAAAAGGTGAAGAGCAACCTATTTAGGAAAAGAGAAGTATAGTACTGTATGGGTATTCCATCAGTCAGGAATGGGTAGCTGAATATCTTCTCTGGGCGGAAAGAAAGAATAAAGGTAGGAATTGAGACTCAAGTGCCCTGGCTCCCAAATCAGAACAAAAGGTTCTGATGGTGGGAGAAGCAAGATACAGTATAAACCCAGATAGTCTTGGGGCCAGTATAAAGCTTGCTTGCTTCTTGCTTTTTGGGGCATTGCTCTGGAACATTTCAAGCCTCCTGGATTTAGAAGCTTCTGTGGTATTGGAACTACATGGCCCTAGTAGCTGACAAATGACCAAAGGAGTGTTTTGATGGATGGACCTGAGACAGCACCATTGGTTCCTGCACAGCCCCCAAAGACCTGGAAGTTCTGCATATCTCAGAAGAATGCTGGAATAAACTGATACCAGAATGAGGACTTGGCTGAGCAGGGACTTTGAACCACTGGGGTGGAAAGCTGCAGTAGAGTGCAGTTAGGACGTGTCCAACAATGGGGAAACCAGATGCTCCTACCAATTGCCAGGTGGACACATGAGCTTCCCTCACACCCAGATGCCATTTGGGGCAAAAAGCAAGATCTCTTGAATGGGGAGGGCCTCTAACAGGGAATTTGACTATCAAGTAACTAAACATGTCCCTGAAAATGTTTTTTTTTTTTTTTTTTTTTTTTAAATAACTGGAAGAGCTGAGTTACTTTAACTGGCAATTAATTTTTCTTCATAATAAGGGAGAATGCAAGGTTTGAGTGTAATATGAACTTACAATAGCAGGTAACACCTTTTTGTTGCACATTTGAGTTGTGTGTACATTTTAATCCTACTACAATGGATTAATGATATGATGTCTCAAATACTAAAAGTAACCTGGATTAAAGACAAAAACTGGTTCCATATATAACACTGGAAAATATAAAAGCTTATGGTGGTCTAGGAGGATGAAAAGCCAGAGAAGAAGTAAGAAAAATGGAAAAACTAGTAGTACCTCTCCAAAGCAGAAACAAGAGGAGGCAAGCGATGAATTCAGTCAAGTGTTACAGAATGGTGAGCACAGTTGCGCTCTTGGATTTGATGTGATTTGATGATGAGAAGCCATTCAGAATCTTTGAAAATTGGCAATCTAAATATGGTGATATTTTATTAACCAAAATTTTTCATGAGATGTTAGTGCCAAAAGATATGTAGTCTAACTCCACTGTTTTACAGGTAAGGAAACTAAGAACCAGAGATATTTTACAGAATCCAGTTCAAATCATAAATAGGAGAAAAACAAGTATATTACATCTGAAGTCAACTAGAATCTGCATATTTTGCATCATTTGGGTGAAAAACATGTGGGGGTATTAATAAGCCCCCTTGGAAAATAACGATGAGATCATGCATATGAAAAAGGCAAAACATTTGCTAGAATGCATCTTGGGAGCAAATACTCTGACGAGTGTTATGTGTATTTTAATTTTTTATTAGAGAAGTTGGAAGTTTAATTTCAATAGCGATGGTATCATCATTTTCTCCGCTTTGTTCAAAGGAACACACAGAATCAATTTGTACAAGCATATACAACAATTCATTTGGTGCTGTGCACTAAAATCAGTAATCTGATTAGTTCTAGACTACCGGGTTTCCATGCGCTCCTCTTGGCTTTGGTGGCATGGCTCAATTCCCAGCGGAATACTTTTTCATGCACTGTCTGCATCTCAACTACAACAGGCTTAAAGACCATGCAGATTAACACTGTAGCAAATTGTTTTGATATTTAACAGACATAAAAAGGTCATTTCCTGATATGAAATTCTGAAAATCTGCATAAATATTTTTGTGTAAAATTAAATTAGTTATGTATTTTTTTCAAACTAGAACTTGAAGTATCAAGAATGCCCACATAATTCATATACACATATATATAGACTTTTTCATTATGCTAAAAGTCTTGATAGTCAAATTATATTCTGTGCCATACATGTATTTAACCAGTATTTATTTGGCATTAGGTTAACTGTGTCTGTATGGATTAGTCTTTATTGGTGCTTGTGTATCATGCAAACATAGTTCTAGTATTCCTGCTTACTAATCTTGTCATGTGGCAATACTTAGATGATTTTGCTCTCTAACAGTGTGAATTAAAGAGTATAAATACTTTATACATGGTCACATTTACAAACGTTTGCCAATAATCACTTCACAATCTTTATGGTGTGAATTGTAGTATCTGGAATCTGCGGAAACAATTCCTATAAAGCAATGTCAGATGTCAACTTTCTTAAATGTGCCTAACACAGTTCTCCTTTGAGTAATGATGAGTTTTGGCACACACACACTGCTCTATTTTTCTATTGTTCTAGTAATTTCCACAACTTTTACAGGAAATTAGCCTCTGATGGCATGGTAGAGACACGGCACTTACTGATGAGGTAACTTAGCTGTAGAAAAATTTTGCAAAATTATTTGTCTAGCAGACCACCACTTCCGCTAATACATTTGTAGACAGAGTTTTCTTTTCCTAGTGCATGCACTTGCTATGAAATTGCTAATGCACTGTTTTTTGTTTTTGTTTTTTTGCTGCAGCTCAAACATGTCCTAAGGCATCACAAAGGAGAGTTGTTAACACCAAGCTCATTTACTTGTGATGGTATTTTATAGCAAACATGTTTAAGTTGTATTATCAATGGTTAAACTCTGCCTTACTGGAATAGTCAATTTTTGTGGATTTGTAGCTACTTTTGTTTGGCCAAGGAAATGCAGTACTCAAGCTGCTAAATAGAAGTCAATCAGACATTCCAAGTCTCTCTGGTTTCAGATATCATCTTGTTTACACATGAAGGAAACAAAATAAACAGCTTTCATCCACGGAGTTTGTGTTCAGAAGTTTGTGAGTGAATCTTTTGATGCTTTGTGGGTTTGCTGCTTCAGTTTGCATTTTGGAGTTTCATACTACTGTTGCTGGTCTGCGGTCCATCTCGGCTTCCAATTTCACCATCTGCTGCATCTCCTTCGCCTATAACATCAGAAACATGGCCTTACGTGTGTTGAAATTCTTATCTGAAGGCACTTAACAACCCTGGCCTCTCTTCTCCCATAAATATGATCCTGTCACCACATTCTTGCTACTCAAAATATGGTCCACGTAGAAGCAGCGCAGCATTGCCTGGGACTTTCTTAGAAACATAGAATCTTGGAGTCTACCCCAGACCTATTGAATCAGTTAAAATCTTCACTTTAACAAGATCTCCAGGAAGTTTTTATATACATTAAATTTTGAGAAGGACTGGTTTACACAGTGCCAGGAGAACCACTTGAAAAGAGGGTAGACCACTTGCTTTATCTTTAGACTGAAAAAGGGCAGGTTACTTCTTGCCACTTCTTACCACAAACTGCTTGATTTAGTTTCTACAGATTGACACGTTGCTTTGACTGTGTGTAGATAATTTTATCACATTTAGAGTAAGTATTGCTTATGTACAACTTATTTCCTAAATAGCCTGAAATTTAGTTAAAAGTAATTCCCTAAGAATCTAATTGATAGAGAAGTTCAGGTGAGAGCATATTACATTGGACTGGCTGGAGTCTTCTGTAAATGGAATGTTACAGGAACATGCAGGCCTTCAGGAATCCTATTGTACAAATTCTATCCCTGTGGGCTCTTACTTCTCTAGGGTAATTTTTATGGACTACCAGGAAGTAAGCAATAGTGAATTCAACCTCATGAGTTCAGATTGTCACTAAGACAACAAGCTAATTCGAGAAGAGGAAAGGGGGTACGACAGGGGCAGCGTCTGGTGAGAAATACTTGCTTGGAAACAGGAAAAAATCAAATAGTACATTTTAGTTTTTATTATCCAATTGGTAGCCTGGATGCTTTTGCCCAACCCAATGCACATATCTTTTGAGGAATGAGGATTGCCCATTTCTTTTTTTAGTGACATGCTGCTTTGAAATAAAGGACATTTGAAAATAGAAACATGGACCTATGAAGATACAAATCGGAGGCAGATTCTGAAGTGCCCTGATGTTAATATTCATGTCTGCTTAGATATTCCAACTAAATGGAAGGTTACTGGGAGGCGGTTTGGTCAACTCTGTACATTATACGAAAAGCATCTTCCAAATGAATTCTTGTGACAAAATTAATTTAACCCATAGACTATACTGTGATTTCCTCCTTCTTCTTACTTCTATATTTTGGCATTAAGTTTCATTTTGGTGAGGATGGATATAACAACACCAAAGAATTAAATCCTTCTGTGTAAATTTGGGATGGGTGGTTCCCTCTACCCAGATATTTTTTATGTCTAAAGTATAGTAATACTCTAATAGAGAAATGAAGAAATGGAGAAAAATATACAAACATGAAACTATGACACAAACAGTATTCATAAGGGATGACAGTGAAACATTATCAGCACTGGAAATTAAATACTTCCATGTTCAGTAAATAGTAGCAAACGATTCTCTGTGCTTCTCCCCCTTTAGCTTCTGAAGAAAGTATTGACCACGGTGTAGAAGGAAGAATCATAGGACATTACAAGACTATTCCAACAGCTAAGTTTTTGTATGAGTTGGGTGACCATTCATTCTCATTTGTCTGAGGCAATTCCAGTTTATGCCTGTAGTCCTAGATATTATGAATAGAGCTGCCTTTCACTCTCAAAACTATCCTGGTATGGACAATAAATTATATGGTCACCTTACTTATGAGGGGTGATCAGGGTCTTTAGCAGATGGGACTTAGCAGAGAGCATGACAAGAGTCATCGTGTAATGTTTCTACACGCAGAGCACAGCTCCGTCATTAAAAACCACCAACCAACTTTTACTGGGTGCTTTAAAAATTAATTGGAGTCATATTAACATTTGTGAGTGATCCGACTCTGTGACCCTGTCTTAGCTGTGGTCAGTCCAAATGACTGCTGCACATCACTACTCTGGTTATGTCTTTATTACCATGATCTGTTTCCCAGATCTGCAATAGAAAATACAGGCTCAAATACCCTCAGAAGTAATTCTCTAAAGACTCTGGGCATTTTGGCATGAATATGACATCAGAAATCCAAGCATGGAATAGTCAAGCTTTTAAATCCAAACCCTTCAGATATTAGTTATGACCAGATGTGACTCATAAATGGAGACTGCACAGAGAATATGGACGTAGTCGAGAAGGAAAGCAATGTCTTGCTTATCAGAGTTTCGGTCCTACCTTGAGATTGGGACACTGCATGACAGGATTTCAAAAGCTGTTTGTACAAAAATAGTAATGTCAAAATTGAGTCATACATACAAAGCAAAGAAAATAAATGAATATTGAAGTGAATTTGAGAAATGAATGCAAAACCATATACAGAAAAGCAAAAAGCTAAGGATAAAACACGTACACACCCCTCAGTGACAAACTTTCCCCTAGTTGATCTCAACAGAAAAAAACAAAACAAAACAAAACAAACAACCAACGCCTGTCATCCCCAGACTGTGCCTCTCTTCTGTGGCAGTAAGTGGAGAACCTAGCCTTTAAGCAAAACCTTTTACCTCTCTGTATCAAATGATAGGATTGATGACAAAAATCAATTTTTGAGACTCGAGTGTGTGACAGTAATGGAGTCGTTAATGTTTGAAATGGTACATGTCAAGACAGATGAGATATACTGTGTAGCTGGGAGGTCTATGAAAAAACTCAAGGAGGAAAAACATCCCCAACCTTCAGAGTTTTAAGTGAATAATCTGCTGACCAAGTAGGCAAGGACATAAAGTGGCTTACAAATAGCCTAGAAGGTGAGGAACCAGAATCAGGACCAAAACATACTGCCGCTTGGTTTGTTTCTGCCAGTGCCCCCAACACTGGGTTAGCTAATGGACTGAATCCATTCCAGGCCTTCCTTTGGAAGGGGAGATTTGGGATACTGATTAGGAGTAGGGTCACAGGAAAACAGAAAGAAACCTTTGAGGGAAATACTATGAGAGAATGTTTACATTTATCTCTGGCTTAGAAAAAAAGTCTTGGGATTTAACAATTATTTAGAATATTGTTGTGGAAGTTTGAATTGTCTGGAGACAGAGAACTGTTCTTGCTGATGAAATGTTTACCTGGTGATGAAAGGAGATATACTATATAGTTCCAGACCTTGCCTTTTCATGAGTAAAGAAGTGAAGTCACTGTATCTTTTGCACTATGCCCGTGACAGTGTTGTACCATACAGAGTAACTGTGAATTGAGAGCTTTCTAACCCTTAAATGCCAAAAATACTAGAAAGATCTGGGATTGAATTTGCAATTGAACAGGCCATATTTCTAAAGCAAAGCTTAACACAGAAATTCAAGTCCAAATTCTTTGCTTGCCAGAAGCATCAGTATGATATCTTAAATGTCTTTTCCTTGAATCTCATTAAATCTTTATCAGCTCTCAAGCCTTTTCATGTTCTATGCTTTCCCAAGCTTTTGTGACTCAAAGTATCAGTCGTGGGTGGTAGACCTTAAAAGACATTATTTGAATTTCTGGAACAAAAAGCCAGCACTCTCCCAATACAGTCTAATCAATATAGCTATCACTAATCTAGCAGTTTAATGCAAGAACTCTGGTGTGGCTTGAATTAGTCATGTATTAGGATAAAAGCTCAAAGTGATTTTTAAAAATTATGTACTTCGGCTCTGAAACTAGCGACACAAGATGACCGTATTCTCTAGCTCTGGCATACACCACTATTGTAGTGATGAGTAATTCTGAGCACATTTACATTCTTTAGTCAAACTTGTTGCTAAGCAACACAATTAATTTCCAAGTAGTTTCTTAATTTAGTTAACTAACACATAACTGTGCCTTACCTTTCACTGTGCACTTCTTCTAGGGAGAATTTTTAAAAACCTTCTCCAAGGCATCCTTATCCCTACCCATTGTTGAATCACTGAAGTGGCTTCTAAAGCTTTGGAGATGGTGGCTTTATCCTTATTCATATTCCTACATTTCCCCCAGGAGCACTTTCTGAGAAGTGCTTTACGAGCAAAACCATAAGCTAGGAAACTTGTACCAGAATGTGATGTGTTTATGAGTTGGTCAAATGAATTGGACCTATGGGGACAACAACCATGTATTGTCCCCTTGGAGTGGACTTGCTTATGAATAGAAGCATTTAGCTGAAAAGGACATGGGAAACATAACTAGGAAGTATGTTGATGAATAAAATTTCTGTCCACCAAAAAGTAAAGAATCTGAAACTAGAAGTCAGATTTATCTGTTACCCTATTGACATACAAAAAATGATTTTATTTTATTTTATTTTTTTTAACTTTCTCAAAGGTACCTTTTAGTATAATTCCTACTTAAGTATTCTTCAAGGGGAGCCATTTACTTTGGAAAAAAGTATTCCTTAAATAAGATTGTTTTATAGATGGGAGAAAACAGGAAGGAACAATGTGGCACAAGTACATATTTCATCAAAACCTCTCCGTTTCTACATTGAATTACCTAGGAATAATAATTTCTATACCAACTACACCTAAAGAATAACATTTGAACTGACATTTGTCTGATACTTAAATGATAACTGAGGGTCTTGTTGTCACAGGAACTAGAGGGATTTCCATCAACTTGAAGGTTGCTGATGGGCTGTAGCCCATTTGGGAAGGTGCCCATCTGTACTATGCACCAGATAAAAATACATTTCTCTTGGTGCTGGTATATGCCCATTGGCCTAACTAAACAGTTGGAGTTGGGATAACTCCTTTTTTTTTTTTTGAGATGGAGTCTCACTCTGTCACCCAGGCTGGAGAACTGTGGTGCGATCTTGGCTCACTGCACCCTCCACCTCCTGAGTTCAAGTGATTCTCCCACCTCAGCCTACTAAGTAGCTGGGACTACAGGTGCATGCCACCAGGCCTGGCTAATTTTTGTATTTTTAGTAGAGGTGGGGCTTCACCATGTTGGCCAGGATGGTCTTGATCTCCTGACCTGATCCACCCTCTTCAGCCTCGCAAAGTGCTGGGATTACAGGTGTGAGCCACTGCACCCGGCCTGGATAACTCTTTATTTGTGTATATTTCTTTATTTAGTGTCTTGTCTTGCTGGGAAAAAGCACCAAAACTACGGTATCTACTCATGCTCAGTGGTTTGTAGAGTGATGGGGGCTCATGACTTTAGATTCTACCTGTAAGCCCCAGGGAGGTTTTTAAACTTCATTTTCAGATTGAGGTTGAAAATAGGTGGTTTCTCTCATTTGCTTTTAAACATCATATCCCTTGCCTGTAGTTTGCAAATTATAAAACTCTAAATGAAAATGGAGAAATACTTTGTAATCTATTTTTTTCATACTCTCGCTTTTAGTAATTTCATTCTTAGAATCCCCATAATTTATCCAAATATTCTTTTTTTTTTTTTTTTTTTTTTTTTTGGCACAGCCAGATTCTGCTCCTGGTCCAAAAACAGGTACTTTCTTTTCTTTTTGGATATAATGGAGAAAATATAGTAATGTGCAACAAATTCTTCTATCCACCTTTCAATTACGATATGCAAAAAGCCACTGGTCACTATGGGCCACGGCATGTGTACCCCAAATTGGCTAGCTGCCTACATGTTTTTACGTATTTTAGGTAAAATACCTGCTCATTCTGTTTCTCTAGGAATTCTAGATGTTCAAGCTGGACTTTTTTCAACTGATCCATTTCTTTGGACTGCTTCATTGCGAGCTGCAAAAAATTAAATAAATAAAAATTAAAAAAAATTCTGATAAACTTTGGGTTACAATCTTAAAACAGGGATGAGAGATGAGTTGTAACTTTATAATTTAAGTGAAAGAGATAATAATTTTTAAAAAATCATCTCAAAATTTGTCGAGTTTAAACTCATAATTCTTTCTGGGAAGATCTTTCCTGCTAAAATCTTAGAAAATAATAGAGGACTTATGGATGACTAAACCTGGCTTCATTTTCTGTGTAAAACAGTGCCAAATCATTACCTTAAAGATTTTAGTGAGAGATTATTGTAGCTTTCAGGGAGCAGAGAAGCTGGAATGTTTAATGTACAGAAAAATCAAATTAAGCAAATTAGCTAGAGGTCTGGTGGCTAAGCATGAGTTATTGTTTATAGTTTTTTAAAGGAAGAATGCAAAAAATATAATAAAATACTTACTCTCTTTCTTTCTTCCAGAAACTTTTTAGTGTTGCTGCTGTTTAACTCCCTGACTCGCCTAAAAGCAATGGGCACAAATAATGGTTGGTATGACATTGAATGAAATTAATATTATATCAAATAAGAAAGAGATATATTCCATCAAATTCTCTGGATGGAATTATTGATTTATTTTTCTAATTTTTATTGTAGTATTTTCAAACATATGGTGTCCAGAGAAGAATATTTAAAAAACTGTGTGTGTATCCCTCAGATTAACCGATATTAGTGTTTTGCCATGTTTATCTGACATTTTTAAAGACAATAAACAGTTACAGATGTAATTAATGCCCCATTTGTATTCTTCCTGATTCAGTTTTCCTTCTTCCTCTCTCCCCAGAGGTAACCACTATTGTGAATTTGGTGTGGATCCTCTCACCCACGTTTTAATATTTTAAGCCACATATAGATGTGCCCATGTGTAATATAAGAGCTTCTCAAACTTTCCTGTGTATACCAATCACCTGGAGAGATGATAAAAACTAGGCTGTTGTGCCCTCCACTTTGAGACTTTGATTCAGTGGGCCTGGGGTGGGAGGTCTGAATTTCTAATAAGCTCCCACATGATGCTGATGTCGCTGGTATTGTTTCATGTGTTTTCTATATGTACCCATAGAGTAACATAGTCTGGGTTTCTTCTCATAGCTTACTACTTATTCTTATGTTTTAGAGATACATCCATATTCCAAATCACTTCATTATTTTCATTTGTTGTATGGATTTTTCAATTTATGAACAGACTACACTATTTCCTCATTGCCATGAACAAAAAGTAGGTTATTTTCAAACAACGCTACAATGATCGGGTGCATGGGCCCTGTAATACGTGACACAATAAGAGTCTGTTGAATAAATGGATGAGTGGATGAAGTGTGGTGTATATCTTCTTGTGCACATAGGCAAAGGCTGCTGTAGGGTGTATACTCACACTTGCCAGTTGGCAGGGTACAAACAGGCTCCTCCTTACTCCAATCCAGTTGTCCCAACTGCATTTCCATCTGCAGTGTCTGGGTATTACTCCTTCCCCATATTTCTGCCCACTCTTAGTACTATCAGACTTTCTTGTCAGTTGGATGCTCCTATGGAATGGCATTGCTCATTGTTTTAACTTGCATTTCCCTGACTACTGGTGAGGTAGAGTGTTTTTCATGAGTGAAAAAACCTAAACTTCTTGAACTTCTGTAATAATTGTCAGTTTGTTCAGGATTGCTCCATTTTCAGTTAGTTTTGGATATTTATATTTTTCAAAGCAATTCTGCACTCCATCTAACTTTTCAAATTTATTGGTAGTTGTTTTTTAATAGTAGACTTGCTTTTTCTTTGTAGTTAATTCCCTTTTTCATCCCTAACATCACTAATTCATGCTTTCTCTCTCTTTCTTTAGTCTTGGTGGAAGCTAACTGATTTATTATTCTTGTCAAATAAGCTTTTGTTTTTATGAATGCCCTCTATTGCATTTTGTTTTCTATTTCAGTATTTTTTGCTTTTTAAATTTATTTCTTTCTATCAGAGATCTTTGGGTTCACTCTGTTTTTCCAACTTCATATTCTCTTTGAGTGGTTAGCTCATTAATTTTCACATCTTTTACAAAATATATGCATCTAGGCTGTACTTTTCACTCCAAATATCACTTTAACTACCCTCTACACATTGATAAATAATGTTTACATTATCATTCAGTTATAAATATTGGGTAATTTCTGTTAAAATGTCTTCTTTGATCTAAAAAGGTAAGTATGATTTTCAGTTTCTATATATCTTTCTTAGTGCTGTGACAAATTTTTAAATTTTATTTCTCTTTAGTTAGATAAAGCGGATACAAACATACACACAGTATGGGTTTAGAACATAACTATCATTTGGTATAGAAAAATTATTTTTTAAAAAACAGCCAATTTGTAGATATTTTGGAACCACCTACCACTGGTTACAAACTTACAAGAGATAGCATATTAGAGTGACAATACTTAGCCAAAAATGTATAGTACTTGGGTGATGGACAACCTAAATGTCCTGACTTGATCACTGGGCATTGTATACATGTAAAGTTTTCTCATGTACCCCATACAGTTGCACAAATAAAAATAGAAAGTTACAATAAATAAGTACAGTTTTCAAAATAAGATAAATTTTAAGAACCTTGCTAATTAAGTTAGCAGTAACTCCAAATTGAAGATAATTTGACCTCAACCAAGCTAAAGCCCACTTTGTCACATATTTGAAAAAGATGGTAAAAAGCTATTAATTGGCACATTTGTCATGGTTAATTCTATATTTCACTTTGGACAGTTTAAAACAGTTCAAATTAATGAGGTTTTATCATGGCTGGAATATTTGGTGTTTTCAAGCTGAAGAAGGTGTCATTTCTATGTATATAAGGCCCTTAAACAAAGTTGCTTATCTGAGAATAACATCTAGAGAATGACGCTTTTTTCTTTTCTTTTCTTTTCTTTTCTTTTCTTTTCTTTTCTTTTCTTTTCTTTTTTGAGATGGAATCTTGCTCTGTTGCCCAAGCTGGAGTGCAGTGGCGCAATCTTGGCTCACTGCAAGCTTCGCCTCCCGGGTGAATGCCATTCTCCTGCCTCAGCCTCCTGAGTAGCTGGGATTACAGGAATGCACCACCACACCCAGCTAATTTTTTGGTATTTTTAGTAGAGATGGGGTTTCACCATGTTGGTCAAGCTGGTCCCGAACTCCTGACCTCAGGTAATCTGCCCACCTCGGTCTTCCAAAGTGCTGGGATTATAGGTGTGAACCACTGTACCTGGCTCATAAAACAGTTTTTCTCTGAGACATGGACTTCAGCCAGAAGGCCACCTTCATGCTAGGTATTATTCCCCCCATAGAAGGAACCTCACTGTCCCTAACTGCTGGTGGTGTAGTGGTTATGGAGCTGACAGCATTTGTATTCTCAGAGGTTTCCCGAGGTGGATGACGGGCAGCACAGGTGATCGCTAGGAATTAAGTGCCTATCCCTTGGGTAACATGACTATTGACGGCTCCTCAGATCACCTTTACCAGCTGTGTCTAAAGGGCTTGCACCTGACACCTTCTATGGAGGCCACATAAACCTTTTCCCCAATCTCAGGCAGCCAATGACTGCCTAATTCAGAAACACAAAAGCCTGGTACTCTTGCTTCAAAGAGGGACAAATCTGTGGTACAATTTTTTATTTGAGGTTACAGTGACCCTAGGTGAGACCACATCCTTGCTTAGGGCCTGTCCTGGGCCTTCGTGCTTCCTCACTCCCTTTCTCTGAAGGTCCCTTCCTCAGTGAATCACAAGCACCTCAATTCCTGTCTTGATCTGCTTCCAGAAAATTCACCTAACATAAGGACAAATGAGACAAACGGGATGGGAGCTTTAAAGATGATCCCATGTGAAGGACCACTAACGAAGACCATCCCCCTGACTGCTGCTGCTATTCAGAACTGGCCCATCCAGAACAGACTGACACCTGAGCAGTGGAGAGGCTTGCAGAATGACCCAATGGAACCTGGGAAGGATGCTTCAGAATTGTATTGACTATAGGCTGGGCACAGTGGATCACGCCTATAATCCCAGCACTTTGGGAGGCTGAGGCAGGCAGATCGCTTGAGGTCAGGAGTTCAAGACCAGTCTGGCCAACATGGTGAAACCCCCATCTCTACTAAAAATACAAAAATTAGCCAGGTGTGGTGGTACATGCCTGTAATCCCAGCTACTAGGGAGGCTGAGGCAGGAGAATCGTTTGAACCCAGAAGGCGGAGGTTGCAGTGAGCTGAGATTGGGCCACTGCACTCTAGCTTAGGTGAAAAAGCAAGACTCGGTCTCAAAACAAGCAAGCAAAAAAAATAAAATAAAAAAAAATTATATTATGTCATATTTTATACAACTTTGTTTGTAAAGCAGCACATATATATTGAATGTAAACCGATTTTACTGGTTGTAGTAAGCAACCAGAAAATGTGGACGATTGTTCTACAGTAATAATAACAAATCTTCATTGCAGTTATAATAGCAGAATTCCTAGTCAAAAGTCATAATTGTTCTTATGTCTCAGTTGTGTTTGTGTGTACACATGTAAAGAAAGTTGAGACTGTGTCCTCAAGTCAATGCCATATTCCTGCAGTGAGCACTCTCAGACTTACCTTTCCCGTTCTGCCTTATTCTTGATAGATTTATCTTGGCTGATGGCTTTGCTATTTTCCATAGAAATCTTAGCCTGGTGTGCTCGCATTTCCTTGCTTTCCCTATGTATTAAAAACAAGAAAACAAACAGGCAGGGGGATGTAGAGTTTTTTTTTAATGGGTAGAGAGATTCATCTGGGGAAAATGAAAAAGTTCTGGAGGTGGGTGTTAGTGACAGGTACACAACAATGTGAATGTACCTAATGCCATGCAATTAATGGTTACAATGGTAAAGTTTACATTTTATTTATATAGACATAATTTAAACATGGAAAAAACCCAAAAATACTTCTGCTTATAGCAATATGACTAGGCTTACTCCTCTCACTCTTTTTTTTTTTTTTTCTATTATCGAGCTCATCAACTTCTGTATTTTGGAAAAAGGAGGGAAGGGACCCCAAGCCATATGGATGCTGATCCCTGAGGGGCAGTGGCCACCTAGTGGTGAAGTGACAGTGATGGCCTGTGATGACGAGACAGTATTTTTGCTTATTAATATAAAGATCTCAGCTTTGCCTCATATTATATGGGACCAGATGGACTGGAAGAGAGAGAGAAAATGTTCTAACCCTCACAAACAGCCTTCCTGTTTCTATCAGCCACGGGAATGAAAGGGACTAAATGGTTTCAAGTAAGCACAGGGAACAGCAAAAAAGTAGGTTTGCAGGTGACCAACCACTGTATGTGTGAATGTGTGAATGCATGTGTATGCATGACACACGTTTATTTATGTGTGCATTAAAGGAATAAAACTTAAATGCTACATAGTATATGATTACAAAATTTTTTTTCTATAACCTATGGAGATCTATTGAAAGCACTGCCTGGAAACCAGCATCCAAGCAGTCAGGTTACCTAGGCACTGCTATTTGCTCGGCATCCAATGAGATGGGCAACACTGAAGTGGAGAGTTGCTCACTTAGCTACCCTAGAGCCACTTCAGCAGGAACATGTATAGAAACTTTGGACCCAAGAAGATCACTCTCAGATTTTACCATAACTTGTTAGGAAATTGACCTTTCTGTATTCATTCATTCAGCAAACACCAATGACCAAATGCTGCAGACAAATGTCAAGAAAGCAAAGATTTGTAACCAAGAATAATGGCTGTGATCATGAGGAAGAAACACAACCACCAGGGGTTTGAGTAAAAGCTAAAATACTGCTGTTGCTTTGAAAAATGCTTTTTCCATGGGTTTATTTGTTCTATTTATTTTTTATTATACTTTAAGTCCTAGGGTACATGTGCACAATGTGCAGGATTGATACATAGGTATACATGTGCCATGTTGGTTTGCTGTACCCATCAACTCGTCATTTACATTAGGTATTTCTCCTAATGTTATCCCTCCCCCAGCCCCCCACCTCCCAAAAGCCCCTGGGTGTGATGTTCCCCGCCCTGTGTCCAAGTGATCTCGTTGTTCAATTCCCACCTATGAGTAAGAACATAGGTGTTTGGTTTTCTGTCCTTGCGATAGTTTGCTGAGAATGATGGTTTCCAGTTTCATCCATGTCCCTACAAAGGAAACGAACTCATCCTTTTGTACAGTTGCATAGTATTCCATGGTGTATATGTACCACATTTTCTTTATCCAGTCTATCATTGTGGACATTTGGGTTGGTTCCAAGTCGTTGCTATTGTGAATAGTGCCGCAATAAACATACGTGTGCATGTCTTTATAGTAGCATGATTTATAATCCTTTGGGTATACAGCCAGGAACAGGATTGCTGGGTCAAATGGGATTTCTAGTTCTAGATCCTTGAGGAGTCTCCACACTATCTTCCACAATGGTTGAGCAAATTTACACTCCCACCAACAGTGTAAAAGCATTCCTATTTCTCCACATCCTCTCCAGCATCTGTTGTTTCCTGACTTTTTAATGATTGTCATTGTAACTGGCACGAGATGGCATCTCTTGTGGTTTTGATTTGCATTTCTCTGATGACCAGTGATGATGAGCATTTTCTCATGTGTCTGCTGGCTGCATAAATATCTTCTTTTCAGAAGTGTCTGTTCATACCCTTTGCCCACTTTTTGATGGGGTTGTTTTTTTTCTTGTAAATTTGTTTGAGTTCTTTGTAGATTCTGGATATTAACCCTTTGTCAGATGGGTAGATTGCAAAAATTTTCTCCATTCTGTGGGGTGCCTGTTCACTCTAGTGGTAGTTTCTTTTGCCATGCAGAAGCTTTTTAGTTTAATTAGATCCCATTTGTCTGTTTTGGCTTTTGTTGCCATTGCTATTGGTGTTTTAGTCATTTGCCCAGGCCTATGTCCTGAATGGTATTGCCTAGGTTTTCTTCTAGGGTTTTTATGGTTTTAGGTCCAACATTTAAGTCTTTAACCCATCTTGAATTAATTTTTGTGTAAGGTGTAAGGAAGGGATCCAGTTTCAGCTTTCTACATATGGGTAGCCAGTTTTCCCAGCATCATTTATTAAATAGGGAATCCTTTCCCCATTTTTTGTTTTTGTTGAGTTTGTCAAAGATCAGATGGTTGTAGATGTGTGGTGTTATTTCTGAGGCCTCTGTTCTGTTCCATTGGTCTATATATCTGTTTTGGTACCAGTACCATGCTGTTTTGGTTACTGTAGCCTTGTAGTATAGTTTGAAGTCGGGTAGCATGATGCCTCCAGCTTTGTTCTTTTGGCTTAGGATTGTCTTGGCAATGTGGGCTCTTTTTTGGTTCCATATGAACTTTAAAGCAGTTTTTTCCAATTCTGTGAAGAAAGTCATTGGTAGCTTGATGGATATGGCATTGAATCTATAAATTACCTTGGGCAGTATGGCCGTTTTCACGATATTGATTCTTCCTATCCATGAGGGTGGAATGTTCTTTCATTTATTTGTATCCTCTTTTATTTCATTGAGCAGTGGTTTGTAGTTGTCCTCGAAGAGGTCCTTCATATCCCTTGTAAGTTGGATTTTGGATTCATAGGTATTTTATTCTCTTTGAAGCAATTGTGAATGGGAGTTAACTCATGATTTGGCTCTCTGTTTGTCTGTTATAGGTGTATAGGAATGCTTGTGATTTTTGCATATTGATTTTGTATCCTGAGATTTTGCTGAAGTTGCTTATCAGCTTAAGGAGATATTGGGCTGAGACGATGGGGTTTTCTAAATATACAATCATGTCATCTGCAAACAGGGACAATTTGTCTTCCTCTTTTCCTAAATGAATACCCTTTATTTCTTTCTCTTGCCCGATTGCCCTGGCCAGAACTTTCAACACTACGTTTAATAGGAGTGGCAACAGAGGGCATCCTTGTCTTGTGCCAGTTTTCAAAGGGAATGCTTCCAGTTTTTGCCCTTTCAGTATGATATTGGCTGTGGGTTTGTCATAAATAGCTCTTAATAATTTGAGAAACGTTCCATCAATATCTAGTTTATTGAGAGTTTTTAGCGTGAAGGGCTCTTCAATTTTGTTGGCCTTTTCTGCACCTATTGAGATAATCATGTGGTTTTTGTCACTGGTTCTGTTTATGTGATGGATTATGTTTATTGATTTGCATATATTGAACTAGCCTTGCATCCCAGGGATGAAGTCAACTTGATCATGGTGATTAAGCTTTCCAACGTGCTGCTGTATTTGGTTTGCCAGTATTTATTTTATTGAGGATTTTTGCATGGATGCTCTTCAGGGATATTGGTCTAAAATTCTCTTTTTTGTGTGTGTGTCTCTGCCAGGCTTTGGTATCAGGATGATGCTGGCCTCATAGAATGAGTTAGGGAGGATTCCCTGTTTTCTGTTGATTGGAATAGTTTCAGAAGGAATGGTACCAGCTCCTCTTTGTACCTCTGGTAGAATTTGACTGTGAATCTGTCTGGTCCTGGACTTCTTTTGGTTGGCAGGCTATTATTGCCTCAATTTCAGAGCCTGTTATTGGTCTATTCAGAGATTCAATTTCTTCCTGGTTTAGTCTCAGGAGGGTGTATGTGTCCAGAAATTTATCCATTTCTTCTAGATTTTCTAGTTTATTTGCATAGAGGTGTTTATAGTATTCTCTGATGGTAGTTTGTATTTCTGTGGGATCAGTGGTGATATTCCCTTTATCATTTTTTTATTGCATCTATTTGATTTTTCTCTCTTTTCTTCTTTATTAGTTTTGCTAGTGGTCTATCAATTTTGTCGATCTTTTCAAAAAACCAGCTCCTGGATTCATTGATTTTTTTGAAGGGTTTTTTGTGTCTCTATCTCTTTCAGTTCTGCTCTTAGTTATTTCTTGCCTTCTGCTAGCTTTGGAATTTGTTTGCTCTTGCTTCTCTAGTTCTTTTAATCATGATGTTAGGGTGTCAACTTTAGATCTTTCCTGCTTTCTTTTGTGGGCATTTAGTGTTATAAATTTCCCTCTACACACTGCTTTAAATGTGTCCCAGAGATTCTGGTACGTTGTGTCTTTGTTCTCATTGGTTTCAAAGAACATCTTTATTTCTGCCTTAATTTTGTTATTTACCAAGTAGTCATACAGGAGCAGGTTGTTCTGTTTCCACGTAGTTGTGCAGTTTTGAGTGAGTTACTTAATCCTGAGTTCTAATTTGATTGCACTGTAGTCTGAGAGACAGTTTGTTGTGATTTCTCTTCCTTTACATTTGCTGAGGAGTGCTTTACTTCCAATTATGTCATCAATTTTAGAATAAGTGTGATGTGGTGCTGAGAAGAATGTATACTCTGTTGATTTGGGGTGGAGAGTTCTATAGATGTCTATTAGGTCTGCTTTGTGCAGAGTTGAGTTCAAGTACCGGATATCCTTGTTAACCTTCTGTCTCATTGATCTGTCTAATATTGACAGTGGGGGTTTTAAAATCTCCCATTATTATTGTGTGGGAGTCTAAGTCTCTTTGTAGGTCTCTAAGGACTTGCTTTATGAATCTGCATGTGCCAGTATTGGGTGCATATATATTTAGGATAGTTAGCTCTTCTTGTTGAATTGATCCCTTTACCATTATGTAATGGCCTTCTTTGTCTCTTTTGATATTTGTTGGTTTAAAGTCTGTTTTATCAGAGACTAGGATTGCAACCACTGCTTTTTTGTTTGTTTGTTTGTTTGGCTTTCCATTTGCTTGGTAGATATTCCTCCATCCCTTTATTTTGAGCCTATGTGTGTCTCTGCATGTGAGATGGGTTTCCTGAATACAGTACACTGATGGGTCTTGACTCTTTATCCAATTTGCCAGTCTGTGTCTTTTAATTGGAGCATTTAGCCCACTTACATTTAAGGTTTTGTTATATGTGAATTTGATCCTGTCATTATGATGTTAGCTGGTTATTTTGCCCATTAATTGATGCAGTTTCTTCATAGCATCAATGGTCTTTAGAATTTGGCATGGTTTTGCAGTGGCTGGTACAGGTTGTTTCTTTCCATGTTTAATGCTTCATTCAGGAGCTCTTGTAAGGCAGTCCTGGTGGTGACAAAATATCTCAGCATTTGCTTGCCTGTAAATGATTTTATTTCTCCTTCACTTATGAAGCTTAGTTTGGCTGGATATGAAATTCTGGGTTGAAAATTCTTTTCTTTAAGAATGTTGAATATTGGCCCCCACTCTCTTCTGACTTGTAGGGTTTCTGCCGAGAGGTCTGCTGTTAGTCTGCAGGGCTTCCCTTTGTGGGTAATCCGACCTTTCTCTCTGGCTGCCCTTAACATTTTTTCCTTCATTTCAACCTTGGTGAATCTGACAATTATGTGTCTTGGGGTTTCTCTTCTTGAGAAGTATCTTTGTGGCCTCCATCTTTCCTGAATTTGAATGTTGGCCTCTCTTGCTAGGTTGGGGAAGTTCTCCTGGATGACATCCTGAAGAGTGTTTTCCAACTTGGTTCCATTCTCCCCATCACTTTCAGGTACACCAATCAAACACAGAGTGTTTTCACATAGTCCCATATTTCTTGGAGGCTTTGTTTGTTTCTTTTTACTATTTATTCTCTAATCTTGTCTTCTCATTTTATTTCATTAAGTTGATCTTCAATCACCGATGCCCTTTCTTCCACTTGATTGAATAGGCTATTGAAGCTTGTGTATGTGTCATGAAGCTCTTGTGCCATTTTTTCAGATCCATCAGGTCATTCAAGGTCTTCTCTATACTGTTTATTCTAGTTAGCCATTCGTCTAACCTTTTTTCAAGGTTTTAGCTTCCTTGCAATGGGTTCAAACATGCTCCTTTAGCTCAGAGAAGTTTGCTGTTACTGACCCCTCTGAAGCCTACTTCTGTCAACTCGTCAAAGTCATTCTCCTTCTAGCTTTGTTCCATTGCTGGTGAGGAGCTGTGATCCTTTGGAGGAGAAGAGGTGTTCTGGTTTTTAGAATTTTCAGCTTTTCTGCTCTGGTTTCTCCCTATCTTTGTGGTTTTATTTACCTTTGGTCTTTGATGTTGGTGACCTACAGATGGGGTTTTGGTGTAGATGACCTTTTTGTTGATGATGATGCTATTCCTTTCTGTTTGTTAGTTTTCCTTCTACTAGTCAGGTCCCTCAGCTGCAGGTCTGTTGGAGTTTGCTGGAGGTCCACTCTAGACCCTGTTTGCCTGGATATCACCAGTGGAGGCTGCAGAAGAGCAAATATTGCTGCCTGATCCTTCCTGTGGAAGTTTTGTCCCAGAGGGGCACCCACCTATATGAGGTGTCTGTTGGCCCCTACTGGGTGATGTTTCCCAGTTAGGCTACACAGGAGTCAGGGACCCACTTGAGGAGGCAGTCTGTCTGCTCTCAGAACTCAAACATTGTGCTGGAAGAACCACTGCTCTCTTCAGAGCTGTCAGACAGGGATGTTTAAGTCTGCAGAAGTTGTCTGCAGCCTTTTGTTCAGCTATGCCCTGACCACAGAGGTGGAGTCTATAGAGGCAGTAGGCATTGCAGAGCTGTGGTGAGCTCCACCCAGTTCAAGCTTCCTGGCCACTTTATTTACCTACTCAAGCCTCGGCAATGGCGGACGCCCCTCCCCCGGCCAGGTTGCTGTCTCACAGTTCGATCTCAGACTGCTGCGCTAGCAGTGAGCCTGGCTACGTGGACGTGGGACCTGCCAAGCCAGGCACAGGAGAGAATTGCCTTGTCTGCCGATTGCTAAGACCTTGGGAAAAATCACAGTATTTGGGCGGAAGTGTCCTGTTTTTCCAGGTATGGTCTGTCATGGCTTCCCTTGGCTAGGATAGGGAAGTGCCCTGACCCCTTGTGCTTCCCAGATGAGGTGATGTCCCACCCTGCTTCGGCTAACCCTCCTTGGGCTGCATCCACTGTCCAACCAGTCCCAGTGAGATGAACCAGGTATCTCAGTTGGAAATGCAGAAATCACCTATCTTCTGCATCGATCATGCTGGGAGCTGCAGACCAGAGCTGTTCCTATTCGGCCATCTTGGCAGGAAGCCCATGGATTTATTTTTTAAAGTATTTTAGTAACTAGGTCATGATCTCTTCAAATGACTTCCTAAGCAATTCAAGAATTAGTATATTTTGTTTTTTCCTTTCAGATAATGCCTACTGTTGTGAGCTAATGTTTTTTTCTTTATTCAACAATGTAAAAGAAGATTAGACAAGTGCCGTGCTGTATTCCATGAAGTATCTTTGAATAAAGGTAGGCACTAAAATTTGGCATTGTAGCAATCATCAAAGGCAGAATGATGAACACACCTTTCTGCATAGTAAATCAAGAGCATTTCTAAGGAAAAAAGAAAAGACCACTTCTAATCCTATAGGAGTAAATAGAATGCTTTAAAATGCATGGGGGTACAGCACATTATCCCACAGAAAATGGAGCATGCGAGACCTCATTTAGTTGCCTCAAATGAGAATTGGAAACCACGGCAAAAACACTTTGTTCTTGTGGCAGTATCTGTCACTCCAAAGTAACACTGGGAATTTGGGCATGCAGCCAGATAATTTATGCAATTGGCATTAAAAACACTTTTTGTTTGATTTATTTGTATAATGCTTCTATTTTCTACTCCTGTTGTGTCTCAATAGACCCTAACTGTGGCATACGGTAGGCACTAAGTGAGAACCAAGCAAGCTGCAACTGAACTATGATAAAGATGTAACAAACACCAACCTTCTTCTGCTCAGGGATAAGTCCAGCTCATGGCTTGCAGTATTTCAAATGCAATATTCACTTTGCTGAAGTGGGCACAGGCCAAAATAAACTGATACTTTGCTGTTTCTTAATCAGGTCTATCTTTCCAAAATTCACAGAAGTCCTAACACTGTAAGGAAGGGAAAAGGAGGCTCTCTCCACAGGTAGCCATTAAATGATCAGAACCTGGTCACTCTAGGAAATCAACTGATTGATCTTTATCTCTCCGTGTGTCTTTTCTTCCTAAGAGACTCCAGATCATTCTCCAAAGGCCAGTTCCAGCCCTACCATTTTGAAAAGTCTCCGTGACCACTCTGAAAAGGTAGAGCTCCTCTGAGCTGGATGCCCTTAGTGCCCATGATATTTAAAAATATGTGTCATATGCTACTTTGTTATCTGATTTAACTTTTCACATGGGTGTAGTATCCTGCAAACACCTGTAAGCCCTGTGATGGCAGGGACCATTTCTTTTTTCTTTTTTTAAAATAGAGATGTCTCGAACTTCTGGGCTCAAGTAATCCTCCTGCCTTGGCCTCCCATAGCACTGGGATTACAGGTGTGAGCCACTGCACCTGGCCCATGGGGGCCATTTCTTATAGCTCATCTTGCTCATAATCAGCCATATGATGAGATACACGAAAGAGCTACATGTTGTATGTCAAATTGATTTCACTTATTACCTTGGTTCTCTTATATACACAAAATCAGCTTTTGTTTTTAAAGATTAGATGTTTACTCTGGAGATGGCAATTCCCCCACCTGTCATGGGACAGTTTCAGCTGCTGGGTTTGCTGCTCGTGGGCACTGATGAGTAGCTTTTTCAGCAGCTCACACTGCTGGCTGAGGTGCAGGTCTCGGATTTCTTGCTCCTCAGCACTGTGGGTATTGATCATTTCTGACCATTCCTTTGTGTGCTGTGCTACAATCTCTTTGACCTGTTTGGAAAAAAGGGGACAGTGCCATTGTAATCCTCATAGGTCAGGTATGAACCCAGAAGCACAACATTATTCAGATGTTTCAGATTCCTCCCACCAATTTACTTGTTGAATCATGAGTCACCTATAACCACCAAAAAATAATACGTATTAATCAATGGGAAGCAGGAAGTTATTGCTTATTAAAATAAGTCAATTCCTTTGGCTCTGAATAGTTAATTGTGAACCCTTATTTCACTGCCTCACACACTTTGTTTTGTTTTTTGTTTATTTGTTTGTTTTGTTTTGTTTAGACAGAGTCTGCCTCTGTTGCCCAGGCTAGAGTGCAGTGGCATGATCTCGGCTCACTGTAACCTCCACCTCCTGGGTTCAAGCGATTCTTCTGCCTCAGCTTCCCAAGTAGCTGGGATTACAGGCGCGTGCCACCACGCCCAACTAATTTTTGTATTTTTAGTAGAGACAGGGTCTCACCATGTTGGCCAGGCTGGTCTTGAACTCCCAATCTCAGGTGATCCACCCGCCTTGGCCTCCCAAAGTGCTGGGATTACAGGCGTGAGCCACCACACTCAGCCACCACTCTGGTTTGTGCAGGCCTTGGGCTCCTTTACCAATTCCATCAGGATTATCTTTATCACCTTATGTTTTTCCAGCTTCACTTTCCGGGTTTTCAGAAGATTTCACATGTTTGAATAGAGAGCTGTGTGTTCTTTTATTTCTGGATCATGACTTACTGTGTCACCCTGATAGACACTAGGGTAGAAAGTCTTCCCCACTCAATATCCAAGCTCTTTGCAATGGGGTTTTGCAGTGCCTCTTGTCAAGAGCTGGAGTCTATTTCTCCAGCTCCTTGAATCTGGGTGACCTGTGACTTGCTTTAGCCAATGAGATAGTTGCAAATGTGATGCAAGCAGAGGCTGGAAAGTACTTGCCCTTCTGCTATGCTTGGATCCCTGTGGCTACCCTGTGACTGAGCCTGTGCTAGCCTGCTGGAGGTTGATAGGTCATGTGGGAAAACAACCAACAGCCAGCCAACTACCAGATACATAAGTAAGGCCATACGCCCCCCACTGACTGTAGATACACAAGTGCCTCCAGCCAAAATGAGCAGAAGTATGGCCCAAATTTCTGACCCACTGAATTGTGACCTAATAAACTGTAGTAGTTGTTTTAATGTGCTGTTCTTTGACACAGTTCATTATACAGCAAAAGCAAACTGATACTGTTGCCAAGGCTTCTCTTATTGATGCCAAGCATCTAAGAATCACGACAGTTTGCATGACTACTAATTCCTAAACATTACAGTTAAGAAGAGATAGGTGCTGAATAACTCTTAAAGACACGTAGCTTACTGCCTCTATAGAGTTCATGCCCTACAAAATATACAGCCACCAAGGAGAACATCTTGAACAGCTTGGCTGCTCCATGCATGCAGCAGGGCCACTGGGCCAGATGACACAGCTGCATATAGATAAATGAGGCTGGCTGGTTCGACCACAGCTATTTTTGGGAGCTTTCTTTAACAGTTGTTGTTGGGGTTTTTTTTCCTTTTCATTTAAAAACTATTATTCCTGGAAGAATTGTTTTTGTTCTTAACTGGGACTTAACAATTAGTTCTCCAAATGCCCACAAACTTGATTAAAGTCTCTCAAGCTCCTACTTCCTCCTGTCTTTAAGAAAATGTGAGTAATTAGGCTTCTCTTTTAGAATATCACCTCTTAATTTTTTCTCATCCCAAATTTCCATGTAAAGTTAGGATGGAGTAAGTAGCAACTACCAATTTGGGCGGTTTTCTGTCCTATGTTTAATGTTATTTCTATAGGGAAGTATATTCTGTATTTTATATAATGTTTCCTTTTAGTATCTTCATTTATTGTTTTACTTGATGCCTCTGAGGCAGGCAACATAAATATTGTTAGTATAGTTCAACAGACAAGACAAAAGAAGATGTTCCATGAAATGGCTCTTAAAGCCAGTGAGGCTGAGGCAAATATGAACCCTGGGCTCCCCTGACATCTCAGATCAGCTGCAGGCTACTAGACCAGCTCTGGGCTACTATTATTTCTGATTTATAATAGGTACTCCTTCTAAAAAATTACAAAGTGTCTTCTGCAAGTTACTGCTACAAAAATGGGCATTGTCTTACCTTAGATTTGTGATCTGATGTCAGCGTCTGAATTTTAATTTCTGTTTCTTTTTTCATTTCGAGACAATTACTTCCCCTGAAAATGGAAAGTTGAAAATGCATGCCAGAAATTAGATATTTTCCCATTCCCATGGGTCTTTGCTACAAAGCTTTCTGCTGAAGATAATATATTCATCAAATAGGAGATGTCATGGCTCATTGGGCAACACTGGTTTTTCTAGTAATAGATTCACACCTTACAAAATATTATCTGTTTCATGATTACTCCATTCAACCACTACACAAAGAGGCACTTCAAACCTAACAATTACTTCATTGTTAAGGGGCTGTTGTCAGTTTCCATTTTGGTTCCTGTTTTTCTTCAAGCTATTTTTCACTTATTCAATAAAATATTCTTTGGGATGAAAACTGGAAAATAGGTCCTCAGCCTTGAAGTGAATTTTTCATTCTTTCATTTGGTTATAAAGCCAGATTTTTGTCTTTTAAACATGCCAGTGAAGGAGAAAATAGCAATCCTTGGCACCATAGGGCAATTTTTGCTTCTTATTCTATTGTGAGTAGGAAATATATGCTAGGCGAGTACCCAGCAACTATTACTGCTTATTTCAGTGATTATATCTTCCTTTTGGAATATCCACGTTGCTGCTGAAACAAGAACGGGTCCTGAGCTTCGTCTTTAGCATGTATACTCTAGGTTATTATAGCTCAAGTCAGAATGCTTCATTATAATTCTGAATTCCTCTAAGAGAATCATTACTCTAAAAATGCAAGGTCTCGCATCAAATCTAGCACTTCTCAATGGCTGGCACTGAGCAAGTTTCTTCCTTCTTCTGTTATTCGGTGAGTTTGCAGCACTGCCGAAACATTCCCATGACTTAATTCTAGACCAATCTTTCACAGTAAATGCAAAGAGAGATTTTATTCAACAGTCTCATCTGTGGGCATAAGGGTATGCACTTGTAATATTTATTTAAAAATCACGATTTTATTTTCCCCTTTCTAGTCCATCAACCTTCTTTATATTTCGGCTATGCAAAATAATTTCCATAATTTAGAATTTTCCCAACTTTAGCTTGTCTTTCCTTGTCCCCCCATTCATCTTTTTGCCATCACCTTAAAGATCCTTGAGTGGAAAGCATATGAGAGGTAGTCATTAGCCAAAGCTGGAAGCACTTGAATAAAGCTTCCCTTTCCCAGGTCAATCGTTCCTTTCAGCTGAGTAGGTAAGAGTAACGGAAAACCCTTCATTTGTTTCAAAAATAGATACTGCATGAGAAAGCTCCAAGGACTGTCACAGTTTCCCCTTTCACTAACTTTTTAGCAACTCAGTTGCAGTTAAAAGTCCAGGAAGGCTGGGTGCAGTGGCTCACGCTTGTAATCCCAGCACTTTGGGAGACCAAGGTAGGTCGATCACTTGAGGTCAGGAGTTCGAGACCAGCCTGGCCAACATGGTGAAACCCCGTTTCTAACAAAAATACAAAAAATTAGCTGGCCGTGGTGGCATGTGCCTGTAGTCTCAGCTACTCAAGAAGCTGAGGCAGGACAACTGCTTGAACCTGGGACGTGGAGGTTGCATTGAGCCAAGATTGTGCTACAGCACTTCAGCCTGGGCGACATAGCAAGACCAAGTCCAGGCAATCTTGATACCACGGTCAATATTAATGATGAGAAACTCTCCTCAGATATGGCTTCCAGAAGAAAGTATCTGATGTCTCATTGTCTGATTTTGAAGTACCTTTTAATGTATTGCTAAGATTCTGCTGTTTAGAGTACTTGGAAATGCTCTGTGTGGAGAGCCTGGTAGGAGTGCTGCATTTGACAGCACAGGCTCAGGAAGAAATCTACGGGTTAGACTTTCCTAGTCTCACCTACATTTAGGATAAAACAGGGCTTTATTTGTTGAGAGACCTCCAAGAGGACTCAATAGCCTGTTTTGGGGGTTAAGTGTCACACCAGGAACATTTCTATTAACCATCAAGTTTATAATAAATTACATTTTGATCCCACATTATCTTTGAGAGTAAAAACAATCATGAGGTAAAGATATATTTTATCAGTTTTTTTTTTTTATTTCTAAAGGTAGCACTCATGATTGATTGAATCCAAAAATTGTAATACTATTTTTAGCAAAGAAATTTACTCTATGGTGCTTGGGTCTGAAATCTCCTTAATAAAGATTTTTGGTTTGGTTAAGCCAAAACTGTGTTTCTAAATACACCGATCCACAAAAATGCGTGAAACATTTTTTGAAAAGGTATCTTGTAAATACAAATAACCTTATTCTTGGAGAGTACTATAAAGTTGTCAACAATTTGTTCCTTGGTATTAGAGTCTATGTCACCATCACTTTCAATATTATAGCCTAAAATGTCATTAAATATGAAAAATTAATTTACAAAAAAGAAATAGGCCAAAGCTGATGTGGTTACAATCTAGAAGAATCACAGCTCCTCAAAACTTACTGCAATCACTACCAATATTGCCACATGAGCTCTGAAGTGGGTGACTCACTCACTTAAAATACAGATCAAAAAGTTTTCTAAGCAACAGGCACATTTCTGCCTCAATGATACACAGTGAAACCTGGGGGGAAAACAAAAGGCAGATGATACATAATAACAGATGCTCAATAATCAGTGCCTGATTTGTATTTTTCTGAAAAATACAACTTTAATAAAAATGAAGGTACCTCTCAAATAGTGAGGCCTGAGTCCAGGGCAGGCATTTTAGTTACCCACCATTTACTCCTCAAGCAAATTACATTGGTTTCATGTCATGAACTTAGATCTTGGGATCTGAAATTTCAGCAACATGAACCAATGTCCAAGAAAATTATAACCACCATAATCTGTTCTGTTTTCAGACCTTAATTTTCTGGGTATATCTTGAGTGACTGTTAAAACAAAAAATAGAAAACAAAAACCAAACACCAAAAAACCCAAGTACGAAAAAGAAATCTCATTCTCCTTTTCTCTCGTGCCAAAGGTTGTGGAAAACTAGACAACATCAGCAGGGATTGAAGGAAAGAGATAAAAAACAGAGAGAACCCATGGAGAAGGTCAAAAGGAGGAAAAATAATTTCTCAGATAAATAGAATGTATGCATGGTCTCACGGAATTTTCCCCAAAGTATTTATAAAGGGAAAAAAGTAACCTGAGAGTGCAGAAACCTGTAAGATACCACCTTAACCACATCATCCAGGTTAACATCATCAATAATGCGACATATCAGTGTCACCCCCCCACCCCCCCAATATCATGGACTGAGAAGGAAGCAGCATCGCTTCCGTGGTGCGCTTGCCACAAATGCATAACCTCACTCTCATCATGAAAAATATCAGACAAATCCAAAAGGAGAGACATTCTACAAAACAACTGACCAGCACTCTTCAAAAGTGAAAGTCACAAAAGACAGGGAGAGATTGAGGAATTATCATCTACTGAGATGACAACTAAATGCTACGTGCAATTTTGGAGGCGACCCCAGAGTGGAAAACAAGCACTTGGGGAAAAACTGGCAAAATGTGAAAAATCACTGTGGCTTGGTTAATGGTATTGCACCACTGTTAGTTTCCTGGTTTGATAACTGTACTATGATTATGTGAGATGTTAACATTTAGGGAAAATGAATTAAGGGTATAAGGGAACTCTCTGTACTATTTTGGCAACTTTTCTGTAAATTTAAAATTAGTTCAAAATTAAAAAGGACAATCAATTCTCAGAGTAAAGAGGTATTTTTTTCAATTATTTGAGGCTAAGCTTTCTTTCTCATATTAGAACTAATTATGATGAATTAAAAGATTTCAGAATCTCTGCTGAGAACCTTCCCCAAACCAGAAGCTACATCCACTCATTGACCTGTTATGATGTTAGAGCTTTAAAATGAATGAGTTTCTTACTTTCCACGGAGAATTTTTAATGATGAAAATCAAGTCAACACTAAGTTCTTCCTTGACCTAAACAGGAGCAAAACTGTGGGAAAAGACAAAATATAAACATAGAGAAAGTCTTCAGAAGGAAATAAACAGCATTACCCCTTCTTCTTCATTGCCTTCTCTAGGATTTTCTCATGAGTCGACTTCTCTTTGTCATACTGTGCCACAATTTTGTCAACTTGCGTGCAGTGTAACTTCTGCATGGTACTGTGCTCCTGAACAAGAAGGATTTGCAGTTACGAACTGGACTCTTAGCATGGCTCACACCACATAGGGCTGGCATAACTTTCCAGCTTCCCTAGAGTCTTCATTTAGAAAGTCAAGGAGTAACCAAATCTGAGAACAGTGCAGATTCCAGATCTCCCATTCAACACCAGTTTTTTTGTCCAAGGGCATTCCCAACATGGGAGTCTCTAGCCTCAGTCTAGTGAACACGCCCAATTCAAACGCACCCCTGCTCAGCAGTGGGTAGTGCCAATCATCTCAAAGTCCTTTCTTCTACACATACACATCTCTGTAGTATTTCCACCCATTCATCTCTGCTCTGTTCTGCTGTTTGAGGCATGTAATTAGCCTACTGCCCCTTCCACCCATTAGTCCTCAAACATGCAAGTTCAGCCACCATATTTCTTCTCTTGCATATGCTAAATGTAACTATTCATCATGTGACATGGTTTCTAAACATCTGCGCATTTTAGAGCTCTTGAATGCCATCATTATATAACGAGAGTCATCACTGTGTTTGTCACCAGAAGCCGAATTTGAATCTACATCACTTAATATTTTCACTGACTTACTTATCTAGATGCAGTTTATGAGGATGAAGTGTTCAGGAGCTATGGTCTTCAGTTTTACAGATATTTAAAATAGTTTCCCATCTGCTTCACATAATCATTGAAATTGGGGCTGCAATGCTTTGGAAAGTAGGTATTTCAATATAAACATTATTTCTTCCTGGACAATGAAAAAGGCATTTGGCTACAGCCAATGACTTATATGAAATCAGATTTCTTTAGCTGCTCAGCCTCCCAAGCACAGAGGAAATCAGTACGATCAGAAAGTTCCAACTCTAAATGATACTTGATGTTATAGCCTAATCTTGCTCTTGAGAACGAGAGAAATGGGATGCTATTCATGACTGGAATGGGTGTACCTGTTGTTCTGGTTATATAACCCCTCTCACAGTCATATTTCCTTTCACTTATTGAAAAAAATGAGTGACTTAATTTAAAAGCAAATTTATTTTCTTTCTAAGGTAGGCTTGACTTTATGCAAATCTAATTCATGAACTTCTTTTAAAGGTTTCATAACATATAAATGGGGAAGGAATTTTTAAGCCTTTACCAAGACTTCCTTAATTTCCCAGCTGTTAAGTGAATTAACACAGGACTTGATCTACAATTTATTTATATACAAATTCTTTAGAAATGCATTCATGTACAAGGCCTCAGCATTCTTGTCTTTAGGAGAAGGAGTGGAGAAGGGTGATGCTGGATAGGAAGATTCCCAACATAGGAACTAACAGTGGGGACAAAGGCTAGGTGGACTTGCTGTGATCTGGGCTTACGGTAACAATGTCTTGCTTAATTTGTTATTGGAATGCCCCATAAATCTAGCCATATTACCAATGTGTGTGCAGCTTTGTCCAATAAACACATTTCAGCCAGAGCTTCTGCAATGTGGCACTGGGTTAAGGACATGCGTTCTTCAGTCCTGGGGTGAGTCACTTACCTTTCCAGAGTATGCTCATCTTTATAATTGGGATAGTGACACTTACTTCATACGATTGTTAGGATTAAAAGTAAATCTAATGTAAATCACATTTTAAATGTGTGTTACAGCTTATTCCAAACACAGTGACATACAAACCTATCTATACTATTCAATACCCATGATAACATACAGAGAGTGACTTGAGATAGGGATATCAATCAGACTAATGAAATCAATAAATCTTTCCTCCACACTTGATCTACTGCCCCAGGAATAGAGGAACATGTTGATGTATCCCTGAATGTATTTAACTACTCTTGTAATACCTTGGTACCTACTAAAATGCCCTCCTCCTAGCCTTCTTTCTAAGATTTAGAAGTCATTATGGTTGACTAACACATGTGTTAATTTTTCCTGGGCAAAAAAACAACTAAATAAATAAGGGGCTTTCTGCAAGTCTCAAAATATATCAGAAGTGCCACAGTCCTATACTATCTTGTAAATATCATTGAAAGGAGGGTGAAGACTATTTCTTTAAATATTTTAGTGCAGAACAGGACAAGTGGAGACTTTGAGGCTTGGAAATAAATTGACACAGATCTTATCCTAAGAAAATATGTTGGTGAACTTTATTAATCCAATTAGATATGAGGAATGGGACTGTTTGTATCACAAAGTTGTTTATGATGGATTCAACTCTATGTAATATGCCCTACAAGGGCAGGGCAGGTCTTTTCTCTTTAACAGTACATGGCACAAAGCTTGGTACAAAGTAGATGCTCAGTAAGTATTTATTGCATGAGTAAAAAGTCAGCATGGGAAAAATAGCAAGAGGACTTAGACTGTGGTCCCAGCTCAGCCAAAAATTAACCAACTGCCCTTGTGTAATACATACAAATCTTCCCAGGCCTCAATGTCTTTATTAGAAAACTAAGTTAGGGCTGGACGCACTAGCCCATGCCTATAATCCCAGCACTTTGGGAGGCTGAGGCGGGTAGATCACCTGAGGTCAGGAGTTCAAGACTAGCCTGGCCAACGTGGCGAAAAGCCATCTCTACTAAAAATACAAAAATTAGCTGGGCATGGTGGTACACACCTGTAATCCCAGCTACTCTGGAGGCTGAGGGATGAGAAACACTTGAACCCGGGAGGCAGAGGTTGCAGTGAGCCGAGATCATGCCATTGCATTTCAGCCTGGGCGACAGAGCAAGACTCCATCTCAAAAAAAAAAAAAAAAACAAAAAAGAAAAGAAAAGAAAACTGAGTTAGGTACCTTTGCCTAACCTAATTCATGAGTTGCTTATGAGGTGCAAGGTTACCCAACGTATGCAGAAATAATTTGAAAAACTGAAAGCATATTGAATGAAAGTGATTACAATTAATGTCAGTAACAGGAAAGCTGGTTCTGAAAAATTTTCTCTGTTTCTCTTTTTACTCAAAACTCCATCCCTGTGTGGTAGGCAGTGATTGCTGAAGTGTTCCGGGATAACTTGATTCCCAGACGCTACTTCTCCTTTCAGAAAGAAATGGGGATCCTAATTACTGATTTCCATGTGACTCCGGTCAAGTCTCAGCTTCTTGTGCTATAAAATGAAGAAGGTATGAAATGATCTCTAAGTCCATCTTAGCTTAAAAAAAAAAAGTCCATTATTGATTTTATTCTTTTGGTCCTTAGTTAAATCATGAAAAACTATGGAAGAGACATACATTTCTCATTCATTCAAGCCAAGAGTACCAAAATCAAATGTGTTGACTTAAAGTCAATCTTAACTGGGACATTTTGGGGAAAAAACACGTACAGCATTTAGAAGAATTTGTGTACGTTTCTTATCCAAGTTAAGAGTAAATTCAGCTTCTTCTGGGAAAAACTGCCGCTGCAATTCATTCTTGTGACGGATGTAACTATGGGCGTGAATGATCGCACCACACGGGGTGCTGAAACATTGGAGCAAATCATGTTTGCTCAGCATGTAACTCTGAGATTACCAATAGGTGGACTCTGCGGGCAACCGCTGCGTCTCTGCCCCTTTCCACTGCAAAACCAAGTTCTAGGTCTGGTTCTGAGGTCTGACCATGAATTAAAATGGATGAGTTTAACAACAGTGTTGGTGCTGTCATCTCAATTGCTTGCATAGCAAAGAGAAAATTTTCCATCAGTAGCTTTACTAAAAATGCCAGAGTTTAGTAGGCTTCTCAGGCATTTTATTTGACTCATTTAATGTTGATGCTGCAAACTGGTGGCCTAAGGACCGTATCCAGCCTGCAGATGTAGTTTTTAGTTTTGGGTTTTTTTTTTTTTTTGCCTATGCGGTTTCAAAAAGAGGTTGAATTAGAGGCTGATAATAAAAGACCAGGAAATTCAGATAAGCTTTCTGATTTTCTGATTCTCCTCTAAGAGAACACGACTGGCCCATCTACTCTCCAGGCACCAATGGTGGTAGCTCAGTCTGACTTGGCCTGTGGATAGAGATGAGTGCTCCCAGCTTTTGTGGAGTCAACACCTGGACAACTTCCCTCAGCTACTTCCTGCTTGGTCCCCATAGGCATTTGAATTGTAATTCCACTTCTAACATGTTATGGAGATATGTATCCAACTTTGGGTTTTACATTTTTGGCTCTAAGAAATTGACCTCATTGGACAATTGAAAAGCATGCCTGTCTCTTAATGAAAGTAACTGCAGCTCTGGATCCCAATGAGTCATGTGCTGGGGGAGGATTATTATTAATTAATTATCCTTTTTCCGTGTCTCATATAATAGACACTTGAAAAACCATTACCCTAGTTTCCATTTCGAATTGAAGTGGTTCTAGAAAGTAAGAGACAAGTCTAATTTCCAGTACACTCAGAGGGTCAAAGGCAGTTGACCATTGCCATTTTCCAAACATAGGCATTTTAATGAGCATTGTTATATCCATTTGGGGCGCAAATGGTCATTACCCCCATCTTTTCTTCTCAATATCCTAACAGCAAATCACACACCTAATTGCAAATGGCAGAAACTCACATTCACATCACTGTTCCTTTTCTAACTGGTAGCTAACCTGCAAGTTTGGAAATAAGCTGGCCTTGGGACCATACATTTATTTCTTAAACTGCTGAGATTTAGTTCATAGATTCTCTGCTTCCCTTTAAGTCTAAAAATTAGAATTATTTATCTAGGCCAATCTTTTGGCTTCCCTGGGCCACACTGGAAAAAGAATTGTCTTGGGCCACATGTAAAACACTGACACTAACGATAGCCAATGAGCTAAAACAAAAAACAAAAAACAACAAAAAAAACCCCACAGGTCTATGCATAAATATTACAATGTTTTAAGAAAGTTTACAAATTTGTGTTGGGCTGCATTCAAAGCCACCCTAAGCTGCATGTGGCCTGGCCTGGGGGCTGCAGGTTGGACAAGCTTGATCTAGGCTAATATGTAAGAGCTGAGATCTCCCTACAGTCGCTGGATATAGACTAAATACTAATCCCTGTTCTTAGCTACCAAGTGCTGTTTGGACCAGGGGCACAGTAGTAGGGAGAGTGCAGCCCAGGCCATATTTCTTCTTCAGCAGGTCATTTTATGACATAAGATTTTGGGGTGGTAAGCCTTAGCTCCATGTTGGGTGGCTGAAAACTGTTATAAAAGAGCTGAAGATGTCCTTTCACAGAAAGGATGGGGGAATTAATTCTCACTATTATGTGGCAAGAGGATAAAACCTCTGTTTCTTTAGGGAGGCTTGATAAATGTCTTTGCAGGCAATTAGTGGGGTTTCTACTAAGGGGTCAAGAGAAAGTAAAAAGTGCTACATAATGTTCCTAAAAAAACAGTCCTCAAAATTTAGCATGCAGAGGAGAGGAGTTTATTTAAAATGTATTTCCTATACTCTTTTCTGAGGGATGATAGCTAAGTGTCAGGTAGGCACTAGAATACATATTTTTGTAAAGCCTCCAGCTCTTTGCCCAATGACCTCATGTTGAAAAACCAGTCCTGAAGGAACCCAAGACATCTGTGCCCTGATAGGTTCATGATTGCTCTTAAAAACCTGTTACTGAGACCATAAAGAAAAAGATGTGTGAAGAGAAGAAAAATTAGTGTGGGAAACATCAGAGGCAGCTGAGTGTAGTGGTTACAAGTCTGAGTTCTCAAGTCAGGCTGAATTTGGTTCAAATTCTGACTCCACCACTTAAAAACTAGGTGATTTAATGAAGTTGTGTTTTTTTAAGTATTGATAAGCTAATCTGTTGCATGGCTGGCAGACTATAAAAATGGCCACAGTTATTTCCCTTTCTGTATCCAATTCCACTTCTGATGTAACTTTGAGACCTGTCAAAAGGTAGATTCCTCATAAGGCCAGACTTAGGACCTACTTTGGCCAAAAAATGAGGTGGAAGTGATGGTGTCTCAGTTCTGAGCTGGGACCACAAGAAACCATGCGTGATCTGCTTGGTCTCTCGGGACCCCAGTCATGTGAACAAGCCTGGACTAGCCTGCTGGAAGACAGGAGACCACATAAAGCAGAGAGGAAGTGGTTTAGTAGAGGATGTCCTAAATCAGCCAGTCTCCCATCTGCCAACCAAACTGGTAGTAACAGCAGATTCATGAGTGAATCTAGCTGAGACCAGAAGAACCATCCAGCTAAACCCAGCTCCAACTGCTGATGCACAAAATTGTGAGCCAAATAAATGGTCATTATTTTAAGTCACTACAGTTTAGGGTGGTTTGTTATCCTGCAAAAGCTAACCGATACAAAACTCATACACTCATATAATTAGAGTACTCCTTTATATAACTGTTATGAGAATACCTAAGAATATGCGCTTAAGCATCAATATATATAAGCTAGTATTGCCACTTTAAAAGTGTTGACTGACAGAAAAATCAGTGTTAGGATAAACACGTCATATGGAGATCAGGCATGAAGTATGTCCAATGGTAATAGATTCACCACATTGCGCCCCTCTCTTTAACCAGCTTTTCAGTTTTCAGTTTTAAAGACATGTTTTTCTTTTGTTTGCTTTTTTGTTTTGTTTTGTTTTTCTTTGTTTTGTTTTTGAGACAGAGTCTTCCTCTTGTCACCCAGGCTGGAGTGCAGTGGTACAATCTCGGCTCACTGCAACCTCCGCCTCCTGGGTTCAAGTGATTCTCCTGCCTCAGCCTCCCGAGTAACTGGGATTACAGGCACCCGCCACCATGCCTGGCTAATTTTTGTATTTTTAGTAGAGACAGGGTTTTGCCATGTTGGCCAGGCTGGTCTTTAACTCCTGACCTCGGGTGAGATCTGCTTGCCTTGGCCTCCCAAAGTGCTGGGATTACAGGCATGAGCCACCATGTCTGGCCTAAAGACATGTTAACAGAGCTGGCATCAGTATATATTAGGCAAGTAAATATCCATTACATTCTTCATCTTAGAAGTTAGCTTGGGCAGGGCCTGATGGCTCCAGGGAGTTAACAGACAACTCCGATGTAGGTTAAGTTCTAAAAACTGAGGAGCATCCTTTCTTAGTCACAGTCCTGATAATCAGCAATGTATCAACACTGTCCAAAGTTGATAGTGTTTTTCCATAAAGTCCCATGTGATGTCACTGCATTTGACCCAGAGAGGGAACTTGTCCACTTAGTGAAGCATCCCATATCCTACACAGGAGAATGGTGCAAAAGTATGGATTCTGGACTCTTGATTTTGGTTCAAATATCAGCTCTGCTGCTTTCTAACTCTGGGACATCAGATAACTTCACTAATTCCTAATTCCCTCACATGTAAATAGAGACTCACATAGAATTTACCTTATAAGGTAGAGAGTGTTAAATGAGACAATGCATGTAAAGTGCTGAGTATAGCATCTGAAAATTATTGAGCATGCAGGAATTCTAGTTGCTATTATTACCACCCATCACAGCATATTTTCTGGCCATGCCTCAAGAAAATATTAAATGAAGCCAAAATCTCTATGTTTCCAACTAGCCCAAAGGCCACTGAGGTGTCTGCTCAATAAAAGAGATCCAATTTAAATGCAAGAAAAATCTGTTAGATAGTGCTGCAGCATACGGGCACCCACTCTATTCCTAATAATTGAAGTCATTTAAGGTGCTTTCTTTCTTATTTCTCATTCTTACTCTTTTTCTGTTGGCTTTCCATAGTTCAGCCTGTTGTCAATAACCAACAACACTGAAGAAATCCCTAGTTTAAATTGTTCTGTCTCCAATAACCCCATCGAGCAATGTAAGGAATTTCACTGAATGGAATTATTTATGAAACTTAGAAACAAACAGTCTTTGAAGTGAAGTGACTGTATCAGCAAATCCATTGAGCCAGCAGTTCAATAATACAGGGAACATTACTAGGATAAGAGTAGGCTCAACTTCTCAAAGGAGCACAAACTCTTAAAGAAATGACAGGTTTCCAGACAAAGTTCTTGGCATCTCAATATGTGGAATGATTAAAAGGTACATTACTCAAGCCAAGTTCTGAAAGGCATGCCTTGGTTTGAGGCTTGGATCAGAGAATAAAGAAGTAGGACTGCAAGATTAGTTTAAAAGAACTCAGAAGTTCTTTCAAATTAATAAATTATAAATTAAGTTTCTCTTGCTCTCATTGCCCTGAATAGAAGAGGACAGACATTATTCTACCAGCAGCAGCTGGTTACTATACGTCTTTAGGAAGGAAAGAGGTACTACCTTTTCCTTCTTTCTTTCTTTATTTATTTATTTATTTTTTATTTATTTTTTATTTTTTATTATTATACTTTGAGTTCTAGGGTACATGTGCATAACGTGCAGGTTTGTTACATATGTATACTTGTGCCATGTTGCTGTGCTGCAGCCATCAACTCGTCAGCACCCATCAACTCGTCATTTACATCAGGTATAACTCCCAGTGCAATCCCTCCCCCCTCCCCCCTCCCCACGATAGGCCCCAGTGTGTGATGTTCCCCTTCCCAAGTCCAAGTGATCTCATTGTTCAGTTCCCACCTACGAGTGAGAACATGCGGTGTTTGGTTTTCTGTTCTTGTGATAGTTTGCTAAGAATGATGGTTTCCAGCTGCATCCATGTCCCTACAAAGGACACAAACTCATCCTTTTTGATGGCTTTATCTGTAAGGGAGTCTGGAAGTGATGATGTTTGAGTGGTGTGAAGTTTTTCAACCCACAGGATAATTCCTGGGGCCAACTCCTGCTGTTGTCTTATAATTTGCAACTAGCTCTTATAATTTTTCATAATCATTGTCAATAAAGACCACTTCTTATGGGTAAAAAGCAAGAATAAATCTATTTCAGAAGTAGGCTGGCAACTGGGCATGGTTCACATAAGGGAGAAAAAGTGACAAGTGTTCTCTCTCTAGGTGCTATGAGTGGGAGGTTGAGAGATTGCCAGCATCTCCCTCCATGCACCACTGTGTATGGCAAACTATGTGACAGTGACCTGGCAATTTAGGTAACTAGTGCCTAGAATTGTGAGCTGCTCTTCAATATTTTATATAGTCATGTTATTCGTGAACTAATTTTTTTTTTTTTTTTAAGATGGAGTCTCACTCTGTCACCTGCGCTAGAGTGCAATGGCGCGATCTCAGCTCACTGCAATGTCTGTCTTCCGGGTTAAAGCAATTATCCTGCCTCAGCCTCCTGAGTAGCTGGGATTACAGGGGCATGCCACCATGCCCAGCTAATTTTTGTATTTTTAGTAGAGACAGGATTTTACCATGTTGGTCAGGCTGGTCTCGAACTCCTGACTTCGTGATCCACTCGCATTGGCCTCCCAAAGTGCTGGGATTACAGGCATGAGCCACTGTGCCTGGCCTAGTGAAACAATTTTTAAATGGAAGAAGCTTTGCTATGCATTTGAAAGAATTGTTAGAAATGCAGACTACAAACCAGTGACAAGCACTCCCAAACAGATTCTATTTTTTAATTTCATTGTTGACCAGTTAGAATGAGTTATTGCTGTTAAATGGTCTGGTATCAGCTTCAAAGTAGTGTTTTTGGCTACAAATGATTCATCCATACATAACACAAAATAGCAGCTTTAAAACACTGTACCTTTGCATGTTTCTTCTTTAAAGAATTTAGCTCTTTCTGCTGTTTCTTTAAATGCTTCAAGTAAGCCTTTGGGAGAAAAATAGAATCAAAAATAGTTTTTTGTTTTTTTTTTTTGTAATCACAATGATTACACTTGGTGAGAAACAAAAATATATCTGTGTCACCAATATGTGTAATACAAGAGTGCTTGCAAAATAGTCAAGCAATTTTACCTTCATCTGCTTTAAATCTTCTATCCTTACTTGAGGGATAAGTTCAATACCTAAACAACAACAAAAAAGTTAAGTCACTATGTATACTAAAAACTAGAGAGAATAACTGATAATATAGAATTGACATATTGAAATCTCATCGAAAGACTTTGAAGCAGCTTTACATGTGATGAATATAAACATCTTAAGTTCCTATTACAAAGCAATTAACTGGACAATTGAAATGTTGCACCTCTTAACTGAGGTCAGGTTTCCTACAAGCAGAGCCTAAGAAGGGCATTCATGTGCATGTGATTGATTGAGGGCAGACTCTCAGGAGAAACCCTTAAGGGAATGAAGGAAGTGGAGCGGGGCAGAGGAAGAAGGTAGGGTGTGTTTCTAGTTGAAATACAGCCTCAGTCTGATCCTACAGGGAGCTCTTCAGTACAAATGGCACCCAAGAGTCGTTCCACCTTGGCGAAAAGAGGCTGGGCTTTTGTAACCCTGGATCAATCAGCTGAGAGCTACAGAGGTTTCACAAAACCTTTCAGGCAAGGGAACTCTCATGGTCCCAGGGCAATTCTCTGGAGAAGGGCAGTGAAATGCCCAATCAGCCAAAATTCATAGGAGCTGGGAGATGGGATAGTGAACCCATAAAGGGAAGCTGATCAGGCACCAAAGCATCTATTATCCTTACTCTTACCTTTGTATTTCAAGGCATATCATACCAGTCAACTAATTCCCAACTCTATTCTCAATTCAGTCATCATGACAGAATAAAACTTTTTTTCTGGCTTCTCCCTTTTACCAAATTCAGTCTTAGCATTTAAGCAATGTGCTATTGAGCATAGCAATGCTTTAAACATACAGGAACTAATAAAATCAAGCCAGTGTATAACAGGAGGCTACCAGGAGGAGCTAGGGTAATACACTAAGTCATCCTACCATCTGAGTGATGCTAACCCAGGTGTTGTCATAGCAACAACATTTGTAGCCAGATCCTCAAACAGTTTCTGTTTGACTGCAGATTTTCATCTTAGGCAAACAAAATGAATGTGCACTCTGTGCTATAATTGATTTCCATTAGAATCCCAAAGGCTAGGTATGATATATTTAAGAGAGATAGGCATCAAGTCCCAGGCTCTTGTTTTTCCCTTTTATTCATTTTAAGATGTGCACATTCAATGACAGGGTGGTCAGGCCGCAGAAGGAAAGTTTTGGCTGAGGGAAATCAGCCTTGTGATCTGTAACATTTCATGATCAGGGTGTGAAGGGTCCATGGGGGCTCTCTACTGATCTCCTAAGTCGGCTTTCACAAGCTGTCTCCCCAGTGACTGAGGCAGAGTAAGGCAAGAGAGTGACTCCTGGCACACAAAGAGCTCCCTGTCTTTAGGCCTCAGCTCGCTTGTCTGTAAAAATGAACATACAGGATTTGGGTAGTATGCAAGGTTCTCCAGAGATCTAGCAGATTCTAAGAGTTTGACCCAGTCTGATGAAACTTACTCTCTCTCTCTCAATTTTTATTTTTTTTTTGTTCTTTTTTCAGCTAAGTCTTTGTTAAAAGAAACCTACAAAAACATAAACTTCCCTCAATTACCTGGTTTTGTGTTTTGGGGGAAAGACACAATTTGTAAAAATTTTGGTTCCCATAAGTGATTTAGTTAGAAAAAAACCCCACACTCTACAGAAGAGGACAGTTCCATCTGCGTGCCAAGAACAGGCTTCCTCATAGAGTTTTGCATGATAATGGGAATGTTCCATGCATGGGTCTGCCCAACTGACAGCCTCTAGCTCCCTGTGGCTCTTGAGAACCTGAAATGTGGCTAGTGTGAACGAGGAACTCAAGGTCTAACTTTTAAGTTAATTGTTAAAGAAATTCAAATAGCCCCATGTGGTTAGTGGTAGCCCCATGTGGTTAGTGGCTACTATATAGGACCCTGCAGGTCTACAGGCTTCCCTGGTATGAAAGTAGGTTAGGCAGCACATTTGGGGCTCCAAAGGTTTTGGCTAATTGAAGTTTCACCACATAAAATTTTTGTTCATATCAGCATAGTTCCTTAACAATAACTTGTTTTCTCTTAATCGCTAATCTGGAAATTAGGAGCTGGGTTTTCTTAATCCTTTGTTCTTAAAATCAGAAGCAAAAATAAAGTCCTGTTGGTGCAGTCGTTGCTGTTTGGCTGAATGTCTAAGAAAAACAGTTTGGAATTTCACACCTCCCACCTTCATAGATGTCTGTAGCAAACGCTGTCTGCTCCAGCCACACACCCTCTCTACATCAACTCTTCTAGTTCACTTCCAATTGCCAGCGTCTGAATGTCAAGAATTTATCCCTTCCACTGGAACCCTCAAGAAAAGGCTGACAGGAGTCAGGGTATACATTCCCCAGCTCCCTCTTCCCTCTAAGAGGAGACCTCTGAGAAATACGTCCAATACCAGCCCCCAGAGTTTCTCCAGGACATTAAGTTCCAGGTGCCTCCTGGCAACTGGCTTTAAAACAGTCTAATTACTGACTGCCTTCCCTCCCTGGTGTCACTTCTTCACACCTCTATCCGCGTCCACTGCACGCCAGAATAAACTACTTGCACTGGAAGCCTTCTCTCAGGGTCTGCTTTGGGGTGACTCAAATTAAGACAGTTTTCTGGAAAGAAATGGAAGCTTGCTTTCTCAAATGACATCTCTTCTCCCAAAGGCTTTACTCCCCACCCCACCCCAATCCATGGAGAGGCGTAGTAAAAACACCTACAAACTTCTCTCTTGTACTTCCATGCCATTCTCCTAAAAGCTATCATACAAAAGAACAGACCTCTCACTTACACCAGGCTCTGCTGAGCCTAGGTACCTCCACGTGTGTCCTTCTAGGTCACACACTGCCCTGCCCCATGAACTTCAGTATCTGACTTGTGGTTTTCCTATGCAGGAACTCCCAGACATCCAACACAGTGATTCAATATGCATGAGAAGAATATGCTGGGTGACTTTCCTTTCTATTTCCATGATGCCTTCCATTCTAGAAATCTTCATCTCTACTTTACCTCACCTCCCACTGACAGTTGTAAATGGGATGTTAACACTGCTTGAAACTGCCCCTCCTCCAAGACACGTACTTAGAGGTACCTCTTTCTGACTGCAATCTCTATCCTGCCAACTTCACTCACTCCCTTACACCTACCAAGCAAGCTTTTTACTTTCATCTTGTTTCTGGTTCCCTTTAACCTTTTCCTTTCCTAGCAAAGTCTCTCTCCTCTAGTATCTACCCCCCGGAACATTAACCTATAAATTATGATCAGGGTGGCAGACTGAGTGCAAAAATGGCCAAAAAATTTCCACCCCTCCCTGTTTCCACACCTACTTACATGTGACTTTGGAACTCCTCCCATCAAGATGTGGAATCTGTTTCCCCAACTCTTGAATCTGGGCTGGGCCATGTGACTTGCTTGGGATGATGGAATGTAGTGGAAAGGATGTCATGCCAGTTCTAAAGGATGTCATGCCAGTTCTAAGTCATCAAGGAACCTGACATACAGATGGTCCCCAACTTACAGTGGTTCAACTTTGCAATGATGCAAAAGTGATATGCATTCAGTAGAAAGCATATGTTGAATTGTGAATTTTGATCTTTTCCTAAGCTAGAGATATGCACTGGGGCTGCAGCAAGCCTCAGCTCTCAGACAGCTGTATACTCTTACAGTGTACTGCACTTAATAAGTTACATGAAATATTTAACACTTTATTATAAAATAGGCCTTGTGTTAGATGATTTTGCCCAACTGTAGACTAATGTAGGTGCTCTAAGCACATTTTAAATAGGCTAGACTAAGCTAAGTTATGATGTTCAGTAGCTTAGGTATTAAACACATTTTTGACTTAACGATATGTTCAGCTTATGAGGATGTAACTCTGTCATAAGTCAAGGAGCATCTGTACTTTCACCTCCATTTTAGAACATTACAACTGCCATGTGAACAAGCCCAGGCTAAACTGATGAAAGATGAGAGTTCACAAGGAAGACAGCCCACCTGTCCCAGCCAATGACACCTTAGCTGAACCCCAAACATTTGAATAAGCATAGCTAAGATTAGCTGAGTCACTGATACTAATCCACCCGTTACCAGAAAAGCCACCCATACAACCTCATGAGCTATAATACATGCTTACTTTATTTAAATTTCTGACTTTTGCAGTTGCTTGTTACACAGCAATAGCCCACTGTTACAATGTCATAACTTAATGCTCTTCAATCTTCTGGTCCCAGACCATACACATTATGATAATTTCAGGCTTGCAGTTCCCTAAGTTGTACTTTGTCCATAGTTGTTGCTGAGTTTCTGGGCACTGCTGAAGAAGTAATGAGATCAAGCTACATCAACTTAATACACACCACCAACCCTCACCAGGGTCCTGTTTGCTATGTGGCAGACCTCCTCCTTATTTCTTGTGGATCGTTCTATTCCAGTCAGTGGCAACTCCAAAGCTTTTCTATACTGTTGTTTTTCAGTTCTACCTCTACCTTTCTCAGCAGAAAGCAGCCACCTAACCAACTTCTTAGATCAGATAGAATCTATCTATGTTATACTACAAAAATGACCACTATTTATTTCCTCTCTAATCAAGAGGTAGAGTCTACTTCTTTACCCCTTGAATATTGGTTCACTTTGTGACCTGCTATGGCCAATGATATACCAGCAGAGGCTGGAAAAGGGCTGCTCTTTAAACTCAGGGAGTACCATATGAATAAGCCTGCTCAGGCTTCAGGATGATGTGAAACAACTTGCCAAATGACAGATGTGTGCATAAGGTCATCCCACATCTACCTTCCAGTCAACCTATCAGCTGATCACAGGTGCATAACAAGACACAGAGATTAGCCAAGCCAGTTTAGACCAACCAACCCAGTGAAACATGATCTCAATAAATGGTGGTGTCTTAAGCTACTAAAATTTGAGGTCATTTGTTATGCAGTGTAAGCTGACTGATACACCATCTGTCAGAATTCTTCCTGTCTATCCTGAAGCTTCTATTCACTCATCATTCTTCTTGGTTCAGACAGAACATATCTCTTCCTTCCTTATCCAGCTGAATTTCACCCTTTTTTGATTCAGATCTTCCTTATGGTCTTGTTTTACCATGTACTCTCTTTTGCATTTTCCTTGTTTTTCCTTATTAGTTCCTACCAACATGTTACTGTCCTCCAGAACAACCATCTTATGTCTTAAATTATGTCTCACATTTTTCTAACCGTGTTTATACCATCATCATCCAATCATTCCTGGTTCAACAATAATTTTGTAGTCTTCACTTCTCTGGACTTATCTACAGCATCTTTTCAAAACTAATTCTTCTTAGAACACGGACCTCTCTTTTTTCCCATTCATTCTGCCTTCTAAGTACACTTATTCTGTTTCTCTGTCCCTCCTTCTTCTTCTCTACCTGGCATAGATTTGTTAATTGCATATTTCTGCCCAAATGTATCAGAAACAGCTTGACCTCAGTGATATACAGGACCAAAATCATCTTCTTTACCAAAAGTAGCTCCTCCTCCTAACTCCTCTACTTCTCTCAATGGTACCATCTATCTCTGGGATTTTTCCGTGAAGTCTGAGTTACCACAAAGCCCCTTTCTTCCTAAGGCCCATATCCAAACTGCCAACTTATTTCTATTCTTCCTTCCTTTTGACAATTTCCAACTTAATCCAGACTTCCTTGTCCCTATCATTCATTAAACAGCCCTTTAGTTCCCAAGAAAATAGATCACTATATCTTAACTAGGCATGGTTCCAGGGACACACTGATAATGAGGTGTGGTCTCACCTGCAATAACCTCATTCTCTGGTTGTTAATACTCTATCAACACAACGTGATAGGTGTGTTATAACAGAAGCAGAAGTGTCATAATTCTTACCCAGCCCTTAGCATGCCCACTTTCAATGAATTCTTCTGCCAAGACTATAATTTTCTTAAAACACTCCTTTGACTCATTTCCCATGACCTCCTCAGGGTGACCCCAGAATTCTTTCCAGAACAGGAAAGATGAACTCCTTGCCACTCCCTATCAGCATTCTCCCTGCCCCCTTTCCCTCCAATACGGAATGGGCACCACCCAATCAAGGGATGTCTGACCAATTAGAATGGAAACCAATTAAAATAACCAGCACAGTTGTTTCCCTACACACTGGCTGATGACACCTCTTAATGATCTTTCTTTTCATCCACAGGTAACCACATGGAATTGGCCTTCAAATGCTCATTTGATAATTTTACAAACAAATAATCATGGGTGCTAAACATCTACTTATGGGGGGAAATTATCAGTATGAGAATGTAGAAATGTCCAATAGTGATAACTCTGTTGGTTCATGAGCCCACTGCCTGTCCAGATAAGTACCTATGGGAGGGTCTGGAAGAGAGTGGGGATGAATTAGTTAACATCACTGTGTAAAAGGTTCTTTCCCACAAAGAACTTCAAATTTATATATGTCCTAAAGCTATAGATATTGTACCCTATGTAATTAAGGTGGGTGCTGAAGAAAAGGAGCCCAATGGCTCTCTCTCACCTTTCTTGGCTTCCACACCAGAGGCCAGGGCAGCTGTGGTGGTTGGTCTGAGCTCAGAGCTACTCTGAGGGGTCACGTTTGCTTTGGTGGTGTTGGCCTTTCCTTTCTTGTCATTTTTGGAAGTGTCACTGGGCACATCGGCTATGTCACTCTAGAACAGAAACATTTACATTGACCCAAATGAATGTCACTCAAGGTCAAATATCTTGTACATTCTTTATTTTACTGAATCCAGTAAACTTCTACTATACCCTTCCTAGATGTCTACTCTCTTAAAGGCAAAGGATCCAGCCAAGGAAAGAAGATCCAACTTCTTAACAAGCAGAGAATACTTCCTCTTTTTCTAGCTATTGGAGAGATGCTACATCCATTCCAAACTGAGGAGTTTGGTAAAGAGAACATTTAAAAACAAAGAAACAACCCATGTGCGCACTGGAATGGGAGAAAGCTGGGATGCAAGGCTGGCAAACAGTGAAAAATCAGTAATAAATGCCATTTTCACTGGGCATGGTAGCTCATGCCAGTAATTTCAATGCTTTGGCAGGTCAAGGTGGGAGGACTGCTTGAGGCCAAGACTTTGACACCAACCTAGGCTACAGAGTGAGACCCTGTTTTGACAAAAAAAGTAAAAAAATTAGCCAGTCACAATGGCACGCATCTGTAGTCCCAACTGCTCAGGAGGCTGAGGTGGAGGGATGGCTTGAGCCCAGGAGTTTAAGTTCATAGGGAGCTATGATCACACTACTGCACTCCAGCCTGGGCAACAGAGCGAGACCCTATCTGTTAAAAAATAAATAATTAAAAATAAAAAGCAATTATCATTAATTCACTAAACTGGGATAACTGGTATTTTAGTGTATCACAGAAACGTCCTGTACGGTACAGTTTGAATATCTAAAATGCTTGAGACCAGAAATGTTTTGGATATCAGATTTTGGAACATTTGTATATACATAATGAGGTATCTTGGGGATGGGATCCAAGCCTAAACATAAAATTCATTAATATTTTATATACACCTTATACAGAGCCTGAAGGTAATTTTATACAATATTTTTAGTAATTTTGTTCATGAAAGAAAGTTTATGCACAGTGAACCTTCAAAAAGCAAAGGTATGACTATCTCATGTCAGCACTCAAAAAGTTTTGAATTTTGGAACATTTCAGATGTTGGATTTTCTGATTAGAAATGCTCCACCTACATTTTAAACTTTCCTAAAAGCATAACAAATGTTTTTCATTTTTTTTCCTAATGGGGAAGGGGTCCCCAGATGTGAGTTAAGGCACTGATGATGAAGTGGATTTTTCTGATGGCAGTCACATTTTATTAAACATGCCACACTTTTGTAGAAAGTCAACTATTATTGAATTGATGAGTTCAGTTTTAAAATTGCTAATTCATTACTCCTTAAATTTGCTAATTCATTACTTTATCTTGCTTTTGTAAAAACTGTTTGATAATCAAACTCCCACAACTTGGCCATCTTTAATCAACCATTTCTACTTACAGTTTCAATGCCCATAGCTCTCATTTGGTCTGCTCTCTTTTCTGTAATTGAGAGAAATTTCTTTGGATCTGATAAAGCATCCACAATATCTAGGGAAAAAGAAAAAAACCCAATGAGCTGTTAATTCTCTGTTTTACTGAAAATATTCAAGAAAACTCTGTTTAATAAACTACAATCCTGGATACCTGTTGTGCTTTCTGTTAACAATCTTTTCCTAGGACATAAGACACACTGAGGAAGGCACAGCTAGTTGCAGAAAACAAGAAAGGAGTAAAAGCAAGGGCCAAAGACCAGATGATGTTTTTATTGTCTCTTTTTTCCCTTTAGTTTTTCCCAATATGAAAGAGGCAGAGTGTCAGGACAAACCGAGTGAAGTGTGTGGGTTCTTGACTGTTTTTTCACTTGCGTGTGACTTTCAGCAAGTTGATTAATGTCCCCAGCCTCAGTTTCTTTATCTGGAAATTAGGGTGGATATCACCTGCCCTGCAGAATAATCATGATAATTCAGTGAGATGATGAACGTAAAAAGTACCTGAGGCACGTAGGTCTTATTTTTCGATACAGAAGAATAATACATATTCAAAGTCAATTTTGGTTCTATGGTAGACAAAATGAAATCTTTCTCTAGTGTTTTCTCAGGTATAACCTGAACTTAAAAGACAGTAGAATTTCATATTTTATATTAATGTCATTTGAAGATTTCAAAGTACTTTCAGAGTTGCATATAATTGTGTACAATTTACTCTTACTATAGAAGGCAAAATTGTTAACTTGAAACTCTCCATAATTTATACATTTTAAATACTGTGTAAGTTTATAAAGTTTTCCCTAATAGAATCATCTTCCTAATTACAATCTTAGGATAATTCTTAAGATAACATTCTCAGTACTTAGGGCACATAATTCTCTCAGTTTCAATTTTTTTTCTTTTCCTTTTTATAACAGAAAATAACATTTGCACATGGTTGGCCAGAGGCAGTGGCTCACGCCTGTAATCCCAGTACTTTCGGAGGGTGAGACAGTTGGATCACCTGAGGTCAGGAGTTCAAGACCAGCCTGGGCAACATGGTGAAACCCTGTCTCTACTAAAAATACAAAAATTAGCCGGGCTTGGTGGTACATGCCTGTAATCTCAGCTACTTGGGAAGCTGAGGCAGGAGAATCACTTGAACCCAGGAGGCGGAGGTTGCAGTGAGCAGAGATCATGCCATTGCACTCCAGGCTGGGTGACAGAGTGAGACTCCGTCTCAGAAAAATGAATAAATAAGTAAATAAATAAATAAATAAATAAATAAATAAAATAACATCGGCACGTGGTAAACATTCAAATATATAAAATGAAAAGTGAAAACTTTCTTTCCTGCGAATCCTATGCCCAGAAGGTAACTATTATTATCCATTTCTTGTATCCATTCAGACATTTTTTAAAACTCCAAATGGGTTCATAGTTTTCTGCACCATTTTTTAATGTCAGATATCTTGGGAAACAATCTCATATTGGCAATATAGCTCTAATACATTATTTATAAGGGCTGCTTAAACTTTCCATTCTCTGAATGGTGATAATTTATTATAATTAATTATAATATTAAGATAATTTCTTATAACAATTTCCAGTTGCCTATTGGTAGACAGCTTGTCCTTTTAGTTCTTTGCTATTAAAATATCATTGTAGTGAAGGTCTTTGAACATTCATTGTAGGGAATGCCTTTGAACATTTCATAGCATACCTCTACATATATTTATAGAATAGATTCTTAGAAGTTAGAATGATGGGTAAGAGTATTTGTCCTATGGTAGTTATTGCCAAATTGCACTCCAACAAAATTGCATCAATTGATTCTCCCAGCAGTGGCATGTGAGAAGGTCTGTTTTTATCACCCATGATCCCAAAGAACTCTTTGCCTCTCAACAACAGCTGTGGAAAAATTAGCTCTTAAATCTGTTCAGGAAAAAAAAAAATCACAGACAACAATTTTTGGCAAGTTAATATTCTAGGAATTTATTTATCTATTTTAAACTCTTTGTTATAAAACATCTCAAGTATACACAAAAGTGGAGAGAAAAGTACAATAACCGTTCATACATTTATGATGACAACCCAACAATTATAAACATTTGTTTGCCACATTTCCTTTATATTCCTTTCATTTTTTCTCTTTCTTCTCTGTTGAAATATATTAAAGTGAATTCCATATATCAGAACATTTAATTCCTAATAACTTGTCTCTGCAGCTCTAAATTTAATTTGGAGCCAACCATCCCAATGCTGTATCCAACAAAATTGGCATAATTCTTTACTATGATATAATACACAGTCCATCTTAATATTTCCCCTATTTATAGTTACATTGTTTGAATAAAGGTACCAAATTTCATACTATGTCTCTGATCATTTTGGCTCTTAAGTCAATTTTAATCTACAGCAATCCCTCTTGACATCTTTCGTTAAGGGTACTTCTATGAGGTGCTGTGACTTTATATGCATCGCATTGAGGGATATAAAGGCTGGTTGTCCCACTTGTTGTGATGCTAAGATCCTTAAGTAGGTTCAGGAGGTGGTAGCTCGATCTCTGCATCATACTGCTGCTATCTCTCTCCACAACCATTCGGTGAATCTCATGGCAACACTTTGGCTCCCAACATTACTTTTAGTGGTGCTGATGGTGCTGACATCTCTCTTCAGTCAGTAGTGTCTGGAGGAGACACAGGGTTTACCTCCATTGCTTAGAGAGGAAATGCAATGTTCAGAAGACTCCTCTGATGCCAATTCATGTCCTTTCTACTCAGCATCCCTCTGCCCTGTGGTCACTGGTCACCCACAAGGTGATGCTGTATTAGGAGAATCACATGGCTTTCTCATCGTCATCAGGATGCCATGAAGCGGGCATGACTAAGGTCCTTCAGCACATGAGGACACAATTTGACCAACCTAGACTTTTAGCGCAACTCTTTGTGCCTGACTCCCAAATGCCTCTTCCTGCCACTTGTCCACACCATTATGAGACAGAGTGAGGTTTAACTTGTATCCATTAAACCTTTCTGCCCTTCTTTGCAGGAGATATACTTGGTCTATGCTTCTCTGTACACTCCCACGTCGGATATGTTTTGTCAAGTATCCAATCCCAATGGCCCATTTCAGTGATAACACACAAGACTGGGTGGGTAGGAAACACTCGCTAATTTTTAATGGTATGTAATCAGTCTGGGGGCCTGAAGAGAGTATATGGCATTTTTGAGGAATAACTGTTAGTCTTTTTCATAGGAACAACAGATAATACTTTAATTACTTAAAACAAGTTACAGAATCAATAAAGAAAGACATTAAAGAATGAAATGATCCTTCTATCCTAACCAAGCAGTTTTGTATACTTTTGTGTAATTTTTGCACATGAATACATTTTTTCCATGGTTTATTTAGAGTTATATAACCTGCTTTTTCATTGATGCATATATTATATCTGCATAGTTCTGAAACTATTTTTAGTAAATGGGTAATGTCACATTGATTTTCTATATCAAACTATTCCCCACTGGTAGACACTCAGATGGGCTTTCAATTTTTCTATAAAAAGATGGATTTAGGAATATCTTAGTACAAAAAATGATTTCTTTGTCATTTTATCAGAAAGTTCATGGTTCAGTTAAATAATATAGCAGTTTATATAACTTACATGCCTGATAGGCATTCTTAACAAAATTTAGTCTTAATAAGCTTTAAAATAGTTATTGAAGAATGGTGAATGGAAGGAGTACTAAGAACATAAAGCAGAGACCGGGCACGGTGGTTCATGCCTGTAATCCCAGTACTTTGGGAGGCCGAGGTGGGTGGATCATTTGGGGTCAGGAGTTTGAGACCAGCCTGGTTAACATGGTGAAATCCCATCTTTACTAAACACACACACACACACACACACACACACACACAAATTAGCTGCGTGTGGTGGTGCAATCCCAGCTACTCGGGAGGATGAGGCAGTAGAATTGCTTGAACCTGGGAAGTGGAGGTTGCAGTAAGCCGAGATCATGCCACTGTACTGCAGACTGGGTGACAGAGCAAGACTCTGTCTCAAAAATAATACAAAATAAAAATTAAAAGCAGAATTAAGAGGGTGGAGTAGATTGAATAGTGTCCACCAAAACTTCCATCTACCTAGAACTTCAGAACATGATTGTTATGTATAAATAGGGTCTTTGCTTATGTTTTAGAAGAGGACTGAAATGAGATCATACTAGATGAGGGTGGGCCCTAAATCCAATCACTAGTATTGCTATAAGGAGGGAGAGAACATGGAGTCACAGGGAAGAAGGCCATGTGACAACATAGGCAGAGGCTGGAGTGGTGCAGCTTCAAGCCAAGGAATGCCAAGGACTGTCTGGAGCCAGAAAGAGGCTAGGAAGGATTCTTCCCAAGAGCCTTCAGAGGGGACATAGTCCTGCCCACCCCTTAGTCTCACGCTTCTAGCCTCCATAAATCTCTGTTGTTTTAAACCACCCAGTTTGTGGTTGTTACAGTAGTGCTAGGAAACTAGTGCAGAGGGAGAACAAGACAACTGTACATTTGATTGCCACAGTAATTGAGGGGAAAAAAATTCACTACTTAAATTCTTGGGGATGCATCTTCCATACAAAGTCATGTGCTTAAGTGTACAAGGCAGGCTTTATCATTAAGACCATGGAGGGTCCAGCAGGCCCTGGAGACCTCCTGCTGGAATCCCAGTGGTTTTCCTCCTGTTTATGCCACAATATCTTGGTCTCAGCTTCTACGGCTGATTCTACACAATCCTGACCTAGCTGAATCCACATACTGTCTTGTTTGTCATAGCCAAGCTGTCTGAGATGCTCTTGTCAGCCATCTGCTATAGGATTACGTAGATGTCACCTAAATGATACAACAAAATCAGAGCCTGCTGAAGATTTATCCATTAGCTGGATAAATATCATTGCTTAAATCTACCTTGAATTACCAATATTAACAAATCTAGACACTGTTAGGGACATATGATGCTAGATCCTAACATCCTGCCTTATTTGGGGCTTATTTTCTGAAACGTTTTATTTGAGAAGTTTTATTTGCAGTTAGATGCTGTCTTTCTTTACTTTTAAGAAATTACAATATACAATAATAATGCAATATAATGTTCTTGAACAAAATGCAACAAAAATATGAAAAGTGTAAAGTTAGGTTTGTTCAAATCAAATCAGATAAGACAAAAAATAGATTACAAAAGGACTAAATGCCTTGAGCAAGGCTAAAGTTAGCAGGCTGTTTGAAATGGATGCTTCATTCCTAGCAATTTCAAATAACAAAGTAGATACTTCTGGGACAATCATGTCCAATCCATGGCTCACAGGCCACATGTGGTCTAGGATGGCTTTGAATGTGGCCCAACACTAATTTGTGAACTTTCCTAAAATATTACAAGAATTATGCACAAACTTTTTTTTATTTTTAATTTTTTAATTTAATTTTTTTTTTTTTTTTTTTTTAGCTCATCAGCTATCGTTAATGTTAGTATGTTTTATGTGTGGCTCAAGACAATTCTTATTCTTCCAATGTGGCCCAACAAAGCCAAAAGATTGGACACCCCTTTCTAGGATGTTTAATTTGGTCATGTGGTGGCAGGTGTTCATTCTGTAGCTGGAGTTACAGATCAATGCAGAAGAATGGCATTTGAATACCGGGGACGGTTCTGACAAAAATTTTCTGCCAAAGTGCAAAGGGCTCAGTATTAGGGAGCCAAGGCCCATCTTGGCATCTTTAAGATAATTTTTCATTGTAATTCAGTTTCTCCACTGGCCAGGGACATACACATGTGAGACATATGGATAGGTAGATATGAAGAGTGCTGCATATCAAAAAAGGAAATTGATTTTTAATAGCCACATTTAAAATAATCTGTAAACAGAGAATGAAAAGCTGTACTCAAATATCTCATACTTACCTACTTGTGTAACTGTACTTGAAAAATGGCATTTATTGTTTCCTTGCCTCAGCTCAGAAAAATAACTTGAGGAAGTGGTTAAATACATCGGGTATATTCTTGGCCAAAGTTTTGCATATTCAAGTAAACCCAGCATCTTTCTTTGGTGCCAATATGACATTTCATTGCACTTCCTTCCTTTTATCGGGGAATACTGTGGCTGCCTATTTCCTGTTTAGTTTAGAGTTCCACAGGATAAATCACTGCGACAAGAATTCATTTTCAGTGCTGATTAGCATCCACTGGCAGGTGAGTAGGCCTTGCTAGGGGGAGCCACACTGTACATCTAACAGGGTAAAGACAGATACATGCAAACTCCTGACTCTGCAGAACCACAAGGGTGGCCTAAAACACCCTAGATTCTTGGAGGCCCCAGCAGGGACTCCAGAACCTCTCTTTTTAAAAAGAAACCAGTCTGCTTTTTCTGATTTGGTTCTTTCATTAAAACTTAACTTAAAGCTTTACTTATGTGTTTTTAAAAACACCATCTATTTCTGGGCATAATGCCATTTCCATGAAGCTGGTCTCTCCTAGTAAAGACTTTCCATGTATGCCCTGCTTTTCCCCTCCCTCCCTCCCTCCCATGCTTCCTGACTTTCATACAGAGTTGAAAGCATCAATTTAGGTGTCTCTAAGAATGGAAATGAAGATAGCAATTCCTTAGTACAGACTTCCAGATGCTTACTCACTTTTCAGGAGAACTCGGTTGATTTTTGTTTGTTTAACTAATGCTTTTCAAATCATTGAGTGCCTCAGTGGTGAGCACTGCCTGCCCATGGCACCTACACTCCCCCTCCCCACCCCTATGTGTTCACTCCTGGCCCAGGTTCCCTCCCGTTCCGCTCTACTATTTCTAACTTACCAAGAGGTACAGGCAGAAGAAAAATACTTGTTCCCCTATCAGCTGCAATGTGGTGCTGATAAAGAAAGGCAAATCCCAAATCTATGATTTTGTCTTAGTCTTTTGGGTTCCTACCAAAAGATTAAGCATTTCTCAAACTGCATTTCCTAGAATGGTAGCAAACACAGTAGGTGCTTGGGCAACAAGATCCTGTGGTCAAATAAGATTGGGATATGCTTATGCTCTCTCCCTTCTCTTGGGCATTTACCGTACATCCCAGGAATCATGCAATAGATAAGCCTGTTTAAATTTGCTTAGTCTAGCAATTTCCAATGTATTTTACCATAATCTATCCTGCCCCCTTCCCCTCCAGAGCTTTTCTTCTTGAAGTCTAATATTTTCTGTAGCTCAGAAAGGGCCATAAGAAAGATATCATTGTGAATATGCAACTGGGTTTTTCAACAAACATTTAATAGAATATGACATTTTAGGCCCCGGAAGGAAGAGGACAGATAGAAGTTGTTTAAATTGCATCAGGAAGTCCTGAGATTATTTCCCAGGAATGGCATCTTAATTAAGAACATTCTTCCTTTGGAAACATCTGATATAAGAAACAGCCAACTAGCTTTGTGAAAATGGTTGGAAAGCAGCCCTATGAAAACGCTGGGCAGAGAAAACAAAAAACACTTCCCTACCCCTCAGGATGTATTTTTAATAATAGGGAAGGTGGAAAGGGGAAATGTACAAAGAAATAGAGGGCCACTTTTTGATGGGGTTGTTTGTTATTTTCTTGTAAATTTGTTTGAGTTCTTTGTAGGTTCTGGATAGATGAGTAGATTGCAAAAATTTTCTCCCATTCTGTAGGTTGCCTGTTCACTCTGATGGTAGTTTCTTTTGCTGTGCAGAAGTTCTTTAGTTTAATTAGATCCCATTTGTCAATTTTGGCTTTTGCTGCCATTGCTTTTGGTGTTTTAGACATGAAGTCTTTGCCCATGCCTATGTCCTGAATGGTACTACCTAGGTTTTCCTCTAGGGTTTTTATGGTATTAGGTCTAACATTTAAGTCTCTAATCCATCTTGAATTAATTTTCATATAAGGAGTAAGGAAAGGATCCAGTTTCAGCTTTCTACTTATGGCTAGGCAATTTTCCCAGCACCATTTATTAAATAGGGAATCCTTTCCCCATTTCTTGTTTCTCTCAGGTTTGTCAAAGATCAGATGACTGTAGATGTGTGGTATTATTTCTGAGGACTCGGTTCTGTTCCATTGGTCTATATCTCTGTTTTGGTACCAGTACCATGCTGTTTTGGTTACTGTAGCCTTGTAGTATAGTTTGAAGTCAGGTAGCGTGACACATATACACCATGGAATACTATGCAGCCATAAAAAAGGATGAATTTGTGTTCTTTGTAGGGACATGGATGTAGCTGGAAACCATCATTCTTAGCAAACTATCACAAGAACAGAAAACCAAACACCACATGTTCTCACTCATAGGTGGGAACTGAACAATGAGATCACTTGGACTTGGGAAGGGGGACATCACACACTGGGGCCTATCATGGGGAGGGCGGCAGGGGGAGGGATTGCATTGGGAGTTATACCTGATGTAAATGACGAGTTGATGGGTGCTGACGAGTTGATGGGTGCAGCACACCAACATGGCACAAGTATACATATGTAACAAACCTGCACGTTATGCACATGTACCCTAGAACTTAAAGTATAATAATAATAAATAAATAAATAAATAATTAAAAAAGAAATCATAAAAAAGAGAAAATACATTTAAAAAAAAGAAAAAACAAGAAATAGAGGGCCACTTCGTCTTCCCTTACGTAAAATACTTGTAGAAGAGAAGGCAAAATTTATTATTGCAGAAGTAAAGATCAGCACTGCCCGAGGAACAAAGCGCTGGGAGGTTCATGAAACACAGCTGGGAGTGACATTTCCATACAATGCTGAGGCCCCACAGATTCCGGAAGCAAAGCTCCAACTCTCTTATTTGCTCCCCTCCCTATCACTCAGTAATTATGAAAGAAACACAAGTGACAAAACCCACCCAAAGCCACAGTGGGTGAAAAACAAATACTGACACTCGTTTCATTGTTATTAGCCCTGGAACTGCTTCCTGTCTCCAATGGCAGTGTCTAACAATGATAAAGCCTTGCAATGGGCAAATGCCATCTACGGTGGCATTGGCACCTACAGATACAGCAGCAAAGATAATCCCAGCACTCGGGAGTCTCATTGGATTTGACAAAGGAAGAATGCTCCTAGCACCCAATCTAGTACTTCTATTTGTGTATGACAGAGGGAGTAAAAGACGAGGTTGTTTTTCTTTATGTTTTGTAGCAAAATAGTATTGAAAAAATTAAACCAAGGTTTCATTATTCATTCCTAATCATCTGTCCTAAATGTTACCTTTTTTTTTTTTTTTTTTTTTTTCTGATAGTTAAGAGACTGTATTGTTGGACATTTTGCATCCTGGCTGCTTAGAAACAGCCAGGAAGGGTTCAGAACTCATGGTAACCATCACTGCTCTGTTATTTCTTCGTGTCTTTTGGGAGTTTTTGTTTGTTTGTTTGTTTGTTTGTTTGAGACAGAGTCTTGGTCTATCATCCAGGCTGGAGTGCAGTGGCGTGATCTTAGCTCACTTCAACCTCCACCTCCCAGGTACAATCAATTCTTGTGCCTCAGCCTCTGGAGCAGCTGGGATTGCAGGCATGTGCTACCATGCCTGGATAATTTTTATATTTTTAGTAGAGACAGTGTTTTTCCATATTGGTCGGGCTGGTCTTGAACTCCTGGCCTCATGTGATCCACCTGCCTCGGCCTCCCAAAGTGCTGGGATTACAGGAATGAGCCACCACACCTGGCCAGTTTTGAGAGTTTTTAGGCTACAGAAACGAGAAGGAGAAGGAGAAGGAGAAGGAGTTGCACTCAAATTCCTGCCTCTGTTTCCTGAGGGGCCAAGAAAGAAAACTTCAGTGTTTATCCATAACTAAATTATGGCCAACATAAAATGTAATCCTATACAGCTAATAAAAATATAAAAATATTTAATGACATGGAAACATATTCTAAAAAACAGATTAGAATTCCAAATGAGCGGTACGTAAGATTTAATTTTGTTAAAAGTGAAACAGAAAAGGCCAGGCGCAGTGGCTCACGCCTGTAATCCCAGTACTTTGGGAGGCCGAGGTGAGTGGATCACCTGAGGTCAGAAGTTCAAGATCAGCCTGGCCAACATGGCGAAACCCTGTCTCCACTAAAAATACAAAATTAGCTAGGCATGGTGGTACATCCTGTAGTTCCAGCTATCGGGAGGTTGAGACAGGAGAATCGCCTGAACCCAGGAGATGGAGGTTGCAGTGAGCCGAGATCGTGCCATTGCACTCCAGCCTGGGTGACAAGAGCAAAACTCTGTCTCAAATAAATAAATAAATAAACAAACAGGAATAAATGAGAATGGAAGTAAACAATAGCTGTCTCTGGGCAGTAGATTTGTGAGTGACCCTTATTTGATCCTCTGTGAAAATCCACACTATCTTTCTTTAGCTAAATATAAACTAATGATGTATATTGATGAGTTTCTTTGTTTTCTAGGAAAAATTTTAAAAATTCTTTTTTTCTAGAAAACGCTGAGTGTGATGGTGCTGAGCTTCATTTTGAACTTGTTCCTGTGGAATGAACAGGGAATATCAATACTTCAGGGAACACAGACTATAGATTTCCTACCTCACTGGTTCAGCACATAAATACACTGAGACATGAATGTGGGGCGTTGGCTAAACAGAGAAAATATAAATATATTTTGAATAAGTCAAGCTAGAAAGAAGATCAGAGATTTGGAAAAAGACAGTTCTCATATTCTTCTTCTGTTATCTACAGGGAAGACCCTGACACCTCATAATGTCTGTCCCTGGTTTCTTCACTTATGAAATAGATGACCAGAGAATTTTGAATAAATTGTATTTGAATGTCAAATCTGGTTAAGGCGTCAACTGCAGAATCTCATCAATGGTACACAGAAATTTCAAATGCTTCTGATAAAAAGCAAGCAGCCACAATGACATGTTAGGAAAGAATACTGGCAGGACTAATATTAAAGAGATTAGTTTGGCTCAATACTTAAATACAACACTGCTAATAAGCTACATTGTAAATACAGATGTTTCTGCAGCACAGATCTCCCTGTGCTTGCATCCATTCTGAACAACCTCATGCTTTTGGATCTCTTTACATAAACCTCTTGGCATAAAGTAGAAGCTAAACAAATGATTTCTTTCCCTCTTCCATTCGAGTGGCTTAGTTCCCAAGAATGAATTAGAGTTTCAGTGGGAAGTTAACCCATGCAGAGGCAAAACTTGTAAATCTTCCATCATATGGGTTTATACAACTATTTCTAAAATGTGTGAGGTATTCCACAGTTCCTGCTTTCTAAGCTCAAGTATGTGGAGTATGATTTAACTCATCAGCTGATGCCCCATGGCCACCACCGTGCTGTGTTGCTGGCAGGTTTCCGAGGTTTGCCATAGGCTGCTGCTCCTAAACCCACCACTGGTCTCCAGTGCCCTTTTCTGATCCTCTTATCCAGCCTCACAGCACCCCTTTCCAGGCTTTTTATGGGTTATTGCCTCTATTACTGTATGTTGTAGCTTCTAATGAGCTTCCTTTTTTCATGAAAGACAAAGGAGAAGGAGGAAGGAGCCTGGACTAAGAGTTTTGGGATGGAAAAATACTCACAGCTTATTTTACTTTTTGACTCTGATATTAGACTGTTAAAGTTGTGGATTAGTTGCAGAAAATCTGCCCTCCAGAGAAGCATGCACTACTAAAAACAAACAGCAAAATTATCCCATATTCTCCAAACAAAATAGTGATGTGTTCCAGTAGAGTATAGAAACTATATCTGTATCTACAGACACCCCCCATCAACCCCCATGTGCTCATATATTTCTGAGCCTTGCTATGTCACGCACTCTAATGATAAAGCACCTCACAAGAATGCTATGAGGGAGGCAGTATTATTATCTTCACTTTGGAGGCGAGGAAATGAGGGGTTTGAGAGGTTACATCCTCTTCCCAAGGTCACCCAGCCAGCTGTGGAGAGTGAGGATTTGAACCCTTGGCTAATCGGATCATCCTGCTGTACTATTTCCTTACGGATAAATAGAATGACAATGTAGAGGATCTTTGCTTTCTTTTAATGTTATTTGCTTAGATGGGGACCATAAAAAGTTAACATGTTTGCATGTAAGCAAAATCCTATGATTTAATCTAGCTTTGGATTCCTCCCACTGATTTACCTTAAAGCATGTGGATTGATGACTGGGATTTTTTATGAAACTGAACTTTCTTATGGATTTGAAAGAAAATTCAGGCATGTTGATAGCTGAGTTCAATTTAAATCTTTTAGTGATACTATTGATAAGGTATCTATGATTTCACCTTATTTACGTCTTTTTTCCCCTAGTCTGACTGTCGGTGTAAGTATACTGTTCACAAAATGTGTTTGTAGAAATTGATAAACAACGTAAAATTACAGTACTTTAAAATAAGAAAGGGCTTTAAAGATAATCTAGCTTTGCACTTTCATTTCTTACTATGAAACCTGAGGTTATGATGTATTCTTGATGTATTCAAGGTGATCAGGGTTGGCAGCGTTAGCAGGAATAGATAGTATTATTACTGTTTTTTAAAGCATGGGCAAGATGTTTTATAATCTTATAATCTAGGACCTCATCTATATCATATTCTGTACCCAAATGTCTTACCTCCAAATCCATCAGGCACGTATGTTTTAAGAACAATATTGCAGAAAATTGTTGGCAGTGATAATGGTTTATTTCCCTCATTTCGAAGGGAAATGTGTCGGTATCCTGCTTGGAGGCCATCAAGCGGGAGGATCCTCTGGCCAATCAGCTTGTTGTTATCATCATACACTGCTATTCTCAAGACAGCCAGGTCTGGCAGGATCACCTGCGAAGAGAGAACGGGAATTTTCATTGATTTTTCCAATGCAGCGCCCAAGAACCACGACTCTACGGAGTGTGGACCAAATCCATGCTGTTCTTAAATGTTCCCTGATGTTGAAAGTAAGTCCATGATCAATCTGCATTCCCAAAAATGTACTGCATGAGCTACCGTGCCCAAGACACTGAGAAAAGCAATTGGAACATGTTTCCTGGAAATTATCTCATGAAAAATGTTAGATGAAATGAATGTTAAAGATTACTGCTTCAACCCTTGTGATTGATCCTTGTCCCCACCCATATAATGGATGAGAAAAACAACACACTGAGAAATCAAGCCACTTCCCTTGATCTCAGAGATATCAGTGACAGAGTGGTGTCTGGGAATTGGGGATCTTGAGGTCTAATCCTGTGATCAAATATCTGGCATGCTCCTGACGTCTCTATTTGTTTGTTTTTAAGAATATGAAAGGTATCTCTGAACAAATGCTTCATGCATAAGAGATAACTTTTATATATAAATTTGGGTCCTCCTTTTTCCTGGACTCCTTAGTTTCCAGCAAATGTTGAGATATCAAATAGAGTAAGATGTGGTAGCTAGAAACATTAACACACTTTGATTCCAAGACACCTACTCCTGCCATCCCCAAACTGAATAAATGAACATAAAATCTGAGTTCAGATGGCAGAAACCTGATTCAGTTACAAAACAGCAACATTACAAAAAGGGTATCCAATGTGTTTAATTAGGAATGCCTTTTTATTGGCTAAAAGCAACCAGGACATCTTACTTGATGTGAGTGCTATGTTTAGAGCTAGACAATGGATGGTTGCCTTTTTACATCTGGAGGCTATAATTTAATTCCAGCTTAATGAAGATGAAGAGGAAAAATCAGGGCAAATTAGCCAATTCCCTCTCTCTTGCTCCCTTTGCAGTGAATAGAGGGTTGGGCTTTGCCATTCTTGCCATGTGAGATTAGTGAAAAATACAACAATGACAAGAAAGAAAAAGTTTTTAAAGCGCTTGCTAGCAGTGAAAAAAACTATTTAACTTCTGGAGAACAGAGAAGGACTCAGAATTGGCAACTTATTTCTAGTGCCAGAACTATTATATATAAATACTAAGTTGGGTATTTCTTCATTCATCCAAAACATAAGAATACCTGAGTCAACTTTCTCAACTTCTAGAAATGTGAATAGGGATTATTCACTATGCCAAAGAACACTAGCCATAGTGTGTTAGCATGGGCTAGAACACTAGCGCATCCAGCTATAACAAATTGGAAATACCAGGGAAGGAAAAAACCAAATCACAGCTGTGTATGTAATTTACACCATATCCTGACAGGGACAGAGAAGAAGACAATGGGATGCAAAGGTTGTGTGGATAAGGGGATTCACATCCCAGGGTAAACTTAAATGTCAAAATGGCCTGTTTCATCAAACCTACATTGATCTCCCTTCATTTGGTTTCTGTAAGCCAGTTACTCTATTCTGAAATGGATAATCCCTATTTTGTTAAGGCAAGAAGCTGATTATTTGTGTTGCATGATGTACAAATGGAGCAGAACCAGCTGGAAATCTTGTGCCTAAAGAAGCAGCAAGAAATCATTTTGGTCAGCATAACAGAATAAGTAAGAAAGGTTAAGTGAACATTCTTGGAGACAGCACTGTCAACATGTGGATTTTCCACTGCATCTTCAATAGACAAAAAATAAACCAAGGGAAAAGGTGAGTAAGAAATTAAAAGCTGAACATGGGAAAGAATGGCTGTGATTGTTTTTAGAATCCAACACACAGTATTAGGAGAAAAAAGTAAAACACTAACAACAGCACAAGAAGGACAAGACCTGCAAGTAGGCAACAGGTACCACTCTTTCTGGAGACAGGACCGTGCCAACTGACCCATGCAGTGACGTCTACTGACCTAAATTTTGGAGTGCAGCATCTTACCTGACTACTTGGCTAAAGAAATAGTGTAAGTTACCAGTAACTTCCAGGGTAGGGAAGAACTCTCTAGTGCGCGATGGTGCCCACCAGCAAGGACTCATTCTAAAAGATGGCAAACCCAGAGCTGAGGCATTGCCATGCAGGAGATGGGCTCCTCCAAGGAGAAAGGAGAACCAAAAGGAGGGCAGGGCCAAATGGAACCAATGATCCTATGACAGCTACAGAAGTTAGCCATTAGGAGAAGAGAAAAAGAAGATGTTGTCGGTTGAATAAATGCCTCTGTATTGTGTAGCGTCTGTGAACTAAAACATGGTTCCCAAGTTAGTAGAGTAAGTTTGACATGCTGAAAATGTCCTACCTTCCGAAATACGAAAGACTCTTCATTGTAAACTGGATTTAGTCCATTATTCATAACCATACGAGTTCGGAATTCCTTTCGTATAGTGTCAGTGGGCAACCCATACATATCCACTTCTACATAGGTGCCAATTTTCTTATCTGATAAGAATTGACCTGATATAACCTGCAGCAGCACAGAAATAGAGCAAAGAGAAATAAACTCTGTGTAAGCATCAGTAGCAAAAAGTAATCAGGAAGCAAGAAATTCTGTCTTTTGGGTGGCAACAGGAATTTCAATTATCTACGGCGATAATGTATTCATTCCTATTAAACCAAAACATTATTGAACAACTACTATAGGCAGAAAGACCCCAACTGTTTCAAGAAGATGTTCTACCTTCTCGAACTGTCTAGAAAAAGAACAAAGAAAAAATATATATGAATCATAATACAAATAAATAGTGTCCACGGCCTCTTCATCTCACATAAGTGTCTACACCTTTGAAATGAAGTGATGAATTCAGTTATGTCCTAAGACCCTTCATAGCTCTGAAATTCCATCATGCCATACTTATTAATGATTTCTTTTAGAAGTCTTGAAAAGAGACACACAGAAAAGTGAAGTTAGAATTTGTCTGTTGTTACTGATATTGACACTGGTCAGCTAGGACAGTTTTACATATTTGTAAAGACCAATGTTAGTCTATCTACGATAAAGCTATGGAGAGATGATATTTCATTTAGTGTTTAAATGACTATAGCCATTTATTAGGGTCTTTTGTTTACATTATTTTCTAGCTAACAATTTGAACCAGCTTTTTTGAGGTATATTTGACATACAACAAATTATATGCATTTAAAATGTACAATCAGGTCAGGCATGGTGGCTCATCCCTGTAATCCCAGCATTTTGGGAGGCTGAGGCAGGTGGATCACCTGAGGTTAGGAGTTTGAGACCAGCCTGGCCAACATGGTAAAAACCCATCTCTACTAAAAATATAAAAATTAGCCAGGCGTGATGGTGGGCACCTGTAGTCTCAGCTACAGCTGCAGGAGAATCACTTGAACCTGGAAGGTGGAGGTTGCAGTGATCTGAGATTGTGCCACTGCACTCCAGCCTGGGCGACAGAGTGATACTTGGTGTCAAAAAATAGAAAACGAAAAAATAAAATGTACAATTAGATCAGCTGGGACATATGAGTACATCTGTGAAACTATCTCCATAATTAAGATGATAAACATTTGTATCATCACTCAAATTTTCTTTGTGCCCTTTTGTAACCCATTCCTCCCTGCCCTTTTTTCAAAGGCCAGCACTGATTTAATTTCTGTCACTATAATTTGCATTTTCTAGAATTTTGTATAAATGGAATCATGTAGCAGGTACTTTTTTGATGGTGTCTTTCACTTTAAGTAGCTAATAATTTTACTAGTGAAAAAATGTGTCTCATTTTTTAAAAAGGGGGTGGAATCTTAAGTCAAGGTTGTGAGCAGCACAAGGATCTTGCAATTTAACATTAAATATTTTATAATTTCTTTCAAGGACCACTTGCATATACATTTATACTACCTTGTGATGAGCAGGGGCCTTACCTGCACTGAGCAAGTGGCCGCAATAACGCCATCAACAGGAGTTTCAGAGAAGGGGTCAAATGTTCGATCAGGCCGCCTCATGAAATCTGGTTTGAGAAGGTACCTGGTAGGACAAAAGCACAGAAGTTTATTAGTAGGTTTTACAAAGACTAAAACACTCTCCAGTTGAAACAATGAATGGATGCTTCCTTTTCTCCATCTGTAACACAGCAGCTAGGCTTTTAAGTAGAGAGTCCTAAGGATGGAAAAGAACATGCCTGCCCTTATGAACAACCTTAAAGAGCTGCTGGCTCAGTGGCAGGCTTAGTGGCATCCAGGACTTCCTGATCCTATCATCTTCTCTGGCACTTTTTTATTCCCTGGTCCCCTTTAAATGCTTTTCTCTATATGTATAAAATAAAATGCAAAGAATAAAAATGAAAAACCAATTATATTAGCTATAATTATCAAAATATAAAAATATGTGATATTCTACCTCTGTTATTAATTGTACTTTCAATAATGCATCAAATTATAAGATCTAATGGTAAGATCTAATTATGATGACAATAATCTCAAAGCACAAAAATATTTTGAGACAGCTGTAACAACAGTAATGAACTATGACAATGTCTGTGATGAGAGAGTCACAGGTACCACTAATGCGACTGTGGATTGTTGTCTACATTCACAATCAAAGGAAACTGACATTTCAGCTAGAGGTAGGTGAAAACAAAAATAAATTATTTCCCCATTTCTAGTAGAAACAATTAGGCAAGAAAATGAATTAAAAGGCATCCAAATTGGAAAGAAGGAAGTAAACCTATTTCTAGTCACAGATGACATGATGCCATAAATTTAAAAAAACTCTAAGGAATCCACTAAAAAAACTATTGGAATAAATAAATTCACCACTATTGCAGGATACCAGATAAACATATAAAAATTCAATTGTATTTCTATAGAATGACAATGAACAGTACAAAAATGAAATTAAGAAAACAATTCTATTTATAATAGCAAAATATAAACTACTTAGGAATAAACTTTAAAAAAAATAAGTGCCTACACTTTGAAAACTACAAAACACTGTTTAAAAAAATTAAAGAAGAGCTAAACAAATGGGAAGATATCTTGCCTTCATGGGTTAGAAGACCATATTGTTAAGCTGGCAATATTTCTGAAATTGATGTGTGAATTCAGTGTAATCTCTGTCAAAATCCCAGCTGACTTTTTTTGGTACAAACTGACAAGCTAATCCTAAAATTCGTATCGAAACTCAAGGGATTAAGAATAGCCAACACAATGTAAAAAGAGAGAACAAAATTGGGTGTCTCACACTTCTTGATTTCAAAACTTATTACAAAACTACAAGATTTAATCAAGACAGTCTAGTACTGACAAAGAAAAACACATAAATCGCGGGGCGCAGTGGCTCACACCTGTAATCCCAGCACTTTGGGAGGCCGAGGCTGGCGGATCACGAGGTCAGAAGATCAAGACCAGGTGAAACCCCATCTCTACTAAAAATACAAAAAATTAGCAGGGTGCAGTGGCGGGCGCCTGTAGTCCCAGCTACTTGGGAGGCTGAGGCAGGAGAATGGCATGAACCCAGGAGGCGGAGCTTGCAGAGAGCTGAGATCGTGCTACTGCACTCCAGCCTGGGCGACAGAGCGAGACTCCGTATCAAAAAAAAAAAAAGAAAAAAGAAAAAAGAAAAAAAAACCCACATAAATCAATGAGACAGAATCAAAGTCTATAAATAAATCCATGAACCTACGGCCAATTGATTTTTGACAAGGATGCCAAGACCAATCAATGGGTGAAAGAAGAGTCTTTTAAATAAATAGTGACAGGGTAACAGGATAGTTCCATGCAAATAAATGGATAAATAAGTAAAACTGGATCCTTACCCTATACCATATACAAAAATTAGCTCAAAGAGGATAAAATAACTAAATGCAAGAGCCAAACTACAAAATTCCTAAAAGAAGCCATAAGGACAAATCTTATGACCTGAATTTGGCACTGGATTCCAAACATAATACCAAAAGCACATGCAACAATACATTGGATTTTCTGTTGAAAACTTTTATGCTTCAAAAGACACTATCAAGAAAGTAAAAAGGCTAGTCACAAAAAGGAAAAAAATTGCAATTCATATATCTGATTAGAGGCCTGTATCTAGAATACATAAAGAACAACTCATCTAGTTTAAACAATGGTCAAGTGATCTGAACAGACATTTCTCCAAATAAGATACACAAAAAACCAATAAGCACATAAAAAGATGTTTAACATCATTAGTCATTAGAGAAAAGACTATCAAAACCACAATGAGATATCACTACACATACACTAGGATGACTATAATTAATGAGTCAGATAACAATAAGTGTTAACAAGGATGTGGAGAAATTGGAACTCTCATATGTTGCTAGTAGGAGTGTAAAATGATGCATTCACTTAGAAAGGCAGTCTGGCAGTTCCTCAAAGAGTTAAACATAGAGTTACCATATGACCCAGCAATTCCATTCTTATGCATATAACCAAGATAAATGAAAACATATTCATACAAAAACGTACAAAATATGAACATTCATAGCAGCATTATTTGTAATAATCCAGAGATGGAAATAACCCAAATGAATGGACCCAAATAAGTCCATCAACGAATGAACGTATGGCACAAAATGTGGTATATTCGTACAATGGAAAATTATTCAGCAATAAAAATCATAAGGTATTGATACATGTTACAACCTGGATGAACCCTGAAAACACTATGCTAAGTGAAAGAAGCCAGGCACGAAAGGCCGTATATTATGTAAATTCATTTATATCAAATGTTCAGAATAGGCAAATACAGAGACAGAGGGTACATTAAAGTTCCTATTGGGAGACCAAAGCTAAAGGATACAGATTTTGAGGCAATGAAAATGTTCTGCAATTTATCCCCACTATACAATATCTGCCCCTCATGTCCACTGGGTAGTGGTCATATAATCACACCTTGTCCAGATTCCATAATTTCCCTGAAACATGTGTCGACAAACTTAAAAAAATTAAAACTGTATTAGAAATAAGAATAACCATAGATTTAAAGAATCCAAACTATAAGCAGTATATAAATGAAAATAAAAGTACTTTTTTTCCCAAAAGTAAAGGTTTGCTTTTAAATGTAAAAGAATCAAAATTAGGGGAACTCAAAACTCTAAATTTCCTTAGAAGCATAACTTTTATTAATTTCAAGTCTAGATGATGTCAACTTAAATACAACCCAAAAGGGATCCTGAGTCATGATATGTTTTCTTTAAAGTTTAATGTCACTTTTCTTAGTTTTGAAAAAGTCACCATTCATTGTTACCTTCTAAGTCTGAACAAACAACAAAGTGTTAAAAATATTCCCTTACATTTGATCATCTAAAAAGGAATCTTTAAGAGACAACACTGATTTTTTATGAAGAATATAGAAATTTACACAATTGTTGAAATGTTAAAGGTGATTTTGAACACTCTTGTCTCGAAGAGAACGCACCTCACAATATTAATATAAAAGCTCTCTAACTATATACAAGAGATTATCTTCTGTATTCATGGAGTTTTAGATTTGTAGCATTTTTTTGTGGCTAGAGTTGGCAATGAGAAAATATGATGATACAGCAAAAGGTAAAGAATCAGAACGGAGAGTAGGTGAGTAGCTAAAATACTATGCTTGCGTCTCGGAAGGAAGCCCACCAGCTTTCTCTGAAGGAAAACTGACACAGACTGTGGGGGGAGGTAACGATGGTGGTTCTGGCTTTCAGGAGACGGGCAGCATTTGGACCTCAGCTGTGGCAAATGAGGGATTTTGCCTCCTGAGGAAGGTCGGGACTTGGATGAATCCAGAACTGGAGTCACCTTTCCAGTCCTGAATCTCCCTGGGAAGGAGCGTCCAGAGATTCCTCACTTTCCACAGTCCTTTGTTAAAGATCAAGAGCCCCTTCCCACCCACCAAAATAAGAAACGGATCATGGTGACATCTCAGGGTCAAAAACATTCTTTCACATCCCCCCGTTCAAATCTGCATAGAACACTCATCGGTGAAAGAGTGAATTGATCCAAAGTGAGAAATGGCAGGGGAAAAGGGCAAGAAACCCATATCCAATTCTCCAAAGCAGGCAAGCTCTGGTGAAATGGGTTTGTTTTTTATACTCAAAGAGGGTAAAACAGAGTACACAGAAGCTTGTCAGGACCATGAGGTAAGTTCTGGCCTGGGATAGGACATTTAGCAAGCTTTCTTTGACAAAGGAGCATCTGTTCTGGGTCCAAAGCGGTCTCAGAGAGCAGCAGAGGTTGCCTCTCATATCCCTGGTGGCTGTCAGGGTGCAGGGACCTGGGGTATTGATAGGGAAGCTGAAGCCAGAGTCTGGCACCAGAGCTGGCTATGCGGATGTGCTAATTGTACAGTTGTACGGGGCCCTGAATTCAGAAGGGCCCATACTTGGTTTAATGCTTGGTTTTACGCTCTGCATCCACCATCCTAAAATTCTCAGGAGCCCTTCATTTTCATTCTGCATTGGGCCCTGCAAATGACATAGATGGTCTGTTTGGTGCTTAGTGGTACAGAAAATGAACTCATTCCAGACATCTAGGTCTGTGTGATAGGCACAGGCACAAAGTCAAAGCCAATGGCAAGGCAGGGATCCAAGGATTCTCTGTGGACTGTGTAGGGCCTTGGAAGGCAAGAGAGGGCGAGAAGAAGGGTTGCCAACCAGGTGGGTGGATAGGAGCCCCAAGAATGAGAAAATGGGGCCATAAGGAAACACATCCTATTTCATCACACCTAAGATGCCATCAGTTGTCCAACATGCCATTTTATGTAGCTGCAAGAAAGCAAAATGACTGTTGATTATAACTGCAAGTTGCTATGCATTATAAGACACATTCCAATTTGAGGATATTATACAGTAACCTGCTTTATTTGCAATTTTGCTTTCTGAGGCTTCAGCTACCCCTGGTCAACTCTGTTCTAAAAGTATTAAAATAGAACCTAATATAAAAGTTGGAAAATAAAACTTTGAAATAAAAAATTGATTTTAAAAGATAGAAAACCCAATAAGAAAATGTGTAGAAGTTCTTCACAAAACAGAATATCGAAATAGCCAATAAACATAAAAAAGAGAAAAAATTAAGATATTTGGAGACCACATTCACATAACTTTTATTACACTATATTGTTAAAACTGTTCCATTATTAGTTATTGATGTTAATCTCTTACTATGCCTAATTCATAAATTAAAATTTATCACAGGTATGCATATATAGAACCACAGTATATACACGTTGGGATTGGTGGTTTCAGGCATCCACTGGGGTTCTTAGAACGTATGGCCTGTGGGCAAGGGAGAACTGCTGTGTAAAAACGACCTCTGAATCATAAAATGACATACTATTTTGATATCAATCACCCACTTTCCTATGAAAGCCTAAAAAGATTTTAGATACTAATTTACACTATTTTGTTTCATTTGCAATTAGGGGAATGTCTTCCATTTTTCCATCTTCAAAAACGAGACTGTTAAAAGCACTGCTCACTTTCCTGGTAACATGCACACTTACTGGGCCCAGTGTTATGCCCTCCCACAAGATCGGCCAGGGAGCACAGAAGGGGTTCCCAGGGGGATTTCTGACATTTTGCTACAGTTGCTAGATCCTAGGGGTTTTTGTGTACTTTGCACACTGATGTTCTACATAAAACAGGGATTGTTTGCCTCCATAGGCCTCCACAGAGGCACAGAATGCCTCTTTAAGAAATGCAGTCCTCAGACTCAGCCCAAAGGGGCAGTTTTTAAAAGTCTTTGCAGGTGGGTGGGAGAACCACAAGGGTGACACAGTGAGAACCATGCAGTGCCCCAGCTTGCCCGAGCACCAGGGACAGGAGCTCCTGTGCAGCACTGGGCCCCACATCTATCATCACCATGGAACACAGAACCATGCAGGTGAGGGAAACTTCTTCTTTTTTCCTTGCCAGTGACAGCCTTTGCCACCAGCTGGGTGTATGGGAAGGGGAATTAGGAGATTAGAGAGTCAACGGTATCCCTAATACTTTATCAAGCTGGGCTGCCCCACTGCACGGGCTATTTTTCAGCCTTTCTGGTGAGGTGTATGCTTTTAGTCACATAGTGTCCAACACATCAACACAGAATTCAGGCTAAAGTAGCAACAGTATCTTTGTTTGTGAAGGTATTTTAAAATAAATGAATGGATTTAAAAACGACCAATGAGGTCAGGCATAGTGGCTCACACCTGTAATCCCAGCACTTTGGGAGGCCAAGGCAGGCAGACTGCCTGAGCTCCAGAGTTCAAGAACAGTCTGGGCAACATGGTGAAACCCTATCTGTACAAAAACTACAAAAACTAGATATGTGTGGTGGTGGGCACCCCCAGCTACTTGAGGGGTGGAGGAGGGAGGACAGATTGAGCCCAGGATGTCAAGGTTGCAATGAGCCACGTTTGTACCACTGCACTTGAGCCTGGGTGACAGAGTGAAACCCTGTCTTAAGAAAAAAACAAATAAATAACGGTGGAGAGAGTGAGACACTGCACATGCTAATGATGGCTAAGCAGAAACTCTAGGAAAAACAAACCGAACATAGGATTGTCAGGACTTTTTTTTTTCTTTTTCTTTTTTTTTTTTGAGACGGAGTCTCGCTCACTGCAAGCTCCGCCTCCCGGGTTCAAGCCATTCTTCTGCCTCAGCCTCCCAAGTAGCCGGGACTATAGGCGCCCGCTACCTGGCCGGCTAATTTCTTGTATTTTTAGTAGAGATGGGGTTTCAGTGTGTTAGCCAGGATGGTCTCGATCTCCTGACCTCGTGATCTGCTAGCCTCAGCCTCCCAAAGTGCTGGGATTATAGGTGTGAGCCACCGTGCCTGGCTGTCAGGACTTTTTTTTATACAGAAACAATTCTAGTCCCTGCATCAGGCCCGGCTGCCAGGATTCCTCATTGCATGTTGGACAGCTGATGGCACCTTAGGTGTGATCGCTGAGGTGGGCGAGGAAAGTGCTTTAAGCATCACTGGGCCACTGCACGGTTCCAGAAGTGAGCACAGCCATGCCCGAAGGGTCCTGTAAGAGCCAGGAGTGCCAAGGCTGCCTCCCTGGGGTCCTTAAAGGACGACTGAACAGAGCACTCCTTGAATTCTGTAATATCTGTGTGTGTGATTGATCATAGGGCCTTAAGTTTCTCTTAAATCTCACTTTTGCACAGAAATGTGCAGTTCCTGAAGTACTTTTGTACACATTCCTTCAACCTGCGCTGTCGTAAACTGTTAAAGAAAAAAAATGTACCCAAACACTTGTTAAACATGGTAAAGCGGACTTTACTCAAGGGGATAGGGAGCCGTGGCGATAGGTATAAGGGCTCAAATCTGACCTCAACAAGCATACATGGAGATTGAGAACCATGGAGTAGGGTAAGGGCCAGCAGATGGAAAATGTCTATGAGGAAACATGAAGGATAAAGATTTCTGGCCAAACTGACTTGATAGGATTATTGCTGAAGGCAGGCCAAGGGGACAGGATATCCAGGGTGGTCAGACACCAAGGGCTGGCGATTTTCCCTAAACTGAATTAGCACGATGCTTGCTCAAACTGGATTCTACAGTGACTGACAGGGAAACCCGAAGGTGGGTCTCATCAGAAAGGACTCGGTTTTTGTCAAAGGACAAAGTCTTTTTTAGTTCCCTGTTTTGTTCAAGAAAAAAAGACATTTTTTTTTTTTCTTCCTTTGAGTACAACAAACCCTGTGTGGCAGGTGTCACCGTCTTCATTTTATCAAGCAGAGAAGAGAGGTTCTGAGTCTCACACACCTGCTGTAGGCAACACAGAAAGCACTAGGGGCAGCTGGGAGCTGAGTTCAAACCCTGATCTTTAGACTCCCAGCCTAGGGCTTTTACTCACAGAAGCCCTGGGACTTTATGCCTCGGCCCGCTACTTGTGAGAGGAAGAGGCCTGCGAAGCAATTTATGTGAAAAATCTCCTGGGTTGGAACGCTTGGCATTAAATAACAAAATTGCTTTCACAAAATTCTGAAATATGAATTCAGAACTTTCTCTTCCCAACTACACACATTTTTTTCTTCCAAAGCACACAGCAGAGGAAAATGTAGGGCATGCTCCAGGTATGTAAGTGGTGGGTGATTTGGGGAATAGCATAGTCACCGTGTGGGCAGCCATACTGGCAGAGAACCATTCACCAGGCAGGCAGAGGGAGGGAGTGTGCACGTTGAAAAGTCATTTCTAACTCACAACTGCTGAAAAATGTTATCTTGACTGGCAGTTTTCAGTGAGAAAAATTAAGACATCCAATCAGGTGAGCCACCATGAAGAAATTCCTAATAGCATCATTATGACAGGGGATGGTTTTCCATTGGATTCCTTTAGAAGCCTTTGGGCAGTGGTCTGGAGTTATCAATATTTACTTGCTTGGGGACAGATGCATGAGGCCGAGGTGGAGGGAGGGGATGACCACATAGTTTTTCTTTTTTTATCTGTAGAGAATTCTAATTTTATATTTTCATTTAACCTTTCAGTGTTTCCATGAAATTGACATTTCCTATTTCACTTCTTGGTTCAGTTTTCAAGATTGTATTTAAGGAAACTAAGAAAATACTCATAGCATTATTCTTTGATAACTGCTACTTACAAGACACAAAAAAGAATAAGGACAAAGGTTTATTCCCAACTGAATGAAATTCAGTTTGACACACATGACTTCATTACATATGAAATTAACTTCATTACTTGATTTGTCCTAGGTAAAATGCACATATTTAAGGCCTACATCTCCAGTGAATGTCCAAGTGTGCAGGGATTATTACCTGTCCTGTAATAATCTCCTCCACTATTGATTTTAAAGTGAGAGGATTAAACTCTAGGATATGTATGAACTGCTTCATTTGTGACTAAAAGAATCCAAAACCTGCTTAGTAAAATGAAGTAGATGAAGAATGTATATTTGCAAATATTCTCTAGGTATTTCATTTGCTTCTATTCCATCCCTCAAAGTCAGCTTAAATTCTGTAGTCTCTAATTGAAAATGACATGGCTTCATTATGGCTGTAGTATGGAGTTCTAAATCTAGATAACAGTTTAAATCACATTACTCACCCGCACGATCCATTATACTCAAATTTTCCCTGATTCAATTGCATCGCTAAATCTGTCAAGAGACAAAAATAATTTAGCATCTTGTCTTCCTAGACAAAAAAGACCCTGATGGGGTGATTTTAAACAATAGGTATCAGATTGCTCCTAGGCTCTGGTCCCTCTTTAATACTACAAGGTTCTGCTTGGTCTATTTAAGGCATACTCTCTTCCATGTCGAACTGACCGCATATTTCATTTAAATTAAACATAAAATGTGTTTTCATAAAGACCATGCTAAAGGTCACTTTTAAAAACGGATTCAATATCGGAGTCATACCATTGTTCGATGAGTACTGAGAGCAGAGATATCCAGCCTGCTACAGTGGGAGAGGATAGGTCTCAGGATCCCCGGGTAGAGGAACACTGGAGATACCCGGGAGGGTGAACATGAAACTTGATTTAAAAGATTCGAAAATGAGCTAGCTAAGTATCTCATAAAACTTGGTAGCACGCTTCCACGATGGGACGCAGGGGGAATTATTCCAGTGGGGTCTACGCTGGCAGTGCATGGCTTGTGCCTTTTCTCTTGCAAGTGAATAAAATATTTTCTTTATTCCCATCAGCAAAGGAAATGGGCAAACTGATGGATACTTTTTCCTCTTCAAAATGTTGTGTTTAACCTAATATTATAGAATAAAACATAAGCTGGCCTAGTGAATAAACTGTTTAGAGCCATTTAATCCATATTATGAACTCACTGACAACTGAGAACACAAGTTGCCCCTTTTGAAGTAAGCGAGGTCATCAGGGCCTTGTTACCGGACCCCAGCTAGAAACACTCAGGGATTGTACTGGTACCTATCACGTCACAGTCTAACCTAGCAAGCACTGTGGTGACCCCATGCAGAATGGCGACTCCAGTAGGAAGAGCTTCCGGTCACTGGGGAGGCTCCCTCAAGGGGTGGGAAGTAGTCAGCTCACACTCATGCTGAAGGAATGAAAGTCAAAGGACCTTCCACTCAGTCCAGATAGCAGGGAACAAGGTGGACAGGGATTCTTAAAACACAAAATAGATTTTAAAAAAATTCTCAAATTGGGAAGCATGGGCAATACTCTTATATAGCAAAGAATTGAAGGAAAAAAGGGTTTTCTGGTTTTGTTTTATTTCACCAATTGTAAGAACCATGCTGTAGAATTAACCATATACAGTGAATAGGTTTTGTGGCATATTTCTATCTATTTTATTTCTGTTTTGCTACCTCTAATCTTAATACTGTGATCCTAGGCTCTTAAGCAAACCTCAAAAACTTTAAAAATTTGTTTATGCAATTATAAAAATTTACTCTTTTCCTTCCAGAAAAAAAAAAAAGTCATTATATATTGGAAACCTGTATTTGAGTACACTTTGGAGGACCAAGTTATAGATTAGTATCTCTTCAAATATGTAACTCCTTACACACCATTTTAGTGGAGTTTACTCCAAAATATTCTGTACTCCTTTGGCGAAGTGCCACTGTGTCAGTCATATTTGCTGAATGTTCACAGTGGTCAGGGTACTTGCCAAAGGAGAAATGAGTCGCTGTTGCTATACAAAGATACTCAAATTCTTTTCACTTAATTCTGCCTTTGCAAACAAAGATAACAACTTTGATCCAAAAGGAAGACAAATGAGCAATATTTTGGAATATGGGATAATGGTTAGCAGGAATACTCATGGCATTTATGAAAGGAATTAAATTTCAATCACAACACATTATCTTCTACCATTGTTTGCTCTATTTTTTTTTTATTTTCACCATTATATAAATCCAATAACACATTGCTTTGCCATATGTCTGCTTCCTTTAAAAAATGCCCACAGCCAACTGATGGGAAGTGCTGGCACTATCCTGTCAAAGTGTTCTCATGGAATTTGGGGTCACTGGACATCAGCTCCTACCTGGGGTTTGATAGTTCAGCGAAACCATCTGGCAGCCAGCGTTCCAGAAAATCTGAGGCATGTAATTACTGGAATCGACTCGGCCTCCCTTGGGGTAAATGCGACTCATTTGCCGTTTGTTATAACTGTGTAACTTATTAAGGAAAACAGAAAAAAAGGGTCCTACAGCAGAGAAAAATAAACAACAAAGAGCTACAACAACAAAGGTCTAGGCCAACAACGACAAACGAGTAGACAGCACACAGCAAATTTCACATTTACAAATGATGCTTAAGATCACAGTTCACTGTGTGGATTATAAAAACAGTTTTCATTTGGGCAGATTGTCACAGCTGCCATGGTCTTTCCCACATATCATTTTATTAACTCTACCATCAGAATGATACATTAGCCATTTATCTATTTCAGAGGCTCCTGCCAAACCAACGTGAGTCAACCACTCATTCCACTTGATACATAAGGATACTTGACAAATTCAATTGCATGTGTCTTCAAGTAGCCAAGACCGACTGATTCATTAAAAGAAGACATGTTATAATGAATATTGCGTTCTGTAAAAGAAAAGCAAAGATGGAGTCAGGAACCCTGTCATCAAACCCTCAGCGAAAAACAGCAATAAATAAATACAATTACACTCTGAATCACGAGGCCTTGGAGGCTAATGCTACATTATCATGTTAGTAGCTCCCACTTTCATTGCCATCCTGTGGATGGAGACATTTGTCTTTAAAAAAAAAAAGTGCTGATTTAAATTGGGAGTCATTAGAGAAATTACATGTACCCCAATTGCCACAGTTATCCCTGAAATATGAATTTTTTATGATAATGATGATTATGATGGCTTCTCTAGCCCAGAAATGAAGTTTTTAAATACTTCTTATGTTTTTTTGAAAACCAGTTTTTGATTAAAAGGAGTCTTGTGAATGCACGCGGGAACAGAAGAGGCTACATGGCCCAGCACTAACAAATCCATAGTCTTTCAGCGCCACCTTGTGGGTGAGGTCATGAATGACAATGTAATGTCACCACATACCAAGGTGGCTTCTATGGTCTGCGAAACAAAAATAAGGTGAGGTGGAACAGCTCCCATGCCCACAAAGAAAAATGGCAACAAGTTAGATACAAGCTCATTAGCACCATAAAAGAAAATTAAGCAAAAAAGGCGATTGCATTTAACCTTTGGTGTTACCTTCTGCCACATGGAAACCTTGAAACTTTACAGGCTGGGCGTAGTTGATCATTGTGGACAAATATGGATGGATATTAGTGGTAGCACCTACATATTTATAAGATGCCATCCACGCCTGCTCATCTTCTACAGTTACCAGGCCCTACAAGCACATAGAAGAAAACATATAAATCGATGACTTCAGTAGGACCCACGGATATGTGCCGCAGATTTCCTTAATAAAGATAATTGCACACACACAAATTGAAAGGTAAAGACTTTTTCTTCCTCAATTATATAAAGGATACTTTAAGAAGTTAGTGTCTATTGTAGCTCTAAATAATGCAAAAGGAGGTAATCATAAAATATTAAGCTGATCTTACATTTGTAGGATATTTTTAGATTTTTAAGGGACTTTAAAATATTCAAGGAATTACTGGCCAGGAACAGTGGCTCACGCCTTTAATCCCAGCACTTTGGGAGGCCAGGAGTTCAAGACAAGCCTGGTAAACATGGCAAAACCCCATCTCTACTAAAAATGCCAAAAATTAGCTGGGTGTGGTGGCATGAGCCTGTAATTCCAGCTACTTGGGAGGCTGAGGCAGGAGAATCACTTGAACCTGGGAGGCAGAGGTTGTAGTGAGCTGAGACTGTGCCACTGCACTCCAGACCAGGCAACAGAGCAAGACTCCATCTCAAAAAAAAAAAAAAAAAAAAAAAAAAAAGAAAAAAGAAATTACTATATTGGACCTCACAGCAATGCTATGAAATAGATACAGCAGATATTACTCATATTTTTACAAATTGAGGCACAACATCAAAAATAGTGACTCTCGAACATTAGCGTGCATCAGAATCATCTGGAAGGCTTTTTAAACTAAAACAGATTCCTGGGCCCCACACTCAGAGTTTCTGCTGAAGTGAGTCTGCAGTGAGGCCAGTCATTGCTGTAACTAGTTCCCAGGTGCTAATGATGCTGCCTCTTTGGTGACTGTGTTTCACCGTAGCACTCTAGAATGTAAGCCACATACACACATGGTATATAGTATTTTAAAAAGCACTTAATCTTAAAAGTAATCTAATAACTTGCTGCATAGGACATACTGAAATTGCATTACTTTGCATACAGAAAAAAGAAAACAAATTAGTTTATTTCTTGATAGAAAAAACAACAACAAAACCAACAACAAAAGTAATACCTTCAAAAGTGATCAATATTTTTGCTGAGAACTTTGCAAAGCTAAATTTCCTGCATAGAGTGAATCTAGTTGGATATATTCCTTAGTTGCATGATGTAATCCATGAGTCAAAAAATGGTCAGATGACTTGTTTGTCTTAACTGATGACTTAACAATTTGAGCATTCTAAATTATCAAACTGATTTCACCAATGAAAACCTGAAATAATAATCAAGTAACGTAACTTGGTTTTGTTTTTGTTTTTATCATTTTCTTCATGTGTCCTCCTGCTCCCCCACCAAACAACGGCCATGTCTGTTCCTTCCATGTGTGTTTAATAATAAGAATAAATACCACCAGTGCTGTGTGCTGAGCACCAGGATGAGTTCTTGCACGCATGGTCTCATTACCGTCTGTGATGTGTAGTGGGGATTAGAGTCCTACCCACTGACCACATGAGAAGATTGACGCCTTGAGAATTAAAATAACTTAGCTAATAAATGGCAATGACCAAATGTCAATCTGTACACTGTTGACTCCAATTATGAATGATGAGATTCTAGAACAAGAGAGTAAAGTACTCACAAATATTTTGGGACAGGTCTGTGACCATATTTATTCATAATTCTTTCAAATTTAATATTTAGAGGGTGAGAAGATAGGATCTCAACTCCAAATAGCATAGGACCCCATAGGCAGCAAGGCAGTATTTTCTCAAGCTCTGAAGTATGAGAATGAAGTTATAAGGCAAATTTCTGCCTGTGGCTGTCAGTCTCACTGTTGTAGGATAAACCATAATACTTACTAAATAAGACCACTTTGATCATCATGAAGAACTTCGAAGAGAATGAAAGTGAAAATGTAACTTTATCTTCCCTACAATAAGGCCAACATCTAATAACATCAAGTAATACTCCTAGAAGTTATGCAGTGTAAAATTAATCAGTGATCTTCCAGAATGTCAGTGTACTGGGAACTAAGATCCTCCTATTATGCTACAATATGGATTTGATGACCTATTTGCTCAATTTTATGTTCAAATTCAATATGCTGATGATCATGTCGTTCCACTACAGGAACGAAATCTCTAATTCCAATGAAGAAAATGCCTTACTGGATTAAATACCTACTTTTAGGAAAATCATCTTACTCACCTGCCCTAGTTTTGTGATTTTTATCAGGATTTAATCATTTTATCACCACAATTAATTCCTTCCTTTGAAGATGTTTTAAATTAGATGCATCTGATTTAAAATAGGCAAGGGAATTATTTTGTTACCTTTTTGTTGTTTTCATGTTCAAGGTCATCTGAGGCCTAATTAGAGAAAGGAAATAATTTGTTTACTCCTCTAAAGGGCAAAATTCCAAATTTATTAGCCATACATACATAGATACTTAAATAAGTATAGGTAAACTTGTTATTCTATTTATTTGCTAAGGTGGGGCATTATTGATGAAAAAAAGCCATGGATGGCCTCATGGTTTTATGCACCAGAAGGGCTAATCTTAATGCTCTTTCCCTCATTTGTGGACAGTTTTTACCTACTTAGATGTTTTATTATAATTATTTACTTAGTGCTTTAGTCATGGGGCTTGGGAAAAGCAGCATGAAGGTCACTCTTGAGGAACTCAGCATTCATGTCGGGGTATTGCCTATGGACTGTACGCTGGTGCAGCCCCCCACACCGTCCCAAATTCATATACTGAAATCTTCAACCTCATTGTGATGGCATTTGAAGATGGGGCCTTTGGGAGGTAATTTGATCATGAGGGCCAAGCCAAGAGAGAGCTTGCCTCCTTATTCTCTCTCTACCACGTGAGGACATAACCACGAAGAGGGCCCCCCTCACTAGGAACTGATTGGGTGAAACCTTGGTTTTAGACTTCTCAGACTCCAGAATGGTTACAAATAGATTTTAGTTGTTTAAGCCAATGGTATTTTTGTGATAGCAGTCCCAACTGACTAAGACACTAAGACAATATTGACGAAGGCTTTAGCAACTTTTTTTTTTTTTTTTTTTTTTTTTTTGGAGACGGAGTCTTGCTCTGTTGACCAGGTTGGAGTGCAGTGGCACAATCTTGGCTCACTGCAACCTCTGCCTTTCGGGTTCAAGCAATTCTCCTGCCTCAGCTTCCTGAGTAGCTGGGATTACAGGCGCGTGCCATGGTACCTGGCTAAGTTTTATATTAAAACAATACTCTTGAGTCTTAATAGGCATTCAGTATTCTCAAAGTAGTCACAATTCCCTATTCAGAAAAGGCAGGGTGTAAAGGCAATATTCCTTTGGCTTTGCTCATCAGACAAATACTCTCCCCTCTTCCTATCACCAAATGTATCTGCCTACCTGCATCTTCATCCACTGTCTTCACTAATCAGGTGTTCCTGCTCCTGTGAAGGGCCACACCTTCGCACCACAGCGATCCCACCCTCTTCCACCTTCTCAAGGAATTCCAGGCAGTTATCCCCTCTCTTTCCTGCAAAATTAATCTCTTCCTCTGTACTGCACCACTTCCGAGTTTGCAAACACACTCCAGATTCATTCATCCGAAAACAAAAAAAACTAAAACAAACAAACAAAAACACTCCCTTGACTCTTCGAGTGCCCTTGGCCACCAGTCCATTTCTTGCTCCCCTTCACAGCAAAACTTCTCAAAAGCATAGTCTCTAGTCATTCATATCTATGTGATCCAGTGTCACCACCCTGTCTGGCACTCCACTGAAATGTCTCTTTAAGGTTACCAATGACCTCCATGCTAACAACCCAAAGGACACTCTTGACTCTTCTTAGTCAGTAGCATTTGTTAAATTAAGTTCAGCCTAAAGCTGTCTCTTTACATATTCTAAAGGTTTCTCCATAAACTTTCCATAAACTTTCACATAGTAAACTGTAGACTGAATGAATGTGTAAACAGGCTGTAACCTACTCATGTGCCAATCACTGAGTTTCAGCCAATCAAAGGTGGCCAACTAAAGGAGGCCAATCAAAGGTGGCCAACTATTCAACCTCTGTTCAAATAAGGCAAATAAGGCTGTAACCAATCCAGCTGCTTCTGTACCTCACTTCTGTTTTCTGTAGGTCACTTTCCTTTTTCCGTCAATATATCTTCCACCATGTGGCTGCACTGGAGTCTCTCTGAATCTCTTCTGGTTTGGGGCCTGCCCAATTTGGGAATTGTTCTTTGCTTAACTAAACTCTGTTAAATTTAATTTGTCTAAGATTTTTATAATATTCTACAGTCAACCACTCAGTCCTTCTGTTAACACTGTCCTCTTTCTTGGTTTTCTTGGTGTCACTGCCTAATTTCCCTCCTACTTCTCTGGCCATATCTTGCTCTTCTTTTCTGGCTCCACCTTTAACTAGGGCTCCACTTGGACCTTCTTTTCCACCTTTCCCTGTGAATCATCTCAGTATTTCCATCATTTCAAATACGATCTCTTGAACTCCCAACTTGTATCTCTAGCTCAACCTGTCTTTTATATACGCATGATGATGACGCCAGTGATCATGAGGATAATGACAATGATAAAGATGAAAAGGATGATAATATACCAGCAACTAATACCTTTACAGGAGTTACCATGTGCCAGGCACCACGCTAAGCTCTTGACATGTCACAAACCATCCACTCTTCACAGTGACCCCATGAAATAGGTGTTATCGTCTTCACTTTGCAGATGAGGAAACTAAGGTACACAGAGGTTAAGCAACTTACCCAAAGTTAGACAGTTAGGAAATGAACCCGGAGAGAGAGTCAGATGGCAATGCTATATGAACACCTCCCCTTGAATACTTAACAGGCCTCTCAAATAGTCATCCCATTTGCAGCTCCTGAGTTCTTTCTCTTTCGGTCTTCCCCATGCCAGTAAATGGTACCACCACCTACCCAGTACCTCAAACAAGGACACTAGAGGGTCATCTCACTTCTTTCTCTCTCATTCCCACATTCCATCCATCTGTCCCATTTCTCAACATGTCTTGAAGCCACTCAGTCCTTTCTGTATCCATTGTCTGGTCTGACCATCGGGGACTCTTGTCTGGCCTAGAGCAGCAGCCTGTCCTCACTGCTTTTCCTGCTTCCACTCTTGTTTCCTCCTAAACTAGTCTCCATATGGCAACCACAGCAATATTTTAAAACTTGAATCAGGCTACACTGCCCCCTTTTCTAAACTTTTTCAGTAGTGTCACATTTCACTTAATATTTGAATTTCTCATAATAGCCTCCAAAATCCTACATCACCCAGTTCCCACCTACCTGCCCCATCTCATCTTGTCTCACTCCGCTCTCACTCAAGCCACTCTACTCACAGCCCTTGCTGATGTTATTGTGGTCCTTCCACATGGCAAGTGATTCCTCTATCTCTGTGCATGGCCAATTCCTCTTGACCCTTCGCATTCTGGTTTCCTTATTCTTTCTACTTCATTATTCTTCAGCACTCATGTTTATATTCATAATTGCTCTTATCACAAGTTGTAATTATATGGTTATTTGACTACTTGTTTCTTTGTTGTTTCTGATCCCTTTTCCTAAACTACAGGGGCCATGAGCTGCCTAAGGGCAGAAGGCAAGTGTGTTTTACCCTGTTAGGTCATTATGGCCTAGACCATGCCTGACAAAAGGTAAGTACATGAATAACTATTTTCCTTGGCTGAATATTTGGAAACATTTTTATGCTTACTCTACTTTAGGAGGAAGGTATATAATTAGCAGGACTAGTTCTTGAATGAGGGCTAGACTCAGGATGTTCAGGGGTCATTTTCCTGATCAATTCAAGATTAAACCTTACCCCTGGGATGCTGTCATTTTCTCCCTCCTCAGCTACAATAACACAATAAATTTTAATATTTAGAGGACACTGGCCAAATGGATAGTGGTTAACACTGACTCTGACTAATAAGTAATTTACATTTCCTTTTAAACTTAATATTGTGTATGTGTCAAGTTCTGGTCACCCAGCACAGACTTGTATCCTAAGCAATTTAGAAGGGGAATTATAGGTTACTTTATTCTCTTGTGGTTCTCACATTGCCAAAATTTCATAAATAACAGCTGCTACCTCTTGAGAGTGATGAAAGAAAGAGAACTCTGACCTTCTTGACACTATTTGCAACAGCTTCCTTGTGACCCAAGTCATCAGCAGAAAGTTCATTTCCAAATTTGAATTCGGGGTGAGCTTCCTCCTCTTGGTCAGCTGTGTGAAAGACAAATGGAAAATCCATGAAGCCAAACCACTGCCAAGCAGTCAGACCTTGTTCACAATCTTGGGTAGAACATAAGCACTTTTAGAGAAAAAGGATGCCAAAAGAAAATGGGGACATTTATATATGCAGTATTTTTTCAAGTAAAACTCTCACTAAACTCTTACCTATTCAAGGTCAAGGAGCACATCTTGTCATGTATTATTTCTCCTGCACCTAAAATGTGGTTTGACATGCTTGATGCTTAATAAATTTTTCTTAACTGGATGGCTGCTTCTATCCTAGTACACTAATTCTAAAAATGAAAGCCTCAAACACTGCAGGAATATCTGTGACTCACAAAAGGGTATTTTGATATTTCATGACATCTACAGAAAATAAGAAGATGGAAGAAAAAAAATACATCAGATAATTTTGAAAGAGACTAAAATGTCCACTTGAATGTTATGGGCATAAAGACTTATAGCCTGGAGTGGTAGAAAAGGAAAGGCCTCAGAAGGATTGTGCTACTCCTGCAAACTATTTGTCAAACTAGCGTAGGTTTCAAAGGCTCAGGGCTCATTTGTCAGGCTCAGGTAGGAGGAGAAATGGAAGTAGGTGCCAAATAAAGCTGGTGTCCCTGGAGCATGGTCTAGTCTGTGAAAGGAAGCACACACACTGTGTTCATTGGTCCAGGAAAGTGACAAGAATGCCAGAAGCCACCCAGGATGTTCGTGGGAAAAAAAAAGAACTACCTGCTGGAAAATGTACAACATGCTGAGGTGAGATTTGGATTCACACAATCACCATTTGTAGTAATTCCCAGACAAAGAATTTGCCCGAAATCTAGTCAGGATCAGGAGAAACCCATAGACCTCAGGATGAGGACAATACAAATCCACATGGTCACACCACAGGGCATGAGGGAACTTTACTGTAAAAACAAAACAAAAAAACCCACTAAAATAATTTCTGAGAATAAACTCATAAAGGAGATGAGCAGACCCATAAGAATGAGAGAGATTTTTTAAAACCATGTTTAAAAGTACAAAGGAGAATGAAAGAACAGGAGTAAATGAAAAACGATTTCACTGATTCTGAGATGTACTTTGTTGTATTTTAATATTTCTGATGTTGTAATATGTTCTTCAACTGATGGTTTTTTCCAGTGAATGGAAACTATTTTTTCTTTCTTAGTCATGATAAAACAGTGATATCTTTCAACTGGTGGTATCTGGATTCAGAATTTCCTGATAGACTGTTTTATTTTGTGAAGTATCTCTTCAGGCATAGGAAGAGGGTGAGGGAAAGAAACAACCACCTTCCTCGTCTGGAGCTAATAATTCTGATGAAGGGATATTCTAGAGGCAGATAATTAAAAAAACAAAATCCAAACAACAACAATAACAAAAATTGGGTCATTGTAAGGTTTAGGCAGGAAGAAAAGGATTTAAGGAACTGGAATACGTCTTAAAATAATCTAATCTAGCATCTGTCTTTACTTATAAATGAGGAAATAGATGCAGAGATATGATTTTACTTGTCTGAAATCACAGAGCAAGATAATGGATCTACCTGTCTTCTGAATTCTTAGCACAATTCTTCCAGGACTAGGTTTCCATGACCTACAGTCAGTAACCAAGATTTCAAAACTTCTCACATCACTATTAAATTTTCATTTCGTATATGTCTAGTCTAAACTGCCCATACAGAAGTAAATGACTTGAAGGCAAGGGACATGCTCCAAACAAGTGGTAGAGACTCAATAACCACTTTAAGAGAATTGTATGAATACATGATCACTTTCTGAGTGTGCATATATGCACAGACACACCTATAACCATATACAATTTTGATATTCCCCACTACTTGTCTCCTATCCTGGGAGCCATGTGTCCTTCTGAATCTAAATCCAGCCTAATGCCTGGGCACCTGTTTTCACTGACTGAAAGCCTTTTCTATTTTCTACAGCCTCCAGGCAGGCCTCCCCTCTTGAACTATGCTTGGTTTCCCCTTGCCTGCTATGCTGATGTATTTAAATTAGAGACTCTAGTCACACATACATAGTAGATTCATACAGTGGTACTAAGGTAATTACAGCCAACTGGTTGACCAGAACCAAAACCAAGTGTTACTGAGGCAACCTAAGAATCACATACGTAACAGATGTAACAGGAGCCTTGTGCCATTTAGGTGGATGATTCTGTCCTTAGGTACTTTCCTACGGTATACTAAATCATGTGGTTATTTCTGTTAAAACTTAACCCAAATCTCAAGTATATTTTGGAATAACATGGGAGTCACTGGAGGCAAATCTTTTTCTGCCTGGAGGAATAATTACCATATGTATGTAGATGGTGGGAAAGCACCTTTAATAATACACGAAGCCATACTGATGCTCATTTTACATGACTCTGTGTGTTTAGGAACCAACACATCTTTGACTTTCATTCGTTCTATTATTTCTCCTTTCTAAAAAAGTATTTTTGCATATCTATGTTTTTATCATATTCCTGTAAATTGAAAGGGCAGTACTGTAAGGTATAAAAAGTCTTGACCCTGTAATCAGGTAGCTCCGGGATTGAATCTTAGTGCTATCACTTGCCCGCTGTGGGATCATGTGCAAAATATGTTACCTCTCTAAGCTTTAGTCCCCTTATCTGAAAAATTCGTGTAATAATACCCATTTCAGAGGCGGAGCTTGCAGTGAGCTGAGATCGCACCACTGCACTCCAGCCTGCGCAACAGAGCGAGACTCTGTCTCAAAACAAACACACAAACAAACAAAATAATAGTAATACCCATTTCATCAGGCTGTATACAGATTAGATAAGGCTGTAATGTAAAATGCCTGGTCCACTGTTGGTACAACGATGGTAGTTAATTATTATTAACATTGTTTTATTGTTAATTTATTCTATTATTTCTACAGTGTGTTTTACTGGATTATTGTATCAGTAATGCCTTACATATTTTAATTACCATCTATGAAATTTAAATTAAAGGAACAGGTTTTACTGAATAATCATCTTTTTTGCATCTTAGGAGTATTTTCTTGATCGTTTGAAATATATTTCTGTCAATATATTTTTTAAAAATCTTGTTTAAGTTTATTATTTGCCAAAAATGTGAAAAATACAGTCGGCATCATGGCTGACTATATTTTCCAAAGACAGCTGCCATAACATCTGCCTTCCTCTGTGCTCTTATGCAACGTGACCTTGTCACTCACTCACCCTCTTGAACTTGGGCTGGCCCTGAGACTGCTTTGATGAATAAAACATAGAGGAAATGATACTGCACCAGTTCCAGGCCTAGCTCTTAAATAATTTAGCAGCTTCTGCTTCCTGCCTCTTGGGACACTGGCTCTTAGATGTTCCATCTGGGGAACTTAGTCATTGTGCTGTGAGAAGCCCAAACCACAGAGAGAGGCCACGGGGGTACTATGGTCAGTAAGGCCTCGCTGAGCTCCCAGCGTTCAGCCAGCATCCATCACCAGCATGTGAGCGAGCCGTCCTGGATAACCCGTCCAAGGGAACCAGTTAGCCCCAGATGTCATCTGCCGACAAAAGCATGAGAAACCCAAGGGAGAACCACCAACCTGAGCCCAGATGATCCACAGAATTATGACAGAAAATGATAAGGTATTGTTATAAGCCCCTAAATTTGGGGAAGGTTTATTGCATAGCAACAGATGACCATAATGACAAATATCAACTGAGTTGTATCAGATATCTTTAGCCCCCTAGACCCTCCCTGCCACATAAAACAAATGAAAGTACAGTCATTACGACTTTTCTCTGGGAGTAATGTCAAACCCAAGGACTGGACAAGCAACTGAGTCACTTATAAAGTCTGTTCCACAGTCAGGAGCCTTTATTAAGGAGTCTTGAATAAGGTTAGTTAATTCTTTCAGCTTTCGGATTTTTAACTCTACATCTAACCTTCCTAAAAGAGAGAGTCCTTTGATGGATCTGGGCAACGTAAACTGAAAAGCTTCTGGTGTTCACCATTCTAGATGCCATTAAGAACACTCACAATTATGGGAAGAGGTAAAAATATCAATGTTCATAGGAGTTTGGGAGACTCCCATGGATGACGTTGAGAGGTTCAAGACTTCAGTGGAGGAAGTCACTGCAAAGGTGGTAGAAAGAGTAAGAGAACTAGAATTTGAAAAGGAGCCTGAACATGGGGCTGAATTGCTGCAATTTCATGATAAAACTTAAACAGACGAGGAGTTGTTTCTTATGAATGAGCAAAGAAGGTGGTTTCTTGAGATGGAATCTACTCCAGGTAAAGATACCATGAGCATTGTTGAAATGACAACAAAGGATATAAAATATTACATAAACCTAGTTGAGAAGGCATCACAGCAAGGTTTGAGAGGATTGGCTTCAATTTTGAAAGAAGCTCTGCTCTGGGTAAAGTGTCATCAAATGGCACTGCATGCTACAGAGAAATCTTTTGTGAAAGGAAGGGTCAATTGATGCAGCAAACTTCATTGTTGTCTTATTTTAAAAAATTACCACAGCCACCCCAATCTTTGGCAACTACCTCACTGTTCACTCAAGGCAAGACCCTCCACAAAAAGATTTCAATTTGATGCAGGTTTAGATAATAGCATTTTTTAGCAATAGATATTTTTAAATTAAGTTACATTTTTTGACATAATGCTATTATTGAACACTTAATAGCCTATAGTACAGTGTAAATATAATTTCTGTATGCACTGGGAAACAAAAATTCCTGTGAATCACTTTTTTGCAATATTTACTTCATTGTAGGGGTCTAGAACTCAATCTGCAGTATTTCTAAGGTATGCCTGTATATAAATCCAAAGCATTGTATAACCAACGCAAGTCCTCGTCATTTTGTTCATCAATTCTCATGATATATAACGAACAAATAATTCTCTAAAATCATCCCGAAACTCTCAAATGACCCATTTACATCTGAACATTATGATTGTTGCTATGTGATCAAAGTAAAAGAGAAGGTAGTAGCACATATTCAAATATTTTAAGCAAGACTGCCTTCCTAAAAGTATCTAGCTTCACAGAGATAATTCTGGTGAGCTGGTTATTTGAAGGAATTTGAACTTGAAATTTTAATACCGGCTTTGGATTTCTAGTTCACTTTGTGCAGACAAACCAGTTATTTGCCTGAGGGTGTCTTAAATTACTTGCCTCTCTACTATCATCATTAACAAGACTGAAGTTTATGCTTTTGTCTATAGAAAGGGATTGCAAAATATTATTTATATTGTTTCCTCTGCCTACTACAGCAAGTGCTCAAGGATTCTCTGGCTATGAATTTCTGCTGAATAGCTGAATGACCAATAGGAAGGGAGATGACAAGGCCATTAAAATTTAGTAGTCAGAAAAAATTGGAAGTATTTGGCAAAATACCAAGAACACCAAAATATTACTATTAAGAATTAAAACAACATTATTATATAAAAGGGCCTTCTGAAAGAAATTCCTGGTTTTCTTACTCATGTATTTTTGAAACAGGGCCTCAGTCTAGAGTGCAGTGGTGCAATTACAGCTCACTGCAACCTTGAACTTCTGGGCTCAAAGGATCCTACTGCCTCAGCCTCTCCAGTAGCTGGGACTACAGACACAGGCCACCACGCTTGGCTAATTTTTTGTTTTTTGTAGAGATGGGGTCTCATCTCTATGAAAATGTTGCCCAGGCTGGTCTTGAACTCCTGGGCTCAAGCAATCCTCCCACCTCAGCCTCCCCAACTGCTGGGATTATGGGCTTGAGCCACTGTGTCCAGCCTGGTTTTCTTATTTAAAAAGTATTTTTGAAGCATGTAACTTAAAATAAAAGCAAACAGCTCACCACTTTCAATCTCCTCTTCATTATCATCCTCTAAGATGTTTGCTGGGGAGGCAGATTCTCCAGCTTCCATCATGCTTCTCAAAGCTTCCAGCTGTTCTGTTAGCAAAAACATGCAAAAACATTCTGTTAGCAAAAACACATGCAAAGAGATGGTGACAGATGCTAGGTGACATACAAACCCTAAGCCTTCAGATCGACACTGAAAAGGAGGACATGAAAAGGGAGAGGAAACAGAATGTTCAGGCACCAAGTGCGCCATGTTCCTAAGGTTCAGCAGTGATCTCTCTCTCGCCCATTCCTGGTGGTCTTGACCTTGTAAGAAACCTGTAACCACCACCTTATACACACATGATGAAGAATTGCGGGGTCATGGGTGAAATGACCAAAATTCTGGTCACCAAGTTTGAGAGGAGGTTCAGTCCTTGTGAAGAATTTAAGGCTAGATAACAAAAGCCTATAATTTGGAGAATCTGGCACAGACCAAGGTTTATGAACAGTCATGGGGAATTGACAGAAAATAGGCAGGTTGGCAACAAAACCTCAGGAAAAAAATATTTGCAACTGATTTAACTGGGATTATATCCTACTATGCAAAATAAGACTAATATTTTTCTATAAGTCAGAAAGATAAAGGTAAATGAAATAATAAAAATGGGAAAACATGTAGGGACAAACCACAAATCATAATATGCAAAAAACTGGTTATTAAAGACACACAAATAACAAAACCTCTAAGGTACCGATTTTTTTCTATGAGTTGGACACACATTTAAAAATGGCCAACAGCCAGCATTAAGGATATTGGTGGGAAACAGGCACTCTCATATATGACTGGTGAAGAGTCTAAGTTGGTAGAACTTTCCTAAAAGAAAGCATAACAAACTGTATCACAATATAAAATATGTATATGCTTTGGGTGAATAACTCTAATTGCACCAATTGATTTCAAGGAGAGGGTTGCACAAACATACAAAATAACATTCAAGCATGTTTATAGTAGTGAAAATCCATCAACTTGGGACTGGTTACATCACGCTATAATAAATGCATACAATTCTATGTAATATATGTTAAATTCTATATAGTGTTTCATACATTAGGATTAAAGTTAGTATGTAGATTTATATCCTGCTGATGTAAGTACACTTACCTGGTTAAATTTTAAAAATTAAAAATCAGTACCATTAATATGATCTCAATTATGTTAAAAATGTGGGTATATACCTAGACATGTACATTATGTACATGTGTCTATAGTATATGAATATGTGTATAATACATGTTAGTGCTGTTACTTTCTTACACTTTTCATTGTCTTGATTTTTCTATGGCATTATTGGTTTTGTAATAAAATAAACTGTCATTAACATAATTTAAAATTTTTCACTTAGAATACTTGGGGGGAAAATGCAGTGTAACCATGCCAATATTTGATACCATTAATTCACTGAACTAAGATATACTCTGGAAGAAAATATTTTCAAGGAAATCATCCTGGGAGAATAAAAGGAAACATGACTATATAAAATCATTTGTCTCTAGATCTCTCTATTCACATATACACAGTCACACACTCTTATGTACCTAGTATCCCTAGATATGTTTGGAGCACAGGGGCAAACTGAAATGGGAAACTTATGAGGACTTTAGAGTGTGTAATATTATAAAATGCTGGTTCCTTGTATCTTGAGAAATTCTAAAATGCTTCTACTTTCCTCTCATTTTTCCTTGGGCCCCCTCCAAATTCTGACATATGAATATATAAATATGCTTTCCCTACTGCATGAATTAATTGAACCCCTACACCCTTCCCCCCAAAATCAGTGGTTTTAAAATAAATTGAATTCTAAACAGCTGAAATGTCCACACGTGTTATACATGCTTCCATTATATATGTGTGTATTTCACTTACTTTTTTCAACTTCAGGTTTCAGCCGCTTGTTTTTGATGAGTATTTTTCTTTTGAGGTCATTGGGGGATGGCAAAGGCCTGCCTGGTTCAAGCTAGAGAGAAACAGGAAGAGCTGAATTAAGGAAGGGCTGTGCTTCTCCATTCTCCTTCCCAGCCCAGGAGCCGGGGAGGCCTGGGAGTGATGCAACCCAACACCCACTAGATGGCAGGCGGCACAGCCTTCCGTTTTCACTCCCCAACCCAAGTTAACACACTCATTCAGCTTTCCCTTAGACCAGTGCTGCAAACTTGAAATCCACATAGTTTCCAGAGGTGTGCAGAGCTGCTCCAACCTCCCCAGTGGAGCAGGGGTCTGGCCCAGGATGTGCGGGGGAGGGGTTCCTGCTCCCCTGAGGGCCTTGCACCTTTTAAGTATCTGGTAAAGTGCAAGGGATGATTGACGGCTGGGGTCAGAATTGGCTTTCCCAAGTTAGAGGACCCCCCAGATCCCCCCAAGGGTCAGGCTGTATAGTAAACCTGTCTGCTCAGTAGGCTGACCCAACCCTCAACACTTGAGATTGTGGTTTTGTGGGTTTGATAAGGGAATCAAGAACAGAGTTGTTCCAATTCCTGGAATCTGAACTTAACTACAGCATCATTTGCTTAGATTCATATATGCAAAGGAGGTGTCCCTGTATGCTGTCACCTCTGATCTACAGAACCATCCTGTATCTAGTCATCCATTTCCCATTCCTCCACCCATCTCTCTATATGCCCACCCATCCACCCTTCCACCCATCCATTCATTTTCAAAACTTGCTTTTATACTACTTATTATATGTAAGGCACTGTGCACTCATATGTCTGTCTTGCCTCCAATAAAACCCTTTGTTGAAATGCTGTTTCCTTCCAGCAGCCTAGTGTAAGGAAGATCACTGGCCCATTCCCCAGTGACCTCTCTTGTACCAGGACACCTCCAACAAATAAAGCATCATAGGCCACCTTCTTTTCTAGTTATGTGTTCACATTTGTGTCCTCCTCCCACTCCTAAGGTTGAAAGCTCTTTAGCTCCAGGAGCAGGTCTTATTCCCATTTACATTACCTATGCTTCCCAAAACACCTGTCCTGTATTCAAAGGAGAACAGGGTCTAGAGGCAGGGAACATAAAGCCTATTTATGCTGACTTCCTAGAACTAAATCAAATGGACACACTTCAGCTATGACGGGAAATATCCTCTCCATTTACATAGGATGTACACTGAGTAAATGACTTTATAACTTTACTTCATCCTATTCACTTACATAGGGCAGACACCAAGTAACCAATGGAAACTTCTAGAGGGTATTTAAACCCCAGAAAATTCTGTAACGGGGCTCTTGAGCCCCTCTGCTCAGGCCCCTCCCACCCTGTGGAGTGTACTTTCATTTTCAATAAATCTCTGCTTTTGTTGCTTCATTCTTTCCTTGCTTTGTTTGTGCATTTTGCCCAATTCTTTGTTCAAGATGCCAAGAACCTGGACAGCCTTCAGCTGGAAAGAATATGTGCACATCACTTCACTAAGAATACAGTGATCTTTCCCCAAAAGCAATCACCTTAACCCAATCAGGAAAATAAACAGAGGGCCTAGGTAAAAATAAATAAATAAAATAAATCAGAGCTGTTTCTTGTTTGGGTTCCCTTAGAAACAGCCTCAGAGAAAAGTATTATTGCACCAGGTCATCTACTTGGAAGGAAACTCCAACAGAGGTGTGGGGAAGTGAGAAAAAGAAAACAGGCGGCCCATCAAGGGTGTGTTACCAAGCAAGTTATCACTGCAGCCAGCTGGAGCACGATTCTGCTGGGAAACCCTGGGAGGCAGAGAAGAGCAGGTGCTCAGGGTTATCCCACCTCAGGAGGGATGAAGCATGGGAGAGGGATGATAATTCCCTGGCACTGCTGGTCTATCTTTCATGTGTGGCAGAGCAGGCTCCAGTGACCAGAGCTCACTCTCAGGCAAGAAGCTGCGGATGTTGGCAGTGGAAAATCAGGCCAGTGTTCAGGGAAACAGGAGGCACTGTAAGGATATGGGCAGGTCACCTGCAGCAACTGCTTCTGCAAGTTCAAGAGAAGAAGGAAGAGGGGCAAAGGATACAGATATCCTTGTCTCTCATATTTTTTTTCAGTTCCCATAGACACACTTCTGAAAAGAACCTCATTGTTAAACTACCTAAAGTGTTTACATGCAGTACAAAGCACCTTCCTGCTGTCACTTGCTGTGATGTTCTTACGCCACTACCTCAAGCTACCAGGTTTGAGCCCATCAGGTGCTGCTTGTCAATAGCAGGTCTTTCTACTTTGATTTCATTAGCTGCCTTGGAGCTCATAACATCTTGTGACTGTGGATCTTAATCTCTTGGAGGTTATGGATCCTTATAAAAATGTGATTAACTCTCTAGAATGAGTATATACAAAAAAATTGCATGCAATTAGAATGAATTCATAGATCTCATAAAGCCTATCTGTGGAGCACAGGTTAATGTTCTTCACTTTATGAAGAAATTAGCAGGTGTAAAATGAAGTTTAAAAATGCATGTGTCACATTGCCCATTGATTTATTTTGGAGTTAGGAACATGAACTTCAGGATGCCATGACATCAATTCAGGGCACTTTCCACAGCATCAGGCTCCCGTGGGTTCTGAATCCTGGGTGCATAGACAGTTCACCTGGAGGGCTTTTAAAACACCATGCTCAGGCCTGACCCTGCATCAATTCAATCAGTCTCCGAGTGGGGCCCTGGCACAGGTGTTTTTAACAGTTTTGCAGGTGATTCCAACATGTAACTGAAGTTGAGAATGACTGACCTGAATCTGGACTCATGGCCTGGGTGCTTTATGAAATTTTAAGACTGAGATCTGAAAAACCATAAGACCCAAAGATCCTCCAAATTAAACTGAACCAGATGTTTATTTTGTGTCTCTTTACATCCCTCTGAAGCATGATGTAAGCTTTCTGTACCAAAGAATTTAAATAAATATGAAGATCTTTAGCATTAGTCCTCCAGTACTACTTGACCCCTCAGAAATTTTCAAAACAAATCCATTCATGCTAGAAATATGGTTTGCTAAAAATACATACTGGATGTGATTCAAGCGCTTGTTTCAACAGGAGATCCCCAAATAGATCTTCGCAATATTTGGACATCTTGTACTGTTGATATTTGCTGGAGAGAAAAAAAGTGGCATTTGTAAATTCAAACACCCATTAACTGTCCAAGAATAAAAAGCACCCATTCCTAGGCAATTAAGATTCTCACTTGGCAAAATGCACGATTGTCCTCTTAATGCTAATGTGAGATGTACCAAAAACTTTAAATGGTATAATTTTAAAAGACGGAGAAGGAGATTCTGTTCCAAAACTAAGAGCTGGAAAGAAGAATAAAAAATTTCTTTCAAGTTAATCAAATCTAATTTCAAATATACTGCCACATCTTCCAACTCAATGGAACTTTAAGTAAGGTGTCCCAATCTCTGAACTTTTCTTCGGAACACGTATTTTTGAAACACATTAAAATGATTTGGTTTGGTGGGGGTAAGACTGTTTTTTTTTTTTAATGTTTTTTTGTTTTTGTTGTTTGTTTGTTTTTAATGTTTTTTGCTTTGTGTAAGAGTAGGTGTCCTTGCTGGAGGATTATTTGAACTTGGTACTTCACAAAACAAACTACTCAGCTATTTAAAAAGATGTAGAGCAGGAGTGGGCATTAGGGGTTAGGAAACAATACCACATAGAGACTTGAGGCAGAATGGATCATTATACCTGCAGTGATTTTCAAAGGAGAGAATTACAGGATATTCTGATGTGACAAATGCAGTTTCCTTGATGGCTTGAATTACATCCTTTAAAGACAAAAAAAAAAAAAAAAAAAATGTTAATGAGAGAAAACAGCAAAAAAATTAAGGCACCTAACACTATTCAGAGACTATTAATTGAGTCTTTCAGGAAGTCAGTTCCAGCAATTCAGACCTGGAGCCCCCATCTATCTCAATACCTCTACAGGTTGAGTTCCCTGTGGTTACAGCCACGGTGCAGATAATGGTTAATGACAATTTTTAAGCTATCTTTTACTTCTCCAGAATTATGGTGCTATTAACTTACAAGAGATTTCACCTAAGTGGCATGCCAGTTTCCGGCTTGTTAATCTGCCAAGCCAGGAGTTCAGAGTCCACCTTTCTTCTTGAGGAGCAGGTGATCTCTGGCACAGAGGCTCTCACTCCAGACCACTGTATGATTCCTCCCCACCTCGTGCAGAAAACTGTGGGCAGTAACCTAAGGACTGTTGGAGGCTTTTACTGACTTTCCTCTGTGTTTGGAAATCAGTCTTGGGCTATACTTCATTAACTTGATGTAGACCTCTGTGTATTCATGTGACATTTACAGTATCCCTTGTTTCCTATTAGCCTGGTTACAAGGTCGGGAGAAGGGGTTCTGGTTGGTCAAACAACATGTAAGTGAATCAGTAAAGTGTTCTGGACCCCCCATCTGTAACACAGAGCTTAATTACAGAAAACAACATTTGAAGGAACTAAACATAATTTTCCCTTTTCACGATTCTCCATGAAATAGAAGAGGCTTTAAGAGATGGTTGGCCCTGCCTCTGCTTAGCTTGAGAAAGGAAGACTTCAAACCAGCACTTCTACAACCAGAGCATCGTATTTGGTAAAAATCCCCAAATTCTTAGTGGTTTGTAGCTAATCACAGGGCAAATCTCGTCATTCAGTTAATCAGAAAAATATTTCACAATAGTTATTTAGGCAAATCCATTTGACATGAGAAAGCCCAAGGTTAGATAATCTTGAAATATTTTATTGAGGCATTCCTTATGGTAGTCATTTAGTTATTCTTCCTGGCTGTGCAAATTCATGGCTTCCCACTTGAATATACTCTTGGTACATATCAGGAAGTATTATCTTGAATTCATTGCTGGTCAAAACTCTCCAACATCTTGGCTAAGAGAAATACTATGCATAGCATCTAGACATCTGTGTGTGTGTGTGTGTGTGTTAGTGTGTGTGTATGTGTGTGTTTGCTGAGGCTGGAGAGCAATGGCATGATCTGGGCTCACTGCAACCTCCGCCTCCCGGGTTCAAGCAATTCTCCTGCCTCCGCCTCAGCTGGGATTACAGGTGCTTGCCACCACACCAGCTAATTTTTGTATTTTTAGTAGAGACAGGGTTTTACCATGTTGGCCAGGCTGATCTCAAACTCCTGACGTCAAGTGATCTACCTGCCTCCACCACCCAAAGTGGTGGGATTACAGGCATGAGCCACCATGCCCAGTGGCACCTGTGTTGTTGAAAATACCCATGGTGATGTTTCACATGTAGGTAGAGTTGAGAACTGCTGCTCCTGGTGTTGTAATATCTATCCTGAGTTACACCAAACTGACAGACAGCTGTAGCTGACATTCGCCAACCACAGAATTTCATTCTTTTGATTTGTCTAACCTCATTATCTTATTCTCTTGTTATTTTATTTATTTATTTATTGAGATGGAGTTTCGCTCTTGTTGCCCAGGCTAGAATGCAATGGTGCAATCTTGGCTCACTGTAACCTCCACCTCTCAGGTTCAAGCGATTCTCCTGCCTCAGTCTCCCGAGTAGCTGGGATTACAGACATGCATCACCATGCCTGGCTAATTTTGCATTTTTGTTAGAGACAGGGTTTCTCCATGTTGGTCAGGCTGGTCTCCAACTCCCGACCTCAGGTGATCTGCCCGCCTCAGCTTCCCAAAGTGCTGGGATTACAGGCGTGAGCCACCACGCCCAGTCTGTCTTATTCGTATAGGCCCTATTTACCATCTATTTTATTCCTGTATTCTATTTATTTTTTTATGCCACCTTGAAGTCCTTTAGGAATAATGCAAAGTAAATAAGCAAATAAGTACATAACAAAAGGAGACACTGTTTTTAAGGTAAGTAAAACTAGGTAAACTCTGTCAGAGAACCCTTGTTACATAACACAGTCATCATTTGAAAGCAGGAAAAGAATCATGAAGGGGACATTCAGTGGAAAAGATCTTTGTCTTGACTTTTTCCTGAAGACTGAAAGAAGACAATATGAAGTTACAATGCTTGAGAAAATGAATCATTTGTTTTCTCTTCTCCATCTCCCTATTTCCTGCATTTTTACAGAGTTTGGAAAAGTCTGTGTAATTATTTTAAAAGTTACCTTAAAAAGGATATCTGTACACATTGCTTTTCCATGAGTTATTATTGGTTCTTGGTCTTCACCTTTTCCATCCCAGCAGTCAAGTTCAACACATCTAGGGACATAGTGAAGTTACAATATTGAAACTTTACAATAAAATAGTGTGTATACAAATTAAAAGAAAGACATCAAAATAAGTTGTTTTCTTATAGAACAGAAAATTGAATAAGTAACCTGATTATTTCATGGCATATACAGGTTAAAACCACATTATACTCCTCATCTGGTTGGTATTATCAAAAAGGGATTGTCTGAGTGAGATTAAGAGACTTAAGAAATATAACAACCATCATGGTTCTGGATGAAATCCTACTTGTGACGAAGCTGCAATAAGGGACAATTTGGGAGCCAGGCGTGGTGAGGCCAAGGCGGGCGGATCACTTGAGGTCAGGAGTTGGAGACCAGCCTGGCCAACATGGCAAAACCCTATCTCTACTAAAAATACAAAAATTAGCCAGGTGTGATGGCTACTTGGGAGGCTGTAATCCCAGCTACCTGGAAGGCTGAGGCATGAGAATTTCTTGAACCCAGGAGGGGAGGTTCCAGTGAGCCGACATCACGCCACTGCACTCCAGCCTGGGCAACAAAGTAAGACTCTGTCTCAATTAAAAAAAAAAAAAAAAAAAAGGCAATTTGGTTTGGGACAACTGGGGAAATATGAATGTGGGCTGGGTTTTTGATAACATTAAAATTACTTTTAATTTTGATAGGCTGGATGATGTTACTTTGGCCATTCCAGAAAATGTTTAGTGATTCATACTCAAGTATTCAGAGGAAGTATGCAAATGGAAGTAGTAACACAGTTAATTTCTTTCAATGTATTTCCATATCCAAAAAAATAGTGAGTTAAAAAAAAAGTATTGTTTAATTGATAACCAAGAAAAAATATCATAATGTAACTACATTTCTTATGTTTCACTTTCATTATTTTTGCCATATTTTAAACCTCAAATATTTGCCAGTTTCTATAAAACAAAAACTACTTTCAATAATTTCTATTCTCAGAGAACTAAATTTTTAAATTTTACATCAAAGCTAATTTACAAATGCCTATAATCAATGGCCAGTTAGCTCAATTGGTTAGAGCATGGCGCTAATAACAAGTACCTCTAATCAACAGAAAACTCAACATGACTTCTTACAATATGCACGTTTTCTTTTTTGTGGTTTTGGGGGCATATTTTAAATTTACAGTAAAGAAAAGTCTTTTTATAGTAAAGTCTTTTGGATGACTGTAGATCTTTTGAGGCTGGATCTTACAGGTTTTGCAAATGAACCAGACATGATGTGAAAGAATAAAACAAGTTCAACACGAGCCCAGTGATTTTTCTGGAAGAGATATTGTCCTTTTCTCAAGGTTAAATGACCATGATAATCCATTAAAGGGAATAAACAAATGTCTTTTTCATCCTGATTACTATTTCCTATTTTTCAGAGAAAAGTAAATTAAACTAAAGGGCAACACACACAAAAAACAAATTGCCATCTTGAGTTCCTTACCTGCAACCAGCCAGGAGAACCTGTCTGTACATTTCTACCGAAGACTTCCCGCCGAACTGTCTGCCAGTCAGATAAGTGTTATGGGAAGAACTGATGAAGTAGTGAGCCAGAGGATGGTCCATTTCTTGGTAAAGTTCTAAACGATCTAGGAAGACTGGGGCGTTTTCATCTGACATCAGATATCTGCAAAACCCATCACTTGATATAAGGCCTAGGGGAAAAAGAACATCTTAGTAGCACTTGTAGCTCTGAACATGCAGATCTCATGTTTTATTCGTGGAAGTTGAGGCAGCTTAAATTATAAGGGTAAAAACTTCTTCATAGTCTCTTTCCCAAGAACCTTCATCTGTCAGAACTTGAATGAAATAAGAGAGTTTCACATTATAAATAACATAATGAATTCCACAAACAGGTGGCATTTTGCTTTTACATCCATGATGGCAGATGTACATGGTCCCCCAAGTTCAGAAACACAGCATTGGGGAATTATGGTGACCAGGGGTCCACGGGACCTGTATCAAGTTCTGCTCTTGCTACTCACTCCTTTGGCTCCTGGGTCTCAGCTCCTTCTTCTGTCAATTGGGGAAAAAGACTGGCCCTATCTGACTTCCAAGATCATCATAATGGGAAATGAGAATAGATATGAGAGGTGCTCTTTAAAAATGGAAAATGTATTAATTATAAGACATTATTGTTCTCACTGAATTGGAAAAGGGATTTTTCTCGGAAATGATGGCGCTTCTGAATTTAAATAATTCAGTTTTCAATTTTATCTAAAAGTCAGGTTATGGGACTGGTGAGAAGAGTATACAGTGGTCAGTGAAACGTGGCCCCAAAAAGCACCCTTCATTTCAATCACACCTTTCTGACATGGGGTAGAGCCCATGTGGTAACTACAGGAGCCACAATCAGTATTTACGCAACTTATAAATGGTTGATGCATCGACAGCTTCAACTTTTTGTTTTATTTAAGAACTTGCAAGTTATGAACTGATTTCAAGCTTACAGAAGTGTTCAGATGATAGCATAATGAATAGCCATGGACCTACACTAGTGTGGTCAGATCTCAACATTTTGCCTTATTTGATTTACATTTTTGATTATTTGATTTACATTTAAAATAATACATAATTCTTGATGCCACTGAAGCATCCTGTATACCCCACCTCAATTCCATTCCATACCAGATAGATAACTACTACCCTAGTTTTGGTGTTTATCTCCAAAATGGTTTTGCAATCTTACTACATATGCATTTATCCAAACAACAGGTAGTTTAGGCTGTTTTCAATTTTACGTAAAAGGTATCCCACTGTGTGAATTTGCAACTTGCTATTTTTATCTTTATATACCAGTTATACAGGTAGATCTTGTTCATTTATTTTTCACTGAAGGCACAGAAGTCCATATATGAATATATCATAATTTATTATCCATTATTTGGTTGATGGATAGTTAGGTCATTTCTAATTATAAATGAAAGTAGAAATTTGTATACCTCTCTCCTTGGGCACCTTCATTCATTCTAAAGCGCAAGTACTTTTAGAGGCACCAGGATAGATGCAGTGATAGAAGAAACAGGTAAGCCCTGCCTTCATGAAACTCTCATATTACAAGTGACATAAACAAATAAGTAAACAAATAACTATAATGTCAAAGAAGTACTAGAAGGACAGAAAAAGCAGGAAGGAAGGTGATAAAGCATGACAGGATGCCTTGTTAAATATGGGCCAGTGAAAGCACTTCTGAGGTCACGTACATGTGTGAGGAGCAAGCCACACGCACACCCAGGAAACACTAGTCCAGGGAGAAGGATCAGCAAGTGCAAAGACCTTGATGCAGGTGTGTGCATGACAACATCATTCAATGACCGCAAGACAGAGCAAGTGACCAAGGAAAAATGTAGCTTGAAATGGGGTTGGAGATGGAGCCAAAGGCTACATCAGTTGGGCTTTGGTCCTCACTAAGTGCTTTAGATTTTATTCTAAATGTGTTGGGAAGCCTTTGGAGGGTTTCGAAGGGTGGAATAACATGATTAGATTTGGTTTTAAAAGATTTACTCTGGCTGCTGTGTGGAGCATAAATTGTAGGGCACTGAGTAGGAAGGAGAAGGCGTTGCTTGGAGAGGGATGATGAAGGCTTGGATAGTCGGTAATGCTGGAGATGGTGAGAAGTGATTTATTTAGGATTTCTTTTGAGGCTGGATCTTACAGGTTTTGCAAATGAACCAGACATGATGTGAAAGAATGAAACAAGTTCAACATGAGCCCAGTGGTTTTGACTGGGTAAATAATGGTACTATTTTATAGGCTTCGAAAGGAACAGATCTAGGGGTAGGAAGGATCAAAATATGTTGTATATATACATTGGAAATGCCCATTCAGCATCCAAATGGAGAGTTCTACTACAGGTCTGTAGTGTAAGCTGGAGGTTAGGACTGGAGAGTTTAATAGAAGAAATGTAAAGCCATTGGCTTGGATGAGCTCAGGTACACAGTGAATATAGATGGAGCAGAGATCTGAGAACTGTGCCGCTCTGGCATCCAGAGTTTGGGAAATGTATGAGAGATTCTCTAGGGTACATACCTAGCAGTGAAAAAGCTGGGCTGTATAAGAGGCATATTTTTCATTTTATAAACTATTGCCAAAATATTCCCCAAGATGGTTGTACCAATGTAGGGTCTTACCAGAAGTTTATAAGAATGGCTTTGTACTGCATTCTCACCCACACTTGAAAATGACAGACATTAAAATTTCCATCACTTGTGAAATGGTCAAGCTACCCTTTTTGATGTGTCAATGGTCACTTCACAGACCTTTAAAACTTAGAAGGAATTTGGAAATAAACAAGGACACACCTCAATCATGACATTTATCACACTGCCACGGAATTGTTGAATCACTTGTCTTTCTCCTTGAACAGATGGCAACTGCCTTCAAGGCTGGGGACATTCTTATTGTTTTGAATTCCTAGCATCTGGCACAGTGCTTGGCACCCAGTCAGCCCTCTATGAACTTCAAAGAATGAAGGTAGGGAAGGGAAACACTAGCCAAATTACTGCATGATGCCCACCACCTTACAAGAAGGGAAAATGAGGCCCCAGGAGGCTAGTTCCTAGCTCAAGGTCACAGGGAAGTGACAAGAATCATGTCACCTCCTGCCACTATAAAGTGTTAGATTTTCTACCAAGTTGTACCACCCTTTGCTGTAATCATAAGCAACATGAAATAAATTACAGTATTCAGAATATTGACAGAGAGGGAAGGAATGAAGCATTCTTGCAAAACAGGTATCTTCAGCCATAGCAGAAAGTGTAAATGTACAACTACAACCAAACAGAAAACTACTGGGCTTGGAAAAATATCAGGGGTGAAATCATGCAGTGCAGAGGGCTAGGCATATCTATAAAGAGGATCCAGATAACATATACACCATTCAGCCACACTCACTGGCATTAGATATAAAGAAAAATATATATTCTAAAAAGGAGGAAACTGAGGCCTTGAGATTCATGGACATATGGGACAGATGGAACTTGTACTTTCATCTCTTTAAATTCTCCACTGAGACATAAGACCAAAGGCTCTAGCTCAGGTACCCCCAGCTCTCCCTCCCATGTTCTGCAGGCATTTCTCACTGCTATGGGACTGATTTTAAAATTTCTCCCCATGCCTTTCCTTTGACAAATATTTGAGAGAACAACCCTTTGTTTCCAAAGTTTCTTTGAAAGGGGCCAAGGTCCAGAAACACCAGCAATTAGCTAAGGCGATTCCTATTTAACTTCATATTAATTGTATTTATCTTTCATACCAGAGGTTAAATGAGCAGTGAGAGTGCATATCAAATCACATATTAAATTTATTTGGCTTGGCAAAACAAAAGGGAGAAAAAGAAGACATGTAAGTTTTTATATGACAGAAATTATTTTCAAACATTGCAAGTAGAGACTGTATTGGTTGTTTTAATATTTCAAGCAATATGCAATACTATAATCTAATATAAGAAAGTACATGGGGAAATAGCACTATAATATATTTAATAATACAATAAATTTCACAATATACTTCAGTCAACATGGGCTAATTCTGATGAAAGCTAAAATATACATGAACTTAAGAGTGGAAAAAAAAAATCAGTCATCAATCCATGGCTCTAGGGAGTTCCAAAGCATTTACAGATATCTTTAAAGAAATCAAGGCTTTAAAAGTTGCATATTTTCTTGTTTTAAAGAAAAAAAGTCCTTTTTCATGTTTATTACCTTTTTTCTTCAAATCTTCATCAGGTTCATACATCTCAATGATCTGCATTGCCCTTTTGGCATCATAAAATGGAAATAAAATTTCATTCAATCGAGGATCTCGTTGATGCTATGATAAGAAAATAACTCCATTTAGGTTGCTATTTCTTGGCCTTGAGGCATTAGACATTACTAAGTTTATAATTTATAAAACAAAGTATATCTAGACTATCATATTTATAAGTACAAAGATAGGACTTCACTGCCTTCCTGCCTTTCTCCTTAAAATACACTTCAAAAAGTCCAGATTTGGGAGTACTTTGGGTTAGTCTCCCTGAACTAGAGAGAGAGAGAATACATTTTTCCCCTTCAAAAGTTGAAGGACACGTAATACAGTGTGCATGTCAATTGTCCTGTCTTCCAGTTCCCACACAACAGGGAAGGCGTTTGGCATAAGTGTCTATAAAATGTGAGGTCAAAATATTTTAAAAAAGCAAACACCAACCCCCAGAAATAGTTCAAATAAATAGGTAATACACTAATTTAAGTGCCCCTCCAAAACCCCAGAAGTAGTAACAAGAAAAATCCTAATGTTACACAAGCAAACATTATCTCATTTTCATAACAGCTTTCTACGTCAATCCATGATTTCTTGGGCCCTCAACAAATTTCATTTTCTTGAGTAACTATTTTTTTCAAAATGAACCAATTGCAATGATGAAAATTAATCAGCACAAGCATATTTACAAGCTATAAACAATATAGAATTCTCTGGGCAGAGGGTCCATGAATGATTACAGGACTTAAGAGGTTGGTGACATTACTGTTTTCAAATCGACACCTAAGGAGCTCCTGCTATGACATGAGGCACCAGGAGCAATGCTGTCCCTGCAGTGATGTCATCCTAACTTCATGGCAATGATGAAAAATCTAGTTTACTAACTGACTCAGCTCCAATTGTGTGTGTGTGTGTGTAGGCAGTGGGTCCAGTAAACTTCCTTTCTGTTCACTGAGGATTAGAGGACAGCACTGTGTCCCCGGTCATCCCTTATATAAATAAATGAATACATGAATAAATAAAGCAAACTTCAATGGCATAATGACAGATAAGCAGATGTGAGCAAAACCTGGTCAATAAAGAGGACCTTGGTGACAGCTCTTTACCCAAATATATGCACAGGCTGAAAAACATTGTTGGAAAGTTATTTAAAAAGTAACTGTTAAAAGTTCATATGGATTTCTCTTCCCTATTTGTTTTGGAATGGGCATTGGAAAAGTGAGCTATACATAGAATGAATGCTTTTGGCCAACAGAGCACTTGGATGTCATTTCCTCATGCATACGGGGCCCAGCCTTTTCTGGGTCCCCTTCTCCCCCACGGAGTTAAGAGCATTAACTCATAAGGAATCAATATCAAATTTCATCAACTTATCCCAATGAAGCATGCTTCTGTTGTAATCTAAAAAATTATGGCTCACAACAGCTCACATTCACGCATATGCTAGAACAGAAACTTATATTAACAGCAGGCCTCGAGGCCACCAGGAACAAAAGTTATGGGATATGTAGAGAAAGAGGATTGTGAAGTGGACCATGGAATGCCAGGCAAGTGAAGGCATGCTACACCTTGTTCAGGAAATTGATGCCATCATGCAATGGAGTCCACTACTCAAGGAAACAAGGAGCTCCATCCTTCTGGTGAGAATGCATTGTTTTAAAAACAAACAAACTGACAACAACAAAAAACCCATCTTTCTAGGCACATCCCTTCTCACATCTCCATAAATAATACCATGGAAGAAGATGAATACAGGATGAAAAAGGTCCTTTTTAGACCCCAGCACTGTTATGTTCATAGTTGGCCACTTTCTCTTCCTTATTAAAATTAAGTTTTTTAAAAAAAATATGTTTGTTGGTAAATATTCTGAACTCAGTGAGATGATGGGGCAAATCCATATGAATTAAAAAATGAAGGAAAAAGGGATTCAGCTACAGGAGAGAGAAGAGAAAAAAATAGGAAAGGAGAGAAAACTCAGACATTTTTGTGCATTTTTAAATATACATGCATTTGTGTATTCTGACAAGGTACTACCTGAGGTGTAATCTGTGGATGATAGCATCAGCCTCACCAACACCTGGCAACTTGTTAGAAATGCAGCTTCTCAGGTCCCTCCCTAGATCTACTGAATCTACTGATCTCTGGGGTGGAATCCATTAATCTGTGTTTTTCATAAGACTTCTGAGTAATTCTGATGTGCTCAAGTATAAGAATCACTTTACCTAACATATAAAGGTAGGCATTTTAACATATTTGCATATCAGTAAAAAGAAAAATACCTAAGTCCCAGAAGGATAGAAGAATGTTCAGTGTTTCAGATGTCCTCCCAATTAAACACTATTAAAATTTAGTCAGAGGGTATGATATTCATTAGATCATCCTGCCTATGAGAAGCCAAAGCCAGGAAAACCAAGTCCTAAAATGGATGTATCATATTCTGAAAATTACATTTGCAGCAAATAAGCATGAAGCACAGACAATGTGAAATTGCATTTGTCTTTGCTTCTGCTCCACTAGACAACAATCTTCAGCTCTCCCTAAAATCTTCATGCTTCAAAAAGGTAGCATAAAGCAATCTGGGTAATCCAAAGGAAAGGAAACAAATGTAAGATTTACATTAGAGTCAGAAAACTATTATTTTCATATGAAAAAACAAGAGGAGAAGGATCATTTCCAGCTGATCTCACAGTAATAAGGCTGTGGTAGAGTTCAACATAGACACAAGCACAGTGAGGTGAATGCTTCACATCTCTGAGGAACCAACAGTTTTCAGGTAGAATCCTAGGGAAACAAGGATTGAATCCTGGGGAAACAAGGTACTCAGGTTATTCACCCCATGGTATCCAGTGCTTTGTAAAATGAGATTCTAAATGACTTCCAAAAAGAGGTCACAGAACTGTGTCCAAGTAAGTAAGGAGGAGATGAACAGAACTCCAGTATTATGTCCTTACTGGTACTGAGAAGAGGCATCATCTGGCTTCAATCCAAGTAGCACTGGGAGAGATGAATGTTGACATAAATAATATTTTTTAAATATAGAAGGAATAATTGGCAAGGATAAGCTAATTCATATGACTAAATACCCTCCTTCTCTCTCCGCCTGTGTATTTAAAGCATAAAGATCTTGTAAAAGGAAAGAGATCCTGGGTCCTTTTAAAATATTCTTTCATCTGCAAAAAGAAAAAAGTCAGGTTGAACCCTGCTGTGATCCTGTGATATGTGTGAGGAAGGGGGAAGATTACCAGCAACAAGAAAGTAAAGCTACTTCTTGATTCCTGTGGACCTTTTTCCTTTCTTCCTTATTTTGATCTCTCTCTCCTGTCCTCCACCCATCTCCCGATTCTACAGGACCCTAGTTATCATCTTTGTAAGAAGTCAAACAGAGAATGAAGGTAAAACTAAAAATCAATTTTGCTTCTCATTAGGAATAGGGAAAGGGAGGTAAAACTAACCAAAGCCAAGAGATTTTAACTAGTCTTGCCACATACAAGCAATTGAGCTAGTAGTAGTGTCTCACCATGTGGCAGCTCACATTAAGTGCCTCTGCTATCCCTCCTGGACTCTAGTTTGCTATTTTCATAATATAGGCAAAGAAGATTTCTCTCAGTCCATTGGATGAGACTAAGAGACATAGATGTGGCAAAATTTTAGCTCTGAGTGGTGGATTCCTATGGCTAAATTCTTAGTGGAGAATAACAGAAGGTGTACCTCACTCTCATATTCTTCTCACTCACACTAAACATTCCAAGGAGGAATCCAGTAATCCACTAGGATGGTGCTTTACAAACTTGAACGTGCAGATAAATCACCTGGAGATCCTGTTAAATTCAGACTCTGACTCAGGAGGTCTTGGTGGGACCCGAGACTCTGCATTTCTAATAAGCTCCCAAGGGGTGCCGATGCTCCTGGTCCATGGATCACACTTTGGGGAGCAATGAACAAGGAGATACTGAGAAGCCAATGAGGAGTCAGGACTAAAGCTGCTACTGAAAAGCTAGTCAGTGTTGATTGCATGGATAGGGAGGAGGTCACCCTATAGGGTGAACAAAGCAGTAAATGGACTATATATATATAGTCTCTCCTCTCCTTGCAGCCCCCTGAAGATACACATTAGTATATGAATAAAAACTTTCATAGAAAGAGTGAAGGCATTTACCAGTTAGAAGGTGGTAGGAGCCAGCATGTCTTTTGCTAATATAAATGGGATTTAGGTTTTCCTACTATCTATTCTAACTGGTTAATGGTAGTGTATGTGTGTCTCCTGTTTTGCTTTACTCATTGTTTCTCTGGTTACCTTGCTGAACTCTCTAATTACTTCAAAGAGTTTTTCCGTTGAATTGTTTATATCAGGGTAGATAATCAGCATCTGCAAATGAGACTAGGACCCTGTCCTTTCCAGTGTTCATGGGACTTGTTTATTTTTTATTTTTATTTTTTATTTTTTTGTCTCATTATATGAACCAGTGGACTGGAAAAACTTGAAATGTTTTCAAGTAAAATAAACATTGTATTGTACTCAAAGGATTTAAAAGTAGAGGCATCTGTCTGATATGTGGGGTAGTATTTGCTCTTTCTTGCATCAGTGCATTTACACTTTAGTTAACATAGTTTCTAAAGTGCAAGCTTTATAAATTTGAAGCCATTGAACCTTCACAAGGAACCTTCACAGGGGCTTCCAATGCAGTGTTGGATACTGGCTTGTTGAGACTATGTGGCTAAGGCATTTTGAAAATGTTTAGGTTTAAACTTTTGGAGTCATAGACTCTTACATTCCAATGCCCAGTCTTTCTTGAGTGAGCTCTCTCTGTCTCCTTTTGAAGTTGTTCTGCCCAAGGGGTGTTGTTGATTTTGGAGAGGTAAGAGGGTCCAGGGTAGGACTCAAAAGAGGGGGTGCAAGGAACAGGCAGTATGTTCTCTATGTTTGACAAGCCTTCTTCAAGCAGACATTCAAGTTTTTTGTCTAGTTCTTCCAGTTGAGTTCACTAGGATAGAAAAGGAAGACATTCAGGGTAGACACTTGGATTAAAAATAAATCCTTCCTGAGCAGTCTTACAGTCTCTATGATCTAAAGAAATCTAGAATCACACTGATTCCATCAGTCATACCCCAAAATTTAAGGTGCTTCCTTAATGTGAATAAGACATCAAATAGAAGGAAACACTATTAAAAAAAAAAAGAATGCTATTGTCTACTGTAATAGTGAGTGATAAAAGGTCGACAAATAATAAATACTTTAAGAAAGAATCTGAATGGCAGAACAAGAAAGTATGGATGGTGATATTTTTTAAAAATTAAATGTTATGTCTAAGAATTACAGGAGTGACTATTGGGAACACCAACAAAAACAACGCATAAAAGGAAATGCATCAGGTAAGAGCCTATAAATACTGCACGTATCCTCAGGACCTCAGAGTTGTTTCATCCTTTGAACAGTGAAATGCAGCATTAAGGTCTCTGTAATGTTTAATAGAGGGCTTCATCCCAAAGAGAACAAGAGGCCTTGTCTTGGGAAGTGGCAAACTGAAGATGTGGTAGATTTTCTCCTTTACACTAAACTGTCTTCCCTCTTCACCTCACCAAACCTAAGATGATCAATGAACCAAAGTGCATGAAGAAGCCAAGGGACATAAAACAAAACAAAACAAGAAACCAAAAAACAAAAGGCAGAAGAGGGGGAAGGGGTTAAAGAAACAAAACAAGGCAATTTAACTTCTGAGCAGCTGTGACATAAGAATGTGGATAATATCTGGGTAAAGATTATGAACATTGTATTTATATGACGAAAAACCAGTGGAGTGGAAAAACTTGAAATGTTTTCAAGTAAAATGAACACTGTATTGTACATGAAGGATTATTTGAGAGGCATCTGTCTGATACGTGGGGTAGGACTTTCTATTTCTTGCATCAGTGCATTTACACTTTAGTTAACATAGTTTCTAAAGTGCAACCTTTATAAATTTGAAGTCACTGAACCTTCACAAGGTAAGAAAAGAAGATGTAATTTGTCTCTATGAAGTGGCAAATTAAAGTCTGCCTTTTTATCTTTTCTTAAGATAATACCTTTTATCTGTCATGGTACCGTCTTTTCTGGCATTTTCTCTTTATATGGTATAATGATTAACTTAAATTATTTTGAAACAAAAGCATATTGTCCATCCTTCACTTTTACTAACGTGTTAGAAAAAAAAGTGAATTTTCCATTTTGGATTAACAAGAGTCTTGATGGGTTTCACTGAAGGGAAAACTTTTTTTGCTTGTGTGAAGAAAAAAGTAGTTCATTTTAGTTGTAATAAAAGTTGCAAACTTTTTTTGTTCTAAAATGTTTTTCTCTTGTGTTCAAGCAAATTTTATCAACCAGTTTTGGTTGTTAAGTTAATCACATTATAAAATTAGCTCTGAGCTTGTTATAAAAAGAAAAAGTACAAATTTAACCTGCAATCCTATTGGCCTAAAACTCAATATATTTTCACCCAGGAATTCAAGTGTTTTGCTTGTTGTCAAAATATTCTATTTGAGCCAACATATTTTTCTTACATGCAATCCATTAAAAGACAAAAATAAAGCTTTCTAGTCCATGCAAAGGTTTGAGATAAAGTTAGCAATGGAGAATCCAACTACAGTCTAGTAAACTCAATCCATTCTCTTTCTATTTAATGAGATCAATAGAAAAAAAAGTACCTTAAATATCATCTTGCAAAAACAAAGACACATTTACTTAAATGAATATATTATACAATTCACACACACACACAGAACCAGAGCTACATATAACAGCCAGAAACCAACAAAAAGCGGTGTGCAAAGCCAACGTGAAGAAAGCACATGAACACACAGGGCAGCAGCTGATTTTTGCACCTGGTAAAGCCATAATGGAAAGATCAGCAGGTCAGAAGCAAAGCGAATAAGGGCATATGATGCAGGCATGCAATGAGGACACCAGAGAAGGCAAGCCACTGCACACAGACTTTATGGAGTTAATGTATGAAAAAGCTTACTTCATTTAGAAAGCTCACTAATTGGTCTACCGTTAAATAATCAGTTTTGTCTCCATTGCTGAAAAGAAATTTATTAGAAAAAGTAAGTTTTTGTATATGATGCTACAGTAGGTACGATTTACATGTTGACATTTGTTGATGATAATTCTAAACTTATTTTCTAACCCTGAAGTAGTGGTGAATTCTTAAAATGGCCAGAGACTGTTCATAAGGGGAGAAAAATAAAACAACAACAACAACAAAAGAAAGAAAACACTCCCACTAGGTCACAGAAAATGTCTGCAAATTTATTTTTTTATTTTTTTTACCATTTTCAGAAGATGTTACTTCAAAAACAACATGTAAGTCATCCATTTGAAATAATTGGAATGAATGAACTTTTCAAAAACATATTAACATTCCAAATTGAATCTAGTTAGTTCACATAATGGGTTAATACCTAAAGGAGCAGGTTAAAATTGTAGGTAGTTAGTAAAGCCAATGCAAAAAAAAAGTTCCAGGTGCTGCAATTAATGTATGTAAAAGTTTCTCAAAAACTCAGAGTGAACTTTTACACTGATAAACTATGGGGTGAAAAATGTAACCCTGACTAGATATTCCTAGATACTACCAACATACTATATTAAAATAGGACAAAAACGTTTTAAAAATAAAAAAGGACAGTGATAATATTTATATGACACTTCCTCATATGTGGAACTTACATTTTTTTGAAAAGATCTTCTATATCTGTCCGAGGGCAAATCTTTTGTGTCAGTTCATAGAACTTTTCATAAGTAAATGCCGTGGGCTCAATTTCATCGTTCTGTAAGGAACAAAATCAAGTTATGAATCACAGAACTTTTTTTCCCTTGGAGGGTGAGAATCTACAGGGTCATGAAACAAGGTGAAGACCACTTGGACTCAGGGCCTTCATCTCTGATTCCTGCTGACAGAAGCCCGGAGACCAACTTGCAGGCACTGCCAGGCCATCTCCGTAAAAAACCGTGCGTGTACATCGGTGTTTCTAGTTATCACGCTGCCAGATTCTGTGTGTGTGAACACCTGGCTACAGCTGGGCTTGCTCTGGGAAATACCCCAAAGAATGAATATAAACATTTCCTCCAACTCACCTTGAGGGAGAAAAGTGTCTGCCTGAGGGATGCTGAATAAATCAAGCCCAAGGTTTAATTATGCTTATTTAGTGAATTTTCAGAAGACCATGTGAAGGGGCTTCGGGTAACCATGTAAGATTTTACTTTTCATACTGAAATTTATATTTCAAATAGGACTTATTAAAATAGTACCAGGCTTCAATCTTTCTTGAAGTCAATAAATTAATTTCAATTTTTTTAAATTTGAAGGGCCATGAATACAAATGGTATGGGGAGAGATGCTTCACAAAATATTGCACAACCATCTTGTAGAATTGAATTTATTAGTTACTTATTCATGCTAATGTTGTGCCTGGTTGAGGCAGTGTTGGTGAGCTTCTCTAAAATAAACTGTGTAACACAGCGAGCTGGCCTTCATTTCTTTTTCTTAAGAAAGGTAACAAAAATCATTCGAAGCAAACTATTTGCATTTTTAGAGATTTAGGTTAAAATTCCCAGGAAACAAAAGGAAGGAAGGGAGGAAGGAAAGAGAAAGGGAGAGGGAGGAAGAAGAAAGAAAAGAAAATTAACTCTACTATATGTCACTGACATATAATTCCAAATCTAATTGAGATCAGTTTAATATAAATAATCTAGTTCATTACATATGAGAAGATAAATAAACAAAATGGTTTTAGAAATACATTGTTAAGTTAATGAATACCTTTCCACTGGGAAGACCTAACTCCTTGAGTGCTTGAAAGATCACCTTTTCTGTTTTCCCCGATGCAAAGGTTCTAGTAATACTAGGGCGGAAAAGAAAGAAAGACACATTAGAGTTATTGTTCATTGTTTTCTCTGATGCAAAGATGCAGGTCCTACTATGGAGAGTGAGACTAGGGTAAAAGGAAAAGGAGAATAAAATTACTTCTCATTTGCTGATGTTTTTCATTTCCTAAACTAGTTCCTCCAGTGTCCCTCTGGTTCCCAGAGCTGGTTATGCTAGTGATGCAACTTGAATCTAAGACCAGGGGTCCCCTGGTGCTTGGGAGAACAAGGGGCAAGGGACCCTGGAGGGACACACATTTATTTTTTATTTTTTTATTATACTTTAAGTTCTAGGGCACATGTGCACAAGGTGCAGGTTTGTTACATATGTATACATGTGCCATGTTGGTGTGCTGCACCCATTAACTCATCATTTACATTAGGTATATCTCCTAATGCTATCCCTACCCCTCCTGTCACCCCATGACAGGCTCCGGTGTGTGATGTTCCCCTTCCTGTGTCCAAGTGTTCTCACTGTTCAATTCCCGCCTATGAGTGATGGTTTCCAGCTTCATCCATGTCCCTGCAAAGGACATGAACTCATCCTTTTTTACGGCTGCATAGTACTTCATGGTGTATATGTGCCACATTTTCTTAATCCAGTCTATCATTGATGGACATTTGAGTTGGTTCCAAGTCTTCGTTATTGTGAATAGTGCCACAATAAACATGCGTGTGCATGTGTCTTTACAGCAGCATGATTTATAATCCTTTAGGTATATACCCAGTAATGGGATGGCTGGGTCAAGTGGTATTTCTAGTTCTAGATCCTTGAGGAATCGCCACATTGTCTTCCACAATGGTTGAACTAGTTTACAGTCCCACCAACAGTGTAAAAGTGTTCCTATTTCTCCATATCCTCTCCAGCATCTGTTGTTTCCTGACTTTTTAATGATCGCCATTCTAACTGGTGTGAGATGGTATCTCATTGTGGTTTTGATTTGCATTTCTCTGATGGCTAGTGACGATGAGCATTTTTTCATGTGTCTACTGGCTGCATAAATGTCTTCTTTTGAGAAGTGTCTATTCATATCCTTCGCCCACTTTTTGATGGGGTTGTTTTCTTCTTGTAAGTTTGTTTGAGTTATTTGTAGATTCTGGATATTAGCTCTTTGTCAGATGAGTAGATTGCAAAAATTTTCTGCCATTCTGTAGGTTGCCTGTTTACTCTGATGGTAGTTTCTTTTGCTGTGTAGAAGCTCTTTCGTTTAATTAGATCCCATTTGTCAATTTTGGCTTTTGTTGCCATTGCTTTTGGTGTTTTAGACATGAAGTCCTTGCCCATGCCTATGTTCTGAATGGTATTGCCTAGGTTTTCTTCTAGGGTTTTTATGGTTTTAGGTCTAACATTTAAGTCTCTAATCCATCTTGAATTAATTTTTGTATAAGGTGTAAGGAAGGGAACCAGTTTCAGCTTTCTACATATGGCTAGCCAGTTTTCCCAGCACCATTTATTAAATACGGAATCCTTTCCCCATTTTTTGTTTTTGTCAGGTTTGTCAAAGATCAGATGGTTGTAGATGTGTGGCATTATTTCCGAAGGCTCTGTTCTGTTCCATTGGTCTATATCTCTGTTTTGGTACCAGTACCATGCTATTTTGGTTACTGTAGCCTTGTAGTATAGTTTGAAGTCAGGTAGCGTGATGCCTCCAGCTTTGTTCTTTTGACTTAGGATTGTCTTGGCAACGTGGACTCTTTTTTGGTTCCATACGAACTTTAAAGTAGTTTTTTTCCTATTCTGTGAAGAAAGTCCTTGGTAGCTTGATGGGGATGGCATTGAATCTATAAATTACCTTGGGCAGTATGGCCATTTTCACGATATTGATTCTTCCTATCCATGAGCATGAAATGTTCTTCCGTTTGTTTGTGTCCTCTTTTATTTCACTGAGCAGTGGTTTGTAGTTCTCCTTGAAGAGGTCCTTACAATCCCTTGTAAGTTGGATTCCTAGGTATTTTATTCTCTTGAAGCAATTGTGAAAGGGAGTTCACTCATGATTTGCCTCTCTATTTGTCTGTTATTGGTGTATAAGAATGCTTATGATTTTTGCACATTGATTTTGTATCCTGAGACTTTGCTGAAGTTGCTTATCAGCTTAAGGAGATTTTGGGCTGAGACGATGGGGTTTTCTAAATATACAATCATGTCATCTGCAAACAGGGACAATTTGACTTCCTCTTTTCCTAATTGATTAATTTTTGAGACAGAGTCTCAGTCTGTCACCCAGGCTGAAGTGCAGTGGCGCTATCTCAGCTCACTGCAATCTCCGCCTCCCAGGTTTGAGCAATTCTCCTGCCTCCGCCTCCTGAGTAGCCAGGACTACAGGTGCACACCACCGCACCCAGGTAATTTTCGTATTTTTAGTAGAGATGGGGTTTTACCATATTGGTCAGGCTGGTCTCAAACTCCTGATCTCAGGTGATCCACCCGCCTCAGCCTCCCAAAGTGCTAGGATTACAGGCGTGAGCCACAGCGCCTGGCTTGGTATACAAATTTTTGGACAAAAACAGTGATAAATTCTGATGCTACCAAATTACCTTCTTATGCAAAAGGAATGTGACAGATAAGACAGTAGCTCTAGAACAAACCCTCATGTTGACAATATCTGGACCTGGGGAAAAGGAGATGGCCCCTTACAACTCAACCCATGCCTTCAGTTTTCCTTATCCTGGTTCCCACACTTAACCACAGTTGACACAGGTGTGAACAGACATATTTTGTTCTTGTTTTCAAGCTAAGCACCCTTGAGCCCCTCTGAAATGTCAGCTGCCTCAAGGATTAAGAACTTTATTATGAAAATGATGGGTTGGGTGAGGGGGAAGGGGAACAATTATCCAGCGTTTCAACAAATCTCGGTAATACCCCAAGACATAGTATTTTTGGATAGCCTTTTAACTAGAACAGTGAGCACCAAGACTAGTAGAATAGATAACACCTTGATGAACACACTTTCTGGTAATGATAAAAGTAGGAGAGACTCTCCATTATAAATGTGTTGGTGCCACAAAGAATGAAAGCTATTGAGCAGAGGACTTGATGCCCTGGAACACCAAACTTATTTCTGACCCATACCTTAGCCACCAAGGAGCCTTCACTCGCTCCCTGATTGTGTTACCATGATAATTTAATTTTAACTTGACATTCAGAAGTCCAGCTTGACTTGAGGATGGAATTTTACTTCTATCCATGAAGGCTGGCTTTGGAATGCCTCCCCTGTGAGCACAGAAGGATGTTTAACAGCATCTCATGCCCGGCGATTTTGTACTTTCCGTCATCCATGCTAAGTACAAGGCAAGCTCTAAATGAGGGTGCTGATAGTTCATCTTTGTGAGTGGGAGAAAGCACCACTCCAGTGGCAGAGTAGGACTTCCCAAAATAGACTAAGGAGAAGTAGCTTTAGGTAAATGAATTATGTGTTCCTTCACAGCTTTATTGTTTCATGCCAGGTCCAAGAACACTTCAAGAAGTACATTTTTAAGAGTTCTTGAGACAGTTGTATTCAAATATAAGGAGGCCTGTGAATTCTCTTTAACAAATCTACAAATATGGGAGAGAATATGTATGTGACATCAATAAATGGTTAAGATTCCTAATATAGAGGGTGCTATGTTTATATTTTTCATCTCTAGAGTTCATGTAATTTTTATACATTAAATTGGGATAAGACAAAAATTTTCTCGCCTTTTTAATTTAGGGGAAAGTAGCTGTTCAGGGTGACTTTTATTTCATAAAAAGTTTGTGTTAACCTAGCTAGTAAGACTGGCAGGATCTGGCACCTGCTATCAGGAGAAGAATCTCTGCATAGCAATCGCAGAGGTATCCCAGCTAACTGAAGCCTCTGTTAGATTTGGACATGCCTGGCATAACAAGATGAAAACTGATCAACATGGGCATGAATTCAGCGGGTACGGAGCCTGAGCCTTTCCGGTGAAACAGAACCTGGGTACCAATAGGTTCTATTTCCTACACAGGAATTGAATCTTTGGCTAGGGTTTGGCCAGATGCCGAAAAATAGAAAGTAGAAGAATGTCTCAAGGGGAAGGGAGATGGAGTGGGGAAAGAGGAGAGATAATATCATGGCTATGTTTCATGGGAACATAGAGTATTTACAAAGGGAATGTGATTTACTCAAATCTCTAGATAGCCCCATGTCCACATAAGCTTAGTGCCACATAGCTAACTGGTACTCAATGAGTTTTTGTTGAATCAAAATAAACCACCGCCCATTCCCCAAAAGAAATGCTACAAAAGCAAACACCCCTGAGTTGTGTCCAGTCCTATTAGAGTCCTGGTTAAATTCTATTCCAGGGGACTTTGCAAGTGGCTAAAACAGCAGCAATCCTATAAACTAAGGGAGTCCTACTCTTTGCTAGCTGGCACAGGGTCTGCAATCTACACAATGGTTTTAACACCACGTTCTGAAATTTACAGAGAACTCTTCAGTGAAGGATGGGGCAACTGCCCCAGCAGAATCATATCTTCTTCATGCGCTGCTGGGCCTTCAGGATATGGATGGGTTGATTATATAGGAGTGCTTCCAAGACTGCACCTGCGGCTCTCAGCCTTCTCTAACACAGCCATCTTGTTTGGGATCTCTTCCAGCCCCTGCCCACAACTAGTGTCTGGCTACTCATTTCCCAATTTTCTAGTCATTGGTGTCCACTCCAGGTTACGAGGGAGGAGGGAAGGTGGCAAAAGAGAAGTGTTATTTCCAAAACTTTGGTCTGAGTGGGAGGATAAACTGAGTGTGAATTTGTGAATTTGAGAGAAAGGCAGACTGCATGGGTTATGTACACAGCAAGACAAGAGAAGAGGGAGATTTTCTTCATGTGTTATTCCTGCAACTTCCTGGATATTAAATTTTGGTAATGCTAAACAGCAGGAACCCTTCCCAAGCTATGTAATCACTCTGAAGCCAGATCTCTTTTAATATTATGGACAGTACACTAATAGTTTCCATTTTAAAACCTTCAGAATGATAGTGAAGAAATAACGTTTTTATAGTATTTACTCTTCATATCCATTAAAACATTCACAACAATTTCCACCTAACTCTTGGCAGCTCATTCACCAATAGAGTTATCTGTTTTTTTTTTTTTTTTTTTTTGGCATGGTATCAATTCTCCATCAACTCTAACAAACTGCCCCCAAATCACAGCTGCCTTGTGTCAAACACCTGTTAATACTGGCAAGTACCATGGAGTCCATGTCAAAGAGAGCTAAAGAAGACACCAAAATATCTAAGCTATTTCTACAAAAATGTGGTAATAATTTTGTATGTGAACATGTTAGATAAAAATCAATGGAATCAGAAACGACTTCAAAGCTTGTATGACAATGACTTGATTCGTAGGATACATACAAATGAAAGCAAGACTGCTGGTTAGAAGTGCTTTGATCACAATCTATGTGTCTCTACTTTGCCCATTTCCTGAACCTTATCTTGGAAGGAAAAGCAGGATAGTAAGGCATGTAAAAACACATCCAGCCTACATTTCTATTCTTCACACTGCTTTGTGCTGTCTGATTTTAAATAAAAATGCAATAGCCGTAGGGTACTGGGATACATTAAAATAATTGTTCTGCTATTGCTCAACTGAGCAAAGGATTTTAAATAAGGATAAGCATAAAGTATCTGCCAATAGCCATCAGTCAAGGCTGCTAACAGGGCTTTTTCAAACTTCTAAAGTAGACAAAAAGTTGACTTGCTAGCAAGTTATGAAATAAAAGCAGAGAATCCTACAGATAGATTTGGAAAGACCACAACAAATGCATGAGGTCTGTGACTCAGTAAGCCCTCAATAAAGGGTTAAATTAAAAAATATATTGTCCAAGGTCTTCTTCATGACTTCTATGCTTTACATTTTCTCAATATTTAAGTGGTCACATGGATACTTTAGGTCTTGATTGTTTAGTACACAAGACTGAGAAAAACGACGACTTCTGGGACAATTCTGTTAAATATGAAAAGAGTAATGTCAAGGGAGTATGCAGATAGTCTCACAGGGATGCAGAACGGAAGCTGCAGAGCAGAATGAAACAGCTGAGAAGGGAAGGTGGGAAAGGAGAGTCAGAAATGGCCAGGAGCCACCAGCACATGCCACTGCTCAGTGCATCCACACAATTGCTATGCACTCGGTGACCTGGTCATCTCTGAAAGAAAGATCAATTCTAAGACAGGATTCCATCTAGTAGTTCTGGGTTTTGTTTGTTATTATTTGTCGATTTGCTTATTTGTTAAAGTGGTGTCCAGAGAAGTGAACATAAACCTGAGTCTGGAGAATCCTGGAAGATAGAGTTGGTATCTGGGGAACCCATGTTTGATTCTGGTCATGGGCTTAGGTTCATGAATCCAGATACACGCCTGTCTTCATGTGAACAGCAGATGCCCTGGGACCCAGCCCAGCTTCTGGAATTTCCATGAATGCTTAACACAAACACCAACCACAAAGGCACTAGAGAGTGGTAAAGAATTCCCATCACTGCTGTCGAAAGAGTTTCCAACTGCACCCAGAGACCATGTGTAAACCCTAATCTCTGGAAGGACGTGAGAAGCAGAAAAGAGGGATGCATGGGGAATCCTCAGAGGGTGAAATCTGTCTACCTAAGTATCAAAGAACACATGTGGAGCACGTATCCTGTCCATGTTTTCTTTATTCTTGATTCCACCCAAGTCTTTTTATTTATTTATTTACTGAGATGGAGTCTTCCTCTGTCGCCTAGGCTGGAATGCAGTGGCAGGATCTCGGCTCACTGTAAGCTCTGCCTCCTGGGTCCACACCCTTCTCCTGCCTCAGCCTCTCAAGTATCTGGGAGTATAGGCGCCCACCACCAACCCCGGCTAATTTTTTTTTTTTTTTGTATTTTTAGTAGAGACGGGTTTCACTATGTTAGCTAGGATGGTCTTGATCTCCTGACCTCGTGATCCACCCACCTTGGCCTCCCAAATCCTGCTGGGATTACAGGCGTGAGCCACCGCACCCAGCCCCAAACCTTTTTATTCTTTGTCATTGTTACCTGTGTCAGGGCAAAAGTGGAAAGGACAGCTCCACAGAGTGTGTGGTGTCAGTTACAGTACACGTAGAGAGTAGGCAGCATGAAGCCAGAGGAGGAGCCCTATCTACCCTGAGCACCAGATGGGCAGCAAAACCCAGAATGAAAATGCTCTGTTCAGAGGCATCACAATTCTCAAGACACGGTCCACACCCTTCCACAGTAGGTGCACAATATAATCTTCTTTAAGTTTAGCTAACAGTTGCTCAGGGCAAATAAGCAAAAGAAACATAAATCCTAAAAACCCACTTATTTGCAGATTTTAAAAAACAGTGCTGGCCGGGCGCAGTGGCTCACACCTGTAACGAGGCGGGTGGATCATGAAGTCAGGAGATCAAGACCATCCTGGCTAACATGGTGAAACCCTGCCTCTACTAAAAATACAAAAACAATTAGCCAAGCGTGATGGCAGGCGCCTGTAGTCCCAGCTACTGGGGAGGCTGAGGAAGGAGAATGGCGTGAACCCGGAGGCGGAGCGTGCAGTGAGCAGAGATCCCGCCACTGCACTCCAGCCTGGGCAACAAAGCAAGACTCCATCTCAAAAAAACAAAAAAACAAAAAACAAAAAAAAAAACAAAAAAAAAAGTGCTACATTTTCTGATGTTTTTTAAGTTGTCAAAGTACCTCTTTTGCCACCTATTTTGACCAAAAAAAAAAAAAAAAAAAAATGCAGCTTTACTTCCGTAAATGATTTTTACCAACTGAATATAGCATTTGTCAAAGCAATTGAAACTAAGATTCCAGAAATATCTTTAAAGCATTTAACACATAAATACTTGTGAAGGGTTCTCTCTTTGGTTTGGGATCACAAGGATTGATCCAGGGCATGGACAGCAGATAGGAATGATTACTTACCTCCTAACTGGAATTTTACCATTTGTGTTGGTCATAAATGCCAGTTTCATCCAGCTGCAAAACAATAGCAATAACACTGCCTTAATGTTTCTTAGGGTGAACAGCTTCAATTCTGTTAAGAACTTTAAAACAAAGTTCATTCAAATCAAGAACATTGGTTCTGAAAATCAGACAATTATGTACTATGAGATGAATTTAGGGTTGTCAGATTTAGCACATAAATATACAGAACTCTCAGTTAAACTTGAATTTCAGAAAAACAACAGTTTTGTTTTTTTTTTACTGTAAGTATATTCCAAATATTCCATAGGATATACTTATACTAAAATATAATTTGTTTCTTATCTAAAATTCATATTTAACTAAGTGTCCTCTATTTTATCTGGCAACCCTAGCTAAATGAGATGACTGCATGCTTGCAATGCAAAACACATCGTTTGTACTTATTTGCGATTGGTCTGCTCGATTATTGCTCTGTAATAATATATTAAAGTGGTGGGAAATGCAACTGCATGGTGACACCAGCCAGCCTTGTCTTGAGGACTCATGAGAACTCATCACTCCCAGCTCCTAGTGCTGCCAAGTACTGATCACATGGGTGCCTCCTTAATTTCCAGTGGTAAGACTAGTTCATCAACTCAAACTGATGGTGAACAATTCCTTGCTTTCCCCAGGCTTTCAGGAGACTCAGAACACTTATCTGTACTTTGGAGCTAGGACTCTTCTTAGCTAATGACTCCCATTCTCAGTTTCCAATCAAAATGTGCTAACAATCTGCAGAACATGATGATGTGGTAAAGTTTCTGTCTTAAGTTTCATAGACGCACCACTAACTACTTTAATAAGGGGATGTTTTAGGGATGAAGGGAGTAAGCAAAGAAGATTGGGCAGAAAAAAGAGTTAAGCAAAGTTGTGGTCTCAGATGGAGTTTGATTTAGCTTGAACTCACGTGAGATTGTGAGTGAACTCTCACGTGATTTGTGCCAGACTTGGCAGCAAAAGGGATGGCCTACTGTACCCCATTGCAGCTCATCATTGGCTGTGGACTTCCCACCAGAGGAGGGAAGAGTATAATCTTCCAGGAATGGGGGCTCCCCTTCAGCAGAGGGCAATGCTCTGAAGAAGCGGACAGGTCTGAGCCCTTGGTGAGCCCATCCTCATGGCAGATGATGGCTGGGTGAACACCAGCTTCATAAAGGGATCTGGGCAGGATGTTGCCAGATCTCATGTCAGCTACAGATATTTGTATCACTCAGGTATAAGTAAGCCTTCTAAAAGTTTTTGACCTTTTAGGACTATCAGTGCCTGAAGTCATAACATCAGAATATCTACTGGGTTTCTCTTTAAAAACACATGCCAGGGCAACTATAGAGGAAAGGGAGAAGCAGCTGCACAACAAATAGAAATAGATAAGACGAAATAACTTTCCTCCACTAAGAGGATGAAAGAAAATTGGAGGGGTACCGTAACAATTAAGTAGTACTGAATAAAGAATATTTTCCAATTTCATCTGCATGGTAATTTTGATGGGGACAGTGAGGAACAAGTCTAAGAATTTGCCATAGTGAAGCTCGGATTTATAGCCTAGAGACCATACCTGTAAGCACCTGCCACAATGACCAGAAGATAAGACATGACAGTACCTTTAGGACTAACCTCTTGGCCCATTGCCAAGTGAGTATGATGAATCACACTCTTGGTGCTTGGGCATAATTTTGAGAGATGCAGGCTTATCCCTGCAATTTCTTGACATGGTTACTCTTGGCACCTCACAGCTGCCTGCCAATGGCCCTGTGAAGGCAGACGGCTCCCACCTTCATGGATCACTGCTTTTCAAACTGGCTGACATTTGACTTTGGCTAGGATTCCTTTGTGGGTGATTTTCATGTCACCTTGAAAGGTTAACTTGGGTAGGGTTTAAATCTACCACTGTAGTACTCCTCTGGATTTCAGATACTGTAAGCTGGAGTAATTCCTTCTTTCATTGAAACAATAAATTCGGAAATCACCATTGGATCCTTGATCAAATCTTTAAATGACTGAATCCTACGGAAAAAAATTCAGGGGTATCTTTGAATTTCTGATTGTGTGCTAAACAGGGAGCACGGCACTTGGGGCTGAGGCATCTTTTTCACCCTAGCATGGGTGTGTTGGCAAGTGCTTCTCTTGGCCACATTCCTCATTTCTGTTTTATGCAGCAGAGGATTGAATTATCCCAGCACCCAGCGATGGCCCCAGACATGGGCAGAGCTGTCTGTCAGAAAACTCAATCTGGGGACACAAAAGCCAGTACCCACAACTGACAGGATACAGAGTGACTGAGGTTCCAGTGTCCTTTGGCCATCAACTATTCTTTTCATATAGGTTTTGGGCTGTGGGTTTATCATGCATACCCTTCTAGGTGGTATGAAGAGTACTGATGTGTGTTGGCCAACTCCAAGGTCAGGAGCATGGAGGGAAAGGCAAGTAGGAATTTGCCTGAGGAGGAAGGAAGCACCTAGCCTTCATCTCTTCATCTGACCGTTTGTTTGATAACTGCCAAGAAGAAAGAGTAATGCAAACAACACTCACTGTTTCTTGAGACACGTCATTGGACTGACATTGTTGGCCCTGAAGTTGTGTATGATTGATCTCAGGCCTTCTACCCATTGCTGAAAGAGAAAAAAATATTCTTGGTGAGCAAATCTGCTGGAGTCAAATAGAGTGGTTTTTATTAAATAGATTGTATCCATTTTGTGTAATAAAAACACAAACTCTTCTTTTGTCCCTTTCCTGTTACACAGTCATCTATATTTTGCCTGCTCATATTTTATTCTTTAATAAACAGCTTTCATTCTTTCCATGAAGACAAATGTGCCATCTATTGTGCCATTAAACTCTGGGCTGCCACAAAGGAATGCTGCCCACTGATTGACTTGTGAAGCTTTCCATTTGCGGCTTGCTTAAATATAAGCCGTTTTTCAGTTGCTGACAATCTTAGTTATTTCCAACCAGCATTATACAATACATAATGACATATTTAACTATTTTTATTTTAGAGGATAAATGCATAGGGTTTCATTAATTTTATTGTGTGATCCCTTCAATCTAAGAGTTTGTTACATATCTTACCTGACTATGTTTTCCAGCAAAGCCTTAAAAAGTAAAATGTTCTTTGATTGCCAGGGTGATCAGAGCAAACAGCGATGTGTTCACATAATTTCTGTATAAGGCCTTGGACCTCACTTGTAGTTCATACCATCACTCCACGGATTTACAAGGACAAGTGAAGGGAGATTGTGCATGGCAGTAGAGGAATTTGGGTCTCTAAAAGGGCATTTACTAGAAAAGCTTAGCCCATGAATTAAGGCCAAATCTGCCCTTGGGTCCAAAAACTGATGCCAATGAATGCCATAAAAGAATCACACCCTTGGCAAAACACTTCGTAGCAAATTGATATTGTGGGTTAAATAGAACTGTGGCTCACACATAAGCTGATTCCTTACCTTCTTAGGTTTATAGCCTGACTGCTTAGATTTATGGCTTAGTGCTGAGGAAGGGAAAATATCTTAGAATAGACAGTAATACAGATGTAAACTCTATCTGCACTGTCTAGTATGGTATCCACTAGCCACATATGGCTATTTAAATTTAATAAAGTTCAGTGTCTCATTTGTACTAATCACATTTTACATGCTTAAACACCAATATGGGGTTGATGGCTCAGACAGTGCAGATAAAGAATATTTCCATCATCACAGATGGGACTGTTGGACAGCACTGCCTAGTAGAACCAGGTTTAAAAAAGTCAGGCAATTTAATCTCTGTAAGGGCAAAGGTGATGACTACATTCCAACAGAGTGTGGTTTTGTTTTGCTTTGTTTTTTGCTGTTTAACATTTCTTTTAATTGTGTTAAAAATGGATATAACATAAAATTTATCCCTTCACCGTTTTTAAATGAAAAATTCAGTGGCAGTAAGTACATTCACGTTGTTATGCAACCAATATAAACAGTCATCTCCAGAACTCTTTTCCTCTTGCAAAACTGAAACTCCATATCCATTAAATAACTCCCCATCCCCCCTCCTCTCAGCCCTTGATTAATATTAATACCATTCTCCTTTCTGTTTCTATGATTCTGACTATGCTAGGTGCGTCACATAAGTGGAACCATACAGAATTTGTCGTTTCGTGACTGGCTTTCTTCACTTAGCATAATGTCCTCAAGGTTCATCCATGCTCTACCATGTATCGGAATTTCTTGCCTTTTAAAGGCTGAATACGCTCATCTATTCATCTCTGAGGGACTCCTTGTCCATTGTGAATCGTATGTCTACTATGAACGTTGGTATCCAAATAACTCAAGTTACTGCCTTCCATTCTTATTTATGGATAAATAACCAGATGTGGAACTTCTGGATCATAAAGTAATTCTATTTTTTAATTTTTAAAGGAAACACCATACTCTTTTTCATCGTGGCCATACCATTCCCCCCCCCCCCCCCCCCCCCACCAACAAAGGACTGCAAATGCAACAAGGGAACCCTTTTGCTCAAGGGTTCTAATTTGTCTACATCCTCAACAACACTTGTTATTTTTCTGGGATTTTTTGCTGTTTGTTTTCTTAAGTAGTAGCCAAACTAATGGATGTGAATCTAATAGTTTTTACTGATCCTGGTCATACCTAACAGTTTTCTGAGGGAAGGCTCAGGGGTTATAAGAGGTAAATTTTCTTTTGTGACTAGCAAAAGCAGAGCTGTAAATAGCATTGAAAGCCTCAGCAAGCATAATGGTGGAGTCAGGATTCCGAAGGAAGAGGAAGAAATGAAATAGTAGAATTAAAGAAATGCCTCAATTATTTTTCATCGGCAGACCTCACTTCCTCTGTCAGGCTAAATATGGACTATAACTCCCTGGAGACTATCAAATATCCGTTATTGACCTAACAAACCACAGGCCCACACAGAGTTTCCCAAGAATAGACAGAAAAAGCACAAATAATTGGGTTGGCATTAACTAGGATGCATTTTCTCAACCTGCAGGCTCATTATATGTTCCAAAACAAAAAACAAAGTCCATAGTTTGCTAAGACAAAAAAAAAAAAAAAAAAGTGGACAATTTCTGAGACTGTTCACTGAGCTTTTTCTGATCATTCTAATTTAGTTGTTTCTCGAGATAAATTACAGTGGTGGTGCACTTTGAAGAGGCTTAAACAACTTTCATCCATCTTTCAAACAGACAACACTGGCAAGGAATCTTGTTCATTGTGATGGAAAGGTTAGTGAGAGTGACCTTTAAGGCCATCACTCCAGTGACAGGGCCCATGCTTTAGTTAGTAGGAAATGCCACCAGCATCCTCAGAAGCCCTAAAGGGCACTGGGAGGGAAGGTTGCTGCCTCTTTCTTCTTGCAATGATGAAAAGTGAGGTCAATGGCCTTGCCTAAGGTCACAGAGCAGCTGGTGCAGGGCAGACAGGCAACAAGAGCTCTGTGGTACATTCTTCGTTGGAGATTTTTATTTTCACTCAATGGCTTGCCCACACTTCTCTCCTCATGACATGGTAAAGGCCCCTTCTATTACTGTTCAGGTAAAGTACACGTAACATAACAAGGGCAAAGGACTGTAGGAAAAATATTAATGCTTCTTTGTCTTGTTGTTGTTGTTTAACACAAAATAGACGAAATGCCAGCAGGTGTCAGCAGAGCCCTGGAGTTTTGTTGGAAAGTTGCACCAGGAGTAAACTAGATGACTATCAACTTGTTTGACCATTTCCAGACTAACAGAAGCAATAAACCACGAATTGGATAATTTTTTGAATTGCTGAAAATAAGCTCATGTGGTAATCATCTACATAGTGACCAAGAGGTGCATTTTCCAGTTTTTGGAACACAAGTCATTGGCTGGATGGCAACATGACTTGTGCCACAGTCATGAAACTGTGATGACTCCTGAGATGACTCCTGCCACACTGGGCACTTTCTTTCTGGTCCGGCCACCCCAAGCCAAAGCCTGAGTCTGGGTTCTAGGGAACCAGACCAGAGGAGGTCATCTCTGATGTTCAGATCAGCATAGTTTCCCTGCTTCCCTAGTAGCTTGTTAATTGTTACTGTTCTCTCATTTTTTTAACCTTTTCTAACCATTCCTAAGTTAACTTAAAGCGTATTTCAGCCCTTCTAAGAAGAAGGGGGAAAGAAAGACTCTTCAAGGGACTTGAGGACTTGTGCTGAATTGTTTGGAGGGCAAGGAGAGAAAGAGAAGCTGACTCTAATTCTTTCCTGGAACTTTTGACCTCTCCCCTGGGACTCCTTAAATTTATTTTCACCACCCAGACTCTGTCCAACTTCCAGGCAAATGTTTAGACCTTGCCCTTACCCATCTATCACCTTTACTCCAGGAACATTATGACTGACATAGACAAAAATAATCCCTTTCCCATGAAAATACAAATGTAGAGAGACACAGATACAACAAACCCAAACAAAAAATACTATGAACTTATACTGAGCATATATTTTACTTTTTTATTTTAAAAATATTGCTTATGTTATGAAAACAATATTTAAATTGTTTCCCCCATGTTTCCCCCATGTTATGAAAACAATATTTAAATATGCTTCATAGGAAAATGTAAAGCAAAGAAATATACACTAAGAAGCAAACATCGCCCCAAATCTCATGACGTATATTAAGAACTGGCCACCAATAACATTGTGCCATCAGCATTTCCTTTTTTTGTTGTTTTTCTAAGATGGAGTCTTGCTCTATCACCCAGGCTGGAGTGCAGTCGTGCTATCTCGGCTCACTGCAACCTCTGCCTCCCAGGTTCAAGTGATTCTCCTGCCTCGGCCTCCTGAGTAGATGGGATTGCAGGTGCCCGCCACCATGCTCGGCTAATTTTTATTTTTATTTTTGTACTTTTAGTAGAGACGGGGTTTTGCCATGTTGGCCAGGGTGGTCTTGAACTCCTGACCTCAGGTGATCTGTCCATCTCAGCCTCCTAAAGTGCCGGAATTACAGGCGTGAGCAACTGCGCCCCAGTCTGCTATTGGTATTTCTAACCTTTCACTAGGCACAGGCTGGTCTGTCATCCTAAAATAACTAGTCCTATTATTCATCAGGCAGCACTATTTCCAATCTTAAGAGTTCCAATCTTATCTCTAGTTTTTGATCCTGAAGAATTATTTTTAGTCTTTAGTCAAAGAAGCATATTGTCAACGGAAAAATGAACAGAGACCCTGTGGCACTCTCCAAGTTTGTGACATGATTTTCTCCAAAGGGACTCAGTAGCATCCTCCTTCATCTTTTGATGTTTGGCTCTCTGTTTTCACAGAAGAGACTACTGGTGAAGTCATCTTAACTAAGTTGTTCAAAAGTTAACTAGAGGCTTGTTATTAAAATGTAGTCCAGGGACCAGCAGCATCAGGATCACCTGAGAACTTGTTAAAATGCAAATTATCAGGCCCCAGGTTGAATCCATCTTTAGGATGGGAAATAGGAATCTGTGTTTTAATCAGCCTTCCATGTGATTCTTTTGCACACAGACACACACATTTAAGAAGCACTGTTCTAAACCCTTACTACTCAAAGGGCCCCTAGACCAACAGCATCAACATCATCTGGGAGCTTGTTAGGAATGCAGAGTCCCAGGTCTCATCCCAGAACCATGGAAGCAGAACCTGCATTTTAGCAGGATGCCCAGGTGACTGGTGCGCACACTAGAATTTGAGAAGCATAGGTCTAAAAGAGCAGCACCCCTCAACTTGGAGTTCTCCTTCCACTACCCATATAAGATGTGAGTTTGGTTTTTGTCTTTGTTTGACACACAACAAAATACCATATATGGGTAGCTTATAAACAACAGAAATTTATTTCTCACAGTTCTGGGGACTGGGGAATCCAAGATCAAGGTGCCAACACATTCGGTGGCAGCTTTCTAGTTCATAAGTGGTGCCTTCTAGCTGTGTCCTCATGCAGTGGAAAGGGCAAGGGGGCTATCTGGTGCCTTTTTAAAATAAGGACACTAATCCCATTCCTGAGGGCTCCATGCTTATGACCTAATCACCTCCCAAAGGCCCCATCCCCTAATACCATCACCTTAGAGGGTAGGATTTCAGCTTATGAATTTTGGTAGGACACAAACATTCAGGACACAACAGTTTCCTAAGGGAGCTGCTGTTTCCGAGAGTGACTACACATGGGATATCCTATCTCATAGTGATGGCCTGGGAAGAGCCCCATGGTTCCAGACTCACTCTTGGTTTTTGTCATGTCCCACCCTACCTGGGCTGAACAAATGTGTTCACTAGAATGGAAACTCTGACCTGCACATTTTTAGGGGATTGAGGTTCACATTTGTTGTATGTGGAAGCAAGAGGATGCAAGATGCTACAGGCAGCAGCTTTCATCTTCCCTATGTCTGAGCTGGAAGAAGAATCAATGACAGGGCCATCTGAAATATTTAAAACATGGGAACTTCTTGGTATTGGCAACTCACAAATCTAGATCGATGAATTTTTTTGTTGTTTTCTTGTTTTACTTTTATTTTTGTTTTGAGACAGGGTTTTGTTCTGTTGCCCAGGCTGGAGTGCAGTGGCCACAATCACAGCTCACTGGTGTCTTGACCTCCCTGGGACCAGATGATCCTCCCACCTCAGCTTCCCAGAAGCTGAGACCACAAGTGTGAGCCACCACACCCAGCCAATTTTTGTATTTTTTTGTAGACATGGAGGTCTCGCCATGTTGCCCAGGCTGGTCTCAAACTCCTGGGCTCAAGTTATGTACCTGCTTGGGCCTCCTAAAGTGCTGGGATTACAGGCATGAGCCACTTCACCCAGCCTATTTTTTGTTGAAGTGAATGGAGGTAAGAAAAAGTCGGCATTTTTCAAGTAGCTACTTTCAAGGTGCCTAATTGCTCTATCAATTAGTTTTAATCTGCTCAAATAATATGTCAGGAATGCATATGATTTGAAATATAGATTTTGACTCCTTGGCACTGTGAGTTCTGTTAAGACCTAAAGGGCATTCAAGAGAAATAAGACCCATTTCCATGCACTTGGAGCAAACTATGAAGCTTTTCAAGTACAGATTTCCACAGGATCTAATCTTGTCTAAGATAGAATTCCTTATAAGGTGCTTAGATGTAAAACTGCAACATTTCACAAATCTCCAGATGAATGCTATTCAGTGCAGGAACTACACCTTCATCTTAAGCTAGAAATTTAGTCTCATGAAAGCATTTGAGCTTTAGCTTGCCACGAAATATAGCCAGTGCCTCAGATTCTAAAATAAATAGGGACTGTAGATAAATCACCACCAACATGTTTCCTCTTATGAGTCTATAAACGCACAGCAAATGAAATCATTTCATTTTAATTAGGAGAAGGTTTAGTTGGCATTAAATTGTCAGTATTTAACTTTGAGGGCAGGATAAAGGGAAGAGATTTCCAGCTGGTACATTGTTAAAAGAACTATGCGAATAGCACTTAGAGACTAGACTGGTAGTTCCCAGCACCTGTGGTACATTAGAATCACCTGGGGGAACTTATAAGCCATTTCAGAAGCCTGGGTCTCACCCTAGAGATTCTAACTAATAATTAGAATGTGCTTGGGCTATCAATTTCCTTTTTTAAACACTACAGATAATTCTAACGTGAACCTATCGTTAAGGACCACTGAACTAGATGATGTGAACTAAATTTGGTTTGGGCAGGTGTTTCTCAAACTTTAATGTGCATTTGGATCACCTGGGGGCATTTGTGAACCACAGCATTGGATTCAGTAAGCCTGGCATCTGCATTGAGATTCTGCATTTCTAACAAGCTTCCAAGAGATACCAGGCAGGCATTTGGCCTTGCCAGATTCCTGTGCCCTGGGCTCACAAGGATACCAGGGCTTGTACCTTATTTCTAGACAAATTGTGTATTTTGAATACCATGAAGAGCTCCACCAAAGAAAAGGTAGTTCCAGTCTGCATTATGCCAGAGGTTCTCAAGTGTGGTTCCCTTGATCAGCGGGTTGACCATCGCGTAGGAGCTTACCATAAGTGCCCATTCTCAGGCCCTATCCCAAATCTACAGAATCAGCAACTTGGGGGCGGGTCCCAGCAATCTGCATTTTAACAAGCCTCCAGGTGTCTATCATGCAGCAACCACTCCAGTAGGCGAGTATCAGAGCACCTGGTGCTAATGAGAGAGAAAATTAACTGAAGGGGATGTGTAGGTGGCCACGGAAGGGTAGGCTTGTTTTATTTTGAATTAATTTTATTGAGGTATAATTTATATATAATGACTGACTTTTAAGCTTTGATTTAAATTTTTCAAATGCTAACTAACCACCTTTAGGGTGATTACTTAAAATTTTAAATTCTCAATCCCTGGTTTGGCATGAAAATTCACACACACCCCACTGCATGTGTCGAAGTATTTGAAAGAAATTTATAGGTAACATAAAAGCAACGTAGGCACCCGTAGTGAGGTTGGGTAAGAGGGTATTTCAAGCCACAGGAAATTCAGGAGCTGGTGATTTCCAGCAGGGAGCTGGCCCAGAGGAAGACTGTTGGAAGTTACAGCTCCTCCTGCTTGAAAAAGTTCTGGTCTGGAAGATCTGGGCTTCTTGGGATAACTCTTACTAGATGATTCAGTACAGAAACCAGACAGAAGTCTACTTCTTAGAATTGGGGTACATGATCAGAACATGGGCCACTACAGAAACCAGACAGAGGTCTACTTCTTAGAACTGGGGTACATCAGAACATGACTTGGGCCACCAACTGCCCAGTCTAGACCTAAGGACCAAGGCCAGAGCCAGTAGAGCAGCAGGAGGAGCCAAAAGCTAAGGGCCAGCATTCCCAAAGCCTGGGTCCCCATTTCCACAGCATTTGGTCCAGGTCTGAGGCCTGGGAATTATAAAATCCCAGCAGCAGAGGTGGAGAGTGAGAAGCTGATGGTACAGGTGGGACTTGACAACTGAAATGAACATTTTATCTTTCTAAAGTATTCATCTAGGACACTAAATCCAGGATAAAAACCCAGGATAGAAAGCTACATCAGTGAGCCTGTGATAATGACTGACAGCAACCTACTTCTGAAACTGGTGGCTAAAAAGCAACAGGAGTTTTGCCCCCCCGTCAAAATTAGAAAGACAACCCAATATTAATTTCAAAAGCCCTTGGAAAGTCAGTAATAATCCTCATAAAGTTTTCAAATCCTAAAAGAGAAGAATTGAAAGGGGGAAAAAGAGAGCAACTAGGGTCTCTTTTTCTTGACAGTCTGAAGCTACAGAGTAAAGTTGATGAAAGTGAAAGAAGAAATGTATTAAGTGCCATATGATTTTTAAATCACCCTCAGAGCATGCTGAATGAGTATTTGAGCAAGAAATAAGCTGCCATCTATGAATATGGGTGGCTGTGTTTGAAAGATAGAACTGAATGGGTGAGGATAATATTTATACATTCCTAGACAATATTAAATTATATGATTCTTTCACCCTCAGAGCATGGTGAATGAGTATCTGTGCAAGAAATAAGCTGCCATCTATGAGTATGGGCGGCTGTGTTTGAAAGATATAATTGAATGGGTGAGGATAATATTTACACATTCCTAGACAAAATTAATTTAGTCAGTCCCAGAGAGTCAAAACAGTCTATCAGCCTGGCTGGTTATCTTAACAACACTGGCCAGTTAGGTCAAAAAAGGCCTCTAAATAGCCACAAGAAAAAAGACAACACCTGCGCTGTTCTTGGTCATCACTCAGAAGCTGCAGTCCCAAACTTTCATACCAAATGGCTTTCTTTGTTAGCATTCCTTAGACACAATTTTTGCATTGCCTAAGCCTGATTCTATATATTAATAGATACCCTGTAGCAATGTCCTATTGGATCTATAAAATCTCATCACAAATAATTGCATCTATTTCCAAATATCTACTACAATAAATATACTGTTATGGACACAAAAGATTAGGAGAGAAAAGTATATACATAGAGTATACTTACATTAATGCCTATGTTCACTTGTGCTTCTGATTTTAGATATACAACACATGATGTTCTTTAGTGTCTGAAAGTCTGCAGACCAACTACATTCCTACACCCCCAGAAATCTTTCAAAAAGAAAATAAGACATTTGGTTTATTTTATATAACATTATTTGGCATCCAAATGGAGAGCTCTAAAAGAATGGAGGGATTTTAAAATGTTGAGAAAACCAAAAGCATTATCTTATGCCAGTCAGCAACCATCAGTTTTCTGACAGCATACTTTTGGTCTCAACTCAGTCAAATTTGTAAAATTCTGTTGGTATGGGAGGAGTAAACAGCTGGTGAATTAAAAGGTGTTCATAAAGTTGTTTCTTTAGTTAATGGCTTGTATTTATAACCCCCACGGTCACATTCTTCCTGACATGTACCTGTTGACAATGTTGGCAAATTAAGTCATGCCAAAGTAAATAGTATTTCAACTTGATGACAATCCTACCTGCTTAGCCTGAGATCAATATAATCCATCAAGAAGCCTTTGTCTAACTCTCAACTAGGCAGCATCAACCAATTTAGTTCAGGCAAATCAAATCTATAGGTAATTCTATAAACTAAATAGGACTTTCAATGTAAGAGCTACTAAAAGGAATCTAAATATGCGGGCTTGAGTTTCATGACCTGGTTCTCTCTTTTTTAAAGTAGTCTCACCACACACAGCAGAAAAAAGCGAGGAGTGAAGACAAGTGGAAGTGGAAAAATAGGGAAAATAAATAGAATATTTATGGTAAATATGAATAAATGAATGCTTAGATTACATCATTGTTTTGATACTTCTAGAAAAATATTGAGTTGAATAATGCCTCTACAACATAATTTACTGACTTTTCTTAAGTACGACACTGGTTCTGAAAGATTTTAACGGTGTCACATCAAAAAAAAAAAAAAGTTTAGGAAACAGCTGAATAGCTTTCCTCCTTGCTGAGATCCACGTAAGAATAATACTTCTTCTGAAAGTGCTACCAAAAAGAAACCTGTCTAAAGACTTTCTCATGCTTAGCTGACCAAACAACCCCCTTTATATGTGGACTTTTTTAAGGAATCCTTTTTTCAGGCCACTAATTCGGGAAGTACTACTGTATGACTATAGTTCCCACAGATAATGATCTTAAAACATTGGCCTAAAACATTTGATCACACAGTGTTACAGGTGAAAGGGGCTGTTCGTCCCTGCCTGCCCCGTTTTTATATGGATAAGCAAAATAAGCCAACTGGTTGCACATGGTGGTTCACGCCTGTAATCCCAACACTTTGGGAGGCCGAGGTGGGTGGATTACTTGAGGCCAGGAGTTTGAGACCAGCCTGGTCAACATAGTGAAACCCGGTCTCTACTAAAAATACAAAAATTAGCCGGGCATGGTGGCATGCACCTATAATCTCAGGTACTTGGGGGGCCAAGGCACAAGAATAACTTGAACCTGGGAGGTAGAGGTTGCAGTGAGCTGAGAACACACCACTGTATTCCAGCCTTGGGGGACAGAGTGAGACTCTGCCCAAGGGAAAAAAAAGAAAAAGGAAAAGAAGCCAACTGTGAATTGCAGCACAGGGTGGTGGTAGAATTCAGGATCTAGAGCACTAGAGACAGCCACTGCCTGGGTCCAAAACACCACTTACTGGACATATGGCCTTGGAAAAGTCAAGTTACTCAACCTCTCTGGGCGTCTTTATTTGTAAAATGAGGATAGTCGTAATACCTGTCCCACAGACTTGTTGTGAGAGTTAAATGAGATAATACATATCAAGCACTTTGAACAGTGTCTGATACAGAATATAAACTATTTTCCAGCTGCTGCTGCTGCTATTATTAGTATTATTATTAGAGGTCAAGAAATCTTTTCCATCAAGAGCCAGATAAATATTTTAGGCTTTAGGGGCACACGTTGTTCTCTGTTGCTTAGTTTTCCTGTTTTTTTTTTTTTTATTATTTTATTTTATTTTATAAAAGTCGCTTCAAAAATGTAAAAGCCATTCTTAGTGCATTGGACATAGAGAATCAGGCTAAGGGTTGTGTTCAGCCCACGGCCTGCACCTGCCAACCCCAGATTATGATCATTAAATTACTGGCTCCAGATCATAGAGCTTGGAGGCAACAAAGTCTCATGTAATACAAGGGATTCTACCCACCTCTTCATACCATCCATTTTTTTATTTTGCCACACAGATGAGAAAACATACAAATACATGTAGGCCCATGTTAGCATACATTATGTTCCCAATGGCAATTTTTTGCTAGCACTGGAAACTGGGGCTATGTGGAAAATGGAAAAGCAATTTAAAGTCAGTGACATTTTTCTCTCCCAGGGGCCAAAAGGTGAAATACAAACTTCACATTATGCTTCTAGTGCAATTAGAGTAATTCATTTTGCATTCCCTTGGTGGAGTCATTTGATAACACTTGCAACTAGGACAAAATGAGCTCCTCGGGGCTGGGCCTCGAGTCTCTTCTTATGAAACCTGTCAAGTTCATGAAATGCAGTGGTGAGAAAGGCTCCAGCACTGAAAACTATGTGCCCCATGAAGAGCACAGAATTTCAAACACAACTGTGAAGGAGGCTGGATGATTTCTAAAACAGCAAGAGCTAAGTGCCCATGAAAATCCACCTCATGGATCATGGGGATTTGCAGTTACATTGAAGCCTAAGAAAAAGCTTTAATTTAAACAGGAAAATGCATATAATAAAATGCAGTATATTAAACAGCATGAGTCCAACTACATATAAAAAGGAAATTATGTGGGTAATAAAAAGACACATTAGAGTGGTTATCAGCGCCGTGGGGAGAGGGGATGGGGAAGAACTGCTTATTGGGCATGGGGTTTCCTTTGGGGGTGATGAAAATGTTTTGAAAGTAGATAGAAGTGGTGCTTGCTCATCATTGTGAATGTACTAAATGGCACTGAATTGTTCACTTTAAAAAGGTTAATTTTATGTTATGCAAATTTCACTTGAATTAAGAAAAATTCAGAAGGGGAAATGCACTCTAGGGGATGTTTAGTTTCTTTTTCTTTTACTATCCTGTACTTTCTACATAGAATGTAGTGCAACTACTCCTCTGTCATGAACAATATTCCTTTAGCATTCAGGAAACACCAGTCAACAGTATAAAAACATACTGTCCATGCAAATGTTTAAATGACCTTGTCAACATGGTCAGTGCAGTTGCAGGGAACCTGGGAGCTAAGCGGAGGCTTGAGGCTTCTTTCATCTTTGATACTCTCATCCCAGGAAACCACTTCACTGATGCAGGTGACAAAATTCCCTGAAAACAACTGCAAATATCCTCTAGCTTCAGCTGCATGTTCCTGAAGAATCATTTTGACAGGAAGCTTTTAAGTAAGTCCAGCACTAAGAAAAATGACAGCTAAAAATCCACATTTAATTCCTTACGAAAGTAGGGAGTTTCAAAAAACAAACAAACACACATAGACCTTTTCAGGATGTCAGAGGCCTAGAGATGTGCCACAGAGACAGAACAGAGCTCGCCCCATGGACAAGCCCCTAATGATCCTGAGTAGTATATGATCTCTGTCCTATTGCATCACCCATAGCAGGACATGCAACTAACAGGTTCTTCAGATAAAAAAATTTAAACAAATTCATTGTTCCTTTTTCTCCCGGACCCAAAGTAACCAGGTCCTCAATTTCTGATTAGCTGTATCATCATACTCCTAGTTAATCAGAATTAGAATCTGGTGTCTATTTTAGCTTCTCTAACTTTACCCAGGAACAAAACCTCTGGATTCCACATTAAATGTTTCTCAGATCTTTCCTTGTTGTGTAACTGATTGAAGCCAAGAACAACTGATTTTCTTGCATTCTATCTCAGGATCTCTCAACCTTTAATGTCCACAGGAAATACCTGGAATGACTTCTCTCACCTCTCCAACCACAAAGCCTCCTATCCTAGTAGCTGACTCCTAGTGTCATGATGATGTAGTCCAGGTTAAGCTTATCTAGGGATTTCCATGTGTATACAAGTGTCCTGTCAAAGCAACTAACCTGGACTTCCTTTGCTCCTGGTATACTTTATTTTGCAAAGAGAGTACTTCCTTAAGTCTTTTTTTTTTTTTTTTTTTTTTGAGATGGAGTCTCACTCTGTTGCTAGGCTGGAGTGCAGTGGCATGATCTTGGCTCACTATGACCGCTACCTCCCGGGTTCAAGTGATTCTCCTGCCTCAGCTTCCTGAGTAGCTGGAACTACAGGCATGGGCCACCAGGCCTGGCTAATTTTTGTATTTTTAGTAGAAACAGGGTTTCAGCATGTTAGCCAGGATGGTCTCGATCTCTTGACCTCGTGATCCACCCGCCTTGGCCTCCCAAAGTGCTGGGATTACAGGTGTGAGCCACCACGGCTGGCCAGTCCTTCCTTAAGTCTTATAAGAGAAAGTGACTTCAAAGGACACATGGTGCAATTCCCTTCTTTTACAAATGAGGATTAAAAAGATTAATATAACTGAAATGATTTGTCCAAGTTCAGGTTTCATCAAAAAAATAATTATTGGATGAATAGCTGAATGAAGAAATAAAAGAACAAAGATATCTTTCATTTAAAATGCCAATAAGGGGAACACATTAAGTCAATATTAGCATTCACTTTAGTGCAAGTGTGTTAACGCCACATGGTGCCCGATGTCTATAGCTAGGGATCTAAATGATCACAGACACCTTTGTCATTTTGCACAATGTTTAAAAAATGAGTTGTCAACATTTTAATATCAAGAGATTTCGCGTAAAAAAAAAAAAAACCACCTTAGTATTAAATGAACAAGAAAACAATCTAGAAACCTCAGGCCCATGTTTTGGTAGTTGAAAAACCAGCTGGAAATAAGTGAAAGTGCCTCCCTCAACAGCATATGTACATTCTGACTTGCTAAAGTCCACACCCTCCCGTATTTGTCTTTGCCTGACACTTTCTCAGCTATTCACATCATCTCCCTGGCTCCCGCAGGTATCTGAGTTCACAAAATCTGGTCTAAAGGAACTACCACTTTTGGTGATGCACAAATAAATAATTCAGAGTTCAGAGAGAGCCATCATGGATGAGACACTGAGGTAGCAGCTGCTAGGATAGATGGTCTTGTAAGAACAAATGAGAACTGAGAGGCAAGGAAAAAGGAGCCACAGAGGAAAAAGGTGGTCATAGGAGGCCCCAGGAGATGGATCTCACCAGCTCCACAGATTCTCTGATGACCACAGCCCATGTAAGGCAGAGACTGATGGTCTGTAAATTCAACCCAGCAATAGAAATAACAATAAAATCCATTATCTTTATTTGGCAAAAAGAAAACTCTTAGGTGGGATGGGGCATTTAAACTTAAGAATATGCACTCAATTATTTGCTCTGATTCACAGCTCTGCACTCCGGACAGCTTCTTAATGCCCCCCTCTCATTGATTTGTTTCCAATGAACTCAGAAGAGCTTCAAGAAAAACAACTTACAAGAAAATGTCAACTTTCAGTCTTGGAAACATGAAAAAAAAAAAAAAAAATTAACACAGAGATCTACACACTCATCCCACACTTCAGCCTCAAAAACTGTTGAGGCAATGTGGTGAAGAAGCTTTTATTAATTAGTATACTGGGGTTTGGTTGATCAACAGGCAGTTCAGATTTACAATTTAGCTGCTTTAGTATTCAGCAGGCATCGGCTCACTTGAGCCTGGGCAGCGGACCACTAAATTAATGTAATTTCTTCAAGGCCCTCTGCAAGTAAAGCAGGATATAAATGCTAGTGATTGAGCTTTTCTGCATAACAGTGGTTCTCTAACTTGAGTGTGCATCAGAAATCACCTGGAAGGCTGGTGAAATCCCAGGTTTCTGATTCAGTAGGGCGGGGCATGGCCTGGGGATCTGCATCTCTAATAAGTTCTGAGGTATTGAGAGCCACTGGCCTATACAGTACAATTAAAACTAAATTTTAAGAAATGCAATAGCACTTCTAAGAAGCCCCCAGATGAGGCTAAAGTCTCTGATCCCTTGGGGTAATGCTGTGGTTGAGTATCAGTAGAAGAACTGGCTGCAGGGCTTGGAGGCTTTGCAGGATGTTAGCAAAGCCAGCAGGACTCAATTTAAATAGAGACTCAATTTTTTTTTTTTTTTCAATGAAACAAAGAATAAATTCCTTCTCCTGGAACCATTGCAGTAAGTCTTCCACTCAACACAATTCAAGTTTAGCAAAGCAATTTTGACATTCAGCCCAATTTGTTAAAATAATATTTTATTACTGGTAACAAATGACCTGACTTTATCTTTTTGTATACAAAAGAATACATAATATTTTTGTAATTTAATTTCTATAGTGGTTATTCACATGCTTATGTGATGACTTGATTACAAGGCATAATTTATGAAGTTTGCCAAATATTTACAAACCTGCATAAAGTATAATGAGCAGTCTGGTCTAAACTCAATCCCAATCTTTGCATTTTGAACCTCGTAATAACAGCTTATTTTTTGTAATCAAAGGAAAATTCAACTTGGTATAAAATAATAGACTTATTTATGGAGATGTTGAATGAGGCCTGCATTTCCATCTTACATCTAGTGACTCTGTGATTTCAGTTTGCTGTGCAGTGCCAGCTGTAACTTATTAATGAAAGACATCTGAACTGCCTTCAACTTGTTAGACACCGAAATCCTTCCAAGCTAGTTGTATTCTGAGCGAGGAAAAAAAACAAAAGAAAACGTGAGAGGAACTAACATTGCTTTTCTAATGAAATTAATTTATTAGAATGCTCAGTATTCAATTATTTGTATAGCTTCTTGTAAAACAGTGAGCAAAAAGATGAGACTGATTCCAGAATTTAAGAAAAAAAAGAACTTTACAGTTTAGAAAAAAATGGGAAAATAGCTTCATTTGGCTGCATTTATTCTTTTTTTGAGACGGAGTTTCACTCTTGTCGCACAGGCTGGAGTGGAGTGGCACAATCTCGGCTCACTGTAACCTCTGCCTCCTGGGTTCAAGCAATTCTCCTGACTCGGCCTCCAGCATAGCTGGGATTACAGGCACCCGCCACTACACCTGGCTAATTTTTTTTTTTTTTTTAATTTTTAGTAGGTTGTATTTATTCTTAAATGTTTTAAGCTTTATGACATATAAGACTCACCTATTACTGAAAGGCATACTAGGTTTGAGGTAAATATGACAGCAATTTGTTAGTAATTCTTTTTAATAGACTGTTGTTCAGGAGAGGAAATGAAAGCTAAATTTTCTAACTGTAATGACAGGAAGGATTTAGGTAAGCAGGAGATATAATGATCCAAACTGGAAAGAGGCCAGGACACCAGGGTCAAAACCTCCAGTCTCGTCATGGATTCTTAGCAGCAGCCCTATTACATCCTGAAATGTGACTCTAAAAATAACACACGGGATCCCAGATTTTTGTGTTCCCTTTAGACTATCATTGAATCACATTTTCTCAGTCTTGTTGTCAAAGGATCATCTTCCTAGCTGTTCTAACAACTAAACTGTACAAAATTGTGGTGTACAACATTAAGGATTATACATCTTTATCAGCTGGGTTGGAATTCATTTAGTCAACATAAATACCTCAATAGAACAGGTGCAAAATTGAGGTGTACAACATTATGGGATTTACTGATTTGAGCCATCTATTTGCTCAGGGCACAGGGCAAAGTGGGTGCAGCATATAGAGCATGAGAAGACCTAGTTTTAGGTTGAACTCTGGCCCAGCTTGCTGTGTGGTCTCAGTTCCTTTACCTCTCTGGCTTCATTTTTCTCATCTGAAAAATGAGGTGAGAAGCCCTCTGTCCTGCAGACAGAGGAAGAAAATAAATGAATAAATGGATATTATGGTAAGTAAGTAGTGTTAAGAAGAAACATAAAGCAGGAAAAGGAGTGAGGAAGTGCTGAAGGCTGGTGAAATGGGACGCTCCTGCTAAGGCAATTTTCCAGCAGACACATGAGGGCTGTAGGGGAGAAAGGTCTGTGTGAAACTGGGAAAGAGGGTGATACAGATGGAAGGAACAGGAAATGCCAAATCCAAGAGGCTAGAAGAAAATGCATAGGAGGAAAGAGAGAGATTAAGGTTGAAAGGGGAAGGGAGGTGGGGATGATATCTAGCGGGGCCTTGGAGGGTTCTGAGCAGTGGAGTGATGTGATCTGAATTACATTTCAAAACATCCCTCCATCTGCTGTTTTCAGACTAGACTAAAATGGGCATGGCTAAGGCAAAGAGACCAGTTAGACACCTCTTGGGGCACAATAGGGAAGACACGATATTGGCCTGGACCACTGTGTCATGATGATGTTAGTGAGGAGCAGCTGGATTCTGGATACCTGCTGAGGGTAGAGCAAACAGTATTTGTGAACAGACTAACATAGGATGTAAGAGGAAGGTGTTCATGTTCTCTGCAACTGAGAGCACATCTGTTGAGATGAAAATGACTGTGGCAGAAGCAGGTGAGAAGAGTTGAAAGCTTTGATTTGGGACTTATCGGTAAAGGAGACAGGTATATGGAACTAAGCACAAATCTCCTAAACAGGTAAGAGTGGCAACGCAAGCTTATTTACTCTCAAAGCAGAGAGAGAAGGTGAAGACAAGACAAGGTGAGCTACCAAGGTGTCTCTTATAATGTTATTATCTTTTACTGAAAAAAGCACAATCATATTTTCAGAGTCATATGCACTGGAGAGTATTTTGTATTTATTTAAAATCCAATCCTGAGAAACTCAGATTTCAGACAATATTTCATTGACTCTTTTTTTTTTTTTTTTTTTTTTTTTTTTTGAGACGGAGTCTGGCTCTGCCGCCCAGGCTGGAGTGCAATGGCCGGATCTCAGCTCACTGCAAGCTCCGCCTCCCGGGTTCACGCCATTCTCCTGCCTCAGCCTTCCGAGTAGCTGGGACTACAGGCGCCCGCCACCTCGCCCGGCTAGTTTTTTGTATTTTTTAGTAGAGACGAGGTTTCACCGGGTTAGCCAGGATGGTCTCGATCTCCTGACCTTGTGATCCGCCCTTCTCGGCCTCCCAAAGTGCTGGGATTACAGGCTTGAGCCACCGCGCCCGGCCTTTTCATTGACTCTTAAAGCACCCATGCGAATAAGAAAAAAACTATCAGAGACCCTCTTTGAGAAGTAGAAAAATAAAGAAGGGAAAATGGCTTGCTGAAAGTCAGGAAAGCTTTCTCCATGTGGAACATGGTCCTTGGTATAAAAGACACTAAGTTCAAAGTTGACCCTTTTGCCTAGATTAAATGTTGGGTTAAGTGAATTATTCTGAATGGTCAGATCTTAAGTGTAATCAGAGCCTAGGAATTAAAAAGAGACCCGTGAATCTACTCATAAGTAAGTTCTATACTAGAAACTCACTTAATTTATATTTCGCTTGTCAGACCAAGGCTCATCAGGTGTTCATAAGACAAGCAAAATACACAGATTGCCCAGGGAGTGCTGGACTCTCCCAGCTGGCAAGCTACTTTCTAATATTTTGTACCCTTTTGCTCTCACCTTGCATGTCTATCATGAGTTACTTATGTTTGTTTTCAAATCTATTTATTGTCAGTTGTCATAAAAATTACATAAACCAATGATTGGATCTTGTGGAAAGAAAGAGGGTTGTCATTTCTCTAGCTGAATATTTTGGCAAGATTTCTTTAAAGGCAAGTTGCTAAAAATATTTCTCTCAAATTCCGTGTAGACAAGATAACTAAAAGATTAGGGAGAAAAGTCACAGAACTGTAGGATTTTACATTCCATTGCACTCTGCCCAATGAGTGTCCTTAGTCTCAGATCCACTTTAAAGAAACCAAACTGGCTATCTGAGGCATTAAAAGTATAGAGAAAAACAAAAAACAAAAAACAAAAAAAACAAAAACCGAAAACAGAAAACCCACTCAATAGACCCATAGTTAATGAAAAGGCTTGTCCCTAACATTAAAAGATTAGTCAACAATAGAACAACATTTATACGCTTTAAGTTACAGTGTTTAAGGTATATATGAATTAATTTTAAAAAATGATTACTTCTTCGAATTGACTCTTGTGATAAACTGACCAAAAATGCAGCTTCTCATTGCATGGGCTAAGTAAGAGGGCTGTTAGCATATTTCATGGTCCCATGATTCTAGGCTCCTAGGATATACTCATGTTTGAGTAGAACCACTCACTGAGTCACAAACAATATTTCATGTACCCTGGGAGATCTCTACATTTCTCATGGACCCAATTTGATTTATGTATCCTGTCATTATTTTGAACTGAGGTAATTATATCTATGTGTATTTCATATGAAGCCTTTCACTTTGATGGCTTGTGTGTTCTATTAGGAATAGAAACACATAGAAAGGAATAGAAATGAAACAGTGGTGATGGAGAAAATGCTGTCAACGCTGAAAGTGGTAAACATACTTATTTTAAGTTTTGAGATAAGGCAGTGGGTAAGAGTATCCACATGCATGTATATTTGGTGAAAAAATGTACTCAATATTTTCTCCAAGTGTCAATCAACCAAAAGGACAATGCACTGTCCAGTTTGGACAATGAGATTTATATTTATTTATATATTATGCTATTAATGAAATTCAATGTAATAGTTCCCAGAAACTGAAACACTTACTTTCTTCAGTAAGAGCATGCTCAAATAGTATTGAGTTTGAATAAAAAAATCCAATACAGAATTATTTTTTAGCTCTTACTGGCCAGCTGCTCTTAAATTTCCATGTAAATGATATTAGGAGAAAACCTTCAAATCTTACCTTGAAGTATACATCCCCCCACTCCCAACCCTCAGACATATACCACTGGTCATGGAACAACATGGGTTTGAACTCTGTGGGTCCACTTATACATGGATTTTTTTTTTTCAGTGAAAGTTACACCAATGTGCCTGCTTCTCCTGACTCCACTTCCACCTCCTCCACCTCTGCCAACCCTGAGACACCAAGACCAACCTCTTCCTCTTCTTCCTCCTCCGCTTACTCAACGTGAGGATGATAAGGATAAAGACTTTTATGATGATCAACTTCCACTTCATGAACAATAAACATATTTTTTTCTTCCTTATGATTTTCTTATTAACATTTGCTTTTCTCTAGCTTACTTTATTGTAAGAATACAATAGGCAATACATACACCCTACAAAAAGTATGTGAGTTGACTGTTGATATTATCAGTAAGGCTTTCAGTTAATAGTAGGCTATTAAGTTTGGGAGGAGTCAAAAGTTACACATGGATTTTCAACTGCACAGGGGTATGGTACCCCAACCCCCACATCGTTCAAGGGTCAGCTGTACATATCCACAATCTACTCAAGAGTATGTTTCAGAACACGGTTCTTAGCATGGGCCAAGACTAACAGCAACCAAATTATGGAAAGCAAAAACATTATGAGATGTACTGATTTGAGCCATCTCCCCAGGACTGTATTTGTTCAGGGCACAGGGCAAAGTGGGTACAGCATATAGGGCATAAGAAGACCTGGTTTTAGGTTGGACTCTGGCCCAGCTTGCTGTGTGGTCTCAGAGTTCCTTTACCTCTCTGGCTTCATTTTTCTCATCTGAAAAATGAGGTGAGAAGCCCTTCCTAAGGTCCATTTCCAACCCTAAAATTCTGTGCCTCTGTCATCCTAATAGCAAACACATATCGAGGGCTTTCAATGAGAAAGGCAGTACGCAAAGTGCTTCCCATGTAATAACTCATGTAAGCCTCACAATCATCCTAAGAGCAGATATTCTGGTACTGTTCCCATTTTACAGATGAAGAAAATGAGGCGCAGAGAGGTCCAGCTGTACATCTGCTTCACACAGCTAGGAAGGGGACGAGCAAGGATTTGAACCGGGGCAATGTGGCCCCAAAGCCCCAATATTTGAGCTCATACTGCATCATCCTGTTTCTTGTAATATGAATTGGTAATTAAAGAAGGAGTTGATCTCAGCAGAGTAATAAAAGAACTTAAAGACACTGCAAAATCTGTTCTCTTGAAGTGAGGTGACATGAACGATCGCATAAAACCACCACAATAAGGACAGAACCAAACACTCTTATGTGACATGGAGCATCCATTTCTGCCTCCGAAGTTACAAACCAGGAGTTCTCAAACTTCAGCATACATCTGAGTCACCTGGAAAGTCTTGTCAAAAATGAAGACTCAGGATCAGAACATCTGGGTGGGCATGAGAGTCAAATATGTAACAAGCTCCCAGGAGGGGTCAGCACTTCTAGAATGAGGACCATACTTCGTGAGTTAGGGTAATAGAGCTTTGATGGTTTAGGGGTCAACAGAACTCAATTCTGCCATAAGTCATCTCTGGACTCATGGTTAAGTTTTGTAATCTCAGTGTCCTCAAATAATCTTCCCTGTACATTTCCTTTTAGCTCTAAAATTCAGTATTTCTAATGACATTAGAAATTCATCCTACACTGAGTTTCCAATTATAGGGTTAATGAGAGGACAAAATGCCTCCCCATTCCCCCAAACCCTTCTCTGCAATGGAAAGTGAAGGCTTAGTCCTTTTCACACACATTACAGAAAGATAACGGGAGCGCTGTACAGAGGTACGAAATCACCCTGTAAACACGTGATTAGCAGAAAAAATATTTAAGAGGCTTTTACTTCTTTGAGAAGTCTCTTTGAGACTCACTTGGCAGGGCAATGGTATGTTGGGTATTAAAAGACTGATCTTAACCCAATATTTTAATAACTTATTGGGAGGGGGAGTTTGGATTTCTTAGCCATCCAGACCTGCACTGCCTACCCAGTATAGTGGCCATTAGCCATATGAAGCTATTGAACACCTAAAAGTGGTTAGCCTGATTTGAAAATACACATCAGATTTCTAAGACTCAGTATGAGCAAAAGAATGTAAAATATGTCACTAATAAATTTTATATTGGTCTCCTGTTAAAATGACAATATTTTAGGTCTACTGGATTAAACAAAATGTTTTATTAAAATTAATTTTACCTGTATCTTGTTACTTTTAATACATGGCTACAAGAAAAATTTAAATTATATATGTGGCTCACATTGCATTTCTACTGAGTGGTATTGACCCAGACCTTTGTTACTCAAACTGTAGTTGTCAGATGAGTAGTATCCATGCCACCTGGGAGCTTGTTAGAAAAGGATCCTCAGACCTATTGAATCAGAATCTGCATTTTAACAAGAGCTCAGGGGACTCTGGTATACACTCAAGTTGGAGAAGTGCTGGACTAGTTTTCCCTCCAACATATCATAGTAGGTAATTTGGGTTGCTGGCCCACAGGAGTGACATGCTAAAAGGGTACTGTGCTTGCTGATTTTCTACAGAAACATGTCAGCAAAGCAATGCTACTTTTTAAATTATCATACAATTTAAGTATGTAAAAATGTAGCACACATAAAATTAAACACACAACATATATACATTATGGGGGGGCAAGAGAAGAAGGCCATTTAACTGAAGCTACCTTAGTTACTTCTGGATTTTCAGCCACCATGTAGGTAAAACTAATGTTCACTAGATCTGTGCCACTGCAGACACAAACTATCCGACCTTCCAGATCATTTTCTGATTTTCCAACAGCTTCAAGAGCAGCCAAGATTTTGGGATCCTGTATAGAGGTACACAGATAGAAAAAAAATAAGTTAGATCACAGAGCATGGAGGAAGAAACTTGGTAAAAAGCAACCACATTTAATGTAAGAATACACATAAGGGCCCAGATACTTAGCGTTATTCTAAAACCTGTAGAGGTGAAATTTGTAACACTATATATTCCTTGAAATCAACTGATAAGAAAGGTATTACAAATTTTTTGGTTGGGGGAGGTACGGAGTCTCTGCTCTGTCACCCAGGCTGGAGAACAGTGGCACATTCTCAGCTCACTGCAACATCTGCATCCCTGGCTCAAGGGATCCTCCCGCAGAAGCCTCCTGAGTCGTTGGGACTACAGGCACATGCTAACACACCCTAATTTTTGTAATTTTTGTAGAGACAGGGTTGCACTATGTTGCCCAGGCTGGTCTCCAACTCCTTGGCTCAAGGGATCTGCCTCCCTCTGCCTCCCAAAGTGCTAAGAGGTGTGAGCCACTGTGCCTGGCCTAAAATTTTTGATTTAGAAACTAGATGTGAGGGTCTTTGTTTAGAGTTTTGATTGTAGTTGTTGGAGGACCTGGAATATGGCAACAGGATAGAAAAGCCTTTTATTAGGGTCTGCTTGTCCACAAAGCGTCTCTCTCAACAGAGGAGAGTCAGAGGTTTCATGTGAATAAATGTGGCATTACCACAACCAGCAACCACATGTTATTCTCAAAACTGAGATTAAGTGTTTTAAGTAGCCTGGATACAAAGAGTGAGCTTTTTATCTCTAGAAGCCATGGCCATTTCCAATATAAGTAAATCTGTGTTTAGAAAAGCAAATACCAATCACAGGTACCTTTGGTATGGCTCCCGACCGAATACTGTTGATGAGGGAGCATTCTAGCACCTGTCCTTCCTGAAGAGAGAGAATACAACACAGCAATGAGCTTAAATTATGCCATACCTATGATACAGGCAAAGTGCTTGGCAAAAATTTCTGACGATGAAGGCTGTGCTTATTACAGTCAGGTTGAAGAGGGAATTAAAACCATGTAACAATAATTATTGCAAATAATCAGAAATAATCAAAACCCCAAGTATTCCATTTCATATATACATATATATGCAATGCTAAATATAAAAATGTTTCTAAAATCTGTTACTTTTATATATAAAACATTGTTAATAATCATCAAACATGTGTGTACGTGAAATATGAGAAAAATGCTAATTTTTATATAACTATAATTCTTCTTTTCTTAAATTCAGCTCAATTGTTCATTAAATGTGGACACTGTACCATACATTGAATTAAGTCCCAGGGTTTAATGAGATGAACACACTTTTAATGTACCTTTTAGATTTCAGCTTGAGCATCTCTTCTTCTGGCAGATTTCTTTCTAACTCCCAACATTAAATTAAGCTCTTTGACAATCCAGTGTTCTCTTTCGCAACATTCAATGACTTGTAACTTATCTTTTAATGCCTGACTTTGCTCCTAGACTGGAACCTATGAGGATAATGTCCTTAATCATCACTGTATACTTCAATGCCTGGCACATGCAGGCGCATTTTTTAAAACCTTGAATGAATGAATAAGGGTAGGATTCAGCAATAGTGCTCAGTCTACTTGTTGAGAAACAAAATGGCTTAAACCACAAAGCAGAAAGAACAACTTGCTGTTCTTGGGCCATACCTTGCCTTCACTTTTCCATGTCAGAAAGAAGCCAAACTCATCCACTTTGAAGAGGCAGTTGGGTTCAAACACAAAGGATTCCTGTCAAAAACAAATGTGTTGATCTTCATGACTCATACTATTTTGAATCTAATAAAAATGCAAATATTGTTGAGCTTCTAAACAAAGGCAAATTAGAAATCACTCTTTTACATCTAATATCCACAATTCTTATTGTATTATGGAATGTTTTCATTTTGAAAATTCTTTGCTTTCATTTTTGTATTGTAAAACTCATCAATTTAATAAAACATCTCGCTCTAGGATAGGTTTAAGAACAAAGCATACTGACTTAAGGCGTGAAAGTGATAGAGAAGTAAGTTTCCTTAATATCTGGAAGAAGGATTCCCAAGTTCTAGCCCACTGATGTCAAAAATCAGGAGATACAATATTTTTTAAGTCACTGGTTTTTGTTTTGTGTCTTTTTCTTTTTCTTTTCTTTTCTTTTGTCTGTAAAATCCAGCATTTAGTTATTTGCTGAGATTTTTGCTTTTTTATCTAACCTCATTTGGTGTCCTGTAAAGCAGGTCTTGAACAGGCCGGAAAGCTAAAATGTAGGTGCTAGACCAGCAGCATCAACATCAGCTGGGAGCTTTACTGAATTGCAGAATATAGGGCCCCAGCCCAGATGGACTGAGTCAGAGTCTGGGGGGGATGGGACCCAGCAATCCCTCTAGAAGATTCCGACACACACGAAAGTTTGACAACCATTGCTTTGAACTTTGACACCAGAAACTCAGTGAAAGCTACAGAATCAAGTTTGAATAAAGAAGGAATATTAGCCAAATTCAAGGCATCAGAGCAGCTGTGTTACACTTGCCAACCGACTTCTTGTCTTACTAGAGCACCATCATGCTTAGGAACGAGAGGAAAAGTCCATGTCAATGAGAGAAAAAGGGTGTCTGGGAAATGAACATAGACGCTCTGTGCCCTCTGACTGCATTACACCAATACTTAGCATCCACGCTTCAATAAATCTACATGTTCTTTTCATGAGCTGAAGAAACTGGCTTCCTAGATCATTCTTCCTAGATCATCATTTCAATGCCAGCAATTAGGAACCTGTCTGGCAAACATGGATCAAGGCAGTGCCTTAAAACAAATAAACAGTAATTACAGGATTAAGGTTTTAGGGGCCGTTCAGACTCTTAGTTTCTGTTAAAAATTACTGTTAAAATTTATATTTCTAAATTACAGTGGAACAACAACAATTATCAAGGTAAATCCAATGTCAAGATACTAGGCCACCATAAAGTATTCCTAGGGGTCCCTGAACAAGGCAGCCTTCAATTTGGGTAGTTTTCTGGCAGATGAAGAATTACCGTATGTATTTACGTATTCAAACTCTGTATCAGGCATGTGCTCTGTACTGCTGTCACTGCCATGAATAACACCAAAGGAAAGAGCATGGTATGACCTTGCTTTTGGAGTCAAAACCCAGTTCCACCATTTATTACGTACTTTCTCCCAGAAAGACCCTTTCTAAATTTCAGGATCCTTGTCTAACAAGTGGAAGTAGTTCCACCTACCTTTTGGGTTTATTGCTGGAATTAAATGAGATGGTGAACATAAAGCACGTAACACAGAATTCCAGTTCAGCAAGTAATAGCTCTACCAATAATACATGGTTCAGACTTGTAATAGTGGTAGCAAATTACTAACAATATGAAAGCACCAGTATATGACATTTTGTGACCCTTCAAAATGGCATTTTTGGACAGTTCAACCTTTTAGAAAAGGCTTAACCCAGAAGTTGATATTTTAGCCTTCATGCCAGGCAGAGTGAGCAGCTCTTGACCTCACATTAGAAATTTGTTTGGTGTGGCTAGAACACTTCAAGGGAGTGACAGGGGTGTGATGGGACATGTATAGAAGAGTTGTTTCATTGCAAGGGTCTTGTGTGCCACCTAAAAGGCATTAGCTATTACCCAAAAGGCCATGGCGGGTCTTATGTTGTTACTGACTAAAAAAATGAGAATTATCAACTAATCAAGACATGAGAATTAGCCCATTTCCAAATACATCACAAGCAATATCTTGATGGTAATGAAGAATTTTGGTACACAGTGTCCAAAAGTACATCCTAAAATGGTATTTATATAGTAGACCCACAACGAATCAGCCACTATCATTCATTACTTATGCGCACCCTATCACCTAATTCCAAGTAAGGATTTGAGATGACTCAAGAAATACAAATAATAAATAAGAATGGGTTTCCAACTTATTTTGAGAGTGAACTTTGATTTCCTTGGCCTCCTTAAATATAAAATTTTTTTCTTCCTTTCCCCGGGTACCCCTAGAGCTTGCCATTACCACCTGGACATTTCAATTCCTAATATCTCACTCTTAGAATTCCATCTGGTCCTTCTAGCCCCTAGCTCTATAGTTTGTTCTCCCCTCCTATAATTGACTTCTTTGCAAAGTCAAATATCCCTTTTGATTGTCCCTCCCAATCTCTCACGACCCACCAGTCCCTCCTCCTTTTACTTCCATCTTTATGTAGCTTATTTCCAAAGCAGCCTAATATTGCAATCACTCCCTCACAGGTGGTTCGGAACGTCCATGTCTCATTTAGTGTTTTCTTGGCCAAAAAACGAAGTCTATTTTATGCACATTTTGTCACCAAACTTGGTGGTGAAAATCACAAAATGGAACTGTCTGGCTTTAGTTTAAATTCAAGATTATAAACCTCAAATGGATAGTCAACAGTGACGTTCAATCTTATATTTCTTTCTCAATGGTTACCTACTCTTTGAGAGGATGAGTCCACTGCTTTTTTGAAACCTGTTCACATTCACCCAATTACAGTGCTTCATCAAAGTAAGGAAAAGCCATCAGGCGGACACAATTCTCTTTCTTTCCCCCAATAAAGCAGGTTTTCCCCTGACAAAGTCAACCCCCCAGCATCTGCTCTAGATTCGATCTTCTTTAACCTACACAAGCACTTCAATCCTTCATTTTTTACCACCTAACACACATCAGCTTTGTTCTTTTTCTTCACTAGATCATTCCCATCAGCACACAAATGTGTTCTAGCTGTTCCTACTTCCACTTACTACCCCATGTCCCTGATCCTCTTCAGGACATAATATCTTGGAAATATTCACTGTTCCCATTACCTCTCTTCATACCATCTGAGCAACTATATCTGGCTTCCATTTCTATCACCCTCTAAAACTTCTCTGGCCAGTCCAGCATGCTGCAAAATAAGGGTGCACACCTCCCTTTTCTCATCTGATTTGATCTCTGAGAGGTTGGTTATTCCTTCCTTCTTGAAACACTCTCCAATCTTGGTTGTGCTCCATTACCTTAATCTAATTTCTCCCCTTTTCCTTCTGTACTCAACTTTTATATAGTCCCAGGACTTGGTTCTGGGAATTCTCATTTCCACTGTGTTCCTAGATTTCATTCAATCTTGTGTCTACAACATCATCTATTTCCTGATGACTCTCAAATTTGTAATAGCAGCCCTATCCTATCCCCTGTGAGTTCAAATATTTGCTATTCGATATCTCCACTAGGATGTCTTGAAATAAGTATGTCCATAACTGAATTCTTTATTCTCTCCCCTCTCTCCAAGTTTCTCCATCACAGTACTTCCTTAGTTCAATAAATGTCACTAGCATCTGGTCACTTTTTGAAACTAAGAGTCGGGGGGAGGGGGGAGGGATTGCATTGGGAGTTATACCTGATGTAAATGACGAGTTGATGGGTGCAGCACACCAACAAGGCACAAGTATACATATGTAGCAAACCTGCACGTTGTGCACATGTACCCTACAACTTAAAGTTTAATAAATAAATTTAAAAAAAAAAGAAAAAAAAAAGAAACTAAGAGTCATCCTTAATTTTCCCTTATCTTTTCCTCTCACTTTCAGTAACAAGTCTACTTCTATAATATTTTGAATATACACCCATTTTACTTCCTCTCCATCACCACCTTGGCCCAAACCAATATTATCTCTCCCACGGATTGATCTTCTCACTTCTATTCTTTCTGCTGCCCACAGGAACCCGACTGATTCTTTAAACTTTGAATCATTTCATTAAAACCATTCAATGGATTCCTATTATATTTAAGATAAAATCCCAACTCCTTACCATGGCCGAAAAGGTCCTGAATGATCTGGGTCCTTCAAATCTTATCTCATGCCACTCTCTGTTCACTTATTGAAACTAAGAGTCATCCTTAACTTTCCCTCATCTTTTCCTCTCACTTTCAGTAACAAGTCTCCTTCTATTTCTTGTTCACAACCATAAGAACTCTTTTCCTGCAACCTCTCAAGCTCTCTCTAGCATCAGGGCCTTTGCACTTGCGGAGAAAGTCTCTTTCTCCTGCCCTTGGTGCATCAGGCTCCTCTTCATTCTACAGACCTTGTCTTCACCATCGCCTCCTCAGAGAGGCTCTCCCTGATCCTTGATTTAGTGACTGGCTCCCGCATCAGAATGCAACAACCTCCAAGAAGGCAGAGTCCTTGAAGCAGTCTTGTTTACCTTTGTGTTCTAGCACCTAGCACATCAAAAGCACCATAAAACTAACAAATTAACTTAAAAATGAATGAACAAATGAATTTCTTTTTAAGTAAAAGATTTTGCAGCAGGCCAATATGTAAAACAAATAAACAAGAAGTTGCTCAAATTGAGGGGGCTGCACCAGGCCCAGAACCCATCAAGGAAGTTCTTGGAGGACTGCCAAGGATAGAAGTGCATTTACAAGGGCACTGGTTGAGGCTGTCTGCCTGAAGGCAGGAGCCCCTTTTTGTAATGCATACAAAGTCATATTCCAGGTTGGCGGTGACTTTGAGGCACCTCCTCGGAATTCCTATTGAACAAGGAGCACTGTTTGACACTGTGAAGAAATCATTTTCAAAACAGGATGAGAAATCTGGGCAAAGAGAAGAAAAATAAAGTGGAATAGTAAAATAAGGCCAGAGTAAAAGGCAGCTCTCAGAAATGCCTGTCATAAGGTCGTACACAGTTATAACAGAATAGCAATTTGGCTCTGGGCTACCTAGCAACAAAAGCAAAAAAGGGAAAAAAATATTTACCAGGTGCCCATCCAGCTCAAAAAATAAAAACATATCAGTTGTTAAGAGAAGCAATTATCAGAATAGAAATTCTCCAGGGGGATCTTAGAATGAAACTCAGCTGACACTAAAGACCAGGCTCAAGACAAAACCCACAATCAACTCATCAACTGTGGCTGAAAGGTTCTCGGACCAAATGCTTCAAACCACCCACGAAAAATCAGAGAGCAAATCTGAAGGATGAGAGGTAATCAGCTGAAAGGAACTAAAGCACAATCTAATTTGGTTTCTCACCACCTCCTACTAACAAACATAATAACCCTACCCTCAGGTGAGTAGAGACACATCATCTCTAGTCTTTTTTCCCTAACAGCAGTTTTAAATTTCACATGAATCTCTCCTGACCTGAAAGTGGGCTGTGGCTCCCTGACCAGACTGAGGCCAGGCTATTGTGAAGTCCCATTGTTAGAAAAATCCTCCTCCAGATCTGGGCACTGCAGGGGAGATCATAAAAGAAAGCTGGAACGTTTCTCCTTTGTGAATCTATTTGTTTTGCAGTTAAATGGTAACAGAATTTTCTGGTAAAGAAACAAACCATAAGAGAACTTCCTGGGCAGGGGTGGGGTGAGCAGAATTTTAATTCTCATATTAGTTAAAATTCATCAGTCACACCTTAGAGCTCAAGGACATGTTAGCTCATCCAGCCCAACTCTTCTTAGGCCACTGGAGAACAAGGCTAGAAAGGGACAGGAACACCTTTGTGAAACTACTAAAGTAGAGGCTAGAGGTCATTCTGTTTGAGAGTCAAGAATCACTTTTGCTGGAGATCACCATTGCTAGAAGCTATTTCTGGCTCAGAGATCCCCACTCTGAGGGGTTTGTGCCACTACAGGCTTACAGAGACACTTCCCTCTCTTATCAAAGATAGAGTATGTTTTTCACTTGTGTGTTATTTTTAGTATATTTTCCCCCACACATGCTGTTTCAACATTAATCAATATCACAACCCATCTTTCAAAGATTTCAAAGATTCAAATTACTTTCAAATCAACGAAGATTAAAAATTTTTCCTTTATTTCAATTTTTAAAGTGATTCTATTCAATAAAGTTTAATCCCCCCATAAGGAATGTCAGAGAGCTCAGCAGGCCAAATACTCTGAAGTGGAGGAAATTCTTTGGATGGGGATACAGCTAAGTGGTAGTTGATTTTATTTTAACTGTGAGTTGTAGTTATTTCTTACCCTTTTTGTCTTGCCCTCTCTCCCACCATCACTTCCCAAGTTAACTGCAAATGTCTATATCCTCTTACTGTGAAGTTGGCATCTTCAAATAGGGTGTAGTCAAGTCTTATTACTAGCTAGGGACAGCTATTTCGGACTAGATCATGAAAGTTTTAACTGTACCTTATTTAAACATCAGTTGGCCGGGTGCTTTTTTGTGTTTGTCACTGGACAGATACATTAGGACGTAGAGAAATGTGAAATGGAGTAGGCTTTCACATTCCATCACAAAACTGTGTTTTCTGGGAAAGAAGACCTTCACAAGAGGTGGCAGTCCACAGTGGTTTTGAGGCCCAGGCCTTGCAGTGACCGGTTCCTGGGTTTGAATGTCAGCCTCCTCACCAGGCACCTGCTGGAGAATCTTAGCAGTTATTCTGCTTAACTTTGCCATATTTCACTTTTCCTCGCTGTAAATTGGGAAAACTGATACCAACTCACAGGGCTTTCAAATAATTAATATTGAGAATGTCTAAGTACCTGGGACAAAGTAAATGCTGACTAAATGGTCGTATTTATGAGAAAATAGCTACCATTTTAGGGCTATTGTGTGAGGCATTTCACAAATACTACCTCATATAAATCTCATGATAACTCTGCAAGGTTTTAGATTAGATCAACATTGTCCAACGGATTTACTGTGATGATGGAAATGTGCCAGATGGGCTCTGACCAATACGTTCACCATGAGCCGCAGGGAGCACTTGAAATGTGGGTAATGCAACCAAGCTGCTGAATTTTTTATTTTAATTAATTTTTCATTTCAATAGCCACATGTGGTTAGTGGTTACCATATTGGCCAATGCGGTTTCAGAGAGAAGGGGGGAAAAAGGTTCAGAGTCTAAAAAGCCACAGTCAATAGTAACAAACCTGAAATTCAAGCCAGCTTCTCTGATTCCACAGCCCATGCCTGTCAGACTCGGGCAACCTTGACCAAGCAGGGCCCGCTCTGCCTATCGCCAGAAGATTGTTGGACTGTCAATAAATGAACACTGCCTAGGTAGCCTCCACTAGGTACACATGGGACTCACCCTCCTTACTTCCTGGTTTGATAAGAATGGAGAGGAAGATAAAAAGACCTTGTCAAGGTTGGAGAGAAACAAACAGGAGTCTGAGGAAGAGGCCTTAAGGGATCTCATCCAATTTAAATCACATTATGTGTGACTACCACCAAAGAGATCTCATAAACCAGGGAGAATGATGTGGGGAAAAGGAAGAGAGATCAGCCTGTTACTGTGTCTATATAGAAGGAAGTAGACATAAGAGACTCCATTTTGTTCTGTATTTGAGATGCTGTAAATCTGTGACCCTACCCCCAACCTTGTCCTTGCAAGAGACATGTGCTGCGGTGACTCAAGGTTTAATTGGATTTTGGGTTGTGCAGGATGTGTCTTTGTTAAACAAGTGCCTGAAGGCAGCTTGCTGGTTAAAAGTCATCACCATTCTCTTAATTTCAACTACCCAGGGACACGTACACGGCCAAAGGTCCAAAGGTCGCAGGGACCTCTGCCTAAGAAAGCTAGGTGTTGTCTAAGGTTTCTCCCCATGTGATAGACTGAAACAATGCTGCTAAAAGGTTTATGGAGATGTTTGCATATGCATCTCAAGGCACAGCATTTTCCTTTAAACTTATTCATGTCACAGGGGTTTTTGTTCATATGTCTTACTGCCGATTTCCTCTTTTTCTTTGATCCTATTGTCCTGCCACTCCCCTGTCTTTAAGATGGTAAAGATAATTATCAATAAATACTAAGGGAACTCAGAGACCGGGGCTGGCGTGGGTCCTCTGTAAGCTGAGTGCCGGTCCCCTGGGTCCCCACTTTCTCTTTCTCTATACTTTGTCTCTGTGTCTTATTTCTTTTCTCAAGTCTCTCGTTCCACCTTACCAGAAACACCCACAGGTGTGGAGGGGCAGTCCACCCCTTCAAATGATGGGTGTGGCCTTCAGACTGGGAAAGCAGGTGGAGTCTGGTTTAGAATTAACCAAGAGGTCCAGCCTTCTATCAGATCCTGAAAGCTCAGAACCCAAGAGATGCTTTATGGCTTATTTATTTCCTCTCCTTATTCCAGGGAAATCCTTTAAGCTTCATACCTAGCAGATCCTTTGTGATTCTGCACAAACACTTCCTCTCTCAGAACCACAGATTTTTATTTTTTTCAAGTTAAACTAAAGCCCTCGGTGATGATATCCTGCCATCAGAATGATTTATGGACTGATGTAATAGATGAGCATGGGTCCTTATTAAGTTGCTTTTACCTTCATGAGCTTGGTCTCTGCTTGGAAGGATGCAGAATGTTCATTCCATTTGTGCCTCTCCCAACTGCTTTAAGATTCCATGAGATAAAGGACACTGGGCCTCTCAGCTCACATTTCACATGAGGAGCTGGAGGGCACAGCTGTAGCTGCTCCATCACAGACCCCTGCTATGTGCTACAAGGATTACCTGGTGAAAAAATCTGTCAGACAAAACAAGGGCATGGGTAGCCCCTGCATTCCTTTCCATGGCCTTTGATTATTTGGACAGATGTTCCTATTGGGTTAAGTCGTTAAACATAGACCTTTCCCCCTTCCATCAGTAACTGATGCTCAACTGGAATCCAATAGGGAGATGCAGTTCTAGTCTCCTGATGAGCAATTCAAGAGGCCTGTGGCACCTAATAATATGCCCACTATTGCTAGGTAACATATACAGTGTCTACTAAGAGCCAGGCAATGCTCTAAGTACTTTCTATACATTAACTTATTATCCTCCCAACATTCCTATGAGGGAGGTATTATTCTCATTATTGATACAGGAGTTAGAAAGAAATTATCAGGCAGACAGTGTGGGTACAAGGGGTCCTTGGCAAGGCTTCCCTTTTAATAAAAAGTAGCCCCCAAATCATTTCTTTTCTAACAAAGAGCAGCCTGAAAAACTGAGCTGCAGACATAAATAAGCAAGCTGGAAACTTGTACAGGTGAATGCCAGCAGCTGTGCCAAGAGAAAAGGCTACCTGGAAGCCAGGTATGTTTAACACAGAGGCTCCATCTTCTCTTTTCTTTGTCACCACTTGTACAGTCAGGACCAGGCAACATGGCACCAGCCAGCTAGAGAACCCATCTGCATAATAAAAGATTAGGGTAGAGTGGCCAGCTTTTTTGCACACTTGCAAATGACACGCCTGGTCCAATCAATCTTTCATCCCTATGTAAATCACACACCCCCTCCTTAAGTTCATCTATTAAACGTTCTGCATTTCACTGGGGAACGGGCAGCCCATTTTCTTCAGGACCCCTTTCTGTGCAGAGAGTTCTTCTCTTTCTTTTGTCTATTAAACTTCCACTCTTAACCTCACTCTGGTGTGCCCACGTCCTAGTTTTCCATGGCTGTGGGACAACGAACCTCGGGTATTACCCCAGACAAACAACGCTGCTTCACTACTATACCTGTTTTACAGGTGAGGACATTGAGGCATGGAGATTAAGTGTTTTGAACAATATGCTACACCTGCTTTGAGGCTGACACGTGAAAGACTGACACTGCTCAGGAGTGGGCCCAGGTAACTGCTCAGCAGTCATACCTGAAGAAGGCTCTACTATTCTCCTTGTCACTGATGCCAGTAATCACCATGAAGGGTCAGATGGGCTTCTGAAGTGTTTTGGTTTTAATTACTGCATTTCTTATGGATTCCCCGTGAATCCTACCACATAGATAACTGAACAACTATACTACTGAAACATTCCATACTTATTACAGCTTTTTTATGGGGGAGTATTTTCATTACCTCATGCATTTTGTAAGAATTTTTTTCTCAGGTCCTAGGACCAGGAAACACTCTGTTCCTACTGACCTGTTGCTTTCCTTACAATCTAATGGACACTGTGAACCCAGGACAACTGTGTTTTCTACATTGCTTTAGCCACCAGGAATACCAGAAGCAAATCTGAAGCTCACCTCTTTCAACTTTACAGATCATTTTTGCTGCCTGTAGAGTCGCTGCCTGCTAAATTTAACCCTCCTTTGATGTATTCTCCCCTTGTTTACTTTTTTCCCTTCAATCTAAATCCCTCTTCCATTATTTTATCTGGTGGTACATATTTCACATTACAGCTTCCTGTGGAAGGTGACAGAAACATGTAAGCATAAAAACCAACTCACAAGCAGCAGAAACAATTGGGTATTTTACATAGGCTTTAGGGTTTTAGATAAACCTGATCCAAATGTGGTTAGATATTCATCTCTTCATCTCTAAAAATGGAGACAACAACATCAACCATAATACCTATCTCACAGGTAATTTCTGGGCATTAGAGTGCTTGACACATAGTCTAAAGTAAGTAAATTTGTATTTTATTTTATTTTATTTATTTTGAGATGAAGTCCCGCTCTGTCGCCCAGGCTGGAGTGCAGTGGCGCCATCTCAGCTCACTGCAACCTCTGCCTCCTGGGTTCACACTATACTCCTGCCTCAGCCTCCCGAGTAGCTGGGACTACAGGCGCCCGCCACCATGTCCGGCTAATTTTTTGTATTTTTAGTAGAGATGGGGTTTCACTGTGTTAGCCAAGATGGTCTTGATCTCCTGAACCTCGTGATCCACCCACCTCGGCCATCCAAAGTGCTGAGACTACAGGCGTGAGCCACCCCGTCCGGCCAGTATTGATTTTTTTTAAGAGACAGAATTTTGCTGTCATCCAGGCTGGAGTGCAGTGGTACAATCATAGTACTCCAGCTTTAAACTCCCGGTACAATCATAGCACTGCAGCCTCAAACTTCTGTGCTCAAGCAATCCTGCTGCCTCAGGCTCATAAGTAGCTAGGACTACAGGCATTCACCATCATGGCTGGCTAATTAAAAAAAAAAAAAACACAACTTTTTTTTTGTAGAGACAGAGTTTTGCTATGTTGTCCAGGCTGAACTCGAACTCCTGGCTTCAAGCAGTCCTCCTGCCTCAGCCTCCCAAAGCACTGGATTAATAAGCATGAGCCACCGCACCTGGCCCAGTATTGATTATTAATATAAAACACAGTAATAGTAATCATTATTAAGGTTACTAGTACTGATTATTATTAACCACCAAAGACAAATGAGGTAAACACCACATCCCTACCTGACAGATGAGAAAACTGATCTTAACTGAGGTTAGGCAAGTCACCCAAGAGGATGCAGATAATATATAATATAAGGCAGAACTACAAATACATTTTGACAAGGAATCCATTTCTGTTATGTAGATCTTTAAAAAGAGCAATGGTATTAGTGCATGTCTATTTCCAGCGAGCTAGAATACAAACCTAAGCATAAGGGAAACCCAGAGTTTGTAACTCTGGGTTGACTTAGACTTGTTGAAAATGTGGTTTCTGCACAGGAGGTCAGCTTGTGTTTGCTCCTGCTCCAACTCCTCCATCCCACTCTGCCTAAGCCAGCCTCAGTCTACAATCAGGCCAAGAAGCCACTGCCACAGACAAGTCATCACAACACAGTTGTCATTTTCTCCCCTTTTCAAGGGCATGTTGGGGTACAGTGAACAGAAGAGGTCATTCCTGGGTGGGGAGACTCTGCCCTGCGTCTCCCTGACACAACAGGGCACATTCTCAGATGACAAGAGGTCAGTGAAGTGAGTTATTCAGCAACTTCTAAAGGTGATAAACCTGCTGTCTCTCTTCCATTCCAAATCCCATAGGAACAAAAATGAAAATGTCTCTCCCTCCGTAATCAACCACGAGCATTTAAAGTGCCCATTCCAGCAATGACAGTGAGATACAGAGAACGCTTACTCTAGTGTCGAGTGGAAAGATTTAATCCACCCCTTTCATTGTATTCTTACCTCAGGAATAAACAGCGTCATCAACTTTCTAAGTGACCTGGCTTGGAAGAGTTGATGAAGGCTATTGAAAAGCAACAAAGGAAGGTATACCATCTTTTCTGATCTCTCATATTGCATATTTAAAAAATAAAATAAAATTTGGCCTAATGGTGCTTACCAAGATCCTATGGTCTGAATGTTTGTGCTCTCCCCCACCAAAATTCATATGCTGAAATCCTAACCCCAAATGTGATGGAATTAGAAAGTGGAGGCCTTGGGAGATGAATGGGATTAGTACCCTTATAAAAGAATCCAGGGAGACGGCTGCCCCTTTCATCCACCATGTGAGGACACAGCGAGCACGTGTCATCTTGGAATCCGGAAATGGGCTCTTACCAGACACCGAATCTACCAGCACCTTGATCTTAAGCATCGCAGCCTCCAGAATTGTGAGGGATAAATGTGTTGGTTATAGCTGCCGAGTGTACGGCATTTTGTTATAGCAGCCTGAAAGAACTTAGATACAAGGTCTCAGAAAGATCCTTGGTTCTTTGAGAACTTAATCAGCTTAACTATGATTGAATCTAGGGGAGAAATGAAATGCCCGGATTAGTCACCTGGGAGAGGCCAAACTGTTTCTAACCACTGACTTTATGGTCACTAATAGCTAAGGATTCCCACTTTATCTTACTTGACGATATAGATGTTAAATCTTTGGGACTTGATTTGTAAAGCAGGCCAGTTTGAAATGCTGAACACTCTGGATCTGTCTAGGTCGTTTTCCCTCCCTGAAGCGTCTCTGCTGTGGGGATTGTGAGGCAAAATCTGGATGCTCAGATTCTGGGAGGGTTCCCTGACTCTTGCCAGAAAAGAGGTGAAGAAATTATTCCTAAAATATTCAACAACTACCTCTCAGCGTGCAGAAGGAAGGAGAAAGCGAAATGTGTTTTCAAGAGGAGTGGGTGGTCACTCAAAGTAACTTTCTTAGGCAGGAAAACTGTCACAGTAGTCAAAACAGTTGCCATAGCAACTAAAATAAGCAAAAATTAAAGAGGAACAACTTAGAGTTATGGAGGCAAGTAAACAGGATTTTTAATAAATATTTACAACAAATATTAAAAACACATTATGTGGCTGTCCCCTCATAAAAAATCCTAAGAAAAACAGGAGACGTGCTTTGTAGTTGCACCAGAAACACCACCGCAAACTGATGAGTTCTTCTCTTTAGCAAAGCATTTCTAATTAAAACACAATTAGTTCCAGCATAATAAATTACACTGAGAAAGTAATTAAAAATATAGTGACATAGAAGATGTTCCTGAAAAGGCAGGTCTATGAAAGAATATTTTAAACTATTGATATACAGAGATAACAGACAATGCTGAATACGGCATTGAAAGAAAAGGAATCTCAAACGACTTTTATGGAATTTCCCTCTAAATATATGCATTTCTCATTTAAATAATGCAGCTTTTGAACATGCTTCCCCCCCGCCCCCACAAGAGCTACATGATACGTCACTCCTGTTGGACTTCTGTCTTCTGAAATAGCTTATATTTAGGCCTTAAAGATACACAGTCCCCACTGGCTCTTAGGGTCAATGCTGGCTCTGTCACTTTTTACTGTGTCTAAAATAAGTGCAGCAATTACTGGAACATCACACAAGAACCACTGCTACCACCTAGAGAATTCTGCAGTGAGCTCAGGGTTGGCCTTAGGAAATGGCAGTGGAGTCCTGAAGGCTTATCCTGAGGCCCTCTTACCCTGAGGGAAGGGCTGCTCCATCTAGAAACAAACCACAAGACAGAATTGGAAAAGTGAGCAATCCATTAGGGCAAATGCCTGTGAAAGAGAAAGGGGAGAGAAGCTGAGTGACAAGGAGAGCCTCCCAACCAGGCCTCACAAACACCTGAGAGAGGAGAGGAGGGAGCAGGGAGAACTGGGGAGAAATTGTCTCAGATTGCAGTGCAGCTGAGAACATCGCCAGCTGGATTGCAGCTGTAGAGCACAGACCGCCCACCAGAGGAGCCTCACTTGGGCAGGAAACGCCCAACTGCAGCACCTTGCCATGTTCAGTACAGCCTGGGCACGGACATTTTGAGGGTGCTGAAGACCCTGCAGCAAAACTGTCCAATGAGGGGACTCCTGGGGCAGCTGCCTCTTGAAAGGAGATTTAAGCGACACACCTCCATAGCTGCCACAGATAGTGTCTCTGGCTTAACCTTTCTCTACATTCCAAAATGGCATTTTCAGTTCCAGTTCTTTGGGACATTTAAAATTCCTTAAAAATCAGGAAGCATGCAAATATCAATGAATTTCAGTCTCAGATAAGTAACTAAGGAATTGCTGGATCATAGTAGGTACTTATGAAATATTTGTTGAGTGACGAATTAATTCCCTGGTGGGGATATAGCAGGAAACAAAGTCTGTTCTCAGGGGTTATCTTCTAGAAGGATTTTAGCAATGAACAAAAAAGGGTAAGTTATCAGGTAGTGATAAATGTAACAATTAAAACATCCAGAAGGGTCAGGAGCCTGTGTGTGTAGGTGAGTAAGAAGGCCTCTTGGAGAATGTGATATTTTAACAGAAACAGCATGAAGTGAGGAAGTGAACCATGAGGACTGTACAGGGGAAAGCAGTCCAGAGGGAGAACAGCAAGTGCAAAGGCCCTGAGGTCACAGTGTGCCTAGAATGCTCAGGGAACATCAATGGGACAGTGAAATGGTAGGTCATGTAGGGGACTTGCAGGACATAGAAAGAACTTCGGAAATTACTTGGAATGAGGTGGAAACCCATTAAAGACTTAAACCAAAAGAAGGGCATAACCTGACTTCCATTCTAAAAAAAAATCCATCTTACTTATTCCTTATGATGGCAATGTGAGGTAGGTATTACCACTCCCATTTTTCAAACAAGGAAGCTGTGGCTTAGTGCTTGGTGGGTGTAAGACTGACTCATGGTCACATCTTTTGAGTAGCAAAGCCAAAACTGAACCTATTTCTGTTTAACTCCAAATGCATTCCCTTAACCAAGTATGTGTATTTCAAGCTTTTGGATAGAGTTCTTTGGCAAAGATTTTACCTTAAATACCACTTAGTACAAAAACCCTCTCTGTATTTGCAAACAATATCCTGGCAACTTGGCTTTTGGTGAGCATTCAAAAACGAGTCTCCTTTTCACATGTCTACAAAGTTAAGAGGATCACCTGCCCTTTCAGGTACTTAGGAGAAAAAAAATCGACAGCAGAAGAACCATGGAGGTGCCAGCATGCTGTCCTCAGGGTAACTCCGCAGTAGAAAGAGAATGCAGGCTGGACCTGGGAAGCTATACTGACTCTGCCCATCTGCTTCAATTAACGTTCTCGACAAAGCAGCATTTCAGAGCACGTGCTTACTATTTATGGCTTTAAGAGAAAGTAGTTTATAAATTATATGCTCCTTGTTAGTTTATCAAAGTGAATATTAAAAAGATGGGCTTTCCTGCTGACAATATTTTAAGTCTATTTCCATCAATTGAAAGAAAATATTATATTCTTTTCATATAGTACATTTTACCTAGTTTCTCCCCCACTAAAAAATTAAAGACTAGGGGCCAGGCACAGTGGCTCATGCCTATAATCCCAGTACTCTGGGAGGCCAAGGCAGGAGGCTCACTTGAGCCCAGTAGTTCAAGACCAGCCTGGTCAACATAGCGAGACCCTGTCTCTACAAAAAAAAAAAAAAATAGCTGGGTGTGGTGGCTCTTGCCTGTAATCTCAGCTACTCGGGAGGGAGGCTGAGGCAAGAGAATTGCTTGAGCCCAGGAGTTAGAGGTTGCAGTAAGCTATGATTGTGCCATTGTACGCCAACCTACGTGACAGAGTGAGGTCCTGTCTCAAAAAAAAAAAGAAAAAGAAAAACAAAAAGAAAAAAAAGAAAGGCCAGGCACAGTGGCTCTCATGCCTGTAATCCCAGCACTTTGGGAGGCTGAGGCAGTCAGATCACGAGGTCAAAAGTTCGAGACCAGCCTGGCCAACATGGTGAAACCCCGTCTCTACTAAAAATACAAAAATTAGCTGGGCGTGGTGGTGCACAACTGTAGTCCCATCCCAGCTACTTGGGAGGCTGAGGCAGGAGAATCGCTTGAACTCGGAAGGTAGAGGTTGCAGTGAGCACAGATCATGCCACAGCACTCCAGCCTGGTGACAGAGTGAGACTCTGTCTCAAAACAAAAAAAAAAACAACAAAAAACAAACAAACAAACAAAACCTAAAAAAGCCCTGGTAAATACTTTCCTTTTCTTACTGGCTGATTTCTATTGATCATAAGGTAGAGGTATCAGTTTTCTTAGGGGAATGTGGGGGAAATTATATGAAAAATACAGTCTTCCCATTCTCATTTCCCTAAAAGAACTGGACTAAGAACATCTAGACTTAGTAGTATAATACTTATGGTCTAGAATAAATAAAGCAAATGGTGAGTAAAAAAGTTAAACAGGTCTTTGGTTTCAGCCTATTAATGAACTTTAGAAAGACTTTTTAATTATGTATTTTATACATCACATATATCTTCAAAAACATGTTTCTCTGCTGACAGCCATTCTGGGTCATAAAGCTGTGTGACCTGTGTATGTTCTCTTTAGCAATACACTAGTTCTGGATGCTAGCTCCATCACGTAATATATGTTGATTAACAGGCAATTCTTAAGTGACCTAAGCTTCTCTTTCCTCATCTGTAAACTGTGGAAAATCTCATTTAGTCCTCACAACCACCCGAGGGTTTAAAGAGATGACTGATGTCAAGTACTTTGCACTGTGCCAAGGGTTCAATAAATCTAATATGTTCAGCCCAGATAAAGAAGTCTCTTTTATTCAACAGTTTTCACCCTTTTATCTGTGCTGCCTGTTTGAGGAAGATTAGCTGTAAAGAACTTTAAATGGATCTAATTTTGTTTCCTTCTAGTAAGTCTACAATTCCTTACCTTTCCCTAGGCCTAGGTTCTCAAACTTGAGCTGCATCATCAGAATCACTGAGAGGGCTCTTAAAACGCAGATTGCTGGACCCTCCCCCCAGAGTTTCTGATTCTGTAGGTCTGGGGTGGGGCCTAATAATCTGCATTTCCAGCAAGCTCACAAATGTTGCTGATGCTGTCTGAAACCATACTTGGAGATCCACTGCAGGCTAGCTGGCAGGTCATTTTTCTGCTAAGTCTGTAACCAGCCTATGAAACCTCAAGCAACATGCTTAACCATTTTAAACCCCAGTTTTATAAACTGCAAAAGGAAGCTAAAAAGACCTACTTAAAACAGGGTTGTTTTGAGGCTTAAGTGAAATAATGTTTAAATCAGAGGCACTGGAGCCAGAACCACTCCATCTTGAACAGGGCTGGCTAAAACGAGGCTGAGACCTGCTGGGCTGCATTCCCAGGAGGTTAGGCATTATTAGTTACAGGACTAGAGAGGAGGTCAGCACAAGACACAGGTTACAAAGACCCCACTGATAAAACAGGATGCAGTAAGGAAGCCGGACAAAAGCTGCCAAAACTAGGATAGTTAGAAGAAAGTGACCTCTGGTTGTCTTCATTGCTCATTATATGTTAATATTAATACACTAGCATGCTAAAAGACAGTTTACAAATGCCATGGCAATGTCCAGAAGTTACCCTACATAGTCTAACAAGGGGAGGAACTGTCAGTTCCAGGAATTACCACCCCTTTCCTGGAAAACTCATGAATAATCCACCCGTTGTTTAGCATATGATCAAGAAATAACCATAAAAATAGCCAACCAGCATCTTTCAGGGCTGCTCTGTCTATGGAATAGCGATTATTTTGTTTTTTTACTTTCTTAATAAACTTGCTTTCACTTTACTCTGTGGACTCACCTCTCTTCTTTCTTGGGTGAGATCCAAGAATCCTCTCTCTCAGGGTCTAGATCAGGATCCTTTCCTGATCATTTATACCATTTGTCAAGTGCAAGTTCCAGCACCTACTGAGTGCTCAAAGTAGTAGTGATTTACTACTGTCCGTGCTAAAAAACACCTGTCATGATTAATTTTTTGTGTCAGCTTGACTGGGCTAAGGCTGATGGCTGATAAAATATTACTTCCGAGTGTGTCTGTGAGGCTGTTTCTGGAAGAGATTTGTGTTTGAATTGATGCACTGAATAAAGAAGATCTGCCAAATACAGGAGGGCATCATCCAATCCATGGAGAGCCTGAATCGAACAAAATGGTGGAGGAAGAATGAATTCACTCTCTTGATCTGGGACATTCATCTTATCCTGGCCTTGGATACTGATGCCCCTGGTTCTGGGGCCTTTAGACTCAACTGACACTTACACACCATTGGCTCCCCTGGTTCTCTGGTCTTTCAGGTTTGAACTGGAACTGCCCTACTGTTTTTCCTAGGCCTCTAGCTTATAGACAGACGACATAAGACTTCTCAGCCTTCATAATCATGTGAGCCAATCCTTCATAATAAATCTCTTCCTACCTATATATCTCTATATATCCCACTGGCTCTGTTTCTCCGGAGAACCCTCACTAATACAGCACTCTCTCTAAAACAACCAAAACAAGTAATGACAAAAATAATTCCTTAGAATTTTCAGGAACAGGGAATTCAGAGGATGAAATTGCACAGGTTTAAAGAAATGCAATTTTATCACTTGAGAAGGGGCTTCAGAATTATTAACTTGATTTAAAAGAAAAAAAATTTCTCCCTAGATTGCTCAACAGGAAAAAGTATTCACTTTTACATGTGCTGTATATTTCATCTGACTGTTCATTTGTTCACACTTGAATGAACTCTATTAATTCAATGGCTACACCACATGCATTAACAGAGTGCAATTCCAAAGAGATGTGCAAAGAGAATGAAACCAGGATGTCCTTAGAGTCTCTTCACCACTAGCCTGATGATCTGTAAGACTGCACTCATCAACCCTAATTAAAAGGATGCCCTGGCCAACACCCTCCTGTTCACCTGTGGCCCACAGACACAGCTTGAGGTAACTAATATTGAGCATTTTCCTCTTTACACTGCAGGTTGAGAAGAAGCAATAGAGAATCAGCACTGTAATTTTGGCCATTGAGTTTAATTCTTTAGCATAGTACAGTAGTACTTGAGAGACCTAAGTAGATCCTCAGCTAGTTCCTCATGAAACTGCCTTTGCAAAAATTATATCAGTGAGAAAAATTAACACAGTTAGCTGAGCTAACCCACCTCCCATCTTGCCTTTTCCTTAATTATTCCTGGGCTTTTGGACCAAGGTAACTTTGGAAGATGTTTAGGCTACAGTTTAAATGATAATAGGCCTTGCCCAAAAACCAACCACTTTTGTTTGAGGGGAGGGCCTGAGTCCTGCTAAGGCGCAGACACATACGACTGTCAGCCATTATTCTGGAGGTCAGAAGATATGCAACATCCCCGGTTACTTCTGCAAATAACATTGCTATTGTACAACCTAAGATTGGCCTTTTGAGATATCTTTTCAGGTTTTCTTTTGCATGCCTCACACCCATGTCTCCACCTGGACCCACCTGGACTTGCCAACCCCACTCCTATGGCCCCAACCAGAAGCAATTCAGCATGATGTAATCCTTGCCCCATCCAACCAGCAGAAGTGTAACCCCCTCCCCCACCTCCTCTTCCCCAAACTGCCTTTAAGAAAACCCCTAACCTAGCAGCTTTGGACCAGATGACTTGAGTACTAACTCATCTCCCATGTGGTGTGGCTGGCCTTGTCTCTATAAAACTCTTTTTTTTTTTTTTTTTTTTTGAGACAGAGTCTTCCTCTGTTACTGTCACCCGGGCTGGAGTGCAATAGCGCAATCTGTGCTCACTGCAATCTATGTCCCAGGGTTCAAGTGATTCTCCCACCTCAGCCTTCTGAGTAGCTGGGATTACAGGCACCTGCCACCACGCCCAGCTAATCTTTGTGTTTTTAGTAGAGGCAGGGTTTCACCATGTTGGCCAGGCTGGTCTCACACTCCTGACCTCAAGTGATCTGCCCATCTTTGCCTCCCAAAGTGTTGGGATTACAGGCGCGAGCCACTGCACCTGCCCAAACTCTTTCTTTACTACGATGCTGTATTCTTTCTTTGTGCAGCTGGCAGGAAGAACCCCTCAGTGCTTACACCTATATTTTAATTTAATTGCCCATATTGTTTCCATACTTTCTTCCTGTCTTGTGTTGTTTCCACAAGCTCCTTGTAAATCTAGTGGGACCCCAGATTTCCTTGTCTAGTTTCCTAATGGATGCGTCTCACATCTTTGCATGAATAAGATGTCCTTCTTGCACCCTTGAAGCATGGATCTCAACGATTACCACCTTCCATGAAACTGACTGAGACACTATTTCATGGGGGAGAGGCTTCCATTCCTCCAGGAAATAGAATTATCTTCTACTTTTGTGAAGAAATAAAAGCAAGCCCAGAGAAACTTCACAGAGAGGGAAGAGACATGAAAATGAGAAGAGCAAGGCCCTGCTCCCCCGACCACAAAAATGAGAGCATCTTAGAAAAGAAAGGTGAGCCGTCTGTTACGTATGCAGCAAAAGCTGATAAACTGATACAATGATCTATCAAGATAAGGAAAAGAAATAGAGGATGACTAACTTAAAAATACAATACAGTAGTAAGAGAACATGAGGAGTAAAAATAATTACTTGAAACTAAAATTATTTCATTATTACCGTTACCATCAAAACCAATTTGTTACTCATTTCTATGTGGTATTGTTTGTCTTCTAATCCAGGTGCCTGCTCATTTATTTACATATTATGTTCTATGGCTGCTACTGGGCTACAATGACAAAGTAAAGTAGCTGTAACAGAGGCTGCGGGACTCATAAAATCTAAACTATTTAATATGTGGTCCCTTACAGAAAAAGTATGCTGACCCAGCTCTATGACTTTTCAGCATGAGATGACCTACCCTACAAACCTTTCCTTAAAGGTCTCATGCTTGGATGACAATGAGTTCTGAGCTTTGGGGGCATGAGAGACCAGATAACATTATCAGCACTGTCATTTAAAAGGCTGGTCTAGAAGAAGGAAGAGGCCTGAATGTTTGCTTTTGTTTTGTTTTATTTTGTTTGCAAAAACCTGGTTGATCTTAGTTTTTGGTGCTTTGGGTTGTTTCAGTGTTCAGGCCAACTGAGGCGGTGCTCAGATGCCTGGCCTTGGCTTTCTTCTCACCTCAGGAAGAAGTCACACAGCTGTGCTGACAAGAAAGGTGACTGGCAGGTGTGTGCAGACTCGTAGAATCTTAAGGAGAACAACTGATATTCTTCGACCCGTCCACCTTAACATCCCTTATTTTTCTGGCACAGAGATGTTAAGAAAATTGCCCACGGAGACATAGTCAGGAAAAGGAAGGATGAAACCTCTAGCTCACCTTCGTTAAAGTCTTGGTCTTCTCCAACCTTTTGGACCCCGCCTACAAACCATCCTCTGTACGGCCGCCAGAGTAACTGTCTCCAAAATGTAAATCCGATCATGCCAGTCTCTTGAAAATGGCTTTCCATAGCAATCAGAATGAAATCCAAACACCTCTGCCTGGTCCTACACCATTTATTCTCATACTTAAGTGTGCACCGGACTTCCTTGAAGGGCTTGTTAATACACATACGCCTGGGCCAGTTCCTGATTCGGTAGGTCCGTGGGATGGGCCTGAGAATGCACATCTCTAATAAGGTTCTGGGTGGTGCTGATGATGCTGGCTTGGGGACCACACTTTGAGAGAACTACTGCTCCACATGAGGGGGCCTCTGCCTGCTTCTCAGAATTCCACCCTTACCACACCCTGCCCATGATGCTTACTCCACCCTTGGTGCTCTTCTTTTGACATGCCAAGACTACGTTTGCCTCAGGGCCTGGCGTTTGCTGTTTCCATGTCGTGGAATGCTTTTCCCTTAGTTCTTGGCCAAACTGGCCTTTTTTTTTTTTTTTAAGACAGAGTCTCGCTCTGTTGCCCAGGCTGGAGTGCTGGAGTATAGTGGCGTAATTTCAGCTTATCGCAACCTCTGCCTCCCAGGTTCAAACGATTTTTGTGCCTTAGCTTTCCAAGTTGCTGGGACTACAGGTGTGCACCACCATGCCTGGCTAATTTTTACATTTTTAGTAGAGACGGGGTTTTGATATGTTGGCCAGGCTGGTCTCGAACTCCTGATCTCAGGTGATCTGTACGCCTCAGCCTCCCAAAGTGCTGGGATTATAGGTGTGAACCACTGCGCCTGGCCAATCTAGCTCCTTCTTATCATTCAGCTACAACTTCGAATATCACCTCCTGAATAGGGCCTGCTCTGACCACCCAACGCACAGCAATGTCCCCTCCCCCACTCCTCAGTGTCTACCTGTCTCTCTGATCCTTCGATCACTCCTTTTAGTAACATAATAGTATCAAACACTGCTGGAAACCATTCATTTCTATGCTTATTTGTTTATTGTTGGTCTTCTGCTGCTGGACCATACACTCCCAAAGGACTGAGACTTTGTCATGTTCATTGCTCTAGCTCAGTCTTCTAGAGCAGTGGTTCACACCATGGATTAAGTTGTAATGACTTTAAAACATTTCTGAATTGTTAAAGGGCCAACTGTACTCAAGATTGTTTATCATCATTAAGTTGCTATATAGGTTGTTGTAGCCTAATGATTCCAATATAATTCACATACAATATACAGAGTGTGTGATAGACTCATATAAGTATACACATTTACAATCTTACCGCTGATTATAATTCAGAATATTCTGTCAGAGATACTTTTTCTTCACCATCTCTACTAAAAATACAAAACCTAGCCAGGCATGGTGGCGCATGCTTGTAATCCCAGATACTCGGGAGACTGAGGCAGAAGAATTGCTTGAACCCAGGAGGCGGAGGTTGCAGGGAGCCGAGATCATGCCATTGCACTCCAGTTTGGGTGACAAGAGCGAAATTCCATCTCAAAAAAAAAAAAAAAAAAAAATCCTCTACCCTGAGGAATGCAGTATCATCCACATGAGAGGGTGAGTGAAGGAAGCCTGTGACTATGAGAGTCTTGGGGTCCTCATACCCTGAGGAATGCAGTATCACCCACATGAGAGGGTGAGTGAAGGAAGCCCGTGACTGTGAGGGTCTTGGGGTCCTCATTCTTTCATCCCATCCCATCAGGCAGCAACAATCCCCCTGACAGAGGAGGACTGAGAGAGGAAGATGCGCCCACATGTTCGTCCTCTTGGATCATTTATTATGTTCTTCCCTTTCTGTGCAATGTATTTTTAACTAGTATTAATATGATTATATACAAAATGCTTCTTAGGTACTACAGAAGGTACTGCTTTTGCTTTTGGTTCTTCGTCATTTCAGAAAAAAACAGTATACATGCATCCATACACATACCCCCTTCTCTGGCATTCCCTCTACCTTGCATCAGAGCTGTCCAGTTCCTGTGCTAGAAACTCCAACCTCATTCTACAATTATTCTCTCACATCTTCTACATCTACCAGGTTAGAAAAATATTCCTATACTCGAAATCCTCCCTTATTTCTCCATATGTATGACTGACTGTCCATTAAGTCCTTCAAGTCCAACACTACCCCCCAGACTACTCCCACAAGGAATCCAGCTGCATCCACTTGTCACTGGTCATCCAGAACTGACTACTGCCCTGCTGAAACCCCATCAAAGGTTCCCTAGAGCTTTCAGAATCAAATGCCAATGTCCTGGGCTGGAAAGTAAACCCACTGATGGTGTGGACACTAGCCATCTCTGTACCTTCACCCCTGTACTCCACCGCCCTACCCTCTGCCCTACCTGGACAATCCCCTTACCCCTCAATAGAATGTGCTGTCATATTCATGCCTTTGCAGAAGCCCTGGCCTCTCCCTTCTTCTTAGCTGTGCTTTGAGTGGTTGACTGACTCACCTATCAAGACTCAGCCTGAAAGGGGCCTCCTCACTGAGGCTTCTGGGGTCAGTCCCCGAGCCCTATTACCCCTTCCTCTCCTCTCACACCACAAGGTTCTCATCACAATATGCAAGTGGAACAAAGTGGAGGGGTGAGAGTGAAAGGGCTTCAGGGGCCACATGCTGAAAGCCTGGAGTTTAAAACGGAGACGCCCAGCCAGTGGTGTTGGCGGAATAGCCGTGAGTACAGCTGCTGTCCAAACTATGAAGCCAGCACTTACTGCAGTGCATAATAAAGTGGCACCAACATGTTTCTGTTCTGTATGTCCAACTCGAATAGAGACAGGAGCTTAAGAAAACATGACTCATGGCAAGACAGCCAGCAACTAAAGCAATTATCCACGAGGAACATGCAGAAATCGGTTTCTTGGGATAAAAACACAGCAATTTAATTCCATTTAACACATTTTCACTATTTTTTCTCCCCCAACTCCAAATTTGAAATTATTTTACTTTTGGTTTGTGGTTGGCTACTTTTATACTTTAAATCATATATGTAAGCCTCTATTGTACATCAACTATCAACCTTCTCTCTTGCTAAGAATATTAAGCCTCTGGCCTTTCCTCTGTTTCTCCAAGTTCCTTCTAATTTCCAGCATCTGTCTGGCACCCTTACTTTAAATAAAGGTAACAGCTTTCTTGTTATGTTTGGTCAAAAATAATTAAATGTTTTGTCTACCTTTAGGTTGATTACAAAAGTTGAAAAACTAATATTATTATGATTATCATCATTTAGATGACTCTGTAAGTATCTTTTAGTGTAAATACAGGTATATCTGGACACTGTTTTATAATTTAGTTTAAATTATCTAAAGCTTAAAAATAATATACAAAGATGGCTATCCCTCTTTTCATTGTAATGTCAAAGCATGATTGAAGAGGCATACCTAAGAATGATTTACTTCTATAGAAAAATGTATTTTTGGTTTGATCTACTATTTACTGTTATTTAGGACCTAGATTCTTTGAAGTTTAATAGATAGCATTTTTCTGCTGTTATTCTATAGTGATGTAGATGACTTGTGTCCAGTAGAAAAAGGCAAATCTATAATAGGTTATAGTTTTATTGCCTTACAGGACATTAGCCAGTTTTGTATCTAATTTTGACAAAACTTATTTCACTTTTCTTTTCCTTTCCTTTCCTATGTAAAACTCTCTTCCTCAAGTGCTCTTGGAACTAGCTTTATCATCCTGTTAATGTCCTCACTGATTAGTTAAATATATCTTTTAATCAAAATACTTTACATGAGGCTTGTGTTTTTAAGTCTTGAAAATCATATTCAGAAAGCACTTTGCTTCTCTGATGAACAGCCTGTGGGGTGTAGGCTGCTTGAGCTTTTCTGAGCTTCATGGTGTGGCTGCTCACAATTTGATTTCAGAACCACCTTGGAAAGAGGCCAAAGTCAACCTGTCCCACTGTGCCTGACTTTAGGTTTGTATTGACCCAGCACTTTGATACTCCTTTGATCCTGACACCTGCAATAATTGTCTCAGTTTTCCTCCACTGCGTGTGTGTGTGTGTGTGTGTGTGTGTGTGTGTGTGTATAGGGTGGAAGGTGGGGAGGCTAGTATAAAGACCAAGAAGACCAAGACTTTGCTAGAAAAAGGGACTCCATCTAGGCAGCTTGACTCAGATACAAGAAAGTTCCATGGGCAAGAAGAAGGGGTAGCCCAAGCTGGGATTTATGATGTGGGAAAGACGAGGTCAGTGGCTGAGGTGAGTCATCTATAAAACATTTGAACCCCTGCTCTGGCTGCCACTAAGAAGGACTGGCTGATGAATTCTGTAGATTCCAATGGAATATACTGAGAATGTTTCTTAGTGTCAAGAAAGGAGAAAGGAATTTTTAAATCTGGTTATAGTTTGAGTTGATTGTCTATGCTATCCAATAAGAAAGGCACTAGGCCCATGTACCTATATAAATTTGAATTTAAATTATATAAGATTAAAAACTTAAGTCAATCAGTCCCAGTAGTCACATTTCAAGTACTGAACAGCCACATATGGCTGCCATAACAGCAACACAAATGTAGACCATTTCTATCACTGTGGAAAGTCCTGTTGGTGAAGACTTATCGATGATGGCAGTCTTTTTCTTAAGAATAAAGCTCTTTTTATATTTTGTTTGTTTTAAGGACATACTTTGACTTTCAGGCTTATGCAAAAGGGAAGATATCAGGAGAGTCTGGGTGGGAGAGTTTGAGGTGGAAGGGGAGCCAAACAGCTCAGGATGAGAAGGGACTTGAATTTTGAACTTTTCTTCTTTAGATTGAGAGAGAGAAAATGCTTAACAGTTAAGAAAAAAGCATCTGGAAAAGTGAAAAAGGACTCTGAGTGTGATTAAAATAAAATAAAGGAAACAGGAACATGCATCTTTATGGAGGAGAGGGACAAAGAAGAAAAAAGAGAGATACCCCTGGCTGGGCTGGCTAATGAAATTTATTCAGTGTGATCTCTGATTTTTAATCTTAAAGTTGTCCTGGTGTGTGATGCAATTCTCCTCTGCTGCCACTAAATCTTCAGTAAAATGTCTACTTTATACAACATCCTTCTGCTTCTGGGATTTGATGTTAAAATGGATTTAGGAAAGGAAACAAATTAGAGTAGTCAACAGTCCCGGAAAGTGAATGGTAACGAAGCATTTGAGGACAGAAGTCATCACCAAGAGTGGGTAAGCATCTAGGAATTCTAGGAAAGACTGGGAAGGCCCTGACCTGACAGGGAATGGGTTCTACAGATCTTTAATGTGGATATTATAGGAAAGTCAGGGGGCTGGTTTAGTTAGAGATATCTGGGTTGCATGTATTTTTAAAAGCACTGCTATTTCTCTCCTCCACAAGAGACGAATCTCTATTTTAAAGATTTAATGTTAAGCATCACTTAGGAAACAAAATATATTTTGCATTTAAGTAATGTGTAAGTCAAGTAAAGTTAGAGAAGTACAGAATTAGAAGTGTTATGGCAATACAATCAGATGCTACAACACAGCCTACCACTTAGGTCATTTGTAAAAATCTGGCTGCCTCAAAAATAATTCCTCCGTAAAGCAGAAATAATAAAATAAAATTTAAATGCATTTGCACTTACTACATTTATTGACTATTTTTAAAACAGTGGCTTACTCACTGTTTAAGATACCTCTCTGCTTCTTTTTTTTTTTTTTGGAGATACAGTGTCACTCTGTCACCCAGGCTGGAGTGCGGGGGCATGATCTTGGCTCACTGCAACCTCTGCCTCTTGGGTTCAAGGGATTCTCCTGCCTCAGCCCCCCAAGTAGCTGGGACTACAGGCATGTGCCACCATGCCTCGCTAATTTTTTTGTATTTTTAGTAGAAACGGGGTTTTACTGCGTTAGCCAAGATGGTCTCAATCTCCAGACCTAGTGATCTGCCTGCCTCGGCCTCCCAAAGTGCTGGGATTACAAGTGTGAGCCACTGAGCTCAGCTGCTTTCTTTAAACAAATACAAGGAATATAATTTTATTTTTGCTGCTATTTGAGTTCATGATGATAACATTAGTTATCATATGGTGCTGACAGCATTTATACCCCTTCACAAAAGGTATCTTTGCTATGACACTTTAGGGATGCTTGGGTTTTGTTTCTTTAATTCTTGTTCCTCCCACTGGCTTTCAGCTGTATTCCCTCATGGCTGTTCATGTACCAACCATAGAAACGAATCTTTTCTGCTTACATTTTGTTGCCTTAAATGTTTTCATGGCTCTGGCTCTAAAGAACTGAGTCTTATAGGAGTGGGGAATAATTTTTTTTTTAAGCAGTCTGTCATCCAGCTTGAAATATTCTTTGGCTTTGTGGTTTGGTATGTTATCATGAAGACACATGTTTATTTTATAAAGTTAAAACATTTTTGCTCAAAATCCTTGTAAAATAGCACTTGAAAGAGTTGAAAGCTTAGTTACATTGTATTTAATACTTGTTCAAGGGTTCTTTTCTTCTAACTTTGCCTAGTTTGCAGAGGAATCCAGAGGAAAAGCAAATGCCTTTAGAAGCACAGGTGATCAGTATGTCCTAATATGAGCTGTGATGATTAACAACCAAAAAAATCACAAGAAATAAAAAGGATTCAAATGAATCTCTGGTTCATCAAATCACATTTCACTTTTGTCAAGTACTTTATTCTCCAATAGCTTTTCCTTACATAACAGTATGAGATATACTGAACCAATGATTGCATGTAATCTCTTCAAAATTACCTTCTCTGAATTATTAGTCTGAATTGGAATCAACTGGATCTAAAATCATTTTAGATGCTAGACATCTACAAAGAGTTTGGTGGTTACAGGTATTCTGCTAGTCCCTGGAGAGAAAAAGATAAGTAAAATACGATCCTTGACTTCAAGAAACTCAGAGTATAGTTTGAGAGAAAGAAACATTAAATAAAATGTGAAGGCAGTGTAAAATATGCAAGGGTAGGTCAGTGGTGGCCAAAAATAAGTTATCGCCTCTTATTGAATGGGTCAAGGAGGGTATCACAGAAGTGGAGATTTCTCATCTGGGTTCTGAGATGAGAGGAGTTCACCAATCAAACCAGTCGGAACAAATGCATTTCAGGAAGAGGGAGTAGCATAAACAAACCATGTAGTAGAATAGCTTATGGGGGAAACTGTAAGTGGTTTGCTATAGTTGAAGTATACGGTGTATGTTGGAAACCAGAGAGAAATGAACGTGAGGTAATTAAGCAGGAGCCAAATTATAGAAAACTTTGTATTTCATTCTGTGAACTTCCCTTTATGCTACAATGGGAAGTGATGGAAGCATTTTAAACACAGGAGAAATGGGATCTGCTTTATATTTTTAAAATATTACTCTATGATCTCAACCATGGGAGAGAGAAAAAAAGAAAAACAAATATGAGAAAAGACTAGAAGAAAACTGCCAAAGAGTGAACAGTGCTTGTCTCTGGATGGCAGAATATTATTGTTTCATCTTATAGCAGAATGTAGTTCACTGTTATTTCAATTTCAGACATATGAACAGTCATCACTTCAATATTTTAATTCAAACAAGGAATAGTGACCATGTTTAGGTCCATCCTTAGCATTCACAATTTTGTTTACTGAAAAAGTGACTATCCTGTAAATCTAGAGAGTACTATGATACACCCTGCAGAAAAATTAAGTCAACAAGTATTAAGCTATGTCAGCTCACAGAAGACCTAGTTTCCGCATCTGACAATCTCGACCTCTGGGAAGATCAGCGAATTAGCCACTTTAGACATTTCATTGATTTTGAAATAACCAACTCTGAGTCTAAATGAAGTTTTAATATGTTTTACATTCAACTTTGCGGTAAAGGAAACATCAGTTTCATTATACCCTCCTTCCAAAGTCACCTCAAATTCAAGTACAATAGAAGAAAAATCATGCATTTACAATGCAAATGAGGCTTTAATTCACCTACCCAGCCATTCTGAACAGATTGGTGGCCCAAAGCCCCTGCTCTATAGAAAGTCTGGAGTCATCACCACCTTGCAAGGGCACAGACAATAAATGATAGAATCAGAGGCATGCAAAGCTTTGGTCAAAATGGTTTGTATCAATGAAATGAACAAAGCAATGACTGGCACAAAGTTCAATCACTATTACATTTATAACACATACAAAGTTATATGTAGAAAGACTGCCAAAAGCACTGCATTAAGCAAAAACTGTTACTACATAAAACCCATCTGTAAACTGAGAATATTAATAGCAACAACCTCATAAGGTTGTTGTAAAAAATTTTTAAAAATCATACACACAAAATGTTTAGAAGGTCATCTGGCACATAGCGAGCACTCAAAAATTTATAGTATCATTATCATTATTACTCTATCTCATAACTTGCTTCTTTTCAACAACTCCAACCTATAAATCCTAAAGATGTTCTTACTTATGTCAAAGAATATTTACTCAATACTGTAATTGAAACTTAATAATTATTAGAATGTTTTGAGAGAAAAGATTAATAACACTTATTTACCTCTTCGTATCTGTCAAAAACTGCTCCTTCTTGCAAAAAGGAAGGAACTTCCTTCTGCCAGTTAAATTCATAAGGTTTGGCCATGATTATATTCAAGACCTAAAAATGAAAAGAGTAGCTCATTAGTACATAAAATGGAAAAACAATTGAGGATGGTTAATCACTTTGCATTTCTGTGTTTACAGAAGCTTTTCTTCAAATATGTGGAATACAGTTTTTTCTTCTTCCCTTTGTCTGACCTCCAACTTGCTTTCTTTTCTCTAAACCTGGAGATATCATAATCAAGAAATACCAGAGGTGATCATTTGGGAAGTTTCCATTCTCTCCAAATCCTACAAAAAAACAAGATGTGCATATATATATATATATATAAATCTGAAGGCACCAGATAAAATAAGGAAACCATAGACCAAAATCAATACATAAGAGAGGTCTGCTGTAAATAGCTAAGGGCACTATGGGCTTGAAGGTGAACATATGGGCAGGAGGAGCCCACAGGGTATAAGTTGCAGAATCACATAGGCATAGCCAGAATTTTTTTATAGCTCTTGGTCCTCTCTTTAGCCCTCTCTTAGGCTCTCTTTCCCCTACCCCGTTGTTCCTCACCTCTTGGGCCACGCGGAGAACAAGAGAACGTCTGGTTTTGAGACAGCCAGCTCATAGGGCGTCCCTGAAGAAATTCCAACCAGCCTGCCCACTGAGGTAGGGCCTCGGGATGTTCACAATGTTTGTAGCAGAGAGGAGCCTGGCCTCTCTTCCTTCTGTGTGGAACTTGGAATTCCAATGGCCGGGCAGGAAGCCCTCTAGCAGGGATTCTGGGCTTGTAAGAGTCCCTGTTGCCACCTTTTCTCCCTTTTTAACCCAATTAAACCCTGTCTTACTCATCATTTAAATTGTCTGTGAGCTTGAATTTTCATGGCCGTGGGACAAAGAACCCCATTTTCAGCTGAACTAAGGAAAAGTCCTGCAACAGTTTTATCATAGACAGTGAGTAGGACATTTAAAGAGAAGCTAGGCACTGTTCAGGGTGGCTCCCTGCAACTAGGAAGAACTCAGCATTCCTTTTACCCATCCTTGTTGGCAACATGGTACGTATGTGATAACTACAACCCAAACATCTTGCATGAGCATACAACAAAGAGTCACCAAATAGTTAAGCAATGCAAAGAACATGGAAGAACACCAAACACAGCAAGTAAAACTTACACCCAAGGAAAGACAGTGACCAGGAAAAACACGACCTGACTTCAGCATACTGATTTTTTCAGAGGGAAGACAGAGTATATTCTGTTCCTAAAATATAATTAACTACAGATACTAGAAATTTGAAACAAGATTGTTGAAATAATAGATGAGGTGAATTGTAAGGAAAACTCAGATGAAGTGTTGAGCCAAGGAATTCTTAAAAATGCAACACCAGGCCGGGCGTGGTGGCTCATGCCTATAAACCCAGCACTTTGGGAGGCCGAGTGGGGTGGATTACCTGAGGTCAGGAGTTCAAGACCAGCCTGGCCAACATGGCAAAACCCTGTCTCTACTAAAAAAGTACAAAAATTAGCTGGGCGTGATGGTGGGCACCTGTAATCCCAGCTACTCGGGAGGCTGAGGCAGGGAGAATTGCTTGAACCCAGGAGGCGGAGGTTGCAGTGAACAAAGATGGCATCACTGTACCCCAGCCTGGGTGTCAGAGCGAGACTCCATCTCCAAAAAAGAATAAATTTTTTTAAAAAAAGCAACACCAAAAGAAATAGCATGCATGAGAGATATAGAAAATAGAAAGGAAAGGTTTAACAACCTTATATGGAGACAACGGAGGGATGGAAATAAAGCAACAGTAGAAGAACGTTTCTGAAACCTGAATATTTGAGTCCTCAGAGTGAAAAAATCCACTCATTCCATGTAGTATAAATGGGGGGAAAAGATATACACCCCCAAATATACCTCATGGTGACATTGAAGACACAAAATATGCAGAAATTACGAAATCTCTCAAAGATGCAGGAAGAGAAAAGATAATCTAGAGGTAAAATGACAATAAGACTGCTATCAGATATATCATCCACAACACTAAATGCAGTAAGACAGTTTTAAAGTTCTGAGGAAAATAATTTTGGATTTAAAATTCTGTGTTCAATACTGTTTCAACTTTTAGGAGAAATATGTAGTTATTTACAGACTTGTATTTAATCAGAAAGATTTAGCGATCTACCCTGAAAAATTTAATGCATTATATACTCTGTCAGGGGAAAATAAATATAGAGAAAGCGATATGGGAAATAATGTTAAGAAAAATAAAGTAAAAAGAAACAATAGGCTTACTCTTAAGTCTTATTGTACTATGCCAAAAAAGTAGAAAAGAAAAAATAAATTTAAAAATTAGCCAACCCAAATCCTAGATTATATCAATATATGAGTTGTGGCCAGTGAGGTGGTTGGAGGAACGAAGTTTGAGACAAAGGGAAGAAAAACCATCTTGGGAGGGGAACAGAGATACTAAAAACTCTAGACATTAGTAGGAAAATAGGAGTTTAAATATGGGTGCTATGAATTTAAGAGTTATCCTATAGAAAATTAAAATTAAAAAATATAACTTCCAAGTGATTAGCAGGGGAGAAATAGCAAAAGAAACTTGAGTCTCTTTTAAAAAGTAAGCAGATAAAGAATGGAGAGAAGACAGGAACATATTATAAGTAGAAAACACAAAATAAAATGACACATCGCTAAGCACAGTAAATAAGAATTGGTTAAATTCACTTATAAAAGAGGTTTTCAGATTAGGTAAAATTATGGTTGTTTACAGAAATATTTTGAAAACTATCTAGGAAGTTTGAAAATGCAGGGATGAAAGAAGATACCATGGCACATGCTAAGGAAAAAAGAAAATAGGTATAACAATAATATGAGACAAAACAGACTTCAAGAGAAAAAGCAGACACAGTAATAATACATCATATTAACTGCCATTAATATTTAAGCATGTGACCACACAGCATCAAAACATTTGAAAATTGACAAAGTATAAGGAGAAATTAGCAAAGTCACAAACAGGAGACAATGATTCTCAGAAATTAACAGAAGACGACGACGACAAAGAAGTAAGACTCTTGAAGATCTGAATATCATACTTAATAATTTAGTACAAACAACTTAAATAACTCAAGGTAACATAATTTAAATAACAGTACTTAATGAGCTTTATTCTCTCTCTTAATATATTTATTCTCTCTATTATTTTTTTTCTTTCCCTCCTTTGCACCCTGGCTACCCACACACATGTGACAATCGCAAAATCTGATCACGATTAGGCCTTAGAGGAAATTTCAGCATTTTTCAACAGGCAGAAAATATGGTGGTCATTCTCATTGACAACAACAAGGAAATGTATAAATTAATGACAGAGAGTGTACAACATCTTTATACATGGAAATTAAACATTCATGCCCACACACACACACATACACCCCTAAATCATTCTTGAGTTAAGCAGAAATTATAAACTTTTTAGAAAGAAAAGATGAGAGCATTACAAACCAAAACCTAGATATGTAACATGTCCCCCCCCAAAAAAAAATTAGTAAAACAATGATGAGTAAAAGCAAAAGTTAATTGTTTTCTGTTGGATATATATTTGGCAAGTACTGAGAGCAAGAGTGAGAGACATAGAGAGCGGGAGATTTAGGTGGGGGCAGAAGGGAGGATGAGGAGGAGGAGGTGGCTGCAGCACAAACTCACAACATTTACAATGAAAAGTGGGATATAATTAAAGAAGGCGAATGTGAGCATTCTAAGAGAATACTGTGTATAACTTTAATCAGAATATTTTAAAAGCTAAATAAAGTATATATCTTTCAAAGTTAAAATACATTTGGCTTAAACGTAAAACTAAAAATGGAATTTTAGTTTTTTGAGGAACTAAATGATCCAGCAATCCCATTTCTGGGTATTTACTGGAAAGATTTGAAATCAGTAGGTCAAAGAGATATCTGCACTCCCATGTTCAATGCAGCATTACTCACAATATCCAAGTTATGGAATCAGCCCAAGTATGCAACAACAAATGAATGCACAGAGAAAATGTGGTGTATTATACACAGTGAATTCAGCCTTAAAAAAGGGAAGAAATTCTGTCATTTGTGACAACATGGATGGAACAGGAGAACATTATACTAAGTGAAATAAGCCAGATACAGAAAGACAAACATACATGTGCTCACTTACACGTGGAATATATAACAGTTGAACTCATAAAAGCAGAGAGTAGAACTGTGGTGACCAAAGGCTGAGGGTAAGGGGAACGTGGAGATGATAATCAAAGGATACAAAGCCTTCTATCAGTTACACAGAAGAAATAAGTTTGACTTTGAAACCTTTTGCATAGCTTGGTGAATACGGCATGTATGTACACACATACACAGCTTCTACCCAAGGAGCTTAGAAACAAGCTTCCAAGGTAGATGATGTGCATCCATGCCTTCTATGCTGTAAAACAGATCTGCAGAGAAAAATAGACCCACAGACCCCTCCTCTTAATAACCAACTACAGAGAGCTAAGTGCTAGCTTGAAAAATAGATTAAAAAACAACATGGTGGCCACCCCAGTTTGCCAGGCTGTGAAGAATGGTAGGCAAAACATCTCTTTCTGCAGGATTGTATGTGTTCTACGATTGTCTCACTCCTGACAACCATCCCTTTTAATTTGTCCCTTTGGTTTCATTTTAAATCAACAAGAGGCTTATGGATACAAAAAGTTTATATCAAAAATAAAAACAAACAAACAAACAAAAGCTGTTTATGGTTTGCATCATCTTTCATTGGTTTAACTCTGGTCCTCCCAGCATCAACATAAGTACCCCGTGTATGATGTTTCGCTACTATTCTTAACTAGTAAAATATTCATCTCTACCTTGGGTACTAATTTCATCACAATAGTCTCATTACATGAAGAACTTTGAGGGTGAAGGAGGCTGAAGGAAGGAGGAGGGTAATTTTGACCTTAATCTCTTCTGCAGTGGAGGTGAAAGTTCATTTCATTGTTTGTTCCTTCAGAGCACTGGGGTTCAGAACAAGGTAAGTGGTACTCTGGCAAAATGATGCTAGAGTATCCTGAATGTTCTCAATTTTAAACTAGTGGCTGTGGTCAAGGCTGTTCTTTGTGCTATCTGTGGAAAACTTCCCAGGGCCTGGCATCAGGGACACTAGCTGGCTTATTTTACATACATGGCACAATGATGACCTACAGACTAGAAAATGTTGACCCAGCCAATCGTGTTTGACAACAGTTTGATCCAGATAATTGATTTTAAAATGGGAACAAATGAAGGTATACGTTATAGTCCCAGTGACTGCAGAGAATATTAAAGGGACAGTTACTTCTTTTTAAAAGAGGGGAGGAACTGGCCACCTTATAACTACACTGTTATTGCAATTCTCTCAAATCCCTACCCACAGCCAACTGGTTTAAAAAAAAAAGGCTTTGATTGTACCATGCCAAAAGTTCCTCTTCTCGAATTCTCTAGCTTGCCTTCCAAGGCCTCATTTACAAGATATTTCAAGGTTTGTCTCCTCCACCTCCTAGAATGGCATCACCTCACCATCCAGTGCCCACAGGAAAGGATCCACCTTCTCCTTGAGGAACACGGGACGTGAAAGAGAATTTACATTGTCAAAGAGTAGACAGCCCGAAACCTCTTGCAGTGTAAACACATTGAGCAGTTACTGGAAGGAAGCCCGAAAGCTTTTAAATAGTTGCATTGTTTCTAAATCCTCGTGCAACTGAATCGGATTAGCTATTGCACTGGGGCAGAGGAAAAACTCTCTGGACTGCAGAGACTTTGGAAGCTGGGGACAAGAAAGAAGGGGAGTCCTAGAAGGTCTTGTTCCAGAACAAGTGGCAAAAGCTCCTTCTAAAGACGACAATGAGAAACTGGCAGAGTTAGGAGGAACACAAGGGGGCTGAGGCGGGCTGTCGAGGGGCCAAATATTGAAGTAGGACATGTGTATTACCCACAAAGATGGCCTTCCATCCATTTGGTTGGGGTGAACCAAGGAAGAGATTTGGTTTTCTTAGCCTACTTGGTTTTCTTAACCTACTCTGTCCTGAGTCTTTAAACCTGCTGTCTTGTCTTCCTTGCTAGACCTATAAGGTGGTCTTCAGGAATTACCAGACCACCTATCTCAGATGTGCTGGATCAACTGTAGAGTCAGCGCTGCTCACCCTCCCTCACCACCACCTCCACCCTAGACCAGTTTAGGTCAATACTTCCACAAGGAATTTTTTGTCTCTGGACATGTGCCTCATGTTCTGGTATAGAGTGAACAGAGGGCAGTATGTAAAACCAGGTATATCTAAGGTACCTGGGTATGGTAGGCTGAATAAATGGCCTCCAAAAGATACCTACCTCCTAATTGCTGCAACTTGTAAATATTACCTTACAGGGCAAAAAGGGACTTAGCATATGAGACTAAGTGAAAGATCTTGAGATGGGGAGATTATTCTGCATCATCCAAGTGGACCCTAAATGTCCTTATAAAAGGGAAGCAGGGGAAGTTTTGACACAAGCAGAAGAGGAGGAGGCAATGTGACTATGGAGGCAGAGATTGGAGTGATGTAGCCACAGTTCAGAAGAGTTGGCAGCCACCAGAAGGTGAAATAGGCCAGGAATGGGTTCTTCCCCACAACCTGGAGGAAATGTGCCCCTGAAAATACCTTGATGTCAGACTTCTGGCCTCTAGAGCTGTGACAGCATAAATTTCTGTTACTTTCAGCCACTAGTTTGTGCTAATTTTTTATAGTAGCCCAGAAAATGCATATATTGGGCCCCCTGAAGCTGAACATCTTTCTTAAAAGAACTAAAAAGGTGATAGATAAATTTGGAATGTAGTAGAGACTGCTCTGATTTGAAGGGAATGGTCATTCAACATATGTATGTTCAAATGAATCATCAGAGGAAGACAGAAAGAAAAGTACAAAATAAACTTCATCTAGAAATGAATTCAGATCATTCTTGTCCTTCTGTTTCAAAGCCCCTTTGAGGACTAATGACATTACTTCTGCATACTTTTCCCCGGGTTCCAAATGTCTTGTAACAAATTTGCATCTTAGCAATAAATACAAACTTCAAATCCTGCAGCTCCCCAGAAGCCAAACAAGGTATTCTTCACTTTTTATTCCTATTTGTGAAAAAATGAATTCATCTGAAAAAGCATTTGCTTCTACTTGATAATATATAGCTTTCAAGTGAATAAATGCACCATGACTCAGTTATAAATTTTATCAAGTGTAACTTTTAACTTCAACCTTACGACAAAAAAATTTTCCAGAACAAATTAATCCCTTCCCCATCCAACCATACAAATCCCATTAAACCAAATAACCCATGACCTTAAATGACCTCATGATGGCACAACCAAGGTTGTTTTCCAGAACATAGATAGTTGAGATAAATTTCCACTGACCAAAAGTAAATTAGCTGAATCTATCACGAGTATTTCAGTGCCTTGCTCTTCAATCTTCAAATAAGATATCCTTATATTTCTAAAAACAGATCAACAAGCTGTCATCAGATCATCCAGGGCTTTTAAATAAATGGCTTTACCTCAAGTAAGAATCTAATTTGACATTAATATATTGTATCATCAGTGATAACTTTCCCCATTTGCAAAAATACCTCCATTTTTATTAAGCCATTAAATAACCTTTTCAAAAATATACAAAGAGTACAGGATGAAAAATATGATAATATGCAATGCTGTTGAGGGATGGGGTGAAGGCATTCTTGTCTATCTGGTGAAAAAGAATTTTGTAATACATTTCTATAGCCTTGAAATATCCATACTCTCTTATCTAATAATTCTACCAGTAGGATGTATCATATGTAAATGTGTACAAAATCTATGTACAAGAACACTGTTGTGCTGTTTATGGTAGAAAAATATTGGTCTTATATAAACACCACTAAGCAATTGATTAAATACACTCTAGTACTTAAATACTGTACCCGTTAAAAATAATACTTTAAAGGAATAGTTATTTGCTTAACAATAGTAAATTTAGGAGAGTTTCTAAAAATACTCACAACTCTTGTGAAGCAAAGACAAATGCTCTCAACATACAGTTAAGAAAATAAACAACCACAGGCTATAAAATTGCATGAGAGTCTGATCCAAATTTTTATGTTATATATTATATACATATTGCTTACAAATGCACACTATTTTACAATGCGAAAGACTAGCAAGACATATCAAAACAAACAGTAGTTTCATCTAGCTGATGCAATTTTCTTTTCTTTAATACTTTCCTGTATTTTAAAATATTCATAGTGACTATAATTTTTATATTCCAGAAAAAATAGTTTCTAAAGCAAATGGAGGATACAATTTTAAAACTTGTTTCTTTTCATATAAATTAGTCTTAATGTCTATGTTTTCTAGCAGAAATCTTGGCAAGAACAAATAACAGGAAGAGATAAATACATAAAGCTGTAAAACGCTGTCCTTCCCTTTCAGAATTTAAAACCTTCACTGTACAATGGGAGCCTTCACACATCCCAGTTATGACTGATCCTTATTCATTACTTAATAAGGAGTTACTTAATATACTGACTGGAATGAATGTTAACTGAAACCTCTGCAATACTTATATTTGGGAAAAAACTGATTGTGATGGTACTGGAATTAGTCTTTAATGAATTCTGGGCTATAATAAATCTATGGCCTTTGCTATGATTTATCTATTGTAAAGCATCACATGATTAAAAACAATTTCCTGGAGTGTATTAAAAAACAACACAAATTGCATAGGAATAAAATACAAACAGAAAGCAAGCATTCACTATTTGTCCCTGCCTCTCGTACTTTAATATTAAGCATAATTGAGGGGCAAGTATAACTTCCTTAAAATTTAATAATTAAAAATAGATGAATAAAAACATTAAAGTGTATTGCCTTTATACATTTATTAGGTGACATTTGTTATCATGCTACAGGTTCCATTATATCAAGATTTTACAAAACATGTCTAAAATATGCTTAGTTACCTGGGGTAGAGTTCCAGGTTTATAAATGTATTAGGTGACGTTTGTGATCATGTTATAGGTTTCAATCTATCAGGATTTTACAAGACATGTCTAAAATATGCTTAGTTGCCTGGAGTATTTAGATATCCAGCTTAATTTAAATATAATGAATAACTGTCAATATATTCTAGGGAAGAAAAAATAATATCTTTCCTCATTCATCACAAAGTTCATGGCTGAGACCCTCTACAACAAAAGACAGATTAACAAGACAGACATACAAATTTATTTAATGTAAGTTTTACGTGACAAAGGAGCCTTCAGAAACAAAGACAGAAACAGAGATAACTCTATAGTTCTATGTTTAGTTTTGATAAAGAATGGATAGTCATATAGAAGCACGATTAGACAAAAGTGGTTATGATATAATGGTCATGAACTGGGGGGAACTAAGAAGTCTCTTTAGATTCTTCTTGGCATCTTTGTGTTATCATTTCTTTCCTCCAGGTATAAAGTGGGATACCTGTCACATGAAGGTGTCTCAGGAGAGAAGGTCAGAGATTGACCTTCCAGCTTCTGCAGTTTTCTCAATTTCCTTTAGCTCAAAATACTCAGTATGTCAATGTGCCATGTTTTCAGGTATTGTGTTCTGAGCCCTGGCAATTTAATTCAATCTGCAATAATCAGTTTTCAAAGAAATTAGAATACAATGAAGGAAGTACAACAGCTTCCTAAGAGAAGAACTGAGTTGTTTCAAAAGATTGCTTGGATGTGGGTTGTTTGCCTGTTGCAATTCCCTTGGAAATGACACCTGAGTTCCTATGCCAGTCCTTCAAAATCCTCTAGAACACGTCAGGGAGCTGAAATTGTATTAAAAGTACATAGTTGTCCATGAGTAAGGTTTTCCAGCCTGATAATCCCTTGCCATTCACCTTTAGATTGGTGCAGGCCAGGCTCAAGCTAGGGAGCAATAATAGTACAGGAGGGCTCAGTGGCAGAAGTGGAACCTATCTACACGTGATGTCCTCTGAGGGGTCATGTTCTTAAGTGCATGGTAAGTCCACCCCTGGCTTAACAATATTTTGATCTTTCAGAAACAGAAGACAGTTTGTATATTAATCTTTTTAAAATTTCAATAGGTTTCTGGAGAACAGGTGGTGTTTGGTTACAGGAATAAGTTCTTTAGTGGTGATTACTGAGATTTTGTGCACCCATCACCCAAGCAGTATACACTGTACCCAATGTATAATCTTTTATCCCTCACCCCACTCTCACCCTTTCCCTTGAGTCCCCAAAGTCCACCATATTATTGTTATCCCTTTGCATCTTCATAGCTTGGCTCCCACTTATGAGTGAGAACATGTGTACATACATATTAATCATTTTTATAGTAGTGAATTATAGAAGTGACTGCTAGAAAGAAATTTGATAGCATGCAAGATATATCAACCTTTAGAAAAAAAAAAAAAATATATATATATATAGTGTTTGTGGTGGGGGGATACAGAAGCCTGAGGAAAGGAATGTATAATCTAACCGGGTTTCTCTCTTTCATAAATAATAAATCCATTTTAATAGAATTTGGTTTTGACATATCATAAACACGCTCCAGAGTAAAAGTCATCTTCTTTCTTATCTTTTATGCCTCTGAAATAAAGTACTTCTGTTCTTACTAAGGGGCAGCAAAGAGCAAAGGGTATTTTATTGCTACTGAGAATTTAACATAAACAGAGTTAACATCATCAGCCCTAAAGAATATAAAAGTTCTGAGAAATAAGAGGATTAGGCCATCCTGGGATACTTGTAAATGAAAGACTGTAGAGTAAGGGTTTTTTTCCCTCTCTCAGAAGTAGAACTTGTCACTGTTTTCAAGGACAGAACTAACAGAATACATGGTAGATGTCTATACTTTACCATGCAGAAAAGCAACAACTTCTCCCTTAGTAGGAGGTGGTAGCCATATGCAACAATTTTCAGGGATAATTCAGCCCTTTTTGCTCTAACAGTAGTAGTTCTGAGAAGGTCTGGGAAAATAGAAAACAAAAGGGCAACATGCACAAAATAAGTACAGTTTCAGGTAGAGGTCACAGATTATTCCATACTGGTCTCTCCTGGATCTTTCAAGGTGTTCTTAACCCAGGGCTCCCTAGTCACAGAGGACCCCTGTCTTTAAAAAGTCCTGGGGTTTCAGAGTGGGGACCATGAGATTGGAGGCTTAGGTAGACCTCTTCCTCAGCTTAAGTTTCTTTTTTGCAGGAATACTCTTTGAGTTATTTCTGTTTAGCCAAGATGGGAACTCAGGCTGGGAGCATAGGGGAAAGACTAGAGAATCTTTAGGTCCCTGGATTTGCCTTAGATTATTGGTTCTTAAAGTATGGTACCCTGACAACAAACATCACTTGGGACTTCTTAGAAATGCAAAATCTCAAGCCCCATCCAGACCTAAATCAGAAACTCTGTGGGTGGAGTCCAGGAAACCATGGGGTATCCAGCTAGCCAGGTGATTCCAATGTAAGCTAAAGTTTGAGAAAACAGCCTTAGATCAAGTCTCCAGCAAAAAAGGAAAAAAGGGGAAAGAGGAAAATGGTCTTTAAATCTTTATCCAGCCCAGCCCAATTTACCAGGAAAAAGAGGCTGGCTAAGTATTTGGAACTAAAGCTTGGGTAAGTAAGAAAGACAGACCATTCGTCTAGAATGCATACTTTTCTCAGGAAGTCCATGGGAAACTGAGCTTATGGAGATTCTGAAGGCCAGTACTTGCTTTCCATCCAAGACCAAGAGTAGATACTGAGGGCTTGAAGTAAATGAATAATTTTCTCAACCATTTTTTTTTCAAGCCTTATCCTTAAGAGTTAAGTAAGAAGAAACCAGTTAAGAATGACAAGCAACTTGAGGAAAGTAAATAAAGGGTGACTGAGTCATAACTAAACACTCAGCCAACACAACATCCCTTTAATCTGCAATGCAGACTTCGCAGCCACTTAAATAACTTCAAGCAGTTACCTCTTTTGGCCCAAACCGTTATGCTCCGTGTTAACTACAAGCTATGAATGCTAATATTTCTCCTAAGAACTCAGGGGAAAAAAATTGGGTAAGAGTCACCCAGCAAATTCCTTTAAGTTTAAGGAACTGCAACTGACAAATGACCTGAAGAGAAAGATTATGTTAAAACACAAGGATTCCAGAAGAAATGTGCTCTCTGCTGTACTGGAAAGCAGCATCTTGCCTCACCGCCTTTCCCTTTACATTCTCCTCTCTGGATTCATCGGAATTGATTCCTTGCCCGCAGTACTGAGCATTTTGCACATTTCTCTTTTCTTCTCATTTACTAACTTACTGGTTATTTACTCCCCTAAACTTACTGGTTATTATTTAGAGAAACTGGATCAGGCACTACTCTGTATTTTCACTTAAGCACCTCGTACTTCCCCTCTTTGAAAAACTCACCGCCCTACATGGTAAACAGCTATTTGTTTATCTGTATCATCACTATATGATGACTTCTGTGAAGGCTGGAGCCTTTTTTGCTACTATAGTGTCCAGTATACAGCAGTAAACAATGAATGAATGAAAGAATGAATGTATGAATATCTTATTATGTGGAGGAGCTCCCAACCAATCCCCAAAACAAATCAAGGCAGAAAGGACAATGGACTCTTCTCTTATACAAACACACACTTTATCTTTCCTTCCCTCCCTCCCTCCCTCCCTCCCTCCCTCCCTCCCTTCCTTCCTTCCTTCCTTCCTTCCTTCCTTCCTTCCTTCCTTCCTTCCTTCCTTCCTCTCTTTATCTCTTTCTCACAGAGTCTCTCTCTGTCACCCAGGCTGGAGTGCAGTGACTTCTTTCCTTCCTTCCCTCCCCCACTTCCTTCCTTCCTTCCTTCCTTCCTTCCTTCCTTCCTTCCTTCCTTCCTTCCTTTCTCTCTTTATCTCTTTCTCACAGAGTCTCTCTCTGTCACCCAGGCTAGAGTGCAGTGACTTCTTTCCTTCCTTCCTTCTTTTCCTTCCTTCCTTCCTTCCTTCCTTCCTTCCTTCCTTCCTTCCTTCCTTCCTTCCCTCCCTCCCTCCCTCCTTCCTTCCTTTCTTCCTTCCTTCTTCTTTCCCTTTCCTCTTTCCTTTCCATTCTGTTCCATTCCATTCTTTCCTTTATTTCCTTATTTTTGTCTGTGTCTCTATCTCTCTCTCTGTCTCTCTCTCTCTCTTTTTCTTTCTTTCTTGAGTCTCACTCCGTCACCCAGGGTGGAGTGCAGTGGCATGATCTGGGTTCACTGCAACCTCTGCTTCCCGGGTTCAAGTGAGTCTCCTGCCTCAGCCTCCTGAGTAGCTAGGATTACAGGTGTGCACCACCACACCCGGCTAATTTTTGAGTTTTTAGTAGAGACAGGGTTTCGCCATGTTGGTCAGGCTTGTCTCAAACTCCTGGCCTCAGGTGATCTGCCTGCCTTGGCCTCCCAAACTGCTGAGATTACAGGAGTGAGCCACTGCGCCCAGCCCAAATGCACACTTTAGTACCATTTCTGCGTATACCTGCTTCTCTCTCCAGTATCTTGAAATGCTGTTCACAATGTTTTGTTCTCAACTCACACCCTGCTGCCTGCCTGCTGCAGGCTAAAATCAGGCCTGTAGAACGACTTACCATTCTTTACTAAGTTTGACAGCCTCAGTTGTGCCTATAAATAATTTCTAGAATAAACATCCCAACCACACCTCTACGGCCTGAACCTCTGATCTCCTTAGACCCTCTGACCACTGTCCCTTAGTAAGGGCTATTCAGATTGGCACCTAGGTCCTCACTGGTGGGGCTTGACCCTGGACATGTCCTCTTGAGGTGTGTGGTGTTCTTATCCCTAGAGACTGTCTCTTTAGAGGACACCTCTGAGCAGCTTATAAGGTCCTCCTGTCTCTTATGCCCAGCCCTCTGTACTTTGCCCTTCATTTGCCCTTGAACTGCCTGCCACAATTATTAGGCAAAACATCACCAACATGAATCATATATGTCAAGAGGGAAAGCTCTTTTTAGAAGCCTGATTTTGCCTTAATTATTGGACTATTTCAAAGGAAGATTTTTATTTTATCTTCACTTGAATAAGCTCTCTGAAGGTTGCCTCAGGCGTGAGTATGGAGTAAGCCTGAGGATTGTAAAATGAGACTTCACAAAAATGGGCAAAGTGCTCTGGAAAGCAGCAGGCACAAATTCAAGGACTCAAGGCATTCCTTATTTTAAAACTATTTTCTGATTAAAATAAACACACACATAACGAGCTCTTCAATTTAATCAAAATTCCTTGTATTTAAAAATTCTCCAAGCTACTTTTATAAATAGGTCTTTGCTATTATTATACAGGAGTCATAAGAAGAGGATAAAGCCTAAGACCATGCATATTAGAACTGAGCCCAGACCATAGAAGGAGAAAATAAAACATTCCTCCTCAAGTTTTCAAGCTTAAGGATATCCGAAATCAACAGTCTTCATATGTTCATACACACAGGGGTACTGCCCCATGACCTGAAAGGAACCTTTAGTCAAAAAAAATGTCACCTACATAAATCTCAAATCTCACACAAGGTCATTTATCTCCTTATGTGTCCAAAATTGTTCCACCTGAAGTCCAAAAGCTTAAAGTAAGTACAGAGATGGAACTAATAAAATAAAGATAGTGAGAAAAAAAAATTACATGGAATTCGAGGTTTGGGGAGGTTGATTTAATTTTTTTATACATGCACATTATTTTCAAAATCTCTAAACCTTTCTTCCTCTTTTCTGTTTTATACACAAAAATACATCCAGTCTGAAAGGAAAAGGAAACAAAATCCTTAATCAATCTCAGTTAGCTTATGTTAAAAGTGTTACCTTTTCAGACCCCTCCTACTCAGGTTTGGCATTATTAACTAACTACTACTTCAAATAATGGGAAATCTACTGTGCAAATTGGTTTATGTAAGTGAGGCTGCACATTAAAACTAGGTGTAAATATTAGATGCTGTCTTTGGCTTTGTCTGATAGACCAGCAGGGAGAGTGGAGTTGGAATTGAGTCTATTTCATTCACATCAGAAATACCAGCAATAACATTCACACGACTTGAAATAAATCTAATGTGACATTGGAAAAGTGAATTAGAAAGATACAAAGTTTATGGTTTTATAAGTAATTTGACCATCTTTAAAATGAGTCTGCATTTGATTATATATTACACTGTTTCCACAATTAATACTAAGTTAATATGAGCTATATAGCATGCTGGAATGGAAACAGAAGGGCAATCGGAGATGAAAGACCTGCATTCCAGCCCCAGCTCTGTCCCAACTAGGTGTGTGATCTTGAGGAAGACCCTTAACCCTTTGAGCCTTAGTATCCTTGTCTGTAAAATACAGAGGCTGAAACAGTAATTTATCTGATGCTTTCTTAGCTTATATTAGTTTGATCTCTGTGATGCCAAAAAAACATTAGTTTGATTAAACATTATTTGAGCTCCTGTGACATATAAATGTTATTTAAGAACCATATATATCCTCTCTGAAATATACTTCCAAAAATGAAAAAATGAATGCCACATTCAGATGGGCCAAGTAATATTTAAAACAATGCATTACTATTGTGTATTAAAGAGTAACTGACAGAGTAATGACATAGTGGCATTTCTAGAACAACTCTTCAGTATCAAAGCACACTTTCAAGATGCCAAATCCTTGCCCAGTTCTTGTAAGGTCAACAGTCTTCAAATAATTGTCCCTTTCATAAGATGGGTGCTTTTATTGGATTATTTTAAAACATGTTTGCTGCCATTGCTTATATAGAAACTGAAAAACATCCCTCACTCTAACAAGGCCCAGAGGCAATAAGAAGGATATCAAAGGTCAGAGAGTTGGATGTGAAGCAATTCCCAAGAGTTCACATGGTGTTTTATTTTAGCAAATTTCTTTACCTTCTAATTCAAACCACATCCGCAGGCAGGGAAAGAGAGAGAAAATGGAGCTTCTTTAACTAAATTCCCTGCCCCTTGTTAGACAAATCCTTGCTTTTCCCAAGTGTCAGTACTAACAAACAGTTACAAAATTGCTTTGGTCCTTGTGTCTGCAATCAATTTGTTTTGTTGTTGTTGTTGTTGTTTGTTTGTTTTTTTCTGAAGGGATAAAGTTTGATCCAGCATATTCTAAAATGCTACAAGACTTCCAGCAAGTTTCAAAGACACATCAGAAAGAACTCAATGGCCTGTCCTGGAGATCAGGAGGATGACATTCTCATTAGGCAAGAGATGCTGGACTTTCTGCAGTAATGAGAAATGAAAGTCACCACTCTGCTCTAAAAGCTTCTGCTAGGGGCTATTTACCACTGACGTGACACACTTCTAGAAGCTCTCACAATAAAGGCACTCAGCATCCATTTACTTTTTCACCATTTACCAACTATTTTTACATATTCTCTTGAAGTTAGAAATCTTAACACAACTGGAAAAACGTGGAAAGTAAAGCTCAGAAAGCTTAGAATCCCTCAATTATAGTAGAAGTATTAATAGAATTTAACAAATCTTTTGACCGAACACCCTCATTGTCTGACCTTGGTTCTCATGACGAAAGTTCCTTAATTTCAAGTAAAAAACACTCTAAAGATATGGCCTCCAACCAAAATGAGGGAAACTCATCCTTTCCTGGGACTGTATTTAAGCTGCTTTAATAAGGGGTAGTTAAATCAAAAATAAGGATTGCTTCAATAAAAGACATGCCCACATTACTATCAGTATCCAATTTCTCACTTTGAAACGACCTGAGGACAGAGATCCTGGTAACCTCAGCATCAACATCAGTAAATATTTTATATTATCCAAAAAAAAAGAAAAAAACTAAAAATTTCAAGTTTATTTTTTAAATTCCCTTATAAAATCATTATTCACTTTAGATAGATCACTGTGTCTTTAAATCCTGGCTTTGTTTGTAGAGTGTTCCAAATATGATTGAGAAAACTTAGTTTTATAAAAACGTCACAGTCTAGCCACTTAGGCCATGCCATTAATTGGTCTACAATGCTATTTTGGGAATTTTTGTAGGGATTATTTTAATAAAATCAATGTTGCTGCCTATATTTAATACTGGTGAAATCACAAGTATGATTAAGCCACTGCATATATATTTTGATTTCTATTCTGCCCTATTTGAAACCAACCCCTAAGGTAAAACAGGAAAAGAGATAAGATTCAAGTGTGACAATTGCACGAATAATAAGTTAAATTGAGTTTTGTGGACAAAATAGCTACTGTCACTAAATTAATTATTGTGCTCTGAAGTTTTTCAGAGAAGAAAGCTTATAATCAAGGTATATTTTGGCCATCTATGTTACACCTTCCCGTGACCAATTTTTGTGAAAAAAGGAGAAAAGACTTTGCTGGATACCCTCATTTCCTAACTGTCAACTCACTGTAAATGTCTTACAATATGGAATCTAGCATATATATTCTGTTCAAAATATGCCTTTTTGAGTAGCTGAACCTTTTGGTCTTCAAGCTCAATGTTCTTATGTTGGTCCTGATCTTTCTTAACCTTTCTAGAATGTAACTCCCACCTTCGGCCTGATCCTCTTTCCACATGTGGCCATCCCTCCAACTCCTCTGTCCTTTATCCTCTTTGGCTCTCAGTATTCTCCCTCCCAGGGCAATCCTATGGTACTGCTCTTCTCCTCACCCTTCCAAAACTCCACTCTCTGGTTTTCAGCAGCCTCCTAAGATATCTCTACCAGTGCTCCCTCCAGTATTGCAGATGTCCAAATATGTCCTGAGCTGGACTCACTGCTACGAAAGGACTGCTTTGAAGAATGAGCCATATTATCAAGATCGATGTAAAAGTGAGCAATGCAAAGATCGTAGAAGTTAAAAAAAAAAAAAAAAAACTACAGGACAAAGGAAAAAGGCCTTTTTATGTGAAAAACATCTGAACTTTTGGTGAACTCCAACCTTAACAGGCTAATGGTGAAGAGGTACTTGTTGAAACCTTAACGCAGTGTTAGGAAGGTCACTGATCAAGGGCTATAACAATATTAATGAACTTTCAGATCCTAACATTGCTTAGAGTATTTTGTACATTTCTGTGCCACAATTTTAAGAACCATATCAACAAAATACCAGAATGTTGAAGAATATGAAAGTTATAACATTTAAGCAACAGTTCATAAAAGACAATCCTAGGGATTTCAGACTTAATCTGAGCTCTTCCTGTAATAGAGTGGGAACAGAGGCCAAGAAACCTTAGGTGAGCTGGGCAAGGAGCCACAATCCTGCTGGTGGAACTGCAACAGAACCACATCCTTGAACTGCCAGTCCAAAACCCAATCTCACTGGTGCAGAGCGAAAACATGCCTTTGAAAAATTGTGTCTGTTCTTTAGTTTAAAAATATGGAAATTACTGTTGTTTGCCTTAAGGGAAAGAAAAACATAAGAGATCAGAAGAAATGAGATATAAGATTAAGCCATGAAATGCAGATAAATCATGCATACTCTCTTTCAAGAAAGTTCCCATCTCTTCTGCAGTTTATATCACAAAGTAATTTTATTAAGGTTTTATGGAAAGGTCACTATTGCATTTCTGTAATATTAAAATCTATCTTAGCACACAGAAATCCCTCATGAGCCTGAAATATTAGTTCAAGACTAAGTTTATTAAGGTTTTGGCATGACTCGATATTAACTTTCTCCAAATATTACAACCATTTTCAAATCAGATAAGCAGTGGGATATAAAACTGTGGCTCATAAAAATAAAATCAGGAAAATGGAATCATTGCTTATTAGTTCTTAGAGATTAATTTTATACTTTAAAATTGTGAGGGAGCTTATCAAAACAGTTCATTCTGTATTGGTACTTTCATTTCACAAAAGAATCAGACAGAAACATGGTTAAGTTCTTTGTAGCATATATCAAAGTAAACTGATATTTTAAGACAAATTCAGTTCAAGTACCAGTAATAACTTTAGTTATCTTCATAATCCCTTCTGTTTCCTAATACTTTCATCCATGAGTTGAGTGATGATTAAACAGAGAAATGCCTGGTATGTCAGTGCTTGAGTCAGCTGGGTCTGATACCTTAGGTTTTCTAACTCATATATTCCAGAAAAGGTATAAAGTTTATCTGACAGAATCAGATAGCAGACACCTGTTACTTGGCAATGTGTGAATTTATTGTCATGATTTTTTTTTTAAATAAAATGTTCACTGTTAACAAACATGCTGAAAAATTATGATGCTCCCTGGTGAGGAAAAAACAAACAAAAAAAACCACTACCTGAAATTCACAGAGCATCCACTATCTCAAAAGATCATGCCTAAATATGGTATTCTTTGACTCACCGATTAGAGACCTGGCAAGAGATTGAAGAAGTTGTTTGGCTCACAGCCAGGTGTCCAGGAAGGTGACCATGGAAATCTTTCTGGTTATTTGACCATACAGATCCTAGGGGATGGAAAGTCTACATAAAGATACAGATGGCTCTTCAAAATTCCCTCCTACCAGATCTCAGGTCTCTTTCCTTCGTTTAGTTCTCTGTAGACTTCAGCAGTTGATTAGAATCCTCTATCCATGAAGTCATGACTCAGAATGAGCTCACTGGCATGATCTTAAAATACTGTGAATCCCACTGTATGTTGTGGTTATGTTTGAACCTAGATGTAGTACCTCAAGATACATTCTTAGTTCTCTGCAGAGTACTATGTCACATTCTCAAGCTTAAGTAATTGGCCACACAACTGGCATTTTCTCTCTTGGCCTCATGGAATAAAACACTGGTCCTGAGACAAAAGGCTTTAGGTCTGAAGAAATAGACGTAAACACTGAAGCAAAACCAGAAGCCAGAGAGCCTTCCCTAATTATTACCTTCCAAACCTAAATCTGTCTCTTCCACTATACCCATAACCACCTCCTCATATGATAAATACATACTTTGGCAAAACTTTTACAAAGAAGTATGTAGGTTTATGGGTGGAGATATATCCCAAATGTGTTAATTATATTTTAGCCTATTCGATTGTTGATAAACTACCTAATTATAGGCATCTATGTCCAAGAATTTAAAAGTAGATGGAAAAAACCCTAAAACTCCTAAACTCCAGGCTAATTTTAAATACCCACCAACACACACACTTACACAAGATATCTTACATTTTCATGAGACACATGAATTCCTTTTAATGGCAAAGTGCATTCCATGTGAAAAGAACCAATTTTAAGACCTGTATCAACCAATAACTGAAGCCGAAAGAGAATCTCACAAACTATATTTCAAGGAGTTTCCCCATCTGAAAACAGACATGCCTATAATGTCACTTTGCAGGAGGCTCCCAAGATAAAAGAGATGATGCCTACACATTTATGGCATTGTTCTATTTCACAACAGACATGGGCACTATTTTCACTGCTGTATAGCATTCTAACTCCTGCAAGTAAACACTGGCATTGACCCTGGTCTGGCTGTTCACTTGCTACCTGGAGCCATATTTACTCTGGTCTTTAGTGTACCAGACAGTAGAATGTTCCATCAAGCTTTTCTAGGATCTAAAACATCTTTTTTGCTTATTTTGTTTATGGCCCCAAAGCATGCATTTGTTGATCATGTATTTTCAAAATTTTCTCCAGCAGAACTGTTTACCGGGTCACACAGAGTAACAAATATATCCTCTGTAATGTTTATTTACTTTCCTGAGAAAGAAGAACCTCAGAAAGCTGTTCTATAATGCAGTAATAAATAAGCATGTACTCAAGCATATCAATTTATTATAAAAAAGGGCCCCTAAGTGGGTTTCTAGATTTCCTATGAATTCTAGTATGAGAACTATACTATGCTAAAAAGAACTTAGTAAGTCAGGCTTTATTTAGTAAATCAGGCTTTATTTACTAAAGGCCACAGAAAGTAAAAATGATAATTCAATTTTTTCTTTGACTAAACAATGCATACCACAGCCCAGTATTAGTCACATGAAACCAATAAGTTGGCTCTAATCAACTTATCTTGAAAATAAACAAATGTGTTCATAACAAAGCTGGTTTGCCCTGGTTAAAATAATGCCATTATAAACTGACTATAATTACATTTTTAAAATGCTAAAAATTTCTAAATTGTTTATATTTATTACAATATGTTACTTTTGTAACAAATTTTTAAAAAATATTCCTAGCACACTTACACAGAAAGTTCCTTGTTTTTTGACGGTTTTCTTTGCAGAAAATAAGTTTGTAAAAATAACATATCTTTATGCAGGATGTTTTATCATGCTGAAAGTGAATGTTCTCCCCTCCCTTCAGCATCCTCCCATTTATAGTCCTGTAACATCAAGGCCATTGTAACTTAAATAACTGCTTTTTCATTTATAACATACAATCGGTTGGGTTTTATTGAAACAACTTAAGCAGAGCTCTAGACCTGGTTTAACAACTAATCTTTTTGAGAACCTAAATTATAATAAAGTACTACATAAATATGGAACATGTTTTTTAAAGGATTATATCTGGTAAAATGGCAAGAATTACCAGCAAAGGCTATATAGTCTATTTATCTTTGATCTATTTATCTATTTCCTGTGGAAGAAGGTATTTCTATACATGTCATAGATACTGATGATTAGCAAACAGAGTCAATCTTGGAAGTAGATTTTTCACAGGGTGGAACAAGGTGAGAAATTCATTTAATGTTGGAGGAGAGGGACAAAAAAGATCATACATTTCCCTCTCCTCCGTCTCTTTCTTCAAAGCCATATAATTCTCCATATCTTTGGTTCTTTACCCTTTCTTCATAGGGCTCCTCATCTCCCTTGGAATACAAGCCAATCTATACAATACGCTGTATAAGACCTTATATAATCTAGCCTTATATCTCTCTTCATTCATCTCCTATTCCTTTCCCATGCTCACTTGACTCTAGCCACACGGACTTCCTCCTGTACCTCATAGAGGCCACTTGGAATTCTGCCTCAGGGCCTTTGCGGATACCATTACCTCAGTTTAGACCATTCTTCCCTAAATATCGGCATGGCTTACTGCCTAAACGCCACCATATCTAAGATGCTTTTCCTGGCCACTCAGAGCAAAATGGCATCTCACCACCACCAGGATCTTTCTTCTTATCTCCTAGATGTTTCTACGTAACACACATCAACAATTTGATCTCTGATCCTTTATATATCTTGTTTGTGTTTTCCTCTACCAGAGTAGTGGCTTATATATTTTGTTTTCTGCTGTGTTTCTGTCACATAAATATATGGTACACATAGTGGGTGCTCAATATAGACTTGTATAGAATGAATGAATGTGTCCCTCTTCTGACTTTTCTCAATGAAGGAATTAACAGAGGAATCCATACATGACAGTGGCCTTAAGTGTTGGTGACTCAGGGATAGAAAACAATTAAATGGAACATTAAAAAGTATAATAGAAAGGGAATAAACTAGGACATTAGGGTTAAATATAGCCTCCTTTTTCTTTATCAAGGGATGATTTATTATTTCACTGTGTCCCTGCTAGGCTAGATACTACGTAGAATTCAATAGTGGATAAGACACAGACTCTAGCCTAACAAACTCAAATCCAGCAGAGTAGGTAGACTATTCAACATAAGCAAAAAAATATTAAAGGAATTTAGAACCAGGAGAGATGACCCCTGCCCAGGAGAGAAAAGGGTGGAAAGGCCTCCTGGAGAAAGCTTCTGAGCTAGGCCATAAAGGATAAGAATCCTTATGTGAAATGCAACATGTAATGTTGAGACTATAAATGATCAGCAGCTAGACATCATCTTGCTTCTGAAACCTTAAAGTACTTCATAAAACCATCCCCCAAACACCACCTATTAGATCAGCCTTCAGTCACATAAGGGTTGAAGATGGAAATTCATGGTGTCTTTGAATATGGCTAACTTTGAAAGGCCTCAGGGGATTTTGTTAAGGGAAAATAAGTGAGACAGAACTCTGTCATGTGAGACAAATGTAATACATAATTGCATACAGGGCTTTATTTACTTACCATCCTCCTTTGCATGCAGCCTCAGTTGGGGGCAGGGGTAGAAAGAGGAGCAGGTATATGACTAGTTCAGACCAATGGCTTCTGCCTGAAGATGAAGTGTGTCCCTTCTCGGGGGATATATTTACTGCTCCTTCTCCAGGCATGGTAGACCATTGCCAAGCATGACCTGAAAGTATTTCCCTCCCTTGATCACACTCCTTTGTAATATGACTACACAGCTTCTCCCATCAAGATATGAAGACTGCTGTTCCACATGGATATTGAATATGAGTTTTAGACATGCGACTTGCTTTGAAACAAATCAGAGGCATGAAAAGTACTTGTACGTTGGGGTTTTCCTTCTTGTTCTCTTTGAAACCCTGAGATTATCGTGTTTAAAAGGTTAAGAAAACCTATTGGAAGATGAGAGGCCACATAGAGAGAAGTCTCAGTCAATCCAGTCATCCCGGCTAAGGCCCCAGATATGTGAGTGAGGCTATCCTAGGTTATTCAACCTGAGCCAAGCCAGCCATGGCCAGAAAAACCACCCAACAAATGCAGAGAAACAGAGAATTGTGAGAAATAACACATGTTTTAAAAAAATTCTACAAAATTTGAGGGTGGTTTGTTACACAACAAAAGCTAACCTATATACCTGCTAAAATAGGTTGAATCGGATGACAGATCTCTGTGGGTCTCTAGTGAGTAAGTGGGCACTGTGATTATGTTATATAAATGATATTATTTAAGAGTATTAAGGAGATACAGGGAAGAAGAGAGGAAATCCAAAAAAAGGTAGGGAGAGGAAGCAATTAGAAACTTGCAAAGCAGTCCAGAGTGTGAGTATGGGGGTATAATAAAATTAAAGTAAACCATCTGTGACTCTAAAGTACATAGAACTGTAACATCACTTTTCTGGATGACATTAATTATTGTGAACACAAATATGTCAACCTTATTGTGAGCAACCTGACAGAGAAATGTTTATATCCTATTTTTCTCTGAATCTCTCCTACCTGCTTTTCTAAAACCTATACCTAGAAGAGAGACTGGTACTATAACAGATGATTAGAGAATCTTTGATGAAGGAGTGAATAACTGAATGAGGAGAGGAATGCCTTGGTCACCACGCCCTGTGATAACAAAGTTGTGTGTCTGCATTTTGTTCTCTATCTCTTTTGATGCCAGGCTTTGCTTTCTCCCAAACTGTTCCTGTTTATAGCTCCTATTCTCTTCAGAGGAAGGAACAAGGGAAAGATTATGTGATACATAAGGATCAGTAGGCTCTGAGTGAGGGCAGCTGGATTTTATAATAGCATTTTATAGCAGGGTCTGTATACTAGCCATTTACAACATTTGACTGTATTTTTCACTTCTGAATGTTTTACTTTTTGTTTAATTTGGACGGCTGATATTGTTAGTAAGCTGATATCTAGATAAATAAAGTAGTCATGGAATATTTATTGAAATTTTAGAGTGTGTTTAATTCTTCAGTGCAAATTTTTTTTCAATTAAACTAAATAAGAAGGAACAATATCAGCCATCTAACTACAGACAATTTTCCAGGGAACCTAAAATATAACTCATTCCCAATTTAATTTTGCAAAATCATTCAGCTCTACATTTCAAACTAAATAGAAACTAGCATTTTAAATATAAAACCTACATGTGTTAGCAGTTTTAGGTAATAAAATGTTATATGATAAACCTAAGAGTAAAACATTTTAGAATACAATTGTGTTTTTATATGTATTTTGCTTTACAGTTCAGTTGAATTACTTTGAAACTCTCCTAATCTGGAGTGTTTTCATTCCATCATTTTAACCTAATATACAATGACTTATTTTAAATATTTTAATATGCCTAGCCTACAGACCCGGCTTGCAGTAAGAAAAATATTGTTCCAAAATTTTATTTTACATGCATAATATCACTTGCTAATTAACAGATTATTAATAGTAACATTTTAAAATGATTAAATGACTTCTAATACTGCATTCTAAAACGTCCTTTCACATTGAATCTGTATAGAGACTTTATGTGACGGTGCTATTATTGTGTCTGTTTTGCAGATAGGGAAATTAAGCCCTCAAGCAATTAAATCACTTTCCAAAGTCACAAAGCTACTCAATGGTGAAGCCAATATTTGAATAAGGCAGCCTCATGACCGGGTTAGCATACTTAACTGTCAAGAAATTCTGCTCTCTCTGAAAAATTTAATAGAAAAGCTCTTTGAAAAAGTGAAGTTCCTAAGAAAGTTTGAAGCATGATTTAATATGGGAAACTAATTCCAGAGAAACTTTCAAAACAGCATTTATTACATAAAATGTGGTATACCTCTTTTTTTGGTTTTTGTTTTTGTTTTGTTTTGTTTTTTGAACAGATGTTTCTTTGCCCTAAGCTAAGAGTCTCCTTCCTGTCTCCTTCCTTTGCTGAACTATAATACAAATATGCCTCCAGGCACTGTTATTATAAACACATGTTCAGCATACAGAACCACATTTCTGATACACTACCTTCTGCTGGGATTTACGCTGGATTTAATAGCTGGATTTACTTCAGTATGCTCAGTAAGGACTGTATCTCCCTCCAATTCAGTATTTCCTCACAAAGTGAAATTTCACAAAGAAAAGATGCAACCAAAGACAAGAACAGCTGATGCAAAGCAGGCTAGGTTCACAGTACACAATCAATAAGTCACAAACATAGGTGTTTGGCAACACTGAAAATTCAAGCAAGGCAGGCATTAGTTTTCTTACCATTTTTCTTCCTAAGGAGAATGCTTTCCTGTTTGGTAACTTCAACTAACAGGGGATGAGAAACCCAGTGAAATTAGGACAGAGACACCCACCTCCTTTTCTTCCCTTCCCTTCTCCCCTGCCGCTCCATCTTTCAGATTAAAGTGGAGAACACAATATCTTTGTCCTTTGATAGGTTTTCCTGCCTTCTCTTCCCAACTTGGAAATCCAGTGTGAAGAACCAGTGTTTTGAACCTTTACCCACAATCAAAATTCCGCAGGAAATGGGAGGAGTATCAAAGGGCTTCGAAATTCAATGGATCTCCTTTCCAGAGGCCAGAAGGTCAGTGGCCCACTCAGATTAAACTTCTCAGGGAATATGACCTAAGTAGTTTATTAATCTTTATTCCTAGAAACCCCACAGCCCCTCTTCTAGTCAGAAGGCTGCTTTTTATGCAAGAGTCTTTTGGCTTCCAGCAACTGAACAAGTCAGTCCCCATCTTGGCTTATTACAGGTGCCTTGGCTTTACCATTTGTGAAATACAAAAGGGGTTGGCTGGCCAACAGCCAGTCTGTTCATAGCAATGGAAAACATGAAACACCCTAAACTCCAGCAATAGGGTGGGGTAAAGTCAACTATCACAAAGCCAAACGGCAAAACAGTACAAGGCCATTAAATGTGACGATTCCAAAGAGCTTTTCATAACATGGGTAGGTGCTGGTAGTATTATTTTAAATGAAAAGGTAGAATGCAATATATTATTTCAACTACTCAAAAAGAGGCACAGAAACAAAACACAAAAGACTTGAAGGAAAATATTCAAACGTTAGCCAGTGGTTTCACTGGGGTAAAGGTCAGCATTTTTTCCTTTTTCAACTTTTATGTACATTCTAATTTTTAAAATATCTTACTTGGATTTAAAAAATAATCTTCAAGGGAGATTAAAATGATGATGAACTCTTTGGAAATAAGTCAATTATTGATACCTCTAAAATACCTTTCATATATCAAATTTCAGCTGAATTTCCTGCTAGTCACTCTTCTATTTTCCCTATTGTCCTCTCTGCCTAAAATGAATCTTCTATTCCCACCTATCTCCCCATCTTCCAATCCTGTCTGTCCTTTGATGTCTGGCTCAAATGTCACTTCACCCCTTGAAGTTTTCTCTAATTCTCTCTTCCTTTAAATCCCAAGTACTTTATACATACCTCTCCAAGGCAATGAACATTTCTATCTAGCACAATAATTATTTCCAGCTCATGTCTAAGTCTGAAAGAAGCTTCAGCTGCATGAGAAACTGAATTCAACTTTTATACTCTGCATAATACCTTGCACATAGGAAGCATTCAATGAACTCACAGATAAAGGAATACACAAAAAGGAATACATTGGCAAGCAAACTGTTTAATTTTAGGTTTAACGTTGTAATCTGTCCTTAGAAATCTTCCTATTCTTTAACCAAATAACATACTCCAAATTTTTCCCACAGTTTTGTAAAGTTATTAGCATCTTGCTTAACTGAGGCCATCCAACATACAACGTATCTGTCTTACCTAGATGTAACCACCCAAGAAAGGAAATACAGTAAAGTTTTTATTTAAAAACAAAAAACAAAAAAACTCAATGGGGAGCTCCATGAGGGCAGGACCTGTGAATCTTTCATTTTTGTGTTCTCCTGGAACATGGTAAGTTCTCAATGCACACTTGTTAAACAAGTGAAGAGAAATGAATGAGTGAATGAACAGGCATTATGTGAGTGAGACAACCTAACCTAGTCATGGCCTGTATGGACCACGTCCATTCTATGTGTCGGCTGCCATCAGATACTCACAGTGATTGCTAGTTTCCAGGACCCTGGAAGCCCAGCACTCATATCTGCTCCTTGTGAGATCCAGTGCAGCTCCCTCAAACTTTAAGCTGAAGGTTATGATATCTACCTGAAGAGTCCTTTTTAGGGTAATATCAGATGAAACTTATGCATAGGGCCCAGTGTCTAGTAAAGCATGCCATGAGTTGTCATGAGAGAGCTCGCTGGAGTAACCATGGGTAAATTAATAAGCAAACATTTTTGTTTAAACCTTTTTCTAAAATTTAATTTTGGAACTTTGTAAAGATATTTTCTGTGCTTCTCTTGAGCAGAAGTACCTGAAAGTGTAGATTAACTCAGTTCCTGGATGTCCTGTCTAAGCAATGTACACTCTTATATGCAATGCTGTTCTTATAAATCACATCTGGTCTGGAAACCATGCCAATAGAACATCAATACTAATTCTTTTCCAATTGGACTGCCATGAAATACAGCAGCATAAAAATGGCAAACTCTTGATTTACAGAGCATTTCAATTTGTAGTAGAAAGTTACTGACATGTATTAAGGTCTTGCAGTTCACAAGTCACCTCTCCCCTATCCACCAAGTATTGATAAACAGCTGTAACTGGGAGAGCTGTGCAACTGGAATTCTGTTTGCTCTGAACTTAAGCAAGCTTCTGTTCTCTGTGTTCATATCTCTAAGAAAGCAACACGAAAACATTCACTCTGGGTGGCTTGTGAGATTTAATTGAATAAAAATAGCATAAAGTTACCTTCTAAGGCAATGTCGTTGTGGCTGCACATGGTCTTATAACTAAAACCAAGGTACTATTCCTAATTTGTTTATTCTAAGAGAAATCACAGACATGGGGCAAAATGATCAAGTGACCAAAACTTTCAAAAAACAGTTTTATTTTATTGTTTCAAAACAGGAGTGCCTAGTCTATGTGCTCCTTGAACTATGGGCTTCAGGCTGAATTCCTCCTAGATAGGAAAGCTGTCTATGGCCTTCTGTCACAGTACTTGGGTCCCCTCGGTCATTATGCTCCTTCTCTTCTCCCTTCCAGTGACTGAGCTCTAAAGCAAATCATCATCATGAGACTCACAAGGATACTGTTCTCACCAGAAGGAAGACCCTCCCTGACACTCATCAACTATTAAGACTCTAACCAGCAGTTGCCCTTTTGTAATTGTGGTGCAAGGTTAACAGCTGATAAACTGGTAATTAGACTACTGCAGGAAATCTGGCATTGGAGGTCAGATGGCTTGATGCTGTGCATCTTTAATCTGGCTTTGCCCTACCCATATGCCAAAGCAGGAAAACTGCATGGGCTGAGGCTAAGAACTCAGTATTCTTACATTTTCAGGGAAAGAAACAAAGCTGTTCTTTTTAGAAAATCAAATCATTATCCACAAATCAAAACAGCAAAGCTCTCTTTTCCTCTGTTTTGCTCAGGCCTGTTTGGCTTATCTATGGAAACAGCTCATGTTTTTCAAAAAAAAAAAATGGGCCGAGCAGTCTTTCAATATTTTGTTGCTAAGTAGTCCTTTCTAGGTTAAACATGTTTACTCTTTAAAAAGGCTGAAATTTTACTCCAGTGGTTAGACCCTGTAGCTAACATGCAGTGAATCCACTTCTCCCACACGTAAGGAAGATGACAGTCACACAGAGGCAGCAGGTGGAGAAGCTGGCTTCCAGGAACCTGGTCCAGGGCTTCCCAGACTTTACTGCACATCCAGGTTACCTGGGGGCCCCGCTAAAATAATCAGTCTGATTCAGCACTTCTGGGGTAGGGACAGAAATTGCACATTTCTATTTCTTTTTCTTTTCCTTTTAGAGACAAGATCTTGCTCTGTCACCTAGGCTGGAGTGCAGTGGTACAATCCTCACTCACTGCAGCCTGAAACTGGGCTCAAGCGATCCTCCCACCTCAGCCTCCCAAGTGTGAAACTGCAGGTTTCTAACAAGCTCCCTGGTGATCTCAATGCTGCTGGACCATGGGCCATATTTTGAGTACAGCAGAATAGCTGGGATTTGAATCTTCATTTCTGGAATTGCTTCTTATCAAAGGACTAGACTGCAGCTGTGAGCTAGAGGCAGGAATGACAAGTGTGGTATGGTGGGAAGAAAGAGCAGGGCCTAGGAATGGCATAGAACAAAGCAGGAGTTCTGGCTCTACCATTTAACAGCCACGTGACCTTGGACAAATCCCTGGATCTCAATTTGCTGCTTTGTAAAATGAAATAAATAACCCCTCTCTCACAAAGCATGGAGAATAAAACATATAAAAATGTACCCAGAGGCTTGATTCTAATAGTGGCTTGTGACCTAATATTTCCTGGAAACTCAGTAAAATCCAGGTATTCCTTCCCATCTGAGACTCACACCAGACTCCTCTTCTCAGGCCCGCACACCTGAATCCTGGCTTATGAAATGTGATTGGAAGTAGTTGTATCGCATCTGGGCATGGCCCATAAAATCCTCCCAGGAACATCCCTTCCTCTTGGTGATTTGGTCCTTCTAACTACATCGACTCCAGGGTGAACTTGGAAGCTACATGCTAAAAATGACAGAGCTCTCATCAGCCTGGATTCCTGAATAAACAAAAACATGTGGCAGTCCCATCAACCCCTTCACCTGCCCAGTATTGTTAGATAAGCAAAGATAAATATTTTCAAGCCATTACATATTTGTGGTCCTCTTTGTTACAGCAGTTAGCCTACCTAGGTGACACATTTGCCATCCAATTCCTTTCCTCCTCACCTTCCCACTCCCTACTGTGCTCTCCCTTGAAACAGTCCCACATGCATCCTAAACTGCAGTGTATGATTAAAAGTATAAGCTCTGAAATCAGAACAACTAGGTCGAAATTCACCTCCAACCTTTCCTTGTACAGCACTGGACAAGTATGGTCAATAAGTTTCCTATGCTTACTTTTGTCATCTGTGGAAAAAGAAGGATCATATCATTGCACATCTTTTGAGAAGGTCATGAGATAATGCATGTAATAGAGTTGGCACCTTACTTGGACAAAATAAGCACTCCATAAACAAGCAGCTATCACCAGCTCCCTGGTGATCTCAATGCTGCTGGTCCATGGGCCATATTTTGAGTAGAACAGAATTAGTTGGGATTTGAATCTTCATTTCTGGAATTGCTTCTTATCAAAAAACTAGACTGTGGCCATGAGCTAGAGGCAGAAATGACATATGTGGTATGATAGGAAGAACAAGCAGGGCCTGGGAATGGCACAGAACAAGGCTGGAGTTCTGGCTCTACCATTTAACAGCCACGTGACCTTGGGCAATCATAGGGTCCCATTTGATAATATGCCACTTGTTTCCTCCCACCAGGTAATGCTGTTTCATAAATGATATGGTTTGGCTGTGTCCCCACCCAAATATCAACTTGAATTGTATTTCCCAGAATTCCCACATGTTGTGGGAGGGACCCAATGGGAGGTAACTGAATCATGGGGGGTCAGTCTTTCCTGTGCTATTCTTGTGATACTGAATAAGTCTTGCAAGATCTGATGGGTTTATCAGGGGTTTACGCTTTTGCTTCTTCCTCATTCTCTCTTGCTGCTTCCATGTAAGAAGTGCCTTGTACCCTCCGCCATGATTGTGAGACCTCCCCATCCATGTGAAACTGTAAGTCAAATTAAACCTCCTTTTCTTCCCAGACTCGGGTATGTCTTTATCAGCAGCATGAAAATGGAAGAATACAATAAGAAATGTCATAAATCATTGTTCATGTGGTGGTTGAAACAGTATTTCCTACAATATGGTAAAATTCTAAAGAGTCTCTATTACATTCAAAGAGTTCCGAACTGGAAAGATTTTTTCAAGTATCTTAAGCATGGTTATATTTTTCTTACACTTGAATGACAATTACAAAACTAAAAGGGACAAAGAGGAAAGGGGCCAAATAATTAGTATAGATTTTAAAAATTTTAAATAAGGTAGGAATTTTACCACTTGAAAACCTGTACTGTACAGAAAAAGCAAGATTGTCAGATAACAAGGGATACTTGTATCTTTTTTTTTTTTTTTTTTTTTTTTTTTTTGAGACGGAGTCTTGCTCTGTCGCCCGGGCTGGAGTGCAGTGGCCGGATCTCAGCTCACTGCAAGCTCCGCCTCCCGGGTTTACGCCATTCTCCTGCCTCAGCCTCCCGAGTAGCCGGGACTACAGGCGCCCGCCACCTCGCCCGGCTAGTTTTTTGTGTTTTTAGTAGAGACGGGGTTTCACCGTGTTAGCCAGGATGGTCTCGATCTCCTGACCTCGTGATCCGCCCGTCTCGGCCTCCCAAAGTGCTGGGATTACAGGCTTGAGCCACTGTGCCCGGCCGGGATACTTGTATCTTTATCTGCTCTCTAGAACCATAGAGAAAACCTACCGGCAGATGGAAATTCTCAAGAGAAACAGTTTCTGAGGCTCAGAAACAAAGAGTAGAGGCAAAGCACAAGGCATGGTTTTCCTAGGACAAAAGGTATTTTTCTCTTTAACCCTATGGGAGATGTTTAAGCATAGAATTTGCCATTACAAAAATGCATTGTCCAAGGCTGATGGAAATAACTTTGCTGTTCCCAAACATGTGTTTACATGTGCAAATAAAACAGGGTCAGAATCTGATAATTTGGGGGGTAAAAGTCGTGTTCAGTCTTAATACCTAAGGAGTATGGTGCCCGTTAAGATACTGAAGACGAGCATAATTTCTCTCATCCTTCATTGCACTCTCTTTTTTATGGCAACTTAAAGGGATAAATATTGCAATTTTTAAGAGATAACATATAAGAAATTTTACGGAAAGCATTCGCCACCACAAGTAGTGTAAACTCAAGAAACCATAGCATTAGAAAGGAAAGTCAAATGGACCAGGAATCTATAAAAAATCAGGTACATCTGTTTCGTTAACATTTAATGTGCCTTTTCCTTTCTAAAGAAAAATAAACTGTAAGAACAATGAAAAACTGGCCTGGAGCAGGAACTGTGGAATTCAATTTTTTTTTTCTTTAAAATACTCTAAATGTGACTCTTCCATCTAATTCTTCTCTCCTATCCAGCCAACGAGTTACGAAGTCCTGCTGGATTCTACTCCCTGGATCTCTCTGGCATCTGCCCCTGTCTTACCCTGACTCTAGGTTTTGTATTAATCCGTCCTTTCCTGGGCTGCTGCAAAGTTTCCTAGTTAATATCCTGCCGGCAGTCTTCCTCCTGTTCTTTCTTTCATTCTCTACACAGAAGCCTAACTAAGTTTTCTAAAAATGTAAGTTTTATCATGTTACCTGATTAAAGCCCTTCAGTGGCTCACAACAATACACAAGATAAAAACCCACATTTAGTAATAACATGGCTTAACAAAGACGTACATACTCTGGCTTGAGCATCTGTATCATCTGCTCCAAACAGACACCACACACACACACACACACACACACACACACACACACACACTGCAACCACAATAACCAGTTCTGTATTATCATCCGAACAGAACATAACACCCTCCTCTTCCTCCTCCTTCACTTGGCAAATACCTACCCATCATCCAGGAGTTAGCACAGATGTCACTGACTCTGGGACCCTTCTCTAACCCATAGCTTTGGGTGAGGGGCTCATTTGGGATCCCCTGCTTCTTCCATCTGACCAGTACATACAAACATGGGCTCTGGAGTCAGACTGCCCAAATTAAAATAGCAGGCATGCCTTTCATAACTGTGTGATCTTCAGCAAGTATAACCTCTCTGCATTTCAGTTTCCTCATTTGTAAAGTGGGAATAATCACAGTGCTTACTTCAAGAGCCCTGTTTTGAGAATTGAAGACATTAATATTGAAACGACTCAGAGGAAGGTCTGACATTTCATTATTGCTCGATACACACTAGGCAAGAGTAATGATAAAAGCGGTAGTGACATCATTCTATTCTCACACTGTAAGTCTTTTACCCTTGAATGTATGCTTTGCAAAAGCAGGTCTATGATTATCCTTCCTGCATGGTACTTGCCCAATGTCAAACATTCAACTCATTGTTTATTTTCTAATATGTATATACTCAGGATTAAAACCAATAATGCCCCCACTCCTGAAGGGAATCCAGCCTCCTCAGAATTACATGGATATATTTTCTCCTGTGTAACTTTAAAGCATTTTCCAAAAACAAAATATAGAAAGTACCTTCGATGTATCCAACACTGCTAGGTACCAAGGTAGGTAAAGTGAAATGAAAAAAAAAAAAAAAATCCCCGTAACTAGAAGCTTACAAGGTAAGTCAAGTTCACTAGTAACAGTGAACAAACTGGGAGAGCCTTTTCATTAGACCAAAGAACAAACTGACCTTGTTTGATATCACCCAAGACCATTTATTCATTTGAAGGGTATGCTCACTAAGAAATGTGTAACACTTCCCCACCCTGGGGAGCAGAAAAACTCAAAAACAATTTGATTAATGGCTCCAAGGGGAGAGCTCTAGTAGCTTATTTGCTTTGCACAAAAGAACTGAGTAAATATATGACTTGCCAAAATAAAATATACTTAGAAAGTGCTAAAGCAATGTTGTCCAGGCTTGCATTTAATTTAGGGTGGAGGAGGAACAAGGGGAGGAGAGGAAATAGGAAGTGAGACAAAGATCCTTGATAGTCTAGGTTGGAGACCTGCAGCTATGATGGTAACCATGAGAGCATGTAAAATGTCAGTAATGCTCCATCTTAGACTTCTGATTGCCAGTCAGCATCCTCATTAGCAGAACATGTTTTATGACTACTAAAGCATGTGTAATGTTTTAGGTACAAGGCCCTGATCTGATTTAGTTTCATCAAATTATTTTCAAGTGATACAGCAGAACCTCATTGCAACAGCAACAAAGTTCTGTATTAAGAAATTGTTATACCTTCATAATCATGGTACCTTGATATTTTCTTTCTCTCTTCTTTTTTTTACGTGGGGGGCAGGGTTTTATTCTGCTGCCCAGGCTAGAGTACAGTGGTGTGTTCATAGTTCACTGTAACCTTGACTTCCCAGGCTCAAGTTATCTTCCTACCTCAGCCTCCCAAGTAGCTGGGACTACTAGGTGCATGCCACCACGCCCAGCCAATTTTGTTTTTGTTTTTGTTTTTGTTTGGTGGACAAAGGATCTTGCTATGTTGCCCAGGCTGGTCCCGAACTCCTGGGCTCAAGTGATCCTCCCTCCTCAGCCTTCCAAAGTGCTGAGATTATAGGTGTGAGTCACCACACCCAGCCCCATGATGCTTTCTTAATCAAAGGTCAAATCACATCCCTGTAAAATCCAAAAAGCACAACCCTAAAAGCCCCAACTGATATAGTTAGTCTGAATGCTACATGTGACTTCTGACTCCAGGTACAAGTGTTATAAAGAATTGCACTACATTTGCCATTTTGGCAACCCTTCTTGGAAGAAGCCAAATGTTTCTAATAAGCCATCTCATTGGTCCACAGAACATTTTATGCAGGATGTATTAATTACTCACACCTAACAATGTTCGGAAACATTTTTTTACAGGGATAAGTAGTCTGGACAAGCAGTTGTCATCTTAATTATAGATGCACATAATTCATGTATAAAAATGGTAATGACAATGTCAATGTCTTCTAAATGACAAAAAAATCAAATGCAAAATGGTTGTAAACATAAACTTTGTTACCAGAGAGTCCTGGGTTCAAAAGTTCTTAAATGAGCTATGTGAATCTTGGGAATGGTAACTAACTTCTTTCAATTTCAGCTTCCTTAACTGTTAAATGTTGATAATACTACTACCTACCAGATAAAGTTGTGAGATAATGAACGTAATGTGTAGAATGTCTGGGGTAGACTAAACACAAGCAAACTTTTTGGTTTCTTTACCTCTGACAGTTCAATTGACCCTGAGAAGGTTTAGCACTGTCAGGGTCCTGCTTTCAAATAAGATGTAAAATGGACAACTTGAGGTAATGAACAATCACAGAACCCTTCAGAAAAGAGGCAGGGGATAAGTCCTCAAAGGCTGGATGAATCCACAGCTGGAAATTACATTCTGCCCAATAAGGCCTTTAGAAACCTAAAACTGAATGTTGTAACCTTTTCTTTTTCTCAGTTGTTGGCTAGCAATGCTTTCTCCTGCTGCAAATAATAAACCAGTTTCTACAATGAGTCATCAAAATATGCTGAAATTTGTCTGGAAGAAAGGCTCTCTGAGAATAGGGCCAAAAATGAGTCCATCTTTTCAAATGAACATATAGGTGGCCTTCACTGATCTTTCCACGATAGTATGAAAATCAACAAATAATTCATCTAAAAAATATTTGTTTCTTTTGGAAAACTCATTGAGGTGGCATAAATGGGCACTTGGTACATTCTAGGTAGCATACTTGACCTATATATTAGAATAGAAATTTCTTGAGATTTGTCTAATTTTCTTGATCCTACCCAGGAATCATAATTAAACTACATAACCTGATTAATCATCAATAAAGAACATTTCATTTGAAGTTGCAAGTAGGGTTCATAATATCCATGTTATTTTACAAAAATATATGGAGAGTTTGAATAAAAGGAAATATGTGATTCTTTCAAAACACAAGTCATGAATGGTACATACACACAATAGAATACTAATCAGCAACAAAAAGAAATGGATTATCTATACAAGCAACAACATAGATGAAGCTCAAATGCATTCTACAAATGTCACATTCAATACACGTTGTATGATTCCCTTTCCATGACATTCTGGAAAAGGCAAACCTAGTAGTGATGGATAATAGATCCCTGGTTACCAGGAGGTATGGATGGGAAGAGAGCTGAATACAGACAAACAACAGACAAGAATTTTTTGGAGTGAAGACACTGTTCTGTATCCTATTATGACAGTGACAACATGATTCAATGAATTTGTCAAATCTCATATATCAAAAAGTATGAATTTTACTGTTTGTACCTTTTAAAATAAATAAAAAGGAAAAAATGTAATTCTCCATTTAGTGAGGCTTAATATTATTTTAAGCTGTCATAGACAGGTAGTTTCTCTTGAATAAAAAAGGAACTTCATTAATAAAATCCCAGGGGAACTCGTTTTCTTAATACTGTAGTATATACTGTGGAATGTCTCTGTATACTGCCGTACCACCCTTCCTTGGTTAGGGAGGCCAGAAGGTTAAACATTAAATTTCCAAGACTCCTATGTATGTGAGTTCCACCAGTTAGAAGCACTTAAATATTTAAAGGGCAGTGGCCATCTTCCTGCTGCTACTGCTCCCGGCAATCACAATTTGAAAGATACAGGTTTTAGAGGAAATTACAGCAGCAATAGCAACAGTGGGTGTGCTCCTGAACTTAAATGTCCAGTGATGGCTACAACATTCCTCATCATTCACCAGAGTTTCAGGCCATTTTCTAAGCACCCAATCCCCTGTATTAAATCTTTCCTGTGAGAAATACCTAGAGTGGTTTCTTTTCTTTGCCTTGATCTCTGTTGATATAAGAGTAGTTTATTTATAAAATGTTCCTTGTAATGGATCTTTCTATGACAGAATTATTCAGAAGTTTCAGAAATGTTCAATTTAAATCCAGCAAAACATAGCCAAAGTGAAACAACTTTCTGTTTACCGGATTTTTCAGTAGCACTCAGTCCTTGCTCACTGTGTTAGAATGATGACAACTATAGTTGAACGCATTATCTCTTATGGTTGACAGCTCCAGGCTAATATGCCAGTAGTATTAACCCTAGCAGAAGAAAGACTCCACTTCCAATGTACTTCAAATAAAGTCTCAGAATTGAGCTTGTTAATCCTAATTGGTCAGGTCTTGGCATCTTCTCCCTTCCTGAACCAAAAGCATTCCATCCTTAGCTGTGGGAGGTCATAACCAAGGTCACTCTCATCACTGATAAATGAAGACAGAACATAAAACCTATACTCACTGATTAAATGTTTGCATATCTGTGGACTTTAAATGTATCTTTCCTTTTCTGTTAATAACTAATCAGATTAGTTAAGCCTAAAATAAGTGCTGTAGACTTGTTTAAAGAAAAACTTCCCATGAGGCTTCACAAGTATTCCTAAAGTATTAGGAATAAGCCTCATTTCTTTGATCCCATGTGACTGAGCTACCTGCATTGTTACACCTTTAAGGAGGATGATAGCAAATTCAATGTGCTTACCCACCTTGCTCAATGGCTAAAGCAGTGCATTTTGGGCAAGGTATGTGATGACAAGGTTCAGAGGACAAATGCAACAATAAGGATAAGGGTCATGGATGTGTAGCTAAAAATAACTTCTCATTAGGTGCACAGAAATTTTATATTAAAGAAGTGATGAAGACATGTATGTAGTCTGGGCATTATAAAACTTAAAAAAAGAGTTGGCCTGGGCTAATTATATAGTTTCTTTACCTCTAAATCAGTGGTTGCTCAAGGTGGTGGATGCTGACAGTCTTTGTCTCTTAACAGCATTTCTGCTTCTGCGGTGGATGTTGATAGTCTTTCCCCCTTAACATCATCCCCCTTGTATGGATAAGAGGGCACTGATGTTCATCAAGAAATCCTTCCTTTTCCTGCTGTCAGTTCCTGACATTCCTGTGAAACTGACTCTAAAAGTGAAAGACTGTGACCTGAGCTATGACCTACCACAGCTGGAGATGGAATAATCTTGGTTCAGGAATGGACAGAATACCCAGATATAAGCCATCAAGATTCACAAGCTCAGTTCTGAGGTTTACTTGAGATACTTTGAAATTAGAGTCTTTATTCTGTTATGTTTGGAACAATGGTATATCAGCCTGAAGCTGTCAATGACTGAAATGTGAAACCAAACACAGCAGAAGACATAGCAGAGAAACAGAAAGAAACCAAGTATGATCAGAGACCCTAGACCCAGCCATGGGTTCAAGGAGAACCAAAAAGTTACCTTTGTCTCACTTAAAACTCCTAGGGTGAACATATTAGTTAATTTTGCTAGTTGGTTCATTTGTTTTTGTCATCAGAAAAGTCTTTAGTGAATTAATTGATTGCCTTAGTCCCTTTTCTGTTGCTTATAATAGAATACCTGAAACTGGTTTTATAAAGAAAAGAAATTTATGTCTTACAGTTATGGAGGTGAAGAAGTCCCAAGTCAGGCAGCTGCATCTGGTGAGAGCCTTCTTGCTGGTGGAGACTCTCTATAGAGATGAGAGAAAGAGACACCTAACTATGTTAGCACACTCAGCCCCCTTGCCATGTGATGCCCTGTGCCACCTCAGGGAGGTGTGCTAACATGGTCAGGTGTCTCCTACTCTTCTTATAAAGCCACAGATCCACTCCCATGCTAACCCATTACTCCATTAATCCATGAACAAATTAATCTATCATGAGGGCAGGGCCATCATGAACCAATCACATCTTAAAAGCCTCACCTCTGAATACTGCCACATTGGAGATTAAGTTTCAACATAAATTTAGGAGGGAACAAATATGCAAATTATAGCACTGACACTGAGGTTAATCTTCAGCTCAAAATGTATATTTTTCTGCATATTTTCAGCTTTCATGAGATTTTCAGATGAGTTTTAATGCCCCAAAAAGGTCAAGAACTGATTTTCTAGAGAGAAAAATAACCTTAAAAATCAAATAAAAATTGCCCTTTTATGATATATTTTTATTACAAATAATAATTCTTTTAAAAACCTTGACTAACTTCTAATTCTAAACAGAAAAATAGATATGGAATAACCACAGAAGAAAACAAAATAAGTAATTAACCATGTAAGGCCAGTGTTTTCTAAGATTCCTAGGTTTAGGAATTTTTCTTGATTCCCCAAATCGTAGCAAACATAGTGAAGGCACCCAGAGCAAATGTAGCTTATAGATAAGTCATAAAGATGATTTAAGTTACAAGTTGATATAATGTCCTAGTTGACAAAATGGTTGAGGAAATGTCCTGTTTGGCACATATTTAATGAAAGGCACTTTAACATTGTTGTTTTCTTCTCATAATTTGAAGCCAATAAATCTCCTAGTACCTAGGAACTGTTACTAGAGAGAGTACCTAAGTTTTGGAGGGAACAAATGATTAAAAGAGTTATTTTTTAAAGTTGCTTCATAAGAATATACACGTAGTATGTCGTGCTCCATTTCCATCCATTTTATCATAAACTTGCTCTGTTCTATTTGTGAAATCTCAGGTTGCCTATCTCTATCTTAAGGTACCACTGCACAAGGCTAGTTCTTCTTTGTTAGTTTAGAAGGTTCTGCTGCAGATCCTTAAGGATTCTTTCCCATACGTTTTGCAGTTTAATGTTAGCTTAATTTATAATTTGTAACATTAATCTTGTAATTTATAATTTTATTGAGATCCACACAAATATAGAAATGTAGCAATGAATCAAGATAAAACCAAACCCATAGAACAAACCCTCAATATTCTACCCAGCTTCCATTTTAGAAAAGTGGTCGGACACTAGAAAAAATAATTTAAAAATGTTCAAGTACTATAGGGAGTCAGAATGAAATGGCAGCTTTCAGAAGAGGAAAAAAAGGAAAAAGAAAGCAAAAATATTAAGCAATTTTTTTCCATAAGGAATTTTTTTAAAAAGGCGTAAAAGCCCCAAACAGGTAAAACACAATGAAAACAACAGCTACTAACTATTAAATTGATATAGGTGTGGATCCAACTTACAGGGCCAAAAATGCTTTACTGAATTCGATTTCAGACCTGTGAGGTGGGACAGTTTATTGATAGGTACATATTACGAAAGTAAGGGAAAGCTGACATTATGGTCTTAACATCTTTATCTAGAACAATGCTTCTCAGACTGCAAATGAATGACCAAGTGAACTTTTTAAACAAACAAACAAAAAAACAAAAAGCAAGCAAACAAAAAACAACAAAAAATGCAGATTCTCATTCAGTAGATCTGGGGCAGAGACAGAGATTCTGCAGTTCTCCAGAGATAGCAATGTTGACCCATCAGAAGACCACACGTTGTACAGCAAGGCTGTAGATTTCAGTATTTCTCTTAACAGTTACCCTTCCACTTGAAGCTGCTTGCTAACATATTTCTTTCTAAACAGTGTTAAACGTTTATATGTTTAGCAAATGATTTCTCTTCACCATAGGTAAAAAGAATACTTCTCATCTTTCTTTTTTCCAAGTACTATTTTTAGAGGCATGCTCCTCAAATTTAAGCATGCATCAACATCTCTTGAAGGGCTGGTGAAACAGCTGGGGCCCACTCCCAAAGATGCTTCTTCAGTAAATCTGTGGTGGGGCCTGAGAATCTGCATTTCTAACAATGTGACTATGCTGCCGCTTGCCCAGGCACTATGCTTTTTGACCCACTGTGGCAGGGCATCCATCAACAGCACTGTTAGAAGTTTCTGTAAGAATTTATACTAACAGAAAATTTTTACCATCATCGAACAATCCAGTATGGGAGCTTCAGAGGACCTGAGATTAATATTTTCCAAGCCCTATTTTTGGAGTTGAAGGGATTCAGCGCCAGAAAGATTAAGTGTCATACCCAGAGCCACAGAACTGGTAACGGAAGCACTGTGGGAATCAGAACTCTATTCTGTCATTGTGACCCCAAGAGTCTTGCCCCTATACCACATAACTGCTGGTCACTTTTTTTATTTTTTTATTTTTTTGAGACAGAGTCTTGTTCTCTTGCCCAGGCTGTAGTGCAGTGTCACAATCTCGGCTCACCGCAACCTTCACCTCCCGGGTTCAAGTGATTCCTGTGTCTCAGCCTCCCGAGTAGCTGGGATTACAGTCGTGTGCCACCATGCCCAACTAATTTTTGTATTTTTAGTAGAGATGGGGTTTTGCCATGTTGGCTAGGCTGGTCTCGAGCTCCTGACCTCAAGTGATCCATCTGCCTTGAGCTCCCAAAGTGCTGGGATTGCAGACTTGAGCCACCACGCCCAGCCTTGTCATCTTTTTCAAGTACACCTCAGTCACTCACTGATGGTCCCTAATACTACAACACTGAACATATTTTGGTCCCAGTCATTCTCTTTTTAGAAATAATCTCCAAGAAAGGGTTTCTAAATGTGGTGCGAGGGCCGCCTCTATCAAAATCACAATGGGGCTTGGACTTGCTTAAATAGATTCTTGGAGTTGCCCCAAAACTAATGAATTTGTTGTCTTGGGATAGCATCTGGGAAAATGCATTTTGACGAGCCTATCTACCCACATCCACACCTGTTTGGTAAACAGGTCGACAGGATGATGTCTCTTGACATTGGCTGCACATTAGAATCTCAGGGGAGGGAAGGGATTAAAAATCCCACAGTCCAGGCTGCACCCAGAGCAATGACTTTGGAATCTCTGGAGATGGGTCCTAGGCATCAGTAGCTTTCAAAGCTCCCCAGGTGATTTCAATATGCAGCTCAGGTTGAGAAACAGTACTTCAAAGATTTCCAAATACTTCCGCATGCCTATTCAAGAAAAGGACATTACATTTCCAGACAAAATGAAACTTTTAATAAAGAAATTTAGTCACAAAAAAATCAAGTGCATTAGAGCAACTGGCTTCAACAATTCCAACATGATCCAGTGAAACTATACATTTCTACTCCAACAACATACACACTGATGAAAGTTCTGAATTCATGTCAGAAGGGTACCATTGAGAGAGGCCACCTGATTGCCCATGGAATTAGAAATTCTTGTTATTTCCATCTGATCACTTCTATTACAAAGTAAGGATTTTTATAAGAAAATAATTCATAGGGATTTTCCAAACAGGTTACTAAATAATTAAAGTATTCCTGCAAATAAGCAGATTGATTTAACAATAATGGCAGATTGTAGGACACACATTAGTTCCCAGGGCCTTTTAGGGAGTATAAAAGAGAAAATGAAGGAAAACAGAGTTCCTGCAAGGTAGAGTATCAGAAATTTATCTTTTTGGACATCAAAGTCCGAAAAATTAATGGCATGGATTTCTGAATTGCTGCCAAAGATGTTCTACCTGGTGAGTTTCTTGAGGGAATCTGTACTCTAAATAGACTTAATACACAATTATCTAGTAATTTTTCCTCTATCAAAACATAGCCCACAAAGAGCTTAAGCTTTATGAAAAGATACCTTTTTGAAGACTTCAATAAACTTTCAGAGGCAGAAGTGAAAACCGATGTAGTATAATGATTTAATGTAAGTAACCTCAAGGTAATAACTAATTAAAAGTGAACTTGCTCATACTTGCCTTTTGGACATGATTTTAGCACCTTTATTGCTTTTGTCTTTCCTTTTTTCATCCCACTGATAACCTCTCTGGTGCCAACACAGAATAAGATGGACACCAAAACTATCTTTCTCTTGAGCACAGGCAGCTCTCTCCAGCTCATCCTGAACTCAAGTTTCTAGCAGAAACATCTTAAATAAGAGCTTAGTGAGGGCAGGGGATAGCTCTTAGCTGAAGCTTGGCCACAACAAATTAGCTGCCAGATAAAAGGAGATATGTACCTGTGGAAGAAGCCATCTCAGCAGCCCTGATCTGTGTTGGTTCCTAATTCTCTCCTCCATCTAACTAGCATTTCCCAAAAGTTAGTGCCCTACAATTATCAGGGTATCTTGTTACCCCGAGACTCTAACACAATAGGCCTGGCGAAGGGCCTGAGAGTCTGCATTTCTAACAAGCTCCCAGGTGATGCTAAACCTGCTGGTCCATGGGCCATACTTTCAACAGCAAGGGACTAGATTTTCTTCTTGGTAGAAAAGACAGTGATGGTGAAAGATCATGTCGCCTGTCCCAGACCTGCTAAGATATCATAGGGTAGTGGTCAATTTTAGATAGTGGTCAATTTTAGAGAACTCCAGCCCACAATTTCCTTCTTTGACAAGTATTATCTGATCCCTATCCACCAGGCTATCCATGGCACCCATATTTGTGCTGGGATCTTGCCCCTGGCCAGTGCTGACTGGACCAAGGAGGGACATGTGCTCAAAGCTTAGTACATGAGCCAATCAGCTTCTTCCTCTCATGAGAATTTGGGATTGAACTTCAGGGATGCTAGTTAAGAGCTGCCTGAACAAGGCTTGTAAATATCTAGGACAGTGACCCAACCTCATGTATACAGAGAAACAGGGGCAGAGAAAAACAGCACTGGAAGAGCAGAGATAAGAGAGCCACTGAAAATCAATCACTGCCTGGATTCTTTAAAGCTTTCCAGTTCATATTTTTAGATCCTCCCCTGCTTACTCTGAGATTCCTGGACACAGCCTTGTGTTCTTTCAATACATTCCCCTTTTTCTCACTTAAAGTAGCTTGAGAGAGTGCCTGCAAATTCCAATGCAAAGAGGATGCAGTTTCACTTTTCATCAGAGAACACATCTAGTCCAGAAATTGTATAAAACATCCTGGCTTTGTCTCAGATGTCAGGATCTTAGAGGAATAAATAGTTCATGTCCATATCCAACAGTACCAGGCAGCTTCCTGGAGCTTCCTGTGAAAAACCATGTAACCTTCTGCAAGTTATTTACAAGAGGTCTTCGTTTCCTCACGGAATGCCAGACAGTGTCAACTCTTCAAATCCCTTTATTATTAAAACTCTGTTTACTTCAAGCTACTTCCTTCCTACTCCTTCAGTCTCATCATCCTTACATGCCAAGTGAAAAGAAATTCTGCCTCATCCTCCATGCTCCTCCTTTTGCAGGTGACTCCCTTCCCATCCCATGGGAGACAAGTGGCTGGCCTGCAGAAGGCATCCAGGAGATGGGAGCTATGCTCTTTATAAATTCCGCCCTCTTCTCTCTCTCACTCACTCACTCACTCGCTCGCTCACCCACTCACCTGACTACCTCGTCTATTCTCTCATGTTGACCTATCATACTCTCTCTTATTATAGTCCTTGTGAATGTTCTGATCTTCCACTTTTTAAAAAAAGTTAATGGTTCTCAGATGGCACTAGTTCTTGGGTCCCCATAGCCCAAAAGAATCATTCCTCCTCCAACTCAGCCTATCCCATTCATTCAACTGACGATAGAAGACACAATTCCAAATTCCCACTTTCCAGAATGATCCTGTCTTGTATGACATGTATTAGACTTGACTCAGCTGGAATTCACCTTGATAATGCTGGTTTATGCCAAATGAGTCATTAAAGGTAAACAACACAGCAAAAAGGAATCTGCAACCTTCTGCCTCCTTGAGACAAGGACAGAATATAGATTCATCCTTGTCTGAAAAGGCAAGGGTATAGCTCCATGTCATTTTGCATTAATGAAGTTTCTGTTTTTTCACTTATTGGAGAGTATCGAAGTACACAGCCAGTCCGTTCTCATTAACAATGTGTCCTTGGATATGTCTTCCATATCCACAGGGGAAGACTTCCATTCACCTAACATTAACAGCTTAGGAAGTCACTATTCATTATGACAAGGTAAGCGTTTCATTATCTTTTTACTTATGAAATCAATTACATACTCAAAGTCAAGTAAAAGAAAAAGTATGTTCAGTGCTCACCACAAAGATATATTCATTCTCAATTTAAACTCTTAGAATATTTTTAATTGATTTCCTAAAATGATCTAATTCAGAGTCATTAAAACTAATGCTTATGAAGAACATTCAATGCCATGAAAAAGCACTCACAATATTCTATGAGAAAATCAATCACATGCACAGCATATTCCTAAGTTTTAAAAATGGTTATATGTGTATGTCTAGATATTCTAGAAATAAATACAACAAAATATTGTTAGTGTTTATATCTGGATGACAGGATTACTATAAGTATTTAATTTGTAATTTGAGTTTCCTAAAATCTTTTCAATGCACATGCACATATATGATTAGAGAAGAAGTAAACATTACCAAAAAGTATACATGGTCTACACTCAGCAAAGTTAAAACAAAAAGAGAGAGATTCATGCATTCCCTTTGCTTTGATTGTCCTGCTGGAAGCACACATCATTACATTAATGTGAACTGCTCACAGGCTTCTTATACTGCGTTAGAAAATAAAGCACACTGGAGGAAGACTGGTGGTTTCTTTAAAAGTGTCTTAGACTGAAAGGATGGGATAAAGAATCAATTTTAGGATTGCTTTGAAAGTGGTAACACTTGCTTCTTGTACTGATATACTTAGGGAGGAAGAGAAGAAAAATAATGGCTTTAATACTTTCATGCAACTTAGCCTCTTTCTCATTTGTAAACATATTGCTTCTTACCTTCTAAGGCAATGTGTTCTAAGATAGTCCCAGTTGCTAGAACATATTTCAACACATATTGTATTTCATTAAAGAATTTTTACTTGAAAAATACAGAAAATGAACATATCTAAGTAAATAAAATCATAATTCTATGATCATCTCTCTCTCTGAAAATTTATAAAACAAGAATATGACGTTCCCTCCTCTGCCCATCCAATAAGACTTCTGAGAGATAAGCACTAGTCCTAGTTATTATATGTGAATAAGCTCATGTATATACACAAAAATATCATGTAAATGTCTACATGAATGTCAGCATATACATGTATATGTAGATCTATAATTACACAAATATATAAACATACATGCTTTTAAAAATTAACATGATGTCACTCTATACTTTTTTTGCAGTTTGCATTTTTCAAAACATATAGAATACATTTCTCAAAGGGAACCACTGAATCAAATGGCACACACATTCTAAAATTTAATACTGACAAATTATCCAACAACCCCCCCAAAAAAACTACACAAGATATCCTTCAATTAGAAACTTTTTACAAAAAGAAAATAACTATTTTTATTAAAAAAATGAAAATCAAAACAGTCCAGTAGCCTGAAGTAGAAAGAGGAAATGCATTCAAAGTCTATGGTATTTTATTTATTTTTTCTTTGGGTGGTGACTAAGGGTGTTTGTTGTCATAGTATTCATTATGCCTTTCATAGACTTTACAAATAGCCCTTTGAAACTGCTCAATGCTTAGTACAAACATTTTCTAAAACATATAAAATATAACATAAAAACTCTTCCTTTCCCGGTCTACTTCTGGAATGGTATGAATACATAAATCATTTCTAATTTCCATTCTTCAAATGTACTTCCAAATCTCGAATTCAGGGACTGTTCAGTAAAAGTATAGTGTGAGTCACATTTGTGATTTTACATTTCCTAGTAGTAACATAAAGAACAATTTTAAATGGTAAAATTAATATTAATAAATTAAATATGCTATTTAACCAAATACATCCAAAATATTATCAATTCATGTAATCAATATAAAAATGATTGAAGTATTCTACATTCTTTTTTTCATACTAAGTCTTCAAAAGTTGGGTATATATTTTATACTTACAGCACATCTCAATTTGGACTAACTGCCTTTCAGTGGCTCAATAACCACACATGGTTGGGATGCTGGGTTGAAGAGTGTATCTTTAGACAATATGCTCAAACCTCTATTTCTTGATTTGTTTACTGAGAAATTATCATTTAACTCCATAGTATGCCATTTCCTCCTTCTCTCCATCTCTGCCAGCTTTATTTCAATATTTTGTTTTTTAATTGACTTTTTGAGCCTTGTATTTAAACCTCTCTTTCTTAATTCACCAAACTTGAGTTTCTCTTATCTCCTCTCTCGGTAAAATAACAGATTAGGGTCCCTGTATTTCTCTTCATTTCTCTTCCCCTTTCTACTTCCCAACCTTTCTCCAGTAATTATTACTTTTACATTGTCAAGGTGATATCATGTTCTGTACTATTTTTTACACGTTTTTAAAATTGAATGAATAACATTTACAATATGAAAATTACATAATTGTTCTCTGCAGAAACAAGTGGTAAGTATAAATGCAGAGAGAAAGCCATGCAATATTATCGCTAAAGTTGTGCTGCTCAAAAAACATTAACAAAGAAAAACTGAGAAGAAGAGGGCCCTCTTAAATAGCATAAACTACATCCACTCACTGAGACCATTCCATTTCATCATACTTCCTGTTACGGAAATGTCATTTGCCCTTAGGATTTCCGAGTTCCCCAAAAATCCTATTGTAATTTTGCCAACTTTTTGTTCTGTTTTAAAAGAATTGCCAAATAACTATTGTCTGAGATATTTTTTTTTTTTTTTTTTTAACTGCATTCCTTGGTCTAGTTTCTCCACCTGGTCTCGAAACCCATATTTCCTTCTTTTGTTTTATTGAGCTTACACTGCATTAATTCTTCTAGGAATGATCTGGGGTGATCAAATAATGTAGTTCTTACTTGCCTGAAAATGTGTTTATTTTTTACCTTCCTGGTAAATGTGCAGTATGTCTGAGAACAAAATTGCAGGTTCAGAATAATTTTACCTCCAAACCATGAAGTCATTCTCTTGCCCTCTAGAAATTATCTTTTTTTTTTTTTTTTTTTTTTTTTTTTTTGAGATGAAGTCTAACTCTGTCACCCAGGCTAGAGTGCAGTGGAGGGATCTTGGCTCACTGCAACCTCCACCTCCCAGGTTCAAGCGATTCTCCTGCCTCAGCCTCCTGAGTAGCTGGGACTACAGGCACATGCCACCACGCCCAGCTAATTTTTGTATTTTTAGTAGAGACGGTGTTTCACCATGTTGGCCAGGATGGTCTTGAACTCCTGACCTCATGATGCACCCACCTTGGCCTCACAAAGTGCTGGGATTACAGGCATGAGCCACCACGCCTGGCCTAGAAATTATCTCTGTGGTCAACTTTCCACCCCACTCCCATTTCTGGACTCTTTTAACATCCTCTCCTTTTCCTTGGTATTCTGAAATATCATGAAAGTGTGTTTAGTTACTGATCCACTCATACTCTTTTTCTTATGACTTATCAAGTGATTATACATGCATATTATATAACATTTACATAAAAATGTGAATAATGTTATTTAATTTTCCAACTCAGATGGAAAACAAGCTGCTAACACTAGAGATACTTTAAAAGAAATGTTGCCCAGGGGAGATGATGATACAATGCTAAATTTAAAAAAATTTGTGTGTATGTATCTTTAATTATTTCCCCCACTTTTTCCCCCCTCTATTAGAAGATGTAGGACCACATGGAATGATTCTCTAATGTCTCCACTTTCACTATTTTTTTTTCCAACTCCTGGTTCTTTGTTCTGTTTTCTAGAAAAGTTCTGCATCTATTCTTTCAGCTAATATACTGTTTTTAAAAGTCAACAGTCAGAATTAATTTCCAAGAATCCCTTCTTGCTCTTAAACTCCTCCTTTTCCTTAGGAGTCGGCGAAAACTCCCTGATAAAATTTAAAATTATTTTAAAGTTCCGTCTCTTCTCTGATTTCTGTTTCTTCTCAATCAGTTGGTAAATTTGTTCATGTTAAAATTTATCTTTTAGCTGTCTACTTTTCCCAATACTGTTGATTCTGGTTTGTTCAGTCCTGTTAATGAAAGATCTGGAAGTCAAAAGGAAGGAATCTTGGTCCAAATATGTGTCTATATGGCTTCTTCATTTCTGCCCATCGAAATGAGGATCTTTCTATTTCTGGCCAAGTCAGGAATCATTTTTGATAAGCCTGTCATCTTGGAAGTCCAAAGAACCATGAAACATTTGGACTAAAATTTGGCTTTCTTACTGCAGTTTTCAAAATTATAGCAGATGAGGGTCTATTGTACATTATTTCAGGGTCAAGATTTATCTGGACAATAAAGGGTTATGGTTCTACATAATTATATGGCTACATTGAAACAGATTCTAGAAATAATTTAGTATTATAATTAGTTGAAGAAAATTTCACTCACATTTAAAACTTAACCAATAAATGAATGTATTTATTTTCATACTATTCCCACTTGTGCCATTTTAGGACATTCTACTAAAGCAAAAAGACACAATTAAAATCATGCAGTTACCTCCATCCTTTCTTCTTATGGTAGTCTACACCAAAGAAAGAGCAAGTTACATGCCCTGTTTCCAGAAAGAGAATGAACACTACCTCTAGGGGTAAAGGAAGTATCCCAAGATATTCGAGTTAAGAACTACAATGATCTCTGTGTGCCTATTTAATTGCTCTTCTCTCATACCTGCATCAGATCTATATTTTAAGAAAGTTACTCAGTAACTGTTTCTTCTTAAGATTCTCTGAGTTCATAAAATCTTGCTCTTAGATGGAATCATCCTTCATGAGAACAATCACTTGCCCACAAAGCTCAATGTGCAAGTTGCCTTCCATTTATGTCAACTTCACTCTTCCCTCAAGCATTGCTACTCAGCATACTAGAGTCACATGTAAACAAAGTCCTCCAAAACTAAAATCCTCAGGAAAATAGGAAAATGTATTTCTGAAGAAAACCATTCTCAAGTCATTATATATGCACATTATACAACATTTACATAAAAATGTGAATAATGTTATTTAATTTTCCAACTCAGATGGAAAACAAGCTGCTAACACTGGGGATACTTAAAAAGCTATGTTCCCCAGGGGAGAAGACGATATGATGTTAAATATCTGTAATGAAATATAACAGCCACCAAACAAGAACAGATGCCTTAGCAGATGGTGTGCAACTTGCCCACCCAACATCCTTTCTCCTGATTTTACAGGGTGATGAAAATGAATCCAACTAAAAATACTTGCTTCCTGAGTCTTCCTTACAATTAAGAGTAGCCTTGTAACCTTGTTTAGCTGACAAGAGGAATGTTGAGATTTGCAGGGGTAAGTTTCTACTTCTCTAGGAGAGACAATTCTCCCTGCTTTCCTATTTTCTTTCTGTTGGGAGTGTGCATGTGACACTAGGGGTACAGGATGTATCTTGCAACCATGAGGCAATGAGCATCAGGGTGAAGGCTTATCAGCTAAGGATGCTGGAGAATAAATATGGACAGAGTCTGGATCCCTGAGGGAATCACTTAGCTCTTGAACCAGCTCTGGACTGCCTACCTCCGATCTTGTTAACAAGGGACAACAAAGAAGTTATGTGTTCAAATGCTTTGTTGTTCACAGAACTCATTCCTGATTAATGCACTAGCAATATCTGAACCTTAGTTGCCCCTCAAGACATCTGTATACAAGAACTTTAATGCTTGACTGTAATAGAGATGACTTTCTCCTTTATAAAACTTCCTTTAAATCTTAGGTACACATCTTGATGCCTTACTAAACACTCTTGAAGTCTGAAATATTTCAGAATTCAGAAAGGTAAAATGGTGTATATATATATAAAATATGTTATGCAATAGTCCCAACAGATCTGAGCATCACCTTTTAGTCTAGGCAGTTGACAAACTACGGTTAATGGGTCAAGTCTAGATTTCCACCTATTTTTGCATATAAAGACTTATTTGCCCTCAGCCACAAATTCATTTATGTATTGTCTATATCTGCTTTCATGCTACGAATGCAGAGTTGAGTAGCTGCAACAGAGATGGTATGGACCACAAGGCCTAAAATAATCACTACCTGGCCATTTATAGAAAACGTTTGCAGATCCTTATCAAATACATAGGTATTTATGGAGTGAAATCTACGGCTATTCACTCTAAGTGAGACAAATAAAGATTATATATTACCGTCTGTTGGTTTGGGCATGATTTTGCCACTAAATTTATGCTAAACTTACAAAAAAACTAAGTTCAAACTTACAAAAGAAAAAAAAAAACTAAGTTCAAAGTTTTACTGCTTCCAGAAATAAAGAAAAAAAAAAAAGACTGACGACCTGTAGTGGAGAGGAGAGAGACAAGCTCATTAGGTTGGTTAAATCCACCATGGAATGTTCAACTCACTGACTACTTCTTTAATGTCTAAAAGCCCAGCATGCCTAAAAAATCCTATTGGCTGAGGGCCTCAAGGAATAAAGAGGCAGCATACTGCAGTGAAAAGAACAGAAGCTAAGAAGAAGAATGACTTCTAATCCTACCATTCTTATGACTTTCGGTATATACTGCTTTTCTCTGAGTGTTTTCAAATCTGTCAGATGAAACAAAAGTATTACGAACTCTGCCTAGGGCCATAGAGGATGATGAGATTATTGGTGAGAGCACCATTAACAGGGCAAAGTACAACACATCCCCGTCTTAAGTATAGTATTGGGCAAATTAGATATACTTCACTATATAAGCAGGTATAAATATATATTTTACTAGATATGTGTATTTATTATTATTATTTGGCTTATCTCTTTTACTAACTAGAGTGATTGCTGAAGAATCAAAATTTACCTGACCTTCCAAAATTTGAGGTGGTTGTTCTTGATATTTCTTAATTCAAATACTAGAAAGTTGATAGTATATTTTTACTACTTTGCTGTTCTACACATAATTTGAGTCATATGGATATTTCTCAAGGAGCTTCTCTGAAAAGCCATTGGACCATTTGCAATAAACATCTCCACATTTCATGGGAACTTTACCAGATTCATTTTTATTGCAATATAAATATTAGAGAATAATTATGTGAATATGATAAGACAATTATTTTTATTTTTATTTTTTGAGACAGTTTTGCTCTGTTGCCCAGACTGGAGTGCAATGGCACAATCTCAGCTCACTGCAACCTCCGACTCCCAGATTCAAGAGATTCTTGTGCCTCAGCCTCCCAGGAAGCTAGGATTACAGGCATGCAACACCAAGCCTGGCTAATTTTTATATTTTTAGTAGAGACAGAGTTTTACTATGTTGCCCAGGCTGGTCTCAAACTCCTAGGGGACTCAAGTGGTCCACCTGCCTCGGCCTCCCAAAGTGCTGGGGTTACAGGCGTGAGCCACCACACCCGGCCAAGACAATAATATTTTTAATCCTACATCACACCTTTACATTTCAAAAATTGCATTTTCTAGTCGGAGACATTTTTATCATAGGATCTATACAGTTAAAACAGGAACTTCATTTTCAAATGTAAGTTCAAGAATTGATTTTGTTGCTAACTCCCATATTTTTCCAAGAGCTCAGTCTTCAAATAAAAAGTTATTTTTTTAATATATTAATTTTAATATATTATATTTAAAAATAATCAGGTTATTTTATTTACTACACAGCCTAAATTTTAGATTAGTCTTCTTATTAGATTTGACAGCAGTTACTTATCATGGAAATGTATACTGCACAGAAACTTCTCTACCAAGAAACAGGTGAGATTTCAAAAGGCTGTCAGGCAGTCCCTTTGTTCTTGAGCCCAAGGGACATGAACATCATCTATTAGAGCTGGGCAGACCAAACAAACTTTTGCTTGAACATGGCTTTGTTTGTACTGATGGCAGCCTCTCAGTTGAAGATTCCTAACAGAGGAGGACTTATTTTTTCAAATGTGTCCTGCTAAAATTCCCTTCTCTGAAGAGAAACCCAGCAGATCTAGTTGGCAACAGAGGCATGTAAATTTGCAAGCCTATGTACTGAGGTTCTCAGTCTCCAGGAAACCTGGGAAGTGAACATGGGCAGCTTCCAATGCACCCAAATATGGTCATTAAATCACATCTAAGTTTGGGCTCACAGATTCAGAGCTGCTTTCTATGAACAGACTTTATGCATACCTCATTTGAGCTAATCATCAACAAAGAGGCAAAACATAATAAGCAAAATGACTGCAGAGTTATGAGCACCTGAAGGAAACAAAGACTGGAAATGTGCAAGATGCCATCTGGAAGTGGAAAAACAGATGGGAACAGGGCAACAGGGAAGGGAAACCCATTTTCACTGGGGCAAGAGTGGGGATGAGGAGCTGGAAGAAACTGGCAGTTGTTGATGGCCTTCCAGATTGCATCTGAGTAGATATCAGCACAGAGCAGGAACCCTACCTTGTTTGCTATCTGGAGAATGAGGAAGGTGAAGAATGAGGAACTGATGACAGGGAAGGAGAGGAAGGAGTTAGCCAGTGAGTGAATGCACAAAGACCAAGAATGTGCAACTCCAGCAAGTATAGCCAATTCTAGTCAGGTCCTTGCTCTGCTGGAAATGTGCACAGGCCAGAGCGAAGAAAAGCCAAGTGGAGATATCACAGTTGGTTACTGACCTGAGAGCTTCTACCATAATATTGCTTAGGCTACAATGTGTCTGATTGGAGATGATGGATCAGAATTAGTCTAGGCCAGTGCTTCTCAAACTTAGCAGCTGCATTTATCAGGGCTTTCCAGAGAAACAGAATCACAGGATATGCAGAGAGACACAGACAGATGTATTACAAGGGACTGATTGGTTCGCATGATCATGGAGGCTGAGAAGTGCCACAATCTTCTGTCTATAAGTGGAGGCCCATGAAAGCCAGTGGTGTCACTCCTGTTCAAACCAGAAGGCCTAAAACCTAGGGAAGCCAAGGTTGTGTAGGTACCAATCTAAGTGCAAAGGCCTGAGAACCAGGAGCTTCAGGATCCAAAGACAGGAGGAAATGGATGTCCCAGTTCAAGCAGAGAGCAAATTCACACCCTTCCTCTGCTTTTCTGTTCTATTCAGCCCTTCACCAGATTGAATGATGAAGCCCAGCTCCATTGGTGAGGGGAATCTTCTTTGCTAATTTCTTCCAGAAACATCCTTGTTGACATACGCAGAAATTATATTTTACTAGCTATCTGATATCCCTTAGCCCAGTCAAGTTGACATATAAAATTCACCATCACAGCTGCACCCTAGAATAACCTAGAAAGCTTCAATTAAAAAAAAAAATGAATGCCTGTACTCCACTACAGAAAATCTGATTCCAAGGTTCTGGGATAGGGTACAGGCAACAGTATTTTCTAAAGTTCCCACATTAAATCTAAATTAGAGCCAAGATTGAGAACAGCTTAGATTAGAATTTCTCAAACTTTAATATGCATTAAAATAAAATGTAAACTTTGATTTCGTAGCTCTAGAGTAGGACCCAAGATTTAGCAGTTCTAACAAGCTTGCAGATGATGCTGACATTGCTGGTCCTTGGACCACACTTTGAGTAGTGAGGACCTATACTTGCAGTGTCTCATATAGCTACTAGCCACATGTGGCTACTGAACATGTGAAATGTGATGGACCCAGTTTTCAATTTATTTTAATTTTTATTAATTTGCATTTACATTTAAAATCTACTGATTTGATTACTGGTTAATTATTACATGGAGCAACTTAGGTATGTGAACACTTTTAATTGTGACTTTTATGAGACATAAATACAGATCAAGAATATCTGATGAACATTTAGTATCTGAATTGAGATGTGCTACAGGCATAACATACAGACTTAATTTCAAAGACTTTGAAGAAACAGAATATAAAATATCTCGCTGACATGTTTTGTATATTGGATACATGCGGAAATGATAATAGTATGAATATATTGGTTAATAAAATATTTTATTAAAATTAACCTGTTTTCTTTTTGCTTTCTCAAAAAATATGGCCACTAGAAAATGTTAAATTATATATGTGGCTAGCATTATATATTTTTTAAACAACATTGGTCAAGACCAAAGGGAATTGAGGCCTTTATTATTGCCAGTTATTTATTATTGCCAGTAATCCATCTAATGGGTGAGAACTAAGGGGAAGGCTACAAGTGACCTTCTGAGCAAGAAGTCATATTAGTAAAAAAAGAGAGCCACATAAGAACAAAGTCCTTTGCCTCTGCCTCTTTCCATCCTGAATTTAAATGCAGCTGGGGGAAGAGATAATGTGTGGAGCTTCGGCAGCAATTTTACCACCATGAGGAGACAAGCATCCAGGTCCTTGATGCTGCTACTGAGTTGCCAATAAAATAGAACCCTTCACTTCTAAATTTCTTATTAGATAAAAAATAATTATTCTTATGGTTAAAATAAGTGCTTTTTAAATGTTACACTACATATGAATTACCTGGAGATTTTGTTCAAATGCAGATTCCATTTCACAAAATCAAGGATGGGGACTGAAATCCTGAATTTTTAACAAACTCCCCAGTGATGTCTATGCAGCCGATATAAGGGCCACACTTTCATTAGCAAGGGCTCAAACAAAATGACTTAGGTATTCTAGTTCTTGCTGCTGAAAGTATTCCTAATAAAACCAGGTGGCAAAGCCAACCTTTGCCCATTAACAACGGCTCAATTTGCACACCATGGCTGGATGCATAATCATGACTGAGAAACTGGGGATCCAGGACCTAGAAATTTGTTCCTTACCCAACAGATAATAGCAAGAGGGCAGAAAGTAAGGGTTCTGTGGCTATATCAGTTTGGAAGACACTGGGGTAAAAAAAACAAACAAACAAACAAAAAAAACACATTTCTCTATTGGACATGCATAGTCACTACTATGCTAGCACACTCTTTAATTCTGAAAGTACTGTTGATTGCAAAATACTTCACAGAGATTATTACTGGAGTAATGTGACATGGAACACATTTTAGAAAATGCTGCATTATTCAGTTCGTAAGTTAACAGAACACATGATGGCCTACAAATCATGATGCCAGAGAAGATGTAGCTTGTGAGGTACTAAATGTGTAAGAAGCATGGAGTTTGAGGTGAAGTAATCGAGATTCAAATTACTCACTGTGTTGCACACATCACTTACCAGATACGTGATGATGGGCATGCCACTTCCATTCTGTGAGTTGAATCCCTCACCTGCAAGATGGGCAAATAATGCCTGCCTACATTACAGAACTATGTGCTCACACATCTCAAAAGGACACTTCCTGGATGTGTAACAGACAAATAATTTTTATATAATTAGAACTAAACAAATGCATCATGGGAGTAAAATATATAACTCATGTGCAGTCTTAAGGTAATACTTGGGGAAAATCTTGGCTTTCTGAACGTCTTAGGGGAATTCCTTCACTGTCCTTTGTTCTCAAGAGTGCTTCATAGAAAAGCTGCATGTGTTTAGAAGTGCTTTAATGCCGTAAAGCTTATAGAGTTTAAGGAAGATTTGTGGGTACCACCTGACTGGTGCAGGCTGGCTACCCAATAGGTCTCTCTGCACAGGGCATCCATCACAGAGTGTGGCCATCACTTTCAGGAAGGTAGGATGCCCAGAGCTTGCAAGGCTTCAAGGAACTTATTCATGATAAGCCAACATGAGGTTGAAGGATTTTTTTGTGCCAAAAATACTGATTTATAGTGAGACAGATTAGGATAACTCTTAAGTGGATCATAACTTTAACAAGTTAAATTATTTGCTGCTTAGAGGCAATGGTGCATATGAAGACACTATTCTCTTATGAGTAGTGCTGATAATAATCTGTCAATTTCTGCCTTTTTTCTTTTTCTCTATTTCTATAGCTGACCTCTCTCCCTTATAACTGATGAGTTCCTTGGATACAGAATCATTCATTTGCTCAAAAAATATTTATCTGGTTCTTTCAGTGTTGCTATATATTGAGGAGAACATAAATATAATATAGACAGGGTCTTGTCTTTTCCATAGGTGAAATTATAAAGGAGAGATAAAGCATGCATGTGAATAATAGCAAGTTGAGATAGTGTTTCCCTAACACCTTATGAAAGACACATAGATCATTTCTGGTTTAGGGATGTGGTAGGCAGAATGATAGCTCCCTAAAGACAGCCATTTCCTAATGCCCAGAACCTGTGACTATGTTAGGTTATATCGCAAAGGAGAATTAAGATGAAAAATGGCATTAAGGGGCCAGGCATGGTGGCTCATGCCTGTAATCTCAACACTTTGGGAGACTGACACTTGAAGCCAGGAGTTCGAGACCAGCCTGGGAACATAGCAAGGCCCTGTCTCTACAGAAAATTTAAAAAATAAAATAAAATTAGTTGGGCATGGTGGCACACACCTAAAGCCCCAGCTACTTGGGAGGCTGAGGTGGGAGGATCCCTTGAGCCCAGGAGTTAGAGGCTGCAGTAAGCTGTGATTGTGACATTACACACCAGCCCAGGTGACAGAGAGATATCTTGTCCAAAACAACAACAACAACAACAACAACTGGCATTAAAATGCTAATCAACTGAATCAACTGACCTTAAAATAAAGAGATTATCCCAGATTTTCCAGGTGGACCCAATGGAATCACAAAGGTACAAAGGTGCTTAAATGGGGGAAAAGGAAGAGTAAGAGTAAGAAACAGAGAGGTGACATTGTAAGAAAGACTTAATGGTTTTGAAGATAGAAGGGAGCTATACGCCAAGGAAAGCAGGCAACCGCTAGAAGCTGGAAAAGGAAGGAAAAGGGTCCCATTCAGGAGCCCCCCGAAAGGAAAGCAGCTCTGCCAGCCTCTTGATTTTAGCCCAGCAATTTTGGACTTCTGGCTTCCAGAATTATAAGAAAATAAACCTGTGTTGTTTAAAGTCACTAAATTTATGATGATTTTCTACAGCAACAATAGGAAATTAATGCAGAGGATGAGAGAAAACCTCACAAAGGAACCAGCCTTGAAGTTGAGCCTTAGGGAATTTGAAGACATATTTCTGACACTCAATAAATTAGAAATAAATATATAGTTCTCAGTGTGTTAAAAGAGTCAGTAGGTCGGATTTAAATCTTCCACTCAATAAAACAGAAAACAAAAATAAATAATGCAAACTCTTTATGTAATTTTTACTAAGTTAATCTCACACAAAAGGCTGCTGGCCCTTTTTATTTCTAACATGTTTAAGTGATGCCAAAATTAATTATCAAGAACTTCAAGTGATTATCACATTTATTCCTAATCTTACAAACTATCCATTTTATCCCATATTAAGAAACTCTTCGAGTCAACCTGGTGAATAAAAGATTTCCAATTTTGGTATTAGTTTGAACCAAATCAAAAAACCTCAAAGTCAGAGGATTTAGATGGCCTGAAGATAGAAAACAGCAAAGATAAACCACATTAAAAAAACGCTGGCATTCAAGTGAACATCATTGCACGTGAGTTTTAATCACAGAACATGGATAAACACACATACACATGCTTTTGATGTTGTGTGTATACATGCATACATACAAACAGATATAGTAATAGGTAAAAATAGAGATATATAATATAAATGTAATATAAACGTTCATCTTATTCTCATGAGAGCTAACTGATCACAATACATTAGAAACACTGTCCACAATACTACAGCTCTCAGTGTGACAAGGACACATGCACTGATTCGGCTTAACTCTATTAATAAATATTATGCTGCTATAAGTTGGGGCTTTGTAAAATGAAGAAATGTATCACAGGATATTTAAATTTGAAAAAAATGTTTTTTAAGAAGTAAAAAATATTTTTGTATAATTTCTATTGAGAGGAAATGGAATCTGCATTAACAAATGCTTCCCATTTTATCTCCACCTACAGAAATCAGACCAGAGTGCAATGCTCAAGAGTGGAAATCAGATCACCAGGTGCCTAGAGCACCTGCCTCCTCAGGACCTCCAGGAAGTCTATGTTTACATAATTGCTCTATTCTGCTCTTTGTTTCAGAACCTAGGCTACCTCAATCCCCTTTGGAAGTGGGAACAAACTCAACAAATAAATATCAAAGATAATTATTCGTAGACTACACTATATGCAAGCAACTTATCAATTTAGTACCATCAGGGAAATGACTCCACTCAACTAAACAACTACACTTAACAAAACAACTACCCAGAAAGGTTATTAACTGAAATGTGTCCAAGTGAGTGAGTTTTTATTTTCCATCTGCACTTGAAGAGGGTTGTATTTTTATTCAAAAAGGGTTTACATAATGTCTACAATATCTTACATGCTATGTTATATGTGCAAGTGTTCAGAAATGTCTTGCCTACCTATAACTTCATAAACTCTTTAAAATATTTAATCAAGAACTAGAAGTACCACATGACCCAACCATCCCATTACTGGGTATATACCCAAAGGATTATAAATCATGCTGCTATAAAGACACATGCACACGTATGTTCATTGCGGCACTATTCACAATAGCAAAGACTTGGAATCAACCCAAATGTCCATCAGTGACAGACTAGATTAAGAAAATGTGGCACATATACACCATGGAATACTATGCAGCCATAAAAAAGGATGAGTTTGTGTCCTTTGTAGGGACATGGATGCAGCTGGAAACCATCATTCTCAGCAAGCTATCGCAAGAACAGAAAACCAAACACCGCATGTTCTCACTCATAGGTGGGAACTGAACAATGAGATCACTTGGACTCGAGAAGGGGAACATCACACACTGGGGCCTATTATGGGGACGGGGGGAGGTGGGAGGGATTGCACTGGGAGTTATACCTGATGTCAATGACAAGTTGATGGGTGCTGATGAGTTGATGGGTGCAGCACACCAACATGGCACAAGTATACATATGTAACAGACCTGCACATTATGCACATGTACCCTAGAACTTAAAGTATAATAATAATAATAAAGATAAAATATTTAATCAAACTTACGTGATGACAACTGGGAAAAACAGTGGCTAGAGCTATTTCTAAAAAAGCTTTTCAGGTCCTCAACCTGGAGTCTACAGAATTCAGATAATTCATGAACTAAAATGGAAACAAAGTTACAATTTCATTTGTATCTACCTCTCATTAAAATGTAGAGTTTTCTTCAATTATGGGCATTGGCAACAAACTACAGTAGTACTAACAAGATCTGTGATTCTGCCACCAATAAAAACCACAGATATCTCAATATCACATTATGATGTTGAAGTATCTTAATATGCTGGGTACTGTCATTACTACTTTGAAATAATAGTAACTAAGAGGCCTAATGCTATATATTATTTTATGTATTAATATAAAGATGCATACAGTTACTATATTGCAATTCATAACACTTTGAACTATTGTGCAATATAATTGATTTCTTTGGTAATCCTATATGTTTTGTTCTAGGTATTAATAAACATTATTCTGAGAAGGCTTCTCCAGATGCCAAATTGGTCAATGGTATGAAAATATTAAGACTCCCCTAAGTTACTAAAACAAGGCAATGCATCCATTCGATTTCAAATCCAGTCATATTGAATAACTGGGATCATATATGACAAGAGAGACAAATTATAAGTATGTTTCCCTTTTTATCTCCTTTATTCACTCATCACGCAGCAGATAGCAGAGTGAGCCATACCTCCAAAACACCAAGGCAGATGATGTTAGGATAAACAAAGTTGAAAAAAGCAGCACTGTCCTCAAGATGCCAAAGCTTTCCAGGAAAAAAAAAAAGAACTATATGACAATTGTACTTAGACAACATTTCCACAGGAGTATTAAGTGTTGGATTAAAGAACTAATATTTTGAATCAAACTTGGAAAGTTTTTAGCTAGAGGTAACTTGAACTGTGTTTTTCATCAGAAAACAAATCTGGTATAGCTGTGTTTGTACACCTGCTGGAGGGAGAATGAGACCATTCACAGGCTGATTAAAATAATTCCCAGAGCTATTAGGCTGGTCCAACAGTAACTGCGGTTTTTGCCATTGAAGGTATGTATAGTGGTAAGGGAGAAACTGAATGGTGATTCAGAGCATAGAGATTATGTGATTTATGCACAGGGCTTCATCAGAAAAATGGAAGGAATTGTCAATAACAATGAAATGTTCAGCTAGATCAACTTAGTATGCGTTATGTAATATACAATTATTCAAAATAGTGTTTAACAGTATTGTAATAACATGAATAAATGTTTTGTCATATTAAGTGAAAAAGAGCTATATAAAATTATCTAAGTTTATGGTATATGTAGATTATTGCAAAAATGTCTTCAATTCTTTACCCCTCCCTGATCTGTATCTGTATCAGTTTTCTCGGGCTGCTTTAACAAATTACCACCAACTAGATGACTTAAAAACAGCAGATATTGGCCATGTGCCGTGGCTCACACCTGTAATCCTAGCACTTTGAGGGGCTGACGTGGATGGATCATGAGGTCAGGAGTTCGAGGCCAGCCTGGCCAATATAGTGAAACCCCCATCTCTACTAAAAATACAAAAATTAGCAGGGCATGGTGGTGTGTGCCTGGAGTCCCAGCTACTCGGGAGCCTGAAAACAAACAAACAAACAAACAAACAGATAATTATTGTCTCTCGGTTCTGCAGGCCAAAAGTACAAAACCAAGGTGCTGGCATGGCCATACTCCCTACAGAGGTTTTAGGGGGAGATTCCATTTCTTGCCTCTTCCAACTTCTGCTGGTGAAGGCATACCTTGGCTTGAGGTTGCTTCAGTTCAATCTCTGCCTCCATCTTAACATCACCCTCTCCTCTTACGTGGGTCTCTCTCAAACTTCTTCTGCCTCTCTTTTGTAGAGATGCATGTGGCTAAATTTAGGGTAGGGCCTATCTGGATAATCCAGGATAAACTCTTCCCCTCAAAATCATTAACTTAATCACATCTTTTGCCATAGAAGGTAACATTGACAGATTCCAGGGATTTGACATGAATTTTGTGAGCCCTTTTTTGGCCTACCCCCAAACACCTTTGTCTTGTGATTCTGTGGCTCCTCCCATCAAGAAGTGGAATCTATTTCCTCATCCCCCAAAATTCTGGACTGACCTTGGGACTGCCTTTGGCCAAGAGAATGCAGCAGAAGTGACTTGGTGCCAATTCCCAGTTTAGCTCTCAAGAGATTTTGCCTACTTTCAGTCTCTTTCTCTGTCTCTCTTGAACTCCCGAACTCCTGCCTCCACTATGTGAACAGGCTGGGCTAGCCTTTCGGATAATAAGTAGCACATGGGACAGTTATCCCATCCTCAACCTACAACTGGCCAACTCCCAGAGATGTAAAGAAGGCTGCTCTTGCCCGGACAGCCACCAGCCAACATGTCAGCTGACAGACATATACATGAGCATAGCTGAGATCAGTCAAGTCTGGTCCACTTGCTCAGAACTGCTCAGTGTTCACATAGACTCAAGAAGAAGACTAAATACTTAATGTTTTAAGCCATGATGTAGGCATTATACTGCATTTTCATTAATAAAAGAAAAATAACAACCATCACTATTTACTATCAGAATTCAAGCACTGCAAGATTGGGTGGCTACTATTTTGCAAATTCAAAAGGGAACTTCATTTAAAGAACAAACTTAAAATTTTCGGCAAAACAACAAAAACAGTCCACCTAAACACTCTATTTTACTGATCATCAAGTACATACAGTAAAGTCCTGAACAGACTGACTAAACTGTTGTTCCTAACAAGGGTTTAGGATTTATCATTTGACACTTTAATCACATGTAGACAGAAATTATGTATTGTATTGGGCCAGTATTACCTTTTTTTTCCTCCCTGCAGGAGTTCAGAAAGCAAATCACTTGTTTTCATCTCCAAAACTGTTTCTAAAAGTAACTAATCACAAATGATCCTCAATTTTGATAAAAACTCGTCATCAGATTAATATTTTTCCGTGACTAAATCTCTGTCCTTACTAGCAGAACTAAATTGATTTAGAGTTCAAGTTTCTTAAAAAATATTTTGGAAATGTCATTATATTCTCAGCCACATTATATGACATTCTCTTACAGCTTTCTAATTGAATTCAACATGCAATGGGAAATGAAACCCAATTATCTTGGGGGTTTCTAGAAAATGTGGGAAAGTTCATCTGGGTAGAGAAAGAGATATGATTCATGATTATGATGCAGTAATACGACCATAGAATAACATCACTGTAAGCTTAACCAACACCTCAAGATTAGGGATCAGGGAGACGGACAGGACATTACTGCTCACAAGGGACAATGCTTCTACCATACATGTCATTGGACTGACCATTCACCAATGGCTTCTGGCCATAACAACCTCTGAATGTCCAGGATATACAGAGAAACTCTAGTCCTTAATAATACAAAATAACTTTTCATGAAGGCTACCATGTTCTAGGCACAATTCTTATATTTTACATGAATAAGTTCAATTAAACCTCACAGCTACCTATGAGATAATAACAAATAATTCATAATAATTCCCAGTTTACAGATGAGAAATTTGAGGCACAAACTAGCCAAAGGTTGCAGGAGGCTAGGAAGTGGCACAGCTGGGATTTGAATCCATGAGGTCTGGTTTTAAAGCATCCTATTAACATCTCTGCTTTACTGCCTCCCCTTTATATCCACGTTCTAAAAAACCAACCTTCCAGATACATTGGGGTTTGAAAAATAATCAAAAGGGTATGTGCTTTTCAAAAAACAAGGATGCAAAAAATTGCAACTTCAAACAGAGAAGTCATCAAGAGCCTTGAGAAATCACCTGCTCCAACCTCCTGTTGGCAAATGCCTCTCTAAACTGCTCTTTCACAAACACAAATTGGAGTATTGGCTGCATGCAATCCCATGAAATCCCAAATGGATCTGACCTCCTTTGAGAATCACAAAATCATTCAGAACCCCCACCGAAGTCATTTATTGGCAGGAAGTCTTGCCTCTTTCTAAAATAAATTTCTTCTCGATTAATTTGGGCATTCATGAAGAACAGCTCAGCAGTATTCCCTTTAAATAAAATCCTCCAACCTATTAATCCCACCAGTGCTCTCCTTTCTGGGTTCATCAAGTTAATTTCTTTAACCTTTCTCTTTAGAATTTCTATTCTGCTAATAATCTTGATGTTCTTTGAACTTTGTGCCGTTTTTCTACACCTCTTTCCAAGGTTGCCAGGTAAAATACAGAATACTGGGTTATGTTTAGTTCTCAGATCAAAAATAAATAATGTTTTAGTATTAAAAGTACATCGCAAATATTACATGGAACATACTTACACTAAAAAATTTACTTGCTGATGATCTGAAATTCAAATATAACTGGATGTCCTGTATTTTTTATTTGCTAAATCTACCTATCCATTCCACTCTTTGATGGACTTTGAACCCATCAATACCATACATAACCCTAATTCAGCTGCCTCCAAATGGAGCACGCATCAACATCACCTGGGGAGGGCTGCTAACTTGCAGATGCCTAGATCCCACTCCTACAGTTTCTGATTCCATGGGTCTGGGGTGGGCCTGAGAATCTGCATTTCTAACAAGTTGTCAGTTGACATGGATACTGCTCATCCAGGGTCCACACTTTAAAAACCACTATGCTAATTCCCTGATTTAGGGTAGAACACAAGAAAGAGGCACCTTCAATCCTATAAAATCCCCAGCTAAACTGCCTAAGTCAAGAGGAGGGCATAAGAGTCTCATCTGTGTCCACTGGACATTCGGGACCCCTTATCTCAACCCTATTAGTAAATCAGAAAATGCCTAAATTTAAGAAGGTCCAGCCTTTGCTTATATTGGTTAGATTTCCCCAGATGGAATGCTCCTCTTTAATGCTCACGTGAGTTATCACCCTGAGGCAAGCTTGTCAAGGGACACAGGAGCCATCCCTTTGTTTTCATGTGTCCCGAAGGAACTTGCCCCTGGTTACCAGGAAGTAGCCTGTGAGGTTTTCTATCCCAAATCCCCTTCTTTAAAGCTGATCTCCTCATAATGACTCTTTCTGTTTTATTCTCTGAACTTCCTCCACTCTGTGAGCCCTGGGGAGTCTCCCAGACCCATGAATCTGACTCAATAACTGCCCAGCTTGCAGCAGACTGCTTTGATGCCTGCACTTAATAATCTCCCTGTATCCTCGGCCTTTGTCCTGTAACTTTGACGTCTCTTCCCATTCTGACTTGGGTTCGACTTGGGACTTGTTTTGGCCAACAGAATGAGAAAACAGCACCTGCAGTTCCAAATGTAGACTTCCCAAGGTCTTGCATGCTTCTGCTCCTTCTCTTGCAACCTTGTTCAAATGCCTCGAACAAGCCCAGGCTAACCTGATAGAGGCTGAGAGGCCACATGGAACAGAGTTGAGTTGTCCCAATGGAGGTGATCCAAAATTGGCCAGCCCCCAACTGACCCACTAGCTGACCACAGATGCATGAGTAAGCCCCAATGAGCCTAATCCAAACCAGCAGAAAAAAAAAAAAAAAAAAAGCCCAGCTGACCCATTAATTTGTGACCAAAAACAAATGTTTACTGTCATAAACCAAGGTTCTGGGAGTTGATTATGCTGACATTCTGGTCATGCTTCAGCTCCATTCTCTGATTCTACTGACTTTGTCAAGGTTCCTGCCTGCCTGCCCATGGCCTGCTCTCTAGGGAAGGAGCTCTCCTTATTTTGGTTCCTGCAGGGTATGCCCTTGGCGTAAAGCCTCCTATTTCCATTGCTACCCTAGACATAATCCTGAATGCATCTGGTGACTCATCACACAAGTATCCTGACTTGGACCATCATATTCAGTGTTGGTCAACAGTAATCACATTTCTTTCATTTCCTTTTCTTTTATACTTTGCCAATTTTGTTTCCCAGTCTGCTTTTGGCTCATTGGTTTCTCTTGTGTGGTCTGGAGTGAGTGTGTGTGTGTATGTGTGTGTGTACGCATGCATGCCTGTGTTGTTACCATTTTGCCATCAGAGGAACAAAAGAAAACGATCTACAGACAGATTTGCTGATTTCAGCTTCTCTGGCAGCAGGAAGTGCAAGGGAGGTGTGTAAATGGGCAAGATAAATAGAGAAAGGGGAAAGAGGTGACATATTTACCCCAGCCATAAAATCATTACTGGTAACAAAGAAATCAGACCTTCATTCAAGTAAGCATTTCCTTTGTAGTTAAGCAATAAAACTAAACCCATTACAAATTAATTTTTCATTTACTTCCTGTTTTGCATATATTTCAAAGAAAACTGAGCCTACATATTCCTTCCATAGGTCTTATCTTTCCTTCTAAACCACTGGAGACAGAGCATTGAAGAAGAAATATAGCTGATGCAATGTATTAGATAGGATTTCTGCAAATCAAACAATTGAAATCTCTGCTACCACCAGGAAATGCAGTAACAAAATTCTGATGTGTACCATGATCCATCAGAGCAGACAATGGTTTACCTAAGTGGCCAGGGTTGTTGGACTGAACTCCTGTGTTTGTTACTCTTCTCCCCCTCTCTCTCCTTTCCCTCTCATCCTCCCAACCCCCCAGTCAAATGAAAGGGAATAACAAAGAGAACTGACAGATAACCAAAGAGAAGAGAAAGGATCAAGAACAAACAAGAATAGAAGATAGAGACCAAAAAAGCAAGGACAAGTGTGCAATCAGAGACCAAGGCAGGGAACGCTAACAGACCAGAATATGCCCAGAGGAGACTGAAGTGGGCATGGCTTGGAGCTGGCACAGGGAATAGGAGGAAAAAAATCAAGCTCAGACACAGCACAGAACACAATAATAGTTAGAAAAATTCACAGGCTAGAAGGCTGAAGTTGTAAAGTTATTTACAATACATGGGGATTACAGAGAGAATGAAAGGGAAAACTGGGCAGAAGGCGAGCAGAGAGAAATAATATAGTTACAAAAATTATGAGACCTACTTAATACTAGGTATCATTATTGGACTGAGAACACGCCACCCCAAAATATGGCACCTGGAGGTCACTCTCTAACCCTCTCTCATTTCTCTCCCTTGAAGCATGGCCATAAAAAATTCTTTGTCCTACCTCCCCTGAAAGTAGGTCCCTCATTCCAGAGGGCTACTCCTCTATACAGACACCAAGAAGAGTCTGAACAAATAGGCCTTGCTGAGTTCACCCCAGTTTATTACTATGTGATGGTTAATACTGAGTGTCAACTTGACTGGATTGAAGGATGCAAAGTATTGTTTCTCAGTGTGTCTGTGAGGGTTTTGCCAAATGAGATTAACATTTGAGTCAGTGGACTGGGAGAGGCAGACCCACCCTCAATCTGGGCAGGCACCATCTAATCAGCTGCCAGCACAGCTAGAATAAAGCAGGCAAGAGAAGATGGAAGAGCAGACTTGCTGAGTCTTCCAGCCTTCATCTTTCTCCTGCACTAGATGCTTCCTGCCCTTGAACATTGGACTCCAAGTTCTTCAGCTTTTGGACTCCTGGACTTACACAGTGGTTTGCCAGGGGCTCTGAGGCCTTTGGCCACAGACTGAAGACTGCACTATCAGCTTCCCCACTTTTGAGGTTTTGAGACTCGGACCGGCTTCCTTGCTTCTTAGCTTGCAGATGGTCTATTGTGGGACTTCACCTTGTGACTGTGTGAGTCAATACTCCTTAATAAACTCCCCTTTATATATACATCTATCTTGTTAGTTCTGTCCCTCTAGAGAACCCTAACTAATACATACCAGGATATCATACCCTTCCATCCTTCAATCATACTTGCACACAACTGTTCACAAAAATACAGTTTTCCTTGGGTATTTGGGCATTCATCTCCGAAGACTCCTGTATCACAAAAAGGTTTGCTTAAATAAATTTGTTACATTTTTCTCTCGTTAATCTGTCTTTGTTATAGGGGTGTCAGCCATGAACCGTGAGATGGGTTCATACTGTTTTAACAGTATGAAAAAGATACTGCTTTTTCTCCCCTACAGGATGTATCCATTGAAATCCAGTTTATAATGCAATCTATACTGACATGGAAAGCTATCATGATATAAGATATGAAAAAATAAGACAAAGAAAATGCTTGGATACTTGACAATGTAAAAGAGGACTATTAAGAAGCAGGAGTGAAAGGAAGAAAGTTCGAGAGAGGATAGTGGAGCAAACATCACCATCTTACAGGGCAAAGAGTCAAGACAGATCTTCCAATGTTAGAGGAATAAGAAACAGAAAAATGCTATTTAAACTAACACAGGCCACAGAAAGAACTATAAACAGTAAGATAAGTATCAAAAAATCAAGATTGTAGTTTATATAAATCTTTATTCATTAAGTAAGTCAATAGTTAATACTAAAACTGATCAACTGAGTACTGGAAGACTGAAGATTTAACTTAGATTATAGCAATGACCACCATAAGAATCAAAAACAGAAACAGCTACAGTGATCTCCTTCAAAAATTTAAGTGGGGGTGCAGGAATTGATCTATCTCATTACATGTCCATACATTACTCTTATTAAAAGATCTAAAATGTTATACTTTCCCAACTGAATAATTATTCAACATAGGTCCAGCCCAGTTGGCTATCCAGAAGCATAGGAGGGTACTTTTTGAGACAAGTCAGAAAGTTTCTCAAATATAACCTAATTGAGTAACATAGTTTATTTATAGCATGGAAAATTGTACTAAAAGCCTCAGTCATGAGGAACTGTTAATAATGTCCACTTTCCTTTTATGCCCTGGAAAATCACAGACACAGGTATTGTGGTATCAAAATCAGCTGACACAGCAGCCAGCCAGAAAGGTGGCCTTGCCTGGTGACAGCGTGATCCCAGAAAGGACTCAAATGGTAAGACTGGATTTGGAAATCAGAGGCTATGCTGTTCACCAGTCCTCCTGCTGTGCTGAAGGATGACACCCACATATGGATAAGGTATCCCTCAGGGGGGTCAACTCCACTTCCTCCTCCACAGTGCACACCTGTGCAGCAGCCTGCACCTACTGACCAGGCAGTAACCTCAGGCTGTTGGCAAAGGACTACTTCTTTCTGAAACCATGTTCATGGGCCATGAGATGTTTGCTTGTATTGAAGTGACAACAGAACTCCTTCAGAGTTCAATGTTAAAACAGTACATGCTGGCACTATATCCATAGGCACCTAGTTCTTCCTACAACAGCCATACCTCCATACTTCTCAGAATCACCATTCTAATCCAGCTGCTCAGAGCTCTCTTTCCAGCTGCTCTGGAAAACTCCAGAGCCTCCCTAGTGGTGTCCAAGTTTATCATTCCCTTCTTTCACAGTCCCTATCCCCTAACCAGCCCAATTTTCTAAACCTGCATGCCTCTACATGATTATTCGCAGAGCACTGCTTTCACCATGCTAATCCATTCCTCTCCTAATGAAAAGCTTTATTTGCCTTGTCACTGCCCACCATGGTGTGTCTCCAATGTTCCAAGCAATATTAATTCCTCCCTTGGTTCTTATAAAAAATACTAAGAAAAAAAAAGTTTCCACAAAAAAATAATTCGGATAGCACTTCATACTATAACTCCCTTTAGGGGATTCACAATCTATATCAGGATACTCTGGGTTCTGAGAATGTCATGGTAAAGAAAAGTATCTAACTGTGTTTAGTTCAGCATTTCACTTCTGTGCAAAGCATCTATTAACACCACTTAAAATTCCTCCTTTCTTGTGCAAACTTTGGCAGCACTACTGGTTTATGTTCTCAGGAGCTGTGGTCTAGTGTCATGCTTCTCAAACTTGAGTGTGCACAAACATCCCTGGCGAGTTTGTGAAAACACAGATGGCTGAGCCTCATCCCAGAGAGTCTGAGGCAGTAGATCAGGTGGAGCCCAAGATCTGGCATCTCTAACAAGCTCCTCAGTGATGCTGCTGGTCCTTGGACAATACCTTGAGGAGCAAGTTCCTACTGGAAAAAGCCCAAACTCCTTAGCATTTCATTCAGGGCCATTGCTGCTTTAATCTAATCTTCATCACCTACCTTTCCTCCAATAACTTCACTTTGTTTATCTCATGCTGCAGCTAATAAAGATTAGGATATATGGGGATGTGGGTGGGAGGATGTGGATGTGTGTGACAAGCACACAGTCATTTAAACATATGTACACACACACATACACACATCTTGATCTGAGAAGTGATGATATGGGTATATTACATATGAAAAGTCTTGACCTAGGATTTGTGCATTTTCCCACATGTGAATTATACCACAGTAAATAAAACAGTGAAGAAAAGTGAGGAAAAATAAAGTATAATACAGAAAAGCCCATTTTAAAAAATTCTTATTTTGTCTTTTTTTCATTCATTCTCTCTTAAGACCTGTGGGAGAGTGTCACATTATTCCACAATCTGTATTTCTGTGACACAGTATCATGAAGACATCATTTAGAGAAGTTATTAGAATAAAACCTATCACATAGGTGTCATGATGGCCTATGTGGCCAACACATAACAAAAGTAATCTGTATGTGGCGGGGTAAATAAATCATATTTCAGTTGTCTGTTCCCATGAAAGAAATGATCTTTTCCTTTGTTTCTTACAGGCCAACTTTTATCCAAAATCACATAACCTAAGCTGCCTTTGGATGAAATAGCATTCAGCCGTTGATCTCATCTGACATTGTTAGTTTCCATAGAAACTCATGTAGAATGCTCCAGCTTGTCTGGAATAAGTGCCTCTCCCATCAGTCCAAAATGAGTCCAGGAAAGCCCTGCCTTGGTGTCTGACATCTCCAAGCACTGATCTGTTGCAGAAGGACAGAGAGCACTTAAAAATCAGCATCTGTTACCATTACCAGGAGAGAGGTCTCCATTACAGACACACACACGAAAGATTAAACACTGCCTTGCGCAATTAGGCTTAGTCTAAGTAGGCTCTTCTCTGCAGGACTCTTGATATGAATGTTCCTGGGAGTCATATTTGCAAAAACAAACAAACAAAAAAACACACAAATTCACACAAAAGGAAAGGCCTGAAAATATCTTCTGTCCTGTCAATTTATATCATTACGTAATTACCAGCAGACTTTGAGGGTAAAGTCGTTCTTTATGCTAGGTTATTATTCCTTGTTCTGGAAGGCAGGGGTTGGCAGGGTTGGAGGGGTGGAGAGCAGCAAGGATTTCAGGCCTTGGAGGAAGCACTAACCTATAGGTCACTTAAACATTCTTGGTTTTATCTGTGACAGAATACCTGCTTACCATAAGGAGATTTTCCTATACAACATCGAGACATCAAGAGACAAAATTAATCTAAGGTATAAAAAGTCAAGAAAGAGATTTTGCTTGGGGAAGGGACAGTGATCACGGAAAGTCCTGAAGGGGGAATCCCACATATTGGGAATGTCCTGTTTCTTTATCAAGTTACCTGGGTGCATTCACTTCGTGAATATCCATAAGCTATCCCCTTATGATTTGTTCAACTCTTATAAACAAACAAATCACAGACAAGCCAAGGCATCTAGGCAACAAAGATATCTGGCCTAAAATAGATAAAGACAATCACAGCCTGCTAAGTTTCCTGCTGAGCTAAACCGGAAAGGTAAGTTAATAACAAAATCCAGACCACTCATGAAGATGCCAAAAACAATGACTGTGGAGCTTAAATTACATTCATCCCTCTTCAATAAGAGTTGGTTCATGAAGTGTGTCTTGCCCAAGCCTTTCTTACTCATCTAATGATGTAAACCAGCTGGTGTCTGCAGGGGGCATTTACAGGATTATCTGCCTAACAACCCACCCACTTCTACATCTGAGAACTTTGCCAGTGAGCGCTGACTGCTCCTGCGTAGGCCTCACAATCAATGCTGAGCCAGTCACTGTCTTCTCTGAGATTTCTGAAAGTGGGATTTGGAAAGAGACCAGTCTTTCTGAATGCCTGAGGCTACAATATGTATAGTTTGTTGTCCACTATAGAAAGAGTCAGTTTACATCAACCACAGTCAAAAGGAACTTAGACACTATTATACATTTTTCTAAAATACTATGGATCAATACATTTTAACATTTATGGCCTAACAGGAGCAAAGGTGAGGTCAACACCCTTGACTTTTTAACTTCCAATTGTATATTTGTCCACTCAACCTCAGTCAGCCATGCCGATGTGCATTTGCTTGACATCATCATCACCAGCAATGTACTTCCTTTCAAAATCAGATGCAAGCACCCCCTCCCTGCCCAATGTTCGTCCTCTTCTCTATTAGAACTCCAAGTCCAATAATGACCAATCTGAGGCCTACACTCCATTGACCCTACCAGACTTTCATTATCCATCACGGTCCTCAGGTGTCCCTTTCCTTCTCACTCATCCTATATTCCGTTGTCTATCATTTCTTACAACCACTCTTCACCCCCTTGCCTCATTCTTTTTCCAGAATACTTGCTTTGCTAATTCACCAAACATGGTTACACTTCATTCTCTACTAAGCAACTGTAGTAATGGAGTTTGGCTGGAGAAAACTGATGGCCAAACAAACTGGTCTTTATTTTTAACACATGAGGACAAATCTCAAGTGAACACTCAAGCATTGTCCAGTAATCCTTCTTTAGATATTTACACTTCTTTCTAAAATGATTATGTCATATAGTAACCTCAAAGAAACAAGCGTCTTTTTCCTATGCCCTTTTTCAATGATAAAATTACCCCAATCCAACATCTTACAAGTGTCAACCTATGAAGATTTTGGTTCCTTACCGTCTTTTCCTCAGGCCAATCCAATTACAATTCTTCTTTCCTCTCATCAAGGTCCTCAGTGATCTCCAGGTTGTGAAATTCAGCCATCACTTTTCTGACTCCATCAATCATCTTGGACATTTGACCCAATGGACCACTCTCTCCTTCTTGAAACTTTCTCTTTCTTAGTGACAGTGATTCTACACTCTCCAAGGTTTTCCTGACCTCACCCACCACTTGTCCACAATCCTAATCTTTTTTGGTTTGCTTAACCTCTGCATGTTTGAGTGACCCACCTCTATGTATTTTCTCTTTCTAGGTGATTACAGTTGGCCCCAAAGCTTTAGAGGCCATCTCTATTTCCATTATTCACCTCTGCATCCCTAGCTCTCATAGATCTGACTGCTCCAGACACATATATCCAACTGCTTACTTGCCATTTCCACTCAAACACTCAATAAGCATATAAAGCTTTAAAGTTTAAAGCAGAACATTTGATTTTCTTATCCATATTTTTCCTCTAGTCTTTTCCATCTCAGTAAATTTCCTACCTATTGTTCAATCTGGCACCCTAGGAGTCATCCTCAGTGCCTTTTTTTGTTCACCTCACCGTCTGCATCCAACTCATCTGGTACTGACGTGCCTTGAAAATAGTTCCCAAACTTGCTTATTTTCTCTACATCACCACCTCCAGCACTTAGGTATAAGCCATTACTGTTGTGTTAATCCAATAGCTACCTAACTGGCTTTTCTGCTTCCAGTTTATCTCCAACTGTACACTCCCAATTCATTTTCCACTGCAACGGTGATTTTCTAAAATAGAAATCAGAGTATGCCTATCAATAAATTCCCATTCCATTTAAAACAAACAAACAAGAAATATCAGCAATTTTAAAAACTCCTTCTTACGAGTCTAAAGGTGATTAAGCATCGAATTGCTGTCTACCCCTTAGACTTAATCTACCACTTTCTCCCCACTGGCCACTGTTAGTTGAACATAAGTTCATCTCAAACTTACTTGCAACCTTACTTACAAGCAACCTTACTTGCTGTTCCCTCCATCTAGAAAGTTCTACTCTTAGTTCTTCACATTCCCGGCTCTTTTTCATCATTTGGATCTAAGCTCAAACATCACCTTCATAGTACAATCTTCTTTGACCATAAATCCAAATGAATCACCTATCCTACCATAGCCTCTACCATACCAATTCCTTTTATTTTCTTACTGTTTATCACTACACAAAATTATCCTGTTCTTTCACATGTTTACTTATTTATTATCTATTTCCCTCTATTAGAAAATATTCCTTTATGAGAGCACGGATGTGTCTTTGTTCATTGCTCCCTTCCAAGTGCTTAGAACAGTGCTTGGTGCATGGTAGACACTCAATAAATATTTGCTAAATGAATGAACAAATGATAGGAAAAAAATACAAAAAAGTGACTATTTAGCAAACACTAATGAGGAGGGAGACATAAAATTTTTTTAGGTCAGCATCATTATCATTTAACATTAAAACATTTAGAAGATGAAATCTGAAACTCATTTTTGGATTATCAAAATGAAACTAAAATGAGATACATTTGAGTAATTTCAACTAGACTATAATTTGGCTTAAGAAGTAAAACAAAATCTGCTTCCATTTTGGCATTGCCAGCCCTTGACAATATAAATCACTGTCTCTAGCACTATGGGGAATGAATGACATCTGGGAATTAATAAACTCTTTGATGCTAAAAGCAAAGAAGTTGCTCTAAGTTACATCAAGCATTCAACCCAAATAAACATATTAAAAACATATTTTTCCTCTCAGCTTTATCTTTTTTTTTTAATCAGGAATTTCCCTTTAATTAAAGTTTAATTCACATCTTAAGAAAATAATAATTATTGTTTAACAACTTGTTGGTTTCCTTAACCATTCTTTGTTAATGGTCATTCTTTTTTTTTTTTTTTTTTTTAATACTTTAAGTTCTAGGGTACATGTGCATAACGTGCAGGTTTGTTACATATGTATACTTGTGCCATGTTGGTGTGCTGCACCCATCAACTCGTCAGCACCCATCAACTTGTCATTTACATCAGGTATAACTCCCAATGCAATCCCTCCCCCCTCCCCCCTCCCCATGATAGGCTCCGGTGTGTGATGTTCCCCTTCCCGAGTCCAAGTGATCTCATTGTTCAGTTTCCACCTATGAGTGAGAACATGCGGTGTTTGGTTTTCTGTTCTTGCGATAGTTTGCTGAGAATGATGGTTTCCAGCTGCATCCATGTCCCTACAAAGGACACAAACTCATCCTTTTTTTTTATGGCTGCATATCAGCTTTATCTTTTAAACTATTAGAGAGTGAACAGGACAAAATAGGATTTTAGCAGCAAGTTCTGCATGACTAGATTGGATGCTTCCAGATAGTTCTAAGGGACTATTTTTCTCCTGTTCTTATTTACTTTTGTCTCTTACAGAACTCACAAAGCACACATAAAAATTTGCCCACTTTTACCACTCAGTTTTCATCAAAGAAATAATATTTGATTGACATAAACATATGATCTATAAACCATAAACCTGATATTTAGTCCTTTGCACTGCATCAAATGTTGAAAATGACCTGCGAACTTTACCCAGCTGTAGCTACCATAATTCAACTAAATAAGTGAAGTTTCCATACTTCTGTTGAAGAATTCCTAAAATTTGGTTTTAATTTAGAAGATATTGGCTTAGTCACATGAGCCAGGTATATAACATGATGAGACTCTAAATGGTTTTCTTGCTTATTCCTGCCCACTGTTTTCAACAATAGACAATTTAGAGACAAATAAATAATCCCTAAAGGTAGATCAAAGCTTTAATCTTTAATTAAACCCATGTTCCCTTTTGATGATCATAAAGATTTTACATTGTTCTAGGGTAATGATGTCTTGTATTACAAGAAACACGGGCAATTCCTCTCAAATTGCAAAACTTATTAAGGTATGTGTTATATGCAATAAAATGTATCTATGCTAGCTAGCAGCACAATCAAGATCTTAGAGCCTTGTTCATCAACCCAAAAGTTTCTCTGGACTCTTTTGTCATCACCCTCCTTCAATACACACATGCCAGATAAAAGCAACCACTGATCTGCTTTCTATCACTATGGATTAGATCTGCCTATTCTAGAACATTCTATAAATTAAATGACACAGCATTTATTTTTTTGTGAGGTGCCTCTTTTGCCCAGCAGAATGTTTTTTAGGTTCATCCAAGTTGCTGTTTGTATCAACGACCTGTTGCTTTTTTATTGCTAAGCAGTACTCCACTGCATGCGTACATCATAACTTTTTTATCCATCACCTGTTGGTGGAAAATTGGTTGTTTCCAGTTTTTGCTATTATGACTAAAGCTGCCATGAACATACATTTACAAGTCTTTGTGTGGATGTAAGTTTTCATTCTCTCGGGAAACAAAACCTGGAAGTAAAATTGCTGGAGTCATATGGTAAGTATATGTTTAACTATATAAGAATCTGCCAAGATGTTTTTTATGTAAATGTACTAAAATTTTTATGATTGCTTTCCAAATATAAAACTTTAATACTGAAATTTTCAGACTCTACACACAAGTTTCCTCTCTCTGCCCTATAAAATGCTAATATGTTCTTCCCCATCTCCACAGAAATTCAGTGTACTATCCCACACCGAGGCTAAGGAGCACTGCTATATACATCATTTTTTATATAACACCTCAACTAATTAGATGGGGGGGGGGACTCCCTTAACAGAGCCCCATGTGGATACCAAAGACTAGCGAATATGGCAAGAAGGTGGCAGCTCTCTCCAAGAGGGTTTATATGCAGCATAATCTCCTGTATAAGGTGTTATGGCTGAATTTTCTTAAGTTACCTCCCTACACAAGACCCCAAAGACCCAGTTCTCCTATAAGAGTCTCATAAGACCTGACCCCACAAGATAATAGCTGGAGGTTTCCCCTGGGCCACCTCATCCATGAAGGCTTCATTCAAAGTAGGATATGGGAAGAAAAGGGAACTATCACCCAGACTTCTGAAAATGGAAACTATCACCCAGAGTTCTCCTAGGATCTCTCCCAGTGTTCTAGATGACAAAGCAACACAGGAAAATAAAAGACAACCAGCATTGTAAGAAATGTTCTGATTAAACTATGTCTCCAAATTTGGGAATAAAGAACTACCACCCATAAATAAATACACTTGTAATTCCTTTCCAGATTATTATTTTCTGATACATGATATAAGCAAAGTCTGTTATTAATATAAAATATAACAGGCCACAGTACTTGGCAGTCAAATAATCCTTGTCTCCTAAAGTCATCACCTAAAAAGGTCTATTTCTTCACCTCTTGAATCTCTGGGCTGGCCTGTAACTTGCCTTGGCCAATAGAATTGTGGCAGAAATTATGGCATGGTTTTCCTCTCTACTCTGGGTACTTTGCTGCTGTCATGTGAACAAGCCCAAACTACTCTGCAGGAAGGCAAGAGACACACGGAGAAGAAATGAGCCATGCCAGCTAAGACCACCCTACACCACCCAGCCCTCAGCATACTTGGCAGTTGGCCAGAGACCCATAAGAGAGCCCAATGGAGACCAAAAGAATTTCCCAATCAAGGCCAGCCTAAATTGCTGACCCACTGAATTGTGAGCTAAATGAGGGGCTACTGTTTTAAGCCACTAAATTTTGAGGGTAGTTTGTTATTTTGTGAAAGCTAACTGAGACACTGGTCAGTCAGGGAAATCCTTTTTTCCCATTATCAGTCTACAGATTCCCCTCCTAAAACTTTTTCTTAACTTCATGGCCCTGAACTTTGACCCACTTTTCTGGTTCTTAGTTCCTGCTTTATCTATGTTCTCCTTTATCCCTATACTGCTTATTATGGACAAAATTGTAGCCCCCACTGCCCTCAAATTTCATATGTTGAAGTCTTAGCCCCCAAGTACCTCAGAACATGATTGTATTTGTATTTGGCTGTATCTTTAAAGAGGTTATTAAGTTAGAATAAGGTTGTTTGGGTGGGCCCAAATCCATTGTGATTGGTGTTTTTATAAGAAGAGGAAATTTGGACACAAAAAGAGGCATCAGGAATGTGAGTGCACACTGCAAACACCACATGAGGACAAAGAGAGAAAGCAGCCATCTGCAAGCCAAGGAGAAAGGCCACAGAAGAAGCTGCACCTGACAACACCCTGATCTTGGACTTCTGGCCTCTAGAACTGTGGGTTTAGGCCATCCAATCTATGGTATTTTGTTATCAGCCCTAGCTGATTTTCACTACCTGTGGGAAAAAAAAAAAAGTGTAATATATTTCCCAGCTTTTTTCCATGATAATCACTCTGATAATTCCTTTTTAACCTTAAAAAAAAAGTTAGGGGGCAGGGAGTAAGGGGAGGGAGAGCATCAGGAAGAATAGCTAATAGATGCTGGGCTTTAATACCTAGGTGATGGGATGACCTGTGCAGCAAACCACCATGAAACATGTTTACCTATGCAACAAACCTGCACACCCTGCACATGGACCCCTGAACTTAAAATCAAATTTGAAGAAAAAAAGTTTTAAACACAAATAACCCAGGTTTGTTGTAAAAACTGTTTTTAGATGTAGTAAAAGGTACCAAATTAAAAAAAAAATAAGTTCACCACATCTTGAGAAAACATAAAACAAAGAAGTAAAACTTCCACCTCCAATGCCACCTCGAGAGGGAATCCCTGTTGACAGTTTGGTATTTCTCCCTGTAGCATGCACTTGGTTACTGACCTTCCACACTGCATGATAACCTCCACGAAAGGCACTGAGCACAAGCAGGGGATGTGTGGCCTTTTGCTGGCTGCACTGCATCCTAAAATCCTTCCTTTGTTTGCAGAATTTCTGAATCAATTTTAGTGGCTAAAAAATGACAACTACTCACATTTATAATAGATCCGAAAGCACACATCCAGTGAAAAGAGCTTCATTCTGTACCCGTTTAACGTGATTTTACTGTTGCTAGTCCTTCCACTCCCGTAGGGCAACAAACTCTCACAGTGGATGAATCAGACAGGAGACTATAGTCCACACTTCCTCTGGAGATCCTTAAAAAAGGCTGCTTTATGGGATGACCTTTAAGAACCACTCTATTTGTATATTAAACAAAAATAATAGCTATCATTTATTAAACACTCACTATGTCTTAGGCACTCTCTAAGACCATGGGGTTTGTTTTATTTTGTTGTTTGCACCAGATGAGAATGTTATCCTCACAGTGATGCCAAAAGCTCCTGCCAAACTGTGAAGACCAAGGACCTTAGTGGTGAGTTCTGGCTGGCCCCTGAGTCAGGCCTGTTGATATCAGCTGCCTCTTAGGAATCCACTTCTCAGCATTCTCTCCATCTCAGCTTCAGGAGGCTACACATGGGCCCAGAAGTCAACCTCCACTACCCACGAAGATGGCCCTGGGCCTTCTGCCCTAGTCCATTTCTTCCTACCTCCTTTAGTTTGTCTAATCCAAGAAGTTCTCCCATTATAGTTATTGAAGTCTTTCACTCAGTGCTCTGGGCTCACGAGTGTCTAATGCATGCACACATAAACACACATAAACAGACATATGTACCTACTTCTAATTGTATTTTGATGAGGGTCAGCCGAAAAACACATGTGTCTCCTTCTTATAGTTTCCCATTGTCAAAGTATCCAGCAGTTAAAGCAGTTTTCTATCCCCACCTCCTAACCCCAAAGAACAATCTCTCAGCTTCCATTAGATGAGGACTCTAAAGACCATCTGGAAGTGCTTAAAGAGCAGTTGCTGAGGATTCACAGCTAAAAGTTCTTTCCAAAAGGAAAATCCTACATCGCCTCTTCTACTCAAAAAGGAATGGTCTAGAGGTCAAACATATTGGAAACAAATGTGACTCATCCTAGCAAAATCACCTGCCTTCTTCCTTACTCTCTCTCAACACAATTCTGATTTTTTCCGGATTTTGATGCTGTATCACAGCTTTCTTTTACATAAGAGAAAGTTGTTTTCAAAATTGTTTCTATAATTGAAGACAATAACTAGTACAGGCAAACATATGCATAAATCAGGACAATGTCTAGTTATCACTGCAAATGAGAAGCTCGTACATTTGCTCTTTTCCAAAAGGCTGCTGGAATATGGCCCCTTGGAATTCTAACAAGCAGCTTTAACTTAGCAGTCTGTGCATTGGCTTTGCTTTGAATACCACTGATACAGTTCTCATCAAGATTTCCAGGCCTTCTAGAATGTAAAACTTTAAGTAAGAGAAGCCCTTGGATTGTAGCATGCCTATAATAACCCCATACGCAATCACATGATTATTCACTGGAGTTGCTGCTTTCTCCTGAGCTATAATACCATAGTTGAAAAATCACTACAGGACAAAGCAATAAGAAAAGTATTACATTTTTATTTACAAAATAAAACTCTTCCTTCAAGAGGAGCCCCAAGTAGCCAAAATAATAATGGAAAAGAACAAAGCTGGATGACTCACATGTCCTGAACTCAAAACTTACCACAAAAGACACAGTAATAAACACAAGTGTGTCACTGACATAAGTACAGGCATATAGAACAATGCAATGGAATTGAGAATCAAGAAATAAACCCACAAATCTACAGCCAATAGACTCCTGATAAGGGTGCCAAGATGATTCAATCTTGGAAAGAATACTTTCTTCAATAAATGGTGCTGGGACAACTGGATATCTATATGCAAATAAATGAAATTAGACCTTTACCTCACATCATATTCAGAATGGTGCTATGACTTAAATATAAGAGCTAAAAATCATAAAACTGATAGAAGAAAACATAGGGTGTAAATCTTAGGGTAACTCTTCATAAACTTGGATTCTTAAATATAACAACAAAATATGAATGGATCTTACATATGACAAGAAAAGTGAGAGAAAAAAGAAAAAATAGATAAATTTGACTTTGTCAAAATTAAAAACTTTTGTGTATCAAAAGATGTTATCAAGAAAATGAAAAGACAGCCTATAGAATGGGAGAAAATATCTTCAAGTCATATATCTGAAAAGGATCAAGTGCCCACTACATATAAAAAAACTCTTATAACTAACTCAACAACAACAAAAAAGCAGACAACCCACTTAAAAAATGGGCAAAGGGCAGAGAAGAGATATAAATGATCAACAAGCAAGTGAAAAGGTGAACAACAGCATCAGTCATTAGGGAACATAAAGCAAAACCACAAGGAGGTACCATTTCTTACCCACTAAGAAAGCTCTAATTTAAAAAAAACAAACAAAAAGAAAAACAGAAAATAAATGTTGGTGAGGATGGGAAGAAATCAGAACACTTGCTGTTGCTAATGGGAAGGTAAAATGATTAGAATCCACAGAAATGTCACTGTGTAAAGTCAGAGCACCATTAGGTAGGAAAAGGGTCCCAAAGTGAGAATAATGTGATACCCCGAGCTTCTCAACACCAGTGCCTTGCAGACTCTTAATTCCCTTCTACTTGTACAGAAGAAAGAGCAAAAGCCCACAGAGGAGGAGAAATAAGTGAGTTCACTAGAAATTAGTTCTGAGCCTCATGAAACAGTCTTGTTTTATAATGTCAGCATCTATAGGAAAGGAAGGAAAATGGGGATGAAAATTCTGAGTATCTGCAATAAGAAAAGTCCTATATATTCACCATCCCCCGTCAATACTTCCAAAACCAATGAAAAAGGTGATACTGTGCTCATTCTACAGGTGGGACAACCCAGGTCCCAGGTTTCAGAGCTCACATTCTTCCCACCACACTGTGATGTATCCAGCCAGGTGAAAAATTTAAAAATCACCAAGAGCCATCATTCAGTTTTTCAATAAACTTCTACTTGCTCAGAGGAGTGGGTTAACTTCTACTTTTCTATTAGCTCAGTATGCGCTCTTTAACATATCTCCAAAGCAAAAATCTAACAACATCTATCCAAATTCTAGACCGCTTTATTATTACGTGGGGAGTATAAAAAATAAAAAATTAAAAAAATTAAAAAATAAAAAAAAACCACAACTGTTGCAACAGTTTCTTACAGCTTATTTTTCACAGGAGGATTGCTTCCTCCCAGCTACCTGAATGGTCGCTGTAAAACCACCAGTCCTCCAGCCATACGGAAAGGGTCAGGAGATCATGTCAGCACTTTTACCAGCAGCGCCTCTGCAGTCTTCCTCAAACTGCTCTCTTCCTGCTTTTGTGACACTTGATTCCCCCCACAGGCCACAAAATATGGAAAGGAATGAAGCAGCTGATCTGCAAGGTGGTTGCAGCCCAAGGTCACCGGCTGGTTCCTCTCCTGGGAGGGTTTATTTTAGTCTTCAGTCCTCAGCAAGCTGCCCTTTCCCACCTGAGGACAGCAAAGACAAGATATCTGCCCTTCTTTTCATTTCAGAAAAGTATAATAGTTAAGAACTTTTCAAATGCAAGAGTTTCCAATGACTTTAAACATTTTATTGATATATCAAAAAATAATCCAGGGTTTCCCCTCTTTCTTATAGAAGCAGACAAAACAAAGCAAACATTCCCAATGTAGGGGGAAAAATCCATATTTCAGTTCTGGAAAAGATTCAGAATGCCCAATCTAACATGGGAGTGTGTGGAACAGGTGAGGAGACAAGAAATCCTATCTTCGGAATAAGAAGTTCTTACTATTATCACCACAAAGGCCCTTAGAAAATGACACAGTAAAACAACCATAATATCATAATGACTTCAATAGCATACTCACAAGTAATATGTGGCAAGCTTAAAGAAACTACAAAATCTAAGGGCAACAGCCAGAATTTTAGACTATTTTTCTAGACTGGACTGTTAGATCTTTTCCAGCTCCCTCAAACCTTGAAGGTAAACTGAAGGTAGAACATTTAACAATGCTAATACAACCTTTTAAAGAGTTCAACTGAAAACCAGGACAAGCCTTAAGCATTTGTTAAGTAGAAAACACACATTTTGTTTTCAAATGTATCCCATTACTATAACTTATGGTTAATGCTTCTCTTCTCTAACATTTTCTTCTAAAGAGTTGAAAAAAAATTATGTATATTTATACAGCATAAGTATATACTAAGTGATATATAAGGGTAGTATACCCATATACTTACCAGCTAGATTCTACAACGAACACCTTACACTACTAGCTTTTTTGAATGTCTAGCCCGTCATTCATCAGACTATCCATCCATCAGCTTTTTTGAATCCATTTCATAGGAAATAAGTTGCAGAACTCAGCATGCTTCACCTAAACTCTTACACAGCTGGCATTTCAATCTTTCCCATTTGAAAGCTATGACTTCACAAAAGAAAGGAGGGAAAAGAAAGCAACTCAATGCTCACTATGCACCTAGTTTCAGAGCCCATGTTGAGGTAAAGACGAGATTCTGGCAAAGGAGAGGGATTTTCCTAGAAAACAGGGGGAACAGTATTTGGCGGAATGTTGAGCTTAGCAACTGTTAGGAAAGTTCTCTCTCAAAGGTCTTGGTGTTGGCCCCATGCTTTTCTTCTTTCCTTCTAATCACCTTGGGAAGAGAAACCCAGTTGGCCAGGGAGAGCAAGAGACAGAGCGAAAGAATCACCCTAGAAATGGAAAGATGGTGAGAACAACCTGGCAGTGGCCAAACTGAAGAATTCTGTCTTCTGGAGATGACATCCTTAGGTGGAAGAGGTAAGACAAGTCTTTTCAGTGAGACCAGTAAGGGGTTAGAAAATTCTTCCTCCTTTTTGTTTTTGCTCTTTCTCCTCTCTCTCAATTCCTCCACAAATTAAAAAATGAGAGGAGAACAGCTGGGGTTGGTGTTTGCCCACTGCTTTGGAAGGCCTCTAACAATAAAGAAGGAAAGATAATGAAAAACAAACGGAGGGCCAGGGTTGGCCATTCAGTGCCTAAGCAGAAGACTTTACATTTTGTTAAGGGCTGCCGAGTTCAGCTTACTGGGTAAGGAGAGAAGACAGAGCCACTGTACAGAAGACTGCCCAGGAATGAAAGCTGTGTTCATACAGAGCACGGCTCAAGAGAGCAAGACACGTACAGGAGTGGCAATGGAGAGGGTCCCTGAGGCAGATGATATTGCCCCAAAATAGCTGCATCACTATCTTCGCACATTGTGACTTCAACACTCCTGTCTCTGAGAGTTGAACTCATAAGTCTCCTCCCTTTGAAACTGGGCAGGCGCCATTTTGCTTTCCATGGTTTCAGGTACTCAAGGTCAACTACAGTCCAAAAATACAAAATGGAAAATTCCCGAGATAATTCATAAGCTTTAAATTGTGTACCATTCCGAGGAATACAATGCAATTTCTCCCATCCAGAAGCATCCTTTTGTCTAGCTTATCCATGCTGTACACTCTAGCTACCCACTCATTGGCCACTAGTAGTTATCTTGATTATCAGATAGAAAAAAACATAACATATATAGAATTCGGTACTAAACACACTCTCAAGCATCTACTGTGGGTCTTGGAATGTAACCCCTAGAGATAAGAGAGGACTACTGTAACGTGATGGAGCTGACCATGCATAACTTCCAAGGCCAAGTCATAAAGCAATGCCGCTTCCACCTGGTCGGACAGAATAATCACACTGAAGCCCAGGCAGGCTGTCCCCCTGCCCTGAAGCTGTCATGCTATGAGGATAAAGCTGCCCATGAAGAGAGACCGTACAGAAAGGACCACATGAGACTGGGTGAAGAGGAAGAAATGCTGAGCCATACCAGCTGCCTGCTCTTCTAGCATCAGCTGCCACCTGACTGCAACTGCATGAGAGAACCCAAGCCAGAAATGCACAGCCGGGCCCTTCCATAACTCCTGACCACAGAAAAAGTGAGAGATAAAAAGATGACTGCTGTTGTTTGCAGCCACTATATCTTTAAGTGACTTCTTACACAACAATAAATAACCAGAATAGGTCCTAACATATACACTATATCATGGTGATATCTCATTTCATATACTGCAAAATTCGACTCTTTGAGCCTGGTATCAGTTTGGCCACTAACTATACCTTTCTCGTTGTATATGTAACACTCCAGCCCCATGAGTCTGCATAAAAGTATTATACCCAAACTTTTCTAGAATCCTCCCCCAAAACACACTACAAACATATATAGATTTTTTTCCCATTGAAATACCCTCCCTTTCCTCTTTAAAATTTTTCTACTTTCTACCCTCCATTCAAGGCCCACTATCTTCTAAAAGTAACCTTTGAAGGTTATCAGTGACATCTGAGCTGCTAAACCTAAACGTTTTGATCCTAATTCATGTACAACAGGGCACTAAATTCAAAAATGGAAGTAGCAATAGCACCTCAAGGACAGTTCAGCTCACTCTCTATGGACCACAGTGCTGCCTCGTTTCCTTACTGAGTAGTGTTACCAAGCTGGGAGATTCAGGAGCATTGACTAAGAGTCGTATTCAAAGAGAATAAAGCCTTTTACCAGAGTTTCTCTATAATATTCTAAAGTTGCACTGGCCAATATGGTACCACCAGTCAAATGTTGCTTTTGAGCACTGAAATATGGCTAGTCTTGAGCTCTGTTTTAAGTACAAAATATTCAGTAGACAATAAAAGGTAAAACCTCCATAATATTTACATTCATTAAATGTTGAAATAATTATTTGGATATGCTAAGTTAAATATGTAACTAAAATTAATTTCACCTGTGATTCTGGACATTCCAGCCTCCAGTTTAGGTTGCTGTAACCTCTTTCTTTTTGCTGTTTTAATGAAGCTACAAGAAAATTCAAAATGTCCTATGTTGTTCACATAATATTTCTATTGGACAGTGCTGGCTGGTCTAGGACATCAGATGAACAATCATGAAATTTTGTGCTATACTGAATTGAAGGCACCCAAGAGGGCTGGGCACAGTAGCTCATGCCTGTCATACCGGCACTTTGGAAGGCTAAGTTGGAAGGATCACTTGAGGCCAGGAATTCCAAACCAGCCTCATCAACATAGCCAGACTCCATCTCTACAAAAAAATTTTTACAAATTAGCCAGGTATGGTGGTGCATACTTGTAGTCCCAGCTTCTTAGGAGGCTGAGGCAGGAGGATCACTTGAGCCCAGGAGTTCCAGGCTGCAATGAGCTATGTCAAGCCACTGTACTCCAGCCTAGGCAACAGAACCAGACCCTGTTAAATAAAATAAAATAAAATAAAATAAAATAAAATAAAATAAAATAAAATAAATAAAATAAAATAAAAAAATAGAAGGTGCCCAAGAAACACTATATATTTCCCTTAAAGGCTTATGAAAAGAAAATACTTTCAAAGGCAAAGGTGAACTATTAGGAAATAAAATAAAGGATGGCTAAAAGAGATGAGAATGAAGAATAATAAAGTTAACATGTGTGCTTGGAAATGTTTCTAGTAAGACTAATCTCCAATCATACAATCACATGACATCCTCACCTCTTCTTTCAGAGCACTGAAATCATTATCCATGATTTTACTAAGGAAAGCTTTGAAATGTCAGGTTTTCTATTTCTAAAACTCTTAATATATGTAGAAATTCTACTCACTGAAAATTACCTAGGTATCTCCCAACACTGCAATTACTTTAGGACTTAGCTCTTTGAAGAAGTAGCTCACTCCATTTTCAGAGAAGCAAAAAGAATCTATGTAGCCACTGAAAGTGCCTAACCTACACCAGGAAATGGGCTAAAGATTAAAACTGTGCCCACAGGAGTAAGGAAGGGAGGAAGATGGAACGTGGATTGGTAAAGCAGACACTCTAGTGTCCTGCCCAGATAACACTGGGTTCCTTTAATGGTCTTGTGTGCCCTTTCCCAACTTTTGTGTGCTTTGCTGCTAAGGGATGGTACCAGGATTTCTTAAGAAAAACCCTCTTCAACCACCGAAGCTGCTTCACCTGCAGATGAAGAGAGCAGAGGTACTTGGAAGTTTATAGCCCTCTCTTACCTGCCCACAGACAGTGACTGATGCAGGAGTGGAAAAACCCAGCTCCACTGCCTTGAAGTGGAATAGACTCTAGGGAGCAATTATGTTCCAGAGCTGCCCACTGTACTCCCCCAACTCTGGCCCAGGATCAGGTTGGGGCAGGCACATAGATTAAATCATCCCCCTGCTTGGCTTCTTCCCTTTCCTTTCCCTTCCTCCACTCACTGGTTTCTCCTGGGAGCCCTGCCTTGATAAACCACTTGTGCAGAAATCCTCTTCTCATTCTGCTTCTGGAGAGCTCATCTCACGACTCTTGGCATGCATGAATGTGCTCTAAGAAAATGTGAAAGAAACAACAGGTTTTTGTGCTTGCTATTGTTGTACCATGGGTAAGAGCTTCTGTAACACCCAAGAGTTTGAAATAACTGCAGTATTTACAGGGTAATAAGAAGTATCCTTATTCCTATAGAGCATTGCAGCATCCTTGGGCCATAGATCTTAGATCAGGAAAAAAAAAGCTAATAGCTGGCACAACATATCTATGTCTCCAAGGTGTAAGAGAAGACAGGATGATGAGTAAGCCTCTAATGTAGAGGCAAAATGAAAGAAAAGACAACATTAAGTTTGGTGAGCTGCATGCCTAACACTAATGTTATAAATTCTGCATATAATTAATATAGATATTTTTTGAGATGTAGTCTCATCTGTCACCCAGGATGGGGTACAGGGGTGCAGTCTCGGCTCACTGCAAACCTCCTGGATTCACTGCAAATCCTCCTGGATTCAGGCGATTCTCCTGTCTCAGCCTCTCAAATAGTTGGGATTACAGGCATACGCCACCATGCCCAGCTAAATTTTTTTGTACTTTTAGTAGAGATGGGGTTTCATCATGTTGGCCAGGCTGGCCTTGAACTCCTGACTTCAGGTGATCCGCACCCCTTGGCCTCCCAAAATGCTGGGTGGCATGAGCCACTACACCCAGTCTATAATGAATATTTAATAAAAACAATTTAAAAGGAAGAAAGCACCCCCAACGTTAGGTAGGTTTTTCAGAAGAAGAGAGTATCTTCCAAACTAAAATACCATAGGGGAGAAGTTATCAAGGGTTGTTTACTTTCTTTACCTGAAACTTGAAGGCAGTTTTTGATTGGACTAAACTAAGGCATTCCTCTTCAGCAAGAGCCAACCTAAAGCTCCCAATGCAAAGGTCACTTAACGCACGGATGAGGATAATTCATCCAAAAACAGTCATTTTGTTCTCTAAATAAATACTTTCTATTGTAGGAGTTTATTGACCAACACGTTAAAAAAAAAAAAAAAAAAAAAAGCTACACTGAATGTGACATATAAGCAAGATCCAAAATATACCTTTGCCTTTATAGGAATATGAACATATTCTGAATGCCTACTGTGCATATAAATGGGCTTAAAAAATACATTTAGAACCAACATAGAGTCAGAGCTGCTCACTGTTAGAAGTAAAGCAGGCATTTCAAGACAAAGCCAGAAATGCTCAGGTTCCAGAGTCTAGATGTTTCCAATTTTGAGTATGGGAAGATATTATAGAAGAATCAGATTTTAGTTCAGGGTTTAAAAAACAACTCACAATTCAAGATATGTAGCAAGTGAATGATGCTAGAGTAGAGGCCAAATGGTTTTGTTTTTAGGAGAGGATGGAGAGACATATGGAAGGATTCTCTGGAAGGAAGGCAGGACTAACATAAGCAATCAACCACCAGGTGATATCTGGGGCTCCAAGTCTAATCAGGTCCTACTGGGTGAGAACAAGAGTACCCTACCCATGTACTGTGCTTCAGCCCAGGATCTGGAGCCATCCAAAGCCTTTGTAAAATTTTTTTTGTTTTTTTCTTTTTGAGACAGAGTCTTGCCCTGTTGCCCAGGCTGGAGTGCAGTGGCAGGATCTCAGCTCACTGAAAGCTCTGCCTCCCAGGTTCACGCCATTCTCCCGCCTCAGCCTCCCAAGTAGCTGAGCCTACAGGCGCCCGCCACCACGCCCAGCTAATATTTTGTATTTTTAGTAGAGACGGGGTTTCACCGTGTTAGCCAGGATGGTCTCGATCTCCTGACCTCGTGATCCGCCCGCCTGACCTCCCAAAATGCTGGGATTGCAGGCGTGAGCCACAGCGCCCAGCCAAGCCTTTGTAAAATTAAATGTATAGCATTTATACTCCTTAATGTAGAGGAATTTCTTCTTTGAACTTAAAATGTTTAACAAAACTTCTGAGCTCTGTTGGGGTTCTTTTTTTTGGACTCTTGAATCAAGTGTTTATATTCACTAAGCACATAATTCGTCACAGGAACCATTTATAAATACAGCTGATGAAAAATGACCTATTTAAGGATAATACAACTCTTACACAGAGAAAGTGGATAGTCCAGATTAATGTGACGAAGGAGTGAAAAGCAGATGATGTGTCCACACTGATTTAAAGTCCCTAGAGAATTATTCAGTCCTTCCTACTCCCCAACTCTTCTTTGCCTACTAAGACATGGTTTATGAGTCACCCTTGGGGAGTAGTAAAAGATAGTGCACTTGACTAAAAATAGACAGGAACATTCAATAATAAATCTACTTTCTGGATATCTCTTGTCATCATTAAACACTGATCACTTAGAGAAGTGTCTGGTTGTGCGATTCTTCCTTCCCCTCATGGAAAGGCCGGAAGAAAATCAGCCACAGTCACTGCCAAAAGATAATGAAGTATCTCACATGATATGCAACACACTGGAGGAAAAAACTCTGCCATTAAATGCCAATAGCCCAGAGGAACAGATCCTCCAGGAGGACCTATTGAGAGGAACAGTAAAGTTGCTGGTTCATGCCATTGCTATAAAATGACCTCTTGTTCCTGAAAGTAAGAAATGATACACAGTCCAAATGCTTTGCTTATAACAGCAATTAAACAATAGAAATTTGAGCCAGGTGCAGTTCATGTCTGTTATCCCAGCACTCTGGGAGGCCGAGGCGGGCAGATCACGAGGTCAGGAGTTCGAGACCAGCCTGACCAACATGGTGAAACTCCATCTCTACTAAAAATACAAAAATTAGCCAGGCATGGTGGTATGCGCCTGTAATGCTACTCAGGAGGTGGAGGCAGGAGAATTGCTTGAACCCAGGAGGCAGAGGTTGCAGTGAGCCGAGATTATGCCACTGCACTCCAGCCTGGGTGACAGAGTGAGAATTCCATCTGAAAAAAAGTAAATACATACATAAACAACAATTTGATCAAGGGATTGTAAAAGAACAATGTCTCATATTCACTAGGATTCTGGCTCTGGAATACAAGTATTGGCAAGTTACAGTTTATAAATGAAACAAATCAGCCATATAAAGATATTTCCAGTTCCCCTTTTCACGTTTCTTTAAAGGTTTGTAAAATAAACCATTAGGGGAGCACTGGAAGAATTTATTTACATCATCCCCTGGTAGTTCCCCCCAAATGGAGGATTTTTGCTGGTAATGTGCACAGTTGTGATTTTTCACATCAGTCGGAATCTTCTTAAGCGAAATCTGCACAGGACTGAAAACAAGTCACATACATTTCTCCCCAGAAAGAATTATAGACAATGATCACTTCAAAAACATGTGATGTTTACTAAATGCAGGCAACACTATAGCAGAGAGTAAGTAGAAAATCTAGCAAAGGGTAAAGTACCCAAGGTTAGTAGTGAAATTAATAAACTGGAACCTCGAAAGTGCTGGGAGATCCTGCTTAATGCTCTGCCACATCAAGGAAGATGTCTGTGAACCAGTTTTGAGAGGCATTTCAGAAGCAGCATCAGCCAGAATGAAGGGATTCATCTTACAGACTGGAAGTTCTAGAACCCAGGAGGCAGAGGTTGCGGTGAACCAAGATTGCACCACTGCACTCCAGCCTGGGTGACAGAGCAAGAATTCTGTCTCAAAAAATAAATAAATAAATAAACAGCAATTTGATCAAGGGATACCCTACAACCAAAGACTCTCCACACAGGCTATAAAGTACTCACTGGGCAGCTCTGGACCGACTGCAGGTGATGTCCACTTCGTCAAACTCACAGCAGCACTGTCCTCTGTGAAACAGACACAGACGAGACAAATCAATGTAAAGGACTTTTAGAGTTTTCATGGAGAAAAACAATCCTTTGCACTTCAAATCTATATGTAAATTTTAAAACGTCAGTAAAACAAAACAAAAAAAAACGGCGTAAGTTGCAAACAAATGACACAGACACACAGTCATCATATCAGAATTATTACTGCTACACCCAGCCAACAGAGTTTATACACTGTCTCTACAATGCTGCTAATATCCTACTCAGCATCTTAATCTATTAAAATAATTAAGCAGCAATAGAACAACAAGGCTATCTAAAACCTTCTCAAAGTAAATATAATTATCTTTTCCTGATTAGCAGTATAATGTCCTTAGATGAACTGTAATTGGAAAAAAACTCTTTTTATAGCAGAATTACATCTATCTGCAAAGAGAGTCTTTTTTTATGGATGTTTCTGTATTGTCTTTGTTATTAAGTTGTTTATGTTGATTCTGAATTTGACACTGGATTTCTGATTTGGCTGAAATCTAGATTTCAGGATCTTTTCAAGGTGGAGTGGGAGGAAAAGTTCCAGGTGGTGTCAGAAGTACATAAAAGTGGCCAGGTGCAGTGGCTCATGCCTATAATCCCATCACTTTGAGAGGCCGAGGCAAGCAGATCACTTGCCTCGGGAGTGGAGTTCAAGACCAGCCTCGTCAACGTGGTGAAGCCCCATATCTACAAAAAATACAAAAATTAGCCAAGTGTGGTGGTGCATGCCTGTAATCCTAGCTACTCAGGAGTGAGGCAAGAGAATCACTTGAATCCAGGAGGCAGAGGTTGCAGTGAGCAAAGATCGTGCCACTGCACTCCAGCCTGGACAACAGAATAAAACTCTATCTCAAAATAATAATAATAATAATAATAATAATAATAATAATAATAAGTACACAAAAGTAAGGGGAAGCCCATTTCCATGTGGTAAGAAGGCAGAAGCAACTGATGACACCTGGGAAAACTGTGTCTGTAAAGTTTGAATTGAAATTTGTGAAGGTCACAATCTATGTATAGAGACGACTACAGCAGAGTCCTTTAATGAGGTCTCAGGTAGGTTGGTACATTCATATAATACAAGACTACACCATGCAAAACAAGAGAGGAAATCTGTACCTATATGAACAGACATGGAAACAAATTCTCAGGTAATTTTATTAATTTAAAAAATCTGAAGTAGGGTAGTAATATGGATACTATGACCCCATGTGTTAAGACAAACCTCACTAATCTATACGTAAATACACAGACATATATCGTTATACACAAATAACGCATCTGGAGGGAAAACAAGAAACACTGAGTGTGGCTACCTCTAGTTCCCTCTAGGGGACTAGTACCAAAACGAAATTTTTAAAGGGTAGGGTCTTTGATTTTAACCTAACACTTAACTATTATGTAATATTTTACCATGAAGCAAATTATTTTTATAATTAAAATGGAATAAAAGCCAATTCACTCCAAAGTCTCTATAGAAAGCAACATCCTACTTCAAATATACAGAATTAGGGAACACACAGCATCATGTACCCTGACTTTACTAATTTAGTGACAATTTACTATGATGCAGGCTGGGTCTAAGCATGGATTGAATCATTATTTATAATCCACATAAAAACTCAAAAATGTATGTACTGGGATTACTCTTATTTTATAGAAAAGGAAATGAAGAAGTTGAATATTCAAGAATCACACAAAGCTGGCATTCAAACACAGGCACCCTCACCCATGTTTAGCCCCTACAATGCCACTTCTTCCATGGCATTTACTAGATTTTCAATATTACATTTGTATTCGTAATTATGTTTTAATATGAAGATATGACTCCCATGAAGACAGGGATTATGTGTTATTGAAAACCATTAGGTATTTCCCCAATACCTAGCATAATGCCTAGCACAGAGTAGATGCTCAATAAATCTTTGTTGAATGCTGAATAATTAGGTGGCCTACCTAGAGCTGGAATATTAAACTATATGACTCTTTTATGTCTCCTGAGGCTATGAAACAGGCCGAGTTTCCAAAAAGCTCCTAGATTAATGATCCTGCCACACCATGCTCCTCGTTTGGAGAAACCACTTGCTGCCCAAGTCATTTCATAATCAAAGACTTAGAGACTGGACACGTGTTTTCCCTTCTCTTCTTTAATTCCCTAGTGACCATCTAACATAAACTGCTTCATTGTTCCATAAACCTTTCTAATTCTGGGCATATATAGGATATTGCAACATTTGGGAAAGCCAGTGTTGAAATTCTTAACTACAAAGAAGTTAAGCAGTGTAAGCAATTTGTCATGAACTATTTAGCTACTGGCATATCACAGCGAAACTATTGCCACTGACTTGGAGTTGTAGTAACATGTGAATGAAGGCTCCAGCATGTCAACTTTTCCTTTCAAATACTATTATTCTGGGTCATGAAGGGATTACATGGGGCTTTGGTAAAGAAGGAACGGTGTACATGACTGTGTGTGTGAGAGACAGATAGAGGCTGTGTGTGTGTGTGTGTGTGTGTGTCAGGGGTGTTTATATACGTCTCCCCACATGTTTTGGTCTTTCAAAGAAGAAAGCGATTTTCCCATAATAGGTAAACAAAATCGCAAATCCCAGAGTTGTATCAGTGTGAACGCAAACAAAAGCTGTTTCATTCAACAAAGGTATCAAGAGCATTCAATGGGGAAAGACAGTCTATTCAACACATGGTGCCAGGACAACTGAATACTCGCACGCAAAGGAATGAAGATAGGCTCCTACCTCACAACATGGACAAAAATTAGCTCCAAGTGAATCACAGAAATAAAACTATAAAATTCGTAAAAGTAAATCTTATGATCTTGGGTGACACCATCTTTGTGGCTAGAACAATGGTTTCTCAGGTATGACACCAAAAGCATGAAGAACAAAAGAAAAAAGAAGATAAGTCGAACCTCTTTAAAAACTTTTGTGCTTCAAAGTACACCGCCAAAAAAGTGAAAAGAGAACGCACAGAACAGGAAATCTGATAAAGAACTTTTATCCAGGATGTAAGAACTCTTAGAACTGGACAGGAAAAAGACAAATAACCCAATTTTAAAATGGGCAAATGACCTGAATAGACATTTCCCAAAAAAGATATACAAATACATGAAAAGAGGCTCAACCATTAGAGAAATATAAATCAAAGCCACAATGAGACACTGCTTCACAGCCACTAGAAAAGCTATAATCAAAAGACCTAACAAGTGTTGACAAGAATTTAGAGAAATTGGAACCTTCGTACACTGCTGGTGGAAATGTAAAATGATGCAGCTGCTTTGGAAAACAGTCTAGCAGCTGCTCAAATGGTTAAAAACGAAGTAACTGTATTACCCAGCAATTCCACTTCCAGATATGAACCCAAGAAAAAATGAAAACATAAATCCATATAAAAATTACATGTAAAATTTCATATTAGCAGCATTATTCATAATAGCCCAATTGTAAACAATCCCAATGTTCATCAACTGACAAACATATCAACAAAACGTATAGTATGTTCACGTAATAGAATATTATCTAGCAATTCAAAAATGCAACACAGATACACATGACAATGTGAATTAACTTCAAAGAAACATTACGCTGGCTGGGCATGGTGGCTCATGCCTATAATCCCGGTACTTTGGGAGGCCAAGGTGGGAGGATCACCTAAGGTCAGGAGTTCAAGATCAGCCTAGCCAACATAGTGAAATCCCATCTCTACTAAAAATACAAAAATTAGCCGGATGTGGTGGCGCACACCTGTGATCCCAGCTACTCAGGAGACTAAGGCAAGAGAACCACTCGAACCTGGGAGACAAGAGTTTGTAGTGAGCCGAGATCACACCACTGCCCTCCAGACTGGGTGATAGAATGAGACTTTGTCTAAAAAAAAAAAAAAAAAAATTATACTAAGGGAGAGAAGCCAAGCGCGAAGACCACATATGGTATGTTCCCATGTATATGAAATGTCCAGCACAGGCAAATCCACAGAAACAGAAAGCAGACTAGTGGCTCTCTACGACTAAAGGAGCACGATGGGATTTCTTTTTGGGGTAATGAAAATTCAAAGGTTAGATTGTGTTGATAGTTGCACAATGCTGCAAATATATTAACACTAAAAACCATTGAATTGTACACTTTAAGTGAGTGCATTCTATGGTATGTAAATTATACTTCATGAAAGCAGTCTTTAAAAAAAGGGTTATACTTCAGTGAGTTTGCCAGTGAATATCAGTCAGCTTTTTCCAAAAACGAGAAAACACTTATGCACATTCTTCAAGAAAACACAGTAAGTGGTAACATTCATATATATTAAAAATTCTTATTGTGATTCTTCAGGGGATTCCTTGTGATGGAAAATACCCAATTTTATTTTATCCCGACAAAAGAAAAGCATACATATGGAACTGCCTTCAAGCCATAAGAAAACACCAACATTTTACTGTAAACCACCACTAATCATGCCACAGTGTTTTACAAAGTCTTATTTCAAAGCAGTGGGGAACTTTAGCCAAGGGTGAAGCTTTTATTTCTCAGAGGAGGAAAAAAACTACAAATATTTGAAGGTGACATTGCCATGCCTGTTTTAGTGAATCAATATAGGTACTGAACACAAAAAGACTAGCATGTAATGTCCTCCCCCAAGACATTCAATATTTAGATTTTGTTTTAAAGTGAAGAATAATTGGGCAAGGTTGAACCAAAACAGATCATTTTATTCTGACTTAATACTGAACACGGAAATTATTGTTTTGCAAGCAAACAGAATGTTAGAAAGCAGTTGTGTCAGTGAGTTTGTGCAATATAACAAAGACTTCAAACTTCTGTAGCTTAAACCAATAGCCACTTATTTTGGTGTTCGCAAGTTTGCAAGAGAAGCAAGAAGGCAGGCCCCAAAGTACTAGCACTTTCCAAGCCTCTGATGGATCTCATTGGCTAACATATCATTTGACAAAACTAGTCACGTGGTCAAGCCCACATTCAAAACACAGAGAAATGGTCCCACCTCTTGATGGGGCACTGCGCATTGCAAAGGCATGAATGTACAGTGGGAAAGACCTTGTGGACATTTTTACAATCGACCACAGCATTATTTCCCAAAGTGGAACACACTCCCACTAATGGTCCATTAAGAGATATTTCATGGTTTATTACACTTTATTATTAACGGTACAGTTTCCATGTACCATCTTAAAATACAGATATTTCACAATGGTACATGGAGAGGTAATGTAGAGTGCATGGACATTAGCACTTACCTTCTATTTATAGAAAATAGAATCATTCTTCTATTGAATGGGTACATAACTTCTATTGGGTACATAACTATAATTATTTACAGCTACTTATAATAGTAATGTTACCACATTACCATCATTATTTATCACAGTTGTATTTTCTTTTTAAGCAAATATATTTAAGTGGAAAAGATGAGTCATGAGTTCAGGTAAAACACAGGTTTGGCCAAATCCATAAAAGTGATTCAGGAATAACCCAAGTTTAGAACCCAGTGGGGTAGGACAATGCTTCTCAAACTTTAACATACAAATCACCAATACATCTGGTTAAAATGCACATTCTGTTTGACTGTAGGTCTGAGGGAGGGCCTGAGATTCAGCATGTGGGAAGCTCCGGCTCTCAGGTGATGCTGACATGACTGGTTCCAGTGTATGCTGAGTATCAAGCACAGAGGTGAAGGGCAAAGACCTGGCAGTCAGAAGAGTTGAGCACCAGCATTTACCAGCTGTGCAGTTTCAAGCAACCGTCTTCACCTTTCTGAAACCAGCTCCTGTCTGCAAAATGCAGGTGGTGTTAGGACTCATCTCAGAAGTCAGGGTCAGAGTGAGATGAGATGGGAGGAGCAAGGCACCCAAGCAACACAAAAGGGATCAATGCCTTTGTTCTGCCATAGCTAATGACTTCCATAAAAGCCCTCAAATGAATCACAGGTTAAGAAAAGAAAGCGAGGGGGCCAAAAGGACACTGTGTTAGCCCAAATCATACCATGCCTAGACATTAAAAGTAACCAAATCTTAGAAACAAGTTTTGCCAATGCAATCATATTTTATATATTCATGTAAGGTATTAATATGTTTATGTTTCCTGAGGTTCACGCTACAATATTTATTGAGCACCTACTGTGTGCTAGATGTTGTTCTCAGTTTGAGTATATGGCAGTGAAAAAAACAGACAAAACTCCTAGAACTCATGGCACTCACACCCTCCAATTCTCAGTCTCTGGAACTGCCCCCATATACTAATTCTCTAGGCTGCATTCACAGAGAGGCTGTCCATGGGCCTGATCTGGCCACATGTATATTTATATGAATCCATGGTGATCTTTTAAAGTTTTAGCTGCTTATTCATATTAAAAAATGAGAGATTACACATAAATATCCGGACTGCTAGCTTCTCTTAGAAATTTGGATGATTTGGCAACAGAATGCTGCAGACAACTCAGCCACAGCTGAGAGGCATCTGTCCCCTCAGAGAAAGCTTGGGTTTTCAGGTCCCCACAGCCCCCACCCTCCAGAGCACTTCCACCCAGCCAACTCCGTCACCTATGTTCTCCTCTCACCAACCTAAGTGAGTGATCCCTAAATGAAAGCCCTCATCAGCAACATGTATAAGCATGGAAGGGAGGGGATTCCAACTTCCTATTCTGTACTTTTTCTTTGCCATCATGCAGTAAACACCAAGAAAAAGCTGTTTTACCCATTCATTTGCCCCTCCCTGTGTCTAAAACTGCCAGTTTGAGAAAGCATGTAAACTCTGCCCAGAAAACTTACAGCTCCTCTGTCTGTCATTTACTGTGGGTAACTGGCTCTACAACGCAAAACAGGGCTTTTTAGAGGGGTTCATTACAAGATTCTTATAGGTGTTATTTTTCTCTAAATAATAGTAATGGCTTTGCAATTGCTAGCCTACATTCTTTTGCCTGGTTTCCTTCATGTCTTAGTTTTCTACAGCTGCATAACAAATTGCCACAAATGTAGTGACTTGAAGCCATTCATTAGCTCATAGCTCTGTTGGTCAGGAGTCCAGACATAGTTGCTGGGTTTTCTGTTCAGCATCTTACAAGGCTAAAATCAAGGTGTTGGCTAGGCTTCATCCTTTCTGGAGGCTCAGAGAAATAATCTGCTTACAAGTTCACTCAGGCTGTGGGGGCCACTCTGAGCTCCTAAATGCCATCCACACTCCTTGTCACATGGCCCCCAATATCTTCAAAGCCAGTCATTGAGAATCTCCCCTGATGGAATCTTTCTCTCTGAATCCATTTCTCTCTTGAATCCAACTCCTTTTAGAGTCCACCGAGGACAAACTTTTATTCTTAAACTGTGCCATGCAACATAACCTAATCATAGGAGTGACATCCCATCATAGTGACATTCCTAGGGATCAAACAGGAAGTGTAAACCAAGGGGCAGTAGTCTTGGACGGACACCTTAGAATTCTGCCTGTTACACCTAACTTAGCATGCATTTGTCATCTATGTAACTCAGGCTTGAATCTGTAGCTATGTCACAAGAAAAGTTAACTGACCAGCAGAGAGGCTAAATAAAACCAGTCAGTACATTTTTAACAATGGTCCCAAATGTTCTTGGGCTTCCATATCTAACGCAAAGAGTATCTGTACTCTACCAAGTTCTATATCTATAAGAGATGTTTCTCTTCTTTACCTTAAACTAAACCTTATGAAACTAGATGTCTAGAAAAGTGACACTCTTTAAAAGAAGCAGCAAACACATATGCAGTACCTAGAAGGACCAAAAATTTGGGTTTTGTTTGTTTTGTTTTGTTTTTTTTAGGACAGAGTATCCAATTAATAACATGGGCCAAAATGTTGTAATTAAATTAGGTTATATTTTGTACATGGTGTCAACCGATTTAAACTGCTCTTTCATTCAACTGACTTGGTTATTGGGAAGTTACACAGAGGCAGCATATACATAACCACACTAATATTTAAAGTAAAAGCAGGCCAAGTGTGGTGGCTCACGCCTGTAATCCCAACACTTTGGAATGCCAAAGTGGGAGGGCTGCTTAACCCCAGGAGGTAGAGACCAGCCTGGTCAACACAGTGAGACTCCATCTCTACACAAAATACAGAAAACTAGCCAGAAATGGTGGCACATGCCTGTAGTCCAAGCTACTTAGGAGGCTGAGGTGGAAAGATTACTTGAACCGGGGAAGTCAAGGATGTAGTGAGCTGAGATCGTACCACTGCACTCCAGCCTAGGCAACAGAGCAAGACCCTGTCTCAAAAAAAGAGTAAAAGTTTAAATATAATTAAAATCCTGCTTAACATATCCACTAGTACATGGCTTATTAGATAAGACTTAAAAAAATGAGAATCCTTAAGAAATCTCCCTTCAAAAACATGTTTGATTAGAGAGCAAAACTGTCAGAAGCAAACAGTAATAACTACCAATCAATGAGAAATTACTATGTCCAGGTACCACTCTCAGTGTTTTATGTATATTAACTCATTATATCTCGTCAAACTCTATGAAATAGAAATGGTTTATAGATGAGCAGACTGAGGCACAGAGTAGTCATCTCACTCATCCAGAGTCATATGACAGGTAAGCAAAGGAGCAGGAATTCACCCCTGACACACTGGCCCTGGGACCCGTCCTCTTAAGGCAACTGTCTGCGCATCCATCTGTGCTTCCACAGTATAAAATAGGGGCTATTTCTGCATCTATGATACAGCAGAAGACGGTGACCAAGCACACATGCATTGCACTCAGACAGATACGGCTCATGTCCATGGCCAAGAGGTGAGTGTGGCCTGCAGCCCTGCAAAGGGGTACATTTCTGTAATTTGGATTAAAATACCCTGTAGACCAGCAGCTGCCTTGTTCAGCAAGTCTACGAAAATCTCTTTAAAAAAGAAAATAATACAAGTATTCCTCTACCCCTGTGTTTTATTTTGAAAGAGGAAAGAGAAAAAATATAATTGATTCCTTTTTCTCTCTTTTCTTCCTTCTAAATCCTCTTCCACTATGCACCATTTTGAAATTGAGAGATTATGAAACAATGAAAACACAGCAAAACCTAACACTAGAAGCAAGTAAGAAACATGACTGGATCCCTTTCCTATTGTGGAGAAGATGGTGGGCCCTCCTCTAGGTAATGAGAAAGAAAAAATCTATAGTTCAATAACCTGAAACCTTTTCCATTGATTCTATCCCCCCATAGCAATGGTAGTAGGGCACCATACGCCGCCAGTCACAGGCAGGAAAGACCCTGAGAAACCATGCTTAGCAGTTGTATAATAGTAATAGGTCACTGGAGGTAGAGCTGGGGTGGGGAGTACAATACTAAATCTTGACATTTGCATTCAAAGCAGATTTGCTTTCAATGGCTCATTTTCATGACTATGTTGGACAAGTCCTTGTGTTAGGACAATTACTCAGTGATGTTTCTTGGTACTTGCAAGACGCTATCCCAGCACTGTTAATGTACTCGGGCCTGTTGCCTAAGGAGGTAGGAGACTAAAACTGTACTTTAATCAGTCCTCTTCATATTCTCCTACAGTTCAATCTCAGCCCCAGTGTCCTGTTGGTCGCATAGCTGAGATCACAGAAACGTATATTTGTCACAGAAATCTCCTTTAATCTGATGCTTTGTGGTATCGCTTGTTTTGGGTATTGGTTTTTTGGGTTTTGTTTTGTTTTGTTTTTTTAAGATGGAGTCTCACTTTTTCTCTTAGGCTGGAGTGCAGTGGTACGATCTTGGCTCACTGTAACCTCCCCTTCCCAGGTTCAAGCAATTCTCCTGCCTCAGCCTCCCGAGTAGCTGGGACTACAGGCACTCACCACCACTGCCAGGTTAATTTTTGTATTTTTAGTAGAGATGGGGTTTCACCATAATGGCCAGGCTGGTCTCGAACTCCTGACCTTGTGATCCACCCGCCTCAGCCTCCCAAGGGTATTGTTTTTTATAGGGTTTTGTTAGAACATCTCATGCTATATAATTTGACTTAAAATAGTCATACATTGTACCCAGAACTTTTTAATACATTTGAGATGAGACATAAACGTCAAGGTCCTTGGCTACTTGTGGTTGTCAATGATCCCTCAGAATATCCAAGCAGGGTCTTAGTTTCAGAAACTTGGATGTGTGCCAACCCAGGTAATTATTCTCTGCCTACCTAATTTCCCCAGGCAATTTTAATTGAAAATGGTATTCTCCTTTACCTCCGCTCTAATCTGCTCTGAAGTGTCCCTGTGTCCTGTTTCTTCCCTCCATCATAAGCTAACTGAGCTGGTTTCTTTTTGAAGCTTAAGTTGAAAAAGAGAAAAGTTTCTGGAGCTCCCAAGGGGGAAAATATCAGATAAATATGAGCCATTTAATTAGTCTCAAACCAGTGTGCTGAATGCCATGGGAGTGGTTGCAAGATACTCCTCTGCTGCCTAACCTGATGAAAAGTTTCTTTTGTTAGAAATACAAAGGGTTTCTTACTGAAAAACTGACCAAAAAAAAAAAGGCAGGAGGAGGGATGTGGGAGGGACACTGAGATAATTTTACTCTCTTGAAATGATTTTTTTAAAGCCACTGCTCCCTTTCTCATTTCCAAATTTAAAGTTAGCAGAACAAAATACACCATTTAACACAGGAATACCTAAAGTTCCATGAAAATCTTAACAGAAATATGCTTTTTAATTACTTCTAGCAAACATTCTCTTAAACCAATGCTGTCCAATAGAAACACAACGAAAGCCAGAAATGCAAATTACATATGTAATTTTCAACTTTCTAGTGTCATCATTACAAAGGTTAAAAGAAACATGAAATACTACTCAACAATAGAACGGAAAAAACTATTGATAACACAACTTGAATGAATCTCAAGGGAATTTTGCTGAGTGACAAAACCTCATTTCAAAAGTTACATACTATGTGATTCCATTTCTATAACACTCTTGAAATGACAAAATTATATAGATAAAGAACAGATCAATGATTCCCAAGGGTTAGAGAGAAGAGGAGGAAGTGGGATGGCTGTGGTACAGAGATCCTTGGGATGGAATTCCATTCCTGACTGTGGTCGTGTCATAATGAATTTACAAAGGTAATTAAATTGCATAGAACTAAACACACACATGCATAGAACTAAACACACACACACACAAATGAGTGCATGTAAAACTGGTAAAATCTTAATAAGGTCAGTGGATTACATCAATGTCAACTGCATGGTTCTGCCATTGTACTGTTGTTTTGTAAAATATTACCAGTGAGGAAAACTGGGTAAAAGATATATGAGATTTCTCTGTATTATATTTTACAACTGCATATGACTCTGTAATTACCTCAAATTTAAAAATTAAAAAGGTGAACTTAATTTTAATAATATACAGATGCTCCTAGATTTAGAATAAGGCTATATCCTGAAAAACCCATCCTAAGTTGAAAACATGGTAAGTCAAAAATACATTTAACACACCTAACATGCCAAACACCATAGTTTGGTCCAGCCTACCTTAAATGCGCTCCGAACGCTTACATTAGCCTACAGTGGAGCAAAATCATCTAACACAAAGCGTATTTTGTAGTTAAGCATTGACTATCTCATGGTTGTTTCCCCTCGCAGTCACACAGCTGATTGGGAGCTGTGGCTCACTGCCACTGCCCAGCATTGCAAGAGAATGTCATTACATATGCTAGCCTGGGAAAATACAAAAATTTGAAGTATGATTTCTAAGGGATGCATTACCACTTTTGCACTATTGTTAAGAGAAAAAATTATAAGTAGAACCATCATAAGTCAAGGACTATCTGTATTTCATTTAACTCAGTATACACAGAATTTTAAAATATAATCAATGTACATGTAATCGATATAAAAATTATTGAGTTATTTTAAATTCTTTTTTTTCCATTCTAAGTCTTTGGAATCCAACGTGTAGTTTGCTACAACACATCTCAATTCAAATTACCCACATTTCAAATGTTCAATGATCACACGTAGCTGTGGCTTTCATTATTGGGCGGCAAAAGTTCTTTAAGCCTAATATACATTCTCTAATCCCATCCAATGGCAGTCTTTTTAATATGACATATAGCTTTACTTCTTAGACATTTCTTACATCACTATTTCATAATGAAAGTCTTAGAGCGGCTGGGAGCTGTGGCTCATGCCTTTAATCCCAGCACTTTGGGAGGCCGAGGCAGGCGGATCACCTGAGGTCAGGAGTTCAAGACCAGCCTGACCAACATGGCGAAACTCCGTCTCCACCAAAAATACAAAAAAAAAAAAAAAAAAAAAAGCCAGGTATGGTAGCACACACTTGTAATCCTAGCTACTCAAGAGGCTGAGACAGGAGAATTACTTGAACCCAGGAGGTAGAGGATTGCAGTGAGCCAAGATTGCGCCACTGCACTCCAGCTTGGGTGACAGAGCAAGACTCGGTCTCAAAAAAAAAAGATCTTAGAGCTTGGATAGTGACTGGAAAATTTCACAAGTGGTACCAACTTGAATCTGCTTTGAACTACAGTTCCAATGATAAATGAAAGCAATCTCTTTGAAAAACAAGACTTTTAGTATCTTTTAAGAAATAACAACTAAGTCTCAGGAACTATATAAACTGGGCTCAATGGCTAATATTTTAACTATTTTGAATCTTTTTAATTTTTTCTTCTTCTCTTTGCTTTCTTATTTCCCTGTGGTGATTAGAAGTAGAATTATTAAAATAAGAAAGCCTTATGGGTTTGCTGTTCAGAGCCATGCAACTGTGAGACTCAATTTTCCTCTAAAGGCAGTCATGAGGGAGAAAGAACCAAGTGATCAAACATGTGTAATGGCAGATTTTAAGAAATACATAAAATTAGGCCAAATCTCTTGGGACTGTGAAAAATAAAACAGGGAACAGACCTGGTTCTCAGACCAGGTCTGAGAGGAAACTCTAGGGCTCAATCTCAAAAGACCAGTGCAATCTCCATTCCCCACTGCAGTGACAAAGAGATGAAAAAAAAAAAAAAAAAAACACTTTTCCCAAACGGAGCCTTCGGAATATAGAGCGGTTTTGGGAGTGAGAGAGACCTATCTTTGAGAATAAAAGTCAATTAACCTTTCCTGGACCTAGTTTCCTTGTTTGTAAAGCAGCAAAATTATCTACCTAACTCATTGTTGTGAAGTTAAATGGAATAATACATGAAAAGTGCCTATCACATTCCTGAAACCTGGAGTGAGGATTCAATTACAGTCCTCTCCCACTCCTTTATTTCTGCACTGACATAACTATGCATATAGACAAAATGATCTGTGCAAATTAAACTAAGAATAATAGCATAGGAAACTCAAGAGCTGTTGCTCTAGAATAATGCCAGAGAGAAAAATATCTCGTTTTCATTTATTGTAAGCCGCTTCTAATCTGCTGGTAGGAAGCTGATTTCCTGTTCAATCTAGGTTTATAGCACTCTTAAGGCAGCTGTATAGAAGCAGGGTGATATACCTAAAACAGAGGATCCAAAATAGTCTAGAAAACTGCAAACAGGCTGATTTTACAAGAGATTCATGACCTCAAGAACCTTTACATTAGTCACATTCTCAACAAACATAAAATGTACCTTCTAGCCAGGAAGTGAGAACAGAAAAAGAGTAAGTACAGCTTACAAGAACCTCCCAATGCCTAAAGTTCTCTAGTTATAAATTATATAAGTTTAGATTAGTATTTATATTTGTCAGATTTTTTTTTTTTTAACCAAAGACAACTGGTCAACCATCTATTCCATGAGACATTACCTCATATGCTGGCCCACTGGGGCACAACACAGTGTGGTATAGCAGTTACTTGTTTTTGTTTGTTTGTTTGTTTGTTTTTGGTTTTGTTTTTGATGGAGCTGGAGTCTGCAAACTTTTCATGACCCAGAACACAGCTGCTGATGTCAGAGCCCTGAGAGAGTTACCACATCGAAAACAAGGGCTCCAAATCCATAGCCTGGAGTACTGTGTTTGAAAAACAGCCTGCTCTGATTCTGTTTCCTATTCATTTCTATTTGGTTTTTATAAAGGAACTAAAGCAGCTGATATGTCTATAAATTCAAAGTTGCAGGACAAGATCCCAGCCTTTGTCAGCACCACTACCACTGAGCTAGATCAGTCAGCTGGCAAGGTCCCTCTAAGGATATGAAATTGCTTCTGGGAGAATGTGGGAAGGCTTTCCACCATTGCTACCTCTGACATCAGAGCCAAAGTTCATCATGCTATGAATAATATCTGAAGCATGACAAAGCCACTCTAGGAAACCACAGCAACTAAAGTAAAATAAACTGGGGAACTAAGAGCAGATGTGATCACCCACCTAGGACATTTTAGGACTCATCAATGCCTGGCCTCAGAGGTATAACTGGTTTTAATAATCAAGATGATTATTTATTTTTATTTTTAATTCACATGCAATAAAATAGACTCTCTCACGTGCAATGCTGTGAGTTTGGCAAATGCACACAGTCATGTAACCACCACCCAATCAAGACATAGAACAATTCTATTACCTCAAAACTCCCTCACGAGGCACCTTTGACAGTCAAGTCTCTCTTCCCACTCCCACACAACCACTGATCTGTGTTCTGTTCCTATAATGTTGCCTTTACTGCATGGAAGCATATAGTATGTAGCCTGCCAAGTCTGACTCCAGCTTCTTTCATGTAGTGTAACACATTTTGGGATTCATCTGTGTTGGTGCATTCGTCAATAATTTGTTCCTTTTTACTGATGAGCATTATTTTATTGTATGGATGTACCAGAGATTTTTTTTTTTATTCTGTGGTTAAGAGATATCTGGATTGTCTCCAGTTTCTGATGACTTTACATAAAACTACCATAAACACTAGTATACAGATTTTGGTTTACGCATAAGTTTCCATCACTTAGGTAAATAACCACAAGTGGCATGGCTGGGTTATATGTATTATATGTTTAACACTATAAGAAACTGTCCAACTATCTTTCAAAGTGGTGGCATCATTTTGCATTCCCAGCAATGCATGGGAATCCCAGATGCTCTGCATTTTCACCCACTTGGTACCATCTAGTTTTTTTTTCCTTCTTATTTTAGCCATGCTCGTAGTTGTGTGATAATATCTCGTTGTGATTTTTAAAATGATGACTCTTTGTGATCTGTCAAATATTAGAGTACCATGTATTTCTACCTTTCTACCTTTAAATAAGTAATGTATTATTATGTCCTTTTTAAAAACAAGGCAAGAAGTCCAGACAGTTAAGTAAATCTACACAGTTATAACATGCAAAAGATCTGGTTTCAGAAGAAATACTCCCTCTACAAGGTTGCATATATGTACCTAATACCTACAAATATTAATATTACACCAATAATAATAATCACAATAGATTCCCATTTAGCAATAGGAAATAACTCTAATACATCATAACTTTTATGAGTAAAAAAACATACATTATTGATAATTCAAACACATGCATATGCAATTACATATATACAGTACTATACACTCAGGTACATTTTATTATAAAAGGCAGTTTATCAAGCATATTGATAGTTTACATTTAATGGCAAAGGGAGGAGCATCTAATATTTTAGAAAACATAAAATTATACCAGTAACATTACATAATTGCATAACAATGATCTGATTATAAATATTAACTGTTCCAAGGAAGATTTCCATTTTTAAACAACTCATTGACTTTTTATTCTGTTACTGCTTGTACTTTAAGAAAACTAAATATATGATTTGGAATTTTTAGCATGTCTGATTTCTTCCCACTTTGTTGTCATGTTTACCTACCTTCTGCTGCTGAGGATCATTTTATGCATTCCTTATCTATTCCCATAGATGGAACAGGAAATTAAATGTCTTTCCATGAAAAATAGTTATTTTACTCATTCAACAAATATTTATTGCATTCCTAGCAAGCTGGGGGAGGGAAGGGGTAGTGGTTACCACTTGAGATAACTGGCCTTGGCAAGCGTGTCACTCATGAAGTGATCTATGAGCAAAGACCTGAGAGAAGTGAGTGAGTCAGCCTCAAGAGACTGAGAGGAAGAGGAATACAGGGAGTGGGACCAGCAGATGCAAAGCCCTTGAGGGGAATGCTGTATTCTGCAAGGGTGGAGAGACCAATGTAGCTGGAACACAGCAAGTGAACGAGGAAGACACCAGAAGGAGATGAAATCAGAAAGGTAAAAGAGAGTCAGATCATATAAAAAGACAATGATTGGATCTGATTTTCAATTAAATGGGAAGCAATCAGAACGTTCTGAGCAGTAGTTGCCTGGTCTGACCTCAGTTTTAAAGGAACACTTTGTCTTTTGGAGAATTGACTACAGCAGGGCAAGAACAAAGCACAGAAACCAGTTAACAGGCTACTATAAGAATCCAAATGAGTGATGACAGTGGTGTTGTCAAAGGCGGCAACAGTTAACATTGGTAAATGCTGTTGGATTCAGCACACATTTTGAAAACAGAGACAACAGCATTGGCTGATGGACTGCATTCAGACATGTAAGAAAGGGAAATGACTTCAAACCCAGCACTGAAAAAGTTAAAGAAACTACAATCACTTAGTCTGGAAAACAATGAATAGTTTTAACATGAATCTTTAAGAAGCTAAAACACAGTGACATACTAAGTAGCTGGTATCCATTTTTGAGAGTCAAGAGTGAAAAACGGGAAACTGAGACTGTCATTTTCAATAACTAACTTTGGGAACATCTGCTGCTATCACTAAGGGGAAGTCACTGAGAATTCTGAATAAAGATCAAAATCAGAATACCATTCTCTCTCTTCGCCCTTGATGACTTTTATGTAATATATTCCCGATGAGCTATTGTAGGCTGAGATTGACAGGAATCAGCCAGAAGATGGATTAACAACAGATAAGCAGGTTGATTGAAATGTAAATAGATGAAGATTAATGCAGTGGAGAGCACGAATCAACATGCAGGAAGAGATAAGACTCAAAATAAGTAAATTGTAATTTTAAAAGTTTTGCATGCTGTAACAATTGTCTGAAATAATAAAAATCTGGGAGACCTGGCATGTAGAATACCAATTTTTGTTCATTTCTCTCAGAAAATTAAGGATGCTGTGAAGATCAAAACCATTTGTTATGAATATAACCTAGTGTTTCAAGACTAAGAATAATGCTTTTAAAGAAATTCAGGACAATTTTGAAGAACCAGAGACACTGGAATTTTAAGTGGTACCGAACAACTTCCCCTAGATTTCAGTGTCCCCACCATCTGAGATTCAAGAGTGAAAGACACAGTGCTAGGCTAACAGGGTTCTCAGGATTCCATCAGTGATGGGAACACTGAAAAAGCCAACTTGGGCAAATACTCGAAAGTACCGTCCTTTAGGTTTACTCTCAAAGTTATCTTACATGGGATTTCTACACTGTTTAATAAATGCTTATTGAATGAATAAATGAAACTTTCCACCACTGTTGGGATGGGGCAGGGTAGGAAGAAAAACATACCTCCATTTTCATATCCTTCTTTCCCAAGGCAAACCCAATGTACTTCCCTAGTTACGATTCTAGTTTAGTGTTACAATCCAGAGCTTTGAAGCCTATAGCTTCTAAAGAAATGAACATACAAAAAAGACTAGAGACTATTTTGGAATTTCTTTTAAAAGTACTTCAACATTTATTAACACTTATTAATAGAGTCCATTTGCAATATTATCTTCTTGCTCCTCACACCATGTAAGAGTATAGACCTACCTTATCTAAGCACTTCTGAAATCCTAAAACTCTCCTATGAAATCACAAGCCATGTGATATCGCTCTCAACATTGAAGATACAGTGAAGATTAAATGAGAGTTAAAATAGCCCTCTACTATTTTCATAGATGGCCTTTAAGAAAGAGAATACAATGGTAAATCAAAATTTGGGAACACAGTGATACGCTGGTGAAAGAATTCATTGCTGATTCTTCTGTTCCAATTTGTTGACACACTATCTCCTCTATTCCTCATGAGTAGGGTACAATCTTAATGATTCCCTTCTCTGGAACTGAGATAATCTAAGGACAAGTGAGTGACCAAAAATATCCTATTAATATGACTACTCAGCCACATCACAGTATCCATTCCAAGATAAAAACCGTAACTCTATTTAATAGCACAAAGCCCTACATTTATTTGCATCTTACAAGAGATCATTCAGGAGACTGAAGCAGCTAGCTAAATCATCTTGACCTTATTTAACTTACCATTCTTTTCTTACATTAGTTCTGCTGCAGAAATAGGACTGAAATTCCCTTTCAATAACTCCCTGACAACTTAGGATCAGAAAGAATAAATTTACTTTGTTGATTCCCCATATTCCACAAAGAAACAGAACCAGTAATTGTAATACCATTTAATATCAAACCTACCTTCTTCTCTTGCTTCTATTTTTACAGCAAGATAAATGTTGACCAAAAGTACACTATGTGATTTTTCTTTTGTTTCAATGTTCTTTTATTGTATTTGTTTTGAGAGGGCGGAATGTGTTCTAGAGACAGACACCTCCGAGATAAAACATTGCTTTTTAGAAAACAGTTGGCAAATGCTGACTTAGAACAAAGTTAAGAAAAAGCTAAGTATAAATGATACAAAAACCTTAGTTATATCTCTGAGACTACATCTAGAGGGAACTAACATGTTTACCACAGGAATTCAGTTGTTAACTTGCTCATGCAGAGTTTCTTCTGTTGAGAAATGATGATGGTTCTCAGCTCAGAAGTTCTCCTGACTCAGCATAAGGTTTTGTTTTCTTTCTTTTTCTTTTTTTTTTTTTTGAGATGGAGTTTTGCTCTTGTTGTCCAGGCTGGAGTGCAATGGCGCATTCTCAGCTCACTGCAACCTCTGCTTCCCAGGTTCCAGCAATTCTCCTGCCTCAGCCTCCCAAGTAGCTGGGATTACAGGTGCATGCCACCATGCCCAGCTAATTTTTGTATTTTAGTAGAAACGGGGTTTCACCATGTTGGCCAGGTTGGTCTCAAACTTCTGATCTCAGGTGATCCACCAGCCCCAGCCTCCCAAAGTTCTGGGATTACAGGCATGCGCCACTGCGACTGGGGAGTTTGATTTAAGCCTCTGCAGGAAATTCCTATACAGGTCCCAGGGTGGTCTAGGCAGCAATATCTGATAAAAATAAAATGTGAACTATATGCATAACCTAAATTTTTTAGTTGCCACATTTGACAAGGTAAAATCAATTTTTAACATTAATATCTTTCATTAATCTACTATATCCTAAATATTATTTCAACATGTATTCCATATATTACACAAAAATTAATGAGATATTTTACATTATTTTTTCACGCTAAGTCTTTGAAATCTGGTGTGTATTTTATACTTGCAGACACATCTCAATTTGAACTGACCACATGGTGAGTGCAAAATAGCCATATTGCAGCAAGCCGTGCCCACATTGGACAGCACAGGCCCTAGGAAACAATCTGTGGAATTGCTTAATGGGTAGGCAGTGAGTTGTAGGTTGACAATAATAAAGTCTCTCTGCTGCAACCAGGTGATCAGAAGAAAGACAACTGGAGAGGCCCACATGGTCTTTGACCTGGAGGCATCTAATAATTCTCTAAGTTCTGGTTACTATAAAAATTTAACTCTTCTCTAATCATTACAGCCCCAGGCATTTAACCCATTAATGTGCCAAGAGCTCTGTAAATAAATTTGTATTTTGCCACATTTGTGGAAAATATTAATCTACCAGTTTTCTTACTACACTGAGCATCTTGCTTTCTTGCATCTTACATTGCCTACATCTCTTATATTCCCTCTGGGCCTTGTCGCTATACTGTATTGAAGAAATTCAGGTTTAAATTCAATTCAGAACTCTAGCTCTCATCTTGAAATCTAATCATGAACTACACCTCAAGATAAATTTCTAAAATAACACCTCCACTTACTGAGAACCTTTGTACTAAATATTCAGCTAGGCCCTTCATAAATAAAACCTCCAACCCACCAAAGACAGGCCTTATTACCCTCATGACAGCAAACTAACCTGATGCCAGAAGAGGTTAATAACCTGCTCAAGGATCACATGAATAGTTTTGGCTACCCCTAATCTTCATGACTTTCCACAACCCTTCTTTGCCTTGGTTGAATAACAGTAGCCAATGTCCTCTTATACCTAAATTGTCCACCCAAACATCAGTATCTTTCCATAGCCTGAATTCTGAACACCAATTCCTACTTTATTCCTTTAGGAACAGAAACCAGCAAGGAAGCAACAACCATCTGTCACTATTGAGCTTGCAAGGAGCAGGGGAATAACTTTCCTTCATCAAAGTCCAAGATAAAGAAATTCACTGACTGCCACCCACATTACACAATCCTCCCACCCAGGTGTCCATTTACATGCCCAGAAGTCATTTTAATTGCAAATTAGAGGTCACCCCTGATAATATGGCCCTCGTATTCCATTGTCAGGGCACTCTGGTCCCCAAAGTCATTAGTGCAAACTTGTTTCAATTGCTTTTGACTCTGCCTGCACACACAGATTTCTCTGTAGGGACCTCTGCTATAACAAGTTTCTGCTCCCCACACATAGACTGTTGCTAAGGAGAAAAGAGTTCTGCCTCTGTAATTACTACAGTACCTGAAATTCTTCTGTAATCTCTACCAGTCAAGAGCCCCTTTCTGCTTAAAACTGTAACGTGTGCTTTTTGCACTCCTAAGCAAGGCTCATCAAAATTTTTCTGATGCAAGGTTGTCTGAATCAGAAAAATTTTCAAGCTAATTTTATCTCCAAAACCTCTTTGTTTTTCAAAACATTCAACCCCTCCCCAGGGATGGTTTTGCCCCCACAGTTAGGCAAGATGAATCCTGAAGCCAGTTGTCTGAGACTGTATTAGTCAGGGTTCTCTAGAGAAACAGAACCAGTAGGATATAGAGAGATATATATAAAATGAGATTTATTCTAAGACTTGGCTCATGCAGTTAGGGAGGCCAAGAAGTCCCACAATCTGTTGGAGAGCCAGGAAAGTTGGTGGTGTAATTCAATAAGAGTCCAAAAGCCTGAGATAGGGGGTCAGGGGGATTGATGGGATCCCAGTCTGAGTTAAAACGCCCAAGAACCAGCAGCGCCGACGTCCAAGGGCAGAGCAGGAGATGATGGATGTCTAAGCTCAAGCAGAAAGAGAAGAATTCACCCTTTCTGCACTTTTCTTCTATTCAGCCCCTCTGTGAACTGCTGATGATACCCATCTGCACTGGTGAAGACACTCTTTTCTACTCAGTCTACCGATTCAAATGTTAATCTCTTCTAGAAACATCCTTACAGACACTGCCAGAAGTAATGTTTTACCAGCTATCTGAGCAACCCTTTGCCGAGTCGGGTTGACGTATAAAATTAACCAGCACAGAAACCTTGCTCCTCAAAGGTGCCCACAGACCAGCGGCATCTGCATCAACTGGAAGCTTGTTGGATGTGCAGAATCTACATTTTAACACTGACTCCAGGTGATTCATATCCACATTAAAGTGTGATAAGCCCCAGTTCTACACAAAGCTAAAAAGAATACGCAGGATGATTTCGTAAATAACCAGGAAGTTGATGCAAACTGCAGTTTTTCATTTAACTTCTGTTAAGCAATGAATTATTAGGCTTTGTTTGTAACCCTATTTTTCTAGACTAAAATTGGACTAAAAATGAAATAGTTTCCAGAGAAAAAACTAAACTTCCTAATGTGATCTTAAAATCTTGCCATTGCCTCACTTAGTAAAGTAAAAGTTTACAGTCTGTGACCCATTGCTTACCGCATAAAAAGAGAGGCACTAACTACTAAAAGATTTCTGCAAAGAAGCACTAGGACAATGCATGAAGTAACTGTAAAGCAAGCAAACAAACAATGTCTTCTCATAATTAGCAAGCCCTATGTACTTTCCTTTTATAATCACTGCAAATATTATTAGAATGATTTATGAGAGATACAATTTTATTAAATAACTGCATCCATTTGGGTCGAAGTAAGGAAATATAAAAAAGGTTGATTTTAAAGCTATGTGAAACTGTTTTACAGGAAAAAAAAAAAAAAATGTAGCTAAAATTTCCTGAGTTTAGCCTCCAGTGTTTTTGTGTTGGAAAATACATTTGTAAAATACAAACATCTAAACAGCAAGGCCTATATATTAATTAGACAAAGTGAGTCAATTTGGAGTCATTTTATTATAAACAACACTCTTCACATTGTTATCCCAACAAAAAAGTGGGAATCATATTTTTTCTAATGTGAAAATGTATATTTCACTTCCTACTATTTCACTATCCTACTCAAGGCAGTCATTTCTTTACTTATAATCATTCAGTTGTTTAAAAACACGAAACACCAAGTTCACAATGAACATGTATAAAAAGAGTGATAGCTTCCAATTTTTTTTAAAATGCAGTTCATGCTTAAAGATACTATATCCCATACTTTAAAAAAGATAGTAACATTGGTTTTGAAAACTGTAATATTCTGATCACTAGGTCTAATGGTCTAACACTGAGAAAACCTAGAATATAGAAGAAAAGATGCCACAGTGTTCAAAAAGAGATTGTCAAGAAAATCAGTGACCAAATAGTCAAATACTCTCTAGAAGTTACAATGTTTTCAATAATATAAATATTCCCAAAGATCAAAATATACATTCATTATTTGTCTATTAACACACAATATGACTTAAGAATCCTGTTTTTCTTGATGCATATCTCCCATTCTTGAAACAGTAAAATTTTAAAAAGACATAGGTCTTTTTTCAAGAGTCACCTCTTGAGAAAGCCCTGTCCTACCAACCTATTCAAAATGGTAGCCCCAACTTGTCACTCTTCATCCCCTCACACTTAGCACACGCTAATCTAATATTCACATATAGCTTTCTAGTACAAATGCTGTGATTCTTTGCCTAAGAGCTTTCTCTAGCTGAGGAGTTGTGTTCATTTTGGCACAGGGGGCAGGCTGGAAATGACCCTGGGCAGCTCTCAACCAGACGGATCAGAGTTAGTGGGAAAGGAACCAACCTGTGTCCTTCTACAGGAAAATTCTGAGGCATGTTCTACACTGGTCCTCAGTGGATTGGGCCCTAGTTGCACACGGTTGTAGTTTCACTCTGTGAAAACAAACCATTTATTGGCTTCCTTCATGTCTCTGTCTCACTTTCCTACTCTTCTACCAGTATTTCCTGCAATCATCTTTCCAATAAATCACTTGCACTCAAATCTTTGTCATGGTGTCTGCTTCACAAGGAATCCAAGATAGCGTCCATCCCAGCTCCTAGCACAGTGCCCAGCACATGGTAGATGCTCAATAAATATTTGTTGAATGATGAGTGCACATGCATAGTTAACCTTCACCTTGGCAATGCTGCTAACCAAGAAGCATTTTGCATCTTGCCTGAAAGCTTGTTTTACATACAGATGATTAGCCCTTGTTTCCAACTACAACATAGATTCGAGAGGGGCCTGAGATCTGCGTAGCCCCCTTTTGGGCAAAAGTGCTAATTAACGGATAGGTGCTCCAACCTGAGCTGTAGCATATAAAGGCTCTGTGTTTGCATTAAAACTCTGCTATCATTGTCTTGAAATTTTTTTTTCTCTTTTTTTTTGAGATAGGGTCCTGCTATGTCACTCAGGCTGGAGTGCCGTTCACTGTAGCCTCAACCTCCCAGGCTCAAGCAATCCTCCCACCTCAGACTCCTGACTTACTGGGACTACAGGTGTGTACCACCATGCCCAGCTAATTTGTTTGTTTGTTTTTGTAGAGACAGGGCCTCACGATGGAGACCCTGGGAGGTCAAGGCTGCAGTGAACAGTGATCACACCTCTGCACTCCAGCCTGGGTGACAGACCAAGACCCTGTCTCAAAAAAAAAAAAAAAAATCCAGACTCTGACGGCTATCTTTAAACCAAACACAAAACACAGGCAGGACCTTTCTGAGTCTAGAACCCTGTGCAATTCCACAGGTCACACACTCATGAACCTGGCTCTGCCAAAAACTCATCAAGAAGAAACTGCCAAAGACCTCGTAAGAAACCTCCCTTGGCACTGATCATTCTCAAAGAGAAATGACAGTGTGATCTTTTATATTAGGTTAAGTCATCACAAAACTATACAAGGTGTAACAGCAGAAATACCTGTGGGCAGCTCTTCAGAGCAGTTCGGCTCATATCACCTCAAACTTCCCAAGCCCCCATGGGATCAATCATGGCACACAGCTCCCCGCTGCTGGCTCGATGGCTCACTCTGCTAAGAACTCCATGACTGCAATTACCTTGTTGAGTCCCACTGTTTAAACACACAATTATATAGCTGAAAGAGATAGGGAACCTGCTTTTAGATGCAAAAGGCCTCAGGATCTATTTCAAGAAAAATCCATTCCCGTTAATCACTCAGTGGTCTGGTGGTGGCACAGCTAAAAATTCAGAAGGGTTTGGCAGAAAAATGACAGAGGAGCAAAATGGCCTGCTAGCATCATACCTAAGCTCTAAGGATGTGTATATTAAAAAAAAAAAAAAAATACAGAATGAAGTAATATCTGGACATAGTCATGACCACAGCAGACCTATAGAAATATATTTGAGATAGAAAAATGGTTTAGCACCACCTGTACCTGTGAGATGCTAAATATACATTTTGGAGGTACTGGAGGGGAGAAGGGAGAATCGGTCTGTATTGTAGATCCCTAACAGAGGGACTTGGGGTGTATTTCCAAACAAAACTAACCACAGACCACTGATTTGCCATATAACTGGTAGGACTAGGTACAAACAGGACAGATGGAGAAATAGCAACTTAGAACTCACTTAAAATCCAACTAACCACTGATTGTGTTAGTCTGTTCATGATTCTATAATAAAAAAGCACAGACTGGGTAATTTATAAATAATATAAATTTATTCCTCACAGTTCTGGAGGCTGCAAAGTCCAACATCAAGGCACCAGCAGATTCAGTGTCTAGTGAGGTCCTGGTCTCTGCTTCTAAGAGGGCACCTTGAATACTGTGTCCCTATGTGGTAGACGGCAAAAAAAAAAAAAAAAAAAAAAAAAAAAAAGGCCTGTCTAGTCTAGTTCCCTCCAGCCCTTTTATAAAGTCACTAGTCCTAAAGATCGCCTCCTAAAGATCCCATCTCTTAGTCCCATCATCACACAATAGTATTTAAGTTCCAATGTATGAATTTTGGAGGGAGACACACATTCAAATCATAGCCCTGATATTCCACGTAATTTGTTTTACTACTGTATGCAAAATACTTCCTAAGGTTCATGTTTGTGTTCTATCCTGCTATAAAACGCAAAAGAAACAACTGTCTCTGTTTTGAAATGTTAGTGTTTAGCAGAACTGCATTTCATGAAAAATCAGTCTACTGAATTAACCTCTGCAGTGTATAAAATACAGTACTACTACTTCATACTGGAGGCTTCTAAACAATACAAAATCACTTCAAAGTATATCAAGAAGGAGGGGGTTAGTAGTTAGACATGTCTGGATTTAAGTCCCTTTCTGTCTTTTAAAGATTGTGTGACTTCGGGCAATTAACCAAGCTCCATGAGCTTCAGGGTCCTCTTATTGTAAAAGGAGAGCATACCTACCTCTCGGGGTTATTGTGAGGGAGAATATAGAGAATAATCGATATTCTTAAATACAAAATGTTCAAACAAAGCTCTCAATGTTCCCAGGAACCTGCTCCTTGCCTGCATCCTCCCTGCCCAGGCCCACATCCTCATAGTTATTTTTGACTCCTCGTTTATACCTGGTCTCCAGTCTGTCAGCAAATCCTGATGGTTAATCATTCAAAATATCCAAAATCTGATTCACTCCTGACCAACCCCAGCTCTATTAGTCTGTTCTCACACTGCTATAAAGAGCTGCCTGAGACTGGGTAATTTATAAAGAAAAGAGGTTTACAAATTGACAGGTCCACAGGACTGGGGAGGCCTCAGGAAACTTACAATCATGGCAGAAGGCAAAGGGGAAGCAAGGACCTTCTTCACATGGCGGTAGGACAGAGAAGTGTGAGCAAAGGCAGAAGAGCACCTTATAAAATCATCAGATCTTGTGAGAACTCACTATCATGAGAATAGTATGGGGGAAATCATCCCCATAATCCAATCACCTCCCTCCCTTGACACGTGGGGATTACAGGTCCCTCCCTCAATACGTGGGGATTACAATTTGAGATGAGAGTTGGGTGGGGACACAAAGCTAAACTATATCACCAGTCAGCCCCAGTCAGCTTCTAGGTACCCTCACCTTCCAAATGGCCATTTGCTAATTTTCTTCCATGCTCCCACCTTTGCTCCCCTTCAATTTATTCTCAACACAGTAGCCAGACGACTCTGGTTAAAACGAAAGAACCACTCAAATTAACAAACTCCTTACTTTGGACTAAAGCAGTGGTTCTCAACCAAATGTGAGTTTGTGCCTTAGAGGACATTTGCCAATGTCTGGAGACATTGTTGTCACACCTCGGGGGCAGGGGAGAAGGTGTGCTCTATGGTTTAAAAGTTTGTGCCCAAAATTCATGTTGACACTTAATACCTAGTGTAACAGTATTAAGAGGTGGGCCTTTAGGAGGTGACTGGGCCATGATGGTTCTACCCTTATTAATGGGATTAGTGCCTTATAAAGGAGCTAGAGCAAACTAGCTAGGTCCTTTTGCCCTTCTACCTTCTGCCATATGAGGATGGAGCAACAAGGCACCATCATGAAGCAGAGAGCTTCACAGACACTTAGTCTACTGGCACCTGGATCTTGGACTTTTCAGCCTCCTGAACTATGAGAACTAATTTTCTGTTGTTTATAAATTGCCCAGTCTGTGGTATTCTGTTATAGCAGCATAGATGGACTGAGATAGTATGCTCCTGGCATCTAGTGGGTGGAGTCCCAGGATGCTGCTAAGCATCCTACAATGTACATGACAGCCCTCCACAATGAACAATTAACCAACCCAGAATGTCACTAGTGTTGAGGCTGAGAAGAAACTGAAGTGGTTTGAATACCCCTCCACCTCTCTGAATAAACCAGTCATACTCCCAACCCTCTCCAAGTTGAAGAAGGATGTCTTGCTATTCCTCGTACATGACAAGTGACTCCCACACAGTGCCATTGTTCCATCTGCCTATAATGCTCTTCCCATTGTTATCTATAGGGCTAATTATTTCACCACCTTCAGGCCTCTGCCAATCACCTTATTTTAAATTACAATTTCCCTGGCTTTCCGTCCTTCTTCCCCTGCCTAATTTCTCTGCATCATACATTACCATTTGGTACACTTTTCATTTTACTTCTTGTTCATCTGTCTCCACTCCCTGGAATGTAAGCGTCACGAAAGCAGGGACTTGTGTCTGATCAATTCATATTATATACCTGGCACGTAACAGTCACTCTTTGCTGCAATGAATGAAGAAATATGTGAATGTTATCTTCTAGATGTAACTGAATTGTGGCTGGGAGAAACCTAGTTTGAGAGATTCACTACCAGGGCCATATTTACAACTGGCTTTGTATTAAAACTGAGAGACCTATAAGAATAATTCCTAAATGAACTCAAAATGCCTTCATGTAAAACACATGGAGAATAGTAAGAGGAACCTAGACAACCCACCCTTGAACTTTCTTTCAGTAACAATTCACTCATGTGAAGGGTTAAACTATAGGATGATATTTGCCTATGGAAATTATTTTCCAACTAAAACTTAGTTTGTATCATTGGAAAAATACAACTATAATTTTCAGAAGATAAAATGACAGAGTATTTAAAAATCAGGACAGTTCTAGAACTCTGGGCTATACAGTAGTTTTATTTCCAGAGCCCATTCAACCAGTACTGTTTCATGGTCCTATGAAATACTGAACCCATACACAGCAAAATTTTACATATAAGGGTTAGATATAATGTAATCCTCACCCTCAGAGGGTTTACAGTCTGGCATGGAAGTTTACATAGTTATGTCCTTGAAATGAAGCAACGCACACCACAAAAATAGAAGGCAGTAGAGTAAGCGTCTGTGATAAAGGAGGTACACAGACAGTGTCATTAGGGTCCTCAGCAGGGGTGTGCAAATGTTTTAGAGCAGGAAGTGGCCCTCGTGTTCCTTGAAGAGAGACTATGGCAGTGGGTGGAGGCATGGCTGTATTTTAAAGTGACAAGTAGCCCGGGCATGGTGGCTCATGCCTGTAATCCCAGGACTTTGGTAGGCCGAAGTGGACAGATCACTTGAGGTCAGGAGTTCAAGACCAGCCTGGCCGACATGGTAAAATGCTGTCTGTACTAAAAAAAAAAAAATACAAAAATTAGCCAGGCTGCTGGTGGGCACTTGTAATCCCTCAGGGAGGCTGAGGCAGGAGAATCACCTGAACCCGGAAGGTGAAGGTTGCAGTAAGCTGAGATCGCACCACTGCACTCCAGCCTGGGTGACACAGCGAGACTCCATCTCAAAAAATAACAATAATAAATAAAAAATAAAATGACAAGTAGGGAAGTAGCAGGAAAGCAAATAAAAGGGTCACTTAGACACCGAGGTCTAAGTGTCTGAGGCAAAGGACAGGCAAACCATCAGACGCAGGACTGATGGTTTCATTGGGGGTTTCCTGTACCTTTAGGAGGGAGCTGGGCTGGAAGAAAAGAAATGCATTTAGATAAACAGGCTGGGAAGACAAGCACAAGATAATTAGCTAGAAGTAGAAGGAACCTGCAGAGAGAAAAGAACTCAGTCTGCAAAGTGGACCTGGACCACTCCACTGGAAAGGAGAAGGGGCAGCAGCTCATTTCGCACATGGCAAACCACTTGAGTTGTCCACACCCAGAAGGCACAAAAATGGCCAGAGAGGAAAGACAGAGAAGTGAATTCACTGGATGCCATGACCTCTGGGATAATTTAAGACACTTCATAAAATTAAAACACCCAGTGTTTTCTTTGGGTTTACTAATTGGTTTCAGATAAGTGGAATTAAAAGTACATGATTATTTTTCCATGGATGTTAAAGTGGCCATTTCCTGAAAAGAGCCTTGTGCCAATTAAAAACCTCTGAAGATCACATGGAAGCTTCTGGAATGAGTTGTCACAGACTAATCTGTCATTGTAAGAAAAAAAAATCAGAATGGGTTTTGACAAATACTATTTTTTAAAAAACTTTCTTTTGACTCTTATCTCATGAGTAGATATGTAAAATGTGAAGTCTGAAACCCATACCACTGGAAAAAAATGGCTTTAGGGTTTGTTAAACACGATTTTTTAAAATAGGCATCCAAGGTCAAGGGACAATAAGGGTTCACCCACCACCCTTGCTTGGGCGTTCATTTATTCAACAAATATTTACTGAATCACTACTATGCATGAGGCACTTTTCTAAGTGCTTGGTGAACATCAGTACATAAAACAAAACTGCCACCACTCTGGCATTTACATTCTAGAGAGGGGGTAAAGGCTAAACATGATAAATAAATTACACCATATATTAAAGGATGGCAAATGCTATGGAAAAAGCAAAAATAGAGAACAGAGTAGGGGTTAATAAGAAATCTAGGTTTATAAATGAGCAAAGACTAAGGAAACGAGAGAATTAGCCACGTTGATAAGTGGGGGAAGACAGCATTACTGGGAGAGAAAGCAGCCACAGCAAAAACCCTAAGATGACAGCAGAGCAGCGAGGAAGCCAGTGTGACTAAGTCCAGTGAGCTAGAGATGAGGTCGCGCAGAAAAGGAGTCAGATCACACAGGCCTGGTGGGCCACGGTAAAGACTCTGGCTTTTACTCGGAGTCTGATGAGGACCCCTTGGAGGGCTCTGAGCAGGGAGGCTCAGGAGCTGACTTACACTTAGTCACTTTGGGTGCTGAGTGCAGAACGGACTACGAGGAGGGGTCAGTGTGGGGAACAAGCCAGGATGAGAAGAGACCAGTCATCCAGGCGAAAGAGAACCTGGCTCAGGCCAGGATGGCAGCAAGGGAATTAGTGAAAAGAAGGTGGGTACATTTGGAATGTAGAGCAGACAGAATTTACCATACCACGTGTGAGTGTGAGAGAAAGAGAGGAGTCAAGGATGATTTGAAGAACAAAACCGAATAATATGTCCTTTCTAAATTTCAGTATAAATTAAAAAAGAAAACTATAGAAAATGTTATCACTCAGTCAAACACTAGGTTTCTATTTAGCGCCTGCTATTTAATAGGGGATTCCCTTCCAGGGAGTTTTTCCACAAGGAAGCAAAGTCTTAGGCTGGGCATGGTAGCTCACACCTATAATCCAAGCAACTTGGGAGGCTAAGGCAGTAGGATCTCTTGAGGCCAGAAGTTCAAGACCAAACCTGCACTACACAGTGGGGCATGGTGGCACACACCTGTAGTCCCAGCTACTGGGGAAGCTGAAGCAGAAGGATTGCTTGAGCCCAGGTGATCAAGGCTGCAGTGGGCTATGATTATGCCACTGCACTCCAGTCTGGGTGACAGAGTGAGACCCTGTCTCAAAAATATAAATAAATAAATAAGTAGTAAAGTATTCATGGGCAGATGGGCAGCAAGTTGCAAGTTTCACTCAGGTGTGGTTCTGTCCCAACAAAAAAACTAGAGTATTTTACAGTAGGGCTAGCATTACATAAATTGAATCTGTCAAGATTTTTGTCAAAATCTGTCAAGATTTTTAAAACAGCTCCTAGATGTATGTGTTATATGTATACAACACATAAGATCACCTGACAGCTCAGAAATCGGTTCACAGTGGCAATGTTTTATTTCCTTAAGAGTCAACTAGTTGAATAAAAAAAAATTGCCTCCTAATCATAAAAATCAGAGGCTTTTTGTTTGTTTGTTTTTGAGGCACAATGCTGGGTCACCACCCTCAAATGGTTCCTTTCTATACTAATTTAAATTTCAAAATAACATACAACCTATGCGCATAGTAATGTTATCAATCGGAAGCATTTCTAGAACTGAAGAAACCATGGATGGCTTCCCAAATAGAGCACCTGCAATGACATCACGACACAGTGTCCACCATGCTGGGGGTTTCACCTGGAACTTTAAAGAAAGTGCTTATAAAGGTAAAGGAAACATTCACCAAAAAGCCACTTTGACTCATTCTGAGCCAAATAAAGCATTCTACTCAAGTAAAATAGGAAAACCCAGCTGAAATAAAGCCATAAAAAAAGCTAAAGAATGCTGATCCCTTTTCCATTTTTTTCCCATGACTACAATACTGAGGTGGTCATCTTTAGCAAGGATCGCCTACAGAATCATTGCAGAAGGTGGTGGGGGTTAAAGTCAAAGTAGAAAATAGGATGCCTTCTACCTTCAATTTAATTCCTTCTTTGAAACGTCCCATCTTCTGGTACCTTCCAATGGTTTTAGATTTTTTAAATTAATTTTGCCTCTTTTTGCAGGAAAAGAAAGTAAACTTGCAAAAACTGATAGTGCAGGGAAAGTAGCTCACATTAAACCGGATTCTCCAGTTTATAAATATATTTACTACAGAATTTTTTAATAGCTTCATAGATTATTCCACTTGTATCTCGTTATAAAGACCCAAGGTATAAATATGTTACAATGAGCTATATGAACTTACTAACATTTAATCATTTTGATCAACAAAAACAGCAATTTCATGTGATTCAGCCTAATACTAGTGAGGTATCAGGATATCTGCTGTAAAATTAAAATAATGTTTTCCAATAACATACATGAACAGTTAAGTGAGATTCCATTTTCCCTGATTCAATTTGCATACAACTTTAAACATCTGTATACAATATTTCCAAAAACCATTAAAAAATACTTAAAATATTACTTATCACTAATTACAACTACAAACAAGAGAAGTTAAAAATAATGATAAATTAGACCAGCATTCTTATCTAAATAAATACCTCTAGCTTGATGGTTGTTTTTGATACTACTCTAAAACTTAAATTTAAAAATCTAGCAGCTCTTTCTTCTCTCTTACATGTGATCATGGAAAAGAATTTCTACATCTTCTGTGGTATCACAGCCCTTTCCCCCATGCCTCCCGCTCTACCTGGTTTTAGAGTTGCACCTCCATCTTGTTCTGGAGAAGCCTCACCAGCCCTCATCATTTCCTCTTTCCCAGCACTAACTGAGGGAGGGAGGGAAATGTGACCATTGTGTAGATGGAGATGGGCTTCGTGACCCAATCTGGAGTTACCCCATTATGCTCGGGGTACCTTGGCTGGGACACCAACAATATAGCACATTCACAAGACGGGTGAGCCCCAGGCTTCCCTGGGCTGTAAGAGGGACTTGGGCTGGAGAGTTAGAGAAAACTCTGGGACGCCACTTATGTTTGGACAACATCTTCCAGGGACAGGGGAGATTTCAAATGGTGCTCTCCCTGCCGTTCAGTATACACAAACAGATTCTTCCTACTTGTGCTGTGAGGCAGAGCAGTGTGACTCCCTGACCCTCGTGGAAAGACACGTTGAATCCTGAAGTCACTGGGTGGTAACTTCAGGCCCTGTAAGCATATTCTTCCTCGTAAATATGACTGAAAATGAGCAATTAGATGTGACCAAAACAGAATGGGTATTTCTTACTTTTCCTTCATGTGATTCCCAAACTGTTGCTGCTGGTGGTGTCTCAGAGCGTGTGAAGGGCTTGGTTGAGACAGCTGAGAAGAGAGAGCTACACCAGGAAGTCTCTTAGCCTGTCGGCAGAGGGCCAAGTTTTCAGCACTGGGTGACCCAACTAGTCCCAGTTTAAAAATCAAAAGTCCCATGTCCCAGGCGCCTGAGCTGGGAGCTCATTTCCTAGTGACAACAGGCCAACCACTTGCCCCTCAATTGCTACCTTTGCCAGAAGCTCCCTGTCACTTGCTATTATAGCCCTGCTATTTGTTGAGGAGAAGTCTGTAAACCACCCGTCCATGCACTCAGTAAATACTACAGATGCATTTTCTGTAATAGTACACAGGTTCCTGGGTTACTGAGACTTGGGTTAGGCCCAGGGATGATTGAGCAAATTCCCCAAAACCCTCACTTTTAGACAAAAAAGGAAGAACATGCCTCCTGTAGACACTTCAGTCTGGTATAATGGGTAGTTTGCAGCCCAGCCAACTTTAAAGAGTTATTTTAACTTTGAGAGCCCCAGATGCAGGTGACTGATAGCCTAAGGATGAGAAAGAACCCTTAACCCTTTACTCACTTTACATGGGGTAAACCAATAGTCAGCAGCTAGCTACAAGAATGGAACTCAAACCTGAAGACGTTTAAGGGCAAAGAAGAACCAATTCTTCAACAAGGTAATTTTTATTGCTGTAAACCCACTCCAGCTAATGATCAATTCATTTATACAAAACTAATTTTTTGAACATTTTCCATGGGCCAGGTTATAGGTGAGATGCTATGGACAAAGAACAACAAAACAGACACCTCCCTCCCAATGCCCATTCTCATGACTGTTGCTAAAATCTATTACTCACTCTGCCCTTCCTTTTCTCAAAATCATTTCACGGAGTTAGCCTAAGGTGTGAAAACAATTCCCTAGAACCTCTATTATTGATCTTCTTTCTCTCTTTTGGGATACTGTATTAGTGTTATTCTAAGAAACGCTACAGAACAATTATTTGTCTCACTTTGTTGTCCCTGCTAGGAACTGAACATTTGTGTCCCCCACTCCCAAATTTTCCATAATGAAGCCCCAATCCCCAGTGTAATGGTAGTTGAAGGTGGGGTCTTTGGGAGGTAATTAGAGTTGGATTAGGTCATGAGGATGGGGCCCTTATGATGGGATTTATAGAATTATAAAAGAAGAAGAGAGACAAACACTTCTGCCTCCACCATCCCCCATCTGAGTGCCATGTAAGGACAGTAACAAGACCATCTGCTAACCAGAAAGAGGGCCCTCTCCAGACATGGAATCTGCAGGCACCTTGACTGTGGGCTTCCAACCTCCAGAAGTGTGAGAAAGAAATGGCTTTTGTCTTTCTCAAAAAAAAAAAAAAGGCACCTAGTCTACGGCATTTTGTGATAGCAGCCTGAACTAAGACAGAGACCCAGAAGGTATAGGGAAAAACACCTAACCAATTAGCACTTGAGGAAACATTTCTGATTGCTGGGGACTATCAAGACTTACTTTGAGATACACCTTGAACAGTGATCAATATGGCAAGCAAAAACAATGCTTGGTACCCTGAGCCTCATCTGATAGACACCTCATAAGATCTGAAGTCTGTTTGCAGAAATCAATTGGATCAGCACCATTTGGGAGGTCTCAAAAAAACTAACATCATGAATAGAACGTTAGTGAGGAGGGTGGCATAAAGGGCATGAGGTCAAAGACTTTTGATGACCCTCTATGAACGGCAACTGTTTGGACATCTCTGGTGGCTTTATCTTGGTCAGCTATTCAAAGCTTGGTTAAGGTCATAGTTTCCAAAGAACTTTCTCTGCAGTACAATCAGGCACAACATATGGGTCTTGCGGCTTAAGTGCCTCACTCACAGTGGACTTATCATCTCCACAAGTCTCACTGCAGTAGTTGGCAAGTCCATATGGGATAATAAATTCAAGGACATTTGTTTATTTTTTTGTTCAAGTGCTTAAATAATTTTGTAGGAACAAAGTTTTCAAGGTATCACAGAAATAGCATCCAGACAGAATCACATTCCAAACTCCTTTCTAATGAGATAATTCTTGGGAAATCTGAGGACATTTTTCTTGCAAAATTTGCACCTGAAGTCCTTGAATGGGTAAAATGGCATGAATGTGATCTTCAACCAAGGGAGGAATTGAGAACACTGAATTTATTTGCATAGTCTTTGTGGCAAGGTTGATTGCACTCTAGCCCTCAGGTTAGCAAAAGTCCCACCTTTGTGTTAAAGGCAGCAGTTATATCAGAAATTACTTTTACCCCTATGCAGAAAGGAATTTAGGGTTGTAACATCAGTCATGGTAAACTGAGTTTAGGCAAGATGTAGCCCTAAAGAACTGACTTTAGCATGCATCCTTCCACAGACCAATCCCATAAGATCACTAACTAATAAATGCCCCAATTCGCAGAATTCACATCGTAGCACCAGCTTTATAATGGAAAAATTCCCCATCAAGAGGCTGATTCTACTTGTGAGATTTAAATCTCTGAACAATGAATACTAATGCTCTTTTTTTATTTTGAAATTGTTTATTGTCAGAGCATAAGCTAGCTGATCTTGACTAATAGACCATCATTCTTTGGCCACTGGCCTATTGCCTAATTAGCTGGGGTGCTTGCTGTTGGGAAAAATGTGTTATTTTGAACTACAGAATACTTTATGTAATAATCCATCATAATACCAAGGCAGAGAAATTTTTATTGTGATGAATATTGGGGCCACAAGATTGTTAGGACAATACATGCTCTTGTTCAGAATTTCTATTTCTCTTACGTTGATGCAAAGTGAGAGATTTCATCATGAAAATTCCAGAATATATGCTGATTTATATCTAGCATTTAGAACCAAACATTCCTAAACAAGCCATCTGAAGCACAGCACAGCTCATGTTTTATAGTGAATTCTATAATTGTGTTTTTACCAATAATTATTGCAGGTGCTTCTCCTTTTTTTCCCTCATTCTCACCAGAGAAGGAATTTTATGGGGATGGTGTGTTTTGTTTCTTTCGTTTTATGTAAGGCAAATAGTTTTCGAATTTTCAAGCTGAAAAGAACCTGAGATAATCTATTCTAACCCCTAGCTTTGAGGAAGAGGACAGTGAGGTGTAGAGAAATGAAAACAAGCAAGCTTCATATAAAAAGCTTCTACATAACAGCTCTCTCTCATTCACTAAAACAAGCATATACTCAGAGACTAACATGCCCACAAGTCTAGAATGCCAACCTTTGGCATACTTAACTCAGTATCAAGTGACTCATCTCCTTCCTCAGTGGAAAACCTGGGTAAATCTGCTGTATTCGTTTTCTATTGCTCCTGTAACAAAATTCAAACTAGTGGTTTTAAACAACACAAATTTATCATCTTACAGTTCTGTGGATCAGAAATGCAACATGGATCTCACCTCTAAAATCAAGATGGGAACAAGGCTTCATTCCTTTAAGGAGGCTCTAGAGGAATCATCTATTTCATTGTCATTCAAGCTTCTAGAAGCCACCTACAACCCTTGAAGTAATGGGGCCATGAGCCAAGGAATCTCATGGCCCTATTACTTCACCTTCAAAGCCAGCAATATTGAGTCTCCTACTTCCTTTCATGCTTTGAACTCTCCCTCTCTCTTCTCCTCACTGTTTTACTTGCTCTTGGTTTATCATCACCCCAGCCTCTATGTGCCACTCTATCCATCTGCAGAATGGAAAAATACCCTTTCAAAGCCACCAATCTTATAAAACAGTCCCCTATTCAAAATCCTTCAGTAATATCCCATTACCCATAACTGTGGTCTTCAAAAAATCTGTGCCTATACCCCTCTAGACAAATTTAGAAAAATTCACCAAAAGTCAATTTTAAGTTATCTTAATTTTTTTATCATAAGTTCAAAAGGGTTGTTAAAGATGTAATTTCTGGAATGCTCTAAATGTTGACAGTTTAAACATAATAGCTGTTAGATATATGTAAATGTATCTAGAATCTAAACACCATAATGATTTAAAAATAAGCAAGCTCACACTTAACATTTATGTTTTATAATGCCTTTTTTCTATTTCTTTTCTACCTCCCCTGCAAAATTTTATCCTAACGAATACATTTTTGTGACTAAAAGTATTTTATTAGTTGATCTATCATATATCCCTATATACAACAAAATATATACATAACTTAGAATTTTAAGTTTAAATTTACTTTGAATTTAGCCCCTAAGGGTGAAATAATGTCTTTTAATTAAGTTATGCTCATGTTTTCACTAGTAGGCAATTGAGAAAAACCACATAAATATCATATTAATATAATTTTAGTAAATAATTATTAAATATAAAACTTTACTTGAAATATATCTCTTGATAAGATGGATAGGGTTTAAAAAAATTAATCTATGATATTACTTAACGCTAAAATAACAAAGTTTGAGCATCAATTTTCTTCCAATTTTTCATTTTTCTTCACGTAAGTGCTGATAAATGTTTTTTCCCTAAGAAGAGTTTCAATCTCTGAACTCCTTTTGAGTTTTATGCCACCACAGAAGGTGATCCAAATTCAAAATTATTTTTATTTTATTTATTTATTTATTTATTTTTTGAGACAAAGTCTCACTCTTGTTGCCCAGGCTGGAGTGCAAGGGTGCAATCTCAGCTCACTGCAACCTCCGCTTCCCAGATTCAAGTGATTCTCCTGCCTCAGCCTCCCGGGTAGCTGGGATTATAGGCTCCCGCCACCACACCCAGCTAATGTTTTTGTACTTTTAGTGGAGACGTAGTTTCACCATGTTGGTCAGAATGGTCTCGAACTCCTGACCTCCGGTAATCCATCAGCCTCGACCTCCCAAAGTGCTGGGATTATAAGTGTGAACCAACTGGCCTGGCCAAAATTATTTTTAACTATCAACCAACTGATGTTACAAATATGTTTTAAGCACAGTTTTGTTGCAGACATAGTGTTTTTCTGTTTAGCACTTGGAATGTTTTTATACCATAGGACAATGTACCAAATTAATATTTTAGAAAGATGAGATAAGTATCTTCCTTCTATAAAATGAGATGAGGACCGGCAGGTGTTAGGCAGATCAGTTTTAAGAAAGAGTATACATAAAAGTTTAAAACATGGAAAGTAATCCCTTAAGAATCTCTGAGCCCTTGCATGTATCCCATTAGAATATTTTCATTTAGGGCCAAGGGTATGCCTAAAATCATCTTGAAAACAAGTAGGATCAAATCAAAACGTCTTTGCATACAACACAATGCCTTTCACGATTTGATGCAAGCTCACTTTCCATTTCCCACCCTTATCCATCTACACCCCTTTTCCAATACTCGCTTGAGAAACTGAATTACTTACATTGGTTCTAAGTTGCTTTCAAGGGGAACATGTGTCAAAACGACTTCCTCCCTTGATTACATTTTGCCCCCAAGCCTAATGCTATTTTAGACACAAGAGATGAGTCACTGAAATTTATACTAGCACCTTGGCCCTGTCTCAGTCCAGTCCCAGGGCTCTGCTTGGCATTCGACACAAATTAACAGCAGTAGTTTAATTAGTCATCATATCTTTAGGATAAAATCTATAAAACAAACCCAAACCATTCAATCATATGGTTTATTCCCACACTCCAGGAACACTATTCAGCAATTCCAGCATTTCCTAAACAGAGATGAGGTTATTTTTATTACTCTGCTCTCCTGCCCCTACTAACATGCTGCTTTTATTTCTATTGGATATATTTTTTTCACATTCTGCTTGGTGTCACAATGACCTGTGTATAGATCTGGCTTTTTCTGTCTCCATGGGGCCATAGCCATTGGTTCCATCTTCATTTGATTCCTTATTTGACTTACAAGTCCCAACCACCCCTCCTTGAAAAATCTTTCTTTGCCACTAGTCCATCATTGTTGCTCCTTATATAATCATTCTTCCTCAGTTTCCTCCATTTGCACTCCCTTTGCCCACTGCTTATCCCAGAAGTTCTTAAACTTTGCATGATACAATACCAGAAGTCACAGCCCCACAACTGTGGTAGCTATCTTTCCCAAGTAAGAAGGAAAAAAGCTTCTAACAGTTTCCTCATGTTAGGGTTTCTATTATTTTTCTTAAAAGTTCACTATTTGACTGTCAGTAATGGCCAGCAAATGACTAAAGTAAACAAACACCAAGGAAAACACAGAAATTACTTATATGTAGTTTAAGGGTTTTGTGTATATGTTCATGGGTTGGAATTTTATGCATACAGTAAGATCTTGTATTTTACTGTTAAAACTGGTGCTTCTTTATATGATATAATATGTATGCATTTCCCTGTGTGTGTATATAATACACATTTACATATATATGTATATATGTAATATGTATATAATGTATATTATACATTAGGTAATAATGTAAATAAATATGCAGTAGACAGCAACATAAAATTAAGGGTTTTTTCTATTTGTCTGATAACACATGTAAAAATGGCCTAGGGAAAATGCTCAGATACTGCTGGATGGAATGAAAATAGTTCAACCATTTCAGAAACCAATTTGGCAGTTTCTTATGCATCTGATCATGCATCTACCACATCACCCAGCCATTCCATTCTTATTTACCCAAAAGAAATAAAAAATGTCCACACAAATATTTGTGCACAAATGTTCATAAGAACTTTACTCTTAACAGTCTGACACTGGAAATACACACATGTCCATCAATAGGTAAATAAGTGGTAGAATGTGCACACAATTGGATATTATTGAGCAATGCAAAAAAATCTATAGAGGAAACAATAGCATGGAGGAATCTCTGAAGCATAATTCTGAAAGAAAAAAGAACACATAGTTCTATTTGTATGAAATCCCAGAAAAAGCAAAAAGAATCTAAAAGTGACAGGAAAGCAGACTAGTGGTTGCCTGGGGCTAAGGGGTTGGGAAAAGCAGACTTCAAAAAGACTGGAACAAGCTTTCTGAGGTGGCAGAAAGGTCCTAAACTGTGATTGTGGTGGTGGTGTACACGTTTGCTAAGACTCACGCAATGCGAAATGAGCACTAAAGATGGATCCATATCATTCCATGTAAATTATAGTTCAAGAAAGTTAAGATATTTTACGAGGCCCAATGGATTTTTCACCAAATTTGGAGATAATGTTAGGAATGATCTCATTTGCTATGAATATGGGCTTATGTGGTAGATGTGGGGTTTACTTTCAATGACTCTGCAGGAGGCAGATGAGGGGAGGGAGTAGAGCTTTTTTCCATAGAGTGAGCTGTCTATTCATTTTAAAGATTTCAGTGAGTTGATATCGTACCACTTATTGGAATTGCCATAATTTTGTGGATGAGACATGGACTTACCTGAGAGGAATAAATTGGTGCATTCCAGCATAACATTTGTATTTAGTTTGGCACAACTTGGGCTTTAGGCCTTATGGGTACACTCTTAAACTAAGAAGGACTATTTCTTCCTGATGGCAATCCACAGATTACTCTTTCCATGGTGAAATAAGGTTACTTGGACAGTTCATTGGAACTGAGAATCTTTAGTGCACTGTTTATCAAAACTGAAAATATTTGAAGAATGTAGTTTTTTGAAAGTGACATCCCTGGAAGCTAAACAAGTGAATGAATAAACTGATCTGGAGAATGAGACCTGGAAGAGTTCACCCTTCTCCCCAGCACCCTAGTGTGACAATACAAAACACTGATGGTTCTTAAACTTGATTGCACTTCATCATCTCCTGGAGAGCTTGTTAGAACATAGATTTCTGGGCCCCATTCCCAGAGCTTCTGATCCAGTAGGTCTGGGGTGGGGTCTGACAATTTGCATTTCCCGCAAGTTCCCAGGTAATGCTGATGCTGATGGTGACAACCAATGCTGTATACCTGCTCTTCTGGACCTATGTCCTACTATAGCTCTGGGATGGTGTATCTACGAATCAACTAAAAAGAAATCTATTTATTTCACGAGCTACACCATCAGTATTAATAACAATAAAACAGGTCAAAAGAGAACATTTCATGATTCTTAGAAAAGAAGACGGACAAATTGTTCCTGCTTCAGATAATTTGTGGAAAGATAAGTTTTTCTCAATTCTTAGATTACTAAGTAGCTTCTGTATTTCTGACATTAATTTTGCCACTCTCTTATCGGCAAATGTGAATATTACACTGTGTTCTGCTGATAAATGACAGTCATAAGTTCAAAATGTATATCATTTTCCAGTGTCAGATGACAAAGATAAGACAATTGTGAAGGAAGGACTAGTGGGTAAAAAGAAGTTATATTAAAAGTTGGAAAAACAAAGAAGAAAACCAGAAACAGCAGCAGCAATTTCGCAGGGGAAAATAATTAGGCTTTAAAGAGATGAATAGTCAAGGGACCAAGGAGGGAAGAAACATCTTAATTAGTACGAAATGTAGATGAAAAGAAAACTACAACGTAAAAAAGACTTAAAACAAAATATTGCCAGGTAAAATTGAAAAGAAAAAAAAGAAGAAGAATAGGCCAGGTGCAGTGGCTCACACCTGTAATCCCAGCACTTTGGGAGGCAGAGGTAGAGGATTTCTTAAGCCCAGGAGTTTGAGACCAGATTGGCCAACATAGTAAGACTCTGTCTATACAAAAATTTAAAAAATTTAGGTAGCCATGGTGGTACGTGCCCTTGGCCCTAGCTACTAGGGAGGCTGAGGGAGGAGGATTCCTTGAGGCTGGGAGGTTGAGGCTGAAGTGAGCCATGATCATGCCACTGAACTCTAACCTCGGCAACAGTGAGACCCTGTCTCCAGAAAAGAAAAGAAAAAAAAAAAGAAGAAGAAGAAGCAGCAGCAGTAGCAGCAAAACCAAGCCAAGAAAGAAAGGAGGGTTGTTTATTATTTTGTAATTATTTAATATAATATTTAAAAAATAAGATACACCAACATATGGTAATTTGTGACAGGGGAGAATCCGTTTTTTAAATAAATATTCTCATCTTATTTGGTGGATAGATATCCAACTCCAGGGAAATAGAAATCAGTGCCTATTCTTCAACACTGTAGAGGTCACAGCCTGAAGGAGTCAGATGCTTCACTGAAGGTGGCAGCTGGGAAGTGAATTTGGGGTGTGGAACATGGAGCCCGTGAATAGTCACCTTGCATGGCAAAGGGGGCTTTGTAGACATGATTACATTAAGGATCTTGAGATACAGAAGTGACTCTGTATTATCTGAGTGAGCTCAGTATAATCACTTTAAAATGAAAGACAGAGGAAGAAGGATCAAAGAAAGACATGTGACAATAGAAACAGAGGTCAGAGCGATTCAGCCATAGTTATGGGATGTGCACAACTTCAAGAAGCTGGACAAGACAAGGAATACATTGTCTCCCCCAGAACCTCCAGAAAAAAACACAGTCCTGCAGACCTATTTGACTACCAATGTCAAGAAGTATAAGATAATAAATTTGTGTTTTAAGTCACTAAGTTTACAGCAGTTTGTTACAGCAGCAACAACAGGAAACTAATTCAGGTGTCTTGGGGATGCTGGGTGGAACTGGAGAGTGTGTGTATCCTCTAAAGGAAGAACACAAGTCTGCATTTTGCCAGATCCTCTAATTTATTAGGAGATGAGGTAAATCTGTTTGCATAATGTTGGCAACTAGAAACACTGTGCAGGACCAAACAGTACGGTCAAAACATGGACTGCTGTTTTATTTTCTTATTGGGTAGGTCCAATCATGTGATGCATCTAACTAAGGGCATAGGATGGATAAAACAATGCAATGTCTTTTACTGGCTCAATGCTACACCCCAGACCACAGACCACATCAAAGCTTTGCAAGGCCAACCAAGAGTTCAGCTGTTGACAGAGCTCCTACATTTACAGCCAGGAGGCACTGCAAGCAAAGCAAAGTTCATCATCTGCTCCCAAGTCTTTGGAAACTGAACCTCAGAGTGAGATTTTTCTTATATTCTAGATCATAGATAGGGTCAGCCTACTCTACAGAGTCATTCTACAAAATGAAATTATTTTAGAAAAACAATTTGCTCTTTGCAGATGAAAGGAATTATTAAAGTGCCAAACATTATTACTGAAACATGGCCAGACACGTGGAAGTAACTTTTAAAAACAAAGACAAAAACAAAACAGAAAACCCCAAATTATTTTGCCTTAATATAATCCTTCTGCTAATTCTGTTCTTAGAGTAAGCTGACAGGGGAAGGGGAAAATGAGGTTTATCATGTCTGCAGAGACAGTGGCCTCTCTTAACATTTAGGCACTCAGCCAACAATATTTATTAAATGACAGCTTTCCAAAACACTAAACAAGAAAAGGTTAATGGAAATGCAAAATAGGTGTTAAGATGGTGTTTCCGCACAGAGGACTTTACATTGTCACTGTGAAGACATGGGAAGACTAATATATAAAATATAATTAGAGAGTAATTAACAGTCTTTATCTACACAGGAGAGTAACACCAAAAGGTTTATAAGCCAATGCAACATGCACTCAGAAAAGGGAGAGATGGTCAGGGATTTGACTTATAGCAGCAAGGAAAGCTTCAGCAAGGTTAGGTTTTATGCTGAACCTTCAAGGATAGGGAGGATGTATGTAGAAAATGAATAAGATATTCCACTCAACAGGGAATTGGCTTGGTGACTTCTCTCTTATTATGGAATCTTAAGTTTTTAGTTGAAGCTGGAAACATACTAAAACCGGCATAAATGGTAGTCCTTTGTTATATGATGAATTTATAACCAATGCAAGCACTCTGCCAAATATGGAAGATCAATTGATATTTCTTTCTATTCCATTGAGGCTTAAAATTATGAGAAGGGGGAAATAGTCACTATTTCCCACAATTTTCCACTTACATAATACACAACTGCATAAACAAATGCAGATAATATGCTTCTGCTGCCTCCAATTACATCATCAGATGAAATATTTGAAGTACAAGTCTCAGATACTGTTGTAACCCAGTAGAATGATGTTTAAATTTATAACCTGAATTTATTTTTCTTAAAACATGGCTCTCTGAGTTATTTTTTTACCAAAACTGACTTCAGCAAGTGTTTGCAAAACTTGCTCTGTCCTTTCCTCTCAGAGAAAAGCAACTATCAATTAAGTAGCTTCGAAAACAAGATTAGAGTAAATACGCACATACAGATTCTTGTTGTTCTGGCCTATAGGTTGTCAACTATACATTAGCCCTAATGAAAGACAGTCTCTGGTTTTAATTTTTGAATAGATAGCTGCTGAATATTTGTGCAGTTTGGTTCTAAGGATCGCATACTATACTTTTTAAAACTACTGGAATATTTCCTTGCATTCTTTTGTGAGCAAGAAAATGTAAACAGTCTATTAAATGATGTACCTTTGAAAATCACTATATATTTCTTTGTAACATTCAGAAGGGGGACTGTAAAAGAAGCTTCTGAGCACCTACCATACGATATGTAATTCCAAGTTATATAATGTGGATTTATTGCAGAAAATACCTGAATAAGCCCATTGTTTATAAATCATATTTGTGAAAAAAAAAAACTAAATATGTCAAGGTATGAATAAGAGCTTAAGGAGCTGTGTGAGTTTTCAGAGGTGAGTCTCATATTCCACTGAAGTAGTGACTTGTGAAAAGGAGCAAACCAATATTGGGAGTTTCATGGTACCTTCAAAGAACTCAATGTGAGCACTTTACAGCCCCTAAACAACTTTATGGTGCTGGTATAACTCACTCATTTTGACCATATCCCTGCTGCTATGTTAGATATTCAAAAACTGCTTCTTCATGACCAAAGAGATTGTGGTACATTTTAACTTTCTGCCTCCAAGCCATTTTGAGAGTCCAGCAATTCAGACAATTAGCTTTCTGGATAGCTGAGGTTTTACCAGCTCTGTGAACCCACATCAGGGCACAGCCAAATCAACCCCAGTCCTTGTTAGGTACCTAAAGGTAAAGCTGACTGAAACTACTGCCCACAAACATGGAATGTCATGAGTTACGATTATTACAAGGACAGAGCTTTCTGTTTCTGAAGAAGCAGTGTGAACCAACTTACATTTCAGGCTAAATGATGAAGTGACTGCATCCTCAAACACAATCTTTATCGGAAACAGCTGCCTGAAAGAAGGATTCTTTTCTCTGTACCCAGAGAAACCAGATGTGTCAGCCCAAAGAACCTCTCAGAACATGGTTTACCTCCATGTCTTTGCGTCTCTATTTACGTTATCTCACCAGCCATCTCATAAAATGTATTAAGAATCAATAAAGTCACTGGAAAACATCTGTACCAAGTAAAAAACAGATAATCTAAGCTGCTGTTGTTAAAATTTTAGTTCTGTCAGAAATAAGAACACCACAAATTAGTCCTAACAAACTAAATATTAATTTGTAAGAAAGTGTTGTACAACATGTATTCCTAAGTATGAAAGTAACCTGCATGAAATAAAACTGATCAAAGCACAATTTTGAAGAAATAAACTAACCACAAATCACTTGCAGTCACTAAATCCTTCTTTGGGGAGACTCAAAAAAGAACAAAGACTGGGGAAGGCATGCAGGAACTTTCTGCGGTGATGGTAATGTTCTATATCTTGCCAGGACTGATTGATCCGGGTGCATCCATTTGTTGAAAGTTCAAGCTATGTACAAGTAAAGATGTGTGAATTTCATCGAATAGAAATTTCGTATGAAAAACTGATAAGAAATATTGAACTCCAGTTAATAATAAGCATGCTGGAATATACAAACTATGCCTGCAGTTTATTTTTAAATGCATCAAAAATAAGACAGTGAAAGACAGAGGGATAAGTGGATGGACAGACAGCTAATAAAGGCAATAAAGTGTTAATGGTAGAATCTAGGTGGTGAATATACAGTTGTTCATTGTAAAATTCTTTTAAATTACTATATGTTTGAAATTTTCATAAACAATGTTGTGGAGGAAAGTACAATGGGAAAGGAATCACTGAAGAATTTGGAGTATCACACCAGCACCCCACTGCCCACTTCCTTCCCTTCAAGAGTTCAATTCACATGGTGTCTAGAACTCTGGCAAAGTATCTATCTATTTATTTATTTATTTATGAGACACAGTCTTGCTCCATCATCCAGGCTGGAGCACAGTGGCACGGTCTTGGCTTCCTGCAACCTCTGCCTCCCGGTTTCAAGCAATTCTCCTGCCTCAGCCTCCACAGTAGATGGGATTACAGGTGTGCACGACCACACCGGGCTAATTTTTTTTTTTCTTTTGTAGAGATGGGGTTTCACCATGTTAGTCAGGCTGGTCTCAAACTCCTGACCTCAAGTAATCCCCCTGCTTCGGCCTCCCAAAGTGCTGGAATTACAGGCTGGCAAAGTATTTACATTGAAAACTCAAGGCACATATCTCACAAGCTGAGACATGGAAGGTTTTTACGAAAATCAACTGCCCAAAACTGTATTATTAAATTGGAAAATTGTGTGTAACTGAGAGGAAGGAAGCAGCTCCTCACAAATAAAGTTTCTATAACTAAATTCACAGGGAGCTAAAGTGGAGCACCCGCAAGCCAGATTGGACAGAGGATGCCACAGAAGACTCAGGTTCAAGAGGCAAATCAAACTCAATGCATTTAAAAGGCTCCTGATTGGCAGGACATGAGGGCAGACAGGAGAAGAGGATGAGCCCTTGGTGGCTGTAGCAACCACAAAGGGAGACAAACTGACAGGCAGGAGTTGGGGCTACCAAGGATAACGAGTCCTGGAAAAGACTGCTGTGGAAGTTCAGCAGAGGTGACAACCCCACACATCTCTTCCAGAGAAAACAACAGACCACACATCATCAGTTTTATCAGCCATGAAGGGGCCAGTGTCTCCAGCTAGTCAATTCCTCTCAATCACATCTCAGTCATGAGCTTCACAAACTAACTGCCCGCTATGGATAGACAATGTCTATTAAGTGAAAAACAATGACCTGAGCAGTTATTTGATATCTGGTGGTACAGTTCCTCGCTAGTCAAAGTGTGGTCCCTGAAACGGTGGCATCAGCAGCACCTGGGAGCCTGTTAGCAATGTCGAATCTCAGGCCTCACCCCACACCTGCTGTGGTACAATACGCAGTTAACAAATTCACAAATGATTCTCACAAACATTAAAGTGTGGGAAGCAGTGGAGTGATCCGACGACAAGCCCATAGACCGAGTCTCAATTACTTGGGTCTTCTCAACAGCAGCTTCATCAATAGCATTATCTTCAGAGAAGACAGGTGCAGGTAAACAGGTAAGCAATATTAAGCCTTGCACACGCTGTCTCCTGGAAGCACCTTCTCCTGCTCTATAATGCTTCAGTTCTAGCCTCCATCTGTATAAGAGAACTTACCCCAAAACCCCCACAGAGTCTATAAAAATAAAACACAGTGAACTTGTGTTGAAAATTTGGAAAGTTTCATATGCTTTAATGTGTCTGGAAATATTCTCCGTATCTTTGGAGAGTGGTCACTTTGCATGTAATTGCTCTTTAATGTAAGAAGCCAATAAAGGGTTTTTTTTTTTTTCAACAGGTAATAACTATCAAAGGAATTCTTAGGCCACTGTCCCTGTTTAAGCTGTAAAAGACAACTGTGAAAGTTCTTCACGCACCCTTAAAAATAGCCACAGAATGTTGCATATTATATGCATATGTATAAATGTATACATACGTATACATATACATGTATAAATCTGTCGAAAATAAGTTTATTTTAATGGTCATGCTTTGTTTACTTCAGTCATTATAATTAAGATTGTTTATGCTCAAATATCTGTGGCTAGTCATGGTTTCACCTTTTATTTCATAACTACATGTGTGTTTAAAGCATGCCTAACTAAAAAAATAAAGTATGCAAATATGAAACATTTTTCTAAAGCCATTTGAAGCCAATTATTCTGTACTAACTACAAGTTTCATACTTCTGCATCACTCCTCTGTCCATGAACATGTGCATATTATATGAAAAAATGGGTTTTAGAAACATAATTATCAAATACACAAACCAACTTTGTTTTTATTTTTTACTCTCTGATTTCAGAAAGGAATTTTACATAATGGCTGATTAACTTTCTAAGACAATGAATAAGTACATGTTCATGTTCAAAGTATATTTTTATCCTCACTTCTTATTTAGGAAAAGAGACTTGAAAATAATCATTTTGCCTATCTGAATATGGTTGAACAAAAAAAGTGGCAATCAAAACAAAATATTGAAATATGTCCCATATTTTCATTACTAATTATGAAAAATAAAAATGAATTAGCTTTTTAAAATGTATGCCTTATAAAAAAATGTTTAACATCATCTGTGCTTCATCACATTATATTTAAGTATTCACAGAAAGTATTATCAAGAGACTGGGTCGTTTTTTAATAGACCTTATTTCCTAGAGCAGTTTTATGTTCATAGCTAAATTGAGCAGAAGGTAGAGATTTCCCATACATCCTGTCCCCATACACAACTAATTTTTAAAATATGGAGTGTGATAAATAAAATACACCAAGAAATCCTACCAGCCAAGCAAATCATACTTCTACATGTCTTATGGAAAACTCTATTTGAGTTACAGTTAGGTTTAGGAAAATTTTATAAAAAGAGACATTAAAATAAATATCTAATTGATGCCAAAATTAGCACAAAATCATAGTGTCTAATATACTTTGTTGGCAAAATTTTGTCTTCAATTTCTCTCTTATAAGAAAGTCTAAAGAAAAAAGTAATAATTAATAAATATAACAATTTTCATGAAAAGTTTGGGTGCTCTAAGCAATATAGTATTTTCTATAACTAAATACAACTATATCTGCTTACTTTCAGGGACCATGAAAATAAAACTGTGATAGCCCTCTACAAGCAATAGAAACCATAAATTCATCAAAACTGCTCCCCCTATATAAATCTCAACTGCTATTCCTAAAGCTATCTTTCAGTATGCTTTCTTACCTGAAAAGGAGTCAGTAGGATTTCAACCTCACTCAGTCAGAAACAGGCACTGGAGAGCACGCCTGAGGCAGGTGGAGAACTTCAGAGGCAATCACAGGTCTAGGATAAGCTCGCTCCTTCCAGAACAGGAAGGGGTAGGAGCCTCGGGATGAATGAATTGGAGCAGCCAGGGACTATAACACTGGTCCTCTGACGCAGACTCCCACCCCTCTGCTACAAAGTGAGAGGCTGGGCAAACAGTGCCCACAGCCACAACAAAATATCCAGACAGAATGGCTGAGAGAGTCTCTTTCAACTACCCTAAGCAGAACAACAAATACAGCAAACGCTTGTCACAGGCATACTGCCGAGGAACACTGCCCGGGAATGAGGAAGAGGCCCCAAACATAACAAGAAGAGCCATCTGATCAGAGGTTGGATGTTTCTTTATAATAGGAAGAGTAAAATTGGAAGCCCACACCTGAACTCTTTCTTAAAACAAATCTTTGTTTTTTTCTATACTGAAGGGCACAAAAAATTCAAGATATAAACTGAAAGAAAGGCACAACTGATTGCCCACAATTCAGGAAATGTAGTAACTTGGTTATAATATTTGCATAATCTTTGTTCCCACCTCCCCAGTCGGGCTGGCACCTTTTCCATGTTTTTCTCCTTTATAATACCTGCAGAGTTCAAGAAATGAAATAAAACTTCAAAAATTTTTAAGTTACAAGTGACACTGATATAAAGAAAAATAATTAAGAACTAATGTCTAAAATGAGATCTAGAGATTCTCTCCCTTGCACAGACAGTAAAATGTTGAGACTTCTGTCCTGTTGGTGTAGTTCAAGAGGATTTTAATTCCATATCAAAGTAACACACTAACACACACACACACACACACACATCCCCCCAGGTTTACCCATCCATCTGTGACAGCATTACAATAAAAAATTTGGCATTTCCCAAAATACTCAGAGAATGTAAAATGTTCTGCAAAACAAGGTTCCAGGATGAAGTTTTAGGATGGTCAATCTACACTAATATAAATTGAATTCTATACTGTAGGATTTCTCCAAGTTTTTAGTATGCTTTTATTCATTACAAATCTATTAGAAGAGATTTTATGCTATGTCTCCCACATTTAGTTAATCGTAGGACCCTTTATTTGAGAGGCATCCAGAAAGAACTGTATTTTGTGAGAAAGATTTGGAAAATGCTAAAAACTCCAGATTTCATTTCCCAATTTTTAATCCACCAAACTGACATTGTGACAGGTTTCCAATGCATTTAGTAAAATCATTAAATTATTAGGCTCCGCATCTGTCCCAACTTGTACTACTATCTCTAAAAATTACAGTGTGATCAGTACTAGATTTCACACTATTATAAAGCTTTCCCAAATTAAAGTATGGGGAATGGAAGCACACCCTACAGGTATTTAGTAGATATTTAGTAGATTCTTTGCATTACACTAGAAAATACAAGACAGCAAAGTTTGTGCCCTCAAGAAGCTGGACATTTTGTTTTGAAACTCGGCAGTTGCTATAGCGGGTATGTGCCTGTACTGTGGCCATCCATTTGCCCTCAAAAGCTGACTGTCAGACCTCAGAGAAGAACATTCAGCCAATATATCCCACAGAGTGGGCACCCAAACCAAAACACTGATGCAGGCTAGAAGTAACCATAAAAAACACCACCCAAATGTAATAGCGTTTGCATGCATATGTGCACATTTCAACCACTTTTGCACAGGCAGACTCAAGAGGAAGAAACTGAGTCACGGCACCTCCAGCAAACCACGTGTAAAGCCTGACTCCACCTCAAATGTTTCCATCAGTCTCCAGTCCTAGCATCCCGCAGTTCCCTCCACCTCCCTAGCAATCTCCTGACAGTCTATTGTTCTTATTTATATTGAAGAGAGAGTTTTCAGGATGGAACCACCATAATAGACAGGTGGTTCACAGCTACTCCACAAAGATAATTAAGTCAGCACTGCATATATTCATCCATTTGACTACCAAAGAACAAACTACTTCACACAAGTTATTTTTCCCAATCATGCCCCCTGAAAGATTGAAATCTTTCTAAATTGAGTTATACTCTTCTAATGCTCCTAGAAAGAAAATATTTAATATAATTTTAAAATGTCTAGTTTATATAGATTCTAATCAGTCAACAGAATCATAACTAAAATATTGTATTTAAGAGACTGTCATATAATAAGAAAAATATTTTACTTAAAAAATGATTCAGAAGACATGGGATGGTTTGATGTTGGGCAAGTTGCTTAATTTCCCTGAGCCCCAGTTTCTTCATCTGTAAAACAGCAATAAAATCACTTCCCTCATGAGGGTGCATGCAAATCAAAAAAGAAAAAAACAGAATCCAAAGCTTGGGGCAACTATTAGATACACATCATAATAACACTATAATATCTTGAGAAAATGTTCTTTCGGCCACCATTTACTGAAGGCCTGCCATGTGACAAAAAACAGGGAGCGAAACAGAGTCACTGTTTAATATGAAAACGATGCAGCTGTGTCTCATTATAATCAATGGATATAGTCTGGGATGTCTTAAAAATTAATTGGTAAAGTAACACAAGTTTATTGAAAAAGTTCAGACCACAGAAGGAATAAAGTTAAAAGTAAAAATACCCTTCATCTTTTGTATTAATTATAACCACTGCTTAGTTTCAAGTTTGCCTCTAATCACTTTTTTAAACGACTCATGCAAAATACGGTTTCCTTCCAATAAATGAACTCATCTCGTTTACATTATGATTTCTAATAAGCAGGTGATTCATCTTAATTCTATTATTTCAATTCATTATGCTTCCTGGTTTGGTATTTTCTTTTGTTCTGATGTTTGCAATGTAATTTATTTAAATATGAAATGGAGGCCAGTTACAGTATATAGAATGTAATAAAAATGTGATAAATCATGATCATGTAAAAAATAATAAGTAACATGATCAAGAGATTGGAAAAATGGAAGAAAATATGAATGTTCACTTTTACAAATTTTCATATTTAGAACTCAACAGATACTGTCTAAAGTGAATAAATCTACAAGCGCAATATTTTATTATATTATTCCCATTTACAAAAATTTATTACCACAAAAAAGAAGAAACAGAATATAACCATAAATTATAGAAAGGGAAAACAAACATGGAGGATATTGTATACTCTATGAAACAAAACATCAAAGGAGAAACAAGCTCTGCTTCTCCAGGAACCCACCTGCGGCTTCAACCTCTCTGTTCCCAATTAGGGATTTTGGCCATGGCCTTGCAAAAAATCCACCAGCTGGGGAGCTAGGAGACACATATTTTGACTGTGCTCAGATTTGCTCAAAATTTGGCAGATATTCTTCAGAGGCTTAACATTTGGGCTTTAGCCACTCTCTACTTTTAGTGAAAAATTTCCCTCCACTTTTAGTTATTTTTTTCATCCTGGCAGTTTCAGAAAACAGAGTCGACATGTTTACTCAAGTTCCTTTAAGCAGAAACCCATCTCCCAATTTAGTTTCTTATTATTTTCTACATTCTTTAGTTTTCCACCTCTCCACTACCCCTTCTAGCCATTTCTCCCTTTCCAATCTCTTGGTACTAAAATCAGTGGCTGAGCCAGGTTCCTTGGCCTACAAAAGACAGCTGTGTGCATCTCTTCCCATCCCCAGGTTCAGTGATGTCAAATTGCTAGCTTGAAATTGGCCATGGTAAGAATATTTAATTGGCCATGGTAAGAATATTTAATAAGAAATTGGCAAAAATGCAAATTAGCTCCACCCCACCAGTGGTTAAATGTTTAGCAGCATACCCCTGGAAAGGTCTGTAAATTTTAAAAAATAGTTTTTTAGAATAATATGTAAAGTAAGACTAAAAACATTTTTACTGAGAACAAGAAAAGGCTTTTAAGCTTTTTTTTTTTTTTTTTTAAATGAACTGGTACAGATGGCTTGATACTGCACCTCCACAAGATGCACTGGTATAATATATTTATTATTCACATTTACAAAAATTTATTACCATAAAAAAGGAAAAACACAATATACCTGTAAATTATAGAAAGAGAAAAACATGGAGTATGTTGTATATTCTATGAAACAAAACATAATTGATTAATGTAACTACTGTAGGACTAGTAAACACGAACGAAGGCTGTGTTTCCAGAGCAAATACCATCCTTTCCAATTCCCTTCAATATAAATATACAGCATCTTTTCCCCTAGTAGCTCTGAATAGCATATTGAATCTGTTTTTTGACTCTCATTAATGAGGAGTTTAAGAAAGCACCAACATATTCATTCACCATGAAGTGACAGTTAAGAAAACTTTTTAGGTACAGGTATACCTCTGCCTCTTTCTTTCCTCTTGCCCGATACCCAAAACACACGCAAATCACCAGACTTTTGCTTCCTTTTCCTCCAAAAGTCTTTGGATTAAAGACAAAACAATTATGTAATAATGCCCCTGATCCTTTCAACCTTGCAAAAGATTGACTTTAAAGCTGACAACCCAGGATGCTCAGGGTAAAGTCAACTCATTGTTCCAGGGAACAAGGCACAAATTAGCGCAGAATATTATTTTAAAGCATGGTATGACATTCTAATAAACACTGCCAATTCCGTCTGCCTCGGTCATCCACCCTAATGAATCATGAAACTAAAATATTTGACAGAAAGAAGAAAGAACATGCCAAAGAAATAAAGGAGATAAACTTAAATATCATATGAATTAATATTCTCATCAGTGTTCCTCCAGCTCTTCATGCTGGCTGCATTGAACATCTATTATAGTATCAGTAACTATTGGCATTAATGCATTCTGCCAATAGTATTAGTGTTATTTAATTTTAGTTTATTAATAATTATCTTTTCATATCACAGAATGGAACCTCTGTTTTGATTCACCAGGTAACAAACACTCTTTTTCATAGAATCTAAAAAGTGAAAAAGCAGTTATCTTTCAACTTAGAATCCACAGAACAATAAAAATGCTTCATAAGTTCTTTTGTCTGCATATTTTATTCTACTCCAAGAAAAAAATATACAAAGTCCAATACAAGCAATGCTGGGTATTATTCAGAAGACATAGCTTCATCTTTGTCTCCTCGAGTCAATAAAATAAAATTTATTTCACAGAATATGATTTGTGCACTGGCAACGGCTGCAAGTCAAACTTTCCTATGAGCACCAAACACTGGTAAACAACAGCTCCTGGGTGGTAAAATCAACCAGACAGCACAACATAGGTAGGAGCAGCGGACTGCACTCCAACAAACCTGGGGTGGCATCAGAGCAATTTGATTTTGGACAAGTTAACCTCTCTACTCTCCATTTTCTCACTGAGTTCACAAGCCAATGTTATCTTCCCTATAAAACTAGAACTTTCCCTTTAAAATTGGTAAAAACTATGAACCACTTAGGATAAATGCTAACTGTAAAATGCAATTCTAAAAAACGCAAGGGATGACTTAACATGTGGAAAGAACCTAGGTTTTCAAATCAAATAAGCTGTGTTCAAACCCTAGCCGCATTATGTACCAGCTGTTTATTGGGTATTGGACTAATTACAAACCTTATAAACTTGTTTCTTTATTTGTAAAATCAGGATAATGATATCTATCTAAAAACTTTTACATATCTCAAATAATCGCTGTCTCAAAAATAATTAATATTTTATCTGTCTAACCCATGGCCTGACAGAGTCAGTGTTGAGATGTCAGCTGCCTTGCTGCTTGAGATTTCATTGTTTGAATCACTTGCTAATGCAACTCTGGCTTGCTTTCTGCTTTCACTCAACTTGGAAGCACTTCTCCTCTCTAGCAAACTATCTGAAGACCTGCCACTACTAAAAGTCCTTTTCATGCTATTTCAGGCTGCCAGCATGAGTAATTTCCCAAGAGAAAGAACCTTATTTTCTAGTATGTTCTGCTAATCCTCCATACCTGAAGTCCAGAAGAAACCTCTCTGTTTTCCACAAGGCTTCTCCCTTTTCTAAACCCTTGCAGGCTCTCCCTTTTCACAAAGATACATAGAACAAAGGGGCAGAAGTTACCTCCACTTTGTTTGCCTCGGTCTGGAAAACAGCTTGTAACTATTCTCTGTCATTATAAGAAACCAGCTCCTCACTCCAAGCTCACTTTCTGCATTCATTTTTAGTTGCAAAAACTGAAATTAATTCTATTTCTTGAAGAAGCTATAAAACATGCATACACACACACAGGCACATATTTTGTTGTGGTTTCCTGTCACCAAGCAAAAATTATAAAATACCAAAAACACCAGCTGCCCAATTTAACTCTGTGCCTTCATTTACTCAACACGTATCTACTGAGTGCCCACTATGCTCCCAGCAATGCATCAGGTGCCAGGTATATATGGATGAGTAAACAGACATGGTCTACTTCCTTGAGGACCTAACTATCCTGAACTTCTTTCATCTTTTTCACCAAGCCAGGACACACTTCTAACCAACTCTGGTTTCCAAAACCTAGCCCAGGGCAGGGTAGGACAATTAAAGGCTGCATCTAAATAAGCCATAGCAAATGTTAGAGACTGCCCCCCTCCGCCCCGTGGCCACAATTCTCTACTAATCAGATGAAACCTGCAAATAAAGGTGGTCTCTATCATGCCACCAAACGGTGGTGGATCCAGCTCACCCTGCTGTCATGGCTAGAACTGAGCAGCAGCCCCTTGGCAACACAGGTCCTATAGCAGCTTGAGTGTGGAGGGACATATAGCTTGTCTTCCTGTAGTATGGCCACCTCTTCTCCCTAACTATGGGCAACTAAACAGGCCTAAAATCTATCAGAAGCTTTCTGAAGTTCACGAGCACACTGAACAGTAATAGACCATTGTAATAATTTCACCATCCATGCAAGCCACAGTTAATATCTTGCCTGTTTGGAACAGGCAAGATATTATACTTTTTTGGAACCATAATATTTAATATTAACGTTTAGTATTTAAATATAATATCTCAAAATAGATACTGAGCAAGACGAAGCCAGTTTCATTCACCATCTTTATGTCTGTAAAAACTTTCATCAAGCCAAGCTGTCTCCCCTCCTGGGCTCACTGTGTATAGAGGAGCTACTGCTAACAGAATCATCTTGATTAAGAATTCATATACTGTAAAAGGCATGAGAAAAACATAATCAGAATACAGGGAAATTTTATGATCAGATAATCAGCAAAACCTTCAGATGCAGATTAACTTATTGTTCAATTGATGAGTCTTAAGTATGTCCATGAATTGCTTTTAAAGAGGTCTTGGGAATTAAGAAGATCTCTCTTATCACACAAAAACATGCTAAATCTCTTCATTTATTTTAAACTCAGAGATGAAAAGACACCTTTTACTTTTTGCACTCTAATCAATATATAATAATCCTATGTTAATCATGGATATAATACACGGTCCTCTTGGTAACAAAGGGACACTAGTCCCAATGGTCTCCAACATGTACTTGAAAAAGCTTAAAGCTCTCTGATGTTTCAACCAATAAGTATCTGTCAAGGATAAAACAAGGATCAATTTAAGGACATTTTCTAAGTAGTCTGATTTAAAATTCAGGAGTAACCACACCTTCTTAGATAATAACTTGGATAAAAATCACCCATAGTTCTTTCCACAAAGCAATCAAAACTGGTCTTCTAGAGAGCAGATAAAGTGGTAAGGGACTTTAGGGCTAATCATCCAGATAATAGCTTTACTTGGATTGACTTAACAATACAGGCCTAAATTCATTTAAACATCTTTCTGCTTCACTCTCCCTAAGATAATTCTAAAAACAGTACAACATCTTTGTATTTTAGACAAGTGATTCTCAGAGTTTAGGAGCCATTTACACTAATAAACTACAAGGTGATTTTAGATGATTTACAGATTCAGCATGGAATAAGACAGAATCTTCTAGTAGAAAAATTTAATCCCTGATTCTGAACTGATCGCATCAAATAGTCTCAATCTTGTAAGAGCATGTCTTTAAAATCTCTCTGTCTTGATAAAGAAAGGACATACTCTGACTCAGGGTTTTTGACAGCCAGTGGTATCTACTTAGGATTGAATAACACTAAATGGTTTTCACTGTTTAGTTTTTATTGGGTATCTACTATTTGCAGCACCTAATAGTTTTCCATTTAAGACAGAGGGGTAAGGTTTCTCTTTTAAATACTGTTTTATATGTTTTTTAAAAAAAAGGTGAGAGTGGCCAGGCGCAGTGGCTCACGCCTGTAATTGTAGCACTTTGGGAGGCCAAGGAGAGTGGATTATATGAGGTCAGGAGTGTGAGACAACCCTGGCCAGCATGGTGAAACCCCAAATCTACAAAAAAAATACAAAAATTAGCCAGGTGTGGTGATGCTTGCCCATAGTCCCAGCTACTTGGGAGGCTGAGGCAGGAGAATCACTTGAACCCAGGAGGTGGAGGCTACAGTGAGCTGAGATCATGCCACCACACTACAGCTTGGGCAAGCAAGACTCTGTCTCAAAAAAAAAAAAAAAAAAAAAAGTGAGAAATATTAAATAATAATAGAAGTAAAATACAACTATGGCAAAAAGCATGCAGATGGTATCTGTATGACTGATACTTGGGAAACATTGTTTGAAACTGTTTGAAAATACTTGCAGTATAGTGATTATAATAGCCTGAGTTTGAATCCTAGCTTGGAAACTTCCTTGCCATGTGACTTTAGACAAATTACTTAGAATCCTTATGCCTTGGTTCCCTCATTTGTGAAATGGAGAGGATAGTACCTATTTCAAAAGGTTATTGTGAAGATAAATGGTGGAACAGGTAAAGTGCTGAAATGCTAGGTGACATATAGGAAGAATTCAACATAAATTAGTTTTGCTTGTTTGTTTGAGATAGGGTCTCACTCTGTTGCCCAGGCTGGAGTGAAGTGGCATGATCGCAGCTCACTGTAGCCTCAAACTCTTGGATTCAGGAGGCTCGTTAGCCACAGCCTCCCAAATAGCTAGGACCACGCACCATCACACCCACAATAAATGAGCTACTACCAGTAAAATTACTAGCATTTTGTAAATATATCTAGATGAGTAATTATATACTCAAACTCAACTCTTTGGCCTGTGAATTATGACATAAGAGAAGGAGGCTTCTTCATGGACTCTTGTATAGATGAAAGGGAAAGCTCATTTTGTTGTTTTATCTTTTAAATAAAACATCAAACAATTGAGGAGTCTCAAGGGAAAGCTCATTTTGTTGTTTTATCTTTTAAATAAGACATCAAACAATTGAGGAGTCTCGTAAACCCATGTGACTCCCCAGGTATGAGAAAATCAAGTGCACTATCTTGAATTCTATACTATAACTTTCTTCTCTCCCTATTTAAATGTTTCAATTTTTAATTACTAAGAGTTAAAAATGAGGCTGCCATTCCTTACCCATATGACACCAACCAAAATGTATTTAAACCAGACACAAGGTTCCTCCAACATTTTAACATTCTGCCCAATTCATGCAGCATCCCAAGAATTGCTGTCTTCAGGAATGTTACCACAGCAAATGACTTTTTGTTTAAATTATAGCCACTTTCCATGCAATGACTTTTTGAAAATCTGCTTGAATACAAAAGGCAAGTGGGTATCTCTTATTTATCTTTTTTTTTTTTTTTTTCATATTTCTCTCTGTCCTTGGCTTCCAGGGGAATTCCTCCATTTGTTCATGTAGTTTAATATGAGCATCTTGATGAATCAGAAAATGCACTGGAGAAGTCACTTCATATTAACGTTGTGTGCCTTCTTCACTTCACTCCATTTAGCAGGCATTTTGGACTAAAATAGGGAAGAACAGAGGAGAACATTGTGCAGTGACATGGACTAGTGATCCGTGAGGTCCAGCCAAGCTCCATGTCTGCTCTCTGTGGGATAATAAGGCCTCCTGAATAATCAACTTGAGTTGATCCAGCTAGTTCAACTAGTTAGCAGCTCCACTAAAGCCCAAAGAGGGGAAGGAAGAAAGGGAGGGAGGGAGGGAGGGAGGGAGAGAGGGACGGAGCGAGGGAGGGACGGAGCGAGGGAGGGAGGGAGCGAGGGAGGGAGGGAGGGAGGGAAACAACCCTGTAACCAACATGAAGGAAAATGGTTAACAATAAAATTAATGCTGATTGCAAATGTAACCTTCAAGATTCACAGAGCCCAGTAATCCCTCAAAGAACAGATAATACGATCTGATTGCTTTTGAATGTCAAATGTACCTGAAAGAAATAGCTATGTAAATTGCCACAGCAAGCTATGTACTAAGAGTCTAAAGTTAATATCTAAAATCTAAGTCATTGCCCCCTCCCCTCTCAATTTTGTCAAAATTAGACCTTTACTTCTCTAATTTTTCCATGTACAGTACTCACACCTACAGAGGCAGTTAGTCCTTCAGCATGAATACAAAACAGGTCCGCAGTGCTAGGCTATGTGGGTGCAAACCTCAGGTCTGTGCAACACTGGCATGTTACTTAATCTTTCTGTGCCTCAATTCCATCATCTAAGAATGAGACTGCAATAGCACCCACCTCATAAGCCTGTTGAGAATTGTACCCAGTACATAGTTAGTGCCATGTCAGTGTCACATATTATGAGTAATGGTCATATATGACCTGTACGTGACTTCTCGAACACACTGAGATAGGTATTGTTATATGCCCATTTTATGGATGAGGAGACTGCATGTTTCCAAAGGTCGTAACATGCCCAATGTTAAAAAGCTGCCCTTAGGACTTCCAGAAACAATATGGAGATGAAGAACAAAAGTACCCATGGCTGATGACTGAAGAAGCAGTGAAAGTGTACAAGAAAAAGGTCTTCTTAGTGGCCATCATAATTTTTTAAGTGTTGATAGCTTATTCATACATTGCACAGTCTGTATGACTGGAAGAATTTAATGGACTAAGACAAGGGATATTGACCCATAAAGAGAGGGTCTCCATTTAAAAGATGTTTGCTATTGGCTGTCTCAAAACACTTTCTCCTCACTCATAACTTATTGTCCATACTGTATTTATTTGTCTTGTGTGTTCTAGGGGCACCTGACAAAAGTGAGAAAGAGCTGAAGTGGGCATGAGGTAGGAATAGTCTATTAGGTTATGTTTATGCCACGTGTCTTACTTCCTGACAGTTTAGCTACAGAGCACAAAGGAAATGGGGCATCACTGTTGTCCCAAAAAACATTAAGTGAGATCAGGAAACCTACCCACTCAAAAGTCTTATTCACCAGCTGGTGGTTTCACTGAGCTTTGAGGATCCCAACACACTGAGGCAGGTAAAGACAACTGATTTAATCCCATCAACTAGCTGCCACCATGTTCAATGAACAGAAATTTTAACTGGGTGAGTTTGTGGAAAGAGAGAAAGAAAAGGTACAGAAAGAATCAAGCATCCATACAAATTAAGCTTTTCCTCCCTGGGACACTGTAGTAGATTGACTGCTAAAAAGGCCCAAAATCTCAAGTTCTTCAGCTTTCCACACCCTTTGTAAAGTGACTTCGCAGCTCTTTTCAACAAAGAATTGAGTCTTCATAATTCACAATTGCAAAGATGTGGAACCAACCTAAGTGCCTACCAACTAATGAATGGATAAAGAAAATGCGGTACATATATACCATGGAATACTATTCAGCCCTTAAAAGGAACAAAATAATGCCTTTTGCAGCAACTTGGATGGAGCTGGAGGACATTATTCTAAATCAAGTAACACAGGAGTCGAAAATCAAAAACTGTATGTTACCACTTATAAGAGGGAGCTAAGCTATAAGTAAGCAAAGGCATACAGAGTGATACAATGGACTTTAGAGACTCAGAAGGGGAAGGGTGGGAGGGGGCGAGGGGCAAAAAACTACATATTAAGTATGATGTACACTGTTTGTGTGATAGGTGCACTAAAATCTCAGAATTCACCACTACATGATTCATGCGTGTAACCAAAAATCACTTCTACCCCAAAAGCGGAAAGAAAAGGGAAGGGAAGGGAAGGGGAGGGGAGGGGAGGGGAGGGGAGGGGAGGGGAGGGAAGGAGGGGGTTGTGAGGGAGGTGGTCAAATAAGTGTGGAAAATGTTGTAGCTCCTAGACTTTGCTAAGATCTGGTAGAGTGCATGATACGTGGTAGCTGATCAATATCTGTTGAATGACATAAAGTGTGCTTCTCCAAACATTGCTTCCCCCAGTAAAGGGGGCCAGAGTGAAGAAGATTTAGGAATTGTGCATGTTCATTATGCATACCAGCCAAAGACAACTGAGCATCATTAGAGAAACACACCAACGAAATTCACCTTTTAATGTTAATTCCATCATTTCAAAACTTTTGGTTGTAGCATTAGTATTACAATCCCAAATGTAGTAGAAACTGCCAGTTATAACTTAATAGTCATTCTCCTCTCCATCATCAGTAAGAGAGCCCCAATTTTATTCAGTCAGTTGCCCAACGAAAGACTACATTTCCCAGGCTCTCCTGCACTGAGGTGTGACCGTGAGACCAAATACTGGCCAAGAAAAAAATTTTTTAAGTGTTATATGGAACTTAAGAGTAAGATGACAAAAATGGCAGGAGATGCCTCAACTAAAAGGATTCCTTTCTTCTCTCTAATCCTTCCCTGCTGTACATGTGCACTGTGGACATAATGACCTAAACCGAACTGGCCCAAGTGACCAATGGAAAATGGAAAGATCAGGATAGTGGACCAGAAAGATGGGAATCTGGGATCCTGATCTGACTGGAATATCATGTAGCTCCCTGACCTCTCATCAGTACCATGTTCCCTATTTTGAAAAATTATTTTTTCCTACAGAAAAGGAGTCATTACTTTTATTTCAATAAAAATAAATAATGACCGGATTTACTCTGTTCTCCAAAAATAATGCTGAACACCTACATACCTAAATGCCCACCTTGTTTGCAAAATTTTGGTTGATTATAATAATCATTTCCTGATGAAGAATGGAGAGCCAAATACTAGGAAGAAAGAACACTGAGTGAATTCACCTATGCATCTTATTCCTCCCCTTACTGTATCACTCACTGAATGAAAACATACCTGGGCTTCCCACTTTGACTTTTCCTTGTGGCTCCTCTTTAAACATCCAATTACAAAGAAATTTAAGGCCATTGTAATAGTTTGTTTTCATGCTGATGATAAAGACATATCTGAGACTGGGAAGAAAAAAAGGTTTAATTGGACTTACAGTTCCACATGGCTGGGGAGGCCTCAGAATCATAGTGGGAGGTTGAAAGGCACTTCTTACATGGCAGAAGCAAGAGAAAATGAGGAAGAAGCAAAAGTGGAAACCCCTGATAAACCCATCAGATCTCAAGATGTATTCACTATCATGAGAATAACATGGCAAAGACCAACCCCCATGATTTAATTACCTCCCCCTGGGACCCTCCCACAAGACATGGGAATTCTGGGAGATACAATTCAAGTTGAGTTTTGGATGGGGGCATAGGCAAACCATATCATTCTACCCTTGGCCCCTCCAAATCACATGTCCTTACATTTCAAACCCAATCATGCCTTCCCAACAGTCCCCCAAAGTCTTAACTCATTTCAGCATTAACCCAGAGTCCACAGTTCAAAGTCTCATCTGAAACAAGGCAAGTCCCTTCTGCTTATGAGCCTGTAAAATCAAAAGCAAGCTAGTTACTTCCTAGATACCATGAGGGTACGAGTATTGGGTAAATACAGCTGTTCCAAATGGGAGGCATTGGCCAAAACAAAGGGGTTACAAGTCTGAAATCCAGCAGACCTGTGAAATGTTAAAGCTCCAAAACGATCTCCTTTGACTCCAGGTCTCACATCCAGGTCACACTGATGCAAAAGATATGTTCCCATGGTCTTGGGCAGCTCCACCCCCATGGCTTTGCAGGGTATAGCCTCCCTCCCAGATGCTTTCATGGGCTGGTGTTGAGTGTTTGCAACTTTTCCAGGCACATGGTGCAAGCTGTCAGTGGATCTACCATTCTAGGGTCTGGAGGATAGTGACCCTCTTCCCACAACTCCACTAGGAAGTGCTCCAGTAGGATCTCTGTGTGAGGACTCTGACCCCACATTTCCCTTCCACACTGCCCTAACAGAAGTTCTCCATGAGGGCCCTGCCCCTGCAGCAAACTTTTGCCTGGGCATCCAGGTGTTTCCATATATCTTCTGAAATCCAGGTGGTGGTTCCCAAACCTCAATTCTTGACTTCTGTGCACCTGCAGGCTCAACACAACATGGAAGCTGCTAAGCCTTAGGGCTTCTACCCTCTGAAGCCACTGCCCAAGCTCTATGTTAGTCCCTTTCAGCCATGGCTGGAGCAGCCTGGACACAGGGCACTATGTCCCTAAGCTGTACACCATATGGGAACCCTGGGCCTGGTCCATGAAATCAATTTTTCCTCCTAGACCTCTGGGTCTGTGACAGGAAGGGCTGTCATGAAAGTCTCTGACATGGCTTGGAAACATTTTCTCCATGGTCTTGGGGATTAATATTAGGCTCCTTGCTACTTATTCAAATTCCTGCAGCCAGCTTGAATTTCTCCCCAGAAAATGGGTTTTTCTTTTCTGTCGCATAGTCAGGCTGCAAATTTTCCAAACTTTTATGCTCTGCTTCCCTTATAAAACAGAATGCCTTTAACAGCATCCAAGTCACCTCTTAAATGCTCAGCTGCTTGGAAATTTCTTCCACCAGATACCCTCCTAAATCATCTCTCTCAAGTTCAAAGTTCCACAAATCTCTAGGGCAGGGGCAAAATTTTTGCTAAAACATTTTGCTAAAACATAATAAGAGTCACCTCTGCTCCAGTTCCCAACAAGTTCCTCATCTCCAACTGAGATCATCTCAGCCTGGATTTTATTGTCTATATCACTATCAGCATTTTGGGCAAAGCCATTCAACAAGTCTCTAGGAAGTTCCAAACTTTCCTACATTTTCCTATCTTCTTCTGAGCCCTTCAAACTGTTCCAATCTCTGCCTGTTACCCAGTTCCAAAGTCACTTCCATATTTTCGGGTATCTTTTCAGCAACGCCCCACTCTACTGGCACCAATTTACTGTATTAGTTTGTTTTCACACTGCTGATAAAGACATATCCGAGATGGGGAAGAAAAAAAGGTTTAACTGGACTTACAGTTCCACATGGCTGGGAAGGCCTCAGAATCATGGCAGGAGGTTGAAAGGCACTTCTTACATAGCGGCAGCAAGAGAAAATGAGGAAGAAGCAAAAGTGGAAACCCCTGATAAACCCATCAGATTTCATGAGACTTATTCACTATCATGAGAATAACAAGGCAAAGACCGACTCCCATGATTTAATTACCTTCCCCTGGGTCCCTCCCACAACATGTGGAAATTCTGGGAGCTATAATTCAGTTGAGATTTGGAAGGGGACACAGACAAACCACATCAGCCATCAGTCAGTATCTGTAAGGGACTGGTTCCAGGATCCCCCACAGGTACCAAAACGTACAGATGCTCAAGTCCCTTATATAAAATGGGATAATATTTGTATATAACATATGCACATCCTCCCATATACTTGAAATCATCACTGGAGTACTTATAATACCTAAGACAATATAAATGCTACATAAATATTTGTTATACTGTATTTTTATTGATACTACTTTTATTGTTGTATTGTTAAATTTTTTGAATATTGTCTATCTGAGATTAGTTGAATCCACGGATGCAGAACTGGCAGATATGGAGGGCCCACTGTATTTGTTTAGATTTTTTCCTCAGGGAAATCCAGAAATTAAATCACTTTGCCAACAAGGCCAGGAAAACAAATCATTTGTGTTGTGGCTAAGCCATAAGGCTCCCATCATAAACACAAGCAGAGCCTGCACAGCTTTGCTCTCACAAAGCCATTTGGGGGAAGATTTTTATGGCAACAGCTGAAATGTTTCTACCAAAACAACACCTACACTTCGCTAGAGTTATTTTCGGAGGAGAAGGTTTCCCCTACTGCTGTTTAAATCATCCAAATGTGTAGTGAAAAGCATAGGCTCGCAGTGAATCTGGCAGCCCTGGCAGGAGAACTTCTCTGCCACTCCTTGGCTGGGTGACCTGGGGCAGGTCACTTAACCTCACTGACCTCAGACCTCCTCCTAAAACAGGAATTTCAGCATCTTAGAATCATCCTTAGAACAGATGAGATGATGCATGTTTAGCACCATAGCTACATAGTAAGTATTCAAAAAATGGAAGCTGCATTGATTTGTACCAAATTTGATGCTAAATACCTTGAATACCTTAAGGAATAAAGATACAAGAACCTATGGGTAAGCCATATTTAAAGACACCACATTAAAAGTAATATGAAAGTACAAATGTGCATGACAGTATATGTATACAAATCATGGAACCCTATTTATCCAAGACCACTTACTCTGCTTTTCCTTAACTCTTTAGGACTGGGTTATGGAGAAGAAATCAGTCAAAACTCTCAGAATAGCTGCACTAGACATCATAAAGTCCACTAACTGAAACTTCTATATTTAATTCATCAATAATGTTAACTAATACTGTTGCGCATTCACCAAGTGCTATGCACCTAGCAAGGCATTTCTTATGGTTTAATTACTGTATTTATCTTTCACATTACATACCTGGAGATGGGTAATGGACACTGTGAGGTGATGCCCAGACACTGCTTCGGGACTGAAGAATTGATTCTTTGCTACTGTGAGTGATGCAGGCAGAATGCCCTCAACTGTCTGTCCTCTCTGGAAAATTCCCTCAGCTGGAGGAAGCTGTTCCATTCATGGTCAACTGCCCCCAGTCGTCAACATCAGTGAATAAGGGTCCAACCGGCTTCAGAAGGTTGACTAAGGCTCCTGTTAAGATTGCACCGCAGTTCAACTTCTCCCTCTGCCCAGTCCTGAATTCGTCCTTTCCCCTGCACAGATGTTGTTAATCTCAAAAGTATTTGAGAATAAACCTCTGCACACTAATCTCCAGTTGGGAGTTTGCTTCCCAGGAAACTCAAATGGAGACAACTTAGGTACTGAAATTACTTTCATTTTTTTAGATGAAAAAAGTCAGTCTCAGATTAAGAAGCTGGCCCAGAGTCACACAGCCAATGAGTAGCATAGCCAGGACTAGGACGCAAACATTCTAACACCAGAGCGCAGGCTGAAAACCACTCTGCTCTATTGCTTAAAAGAGTTTCCATTGTTATGTCTAATGAAATAAACTGCATAACATGGATGTTGTCTGCACAGTACATTGCAAGAAGCAAATCAGGAGGGAAATAAGGGTTGCAAGATAAGGCAAATTCAATAAACTGTTATTAGTCAAAATCAACCAGAAAACAGAAACCACTCTAGGTCTTTCAAATCAGGTAACTTGTTACAGATGTGATAGAATGATTGACAGACCACAGAGGGACAGTGAGGCAGCCCAGAGACTAGCAACTGAGGAGAGCTGCTATCTTCCCTAACAGGTGGGATAATGGAAGGATGTGACATTATCAGAGCCCAGAGCCTGGAGCCAACTGACAGAGACCAGGGCAACAGCTGTGGAGACCAGGCTGCTATGGAGAAGAGGGGTGTCTGGTGACGGCTGATTGGAAAAGACACATGGAAGAGACACACATGTTCCTAGAGATACCGAAGAAAGCAGAGAGGCAGAGAAAGACACCCTGATTTCTCTCTCTTCTGGCCCTCCAGTTTTCCACCAGTGCTTCCTGTTGGCTACACCTACCTGGAGGCCAGAGGGCAAGGAAACCCTCTGAAAACAAACAAGGAATACAAGAATTTAAAAAGCAGATCTGTCTAAAGCAATAGTTTAGAGCCAAGTGGCCCACATACTCCAGAAACCCAAGCAAACAATAACAATAACAACACCTTACACTTACATGGCTCTTTACAAGGCATGTTCCTGTATTACTGCACAGTTCAATAACTGATGTCTAAAAGCTTCAGGCTGGAAGTTTCAATTATTCTGTTTATTAAATCAGGGAAACACATCTGATAGGCCGAAAATATTTCCATCATGAAAACAGCTAATTTGACAGTGCTAAATGGTTAGGATTTCATTATCAAAATTTTACTTATGTAGCACAAATTGTTCCCTATCACTGTTGGCAAAGTTAGGGGTTAATGTGTCAGCTATTCTAGAAGGCTGAGTCTGCCTTCACAATTGTATCTTCTGTTTGATAAAGAAGGAGCTGGAATACAAATTCTTACTCAGCTCAGAAGTCCTCTGTTGACTTCCCTGATGCAGGAGAAATTCCTGGGGGGAGGGAAGAGACAGGGGAGAAAAAAAAAAAAATGAAAACAAAACTCTATTATCAGAGATCTCCAGTCACAGTATTCAAAATCACTCAATGCTTAACTATCCTCACCCTTTGCCCTTTGTGAGACATCTAACAAGGCATGACTACTCTATATTCTTCCTATTTTAAAAATTGTTTATATTTCATTCCCTCCAGGAGGAATGTGATTTGTTTCTATATAAAGATTGCAAATACATTTCAGTCCCTTCCGCCCCACAACAAAGCTTCTTTGATGTAATTAAAACTCAGTTGGCTTGAGGATCTGGGTTCAAGGCCCAGATTTGCTTCCAAATAGCTGTTCGGATTGAAGGAGCCCAATTAACCTCTCTAGGACTGTTTTCATGACTGCCAACACGATGCAACTACAACTAGATGATATCCACAATCCTTTCAGTCCTCAATGAAATAATTCCATAGAAAGATAAAAAAAAGACCTATGCAGACCCAGATGAACTCTATTCCTTGACATGGCACAGACATCTACTTGTGAGGCTGCTTATCAGAATCAAAAGTACAGTCTGTGGCCATGGCATGCAGAAAAGTCTGACCTCATTCCTTGCTCAACTGACTGTGATCTCATCCAGCAATTTCTAAGTTGGGATCTAGGATAGTCTGACTGCAAAAAGAGCACGGTGCTCCCTCCCTGTAACCACAGCCTCTGCTGTGTAACTTTGTGGTGTCATCCCACTCTAGAATTGGCTGTGTGACTTCCTTTGGCCAATGGAAATATTAGCACACATAATGCAAAGAAAGGCTTGAAAAGTGCTTGCACAACTGAGTTTGCTCTCATTCTTGCTCCTCTTCTGTAGCCAGGAGTATATGCTAGGTCTAGCATCTTAGGATGAGACACATATATAGCAGAGGTGAGTCACCCTGATCTAGCATAGATGTTAGCTATGCCATCCTAGATCAGCTAACAGCTAGCTGAGCCCCTAGACATATGAACAAACCCAGAGCTGCCTGCCCAACCTACAACTGAGCACAGACACATGAATGAGATCAGTTGAAATCAGTCAAGCATTGAGCAGCTAAACTCTCCAAAACTTACAGGCTAAATATATATGTGTTATTCTATTCCACTGCGGTTTTGTGGTTGCTTATTATACAGCACTATTGTGGCAAAAGGAAACGGGTACATGTTCCTTGGAATACTAGTCCTTAGCTAGACTGTAATGACTATTTATAGAACAAAATTTCCTTAGTCGTGAAACAAGTTGATAACATCCTACACACTTTAACATACATTAATGCCTTTAAGGATCCAGAAGCCCCACAATAGAGAAGTCTATTTAACTTTGTCTAACCCATATTTCCCACAACCTATTTTACCATAGACCTCCAAGTATGATTCCCTAATCAGATTCTCCCCTAGCCTTAGACCCCAATTCTGGGTTGAACCTCTATCCAATCTTTTTGCTAGTCAGTCTATGTCTTTTATTTTCTCTTCCAAGATGATTAGTGGACCATTCAAAAGCAAATTAACAAAACACCTTAAGAGCACTTTGATATCACAAAAGCTTATATTGTTTATAAGCAAAGTTTAATTAGAAATAAAAGATAAATGTTCCAAAAATATCTGAAATCCACACATGGTCTAATTTCAACTCTCTTCTATTTATACTTCAACAAAAGCATAATGCTGACCTTGTCAATTCCTTCCTCAACATTCTTCAGAGGCTCCCCACTGCCATCCTCTTATTATAATTGCTTTTTAAAATTAACTGAGAAGCCATCAGGCTGAGATGGCTCCAGCACCTTGGGTTCCTAGGTAAACAAACCAAAACCTATTTTCAATGTAAAGAGTCAAAATACCATGTAAAGAGTCAGAAACTACCAACTAACCTCTAACTGGGGACTTTCCACTTTAACCAAATACTTTTGTCTTGCTTCCTAGAACACCTTATAAAAATGTTCCCCTTGTGCCCTTTCAATGGAGCCCTGAACCACTTACTATCTGATGCTGCCCAATTCATGAATTGCTATGTACACGAATAAATTCTTCAAAATTTTATTGTGTCTATTTTACCTTTTAACACAGTTTACAAGCCTTTGCTGACCTGGTGCCTGATTCCTTATCCATTTTATCTCTTTTCTCCGTCATCCCTAGTCCTGGGTGTACATGCTATCCGTCCTGAACTACTTTTAATACCATCAAATGGGCCATGAGCTACTGCTCTGAAACTCTAGAGTTTGGTCATATTTGAGGTGAACCTGAATCATGCAGCTTTGAAATAATATGATATGAAAGCACTAATATGGTCTCAAATTAATTTGGATCAATGTAGGCCCCCCCAAAAAAATTATTCAAGAATTGTAGTCTTGATGCTGGCTGGGGCAGAGGAAACTCTAAACTCTGTTTACAGAGTGGCCACAGGGTAGCACCATGTTAGCTGGTAAATGAAAATACCCACCATCTTTTGACAGAATTATTTTGAATCATGGGAGTTCCAAATTTGCAAGAACTTTAGAAATACAACCCTCACATAAAATATGACCTCTAGAACATGGAGTTTCTTCTGCTGGAAATTCTTCCTCATCCCTTAACCACACTCTAGCCCAAACATGCAGTTCTTCCAGCTAACTTCAATTTGCCCTTTATGTGTCAGTTGAGACAGTACTGCTTCCTGGAAGCTTTCCCTAAAACCCCCCAACACAGGTCACAAGACCCCTCCCAAAGATAGAATTTACCTGATATTAACATTTCCCCACTGTAAATGCCTAGCATTTATTCTAGACACCTTGATAGGAGAGATCCTTGCTTATTCGAATTTAGGTGGCTCACAGATGATCAATGAATATTGCATGGGTGGGCAGATGAATGGAAAGATAAATGGAAAAATGGAAGTTGAAATGAACGAATGGGAAGGCACACTAAATACATGACTGATTTTTGCTGAACTATCTCTCCCTATCCTCTCCCCTGCCCAACCTCAAGGAAAGATAATTACAAACACTAGGCAACAGCAGGGGAAAGAAGACCAAAAAAAAAAAAAAAAAAAAAAAAAACCTTGATAATAATTGTATCAGCTGGATAAGAGTGATCATTATGAAGTTTGAATTAATGTAGACACATTTTTTTGAAGTGAGAGCACTTGTCAAAAATATAAAACACACTCAGAATAAAAGTAGGACGCAGTAGTGTCTTTCTTTTCCTAATAAAAATAAAATTGATACTTTTTTTATTTTTTAGAGAAAAACATTTTAACTCATTTGTTGAGAGTGAAGGATTCACTCCAAGAATTGTGCTATGTAATGAAAGTGGTCTCTTTGACACAGCAAACAAAGGCGCAGTGAAGGACTTTCTTAAGAGCTTGGTGGTTCAGATTTCCTGCTTCTCATCACAAAAACACACTGGAGAAATATTTTTGTTTTCACTCACTTTCACCTTGGATACAAATTTCACTATCTCAGTTACCCCAGTTGTCCTCTTTAATGAGGACAGAAACGAGTGCAAACATAGCTAAGATGGTTTAAAACCAAAAAAGCCTTCATCTCTGATGTTTCTTCTTACATGGCTTTGGATCCCAGACTGAAAACACAGTATACCTCTGGCACGTTTAGGCAGAGCTAAGAAAATAGCTCTGCCACTGATTTTTAAACATCCTCCTAACTGACACCATCAAGAAGTCTTAGGAAATGTCACATGAATGATCTTTTGGCTGGATATGTGTATGGCCTTGTTCGCTGGGATTTAATTTTATCTGAACCTTCTTCTTCTTCTTCTTTTTCTTCTTCTTCTTCGTCTTCATCGTCTTCTTCCTCTTCCTCTTCCTCCTCTTCCCCTTCTTTCTCCTCTTCTTCTTCTTCCTCCCCTTCCTCTTTTCCTTTTCTTCTTCTTCTTTCTTATTCTTCTTTTTTTTTTTTTTTTTTTTTTTTTGTAGAGATTAGGTCTCATTTTGTTGCTAAGGCTGGTCTTGAACTCCTGGGCTTAAGCAATCCTCCAGCCTTGGCCTCCTGAGCCACCATACCAGCTTTAAACCCCTTAGATACTATATCTGCAAAGGGCTGTACAGTATTTTCATAAGCTAGAAAAATCCAAAACAATTTTCTATGGATTGTTTTAACCTTAAAGTTAACCAAAGGTGTAATCTGCTGCTTATGTTTTTCAGGTTCCTTTGTGTCATATTTCCCTGTTATTCGAACTCTTTTAAAAAGTCCCATATACAAGTATAAGTAAGAACCTAGTCATTAGTTGTATCTACCAAGAAACACATCAATGGTCATAGCAGGAAACACAGTAGTTGATTCTCCCAGATATCAACCTTAAAGATATGATACAGCCCAGCTTCTCCAAGCACTTCTGTCCTTCAGAAACTTACTAAACTTTCAAGAACTTATTTCTGCCTCCTACAGCTCGTTTTTTCTGCATGCATTCTTTCAAAAGACATCTGCATCCCCTGGGAAAAGATAAAAGTGATACCAAATAAAACTAAAAGCAAACTTCAGAAAGACTTCTCATGGAAATTATCCCAAATAAAGAGTAATTTCTTCACTTTGTTCTTTTCTTTCTATCTTTAACTCTCCAACAAAGGTAAGTCCCTCAAGACTGTTTATTCTCCTGATTTATAAAAGCACCCACCAGGTAACCAAATTAAGATCCCTTTTGCAGAAGGAAGCCCAGCAAGCTAATCCCCTGATACTATGAAGCCATAGCCACCAGGATTCCCACAAAGCACAAGTGTATCCATCCCATATTTCTTGCCAATGCTGTTCCTTAATTGGCCATGAATAGTTACAGTCAGCCCCGGCAATTTCTGTACCCTGTATAGTATAATCTCCTAAAACATCAGCTGAGAGTTTAAAAGCCAAATTTTTAAATAGCATCCAATTAATAATCATAGTAATAATGAAAGAATTGCCAAACTATGATATGAATTCTGAAGTCAAAAGTGGAGGCTAAGCTAAATGAACCGAAACTATCCTTCCACCATCCCTCCTCTCCATCGTTTTTTAAATGTTACATTTAGTACTGAAACTTTCGGGAACTAGATAATGTGAAATGTTAGGATTTTATATTTCAGGTTCTATTTGCTTATTCAACATTTACTGAGCACTGACTATGCCTGAATATAAAGATAGAAATTATTGACAGCTGATCTCAGGGAAATCAAGGTTTCACTCAAAAAGAAGTTTCTAACATAATTTCTTCCATTCACTCAACAAATGTTTACTACTAAGTACCTGCACTGTTCTAGGCATTTAAGATGTCCATGCACGATACAGACAGAAATCTCTGCTGTCATGGAACTTCAATTTTAAAGAGAGAGACTGACAACAAACAAGTCAGCCAATGGTCTAGATATTAGAAGACACTAAAGATTATGGAGGAAAAAGACTAAAGTAAAGAAAGGGACAGGGTACAAGTCACAGGGATGGCAAAGATTTGAAGGAGGGGAAGAACAAGTCCTGCAGATATTGTAAAGAAGTTTCCAGGCAGAGGGAGAATGTGCAAAGGCCCTGGGGCAGCCATGCCCAGTGTGTGTAAGGAAAAGCAGTTGGCAAGGTAAGCCAGCATGGAGTGAACAAAGGAGAAGGTAGTAACAGATGAAGTCAGAGATTAAGAGAAAGGGATCGTGCCAGGCCCTGGGGGTCCTTGTGAGTGCTTTGGCTTACTCTCTGAATGAGGTGGGAAACCACTTTAGGAGCAGAGCAACATGATCTGATATCTATTTCAGAGGCATCATTTGGGCTGCTGTGTTGAGAACAAACTGCAGATGGGCAAGGGCTCGAGGCTACTGCAGAATCCAGGTGAAGAAGGGTGATGACTGGACCAGAAGGCAGTGATACCAGCAACAGAAACTGCTTAAATTTGGGATACGTCCTGAATGTAGAACAACAACAGAATTTACTGTTGAATCAGCTGTCAGTATCTGAAGATATGGGACATACATTTTTCACTTCCCTGCTTAAAATGCCTAGTAAAACTCCCAAGTTTGTCTTCATTGGATTTATTTAGTCCAACAGCATCTGGTGATACACTCATTTGCACCTCCAGCCTTTATCTTTCAACCAACCCACAGTTATTTAGCATTGCTTATAAGCTATTCCATTCGTCTGGTCCACACAACCTTGGCATGACCATCTATTTCCAATCTTTGTACTGGTGGCTGTGGAAATAATTTTTCCAGATTCAAGATCCCTTTATTTCTTCCTTCTTTGTATTCCTCACTATGAATCCAGACATGAAAATCCACCTGTTCTTCCTCTGAATCCATTTTGTGAACTTCCCTCTCTCTTAGTTTCTATCACCATCCTTGTGGTGCTGACCACAACATCTCCCAGGAGGTGTCTCTGGCTCCAGCCTCTTCCTCACCAAAACTACCTCACCAACTGCAAAGGAAATAATGTTCCAAATCACAGGTTTTATGATGTGACTTCCTCTGCTTGCAAGCATCCCACCCCTGCACCTGGCCTCCAAGGATCTCACTCAGTGGCTTGCCATACCCCTCCACTCTCTAACCTCTCACCCCTACCCCATATACCTTCACTGCCTTTGGAGCATGAAAGGGTATTCCTGCTCCTTCTCACACTTTAACTTTCAGACATGGGGCTTTCACAGCCTAGAATATTCTCTCCCTTTACTTTCTAGGCAACTTTTCCTAAATCTACTCATCCATGGAGATTCAGCTCAATGTCTAGCCTCTCTATAAAAACACCCCTGACTACTCCATCCCCCATTTAATTCCTATTAGCCCTTTTTATCTGATTGTTGCACTTGGACCTCATGTCATATATGCATGCCATATTTCCTGGGTAGGTATAAATTTCAAGATTATATACCAACTTGTATGTGTTTTTACACCCTCCACAGAGATACATATGGAGTGTTCAATACATATTTACAGCATTAAATTATTTCAGGGAAATTAAGTAAACTTAAACAAGATTGCCCCCATCTTTATCTCAATCTAAAAGTGACGACTGAAAAATCCTAACATCCAAAGGGTGTAGAATCTTTAAATAAAACAAAATCTCAGTTATTTCCTTCTCTGTCTTTATATTTCCCATCTGGTATTTTGATTCTTTTCCTAACTTACTTTCTTTTTAGATAAATAGCATGCCACAGAAGAATTGGACAAAAAGTTTTTTATTAGGGTTATCTCATGGAGATTATGCTCACAGGCGCATCCATCATATCCCAAGATGTAATCTAACCAATCTTTTTGACTTGCAGCCAAACAAGATACTGGCTTCATGGGAGAACAAATAGGAACGGAATGAGCAGTTATGGCCCAGTGGTCACAAAGTTCAGCCATCACTGAGATCTCTGGGTACTGATTGGGGGCCCCATGGTGGTAGAAGCATAAAAAAAGAAAAAGTTAGCTTTGAATCAGGCACTTACGGACCATCACTGGGCAGGAACTCATGCTACATTTCAAACTAGCATGCAGCCTCTACCCCTAACGATAGGACTTCACTGATTCACATGGTATCACCAATGGGGATGAGTGGAAGTCCCCAAGAAACTATGTCCTTATATTCCCTGAAACGAGGCTAGTCTTAACTTCTCTCATCAAGATAAATATTCTCTCCCCTTTGTCCTTTCTTTTTCAGGGCAACTACCTCTGTGTTAGTCCATTTTGCACTGCTAGAAAGGAAAACCTGAGACAGAGTAATTTATAAAGAAAGATGGTTTATTTAGTTCATGGTTCCTCAGGTTGTACAACATGGCACCAGCTTCTGGTGAGGTCTCAGGAAGCTTTTACTCATAGTGGAAGGCGAAGGGTGAGCAGGCATGTCACATGGGAAAAGAGGGAGCAAGAGAGATGCCAGGCTCTTTTAAATCATCAGCTCTCACGTGAATTAATAGAACGAGAACTCACTCATTACTATGGGGAGAGCACCAAGACAGTCATGAGCGATCTGCTCCCCTGACCCAAATACCTCCCACCAGGCCCCACCTCCAACAATGGGGATCATATTTCAACTTGAGATTTGGAGGGGACAAATGACCAAACCATCTCAACTTCTAATTTTTAACTCATGCAAATAACAAACACTTATCAGTACCTAACATGAGCAATGCATGGCCACTGCAGCCCTGAGGAAGACAGACACATTCCTCTGCCTTCTAGAGCCTTCAGTGGGAGGCAGACCATAATCAAATAGCCACACTGGTATAAGGTCACAAAGTATGATAGCAAGGTGAGGGAAAAGGAGATGGACATGGGATGTGGCTTAATCCAGAGTGTTCCATGCTCCCCTCAGGAAGTGATATTTGAGCTGAGATCTGAAGAGCAGGTTAGAAGTTAGCCAACAGATAGGGGCTGGGAGAGAGAAGACAGCCTTCTTGTCTCAGGGATGTGCAGCACACAGAGCAGAAAGGGAAGCAGCACATTAGACAAACTTAAAACAAAAAAGCAAAGCTGAAAAATAAGGGAGAAAATGGCTCCAGAAAAAGCTAGAAGGCAGATGTCAGGCAGAGCTCTCTGGATCATGGAAAGAAAAGTTATCTCAAGCCTCAGAGGAACGGCCAGGCACTAAGCGTTCTCTCAAATAATCCTCAGAGCACTAATCCCACCTCAGCCCCTTCAAAGAAAATCTTTAATAGCATAAGACTTGGCCCTGTCAACCACAGATGACTGGATGGTCAGCAACCAATATGAATGTCCCTTGGGAGCATTTGAACTAAGAGACACAGAGGCCATAGGCAATTCGTGATGAACATTTAATGAAAGTTTCCATGAATACTGGTGACTGGGGGCACGTGGAACATGTTTCGCCTTCTGCAAAAAATGTGGTTTTAAATGGTTTGTCCCTCTTCCTGTTGGGAAGTCAAGTCTATTCCCCCTCTCCTGGAAGCTGGCCCTGTGACTGCTTTGACAGAATGCACTGGGAGTGGTCACCCAGGACTTCTGAGCCCTTGACTTAAGGGAACTGGCAACTTCCACTTTTGCACACCTATAAGCTCCCTCTTGGAAGCCAGCTCCCTCACTGTGAGAAGCCCAAGTCACATGGAAAGAAACTAAAGGGAAGAGAACTGAGATGTTCCAGCTGGCATCCTAGCTGAACCCCCATCCAATAAACACATCAACTACTAACTATGTGAGTAAGTCCTCTTGAGGATTCCAGCTCATATGAACCCCCACAGAATTTCAGCCCCAGCCAATACCATGTGAAACAGAAGAACTGCCCAGCTGAGCCCAGTCACCCCACAGACTCATGAAAGGCACTAAATGGTGGTGGTGGTTTTAAGCCAGTAAGTTTTGGAGTGGTTTTTTTAAAAAACCAAGAGATGACTAAAACAGAATATAGATAGAACATGATTAGCAAACAAGATAAGGAAAGAATAAAACAGATAGACAAAAAGACACTGTCTGCATGATAGGGAGTATAAGCTTAATTCTAGACTTTGGCATTCTATTAACAGTTCCATGATACCTGACTGGACTTTGTTCCTCTCCCCGTACTTCATGATACCTCAAGTTTCTAGACAATATAATGAACTTTAACATGACCAGTTTAAGGGGTTTCCGTTTACAAAGGCTTTGACTATAACACCCATGTACTATAGTTACCATTTTGCCCATGCCTCTGGAGTGGAATTCTTGTTTACCAGTTTCCTACTTAGTAAGCAGCACTCAAAAATTCATTGCATCTATAACTGTTGTAATGATAAGACAGTCTTCATCAATTAGCCCACCTTATAGTATCAAGATTGCTGACCTCTTAAGCTTTAGGGACTAGAATATTTAGAAGGAATAAGGCACAAATATCTCTTACGGTAGGTATATCCAGATATGTTCTGCTAAACAGGTGATTGTGAAGTATGGATGCTAATATAATCATTAGTAATAGAAAAGGCATTCTACCATATTTCCAAGCAAGCCATCATATTTCCATATCTTAGGTAATTCCATGGTGATACAAGGTAATTGTGTAATGGCAAATTTAGTATAAGTGCACACAAATCTGAGCAAAGCTGTGTAGTGACAGGAGATACCAGTGGGACTTCTGCCTGTTTTGATATGCTCCTGAATTAAAATCATACATTGCTCAGTATTTAGAACATGTGCTATATGATATCTAGCAATATATTTCCCATTAAATGTCTAAAGATTCCCAAAGATATTATTTTTGTTTTGTTTACACTCCCCTAATATTTTTAGAGTATATTTTTACTAATATTTTTAGTCTATATTATTTTAAGTGATGATGCATATTAAGAATCAGATTACCATTCTATCCTATGGCCTGAAGTCCAGCCTTTTCTCCAAAGGCCACCAACATTTCTCTCAAATCATATATCTCACTGAATCTTCAAGCCACCAGGAAATGCACACCTTCCTTCGTGCCATTCCTCCTCTTATCTTCCTGATACATTCATTATCATCCTTCAAGACCCAAGTCAATGCCACTTGCTCTATGAAACATTTCTGTCATTCACTAACCTCTCTGGCTTTCCTTGACAGAATTACTTACATATATCCTCATTTATATGCACATAAAATTCTCTACATACGTATAATACTGAAAAATATTGTCACAAGTATTTGTTTGGACTTCTGTTTTCCCAACTACATTGTGATTTCCTTGAAAGCAGTGATCAAATATCATTCATTTTGAGTTAATGGTACTTAAGCAAAGTGCCTGAATCATAAGAGGCCCTCTGCAAATATATACAGAATGGGTGCTTTCTGTTGCTAGTGCCTTATTCTAAGCAGCCTGAAATGCCTTTCACACCAGCTTTAAAAAAAAAAAAATACTTGAGAAAAATCAATTCTAATCCATTAAAGGGATGAGAAACATTAGGAATTAAGAGGAAAATACTTACTTATCTAAAATTAGCACACACGAGAGAAATCTCTGAAATTTCCAGATGGATAGATCCATTTCACCCTTCTGTTTCTCTGAATTACCAATTTTTCCATTTTATAGAGTTATATACCTTATAATTAACTGCATACATGGTCATAATAAGGCAGAACTTCCAAATTTCAATTCACTACCTAAACAGAGCTTCCCACAGAGCAGGAAAAAAAAAGCAGATTAACGATTACAACCTAAGGCACGCCTCCAAAAAACATCTTCTTTAGTAAGTAACCCTTCTTTATTAATGGATCCTATATGCTGAGTGTCCTTAGGGCTTAAGTACAATTTATGCCTCATTATCTTACACCTTCATAACATCTCTAGCTGTTTCATTTCATCTGATTCTGAATAGAGAGTAAATGCCTTAAAGATGTTGCCTCAGTCAGGGTCGCAGCAGGAAACAGATGGAACACTCAAACAGGGCAATGAGGGAGTTTAATAAGAGGTTATTTACCAGGTGTGGGCAGGGATTAGGGAAACCATGCAGGGAATGTGATGTGTCCTAGGTCTGAAGGAGTAAGAGGACAGAGCTACAGAAACCAAGAATAGTATTAGAATGATAGGAGAGATCTTTCTGGTCGACTCTGGCTTCCAGGAGGGGGACAGAGTCAACTAACAGCATGTTGGCAAGAAGAGACCCGGGAGTCTCTTAGCAAGTGACCTCACAGTTCTCCTCCTTCCAGTCTCCTCTAGAAGCTCCCACTGCCTGAACCCATTCTAACACCAGAGGGCAAGGAAGCTCACCAATGTTGCAATTAATGCCCAGCCTCAGGAGGACAGCAGGTTGGAGAAAGTGGAGAGTGACTCTTAAGGGGCAAACAGAATATCCAACCCTGATGGTATCAGTTTCAGTATTTATTTCTCAGCTCTATCCTTCCCATATGAAAGCAGTAAGTATATGATGGAAAGAAGAGGAAAGAGCAAAGACAAGGTGTTTGTCATATTGGAATCGACTGTGTGTAGAATGTGCGCTTACAGCCACTTCTAATTCTTTCTGAGTGCACACAGAAGTTGCCAGTGATCTGCTGATTCCTCCACATTCCCACTGACTCAGTTACCAAACACACTTAAGAAGCCTTCCTCTAGGAACTGAAACCCTCTTGACTTGTAGACTTTTCAGCTACAAGTGCAAGGAGTAAGGCTTCCAGGAAAAGCCCCCAAGCGTGACCCAGAAACTAGTAAATAAACAGCCCAGCTCCTTGCCTGCCTCTCCTGTGGGACAACTCGGAAGCATATTCTACCCAGTCTCCAAAAGGGCCCCAGCACAGAGAGGCCTCAGTTGCCCACAGTGGAATCTGCTTATCAGCACACACTGTACTGGCTGCCTTTCCTTCCTTATCTCACTTCCTCCACTCCCCTACTGGTGCTTCCCAGGACCACCTTCCAAGTAAGCTACTTGCACTCCAATCCTTAACTCAAACCAGCTTTGGGAGAAGCCAACCTAAGACAATGCATAACTAACAACCCACACTTCTGAAAGTAGAGACATCTTAGAGTGTGAGGGTATTGTGTGTGTGGGGGGGAGGGTGTGTGTGTGTGTGTGCATTTATGTGTATAACAAATGCTGCCTACAGTTTTTACTCTGCACTAAAGTAAAAATGTACTGACCTTGGGGTCAAAAAATTTTGACTTCTAGTCCCCAGCTTGGCCTCAGACTAGCTCTATAAACTTCCTCAAATAATTCAACCTCCCCACCAGGCCTCAGTTTTCTCATCTGTCAAATGAGCTTAGATAAGGGGAGCTCTAAGTTTCTTGTCCAACCTAAAAGCTTGCTAAAAATTTACAGCAGTAAAAGGGGCATGAATTTTGGGTCCCAGTACAAGGATTGACACACAACTCCATTCTTCAGAGGATTTTCTTAGACATACGTAATTCAGGAAGAGCAAAATGTGCTTTTCTATACAATAAAAAAAAAAAGAACTTTTAGAAAGTAAAGATTTAACCTATTAACCAAATGGCTATTAGATATTATTTTTAATCAAATTTTCTAGGTTTGACAGCATAAATATACCCAATCATATTAAAACTCATAAACCTTGCATAAACATCTATTGGAAACCCTCTTAATCCATTATAGGATATACCTATAAAAAAATCAAGGTAGGGAAATTAGAAAAATCAAGCCTGGAAATGTCTTATAAATTAATACCCTCAAGAAACAAACAAAGTCATGCTTTGTACTTCTGGTTCTGCTGTAACTTCATATGTCTCCATGGGCAAATCATTTCACTACCTCATTCCCCACACCCAACACAGCACTTCCAAGAGAGGCAGACCTAGGATATTCTATAAACAATGACCAACCGATGAATTCAATAATTACCCTGAGCGTTAGTTGTTTTTGGTGTACAAATTGTTTTGCTTTGTTTGCCTTTGTTTGGGGGTTAGTTTGTTTTTTCAGTGTTCATAAGGTATACTCGACAAATAAAAATTACATGATCATTAAAGTTAAATTGTATATTTGGCTCTATTGAGGTATACTTCACAAATAAAAACCTTGTGTGTGTGTATGTATATATATATGCACACATACATTGTACAGAAGTTGGGAGGGTTGCACTATCTATATCATTTTGACCATTTCTTCCTACCCTAACATTCCCTCTTGAAATGAAACAATATAGTAATCTAAAATTCTACAGCTTACATGATTATATTTCTTGCCTTAAAAGCTATTATCTTCTGCCAAAAGGAGCCATTCTACAGCAGTGCTTACCTACTCAACGGCAAAAGTCATTGAATCCCAAATTTTTATAAACTGATTCTTAAAAAAAAAAATTGGTGCTTATCAGTGGCATGGAATGAATTAAACTACTATCTCTAGCATTCCTATTTAAAATAATGTCAAAATTCATTCCAACCACCAAACAGGGAAGATGATTACAATAAATTAGACAGTTCTTTCACTTTTCTTCCTAACTAGCATATTCATAACAAGTATATTATTGGTTATGAAATGAAAAACAAAAAAGTAACAATTAGTCTCTGAGAAGGATTATCTGGGATCATGGGGAATGTTCCTACTTTTTCTCTTAGGCAAACAGAACTGTGGGTATTGGAAACAGGAGGCAGAACAGGAACCAAAAGGAAAGTTCTAATTTTGTATCTTTTTGGGCACACTATCTAAAAAATGGCTTCCTTCCAACTTCCACCAACACGAAGACTGGTCAGCTGCTTCTCGAAGATATTTCATCTGAGTTTCAGGGCCAAGAGGGAGAAGGATAGAAAAAAAAAAAATGGGGTTATACAATGTCATTTACCAAAAAGTTACATATTAATTAAATTAAATTAATGCAATTATGAATTTGAATGAAGTTAGAAGTACTAATTTATTCCTTATGCTAAAATTATAAAATTATTAAGTAACAGTAAATTACCAAGAAGGAAAATAGTAAATTACTGTGGAAATGTTAACATGAAGATCTGTAATCTAATTTCTACATCAGTGGTCCTCAAAGTTGAATGCATAACAGAAATGTGTGGGAAACTTTAAAATTCTGAAACTCAGGAAGACCAATTATACCAAGAGCTCTTGGGGCTGGACACCAACAGTGATATTTTTTGAGGAACCCAGATGATACTGATGTGCAGGCAAGATAGAGAACAACTGGTCTATATTATGCTAAATTAATGTTAGTGCGGCTTTGGGGCAAAAGACAGTGCCTTGAACCAGTCCTTCACTTCTCAAAAATTCTCCCCTTCCCTGGTCTTTACAGCAGGACATTTGAGGCACAAAGCTTGTCTTCACACTCTTTGCGTGTCTTAAGTTGTCTCTCAAAGCTACCTGGAGTATTGTGAAGCCCACCTGGAGTTGACACTGATGTCTCCTAAAAGTTTAAAACGCAAAAAGACAGAGGAAGAACCACCGTGAAGTGGTATTAACATCATGTGCCCAGGGAGAGCTGCTGTCCACAGTGCCTTCATGGGAATGAGTCACCCAACATGAGGAAAGCTCGCTGAGGGTGGGCCAGCTATCAATTCATGCAGCTTCAGCCCCTTTTCCAGTAGTGGTCTCACGCAAACATTCATTCTTTCCATCAAATACTTCCTAGCCATGTAGCCTGGTGCTAGCTCACCCTGAACTCACAAGCTTGTGGGGACAACAGATTTTAAAAAGTAATTGCAAACTGGGTGTGGTGGCTCACACCTGTAATCCCAGCACTTTGGGAGGCCAAGGTGGGTGGATCACCAGAGGTCAGCAGTTCAAGACCAACCTGGCCAACACGGTGAAGCCCCATCTCTAATAAAAATGCAAACATTTGTTGGGCGTGGTGGTGTGTACCTATAGTCCCAGCTACTCGGGAGGCTGAGGCAGAAGAATTGCTTGAATCCAGGAGGCAGGGGCTGCAGTGAGCTGAGATCATACCACTATACTCCAGTCTGAGTGACAGAGCGAGAGTCTGTCTCAAAAGAAAAAAAAGTAATTGCAACTCAATGTGATCAAAAAAACAGAAGTATGCACAAAGCACAATGATAAAACCCCCAGACTATGAGAACAACATAAGCAAAGACCTAAAGGTATATGAAAACAGGAAGTCATTTGCCATTGCATAAGGAGCATGCATGACAGGTAAGAGTCAAAGGTCAGAAGTGTGAAATTAGAAAGGCAAGCATCAGCTAGACTCTTATAAACCAGAGTCTTTTTCCCAGACCTTTTGAACTATGAACCAATAGATTTTATTAAAAATCAGTGACTACATATACAAAACAATCTATACCAAATTAAAACTGCAGCCACCACACACCTTAGTCCCTTCCTGAGTCAAACAGAGGCACTCTGATCCAGAGGCTATGACCTTAACCACCAATTGCACTCAAAGGAGCCAATCTCATTCTTTCAACAGTTAAAGTTATTACCAGTCACAGAGATCCAATAATATCTTATTACTGAGGACTCAAGGTAAGAGTCAGAGCTCAACTTTCAGGAAGCTGCCTGACTCTAGCTTTAGCTTAATATTTTGTTTCAGAAGGAGGGAGGAAAAGAAGGAAGGAAGCAAGAAAGGAAGGAAAGAAGGAGGGAGGGAAGGAAAAAGGGAGAGAAAGAGGGAAGACAGATTGATAGATCAGTTAGTCAATTGGTTGATAAATCAATTGATGGGGTAATAGATATATAGAAAGATCACTAGCTAAACAGAAAGAACTGATCATTCTCAGGTATCTCCAGAACAGAGCAGATCTGGCCCAGAGTAGAAAGTCAGTTATTGCTCCTTGAATTTAAAAACAAACAAACAAACAAACAAAAAAACCACACACACACACACACACACACACAAAACAGTCAAGTTATGCTATCAGTACCACCCCTAAGTATGCAATGTAACTTCACATGATGCTGTTACATGCTGGCCATGAGGCCCATGGAAATGCAAGAGGCTTAGAGAGGCTGAGCTGTTTTCCCAGGAAACTCTCAGATTTCCTTTTACAAAGAAGAATGGACTTCATTTTATCTGTCTAAATTAGCCCTCCTCTATTTTGATGGACATAATGAATATGATGGTCCTGTGTTGGCACAAAGAAACAATGACTCAGTTTGCTTTGCTTGGGCTTCATATTACTTCTTGCTTATCTGATCACAACTTCAATTTATCCTACTTTGTAAAAAGCTTATTTTTTCCAGTTACCACTGTGCTAAGTTAACAAAAAGGATTTCCAAACTCCAGTATATGAAATCAGATAAGTTTGTTCCTAACTTAAGGAGCTAAATTATCGTGTGCAAACGTCATCCATGGGTTTCACGGGAAAACAGTCCAAACACAGAAAACATCTGCTGCGATACTCTTTCAATGACTTTAAAGAGGAAACACTTGCAGTGATATTACTGTCTATTTTCTGTAGCTAAAACTGCTTTCTACTTGGAAAGTTATTCATTTACTATAAACCAGCTAGACGACACAGCAATTATAGTAATTTATCTTTTAAATTCAGAAGAGGAAGACCTAAGCAGACTTTTGAAGTATGCATGCATCTACAGCATCATACACAATTAAAAGATTTATTTTTGGTGTGGGGAGTGTGGAAGATGGCTGCAGTTTTTAGAAAGGCACACATTTTCCCTTTGAAATGGCAAGTCTAGGGCTTACTAAGTTTCTGCAGTAGCTGCCTTAAATAAGGTTGGTGTGTAAATACTTAAACTAAGCTCCTACATTAACAGCTCCCAAAGATCAATGGAACTTCACATGTCCCTAGAAGCCAGACGCCCCCAAAGACACTGAAGCACAGCTCTGACTTACATTGTTGTCTGCACTGCATTTTTGTCTTGAGTAGCAGCTCTAGCACAAGAAACTTCATCTGTTTCTAAGCTTGTTGCTAAATACATAATTTAATATTAAAAATACAATACACAGAGAATGTCAAAATGAGCCAAGAACAACAAACTAGATACAACCAAGAGAAGCCCCAGAGGCTAAACATGGTAGCAAAAGGAAGAAACAAGAATCTATATATAGAAAACAACTATCCTATCCAACAAAAGACCTATTTGTTTGTAGAGCTGTTTTTCTTCTTTCTTCAGATCTAGCTCCATGTATGGTAATTAATTTGGGAGAATAAGTTGTTGAGTTAGAACTGAAGCAAAAAGAGAGTTTTGAAAACATGTATAAAATGTTACAACAAGGTTTAAATGCTCATATGAACAGATTTAATTTTATTCGGAACATCAGTTGAGTGGGGTGGAAAGACAGATGTACCCCCGACTAAGAATCCACCACAGATACTGAAATCTCACTGCTGCTCTCCAAAAAGAGAGCATCCCTTCATGTAAACAGATATTCACAGTGCACCTTTTTAACTCTCTTAGATGTGTTCTCCTTTAGGCATACTTAAGTCAGTATTTGAGAACAAGAAGTTTATTTGGGAGGAAATATTCCAGGAAACACAACGTGACTGAGGAAAAATGAACCAGGGAAGGAAGCCAGTACAGAATGTGTTATCAAGCAGATTACCACCAAGGGTAAGTGGGGTCTGATCCCACTGGGGAACTCAGGAAAATGTGCAGAATACATTTCTTCAGTTATCCCACCCCAGAGGCAAGGGACCTGGTGTAGTTATATACCAATTTCTATCCTAATTGGTGGGAGGGGGACTGACTTTTTACCCATATGTGAGTAGAGCAGGTGGTCAGAGGACACCCTCAGGTAAGGAGACACAGATGCAGGCAGTTGGAAATTGGGCATAAAAATGCTAAGTACCAAAGCAGGGATGTGAAGAGAGATTTGCACATCCATGTTTATACCAGCATTATTCACAAGAGCCAAAAGGTGGAAGCAACCCAAGTGTCCATTGATGGATGTGGGATAAACAAAATGTGGTATACACATATAATGGAACAGTATTCAGCCTTAAAACACAAAGAAATTCTGACACGTACTACCATATGGATGAACCTTGAGCACATCATTCTAAATGAAATAAGCCAGACACAACAGGATAAATACTATATGACTCCACTTACATGGGGAACCTAGAGTAGTCCATTTTGCAGAGAAAGAAAATAGAATGGTGGTTGCCAGGAGCTGGGGGAGGGAGGAATGGGGGTTTCTGTTCAATGGATATAGAGTTTCAGTTTTGCAAATGAAAAAGTTCTGGAGATCAATAGTAATGATGGTTGTGCAATTCTGTGAATGTACTTAATGTCACTTAACCGTTCACTTAAAAATGGTTAAGATTGGCTGGGCGCAGTGGCTCACGCCTGTAATCCCAGCACTTTGAGAGACCAAGGCAGTGGGTGGATCACTTGAGGTCAAGAGTTGGAGATCAGCCTGGTTAACATGGCAAAACCCTATCTCTACTAAAAACACAAAAATTAGCTGGGCATGGAGGCACACTCCTGTAATTCCAGCAACTTGGGAGGCAGAGGTTGCAGTGAGCCAAGACTGCGTCACTGCACTCCAGCCTGGGTGACAGAGTGAGATTCCTATTTCAAAAACTAATCTTAAAAAATGGTTAAGATGGTGTGTTAGTCCATTTTGGTATCACTATAAAGAAATCCCTGAGGTTGGGTAATTTATAAAGAAAGGTTTATTTGGCTCACGGTTCTGCAGGTTCTACAAGCATGGCTCCAGCATGAGCTTCTGGTAAGCGCCTCAGGAAGTTTGCAATCATGGTAAAAGGCAAGAGGGAGCAGGTGGTGTCACATGGCAAGAGTGGGAGTGAGAGAGAGAGAAGAGGGGACATACCACACTCTTTTAAGCAACCAGATCTCATGTAAACTACTAGAGAAAGAACCTCCCATCGATGAGGGCAGCACTAAGCCATTCATGAGGGATCCCTGCCCATGATCCAAACACCTCCCACCAGGCCCCACCTCCAACATTGGGGATTACATTTCAACATGACATTTGGAGGGGACAAACATCCAAACCATATCATATCAAAAATATGGGCCGGGCGTGGTGGTTCACGTCTGTAATCCCAGCACTTTGGGAGGCCAACACAGGCAGATCACTTGATGTCAGGAGTTCAAGACCAGTCTGGACAACATGATGAAACCCTGTCTCTACTAAAAGAATTCAAAAATTAGCCAGGCACAGTGGCAGGCACCTGTAATCCCAACTACTCAAGAGGCTAAGGCAGGAGAATCGCTTGAACCCAGGAGGTGGCAGTTGCAGTGAGACAAGACCATGCCACTGCACTACAGCCTGGGCGACAGAGCAAGACTCCATTTAGAGAGAGAGAGAGAGAGAGAGAGATAGATAGACAGACAGACAGATACAGATTTTACCACAGCATTTTTTTAAAGTTAAATGTTAAGTAGTATGGGCAGGGCACCTGAAGTGTCTAACAACCCACTCAAAGACCCACCTCAAAGATCTTCAAAGAGAGGCCCAAGGAAAACCATCCATAGAAATCTGGGGAAGCAGACTACTCTACTTTAAAAATAAATTTATTCACTTTTTTTCTCATTATAAGACTAACATATGATCACTGATAAAAACTTAGAAGATACATAAAAATAAAACTAAGAAAGTTTTAATCATCTATTATTTTATCACAGAGGTGGCTTGCAGGATGAGTAGTATGAAGTACCTCACACCTGCTATGTGAGGCGTGTTCCTTGAACCAAGAGCAATGGCTTTCCCTAGGAGTTTGTTAGAAATGCCGAGTCTCAGGCTCCTGGACCTGCTGCCTGGGAAGCCACATTTTAACAAGATACCCAGGTGATTTGTGCACACCTCAGAGTGCAATGAGCATCGGTTTAACACCACCCTTCCACTTCTGTCTACGATTTCTGAAAAGGGTTAGAGCTACTAAGCCTCTAGTGCCTTGGTGGTAAAACTTCCACTCTCTTTTGTGGAAAATGATTCCCATCTAGCTTTAAAATGAGGAACTATAGTATCTGGCACAGAGGATATGCTATGTAAGTGTGTGTCGCATGACTGTTAGTATGACAGGTAATGTTGACTGAAAGAAAACCAGTGGAAGGTGACAGCAAAGTAGGACATTTTGACCTAAAATAATAAATTTTATTTTATTTTGCTGGAATAGAAAAATCTATCATAAGGCAAACTAAAACGGTTTTCTCCCAAGACTGAATGCTTCCTTTGTAATGCAGTTCAATATTCTTAGACTTTTTTCAGACCTCAAAAAAGAAAAAAAAAAGCAAATGAAATGACATGTTAAAACTTGCTGAATCTCTTGCCTTTCCAAGGCTGCTGCTGGTTTGTTGTGCTTAACGTATTTTTTCCTTCATTTCATACCAACTTTGTAAGCAACAATAGGACTTTGTTAGTTTGTGCAATGATGCAATTATAAGTGCATTAGCCCTCTCACTCACAATAAGAGTCTGACTTCAGAAACAAAACACAAAATTCACTACCAAAGTAATATGTTATCACAGTAACATATTAAAGAATTCTTTATGAAGTATACTATCTACTTTTGCTTAGATGTAAAACTTAAAACATAGAACGAAGAGTGAAGGGGACTAGGGGAAGGAAAACAAATTGAGTTACGAAGCAGCCATATAACATTTTAAAACGTATCAAACACACATCAAGAGCCTTCACATGATCATTCTTTGACCCAGTACTTCTGCTACTACGAATTTATTCTAGGGATGTGTAAAAACACATGTCTTCAGTGAATGACATTCCTTACAGCAATACTTATAATAGCAACTTTTAAAAGTAAACAATGTTTACAATATTGGACAACCTGTTAAATAAACTTAATTCATTTATAGAAAAGTAGAGTTTACCATTCAAAATAACACTTGCTTAGAAGTATGTTTAGTGACACAAAAATATTAATACTGTGTTTTTTATTTAAAAATGCAAGTTATAAAAAGTATGGATAGTACAATCTTATTACTATCTTTACTTGTACATACACACACACACATACATACACACACACAAACAAATCTGTCCCCTTTTCTGGTCTCAATCTTCCTTACAGTGCTCATTACTACTAGACATGTAGTGACCTTAGGTTAATGCCTATCTCCCCCAACAAAGTAAACTTCAGGGAAAGAGGGGATTGTTCTGGTCACTGTCATGTCCCTATTGCCTCACATTGTGCCTGGCACATAGTAGACAAGCAACAAATACGAACTGAGAAGTAAAGGACTGAATATATAATTATATGTGTATATGTGTATAGAGACACAAGACACTGGAAGGTATTCCTACAAGTATCAGTAGTGCTATGTCTGAGTGGTAAAAATACACATCCTTTTATTTTCTCCTTATGTTGCTCTCTACCTTCTAAATTTTATGCCATGAACCTCTAAGAAGAATAAAAGATATAAGCCCTTTTCATATATGCATGTGTGCTTAAACTAAGCTCCTACATTAACAGTTCCCAAAGATCAATGGAACTTCACATGTCCCTAGAAGCCAGACGCCCCCAAAGACACTGAAGCACAGCTCTGACTTACATTGTTGGCTGCACTGCATTTTCATCTTGAGTAGCAGCTCTAGCACAAGAAACTTCATCTGTTTCTAAGCTCGTTGCTAAGTACATAATTTACTATTAAAAATACAATACACAGAGAATGTCAAAATGAGCCAAGAGCAACAAAGTAGATACAACCAAGAGAAGCCCCAGAGGCCAAACATGTATGCATATATACCTAAAGAGATTCCTATGTTTGATGATCTAATAGGAATATCCCTCATTACAAGTTATATCTAAATTGCCAAGTTATACATTGGAAAAATAACACACTAGTTTATTCTCTACTTCAGGTGAACAAAATGAAATAATAAAATATGGAATAAGTGGTTTGAAAAATAGACACAAGTAATCCATTTTTGCTTCTTACCACACACATTCATTAAGTTCCATATCAAGCATAAAATCAGATAGTATAATACACCTTAATAAACTGTTTCTTATTTCGTTAAAAATAAGTTTTTAGTTTTATGAATTGTATGTAGCATTTTGTAATTTTAGTGGAAAAATGACAGTTTCACAGGTATCACAATAGACATCCTATTGTTTTATTTTCATTATATTAAAACTAGTAATTTCTCCAGAAGGCAGCAAAACTGGATCACCGTGTTCTCATTGGTCTGAAAGCAGAATTGCCATCGAGAGACACGCCCGGTGAATTGATGGAGTCAAGCGTATTTCAGGCATTCAGAGAGCATCCCTTGAAATAAATTAATGGGGCCAGGCTTAACACTATAATGCATCTATTTGAAAAGGTTTAAAATGAAATGTATTTCCTGGGTGATCTTCAATGTAACTATTTTATGTCCTTATAAGTAATACAAACACTTCATAATAAACTTCTAAAAATATAATACAGGAGATAAAAACAACTGTCAATTACAAAGATGATACTTATTAACTAACACTGCAAAACAAAATTCATATAAAAAGATGATACATGCAAATAAAAGCAGAATGTTAAAAGGGATCAGGAATATTTCTCCCTGAATGGCCAAGGGAGTTTGTGAATTGGTCGCAATACTAAGACCCCCTTGGACTCTCCAGTACTTGAAACCTCACATCAGCTCACTCTCTGCCTCTTTTCTCTTATCATTGCTTGTTGCTTGCTTCTTAAATACTGTCTCTCATTCACTGTCTGTAAAGTGTTAAATCACTGTTCTACAAAAGAGGTATTTTCTTTATTTGCCTTTATTCACCAATCTCACTGTGATATTTACCTCTTAAAAAATGTAAGATTTAATGTTTTTAGAGACAGGTCTTGCTCCATCACGCAGGCTGGAGTGTACTGGCACCATCATAGCTCACTGCAGCTTTGAACTCCGAGCCTCAAGGGATCCTCCCATCCCATCTCAGTCTCCCAATTAGCTGGGACTACAGGCATGTGCTACCACACCTGGATCATTTTTATTTTTTTATTTTATTTTTGCCCATGCTGGTCTTGAACTCCTGAGCTCAAGCAATCCTCCCACCTCAGTCTTCCAAACTGCGGGGATTACAGGTATGAGCTGCCTCGCCCGGTTGAGATGTAATTTTGTAAATGATTTTTATTTTAACATTCTAGACCAGAGGTTGGCAAACTATAGTCTATGGGCTACATCAGGCCAGTCACCTGCTTTTGCAAAAGCCCAAGAGCTACGATTAGTTTTTACATATTTAAATAGCTGAAAAAAATTAAAAGAAGAATACTATTTCAACTCCCATCATAATTACATGAAATTCAAAATTCAGTATATATAAATACAGATGTGTTGGAATCCAGTCACACCCACCCACTTAGGTATTGCCTATGGCGGCGTTTGTGCTACAACATTGAATAATCACAACAAATAGTATACTCCACAAAGTCCAATATACTTTCTGGCCTTTTACAGAAAAAGTTTGCCAACTCCTGCTTGTGACAGCTACATACCACATAGATCTGTAAATAACTGTGTTATACAGTTTTTGTACATTATTTGAAAGAAATGAGGTCATTTATATGAGAAAACCTATTTCACATCTGTGATCAACAACTACCTATCTACCTACTTATCTACCTACATATCTTTGTAAAAGTTTGGGTGAAAGACCTGAAGAAATAATCACCACACTGTTCACAGTAATTGCCTCTAGGGAAGATGAGAAATGAAAAGAGAAGGTGAAATTGAACAAAATATTTTTTACTCATCTATATTGTTTATTCCAGCAAGCAGGCATTACCTCCTGCTAAAAAATAAAAAGAAGAAATAAAATTTAAGGGGAACTCTTCACATACAAAATATTGACTTTAAGAACATGAAAAAATTAAACAGCTGAAATGTCAAAAAAAAAAAAAAAAAGGAGATTTCCAGGAGTTTCTTAAAAGAGTGATCATTTAGAATTGGCACATTCAAAGCAAAAGGCATCTTTAACCATGAAAAAATGTGAAACGTTACTCAGGCCATATTTATAAGCTGCAATAAAATATTTTCAAAGAACACAGATTTTCAAAGGCAAATACTGTTCAAAAACTAGTAATAAACAGGTAACAAAGAATATTTTTTAATAGATTGTAGCTTCACTGAATCAAATGGAAATCTCCAATTTCCATCCTTCTCCTCACTCCAACATGTCAGCTGAAATTAATTCATTGCATATTTAATAAACACCTTAGTAAAGAAATGCTTTTTTTCTACTTTTTAAAATCTCTTAATTTAAAAAAAAAAATATTTTTCCCAAACTATGTTGTAAGAACATAAAAATTGTATAGCTATATGCTCAAGTGTACAACATTTTTGCTGTTTCTTATGTTTTTAATGGACACTAAAATCTTTCAGAGACCAGACACTGTATCCAGACAGGTGCATGATGCAGTAGATCTTTACTGAACAACTGCATTTGTAATTCAATTCCTGCATATTTATAAATGTTGGCTTTTAAACTGCAAGCCCAATGGTCCCTTTAACTACACTTAGATGCACAATAATTGACAGCTCATTACAACAAGTGGTCTCAAGAGTGAAGTATAGAGCTAATGGTCTGTAAATGCTTTAGTCTCCAAACTTGGGTCAACACTGAAGCAAGCAAAATTGGTCCTTTCTTTACATGTGCATGATTTTTATCTGCCTGCATCAAATAAAACTGATCTCCCTATTTCTAATGTCTGAAATATTGCATATGCACATTAAGAGTGCATGGCTAGTTAATCTATATATTCTTCTGAAATTGACTATGATGTGACAATTTCTAAGTATCCACACTGTGAAGAGAAGTAGAAATAATTTTAAAGCAATGGAACAAAACACCTAAGTATCCAGTAACAGAAGATTCCTGGGATAACTTATAATTCTTCATGTTTTAAAGGTATGCAACCATTAAAAGCCATGTTTAAAACGAAATTATGTAGGATGTAATCACAATATGTTAACAGAAAAAAAAAAGGATAAAAATTGTATGTCTAGTATAATCCCAATTTTATTTTAAAATACAATATATATTATAGGTAATGTATACAACATTGAGTTATAGTTAGTAATTTTTGTGTGTGGTAAAACAACAGTGATCTTTATTTTTATGTCTTCCTGAATTTACAGAGTTATCTACAACAAGCACCACTTTTACAATCAGAAAAAAAAGTATTTAAACATAACAATGTTTCTTTGTCTCTCCTCTTATTAGTGTATGTCAAAACTTGCCACTAAATATTAAACTAGCTAGTCCATCCACAATCAGAGAAACCAAAGAACATACTCAAGTTTCAATTTACCTTCCAGTGCAAACACTGACAACAAGGAAATATTTAATAACATTTCTATTTGAAAGTCCTGAGGAAAGCAAAGTTGACAGGAATGCTGCTGGTAATAATTCAACTTGAAAACTATAATATTTTGCAGCTATAATTCTCAAATTTTATAACTAAAATACATGAATTTGGTGTCAGGAATAAATATTAAATATAATCAACCTAATACAAACAACTGGAAAACATGAAATAATTTCCATAATTGCAAGCATTGTGGTGCATTTCTGAAGCTGATGTCCTTTACCCACGTTTGTCAGAGCTGAGTTTTGAATGAAATGAGTACAGTTCATTCAAAACTTGACATTAAAGTGCTGTTTCCACTGAAGACTTGTCTTTCCCTTTCACAGGAAAACCACCAATTCTCCCTAAAGTATTTCTGAATATTCTGTAGCACATTTTATATCGGTGTATTCAGTAACTGGCCTACTTGTGCTAGGAAATTATAAACAAGCCACTTTCTACATTTAGACCAGACATAAGCTGGTCCCGGCACGGGGACAAGTATTTACGACTGACTATTGAAGTTAAAAGGTAAAGAATGGACAGCTCAGAAGAAACAGAAAATGGTGAGAAATTAGGGCAAAAATAGAGAACAGGTGGGGCGACACGTAAGCGGCGTTCAGAGCCCTGTGGAGAAGCCAGAAGCGAGGACAGAAAATTCTGGTCATCGTGGGTGATGGTTACTAAACAAAAAAATTAGTTTAAAAAAATAGAGAGCTAGGGATATTCCATATTAGGGACTAAGAAATTCAAGAAGCATTCGTCCAGGTGTTAGGTGAATTCCAAGTGCTCTCTGGACACTGTAGTGGCCACAAAAGTGGGCCAATGGCGCACTGCCTTCTGGAAATTGACAGGTAGGGCCTCCGATGGTGTGTGGATAAAATCCAACAAAGGGAAAAGCTTTGAGACCTTCTAGAGAGATCTAAAGAGCCAGGAGATGATGAAGATGGGTAGATCATCCCTGTGAGGGGTGTGGTGAGGATCCAGTGTGAGGAGGGCTTCAGGGAGACAGCACTGGGGCTGAGAGCTATGATGGCACAACAACCCATGTGGGGCAAAGCGCAGCTCAGGTGCGGAGCTCAAGAGCAGGTGCTCATTTTATCATCAAAAGACAGCAGCTCATTTTATTTCGGGACCATCCGGTTTAGGGAAGGCAGATAAGGCTGGGAGTGAGGTGGAGACCTCACAGCATGGAGGAGGAGGCTCCTGACGGTCTAGTTAAGGAATTTTGACATTATTCACCTGGCAGTGGAAACCCACAGAAGACTGCAGCAGGGCACCTTGGGATCAGAACAGTGCTTCCAGAAGGTGAGTGGAGGTGAGCTTGGGTCAAGGGAGTGCAGGAACATATGGGGAAACCCATTAGGAAGCAAAGGACACTGCAGATGAGAAGGAGTATTGACCCAGACAATGGATCCAAGGGGATGAACGTGGGAGAGATTTTGGAACTAGAATACAGACCAACTAGTAATTACTCACTATAAAGAGAGAAAAGGGGAGATGGCAAGCTGTTGCTAAGAGAGAGGTTTAGAAAAGGAGTAAGTCGGCTGCGTGCGGTGGCTCATTCCTGGAATCCCAGCACTTTGGGAGGCCAGGGTGGGTGGATCACTTGAGTTCAGGAGTTTGAGAAAAGGAGCGTGTCAAGGGAGATCACATAAAACGGGAAGTTGAATAAGACATTCAGAGAGGGCCTTGAACTCCTCCTAACCCCTCCTTTTAATCTGACATGGTTATCTTCATTATCTATTAATAATGAGGCTGCACACAGTAGGCACTCAGGAGAGCACTGCGCTCAGTCCAGTTTGTTCACTTCCGTAACGCAGATGGGCCTTCACGTAAGGACAGCAAGGAAGGATCCTTCTTAGAGCAGTGCCCACAGCTCTGCTGCTGGGGCAGAATAATTAGCACAGATGCCCGAGGCAGACTGCCTGCCAAAGCAGATTGCTGAAAGAAAGGGGAACTGCCAGGTCATGTGTCCAACCGGCTGGTATCACTCCACTCTCAACAGTGTCTGCAAACACACTCCCGACTTTTTAGAGGTGCATCATCTGATCTTCCTAATAGGCTGTCATATGCTAAAAGATTAAGGAAAAGAATTCTTACACTGTCTAAGGCAACAGCATGGTTTGTGTTTTTAAAATTAGTTAGGTGGCAAAGAAATCTCCTTAGGAAACATTACAAGATGAGTTATAAAACTTACTGTACTGCGTAAACACTAGCAGATGGTTGCCAACAAATCTTTAATTATCTTCAACTCATTATGCAGTCATTAACCTTGACAAATTAATAAAGGTGAACTAATAAACTTGTAGGCTTATATAACTTAAATAGTTCCAAACCACAAAGAACATATAGATAGATGTTGATCAAACGATTTCAATAGGATCCTTTTCATCTTTCTTAAAACTGTATGGTAAAATTGCTATGGAGTGACTACACTGTTTTGTTTTGTTTTGTTTTTCTCCTTTCCCTTTTTACACTGTAATAGAGACTAAGATAAGTTCCAGGCTATTAAACTATTTGTGATGATGTACAAGTCTTCATCATAATTGGGGGCACACTTTCTTTTGACCTTTACAAAACTTTCATTTCCCAAATGTGACAGATAAGAAGTGCTTTTATAGCACCAATAATGATTTTTTCCTATGGGAACTTGCCAATTATAAGTTGAAAACGAAGAAAAGTCCACACTGGAAGTCCATTTAGAATCTCAATACAGCTGAAAATTTCAAGTATTATGCTTGGAGGATACTGCAGGTAAGTTAAGAATGTAACCTAGAGAAATACACATTAAAATAGTGCAAGGGCAAATACTTAATGTGTGTTTTGTTAAATGCTAAGGGCCCGTAAAATGTACTTAATAAAATGTGACTATTAGTCTAAGCTTTTAAATATGAATGAAAGGCTGGGAAAAATTAATTCCTGATGCCCATAGCTGTTTCAGTAACATGTACAATGTACAATACAGTTAGGCATCAAGTTCTTATCAACTCACCAGACTTCAGACATCTTGAGGATTTCATCTTATTTTTCTCATCCTAGTAAGATGCTCAGCGCACATGAGAGTCTTAACGAAGGTGACAGTTAACTGAGCCCAGATACCACAATAGTGTTCCAGTAAAGGACATGTGCTAATGCCTCAACGATAAATCACTTTTTATGAGATCTTGATTTTACTCTTAATTTGACTTGGATTTTCATTACTTACACATGCTAAATAAAATTCATTCATTCATTCACTTGTTCACCCATTCAGCAAGTCTCTAATGATTTCTCCTTATGTCTTATGCATTGTTCTAGCCCTCCACTGTCACGCATGGAAGGAGCCAACCACACGTGGCTACTGAGCACTTGAAATGTGGCTCATTCAAACTGAGATGTGTTATGTGTAAATTACACACCAGATCTTGAGGACTTAATTTTTAAAATGTAAAATGTCTCGTAATTTTTATATTGATTATGCATGAAAATAATATTTTAGATATGTCATGCTTTAAAAGTTAATATTAATTTGTCCTTTTTCTTTTAATGTTTGTAATATGCTACTAGAAAATTTGATATGTAATGATAGTCAACACTTTAGACGAAGTTTTTTTTCTTTTTTTGAGGACCTTATATTCTACTTGAAGAAGTCAATTGTAAACAAAGAAATAAATAATAAGCAAGATTATATAATTTCAGATATTGAAAAATATGTAAGGAAAATAAAGTAAGAGGAAAGAATGTGACCAAAAAGGGTTATTTTAGAAATGGAAGCCATAGAAATCTATTCTAGGAAGGCAACATTTGAGCAAGAAACACGCACGATAGGAAGAGGGAGTCGTATAATGATCTGGAGAATGTTCTAGGCAGGGGGAACTGCCAATGCAAAGGCCCTGGGGTAGGAATGAGGTAAGCAAGTTTGAGCAACAGCAAGAAGGCCAGTGTAGCTGAGGCACAGTAGAACAAAAGCAGAGCAGGTTAGAAGAAAGAAAAGGACTAGAATACAGGAATCTTGGTTGGAATTTTAGGCTAAATTCTACATCTAAAGGAAAGCTATTGAAAGATTTTTCAGCAGGGGAATCACATAATCTGATTTAAATGTTTGAAGATAATTCTGGCTACTGTGTGGAGAACTGATTAAACAGGGATAAGAATGGACACAGGAAATCAGTCAGAAGACTCATAGCATTCCAGGTACAATTTCCATCATTCAAATCAACGTGGTTGAACTGATGCTCTCACATGCTACTGGTGGCAGTGTGAAAGGATTCAAAGCTTTCTACAAAGCAATTTGGCAACACATATCCTGAGCTGTAAAAATATGTTCACACCCTTTGACAGAAATTACAAAATTGAATCCCAATAAAATAACTGGAAAGGTGAAAAAAATGTATGAAGGTGTACACTATAATTATGTTTAAAATAGAAGCTATCAGGAACTTCCTATGTGTTCAACAGCAAATTAAATGATGAATGAAGTATTATATGGTCATTAAGTTACAAGTATGAAAACCAAGTAACTACAGATAATAGAATTCTCTGCAGAAGAAATCCAAATGAATTTGTAGACAAACTATTGGGACTAACTGGAGTGTTGAGCAAGGCTGCAGAAAAAGAGGGACATTCAAAAACCAACGCTTTCGTATACACCAACCGCAATGAGTTAGAAAATTCAGTTTTAAAAATTCACAACAACAAAAACTCTAACTCATGCAGAAATAAGTGAATAAAAAACATGCAAGATGCTATAGAAAAAGTAATTTTTGAGATACATTAAAAATGATCTAAATCAATAATTAGAGCCAGCATATCCATAGGTGGGTAGAATTGATATGTTAAAGATATCCATCCCCCACCCTCATTTAATCTATAAATTTCATATAATTCAAGTTAAATTTCCACTGGGACTTTTTTTCATGGAACTTGACAAGCTATTTTTTAAAATTTATTTGAAGGGTAAAGGGGCCAAGAATAGCCAAGACTTCAACCTACCAAATACCAAAAGTTTCTATAAAGCTATTGTCAGGGCTGAGATTAGGGAAGGCAACCGAGGCTCCTGCAGCCTAAGGGCAGATGCCTGCACCAATTCTATGCCCAGAGCACCTTGCTTGTCTCATCCTAGTCTTAGCTCTGTGATACTGACATAAGGACAGGTGAGGCAAAACTAATGGGATTGAACTGGGCAGACAAAATGGTTGCAGATATGTACATTTTTAGAATACACAACAATATCTTGCATGTGTGTATCTATGTACATGCACAATGTACATATATGTGCACACACATATATCTTATACATGCATATAAGGGACACATACATGGGGCAAGCGTATAAAAATATAAACAGAAAAGAAAAATAGAATTCTGAGAAGTTACTTCTGGGGAATGTGAAATGGAGTGGAGTGAGGGGAATTGAACTGGGCACTGATATTTTCATAACTTTAAATTTTCTTTCATGAAAGATTTGAAGCCATACACACACACACACACACACACACACACACACACACACACACGGATACAATATCAGAAATGCTAATTTTATAAGTGAATAATAATATAAAATTGTATATATATTCACATTTATATATATTCACATTATTCACATTCACGTATATATATATTTACATTCACAATATATATTCACATTTCTAGCTATAAATATGTGTGGTCCATATAGAGGATTCAAAATGTACAAAAATGATATTGGCTCTTAAGGTAAAGTACCAAGATTATAAAAGATTTATTTTTTTCTGTTTCCCAAATTCCTGTTATATTACTTTAAAATGGTATTTAATGTTTGAAAAAGCATATTACAAATTTGAAAAAGGCCAAATTTAGAGCCTAAAATCATACTTAAAATATATATGAAATAATTTAAGATAAACTTTGCTAATGCTAAGCAACTACCTGTGGCCTACAAATATTCATTAGGATTAAGAAGAATCAAGCTCATCAATAATCGAAATTAACTGAATAAATTCACATTAATTACACTAAATTTACATTTCAATTATACTGTAAGAAGTTTTAAAAATCTATTCACAAAGCACTATAGTGTGGAGGCATTTTTATTATTAAATAATATATGGGGAGAGTTATATATGTATTATACCTAGAAGCACCCATTTACATAAATTTTAAAATGTATACACATTTCACTTCACTTTCTATGAGGACCAACAGCACTGTTCTCATTTCAATTTATTCAGGATTTATATAATGAATAAAGATTTATGGAAACTTTTAAATAGTCTAGAGACCCACTGTTCTCAGCATAGAAACTAACCATTAGAATAAGGTTTACTTATTAAAATAAGGAAGTAACTAGAGAAAAAGAATATAAAATAAAGTCCTTCCCCTACTCAAACAAACACAAAGATCCACGAAGGATACTATTTGCAGAACTAATACCTTAGCAAGTATGACAGTAAGGGAAGGCATATCCTGGCCAATTACCCTGTAAAGTTCATAGTCATCAGGGTGGATTCATGGCCAAACACAGCAACCAAAGGCTGGTGTCACAGATCACCTCCTCCAGGCAACAAAACTGTGCACAGGCCCTTAAATGTGAGGTTGGTCAAGGCCATCATCGGGAAGCGTGTTCTTTTACAGCAGCGTGTTTTGACAGGAAGAAATGTCATTACTCTGACATCTTAGGAAGCCATGTTAATTCTCCCCAGGTGCCATAATATGGTTCCAGAAAGCTGCCTTTAATTTGGGGTTGGGGGAAGAGTGTTGACAACAACTGACCACTGCTCTAAGCAGCTTCTCCCCTGGATGCACAAACAGAACAAAACTTGATAATCTTCCTCCCCTGATAAATCCCACATCTGAGCCATCACTCATCACCTTGCTGAGTAGTAAGTAGAAGGAAAAAGAGGAAAAGCTAAGTGTTTGGAATAAGCTTCAACATTAGTGTTTAACACTTCCTCTTAATGCAGTGAGCTCAGACTATCATTACCCTCCCTGACACACTCAATATTCACACTCATCTCTAATCCTCTACCTAGGCTGTTTCTTTTTTTTTTTTTTCTGACTTCTCCTCCCAATGATAAACAAATCAGGTCACTGCCCAGCTTAAAACTCAACATTGCCATCATTTCATTTTGTCTTCTCTGTTCCTAGCATCAGCACCACCCCTCTGAACACCTTATTAAGCACAGTCCTATGTCAATCCCAAATTATCTTGTTAGAAATGTGTGCCTCCAACAGGAGTAAGTCCCTCTAGGTTTTTGAGACAAAGTCTCTGTTTCCCAGGCTGGAGTGCAATGGCATGATCTCAGCTAACTGCAACCTCCGCCTTCCGGGTTCAAGCAATTCTCCTGCATCAGCCTCTCCAGCAGCTAGCATTACAGGAGTGCGCCACCACACCCAGCTAATGTTTGTATTTTTAGTAGAGACAGGGTTTCACCACGTTGGTCAGGCTGGTCTCGAACTTCTGACCTCAAGTGATTCGCCCACCTTGGCCTCCCAAAGTGCTGGGATTAAAGGCATGAGCCACTGCGTCCAGTCAGACATCACAACTTGAGCAAAAATCACACTGTGAGTCTGATTAGGTGCTCCCTTGCAACCCTGCTGCATGCAACACAATACTAGGTATATATGTCTGACTCAATTTGTCTAGCATTCTATTAACAGGGACACCAAATGACTAGATTTCTACATTAATGCAATATTGATAATGACTTGGGGACACTGAAAATTGTTCAGAACCAAATGAAAGTTTAATTACGTTTGGCATTATTTTAGCAATTTAGTATATTAGATTATTCAGCAATTTAGCAATTTGGGTTATTAAAACACAAATAAAATTTAGCATTTTAACAAGTTTGGTTATTAGAAAAGTAATACTCCACAAAGGCAATTAAAGTGTCTCTCGTAATATGTGATCTTCCCCAGTACACCAATTCCCTGTATTTCCTAACCAAGATAAAAGCAGTTATTTGGATGTTCCCACCTGTAACATATCTGAAAGATATAATAAAATAACACTTTCCATGGAAGACAACAAGCAACCTTAGAATGTAGACTACACATCCTGCCTGCACTTCTGCACAATCAGAATGTGAAGTTCCCTTTCCCAATCGCAGTGAGGTTCTCAAAGAATGTTCTCTTGGAGAACTGCCAGCGTTTTGTGCTGCTATCTGAGGAAGTATTCTGGGAGGTGCCCATGAGCTAAAGCAGCAAAGGGCTCTAACTCTAAAACATTTCAAGCATTTTAATTTTTATTACAATTTAAACCATGTAAGCACAACCCTCAGTAAAAGAAAAACTCAATTAACAGACTTTACTTTTCCTTTAAAGAGTCCATTTTTCTTCTAAGTATAAGCTGTGGGATGGCATCCCACACACACACTCACATAAATTGATGTCAAGGCTCACAGGACCGCCATTCCTCCACCTCCTAGCCTGCTGCATTTCAAAGCTTATAATGTCTCCCTTTAGCTGCTTTAGGGATTTGGCATGAGATTTTTCAGCAGTCAGTTCCTTCAGCAAGGCCTGCCTTTGTGCAAAGGGTAAAATTTTATACTTAGCAATTTGAAAAGCTGAATTTAAAAAAAAAAAAAAGGGCAAGAGGAAACTGTTATAATTATAGAGAGAGCTTTTGCATGCAAAATCAGTTTTCCTTGGGGAAAACTACATACCCTCTATAAGGAATCCCCAGGTCAAAAGTACACATTATGCTTTTCAGCTCCAGTCTTTCAAAGCCATGCACTTGCCCAGGAATTGCATAAAGGGACAGTCTATGAATAGGGCCCAGGCCTAGCCCAGATAAGTTGTTTATAAAACAAAAGACTTCACAAAGTGTTTTATAATATTTTAAAGACATATAGTATGCCCGAGGAACTGACCATTATCAATCAGTGTGAGACAACCAATAAAGAGTAGGGTATTTGGGCCAGGCACAGTGGCTGATACCTGTAATCCCAGCACTTTGGGAGGTCGAGGCAGGCAGATCACTTGAGGTCAGGAGTTTGAGACCTGCCTGGCAAACATGGTGAAACTCCATCTCTACAAAAATACAAAAAGTAGTCAGGCATGGTGGCACACGCCTGTAATCCCAGCTACTTGGGAGGTTGAGGCAGGAGAACCACTTGAACCCAGGAGGCAGAGTTTGCAGTGAGCTGAGATCGTCCAACTGTACTCCAGCCTGGGCAACAGAGCAAGACTCCATCTCAAAAAAAAAAAAAAAAAAAAAGAGTAGGGTATTTGTTTCAACAGGTCTCCAAAACTTATCTAAACACTGTTCACAAAGATAATCACTGTAAAAGGCCTTCTCTTCAGATTCTTAACACTTCCAACTACATAATAAAAATTGGTCACAGCTGTTGTGAAATGCTAAGCGTTAAAGATATTTTTGTGATAATGAAAGTAAAGCATAGGTAAAGGGACTTCCAAAATAAAGATCCATTTTTTAATTTGGTCTAAATGTAAGGCATATTTGTCTTTGCCTTTAAGTTTAGAAAAATATTTTAGGTAATGAGCCTTGAAGAAAGGTGATAGTAATACTTCCCACTAGTGGACTTTAAGACACATTAAATATATATTTCTATCTACTTCATAGTGGAAAAAATACTTTGAGAAGGCAATATCCCATTTTAAATCAAAGTAATTTCTTCTGTATGGAAGAAAATCCCTATGTTTTATGAGAGTTACTTGGAGCAGGCCATTCTTCTCAAAGAGGTTATTTTTATAATACAATAAACACAATATTCTTAAATGAACTGCCCATCAATGGGAGAAAATTATCCATTTGCATTAAAAGAAGTCAGTTTTTGTCAGGTCTTTCCAAAGCAAACAAATTAGCAGTGGCTTTGGGAACTGTGAATCCACAGCTTCAACAGCAGTTGTCCAAAATTAAAGGTTTGTCAGAATGGGTGGGTGGAAGACGGAAACATTTCAAATGAGTATAAACATTTCATAACCCAGACAGAACCTTTCAAGAGTATCCCCACAGGCTGAAACGATCTGTCACCTGGGCTAGGCCCCAGCTTCATAAATGGGACTTTTATAAATGGAATATTTTCAAAAATAACAATGAGAGAAAGCAACTCTTTGAAAAACAGATTTAAAGTAGAAAACGTTCATAATACATTAAGCAGGAAAAGGAGGTTACAAAAGCATGAGATCTCAATTTCATAAAACAAACAAAAACCAAATGAGATCCACACTGCCGTCTGAAGAACACCCCATTACAACATTAGTGGGTACAGAGCCAAAGCCAGTTCTATGTCCAATAACTTCCAGGCTTTGCCCAATGTACCTTCCCAAGTAGAGGAGAGTCATAGAGCCCTTTGGGGAAGTTCATCCCTGAGGAGGGTGTCTGTGACAAAGCGAAGTCTAACATCATTCAATCTGGCATTTTCCCTATCGTATATGACATGGACAGCTTCCCAATGCCCCCAGTGACCCAGAACACCTATTAACGTTCTTAGCAGCTCACCTTGGAAACAGTTTGAATAATAAATTGAATACCTGCATAATTAATACAAGTAGTCAAAGAAACTGATGAAAGACCAAAGAGAACAGCAGTACAATATCAAAAGTGGTGATCTGTGGGTTGTAGTATTTTGGATTATATTAATTTTCCAAATTTTCTACAACAAACATATTACCTTCGTGATTATGAAAAAAACATACAGTATTTTACGGTGCCAAAATGGCTACACTGTTTAACTTTCTCCAGACTATTCATTGGTGAACAGGACATTCAGTACTTCAAATGCCAACACACTAAGTTGGAGAAAAGCAGAAAGATCTGGCAATCTGTACATTGCCACATGTAGACTATCTATAAAAGGCCAGCTATAAAAGAAACGTAGTCAGCTTAAATACTGTTCTCAGATTTCTGGTGTCCTATGAAAATAAATGAAGCAAGGAGTCCAGCCCTGGCAAAAGATGAAGGAGAACCTCAGCCTCACTAATTTCCTGTCTATTCTCTCAGATGCCAACCATTACACAGCAGCCTTTGGGAGAAATGTAAAATGTGTAGAGATAATCTAAACATTGTTTAGTCTCTTTATTTCCCCCACAAAAGACAGTGTAAATAAAGGAGAAATCATAGCTTATAAGACACTCCTATGAATCTGAGACAATAATGGATATGTCCATTGAAAGATGTTTAAATCCTATGTTTTAAAGATTCAAATTTCATTGAAATAAATGCTAATCAGTGTAAGTTGTTCTTTTCCATCAAAAATACATTTTGGCATTTCTTCTTCAACTGTAACTTTTATTATATGTTTAAAAAAAAAAACAATTCCAGACAATATGGTTGAAAGGCTATGTTAGCCTTGACCTGTGCATTCATTTTCTATGTTGAGTTTCAAAATGTTCTACAAATTAGCACATTGCAAAATATAGTTGAGTGCTGTTTAGTAAAATACCCATTGCTTAATAATAATAATTTTTTAAAACCCTGCTAACCTTCTCTGTGGAAACTTGTCCATAAACTTGAATAACAGATTCGCAGAACATCAGGGCTAGAAGAAAGCTAAGCTGGCCCTCCACACCCTTCACTCCCAATACTGAGGCCTGAATTGGTTAAGTACCCCCGTCAAGGTCACACAGCTACTTAGGGACAACACAAAGCCAGATGACAATTTCCAGAAGACTGAAATTTTGAAGCTATAACTGAAAACTCCCCGAGTTAATTAAGACGATGACTGCAGTTCAGCCCTGGCAAGAACAAAGGGATAATATTTATGTGAGAACGAACTTAGTCCATCTGTGGCTGGCACACAAATCTTTCCCTTCACTATATTAGGCTTGCACTTTAACTTGTTCTGCCTGTTTTCCAAACAATTTTTGACTGATACCAGAAAACAAAAATCCTCCTGTTATTTCATGATCCCAGCTTTTATAATTTGATAAGCACCAGAATATGTGTATTGTGTGTAAGTTGCAGAGGGGTAGTGGCAGGGAGTACGGGAAAGGTTCATTAAATCAAGAAGGTATCATTTTAGACCATTACAAAAAAAAGAGCAATCATTTTATTTATTTCCCACACTTGTGCATTACAACCGCACATGAATTGCCTACCAGTGAAAATTGTGAGATTCTCCTTCCCAAATAGGGAGACTGCTAAAATTCTATTTTAACATTTTATTGATATTTTTATTCATAATTTCCAGAGAAAGGATCAGAAGTGTGAGTTGGTTGTTTTTGTTTTGTTTTGTTTTAATCAAATCAACTGCCTAAAGAAATTGAAACTCTGGCACAACTCTTATAGCCACACCATTTTATAAACGTTCAATACTTTAGAACCAGGGACACAAATTCACAACTCTGCTCTGAAGATCGTGGTATATTGTTTAAGTATCAGGGAAACCATCTATGAAAAATGTATACATTTTCAAGTCTATTCAGGCTAAAGTTAGTGATAAGAGCAGCTAACACTTTTTTTTTTTTTTTTTTTTGGTGGGGGGCACCTTACATTTCTGGGACTCAATAAAGTTTAGCAGGCACCTGGTTTTTCCTATGCAACTACTTCAACCACCCCTTTCTTCTCTCTCTCTCTCTCTCTCTCTCTCTCTCGTTTTCTCTCTCTCTCTTTCTCTCTCTCATCTCTCTATATCTCTCTCCTGCAACTTTGCTTTCTCGCTAGGCTTTTCCCCCATGTTATTCCAAGTTTGGGCAGCTGCATCTGGATTAACCAGCTTATATTTAAATTAAACTATCTGACACAACATGTAAAATTGTCTTTCAGTAATTTTAATTCATTTTTCTTTCTTTTTTGGCTGCTATATCCAATTTTAATGATAGGGAATATATTTGGTATTCTTAAAAAAAAATAAGAACTTGTTCCTTTTGAATTCTTAATAATAGTTAGTATTATCATCATCATCATTTCCATGCTTCATAATTCATACCTCAGCAAGGAATTCAAGCTGACAGGTTATGTTGATCCAACTTTTGCACCAGCCTCCTGTTCAGTCAAATCTCAGTCCTCATTTTCTTTGACAGCCCCTCTGATTAATCCTCCCTCCTTGAAACACTCAGCAGGTGGCTTCTAAGACACCATATGCCCTTGGTTTTCCTCCTACTTCATTAGCTCACTGTTATCCCTGATCTCTAACATTGATTCTTCCCTATCTCCCGCCCTCTAAATGCCCTTAGACTCAGTCCTCTGACTCTTGTCTTTGCTTCTTGTCCACATTCACTTTTCTAGTGACTTCATCCAGACTCACAACTCCCACATTTACACATCTTCAGCCTAGTCCCATCTGAATTCCAGACTCTTAATATCCAACTAACTCCTGGTTCTATCTTCATTTTGGACACCTAATGGGAATCACAATTTTACATATCCAAAACCAACTCCTGATCTTCTCCATTCAAACCTCTCATAATGCAGTCTTCTTCATTCTAGCAAATAGCACTTCCATCTTTTCAATTTCCCAGGCACAAAACCCTGGAATCCCCTTTACTACCTCTTCCTTCCTCATACCTTACATGGAATCCATGATCAAATCCTACTGATTCCATCTTCAAAAGAGATTGAGAGCCTGACCTCTTCAAACCACCTCCATCCCTCCAAACCTTGTTCAAATCAATATCCCCCAATCTCCCCTGATTACACAGGAACATAACCTCCTGATTCTCCTTCTTCTGGATGTGCTCCCTCACGGTGTATTCTGAACTCAGCAGCCACGGTGAGCCTTCTCAAAAGTAACATCCCATTGTTCTCGGGTCCCAATTCTCCAAAGGCTCCCTATTCCATTTAGAGCAGGAGTCGAAGTCTGCACAGAGGCCTGTAAGACCCTCCTCCCTACACCACCTTCCTGCCCAATCTCCCAGCACTCTCCTCATGTTCAAGCTGGGGCCTCCTTGCTCTTCTTCAGAAAGAGCAGGCTCACCTCTGCCTTACAGCATTTGCATTTGCTACCTCCCACCCCCAACAGCCTAAGGAGGTCGCCCCCTCAAGATGACATGTAGTCCTTCCTTAGCAACTTAGGGCCTTGACTCAAACACCACCATCTCAGGTGGGGACGGGGGGAGGGGGGCTTCCCTATTCATCTTTTCTAAAATGACAACACATCCTATGCTCCCTATTCCCCCTTTTCTCTGTAATGATTATCAGTAACTATATGCTAAAATTTCGACTGTTGGTTGTTACTTCTTCCCCACTAGAATCTAAGCTGCAAGCTGAGTTTTTTATGTTTTTAAAGCACTTCTGAAGCCCCAGCACCTAGAACAGTACCACACCAGAGGTGAGAGTATAATCTATAATTGTTGAACAAGTAAATAAATGCTCCACTATAACCTGGTTTTTCTTTACAAAAGGTCATGATAATCTTCCCACATAAACGCACAACTACTCGGAGGGGCAGGGACAAGATCGGCCATACTTGGTAACAGTTGAAGCTGGGTGATGGTCATATGGAGATGGTTTAGGCATTCATCCTACTTTTGTGTACATTTGAAATTTTCTATAATAAAAAATGAATATATATTTGCTTAATTATTTAATGACCACATAGTATTCCACAGTCTGACTCTACCATAACTATTTAACCATTTACCCTACTGGAGGATATTTAGATTTCATCATTTTCTCTATCACCAAAGACACTAGGATAAATAATCTTACACAACTATCCAATTTGCCTTACAACAAATTCCTAGAAATAGAAGGGTTTGCACATTTAAAATCTTATACGTACTACCAATCTTCCCTTCACAAAGTCTGACCCAGTTTATGTTCCCATTGGCACATTAAAGGAGTGGTCCATAGAATGGTGCTAGACTGCAAAATGTTCCTGACTGGTCCACTTAAATAGGCCCAGAAATTGAGAGTAAACATTTAGAAACATTCAATGCAATTTGAGAGAGTTAATTTTATGTCTGATGAACATTGTGTGTGTGTGTGTGTGTGTGTGTGTGTGTGTGTGTGTGAGATATTTGATGTTTTATTCTGAATACCTGTGATTTTTGTTTTCTGGCTACTTATTTTTACTGTACATTACAAGCATATCTGTCAAAAACAGACTGGGAAAATATGGCCCTTCAGTGCAGTTTGAAAAAATAACTACACTGTTTGCCCACAGCATCATCAATTATGAACTTTTTGCTTATTTTTGTTTGTCATTTTAGTTACTGAGAAATATAGGATGGTGCAAAAGTAATTGCAGTTTTTGCCGTTACTTTTGATGCAAAAAAACACAATTACTTTTGTACCAACCTAATAATATACCATTGGTTTAAATTGCACTTTTGACTGCTGACAGATTTGACCATCTTTTTATATGTTTCATGGCCCCATATTCATTGTTTTATGAATTGCCTATTTACTCCATGACTTTATTAAATGTTCACTTTGCTGATAAGATTGTAAGAATTTATTTTAAAAGCTCTTTGTACTTTAGGAATATCAGCCTTTGTTGATCACATTGTTTGTAAATATCTTTCCAGTATATGGTCTGTCCTTCAAACAAGTTGACATGGTCGCCAACATGTTGAAAAATAAAGATGTAAAACATATGTATATGTAGTCACATTTTAAAATTCTTTCCTTCATGGTTCCTACTTAGAGATGCCTTCCCCACATACACATAAATGGTAAAAATATTGTCCATAGATTTTTATCATACATTTATAGCTTATCTTGTTATATGTATAATTTGATCCCTAGAATTATTTCTACATTAGCAGTGTGGTAGAGAGCCTGTTTGTAATACTTTTTATTGAGTAATTAATCTTTTTCCTACCAATCTGAAACACCAACCTTATCATATACTAAATTATCATACATGGGTATGTAAAACAAGGTTCTTTAATATTTTACTCATTGATGTATCCCTGTATCAACACCATCGTCCAATCATCATTGACTTAAAACATTCTTTAATATCTACGATGGCAAGTGCCCCTCATAAATATTTCTTGTAATTCTGAGAGTATTAATAGGTTCATTCTTCCAGATGCAGTTTGGAATTACTTTGTCAAGTTCCCTATTTTTACAGAAATTGTACTGAGTGTACACTTCAGTTGAACAAATCTGATATTTTGTATTACTATACTGAATCCGGCTTTCCAAGAACAAAGAATCTCTCTCCACTAATATGAAATTCATTTTATGTCCTACAATTCAGTTTTGTAGCTTTCCTTACTTAGTTCCTACTCTACATTTCTAGGAAAGTCATTCCCAACTTTTGTATGGTTGTACTGTTATTTTAGGTATGATCTCTTTTTAAAAATATTGTCTAATATTTATGCTTGGTAATTAAATCATCAATTTTTCTTTAGCTTGTGGCTAACCAGCAATTTTAATCAATAATCATAGTACTTCTAACAGCTTTTTAGGTGAGTCTAAATATACTCTGTTAATTTCATTCATATCTTCATTCACTCATTTTTTTAAAAATCAAGCACTTGTTACATATATCTCAAGATATCAGAGCAACTAAAGATTAATATTATATTTAAAAATATGGATCCCCTCCAAGGAACATAAAATCTAGTAGAGTATACAAAATATACGTATATTATTGTACAAGACAGAAATTGGGAGGTCTTTAAAATGGTATAGTTAAACTATATGATGAGAGATAATAGAAGGATGTACTACAAAAGGATGGAGAGCTTAAGGAAGTCTTCATGTGAGTGGTGGCATTTATTCTGAGGACAGAATGTTAGGATGTGAAGAGATTAAAGGGATAATATTCTAGGAAGAGAGAACAAAAGTACAATCAAATCAAAAGAAGAAAAACCCAGATAAATTTGGGCTAAAGCACAGGGTATACTAAAGAAGGAATAGGGTAAACTAATAAATGGATTGTTCTGAATGCAAGATTAATTTTGTTCTTAGGTAGAAAATGGGGAGCTACAGGCCAAACAGAGCTAAGTTCTGGGAAACTGAATCTGAGGGCAAGATGCAAATACTGGGCAATTTGGGGGTGAGAAGGACTGAAGCAGAGAGAGTATGGTAATTTTAAAACATGGCGCCCAAATTCTTTGACACTTCTCCAATAGAGAGGTAGGAGTCAGTATTCCCACTCCTTAAAGTTAGGCTTTGTGGCTGCTTGACTAATAATCCAGCAGAAGTGACACTAGACCAGTTCCCATGTCCAGACCTTAAGAAAATGACAACTTTTACTCCTATCTCTTGGAACACTGACTCTTGCAACTCAGCCACCATGCTATGAGGAAGACCAAGCAGTCCATTGAGAGGTCACAAGGTGATGACGGAAGCCCCTAGTTCTTAGCTCCCAGCCAACTGCTGGAATCAACTTGCCAGGCATGTAGGTGAATCATCTCACAAGTGGATCCTCTGGCATGCGGTCAAAATATCCCCAGCTGATGCCATAAGGGGCAGAGATGAGCTTTCTCCGCTAAACCCTGCCCTAACTGCAGATTTGTGATTGTTACTGTTTTAAGCACTTAGTTTTGGGGTGGTTTGTTGCACAGCAATAGCAACTGGGACAGAGACCAATTTAGAGGCTCTCATAATAGTGCATATCAATGAGACAAATGACTTAAAAGCAGCTGTGAGAATGGGGAAAATGGGTTAAGATGCCAGAATATTCTGAAGGTGCAATTAATAAATGGGAAAATTGCAGCCTAAAATTAAAATTATAATTTAGCCTCTTAGCTATTTCTCTGAATAAGAATTAACTAGATAGAAATAGTTATTTACTAATATTTTGGATGGGAAAGGGATTTTCTGGTACAAAGTAGTAAATGTGACAAAACTGGAAATACTCTAAAGATAGGCTTTGGGGATTTAACGTAGACCAATCACTCTCAAACTGTGTGCTCAAGACAAGTTCGGGGTTCTAAAAGATCAAAATTATTTCCATAATGATACTAATAAATTATTTTCCTTTTATTACTCTCACTCTCTGAAAGAGTTTTCTAGAGCCTTCATCATGTTCAATATCTCAATAAACTACAGAAGCAAATAAGGGAATTTGCATATCTTTTATTAAGCAAGACTTTAAGAGATTTGCAAAAATATTAAATGGTGCCACTCTTCTTACCAAACATATATTGTTTGGAAAAATACAGCATTTCTTCATTTAAAAAATTCTTACTTACATTAACATGTAATGGGTTTATTATTGTTATCCAAAATAAGCATTTCTAAATGTCCCCATTTTACATTTTAATATAGCAAATAGTTACAATATAAGCTGCATGTTAAAAAGCTGTTTAGAACTCTGAACAATTCTTAAGAGTATAGAAGGGTCTTAGACCAAAAGGTTTGAGAAGCACTCCATACTAAGCACAGAGTATATGCCAATGTGTTAATATGTACAATGGCAGAGTAGACATGAAGAAGAACAAAGGTAGTAGGAGTGAGTATATGTGGTTCCTACAAGTCCTAGACTTAATTATCATCATTGCCTTCATAGCTTATGTGGAAGTGACAGCCATGCAGCTATTTTACGCAAATTTTTTTGGTGTTCATAATAATCTTGCTGAATAGCACCTTTAAACCCCAGAGAATATGGCAGGAGAGATTATATCATCTGTCTCAGGTTACAAAGTGCTGATATTAATAATGTCTTATTTTTGTCCAAGCTATAGCCCCCCCAAATACGCTCTGGCATTATTAAGAGGAAAAAGAAGGTATATTAAGTCAACAGAAATAAACTGTTAACATAAGTAGTTATTTATGTTTATTAAGCACTTTTCCCCTAAAGGACTAAAAACATTTCAAATATATCAGTATGCACAAAACCTCCATTAACAACCTTACAGGTATACAGTTGCTATTTCCATATTGTAGAAGAAGAAAATGTTATTAGTTAATACACAGTAAACTAAAAAGCAAAAACATTAAATCCCTAATTCTTCATCTCTGCCAAGCAATAATTTACATGTCATGCCAAAAGCAAAATGTATATCTCAAATCACCATATTTGCTGCTTTTCAATGAGTATCAAATGCTTTCTCCTTCTGTCATAATCTAAGATGATTTTGTATAATTGTTTCCCTCTTTCCATCTTCATTGGATGCCTCTGTTGCCTATATAGAACTATTAAGCCTGGGAAATGTTTTCTAATAAGGCCATCAATGATTTTCTATACATTTATGAAGCAAAATTAGTCACTGAACTTGAATTCTCAGTTACCACAATCTTTGCAGTGATCCAAAAGGATTAAAAACTCAATCAAAATTGCTGATTTACAGCCAGGTGCAGTGGCTCATGCCTGTAATCCTAGCAATTGGGGAGGCTGAGGCGGGCAGATCACCTGAGGTCAGGAGTTCGAGAACAGCCTGGCAAACATGGTGAAACCCTGTCTCTACTGAAAATACAAAAATTAGCTGGGCATAGTGGCAGGCACCAATAATCCCAGCTACATGGGAGGCTGAGGCAGGAGAATCACTTGAACCTATGGAGCAGAGGTTGCAGTGAGCCAAGATCGTGCCACTTCACTCCAACCTGGGCGACAGAGCAAAACTCCATCTCAAAAAAAAAAAAAAAAAAAAATGCTGATTTACAAAACTGGCAAATTGTTTTTACAATGAGGCACAAAGCTCTCCTCTAACTCTTAGACCAATCTGTAAGCAAAACTAGGCAATATGTAGGAAATGTATATAGGCCATAATCACATTCATGTATAAGCCATGCTACTACTCAATGCAAGAAGATGATTCCACATAATGGGCAACTGAAAAATGAAAAAATGTCAGCTAATACCTGATAAAAAGAAATGATGAGATTTATGTGGCTGAATGAGGATATACAATGGTAATGTCAGCTTCTGCAATGAACAAATCTGATAATATATAAAGAGTTAACATAATAGAAGTTTATTTCTCTCTCTTGCTCACATAATTTATACTCTATCTTTCATTGTATAGAGTTTGTTACTGGGAAAGACTGCAAATATGACTATTAAAGATTTTCTGTTCAGGAACATATGGATTCCTGAACAGGAATAGTGAGGAGCCATCCATAATGCAATGATTTAGACTCAGGTTCACTTAATGCCGTCTCTCACCATCCCCTCAGGCCTCCTAGTCATCTGCATCCAACCACAGGAAAGAGGACGATAGAGCTTGGGGTTCAAAGCCTTGTCCCAGATTTGCCCTACTGACTGTTCACATTGTGTTGGTAAGAACAAGTCATGTAGCTCACCTACACACAACTGGAGGCTGCTTCACCAGTCTCTCTGGTTAGGCGGCTGCTTCACACAATACTTCTTTTCTACTGAGGGCTGAGCATAAGTTATGATGGACAGCAGGCAACCTCTGTCCCTGGGGTGATGGTTCCACTGCCAGGCAAGCCTCTGACCAATTATCATGAAATATGAAGAAATGAGCCACTAGAAACTTCACTTCACAGGTGGGCAGCCTACCCACGTAAAAATAACGCTTGGGATGAGGAATCCCTCAATGGGCGACACACCGTAGCATTCTACGGAGGAAGCTGTGGCACTGCTGAGATGATGCAGATGGTCACACAGCTGCTGTGTGCACGGAACTGGGAATCAGTGCACAGGAGGAAGAGACAATATGCTTAAGAACTCAAAACATAATGTGCAACAATATGTGAGTCTATCTGTTCTGGAAAAGCAATAAAACAGGCATATCAGCCTAGCCAGTAGGAATCAGAAAAAGAGTGATTATTCACAGGCAACAGTTTTGATTACATTATATATATAAGAAACAGAATTATAAACACAATTCTCTATCAAAAACAAAAAATAGAGTCGCTCCATTACTAAACCCATGTGGGATGTTTGATATTCTGATATATGTATTCTTCCATTAAAGTATATTCCTTTCCATTAAACAAGTCAGCATATCTTCCTTGTGTTACACCTAAGTGGTTTCTTTTGATTTTTTTTTTTAATTTTCCTGTTACGAGGTTCGAGGTTACAGTGAGCTACAGTCATGCCACTGCACTTCAGCCTGGGCAACAGAGCAAGACCCTGTCTCTAAAAAAGAATTAATAATAACAAATAAAATTAAATTGTTCTGTTATTATTCCATGTAAGGAGGATGTCCATTAGAACAGAGGAGACTAGTCTGGCTCCTTACACTCATGGGAAGGCTGTTTCCATTAGTATTGCTTTTGTTCCCAGTAAATGACTGTTTCACCTACTGCACTGATGGTGCTGGTCACCACAAGTGGCTCTGGACCTGCCACCATGGTGCTGCGTGCACCAGCGATGGGCAGAATTCCAAACCACTGCCTCTCTAAGCCACCTCTCCAGAGCCCCAGTCCCAGATGTGACAAACCTGAAGTCCCATGAGTATGCCTACTTGCTGGCAGACATCAAGAAAAACACAAAAGTGGGCATTTCTGCTTGGGAAGTTAAGAGAAACAGCACTTTTATCCAGTCAGCTTCACACAATGATGAATGCCCCCAAATTCAGGAAAAGGATTCAGATGCCAGGTAGCCCAAATGGGGATAAATGTCTACTTTACACACAATAAAATGTTAACTCAAACTGGCACATGGACCCCTGCTGCTTGTCAGGGGATATAGGCCATAACAAAAGGGAGGGGAGCTAGAAGATTATGGGGAAACAATTTTCTTTTCCATGCATTCACTAAGGACTACTGTCCATAAAAATCTCCCAGGATTTACAGGGCAAACCAGGCTTTGTCTTCTCCATTCAATGCCAGGACCCCAGTGCAAAGGCCCTAGGAATAGCCTTGTGGTGGTGGTCCTACTAGTGGCATAGAGCAGTCCTAGTGATGACAATTGTCCCCAGCACTGTCAAAAAAAAAAAAAAAAAAAAACTTTCTGTGATGATGAGAATGTTCTATGTGCTGCCCTCTAGCCACATGTAGCTAATGAGCATGTGAATTGTGACTGGTGTAAATCATGAACTCAATTTTTAATTTTCTTAATTTAAATAACTAAATGTGGTTAAATTTAAATGACCACATGTGGCTACTAGCTTTCACACTGAAGAATACATCTAACCAGTCTAGCATACAACAAAAATGGACTGTTTAAACGTTTTTAGAAGAAAGTTCCTCCATTGCCCCTAGTAACCTAATCTAATATCTAATAAAATAAACATCTGAGTGTTTCTTTCTTCTGACTATTTAAAAACCTTCTGGCCCTGTCTTGCTCGAATCATGGATCCAATCTTAACATGATTCAGATACCTTCCCCATGCTCTAGAGCAACAATTTTCCATTTCTTTGATTATGAGAACCCATGTTTAGTGTCAAAATGAATTGTTAGCCATTTATAATAGTAGTATAAATGGTAGTAGTATAAAGTAGCTTTAATTTCTGTTGATTAAGAAAATACATTATAATAAAAAAGCTCCCCTTAATTCAGTAACATTTCATATTCATATACATTTCCTTATAGCAGGAGCAATAGAGTTTTAAAATAGTCATATATATATACACACACACATACATACATATATATATATATATATATATATGAGACTATTTATTTAATACATGAGACATCCTTGGAATTAATTGCCACATACTCCAGGACTTCTACAATACTCAACAGCCTCCTGGGCTCTGTCACCCACATAGTTGAGAAGCCTTTTCAAGACTGGCTCCTAACTGTCTGGCTACCTTGCAGATATGTGAGTTTTTTTTCCCAAGAGGGATTTTGGATTAATGTTGGATAAATGTGAAAAAGCAACTTTCCTAGTGTTGAAAGTCAGATTTTTTCTATATATATCTGCTAGCGCAGATACATGATATAGATGATTTATGCTGCAGTTAAGTCCAATTATCATTCAAAGATGATCAAGGTTTAATAATTTGGATATCCTAAAAGTGTATTTTCACAACTCAACATTTATATCACACTTATCAGCTCTTTTGCAGTCATCATTCTATCAAAAATTATCCTCGCTCTCTGTCTTTGATTAACTCATGTTTCTCTGTGTCATCTTTGAAGCCAATTTTTGAAGAAATAATCTGAGAAAAAGAAAGCAAACATTTATTTAACTTTTATACAGTCAATTCACTGCAATTAATCACATACAGCAGGTTTTTGAACTCTAATTTTGAAGTGAATTCTCAACAATCTCTCTGGTCTCTATAAGTTCACTATGGTAGCACACTCTTATAGGGTTTATGTCCAAATGCCGAATGTACACGAGTGGTTCAATTTATCTTAAATGGGCCAAACATTACAACTCCGCTTCAACTCCTCTATTTTCAATTTGGAAATCAATGTATGTTTGTTCTCCACACTAGATTTCCAGTGATCTAATATGGACCATAATCTTCGCTTTTTGCTATCTAGAGGTGGGTGTTTTATAAGTAACATGTGAGCAACTGCTTGGTGAGCTCAGTCAGAGGAGAACCAAGCCATTCCCAGGGCAGAGATGGCCGGGAGCTAGCTGGATAGGTTATTAAAAGCTGGAGGTGAATGGTCACTCTTGTGAGGTTGCAGAAGAATGAGGAAAGACACCATCAGCATCACAAATTTGTTATTATAATTAAATCAGGACAAACTGTTTCTACAGACTAACTTCTCAGCCCAGAAGTGATCTAAGAGCAGAAATCTTACAGTCTGAGAGCAAACTGGAGGATAACATGAAAGGATAATGGCACGAGGTCAGATTTGACCACTGTGACCTTAAAACACCCCCCAAATCTCTGAGGCAGTCCTGTGGCTTGGGGTGACAGCCCCATGGGACCCACCACTCATGCTTAGCGGTTTCCCAGTCTCCATAGGCACTCCCCTGAACGCATGGCTCTCATCAGAACCAAGTCCCCAACTACACCTTTCAGAACAGGAGAGCCAGTCTGTATTTCAGAATAAAGAATATGAGACAAAAACCAAAAAAAAACAGCCAGATACTGTGGCTCACGCCTGTAATCCCAGCACTTTGGGAGGCCAGGGCAGGCAAATCACTTGAGATCAGGAGTTCGAGATCAGCCCGGCCAACATGGCGAAATCCCATCTCTATTAGAAATACAAAAATTAGCTGGGCATGGTGGCAGGCACCTATAGTCCCACCTACTCAGGAGGCTAAGGCAGGAGAATCCCTTGAACCCAAGAGGCAGAGGTTGCAGTAAGCCGAGATCACACCACTGCATTCCAGACTGGGTGACAGAGCGAGACTCTGCCTCAGAAAAGAAAAAAATAGAAAGCCAAAGTGGCTCCTAGACTAGTATGAGTTCACTCCATGAAATGTGGAAACCTCTTGCAGGCTCTGTATGGATTACAAAAAGATACCATATACCCAAGAATGCCCCCAACCTTATTACAGCTGACAAAGTATCAAGCAAATCACAATCCACACTCTGAAAAAGAAATCTCACACTACAAAATGAAAGATACCATATTTTTTACCGGCCACAGACCATTTTACACTTCCAAACTCTCTGGGTTTCCTAGAAAGATGTCACCCACTGAAAAAGACAGGAACATATTTCATCAAGATGAGCTGAAATAAATTTATTGCAATAAAAAATGGATCTGCTGAGAAGCATTCACTTATTATACATCACATACATTGACTGCTGTAGACATCAACTATCGTCTCAAAATAGTCATTCTTTTAAAAGACTGGCAAACTTAAATATTGAACTTAGAAAGATGAATCTGAGGTTTTAATTCAATTTGCAATGGCACGTGTTAGTGACATAAAAAAACTGCTTTTCAATTAAATCATCTGGGTTGTAATTTATTCAAGATAAAAATTTTCTTAAGTCACAAATTAAAAAGCACATACACCTACCTTTTTAAGGGAGATCACATTTCAGGATACTGTATCAGAGAGAAACCTTCTTTTCCTGTGAAGAAAAAATAGAAGAAAAACTATCTACTGGTAACAATAAATAGCAAATGTGAATTTTTAAGACCAGCCTATAATCTTATCATGTTGTGTTTCATTTGTAATATTAAACAAAATGGAAATATTTAAATTAGACTTGAAATATTTCTTCATTTCTATCTACATAAAACATTTTACAGATTTTAATTCCAATGATTTGCTTTTTAAAGAACAAAATGGATAAAATAAAATGGAAAATGGATAAAAATAAATGAAAATTGCTCAAAACTAGAATTAAAGTATTTACTTCACATCTATCCCAGTGACATATTTTCAAACATTTTGTTTAATTCCATAAAATAAATGTATAAACAAAGAAGGAAATATATAAAACTCCACTCTTGTTTCTGGGAAAATGAGGTCAAAAGGTTGTGGTGGGCTGTGCAGGTAACAGAAGGTAACAGAACTATAAGCTGCTACCTCTTTCTATTGATTCTTTATTGTCCAAGCCAATAAACTATATTTATGAGCTCGATTTTTCTTAGCTAAGACTTTTAGATTACAAAAAAACTATATAAAAATGCAAATAAAAACAGGATACCTCTGATTTTATTTTACATGTATTACCTTCAATAAACAATTGACACAGAAACCTACTAGTCACTAATAAATACTAAATATGACTTTTCAAAATCACTTGTTAGTATAAATTATTTTCGCTTTACATATTCAAGCCAAAATAAGAAAGTAAATGGTTTAGTTTAATATAAGTCAATCATCCACTACTATAAACCGTTTCCAGTCAAATCTAATTAAAATGACCAATAGGATAAAGTTCACAAGAATGTAATTCTGACTCTGACCATGAATGTACATTTGCTTCCATCTGTAATTTAACTTCCAATGGGGATAATGACATATAGATTCAGAAACAATGACCAAGATTCTGACCCAAAAGAGCTCCAAAGATTTGAAATGACTGCCAATGTATAAATTCAAGGAGACCACAGTCCAGAGGAGTCCCTCTCCCCAAATGAGAACTCCTCCATTAGCTTGTGTTTGCTTCACTTCAGAATAAAAGTCCTTTTTAAACTTTAAATAAGAAATTCTCACAACGTTCTACGGAAAGGATCGTGAACCGTGCAACCACCTCCATGTCTGTAAATAGCCAAGGTGAGTCCCACTCTTCTTGGCCAAGCTTAGCTAGCTGCAGAACCTCTTTCCTTCAAAGCAACGCCAATGCCCCAGGTGGACTCCCCAGTGTAAGCCAGCATCTGGGGCCTTTCCTCTCTTGCTCTTCACCACTTCATATGTCAGCCAGCATTACTTTGGTCCCCTTCACTGCCAATACAGTATAGTGACGGTAACAGCTGCCTTTTCTATTTTCTGAAACTACAGTTGCAGGTAAGCTCTGCTAACAAAAGAAAGCCAAGATAGCTAAGAAAGCCACGATGGATCAATGATCAATATGGACACATGGGTCACTGCACGTACGCTAAGCCAAATCATAATCTATGACCTAGTAACAACTGGGGTGGGGCCACTTACAGATCTTCAGTTCATAACTGACCAACCAGAAATAATATATCTATTTTTGCTTCAAATATGGATTTGTTTCAAAACAATCCAGTTGGGGTCACTGATGGGGAGGAGTAATGGATGAAATGAAACTGGCTATGAGTTTGTTATAGTGTAATGATGGATATATGAAGGTTCACTTAATTCACTGTACTTTTATGTATATTCAAAGTGTTCCATAATAAAAAGTTTTTTAAATGTTCATTCAATGGAAATTATTTATGAAAATACAGAGAGAAATGCACAGATCATAAATATCACAACCTTTCTGTTTTTCAAATACTCTCTTACAAAAAAAAAAAAAGAAATATTTTAGGCAAAATTTTTAAAAATCAAATATCACACTAGGAAAAATGAAAACCTTATGGGTATGGTTTTAAAAAATCATAAAAATGGCTTTGAATATTTATTTCAATATTCCAAAGCCAAATAATACATATATATTTAGCTGCAATCAATCTTCTGTTTTTTTTCTTTATTTTAGGTATCCTGCTTTGAATTAAGTAACATCAACATAGGAACACTGGTGATCTCACGCTTGTCAGAAATTGTAGGTAGTTAAATACACCTTTGATTAATGTAATTGGAGAAATGAATAACATATCATTAGTATCAATGTGATGTTTCATCAACAAAAGTCTTCCTAATTCCAAGATCCAAGAGGGAACAATTTTTTAAAAAATCCTTTATTCGTGGCAAAGATTTGGGGCCACACATATAAGTTATCAGATTCGCTACCTGCTTATCCTAGCTGAGTGATCTGTCACTGCGAAACAGCCAAAAGATGGCACTGTATGGATTATACCACTCAATTTGACTAAAATTTGAAAGAGCCAAAAAGGGGCCATATGATGCTAAAGCTGAGCTTTCACAACAAGCAGGGAAAGTCACACACAAGTAAAATCATCCTCACAGCCTAGGAATTTGACTTCCTGACCCCGCTAGATACCACTACCGGAAACCTGACCCTAGACATAAAATAAAAAGCAGGATTTATGTCATGGTTTGGGGGAAGACCATGTGTAAAGCCGTGCCAAGCCCACATCAAAGATAAACCAGGTGCAAGAAGAACCTCACATTCTCTCTGAACAGAAAACACACCGAGACCCAACACTGAATCCTAACGTGAGATGTGATGATTAAAAACAAGAAAATAAAAAACATAGTTCATGGTCTTCTATTTTCTTTTGCAAGCTTTCCTGGCCTAAAACAATCTGTTTCCTTTCCAATAAAGAAACAATGCCAAACTCTGAAAAGGAAATTTGTCTGACTTAATGGGTAAGCATATAAAAGCTGGAAAAGGGAGTATTATGGGGAAACCAGAACAACTCAGCCTCAGGAGGCAGGCTTCCAAATTTATCGGTAAAAGGATTGAGGGTCAGAGGAGGGAGGGTAGGGGTAATAATTATGAATGAGTTACATGACGGAGGTCAGCTAAACAAAATTCAGTTGTTTTCAATTTGAAAATCACAGTTCTAGCCATTTACTACATGAGCTAAGAGAAACATCCATTAGCTCACATCCATACTTAGGTATTTTACACTCATGCAGCCACAATATGAGGACTAGTTTTATTAAATTTGCAATGGTATATCCTAAGGCCTTATGTATTTAATAAATACGCATCAAATAAGTGAATGAATGAAGCAGCATCTAATACTTACCAAATCATGAAATCTAAAACTAAGCTAGTAGATGTGACAAAAACAAAATTCCCAGGTACGGTGGCTCTAGCTATTTGTTTAGCTAACATTTATAGCGTTAGGAGTCAATATACTACACTAAAATGATTTGCTTTCCCAGATACTAAGGTAGCTAGGGATAGCCACATGACACAGTTTTGACCAATGAGATACAGGAGAGAGAGCTCTGAGAAAGTTCATTCTCATGATGTAAACAAGTCCCAATCCCTCATTCCTGAAAATAGCTCCTGGGTGGTGCAGAGCCATCTCACACCTATGAAGACAAATGCCAAATGATAAGGAGTGGAGAAAAAGAAGGAACCTCATTTCCTGATGGCACTGCTGAGATGCCACATCTGCCCCAAATGCTTAGATTCCTAAGCCTGCATTTCTCTTAAACTTCTGTGAGTTTAGGCTGCTGTTTTCTATCACTCGCAGCCAAAAATATTCTAATATACACCAGCAATAACTTATTTTCCCCCTTCTGTATCCTCAGAAGCTGCTCCTATTTTAACTAACTGCGATGCACCCTATAACTGTTCAGTAACAGATACATCACCATTGCAGTGGAAACCTCATCAACAGTTTCCACTTGTCAACACTGAGGATGTCTCACCCAACAGGCTCACCAGCAGGCTTCAGGGAGAATCAAAAAAACATCAGAAACAACAAGGCACATTACTCTACCAAGCCACACTGTGCTTTTCTAAGGACCATTACATTCTGATATTAACAATGCAAAAGAGAATGATAACAATGCAAAAGAGAATGGTGACAAAAAAGACAGCAATGCTATTCCAACGACCAAAGAAATGAAGAATCTTCTAAGTTAAGGCAGTCTTAACCTGTCTCACAAAGAAAAGTAAATATTTAGGGGCATGGCTAGATTAAACACCAGAAATGGAACATCACTAAAAAACAGAAAACAAGAACATGAACATACCTCTTGAGGGCTGAAGAGCTGACCTGATTCAAATGCTGCTACTCTGCTTTATAGGGCCTCAGAAATGCACCTTCTGTGGAACTTAAAATTCTACAGTAACTTCTGTTATCTGTGGATCTCTCTTGATAAACATAAACTCCTAGACCTCAGGAAGCAAGTCTGTAACAAGTATCGACAAATGCTGAATGAATGAAGAAGCAAAACTACATAGAGATTACTTTTCCAAGAGACTTTATGAAATGCATGCAGTCCTCAAAAAGAAAAAAAAAATCTGTATGCATCACTTCTAGAAATATAATAATGTGTCGAATTAATTGTGTATTTAATGGTCAAATGTCTGTAGAAAGAAAAGAACAGAACTACAACTAAGAGGTAGCTATTATTGTATAAACCAGGTGAGGTGTTAGGCACTTTGCATCTGGTATTTCATGCAGTCTTCACCGCTCCCCAGTTAGGCACGAGTCTCTCCTCGTTCACATGAGGACAAGTTCAGAGGGAGCTTTAGAGCTCACCTGAGGTCACATTTCTAGCAAAAGACAGACTGGATATTTAAACCTAGGAAGGTCAGAACCTAGGAAGGTCAGCTCTTACGTTTCTGCTATACAATGCTGCTTCTCACTTTTGTCCTTATGAAAATATTATTTATAAACCGCATACCTACATTAGCTGAGGGAACATTCAAAGGGACCTTTAGTCTGTGGCCAAAAACTAAGCAAGGTGAGACTCCATCATAACCTCAAGCACAATTACTATGTGCCCATATCATAAACCAGATGTGGTTCCGCATGACCCAGATAGTGACTTTCTCTAGCTCATTTTACAGCTGTAAAGACTTACAAAGGCTCTACATACCTATGGCATGTGTTATTTTAAAAGCTACCATGTACTTGCATGACCTAGAAATGATAAAAAGAAACCTATGAGTCAACAGCATTAGTTTCTCTCAGAAATCAGCCCTCTCCCATGTATGGTACAAACATCCCAGCTCTCCTGTCACAGTTACAGAACATGTGGCACTAAGACCCTGGGGACCCTGGTCTCTGGGGAGGCTTACAAATAAAACCCACTGTGTCTATGAATACAACATATCGAATTGATTGAAGCAGTTTAAAATAATGAATTCATGTGAACCAAAAAGAGAAACAACTCTACTGTTGAAAGAAAAAAAAATCGAATGTATATTGCAATAGGCTCCTAACACTTTGCATTGAATAAATACTACCTCTTTGAAGTTGATGAAAACCTCTGTGAAAATATTTATCCAGTAAACATCCCAGTGAAATAAACTGTGATGACTCCAAAGAAGCAGAATATAACAACTTTATAAATTCTCATGGAGAAGAAATAGAATCACCACCCCCGAAACATTTGGTAATTATTTATACACAATATGCGCACAGTCTGTGATGAACGTGCAGAGATGCAAAAGTTACTGCAGGGTATTAGCTGAAACATAAGCTTCTTTACTCTGCCATTTCAAGTTAACTTTTCCAGCGATTTTTTAGTAACACAGAGTATTCTGCAAGTCCTCACTTCTACCACGGAAGCTATCTAATACCCATTTGAAGAAGAAAAAAAAAAAAAAAAAAAACACTAAAAATGTGTTAGAAGCCAAACTTATTTTGGGATAGTTATCGGGTGACAAAGCATGCTTCCATTTTTTTTCTCCCCCTTTCTATTAGTTAATTATCTATTATTTTAAGATTTGCCATACACATATATTTGAAAAAAATATGATTTAGTAAAAGGATGTTGAGTCTTTTCCCAAATAATGGCTAGATTCTCTTTGGAAAGATAAACAAATCCTCCTTTTTGTTTCAGTAATCTATCATTTCAATACTTTTCAATGACACAGACACAGGCACACACACACACACACACACAAATAGTGTTCTCAATTAAATAACACTATAACACACAGTTTTTCTCCTATACAGCTATTTTTCAATGTGTTCAATGTTCACCAAAGGCCAATGATTTCAAAAAACAGGTTTCACAACAAAAGAAATGGGAAGAAGATACTTTCACAAAGACACTATCAGACCATAGTCCAAAAAGAACTCTGCATACAACTTCTTTGAAAATCTCTGCTCCAAAACTTCAAACTTTCTAGTAAATTAGGACTCCTTTATGAATGCTTACCTTGCTTAAAGTATACCTTGAAAAGGAGGAAAAAAGCATCTCCCTTGCATTTAACCCCACCATCATACTGACACTGCCCATTTACAAAATGAAATATTGAGGTCCACATTAACTGCTATAAGCAATTCCAGGGTTAGAACTAAAAACAGGATTACGTGTGAAAATACTTCCTTATTCACCAGTTAATTTCTTTCTCCACATCTTAAAGTAATTCCTAACAACTGACAAAGGCTTCAAATATTATACAAATATCTAGTCTACAAATAAAGTTTTAGGAGTTATATTAAGCAGATGTCTGATGATATTGGACACAATCTTAGAACCACTTCCTACATACAAAGTCTAGCCATGAAAGGAATTATTGGTTTTAAACAGAAAATTAAATGAGCTAATTAAATATAGATCAAAGGAAGTTCTACCATGAAAAGACTAATTTTTGTCACTCATGGAAAAAAATATATCAATAAACAAAAAGCAATCTGGTGTTTCTTGTTCTGGCCTATCTTGATTACCACCTATTATAATTAGATTAAAGGTAGTTTTGCCTTCTTCCCTTCTTCTTTGTGCTTTTAAGTTATTTTCCAATATTTTTTAAATAATCACATATTACTTTTATAAGTAACAAAGTTATTTTTAAAAATCTTAGACACTACTGATATATAATCTCCTTTTAATTAGGGTAAAGCACATGTTAATATGTTTTTAAATATATTGATAATTAGTCAAAATTAAATTTATAACTTTAAAATAACTTCTTATCATATTGTCACCTATAAATTCTGGTACAAAACCACATTAAATCTTTTAAGGTTATTTTGTACTTTGAAATAAGCTAACTAATGAACCGATACATACATTTCATATTCATCTATTTCTGCTCCAAAAATTAGGGAAGATTACCTGTTTCTTGTTCCAAACCATTCTCCTTTATCTGTGCTATTGATTATTTGCCAACTCTTCAAGTATATTTTTATATTTTATATGTTATATGACATCATTATGTCATTTCTTTCTCTGACAGTTATATTAGTACTATAAAATACATATTTATATGTCTGTGTATATATGCAGAAGTATATATACATTGCTCAATAAAAGTACACATATATTTACATATATATACACATTTATGAATATACCTATATGATCTCTACTGTTTAGAGATTTCCAGCAGAAGTGCCGGTCAATCCAGTTTCAGGTTTTATATACCTAGGCCAACCTGACCAACTAGTTTGACAAAGTTAACAGTAGTTTTGAATTCTATTTTTTTCCACTTAAGTGACCCATTGTTTAACCAAATCAGTAAAGAATTTTGCAGATTAGTAACCTCATTCCTCTTATTATACTAGTCACCCTTACCTTCCCCAGAGACCAATATCCTGCAATCACCATGACTTGATTCATTAAGCATTTATTTGGTACTTAGTATTTCTCATTACATGAAGGGAGAAGCTTACAGAGTGTGGCAGTTCACGAATTATAAATGTAGCTGAAGGTTTAACACTTATCTGTGCATCTTGCTATTAAGCCAGTAATCTCCAAATTCTTCTAATGATGAGAATGGGAATTAATGTTTCAATTTTCTGCTAACGTTTCAGTGCCAAAGGTGATATGATGAGGTCCTTGCATATGTCCATAGGACTTGCTACACATGGCCAAGCCAGTCCAAAGGTCACCTCTAGAGTCTATGTATGAGAAAAATTGCACTGCAGCAATCTCTTCAAAGAAAATTCAACAGTTCCCTTTCCTTCTCTCTCTAACACCTCGTAAGAAAGGCAAAAAAAAAAAAAAAAAAAAAAAAAAAGAAAAGAAAGAAAAGAAAAGAAAAGCCATAATAAATTGAGTCTACCTGCAATGACAGAGGCTGATATTCTATTCCCTGCCTGGATGCCTGCTTCAGTGCAGAAACCATAGCATATGTATCAGGTTGGCTGGCTGATGCCACCTGCAAGGCAACAGAGTCCCAGTAGAAGTAGAAGCAGGCTGTGCCCTCAGGGTCTGACAGTGTTAAGATGAGAGTTTTTCTGTGGACCATGTGAATACTATGGAAGGTTGTCAAGTTTGAATGATCCTGAAAAGCCTCCATCTGAGTGGACTGCCTGGACAAGGACACAGAGACACTCCAGTGATCTTCCACTGGAATATGAGGAGCTGATATTGCAGTGCTCAAAGCAAATTAATGGCATGATGCCAATGGACCTGCAAGGGCTCTCCAGAAAAATCCATCAGGGTGTGTATGAGAAAGAACTGTCCTTGAAAACAAACAGCACCTGCTAAGTGCAATAGCCTTGGCCCCTTTTATGTCCCCCGTGCCAACTCTGGAGGAGCCAGACATTGGTAGGAGATGAAGAGAGGAGAGTTAAACTAGGAATTCCTTTTCTTCCATACTGATAATCACTAAGCCTGGGCTCAAGCCTAAGAATGGAAAAAGGGGAGAAGCTATAAACTGGATGGAAAAATGGAAGTTTTGATTTACATTGTACTACATTTTTCTAATATTTGAAAATTAGGTTGTTCCAATACAGTAAAATGACTGAAAAGCTATAGGATCTGCCAAAAAATATCATCCAAAGTACAGGAAAGGAGAGAATAAAGCTATTTTCTGTTTATGTCTTACTAAGTGTGGCCCATTCAACAAACCAATTATACTAAGTATACAACCTATGTATAGTATAAAATAAGTCTTGTGACTTTTTTCCATAAAGTTAAGTCTGAAAGAAAACTGAGAAGATATAGAAAAATCAAAGTGCAAATGTAATATGTTTCATAAAATGTTAACCACAGAATATAATTATATCAACAACTTTAAATGTAAATGGACTAAACATTCCATCTATATGGCAAAGGTTATCAGAATGGATTTTTTTAAAAGCAAGAATCAACTATATGCTCTCTACAAAGAGACACATTTTAAATGGAAACACACAAATAGATTGGAAGGATGAAAAAATTATATCATGCAAACAGTAAGCAAAATAAAGAACTGGCTATATTAATAAGACAAAATAGATTTCAACACAGAGGATAACTAGAGACAAAGAGAAACACTTCATGATGATAAAAGGGTAAATATAAAAGAAAGAGTTCTACAAGCCTAAGCCCTTCATTTAAGAGAGCTAAGTACACTGAAACTGGTGATGTGAAATGACTTGCTGAAGAACACATAATCAGCTAGGGCAATGGCCAGCTATAAGTCACTTCTCCCAATTCCCTTTTCAGAACCTTTTTCCTATGATCGGTGCTCCTAATCTGAGTTCATTCAACATGAAAGCAACCAACCTATTTGATCAAAACTATCAACTTGGTAACTAGGCAAAGACAGCCTTGGAAGGAGGGGAAGACCACATGGAAGGGTTAGAAGAGGGTAGAATCCTGGGCAGGGTCTGACTCCAGACTGAGGCACTGCAACTTGCTAGTTATGTGGCCCTGAACAAATTACTTAAATGGGCCTCAGTCTCTTTATCTGTAGAATGAGGCTATTGCCACCTATCTCACAGGATAGATATCAAAAACGATGATGAGGAGGAGGAGGTCAATGACTTGACCAAGGTCACTCGGCTTCTCAGTAGCAAAGCCAGGACCCCACAATGCACATCATACATGCTCACAACCATTTTGCTAAACTTCCTCCCAAAGGAGAGTCCCTAGTGGAGTTTCTGACCTTCACAAGACACTTCAAAAAATGTTCATTTCCTTCCCAATAAACCGGTGCTGTACTTGCGGTAACTTTATAAAGGTATTTCCACACGGGATCCTCACACAGAAACATATATCCTTTTTCGTCTACATACACAAGTTTGAGATGATCACTTTTTCTCATCATGACGGCTTTGTCTCACTCTTCATAAGATCTTAAGGTCAAAGTGAGTGAGGTAGGCAGGGTAAAAATTCAGTGATAATTTAATTTATATCATCTCTTACAATCCAAAATTGAGCCACGTAATTAACACATTTGAAATCATCCCTCAAAAAAAGAATTTAAACATATCATTCTGCTCAAAGGAAGAAACAGCCATTCCACTGTTTTGTGGTTATAATAACTAAAGAGGCGTCACATTCTCAGGACTGTAAACTCAACTTTCAGTTTGGTGAAGGATTCTTCAGAAAATGAACTAACACCCATGGGTAAGTCTGTGCTGCTAAGACCAATCCCCGTATAATATGTTCAAGTATCTTGGTAATTTTGTGGATTATTTTTATTATGTAATTGAAGATGTTATACAAATAGGCGTGATTTACAATCACGCTGGTCTTTCTCTTTTCAGAGTCTAGTCAACTATCTTAAATGTCAAGGTTACAGTCAAGGTCAATATATTTCACCCCAGGAAAGTAGGTGTCAGCAAGGCAGATAATGCCCACTTATGCTGCCTTATATAAGGCAAAATTTAAGAGTAAGACAAAACTTGATAATTAATGTTAAAAAATGCATTGCTTAGATACTAATTTTAGAAACAGCAGAATGCATACAAATCCAAAATAAGATATACAAAACCATGAAATAAGGAAGGAAAGTAAAATAACAGTTTGTGGCCCATGTCCTCGTCTTACATATTAGTTTTAGGACACATTTAAAAGCCTACTATGTGCTAGCTACTGTACAAATTTGATTTAAAATTTGAGAATGAATAATGCTGCTTGAAAGAGCTAAATAGCTCATAACTAATGTATTCAGATAAACTCAAATGACCAAACCAGCTCATGTGACTCACTGAAAGTTCGCGCACATACATAAAGGAGAACCTTTATTATGTGACCCCATTCTATGCTGTAGCTATGCTAGGTTCTGAATAATATTTTAAACACAATATATCACACTTAGTCAGATGTATGCATTACTTAACTAATAAAATAGCACTATACTGTTTAAAAAGCTCACTCAAGTAATAATATTGTGAAGAAGAAAATTTAAAATATTCTTTTTTTATGTAAAGCAAATCAATGTCATGCTTTATAGTCAAGATGTCTTTATAGCCAATCTCTATATTAAAGAATGTACCGAATATAAATCATTCAGTAGTTATGTTCGCTGTTTTATAACCTCAATTCTACAAATATTTTATTTCTCCATTAGTGAAAAATTTAGATTGAAATTAATAAATAAATTAACTCATTCATAACACCTCCATTGTGCTGTTGAGTTTTTTCCTGACAGGCACCAAATTAAGCAAAACACTACAATGTACTTAATGAAAGTCTTATGATAATTTATCCTCCACACAAAAAAAATTACAAAGAGAAAGCACCAACTAACTAAAGAGAAATTAAAATATTTCCTAGACTACTGTTAATATGTTAGGAAAACAAAGCCAAAACCATTTTTATTTTGTTTTAGAAAATTACCCCAGGACTTACATTGATAGCAGAAAAATTCAACAAATACACATTACTTATCAAATTATAAATTAGGCAGTGATTCAAGTTCCTAATTATGGAAAAAGATTTGAGCTCATTTAACATGACATGTTTTAATTATAAGACTCCTTAAAGAAGTATGTGAAATTCACATAGAAAAAAAGAAATAGATAAAGAAACAGGCTAAAGAAAGACATGATTTATCTCATCTCTGCCTGTAAACAAATTAACTCTTATGAAAGCTCAGTGAAAGCAAATATCCTATAAACTAAACCAACTCAAGACAAAAATCACCTTTTGAAATTAGGAACATGCGTTCAAATGCCAAAATTATTATTCTGATATATTGGTCCATAATACTTTGTTTTTATATCCCAAGGTCTGCTTTCATCTGCCTGTAAAAGAAACCCTCCACTGTATTAGGTTTCTAGGACTGCCATAACAAAATACCATAGACTGGCTAGCTTAAACAACAGAAATTTATTTTGTCACAGTTCTAGAAGTTCAAGATCAAGGTGCCAGTGCCAGCAAGCATGGTTTCTCCTGAGACCTCTCTCTTTGGCTTGACGACTGCTGCCTTCTCCCGTGTCCCGTGTCCTCATATGGCCTTTCCTCTGTGCCTGTACGGTCACAGATTCAGGTCAGGTCAACCTTATTTTGAAACTTGTCTATACATCTGATCAACCATGTGACCCTGAGTAAGTGCTGTAATCACTCAGTTTTCTTAGTATCGAATGGTGGTAATTATACCTAATCTGCAGAATTGCTGAGACAATGAAATGGGATTGCATTCTGAAGGCCCAGGGCACACTGTTTAAGCCTAATAAACGCTGGGTTAGGGGCCCGGTCTTAAAGAATCCTGGTAAGTTTCAACATTTTAAAATACTGCAAAGCCATCCAGTAAAGACTCAAAAATGTCAAAGAACTGGCTCAATTTCTTATGTATCCCATTCCACAGTGTGGCTCAAGCACCTGCAGCGCGCATGTGTGTGTGTGTATATGAGTGTGTGTGTGTATGAGTGTGTGTGTGTGTGTTTGTAGAGAAAGAGACTTCCTCTCTGAGGGTCTCATACCCTGTATCTCATATCCTGTGTGAGGAAAAGAAGCAGTTATTGGTAAGCACTTATGTTCCCTACACCATAACCCTTCTGCAATAAGAAGGTTGCTGTCACCTCTAGAAGGAAATGGATAGGAATTGCTCTTGCGATATTCTAGACCAAAAACCCTGTTGACAAATGAGGCATGCCTTCCATGTAATTATTGCCTTAATCTTTCCAACAAAGCTGGAAGCACTTTGGTTCAATATAATGTAGAACATTTCCAGAATGCTTTCAGAAGGCATCTGCTGCTCTTAATTAACAAGTGGATACCTCCTGATCATCAATCTTTATGGGAAACCTGTGGGTCTGCCATATTTATAATACTGTCGCTGAGAAAATAAAAATTGGCACACAACAAAATGGTTTGGGAGAGCCTGATTCTAGCAGAGTCACTGCCAGGATATGTATTAATACCCAAATCATCTGCACTTTTAAATTTCCTCATTTCCCTTTGGTAGCTGCACAAGAAATCCCTCTATGCTACTTATGACAGATGGGGAGAAACTTTAACCAGTTACTTTGAAACTCTTTCAAAGGGAATGAAAAATGGACAGAATGGGGCCAAGCTTAAGATTCTCAGAGGGCCTCACAGGTCCAAAAAGTCTCTAAATAAAAGGAAATATTCTCTATCTGTATTTCCAAGTGCTATCATGAAGTGTTTTCTGAACAGCTGCAATAACTAAACTATAATCCTCCTAAATGTTGTCTGCATTGAAATCTGAATAATGATATATCTAATAATTAACATACTTAGACAGCACTTTTCAACACAAAGCTAAAAGAAATCTGTGAAGTCAAAAAGAAGCCAATTGTGAAGAAGACATTTCTTAAGTCCTATTAATGCTTGGCGAAGGGGGCCTGGTGAAGACTGTCAAAGACACTCTTTTCACAAGATTCAAACCACTATGAATAAAATGCTCCCTTCTGGTTTTAGAACTATAAAAGATGTTCTTTCAAAAACAATATTCAGCAGAATATTTCCCTTCAATTAATTAATGACTTTCTTGCTTTCTCTGTTTGGCATTGATGTATTTGCAGGTCATTTTGAAAATAAAATGCTACAAGAAAATAAATACAAAGCATTTTAAATTACTAAGAGTCCCACTTGATAAAATAATCTGATTAAATAAATTATTTTCTTCCTAAATTTCCAACCATGTTTGAAATAAGAAATTTATTTTCTAATTCCTACACACTGTAGGAAAAATGAGACTAACATGATTAAAATCAAACTCATAAAATACGAAAAACAATATGAGTATGTGCCTATCAGGAAAAAAATGACAACCTATCTTCAGGGAAATGTCTCCTCTGGATCTAGTATACTAATTACAATATCAAGATTTCTGTTACCAGAAATAATGGATATAGAATTTTCAAATTATTTATCTCATATTTCCAAATTGATTATTCTGCTACTTTTCAATGACCAGTGTAAATAATCATGAAATACTTTTTTCTTTAATAGGTCAGCAGATGTCTTCAGTTTACTACACTTTGGCTTTTTTTTTTTTGCTTAATCATCAGATTGTTTTCCTGATTTACCCAATCTGCAGACTTTGCAGTAATGGCATTTAGTTATTTATTCATTTAAGAGACATCAACTTAGTCACTTATATGCACCAGATTGTTCCATTTCCTAAGAGAGTCATGCTGTGGCTAAAATTTGCAAACTATTCAACAGGAGGACTAAAGTAGGGCACCCAACCTGGACTGGAGTGGAAATCAAGGAAGGCTTTATAGGAAGATGGCAACTACATGGAATCTCTAAAGGCCTGTAGGAGTCAGCCAGTTGAAGAAGGGGATTGAGTGCAAAGTCATAGTGCAAAGCCACAGTGTCCACAGTGCAGCAGGCTTTATGTTCTTGGATTTCAACACAGCCTAGTATAGGTGATGCAAATAAAGCAGTTAAAACTTCATCACAGAGGTCAGGCCGTGGATGGCTTACATTTGGCAAATTAGGAAGACAAATTAATCCTGATAGCAACAGGGAGCTGTTGAAGTATCTTAGAGGTAATGCTATAATAAGATTTGTTTTGTGCAAATTACTTTAGCTGGTGTGGAGAATGGAGTCAATGGCCAAAGATGTAAACTTATAAAGTAGTGTCTATTTGTCCCCTCCAGTAAACTGTAAACTTCTGAGAGCAAGATCTCACTGTTAAAGTACCTGATGTTCACCGAATAGCCAACAGAAGACACGAATGAAGGCACAGATGAGAAACAGACAGTATAGAGAGACTGAATGAAAAAATTCTTGGAACAATCAAGACAGGAAATCACACGGACATAAATTCAGGCTAGCAGCAATAGGAATGGAGAAAAGTGAACAAAAATGAAGGATATTGATGGGGTAGACTCAACAGATGGATAGCTTGTTTCATGAAGATTTAGAAACCAGAAGGAGACACAAGTTTGGAGTGAAGTTGAGGACTCCTGTTTTGTACACTTTGATTTGAAAGCCCCCATAGACTTCAATGTCAAGATCTCCAGCAGACAACAGGATATATCTGGAGCTCCAACAAGAGGTCAGTGATAGAGGAGTCTTCAGTAAATTGGGGGTTATAAAAATGGTAGAAATGAATGAGTTATCTTATATAGAAAGAGTTTACAGAGTAAACACAGTCAAAAGCAATGTAGAGACCTCCAGAGAATATCATTTTAAGGGCTAGGTAATGAAAGAGGTACTCATGAAGCTCTGCCTCTAATCTATGAAAATAGTGTATAATGGACAACCAAACCCTTGAAATCAAGGACTTCAGGAATACATAAGGGTAAAAGCAAAAATGAATTAATCTAGTGCTATTCCTTCAGGATGGAGAGGTGATACGACTTTTCCAGAGTAACCAACTCTGAGAACTTGCAAAGTAGTAGTTGCTAATAACCAGTATCTCAGTTTCTTACTCCATGCAATTTGGAGGTAAGAAGAAATGAACTCTGATATTCCTTATAGCAGTATTATTTTATGATTCTAATTAAGTTCCGTTGCTCGTTCATTCGGGACAAGTACACAAACCAGAGAGCAGACTTCACCTTTTCAAACAACAGGGCCAAGAAAACGAGAGAATAAATGAGCCTGAAATTTCAGAATCTTACTGCCATGCTGAACAAATGGGGAAATACAGCTTGTTCATTTCTACTCAGTGATGCTAATGATTCCGTTAAATTGACTTCTTTGAAGGAAAATTACTGTTAATAACCTTAATTTCCTCCTAGTCTCTTCTCCCAGGTACTGACATTTTAAATAAAATATTTTTTATAAAATATTAAAAGCAAAGGAATTATATCTATCTTAGGAATCCAACTCCATGTCGAGAGACTTTATGAATCACTTCTGTCTGTCCTATCTATAAGCCCACATTTTTGGTTAATCAGATAAACATATAACATTTCCCATTCTACGCATTTCCCAAGAAGCATAAAGCAAAATCCATTCCAAAGGGAACTAAAAAAAAATTATTTAATGTTACTCTAAGGCCCACCACAAATTATACTGATAGCAGCCATGTGGTATTGTAGAAGATTCCCAATTTCAATTTCAATTTAATCAATGTAGATGCAGTTTTATTTTCTTTGTCCACAAAACCAGACCATAAGCTTTCTACCCTGGACTGACTGCTCAACCTTGCAAACCTCTGTTCTGGAGGGCAAGTGGGTGGGGGTCTGAAACTGGCCTTCCCAGACCATTCACCTACTTTTTCCACCCTCATCCTCCTCTCTCCTGCCCTCTGGTTTCTGTCTGGGTTCGGCTAATGGAAGGCACCAGCCAACATTTAGGAGACAGGCAGAGAGTGAGGAAGGTATATATATTCCCCTCTGTCTCCCTGGAGGGATGACAGGGTCTCTCTAGAAAGGGATACAGCTCTTGCCAGCCTTTCTTGCCCCTTCCTTAGAGTAGGACTAACTCCCTGTCACTGCTGGGTCTTTGTTTAGCACTCACCCTGATTGTGTTCCCTACACCTGCCCACATCTTCCAAAGGGTCCCTTTAACAAGCCCTCTTCAAAGGACTTGGCATACACATGCCATCTGCTCCCTAGCAGGGCCCTGAATGATACACGTTGAAAGAGTGACCAGGTGGTGCCCTCCACTGTGCTTTCACAGACATTATCAAAGGAAATTGTCTGTAAACTGTGAAACACTATAACATTTCCATGAGCAAAACCTAGCACAGACTTTCTTGAATATGCAAGGTTTCAATGCCAAGGAAATATGACTGTCCCACCATATTTCTACAATTCACAGTGTGTTGTAAAAATAAACATGCAGAAGGCATACAATCAGAATCTGAATGTCACTGCCAACCGAACCAGAATTTTTCTTAAAAAATGAATATCTGGAGAAACAGATGAAAGGACTAAATCCATCTTTGGGAAATAGAAACAGTATTTAACTTTCCTGTCATTTATCTAATCAAGACTCACTAACCCTGACTGAGTCTCAGTCTTTTAAGGAATGTTGTAAAATTCCAAATAATTCACTTCATATTATTGATAACAATTACAGTTATCAAAGTAGTAGTCCCTTCTGAAAATAGGAATTAATCAATGACCGAGATTTCCTGTAATATTTCTCCCAATATCTCTTTAAAAGAGAACATGATGTAGCGGCCAGGCATGGTGGCTCACACCTATAATCCCAGCACTTCAGGAGGCTGAGGTGGGCGGATCAGTTGAGCTCAGGAGTTCGAGACCAGCGTGGCCAACCAACATGATGAAACCCCATCTCTACTGAAAATGCAAAATTTAGCCGGGCTTGGTGGTGCACACCTGTAATCCCAGCTACTCGGGAGGCTGAGGCAGAAGAATCACTTGAACCAGGGAAGCAGAGGTTGCAGTGAGCTGAGATCGCACCACTGCACGCCAGCCTGGGCAACAGAGTGAGACTCCACCTCAAAAAAAAAAAAAAAAAAAAAAAGAAAGGGAAGGGAAGGGAAAGGGAAAAGAAAAGAAAAGAAAAGGTGTAGTTTCTAATTTATATAGTCCATTATCTACATATCATTTCTAAAAAACATGGCCAGGCCAGGCACAGTGGCTCACACCTGTAATCCCAACACTTTGGAAGGCTGAGGTAGAAGGACTGCTTGAGCCTAGGAGTTCAACACCAGCCTGGACAACATAGCAAGACCCTGTCTCTACAAAAACAGAAAAAAATAGCCAGGTGTGGTAGTGTGCACTTGTGGTCCCATCTACTTGAGAGGCTGAGGCAGGAAAATCACTTGAACCCAGGAAGTTGAGGCTGCAGTGAGCCACAATGGCACCACTACACTCTAGCCTGAGTGACGGAGCAAGACCCTTTGTGCACATGTGTGAGAAAATAAAATACAATATAAAAAAATAAGAGTCATGGACATTAAATTCAGGTATCCATTAAATAAAACTATTAAATAGCATTATCTCCTAATCTTCTCATTCTTTTTTAACTAAAAAGTAAAAGAGATTCTTAAATAATGATTATTTGAAAATCTAAAGCTACAAACACACCTGGATAGGATTTTTTAGCAATGAAATTAATTTTCTCAGGCCAGTATTAACATCTGATCTGTCTGTGTTGGCTGTGGACCACCTCACTTCTCTAACCATAGATTAAAGGGTGCTTATGGACATTTTCCTGCTGGGAAGGGTCTAGAGTTTCACAGCTCACCAGATTGATCAGAAAATAGATTTTCAACTCTCTGATTTACAAGGTATGTCTTTCTTAAAGAGTTTTTACATTAGCCCCTTAACTGATCAATTCGTTTTGATTAAGAATTGCATTTTCAAGGGATTTTAAGGACATAGTCTATTTCTAAAATCACTTCCTGGTATGCCATATACAAGTGAAATCTAACTGAATTAGTAAGGCAAAGTAACAATATGGGACATGATGCAATTAGAGGCTATGTTCAGCTGCATCATCAGAGGTTCCACAAATTTCATGGAGACCTTTTTAAAGGCAATTCATCAGTGCTCTGTCAAAATTTGAAGTGGGCATAGGCTTTCGACCAAATAGTTCCATTTCTAGAAATTTAGCTACAAAAAAATTTTCTCACACATGTGCACACAGACCTATGAACAAAGATCTTGAATCTTTCAGTGTGCAATAGTGTCAACAGAAGAATGGTTAAATAAAGTACAGTACATCCATACTACCAAATTTTATGCAATGTTAGAAAGAACAAGATAACTAACATATTGACATGGAAAGCTCTCCATGATATACAGTTAAGTGGACAAAAGCAAGTGAGTCACAGAAAAAAATGTATACAATATGATCCAGTTTATATAATAAGAAAATGACATGTATATATACTTATATATGTAAATGTACAGAAAAAAGGAGGGAAAGAGGCTATCTAAACTATTGCCAATGACTATATCAGGGAATGGGTGTACGTGGAAAAGGGTACTTTGCATTTTGCTTCCATATTTCTGCATCATCACTTCAATTGGAACATACTAATGTATTACTTACATCATTTTAAAAAAACAATGAAAACAAAAAAATTATAAGAAATCCCAGAGAGGGCTTTGATGATTTGTCCAATAATAGTATCTTGGCAGATACGAGAGAAACACATCCCAAAGCAACTGCATTTTCATTTGATCCAGTGTGGTCTCTCATTTAAAAGCACCAAGGAAAATGAGGGCTGTTAAGCGGACTGCACCTTGAAACACTAGCCTGCAGAAACAGATCTGTATTCCATATTCCAGGACAAATATAGCTACTACCAAATAGCAGGGGGGACATCTTGTGACTGGTTAGAGCTCACATCAGTGAGGCAGGCAAGAGAACCTCTGTGTCTCCATAAATGAAGTCACCCTATTTCTCTACACTTGGGTGTTCTTATTTATTTATTTGTTTGTTTGTTTATTTATTTATTTATTTATTGAGACAGAGTCTCACTCTATCACCCAGTTCTGAAGTGCAGTTGTGTGATCTCGGCTCACTGCAGCCTCTGCCTCCGAGGTTCGAGCAATTCTCCTGCCTCAGCCTCCCGAGTAGCTGGGATTACAGGCGCCTGCCACCACACCTGCCTAATTTGTGTATTTTTAGTAGAGACAGGGTTTTGCCATGTTGGCCAGGCTAGTCTCAAACTCCTGACTTCAAGTGATCCACCCTTCTCGGCCTCCCAAAGTGATGGGATTACAGGCGTGAGCCATCACACCCAGCCAGGTGTTCTTATTTTAAAGGAGCATCATGAAACAGGAGAAAAAACCATGTCCTTTCCCCCTCAACTTTGTAATTTGCCAACAGCTTGAAAAAATGGGGTACAGGGAAAGAACAAACAAGCAGAAATTCAGAATCTGAAATCTATGTACACTGGAAATAAATGACCATAACAACCATTATAAGAAATTTTACAGCCAAAAAAATTAAAGGGCAAAACAAAAACTACTGACATTTTCTGGTACACGGTGTTTCCAAGCACTTACAGGTAACAAAAGGCTCAACATGGGAGCTCCTGGGTCCAACCACAAACGTGCTTTGTTTGGCCACACCATGGGCTGACAGGTTTGTTTTTCATGTTAATTATTTCCAAACATTTTAAAATGAAAAGACTCCAAATAAATCTGGATTTCATGCTTCTCTTGAAAATGTAGAGGCATTGATAATCCTGAGCCCTAGGCCCACCTGGCAGAAACCTGTCAGACCCGAGTGGTAGCTGCCCCATGGGAAGGGGCACAATTGGGCCCCTGGATGGGCGCAAGCCTCACCGCTCCCTAAGGTCTCTGACACCTGGTCAGCCACACTTGGGCCTTTCACTTACCTGGCCCTTGGAGGAATCAGAGTATACAACACCCTCACTAAAACCATGAGGAACTTCACCAGGTAAAAACTGGTCTTCCAGAAAACTAAAGGCCATTTAGGCTACCACAAAGTAGCATTTAGCACTCTCCCTATCACAGATTTCTGGCATGCAACTGCACAAACAGAAGTACCTAGAATTAGATAAGAATGCACAGTTTTATCCTCAACTTCTTATTCCAATTCCATATTCACAGCAGGATTACTAGAAGCTTTTGTCATATCTCAGCCTAGTCACTTATAATTATCACAAAACTTGTTACGGTAACTAGTCTTTCTGCAGCATGCACCAGCTTAATGACAGGTAATACACAGGATGGTGTTAGTAGCTGGAGTTCGGATGTCAGCCTACCTGACTTTCAGTCTCAATTCTAACTTTAACATCCTGGGATGATTAACTTAACGTCTCCTAACCTCAGTTTCCCCAAATATAAACTGGAGATGCTATGAGGACACACCCAAAAAGGCTGTCAGAAGGATTAAATAAAGTGGCACATTTTAAGTGCTCAACAAATGTCTGTTGTTTTATTTTGTTGTTGTTATTATAATACTATGTAAAGCAGAGAAGTTGAGTACTCTCAGAGAAACTCCATGGAAAGACAAGAGCTATGATGACTGCCCCTGAACACCAGAGACCCCTAATTCTTCTAGTGGAGGTCTTTCTCCCTCCAGGCCTAAATGGCTTATATGTTTTGTTTTGTTTTGTTTTGTTTTGTTTTAGAAAAAAAAAAAAAAGCCTAGCTGGGTGACAGATACCCTGGGGACAGCATCTGGCTCACTGAATTATATTCCGAAACACCAAAGTCACAGAATTTTGAAGCTATTACGACTGAGTTAATATTAGGTCCCTCTGTCCAAATGCAGTCACTGGGCTTGGCAAGTTCAAAGGAAGATCTGGTACTTCATGGTGGTCCTGTGGGATGACTGAAACTTTCTGTACTTGCAGTAGTGGCAGAGTAAGTGTCCCTTGTAAGTTTTATAGGAATTTTCTCAGGCTGTTTGTATGGATAAGGTCAATGCCATCTACCCCTATAAAGGAGAACAAGATGAGAGCCATAATACTAGTAGTACCATTAGGATAAGGGGCACTAGCACTTGTTAAACATGCTTTAATTGTTCAGGAGCGTAAGAAAGGCAGTGTATCTTAAAGGAATGATTTTCCTGGCCCAAGGGTGTTTCCATAGCTACAGGTGGAATTTCCCAAACCTGGGCATACCCAAAGATCCTGGGATCCTTTGCAGCTGTAGGAGCAGCAGTAACAGTATGCTGCATCATTCACAGTGCAGCACCAAGCACTTTTGCCCCATAGGGCTATTCTCCTCATTTTACAGATAGGGCAACTGAGGTTCAGAGTGGATGCCGAGGGTCACACAGCTAAAAGAGGGCATCTGTCAGCATTCAAGCTAAAACAGGGCATTTGTCAGGAAATCAGTGCCTGATTCCAATGCCTGAAGGTCTTGGCAACCACTGCTCAACGCAAACCCACAGTGAAAACACCCACCCAGCCAGGGGCCTCTGGGAGGAAGCATTTCTTGAGGAAACATCATCTTCACCTTGTGTGGGTCATGAATGCCCTTTGCAATATGGTAAACCTTAAAGACCTTTCTCAGCATGATATTTTCATTTTATTATTATCTTTTTAATAGAGTCTCACTCTGTCACCCAGGCTGGAGTGCACTGATGCGATCATAGCTTACTATAACCTTGAACTCTTGGGCTCAAGCGATCCTCCTGCCTCAGCCTTCCAAGTAGTTAGGATTTACAGACATGTACACCACACTCGGTTAATTTTTTTATCAGTTTTTTTAATATAAATTGATCTTACTGTGTTACCTAGGCTGGTCTCAAACTCCTGGCCCCAAGTAATCCACCTACCTCAGCCTTCCAAAGTGCTAGGATTAGAGATGCGAGCCAGCATGCCTGGCCCAGCATAATATGTTTAAATATATAAAATTAAATACTTAAAAGTACAATGGAAATCAATCTCACTGAAATATAATTATCAAAATAACTTTTTAAAGGGATATGTGAAGTAATACATGTGTTTCTCTTCAACCCACTAAATGCCAAGATCTAGTAGTAGCTCTAACACCTGCCCCAATTGTCACTTGGAAGTCAGTGAATATAAAGATGTAATTCATTTGCCACCTACATTCGTGAACCCACCAAACGGCATCCTTAGCCCTAAAATGAAGAACTCCTGTTCTGGAGAAGAAAGGGAGATATCAAATGTAAAATCAGGGGTCTGTGGTCTCTTCTCCCTGGATGAGCTGCTTACAATTAATTACTTCAAGTTGCTTTTTTCTTCCTGTTTCTAAGGAAATGGCTACTTCAATTCACTCATGTCTGGAAGCCAAAGACATGCTTTAATTGTTCAGGAGGACAAGAAGGGCAATGTATCTTAAAGCAATGATTTGCCTGGCCCAAGGGTATTTCCATAGCTAGAGGTGGAATTTCCCAGCCCTAGGCACACCAACAGATCCTGTGAACTTTGAAGGAGACTCCTAGGAAAGGGGAGAAGATAACACTATCTTATGGTCACATTGTGTGTGACATTCTCATTGAAGGTTTCATAAGTAGTGAGTAAGAGAGGTGTTCAGAGAAAAACCTTCTGGTTTATGTCTGTTTCAACTATTTTGATTTAATAAAGGAAAGGAAAAGTAGAAAAAGTTCATGCAGGGAAAATAAAGACTCTGCTGGTCATTCATTCCCTGGAACATAAGGATCTCCTAGCTGAGATTTGAAAGGTATAGCATTATTACTTTCATCTCCTAGAGAAACTTGGGTTAACGCCTTCAGCATAGAAAAGCATCCAAAGGCGTGAGCTTCCACCCAGATTCTTTCCACCCTTCCACCCAGACAAAGGGGTTTGGGAGTGGTTGTTGCAATGAAGTGAAGTGGGCCTTACAAATAAAAGTTATTCCAGGGTGATATTTTCAAAGCAAGCTTAATTCCAACCAAGACAATGCAAACGTCACACTCATCCACTCGGTAATGCATAATCACCCAGGTCTGCCTCCACTGGCAAGGAAGTAAACTCATTTTTATATTTGGTTAGCTAAAGAATCACAGCCTAGGAACATGTAAAACCTTTATATCATTCTAAGGCATAACTAGATAAACAATATTACAATTTGAGAAAGTATTTCTACTTTAAAGGGTGAGACTTTATCAAAAGCAAAACTATTAAACAAACAGATACTAAGGAATAGAAGAAAGAGCTACACAAGGTTATTCATTTCCCCAATATGAGAGAGAAATAGGAAAATGTGGAATGGACAGCACTGAGAATTAAGCAGTGTCCTTGCAAACACAGTTAACATCTGAAAACCAATAGCAAAACCACAGTAAGTCACTGCTGCCACCCGCCAGTGATGAAAAGCTGTATTTATTTCCCAATAGGCAGATAAGTCTCCTTGACAGACACTAACATGGCCTACACATTCATATATTACGAGGTGAAAAGCAACTATTTTAAAAACTTCAATCTGGACATAAAATACCAACTGTGATCAATAAAACGTCCCCATTAGTCCTTGACCTAATTTTGCACATCAAATACAGAAGTTCTTGATTTTACAGGGACTCACTGTGGAAGACAGTTTATTAAAAGACCTGGGCCATTGGTGCTAATCAACATGCTGTTTCACCCTTACTTTATAAGAGATCACAAACAATAATTTAGTCACAGCCTGCTAAATAATTTTAAGTTTCAAAGAAAATTTATACTTCCCCAAGAATAGTTGAGTTCACTATTAAGTGTGCAGAACATGAGAAATCCAAAATCTTTCTTACATTACCTAAGTGCTCTAATCCGAAAAGATAAAATTTACTCTCAAGATTTCAAAATAAAAAATCAAACTCAGCTAATTACTAAATTGTTTTAATAATCTGCAAAATGTTTTCATTAATTCTGTTATTTGAGTTTGCCAGCTGCATCTAAAAAACTGGGGATGAAAATTCAGACACTGAACTCAGAAGCTAATTTCATTTATATTGTTACACCCTTTCACAAATTAGTATGCTAATGTGATCGCAAGGAAAGCAGCACAGCAGCCCTGAAGCTCACTTTCACCTCAGTTTTACTTAGAGGGTGGGGTAAAGATGAATATCAGGCAAGCATTTCAATTCTTAATAAATCAAACCCCAAAATCAAGTTAGTGGTATCTTAGGAAAATACCATGTTCATTGAAATTGCCAAATATAACTGTCCCATGTTGCCAAAGTCAGCAGTATACATTAATCTAAAGTCAGTTGTGTATAATCTTGGGAAAGGCAAACTAGCTGTGCTATGGGCACTGAATGGACTTTGCTGTGGTTGAAATATTTCAGAGGTGATACAGATTTTTAAAATCTTTTTCTGCAAAAGGTTTTTGATAACCTGTAACACTTTTTCAACTACCATATTTCTTTATCTTATAAGGCAAAAACACACCGCCTCACGATTCCAGGACATGTAAGCAGTTTAACATCACTCACATTTTCAGGCATACAAATATAAAACTTCCAATAGAGTATTTTAGAACAAAGCTTTCTGCGTGGGTATGCATTTGCAAAATAAAGGTAGAATTATTCCGACAGATTTAAATGTGCACCCAGTGATCAAATGGAGTCAGAAATTCTGTTTTGACAGTTACTTGTAGAACAGCATTTTCAATAGCGATTAATTCAAAGCTGGGTAGTAATATCATCAAAACTAAGTTCTGATTGTTGAGTAATAATATAGTTGGAAAGAAGTGTAGTCCATAAGCTAATACATGGTACCTTTAGCTATGTTACAATATGTCACATTCAAAAGGTTACTCGTCTGGCAGCAAGTCTTATGTTCATAAAAGTGCCAATAAAAATGTTTTGCCATTTCAAAAAGTGATTTTTTATGAAAACAGGTGATCTCCAAAGATGGCAATCATTTATTAAACTACTACAGTTCAAAAGGAAGATGATATAATAGATCAATACACCAGCTGAGAATCATGCAAGAGTGTCCTACGAAAAACAGCATTCTGGATTACATAACACAGATAGTGAGGGATTACACCTCGTGCCCCTGCTGAGCTAGACTTTTGATCTTCTGTATGATTCTATAACTGAGGCCACCCAAATTTGAAGAGTATAAAATATGAGGGTCTCCGTTCAACCACACATTTCTGAAAACAGCAGTCTTGAAAACAATAAAAGAATAAAGTTAAAATTTTACCCCACCACACACACACCTACACACACACAATTTTTCTATACTGAAGAGCACAACTGTTCAGATACTTTCTTAACCTCCTTGGAGCCTCCCCAGGTAAAGTCACCAGTTGCTTTTCCTGGTCATGTTTACATTATAAATCTGATTTCTCTCTAAAGGGGAAATTCAATATCAGTTTTAAATGATATATAGCTGCCTATGTTTGAATGTCACTATTGCCAGACAAAAAGAATTATTAAGCAGCTATCTCCACATATATATAACTTAAATATATAGACCACTACATATCACATATATGGTAAAAAGAAAAAAAAAAGACCTTTCCTGAATATTCTAGTCAAAATTAAATTTCAAATACATGTTTTAGAACAATAGCTAAAATCACTACAGAAGTTAAGAGGAAAAAAGTTAGAAGAGTAGGGTCATCTTTCAGACATATCCATATTTATGGAAACTATAGTGGGGCAGTTGTGTTTCTCTCTAGGAAAATGCTAGTTTTATGATTCTAGATAAAGTTGCACTTAAACACACTTGGAAATTAGAGAATTCCATATTTCCATACTTCGATTCAGTACCATGAATACGAAGTCTACACTCAGAAGTATTGTACTATACAGAGTCTAACCGGTTAAAGCAAAAGCAACTTTAAAATTCTGAAAATAAGGATTTCCTTCACTAATAGGCTTTTAGGAGGCCCGAACCCTGCTCCCAATGAGTGCTAAGCCTGTCAGTGTTGTTTTAAGTGGAAACGGTCAATCATTTCTATGATTTCCCCAGAAGAGGCGAGAAGATCCACACGCATACACATTTACATGCGTTGCACGGTGCCAACTATTTCCAACCAAAATAATCATACACACGTCGAGCCGAGCTATTTCTAGCCCAGAAGAGGGTGAAGGTCTGGAGAGAGTCTGAGGAAACCCAGCAGGCGATGACTACAGGGGAAGGGGGATGGCGTCTGGGTCCCCTGCCTCCCGCGCGCACAGGGCGCCTCGCAACCGGCACCTGCACGGGGTCCCCGCTGGGCATCCGGGTGCGCGCGCGCGCGTCCGGGACGCACCCGCGGAAAGCAAACAAGCCCTGCAGGCCAGGGCGGGCGGGAGCATCCTCGGGCGGGACCCGAAATGCCTTTTCCTACCTGTCACTTTGCCTGGAGCTGCTGCCGGGGATGCGGTGACGGCCGCTGCCTGGAGACCCAGTGTGTACGCGCGTGTGTGTGCGCGCGCGTGTGTGCGGATGCGTGTGTCTGTGTGTGTGAGATCTTGTTAGCGGTGCAGCTCACTTACTGCTCCCGGCGCCACCACCCCCTCCCCGCCATAAAGAGCCGCCGCCAAGCCCCCTCCCGGCGCACCCCAGTCCCGCCCTCCCTCCTGCCTCCGCCCCCCCTCCTCGGCCTCCCAGTCTTCCCGCCTCCCCGCCTCCCCACCGCGCGGTCCTTACCTCAGCTGAGGGCGGGGGTCTCCGCTGTGGCTCCCCAGCGAGCCCACGGGACAGCGCCGACCCGCCTGCCCACCGCCGGGCCCTGCGCGTCCCCGGCTCCGGGCCCCGCCGCCCCTCCGCGGCCCGCCGCTCCCTCCTCCCCTGCCCCCGAGCCTCCCTCCTCTTTCTCGCCTCCCGGCTCCAGAGCCCGAGCTGTCGCCTCGCAGCCCCAACCTGCCCAGGCTACGGAGCATGCCCAGTGCGGCGCGCCCGGGCTGGGCTGGGGGTGGGCAGGGGCCGGGCCGGCCGCCCAGTTGCCGCGAGCCCGCGGGGCGAGGAGGGGGCGCCTACTGGGTCGGGGGCTCAGCCTCGCGGGCCGGGGGCCGAGCAGCCGAGGCGGGTGGTGGGCAGCGCCAAGAGAAGGTGGGTGGGGCGTCCGGGGAAGCCGGCCCGCGGCGCGCTGCTCTGGGGTCTCCCTGGCGGCTCCCCGTTGCATGTGCCCCATGCCCAAGGTTCGGGGGCGCACGGGATGGCGCTGGGCGCAGAACCCGGGGAGCGAGGGGCAGGAGAGCGGCACCCTCCTCGGATTGGAGACCCGTAGCCCACCGTGGGCCGTGTGGAAGGGCTCAGGACTGGCCAGAACGGGGCCCCCAAAGCCGTTGGCTGGGTGGGGGACGTGCTTATTTGTTTATATTCGGTTTCATAAACACATACAGCGCTTACAGTGCGTCCTGCAGTGTTCTAAACGCTTTTTATTCATTTAATCCCTAAAACAATCTTCCAAAGCAAGTACTACTACCTCTTTTTATTTCGCGGGTCTTACACAGAGCCACAGAGATTAAGTGGTTCCAAAAAGTCTTCCCACAAGTGCAACCTCAGACATGCAAAACCCCCAGACTTTGGTCCCCGGGATGCTGGGGCGCTGCTCCAGCCAGTTCCTGGCTTTTCCCGGCCCTACAACGGCCCCCAGGTGCCTCCTAGTCACACTCACACCAGACCCTAATGGTGTTCAGTCTGGCATCACCCTTGTGTGGACCCTCACAACGTGCTGCTCCCGGACACCGGAGGACTCTCTCCTCCCCAGGCCACTCCGCCGCCTCCTCCGCCCGGCCGGCGGCCACCAAAACCCGGAGACGTGGCACCTGCGCATTGGGAACTGGGGCCATGCTCACAGCTGCACTAGGCATGCTCGCTCAGCCGCCTGAGCCGGTCCGGCTGGCCAGGAAGAAAGAAAGGGCCAGACAGGGTGAGAAGTGTAAGAAATGGAGGGGCAATGTGTGTGCAAACAATCGTCCAGGCTGTGATGGGCAGGGGCAGTTGTAGATGCAAAAAGGCTCTTTCCCCTGGCACATCCTGGCCATTTCCTGGCAGGGTTAAGAGATGGGGGGAATAATCATCAAAAGTTTAACCAACTGGGCATCCTTAAGCAAGGGGGGAGCTGAGGCCCCACGGACCACTTCCCAGCTCAACTACTAAACTGTAATTTTAGCTGAGCCTGGAAAAAAAGCTCCTCAGCAGCTGAAGCTGTCTGCCTGTGAAGAAGCCAAGAAAAATATCCCAGACCAAGTTTCCCTGCAAGATTGGAAAGGAAAGACAGATCCCAGGGAAAGGCTGGTGGCTCTTCACTGTCAGGGATATTAAAGATGTGGTGATTTTGGCTGGGCACAGTGGCTCACGTCTGTAATCCCAGCACTTTAGGAGGTCAAGGCGGGTGGATCATCTGAGGTCAGGAGTTCGAGACCAGCTTGGCCAATGTGGTGAAATCCCGTCTCTACTAAAAATACAAAAAAAAAAAATTAGCCGGTCGTGGTGGTGGGCGCTTGTAATCCCAGCTACTCAGGAGGCTGAGGCAGGAGAATCGCTTGAACACGGGAGGTGGAGGTTGCAGTGAGCTGAGATAGCCCCATTGCATTCCAACCCGGGCAACAAGAGCAAAACTCCGTCTCAAAAAAAAAAAAAAAAAAAAAGGGATGTGGTGATTTTGAGTGATTCCAGCATGATAAGGCAGTGTGTAATGGGCATACAAGTTGCCTGGGGATCTTGTTAAACTCCAGATTTTGATTCAGCAGATCTGGGGTGGGATCAGATATTTTGCATTTCTAACAAATTCCCACAGCATGCTGATGTTGCTGTCTTTAGATCAGATTTTTAGTTGCAAGAGGTTAGGGCAGTATTTTAGGTCTGTTCTTTATTTTATATGTATAAGAAAACCAAGGTTCAAAAAAGTTAAGCAATTTGCCCCCAGATCACATGGTCAAGAAGTAGTATCACTAGGCTCAAACCCAGTTCTCCAGGGCTTCCTGTGTATGTTCTTATATTCCCTAGGTATCACTCACAGACAGATAAGCTGAAGCTGTCATCTGTGTGTCTTGACAGTTTTTAACAATAGAACATAATATTAGTAGATAATGCACCCAAACATATTATATCAGTTAGCCTTTGGTGTGTAACAAACCACACCAACACATAGTAGCCTAAAGCAACAATTATTCATTAGCTAACAATTCTGTGAATCAGTAACTGGAGCTAAAATCAGCTGAGCAGTGTTGTTCTCCTGGGCCTACTCATGCAGCTGCAGACATGCGGAGCTTTGATCCTCATCCGGATGGCAAGGATAACAGGGTATTCCCATATGGCTTCTTCGTATGGTGAATTTCTAGTTCCCAGCAGCAAAAGAAGGAAAGCCCCAATTCAAAATAGCATTTTATACCTCTGCTTGCTAATGTGCTACTGACCAAAGCAAGCCACATGGCCATGCCCAGATTCAAAACATGGAGAAATCAATTTCAATTTTGATAAAAGGAGACGCAAAATAGAGCAGTATTTTGTTTTTAAAATCTACCACACACATCAGATTCCATAAAACTAGCCCTCTTGCCTTTGAGTTCAAAGTTGTATAGATTAAGCCTATCTTTCATTTTATATATTGGTAAACTAAGTCACAGTAATCTTTGTTGTTACCATTAAGTCTCCAATCTAATAATGTGTTTATTAAGGAATCTCAACTCAGTTAGGTATAAACATTAAATATTTTTTTCTCTAATCCTAAATTCAATCCAAATTCTAAATTCCCTTACCCTGTCTTTGATGACATATTAGATGGTCATTCATTCAACTTTTTTTTTTTTTTTGAGATAGGGTTTCGCTGTGTTGCCCAGGATGGAGTGCAGTGGCATCATCATGTCTCACTGCAGCCTCAAACCCAGGGGCTCAAGTGATCCTCCCACCTCAGCACTCCCAGTAGCTTGGACTACGAATGTGCACCACCACACTTCGCTAATTTTGTTATGTTATTTTTTTATAAAGACAGAGTCTCACTATGTTGCCCAGGCTGGTTGTGAACTCCTCGGTTCACATGATCCTCTTGCCTCAGCCTCCCAAAGTGCTTGGATTACAGGTTAGAGCCAATGGATTGAGCTCGGATTACATGTTTGTGCCTGACCCATTGAACAAATTTTTTGAAACCTTTTATGGGCTAGGCACTATTCTTTGCCCAGGATACTAAAGTAAGCAAGAGACAAAATCATTGGCCCTAAGAAACTTAGATACTACCACAGGAGATAGACAATAGCATATTAAAAATATATAACATTGGGCCTGGTGTGGTGGTTCATGCCTATAATCCCAGCACTTTGAGAGGTCAAGGTGGGCAAATCACTTGAGGTCAGGAGTTCGAGACCAGCCTGGCCAACGTGGCAAAACCCCAACTCTACCAAAAAATACAAAAATTAACTGGGCATGGTGGAGTGAGCCTGTAGTCCAGCTACTCAGGAGGCTGAGGTGGGAGAACCGCTTGAATCTGGGAAGCGGAGGCTGCAGTGAGCCAAGGTCGTGGCCACTCCAGCCTGGGCAATAGAGTAAGACCCTGTCTCAAATATATATATATATATATATAAAAAACTGAGTAGTGCTAAGTAGTGTTTTATAACTTATATACGTAAATATATATATAATATCCCCCCATATATATATATATATATAAAAATATGTAAAACATTGAGTAGTGCTAAGAACCATGGTGAAAAGAAGGCTTCCTGAGATGATGTAGAGGGGCAGCTATTTTAGATAGGGGTCAGAGATGGCCACTCTAAGGCCATTTAAGTGGAAGCTGAATGAGAGATGTTAATATCTAGAAAATAGTGTTTCCAGCAGCAAGACCAGCAAAAGCTCTCAGATGAGAATGTGCTTGGCATGTCCAAGGGACAAAAGGAGGCCAAAGTGGCAGAGCAAGACATGGAGTGAGCAGAAGTGGGGTCACAGAGGCAGCAGGGGGCCAGACCATGTAAGGTTATAGAAACGACTTTGGACTTTAGTCTAGGTGTGTCATGAACCCATTGAAAGATGTTATACAGGGTCATGACATGACTTGATTGATGGTTTAGGAAGATGTGCATTAAGAATACCTATAGGAGGGAGAGTAGAAAAATGAGCCTATTCTAAGGATACAGCAGTGGGTCCACTAGGGCAGAGTTTATCATTTTTCAGTATTAAAACTCAGACCAAGTGTATTAGTCTGTTTCATGCTGCTGATAAAGACATACCCAAGACTGGGTAATTTATAAAGGAAAGAGGTTTAATTGAGTCACATTCCACATACCTGCAGAGGCCTCACAATCATGGAGGAAGGCAAGGAAGAGCAAAGTCACATTTTGCATGGATGGTGGCAGTCAAGAGCTTGTGTAGGGGAACTCCCCCTTATAAAACCATCAGATTTCCTGAGACTTATTCACTATCACGAGAACAGTACGGCAAAGATCGATACCCATGATTCAGTTACCTCCCACCGGGTCCCTACCACAACATGTGGGAATTATGGGAACTACAATTCAAGATGAGATTTGAGTGGGGACACAGCCAGCCATATCACCAGGTTAAACCTTCACCTTCAAACTCAACTTAAATTCAGTCTTCTGTCTTCTCCCTGTCCCATTACAGGCCCTACTGGGTGCCTTAATTCTTGAAGTGGAAGGTTAGCGGCAAGGGATCTGGCCTTTAAACATTTTCCTACCCACTGCCCTTCCCCAGCCACCATCCCCAACCCTGTCATTTGCCCTTCAAGGCCTAGTTCCTCCAGCATGTTGGGCAACAAGAAGGAAGAAGAAAAGGGCCAGTGTCTCTACCTTTGACCTATAGCCATTATGGCCCTCTCTTGGTTCACTGTGGCTGCTTCTCTGCCTAGGAAATCAGGGCCACACTCTGTGTCAGGTGTGCAATGCAAAGCCATGGAGATAATAAAGGAGGCCCTTGGAGTGTCCTTCTGGAACTCCCACCCCAGGTTCTCCTTTTTTCCCAAGCTCCACAGTTCTCTTCATGGTGGTCCAGCCCAGAGCATCTCAGTGCTGGGTCTCACATACCAGGTAGGCCACCTTATTGGGTGAGGCATCTGTAAGAAAGTTAAGCTGAAGAGCCTTCTAGAGTATCCACTGGAAGCCCAGAGAAAATTGAGAAAATTGCCCATCTCAGCCAGGCTAAAGGGTTGGCCAGCAGGAAGGCAGGTAAGATGGAGCTATTTCTGCAGCAAGGAGGATGCCTAGACCAATTATGAAGACTTTCTCTAGAATGTGGATCCCTGAACACGTCCTAGTGCTCAGCTGCAGACTCTAGTTATCAATTACCTGGCAACATTGTATTATGCAAATTAACATTCACCACAGGAAAAGTCAAAGCAAACTACAAACACCACCAGTTCTTTACTTTGATTTTTATAAAGCCTTGCTTATTGTCATTATTACTTAATATGAAAGGATAATAGCGACAATAAGGACCTTTAGGTGAATAGTTTCAACCGTATTAGCAAAAGACCATGTTGTTTCTGTTTTAGAGAAAGGGCAGTACATCTCTTGTTCCCAATTAAAGTGGCACATTAATTACAGTTTTCACCTAGCTTTTTGCATGCTGTCCTTTGGAAGACAGAGATCACCACTGGCCCATTTGTCCAGTTTACCTTAATTAGAGACATATATCTTTGAAAAGTGGGCAGCACACAGACAGGACTGACATTAGCTGTCCGGACCTCAGGGTATCCTCTCCCTAACTTTGTGTCTTGTTCCCCTGCGTGCTAAGCAACTAAAACAACTTTGGTTTTCTTTGAATACCAAAGAAAATGATATTGAAGAAAATTGCCTAAGGATTAAGTTTCTGTACAATGTAATGTCTGGTGAAAAAAACAACAACACTGAACTTTCAATTAAATTAATTGTTGATCGGAGTGTAAAGGGAAAATAGAAAAGTACAAAAAAGATTAATCCTATTCCAAACTACTTGCTTAAGAATAGAATTTTGTATATATCAGCTAGGCTTAGGATATGATTAGACTGTAGATGTTCAAATAGACTGGATGATGATGAAGAAGAAGGTGATGGAGGTATTATATATATATATACACACACACCATAAAGTATACAAATCTTAAGTGGGGGCTTGAGGAGTTTTACTTATATAAATATATATGTGACCACACTTGGATCAAAACATAAATCCTTTACAGCAGTCCAGAAATTTCTTCATGTACTTTCTCAGTCAATATCCTTCATGCGCACACACATACACACCCCCCCACCACCACCACCACCACCACCACACCAAAGGTAACCACTGTTTAAACACCACAGATTTGCTTTCTCTGATTTGTGAACTTAGTATAAATGAAATCATGCAAAATGTACTCTTTTGTATCTGGTTTCTTTCACTGATCATTACATCTGTGAGATTCATTCATGTTGTAGCTTGTATCTGTAGTTTCTTCCTTTGTACTGTTGTGCAGTATATCATTGTATAATAAAATAGAAGGTATTTATACAATCTATTTTGATGGTTTAAAACATTATGAGATTTTTTTAAAGTACACATGGAAGGTTCTCAAAAGCTGGTCGTGGCCGGGCATGGTGCCTCATGCCTATAATCCCAGCACTTTGGGAGGCTGAGGCAGGCGAATTACTTGAGGTCACTTTGGGAGGCCGAGGCAGGCGAATTACTTGAGGTCAGGAGTTTAAGACCAGCCTGACCAACATAGTGAAACCTCATCTCTACTAAAAATACCAAAATTTGTTGGGCATGGTGGCACGCACCTATAATCCCTGTTACTTGGGAAACTGAGGCAGGAGAATCACTTGAACCAGGGAGGCAGAGGTTGCAGTGGCCACTGCACTCCAGCTTTGGCAACAGAACAACACTCTGTCAAAAAAAAAAAAAAGAAAGAAAGAAAGAGAGAGAAAGAGAAGAAAGGGAAGAAAGAAAGAAAAAGAAAGAAAGAAAAGAAAGAAAGAAAGAAAAAGAAAGAAAGAAAGAAAGAAAGAAAGAAAGAAAGAAAGAAAGAAAGAAAGAAAGAAAGAAAGAAAGAAAGAAAGAAAGAAAGAAAGAAAGAAAGAAAGAAAGAAAGAAAAGGAAAGAAAAGAAAAGAAAAGAGAAAGCTGATCCTGGTACTACTATACTACTTCTTTCCATATTCTCTATTCCTAGCACAATGTGATATACTAAGTGTTCAATACTGGGTTGTTCTGTGAGAATAAAGAATATTCTGTGTCATGGTAAAGTAAATTCCCAAATATTTTATTCAAAAGAACACAAATAAAATTATGACATATTTCTGGATAAAAAAGGGTTTACTCCAAATAATTCAACTGACAAATTATTTTTCTGATGCCGAAACATTAGTAATCATTCCTTTGAAATGTGAGAAATATGTGCTGTTAAATTTAAATCAGAAAGCCTCAAAACTGATATCAGCATTTAACCTACAGAATATGATTGACAAATGAGTGCACTGTTCCCACTTACCTGTTGTTTATGACAGGATTACGTAAAATGAAATGAGAGCATATGGAAAATATACCCAGTACTTAATGAGGCTGCTCAACTGCTGGCCTAATTGCATGGTTTTATGTTTCTCTCCATTCTTTAAATGTGAACAAATCAGTTTTGTAAATACAATGATTCGTTCGTACCACTTCTGTTATGCTGCAACAAGATTAGAAAAATACATTAACTTACAATATAAATATCAATTGCACACTCAACAAGACTCAATGTTCTTTTCTTTCCTTCACTGACTCCATGTGGTTGGAATCATAACAAAAGTACAATTCAGTTAAAATGATTATTCCTCTGTGCCTCAGGAAGCCCAAAATTTTCACCCACACACAAAAATAAATTTTTGACATTATTTTTTAGTCAATTTTTCCATTGTGATTAATACTGACCAAAATAATACTAATAATTTTTTTGCAGTTTTCCGCCTAGAAGTGACTTAGAGGATCAAGTGATCCAATCATTTCAACTAATTGATGAATGGTTTTTGTGTTTTGTTTTTTGTTTTTTTTGAGAGTCTCACTCTGTCGCCCAGACTGGAGTGCAGTGGCGCGATCTCCACTCACTGCAATCTCCACCTCCCAGGTTCACGCCATTCTTCTGCCTCAGCCCACCCCATCCCCTCCTCCACCCCCCGGCTCCCCCCGGCTCCCCCCCACTCCCCGAGCAGCTAGGACTACAGGCAACCGCCTGTATTTTTTGTATTTTTTAGTAGATTCGGGGTTTCACCTTGTTAGCCAGGATTGTCTTGATCTCCTGACCTCATGATCTGCCCACCTCGGCCTCCCAAAGTGCTGGTTGATGAACATTTTAAGTCTGAGAGGCTGTGTGACTTGGTCAGTTTGCATACTTAGCTGATGGGACTCCAACTTCCTTTTCAGAAATTGGACTCACGGCCGGGCGCGGTGGCTCATGCCTGTAATCCCAGCACTTTGGGAGGCCGAGGCGGGCGGATCACAAGGTCAGGAGATCGAGACCACGGTGAAACCCCGTCTCTACTAAAAATACAAAAAACTAGCCGGGCGCGGTAGTGGGCACCTGTAGTCCCAGCTACTCGGGAGGCTGAGGCAGGAGACTGGCGGGAACCCGGGAGGCGGAACTTGCAGTGAGCTGAGATCCGGCCACCGCGCTCCAGCCTGGACCACAGAGCGAGACTCCGCCTCAAAAAAAAAAAAAAAAAAAAAAAAAAAAAAGAAATTGGACTCACATCAGTTCAACAAAATCCAGAAGAAGGAAGATAAGATTAATTGAATTTTTTCAGAATTTTACGAAGCTTATATTTTAGCTCATGATCAAAGGAAATTTTTTCCTTGTATTTCATAGGTGTTTCCTCAAAGAAGTTTCTTTTCTAGACTATTAAGACTATTAAACTGAGCTGGCAGGGTGCCATGACTCATGCCTGTAATTCCAGCACTTTGGAAGACTGAGGCGGATGGATCACTTGAGGTCAGGAGTTCAAGACCAGCTTGGCCAACATGGTGAAACCTCATCTGTACTAAAAATACAAAATTAACCAAGCATGGTGGTGCATGCCTGTAATGCCAGGTACTCAAGAGGCTGACGCAGGAGAATGACTTGAACCAGGGAGGCGGAGGTTGCCAGAAAGTCCCATCTAAAATTTAGGCAGGACTACCACATCCAGTAGGTCAGGTTGTACACTGCATAAGGATACTCAACCAATGGGACAAGTGTTGGCTGAGATGCTTGCAAAGCCTTTTGCTTGGCACTGGGCTGAATCGGCCCCAAAGACATAGTACACTTTTTTATTTTGCACGTAACTGTGGTATAGGGTCTCACTCTATGGTGTGGATGTACCCACCAGGTTTACCTTATATATATAGTATTCTATTAAATGCAGCAGATTTGCAGACAAATAACTAACAGCAAAAGATTTGTGTGATGTTTATGCTTTTTCCTCCCCTTTCAAAATAATATTAATGCAACCAGAAATGAATGTGTCCATTTTGGCTGGTTCATAACGGGCTTTATTCCATCTCAACTTCATGGTAATGGCAGAAGTACCAGAGAGAAGAAGTGCCAATGCCAAGCCCATTTTACACCTCTGCTTGCATCATGTCTGCTAACATCTAGTTGCCCAAAGCAAGTCACTGGGTTGGGCCCGGTGTTTAGGTATAGGACAAAGTGACCTGCCCATAGTGGGAGGGTGCTGAGAAGGATACAGATCGAGAGAGTAGAGAATACTTGAGGTTACGACTGCCATCTACCACACGACATTATTAGGTTTCACCTTCCTTAAAGAGAAGGACTGCTTCTTATTTAAATTCTAATCTCCAGGGTTCAACATGGTGCTTGGAATATAGTGAGGTGGTAAAAAATATTTGCTGAACTAAAAATAAGTAGCCCTGCAATCTACCAGGTGGCTAGAACCAGAACCAGTGTATTTTTTTTTTTTTTTTTGGTTTTATTTTTCATTGACAAATAATAGTTGTATATATTTATGGGGTACAAGATGATGTTTCCATATTTGGCTTCTTCAGCGGCCTCACATTTTATTTCGAGTCTGTTGTTAAGTAGATTCATCTACACTATTTTATAAATATCTCTTAAATTATTCTTTCCATTCAAAATACAGCTTCTCTAACCCCTCCAGTAGGAATTAAGCCTGTTAGGCTTCCCCAAAGAACCTGGTACAGTCCTATTCCATAGCACTTGCCTCATTATTTAAGAGTTATCTGTCTTACCTCAAAGGAGTGTGAAACTCTGGAGAGTAAAATCAGGATTCTAACTTATTTTTCCCTTGCCGAAACAACCGCAGTACATATTTCACAATAGGTAGTACATGCACAAAATACAAAATTCAAAAGGCATAAAAAGGGGTATGTTTAGGAATGGCTAGAAGATTTGGAATGTTCTCAATACAAAGAAATGATACATGTTTAAGGTGACGGATATCCCAATTCCTCTGCTTTAATCATTACACATTGTATCCATGTATCAAAGTATCATATGTATCCCATAAATATGTACAACTATTACATATCAATAAAAAGGGGCTATGGTCAGGCAATGTGGCTCATACCTGTAATCCCAGCACTTTGGGAGGCCGAGGCGGGTGGATGACTTGAGGTCAGGGGTTCAAGACCAGCCTGGCCAACTTGGCGAAACCCTGTTTCTACTAAAAATACAAAAAGTAGCCAGGTGTGATGGTGGGCATCTGTAATTCCAGATACTCAGGAGGCTGAGGCAGGAGAATTGCTTGAACTGGGAGGCAGAGTTTGCAGTAAACCAAGATTGTGTCACTGCACTTCAGCCTGGGCTCCATCTCAAAAAAACAGGCGGGTGGTGGAGTGGGGGGAAATACAGAGAAAAAGATTGCCTTTCCGCGGGAGTTCAAGTCCTAAGAAGAAAGCATTATATTCCTGTGCCTTATTTAGCCTGCCTATGCCAGTGTATGTATACAAACTTATATACATACATTCTTTGTTCTTCTTATTCACTATTCTCCTTTTTAAAATTTTGTAAAGTATATATATGCATGTAGAGCAGCCTCTATCTTTGTAACAGCTTCATATCATTCCGTTGTAGGGATGTGCCGTGATTTATTACATCTGTACAATTCATGACTATTCCTTACTATAAGAAACAATAAAAGTAATATATTCCCACTCCCCTCTCACTCCTTTTTCTCTTTTTCATCATCCAAAACTGTAGTTGCTTACCACATAACTTGTCTCAGTGTTTATCTTTGAAGCTTTAAATATATCTTTACTTCTATTACCTGCTTTATTTGATTTATAATATCTTTGACATCTGGTTCTGAAGGTTAACAGTATATTTACATTGCTTTCCATTTTTTCCTCCTTCCTTTTCTAAATGTTACTATGTTACTCCTATGTTTTCCGGGTTTGATTGACATTTGATTTAGTCTTAGTCTTAAAATTAAATCATTTCATTGACAGTGAATGTGCTGTATTTTCTCCAGTCATCTCTTGGTTTGCTGACATTTGGCCTTTAATAATTTTTTAAAGGATTATGGAATTCATAATCCTTAATGACTGCATGCCAAGACGTCTATCTGTTCACTGCATACTTAAATGATTGCTTAACTTTGTGTAAAATCTTTGTTTTACCTTTTCTTTCCCTGAGGACTTTGTAAGCATTGCTTCTAGCATACAATGTTGCTGTGAGGGTGTCTGAGGCTGGTCTGATGGCTTTTCCCTTAAAGATTAATTTTTTAAACGAAGATTCCCAAAGGATTCTTTATCTTAAAAGTAAGATAATTTTACTATAATATTTTTACATCAATGGTAATATTTAACAGTGAAAGAATGCTTTCTCAGGTTTTAGATTCAAAGTTGTTATGACTAACATTTTCTCATATTATATTTTCTCATATTTTGAGATAAACTATATGTGCCTTAGATTGCCTTTGTTAGTCTTCCATATATCATTTCTCTCTAATCTTTCTTAACTCTTCATTCTTTTACATTATATTTTGCTCACTTTTCTTAATCCTATCTTCCATGTCTGCTACTGTGTTTTTCAGCACAGATCTTTTTTTTCTTTGTACTTCTCACTGGAGTCTTTATTTTTGTGATTTTATTTTTCTCTCCCATTTTCCCCCTACCTATTCTAACTAGTACTCTGGTTATATCTCACGTCATCTTCTCTGAAGTTTCCTGGTGAAACAGATTTGCAATTCTCTTTCCAGCCCACAAAAAGGCAGCTTCAGGACTATTCCCAAACCAAGGTCTCTTTCCTCCACTCTGCTGCATTGAGAGACAGCTTCCTACAAATAATGATGTCTGTGTAAATCTTCATCAGCCCCGACTCTTTGGTAGAAAATCTGGTCTAGGGTAGCTCTCACTACTAGCTGATAATCTTCCTTTCTGTTGTTTAAAACAATCATGTGTAAATTACATTTCAAAATTTTTAAAATATCCCCAAAAGGAGGCTGTGTGCTTTGGAGAATTGTACCCTACCGTCTCAGTCTTAAATCTACTTCAATGGGGTGTCTTGTTTCAGCATCTGCCTATATTCCTAGTTGATCATCATTGAATGTTTCTCCCCTTACTTACGTATTTGTTAAGGGTCAGGTAGTTGCGTTTTTTTTCTCATTTTCTTTTGTTTTAGTGTGCTTTGCAAGACGGAAAGGAAATATTCTTTACTAGGAAATTTTAAAATCAGAAAAGCATAGCAATAATTTCTATCTTCCAGCTCATTTGTCTTCTTATAATTTCTAAGGTCTAGTATGATAGGTACTTAATTAAATTGCTAAAAGGAAAACAAAGAAGGAAAGTGTGTTAGTTTTCTATTGTTGCTCTAACAAATTACTTATAAACTTAGTGGCTCAAAGCAACACACATTCATTGTCTCAGTTCTGTAGGTTAGAAGATCAAAATGAGTCTCACTGGATAAAATAAAGGTGCCAGCACAGCTGTGTTTCCTTCCAGACTCTCTAGAGGAGAATCTGCTCCCTTGCATTTTCCAACCTGTAGAACCACCCATACTCCTTAGCTCATGGCTCCCTTCCTCCATCTTCAATGCAGCAATGCTGGTGGCAGGTCAAACACTTTCCACATGCCGTCGCTCTGACTTTCTTTTCTTCTTCCCTTTCTATTTTTAAGTCAAAATATATCCAATCCACCTACATAATCCAGGATAATCTCCAATATCTCAAAATCCTTAATTTAATCATGTCTGCAAAGTCTATGTTGCCATGTAAGGAAATCTATTTATAGGTTCTGAGGATTAGGACATGGACATCTTGGGGGAAGAGAGCATTGTTCTGTGACAGAGGAAGGAAGGAATTGAAGGAAAAAGTAAGTTAGTCGTTCTTATGCAAATTTAATTCTACACTGCAATAGGAGGGTTCTATTTGGCATTGATAGAGGCTGTAAAGTTTCACAGTACTCAAATATTTGGTCTATCCTGAGAAAAGTAAAAATCTTACAGAGTGGGGTTGAAAATCATATTATGTCTCATATAAATATATCTCAATTAATCCTGTTTTTAGGCAGAAACTATATATTTAATATATATTATTTGAAAAGTCTGTTAACGCATTTCCTAGATGTACTGGTTACCAATATAGTAAACAGTATAAGACGGGCCTGCAGACCCTCTGGTCTGTGGCCTGTTAGGAAGTGGGCCGCCTAGTAGGAGTTTAAGTCAGTGATCATTAACCTCCTGAGCTCCACCTCCTGTCAGATCAGCTGTGGCATTAGATTCTCACAGGAGTGCAAACCCTGTTGTGAACTGTGCGTGCAACGGATTTAGGTTGCATGCTCCTTATGAGAATCTAACTAATGCCTGATGAACTGAGATGAACAGTTTCATCCCAAAACCATCCCCCCAACCACCTTCCATGAAAAATGTCTTCCACGAAACTGGTCCCTGGTGCTAAAAAGGTTGGGGACAGCTGGTATAGGAGGTCAAATATAAATATAAAATTAAGTGTAAATATAAAACAGTATATGCAGTTTAAATATAGGTATAAAATATAAATAAAATGTATAATTGACGCATAGACACACAGATATAAAAATGATAAATACTAAACCTAGAGAATAAATGAAGAAATGTTTCAAATTTATTATGATTAAAAGAGACACTCCTAAAATTACCTTTTGAATCTGAATTTATTCTTTCAAATGAGATGAAATATAGGAAAAGCTTTTGATAACAGAAAGACTGTACAAAAAATATTAACACAAATGACATTCAAGAATTATGCAAATGAAAACATCTAGGATCTAGTTGTAAAATGTACTTAGAGAGGTGAACTACTAATTACAGCTTGGATTAAATCTCTGACACCTTGAAGAAATAAATAAATTCATTATTTTTTAAAAAAGAGAATGAAGAATAATTCTGAGAATTTCCATGTAGACTACTGAAAATCTCAAGGCAAATCATTTCTTTGAAACTGCCTATAGCATGTGGGGAATGTTCGAGTTGGTTTTGTTTTAATCCTATTTGAAACATCAATAGCATCTGTGATGCCTCTTTAAAGTGGCCCTGTTGCTCCCAGCCCCAAAATGCAGATCTAGAACCCTGGAAATGGCATCTGGACAGACAGCATCTATTGCCCACTATTCCTCACTATTTTTTAGTACTGCACTGATGTTTTGCCAAGGAAGTATGACTCTAGTTTCATCTGGTTGATGGCTTTGCATGCATTTTTCTTTTGCCTATTTCAATGTCGTATCCATGAAGGCACCACAGTACTTTTTCAGTGAGCCAGGCGCAACTGATTATGGGCATTAAGGCTAGGCTGACTCAGCCTTTGGGCTAAATTTAGAAAAATAAAAATAAATAGAAGCAGAAATGAGTTAAGTGGAATTAAATGTAGGTCCAGATGAGGAACTGACTAGTGCAATGGAGTTTTCCAGGTGCAGTTTTGGTGAATCTAGATAAGGATCGTCAAGGTGGCTTCTCTCACTCCAGTCTCTCCATAATTGTGTCAATATCAGGAAAAATATTGTCAGTCTACTATTGATTTCAATGTTAATCTCATCCAGAAATACCCTCACAGACATACCCAGAATAATGTTTGGCCAAATGTCTAGATACCCCATGGCCCAGTCAAATAGCCACATAAAACTTACAATCACAAGTCGTTAGTACAGTATCTGGCACCTACAAAAATTCAATGAATGCTAGCTAAAGAATCTTTCAGACTACTTCTAGAACTCATTAATCTCTTTCTTTCTCTGAACTTCTATAATGGTTTAGTGGTAGTACTATAAAGGAATGACTTTAGATAGCACTATGTATTATTGTAATGCATTTTATTGATTGTTTATGTACATTATGTTTTCCCAAAGAGATTAAGGAGATAAAAAGAGAAAATCACTGGCATCTTCAGCTGCTGAATAGTAAGGAGAACCATGGCTTTTCCCTTCCTCTTCATGAGAGAAAGGAGAGGGGTTCTTCTCCCACACTACATCAAAGAAAGAGAGATGCCCTGAATAAACCATTTCTAAAGATTTTTGTTTTGCCCCTTAGAAAGGAAGGTGGGAATCTCATGGGGCATGTAATTGGGCAACATCTGGTCTACAAAACCTATTAGCCCACTTTGTGCTATTACAGCTTACTGGAGCTTGAATGAGGGAGCAGGGGAAGGAAGTTCTTAGGAGAGCTTGAGATGTAGCTGCAGAGTTACTGACTGGACATGAAGTGTAATGCTTGCTTCTCACCTGGAGATCATTATCAATGACAGGAACTTGAGGTGGGTTGGGGAGAGGAGTCAGGTAGGAAGGGACTGTGGTGTGGCATGCTGGTAAGAAGATGTGGGCAATCTTCACCCTATCTCAGTGCTCTGAGACCCTTAGAGGGAACACAAAAGGGCTTCAGCCATTTCCATGCATGAAGAAACACAAAGGATAGAGAAGGAAGAAAACCCAGTAGCTGCTTCGGGCTATATGACGCCCAACTCAGAGATGGGGCTGAGGACAAAGGGAAACTTGGTTGCTGCTCTTCACAAGGTCCTCGGTGGGGCAGAGGCAAAACTATGCTGGACATCACCCCAATAAACAATGCATCACCATCCTAAGGGAAATCACCTTGAAACAGGCCATCAGCCGCATACCCAGCCAGAGGAAGACTGGGGCATGTTACTCCACCGATAGTCATTTCTATTTCCATTTTTCCTATTTCCTCACCATCTCTATAAAACAAACGATTACAACCTGGAAGAAGAGGAAAGAAATGTTCCCATAAAAGACAACAAATTTCTGGGCCGGGCGCGGTGGCTCACGCCTGTAATCCCAGCACTTTGGGAGGCCGAGACGGGCAGATCACGAGGTCAGGAGATCAAGACCATCCTGGCTAACACGGTGAAACCCCGTCTCTACTAAAAACACAAAAAATTAGCCGGGCGTGGTGGCGGGTGCCTGTAGTCCCAGCTACTCGGGAGGCTGAAGCAGGAGAATGGCGTGAACCCGGGAGGCGGAGCTTGCAGTGAGCGGAGATCGGGCCACTGCACTCCAGCCTGGCGACAGAGGGAGACTCCGTCTCAAAAAAAAAAAAAAAAAAAAAAAAAAAGACAACGAATTTCCTTTCTTGCATGGGAGAAGAATTGATAATGCTGCCCACACTGCTTCTCTCCCTGAAATTTCTAAGTTTCCAAGTCAGGAAGTAAGAAGATCTCTAAAAGGTCTAAATTAAAACTAATTTAAACTGGATATTTAAATTGGACCAATCTGAGTGCACTGGTGCATGTGATCAAGGCTTACTGCCTCCTTGACCTGCCGTGCTTAGGCATTCCTCCTGCCTCAGCCTCTGGAGTAATGGGGACTACAGATATGTGCTACCACACCTGGCTATTTTTGTTGTTGTTGTTGTTAATAGAGATGGGGTCTTATTATATTGTCCAGACTGGTCTTAAACTCCTGGGCTCAAGGCATCCTCCTGCATCAGCCTCCCAAAGCAATGGGATTACACTCTTGCATCATAACACCCAGCCTGATTTTTTTTTTTTTTAAATAACAAAGTATAGAAAGGTATCACTAGTTGCCACCAATATTGAGTTCTTTCTTTCTGAGCACATACCAAAAAAAAAAGAAACAAAAAAACCTTACATTTCTCGTCCTTCTTGGAGTTAGGCAGAGCTGTGTTTTATTTGTGGCCAATGGACTGTGAGCAAAAGTGAGAAGTGATTTTTTTTTTCATCTGAGAAAGTAAAAATCCTCCAGGGTTTTCTTTTCCTGCTGTGCCCCCTGAAAATATACATATTAGATTAAACTGAGTCATGAGATATAAGCAGGCTGGATCTCTGAGTCACCTCTTGGAAGGGAGGTGTCCTGGAGTTCTGCGGGGCCCATAGCAGATTTTCTATGAGTAATAAACCTTTGTGAAATCACTGGGATTCCTAGTTAATTTGTAATGACAGGATAGTTTAAGCTATCCTGACTCATGTAGGAATTGAAACTGGAAGTAGGGGGCTGTCATAACACAAACCTAAAATGTTTGGTAGAGACTTGTCAGTTAGGTGGTGAACAACTGGGTAATGTGTATCAGAATCTGGAAAAACAGTGACGCATGTATTACAGGAGCAAAATATTTCTTGAAATGGTTGTCAATGATACCTTGGGACATGTATTAGATTTTGATTATTGCTGTAATGAATTACTACAAATTTAGGCTGAAAGCAACACAAACTTATTATCTTAAAGATCTGTAGTGCAGGAGTCCTATGTGAGTCTCACCCGGCTGAAGTTAAGGAGTCGGCAGGCTGCATTTCTTTCTTCAGGCTCCAAGGGAGAATCTGGTTTTTTGCACAGTTGGGTTGTTGGCAAAATCAGTTCCCTGCAGTTGTAGCATTCAGATTTACATTTCCTTGCTGACTGTAAACTGAGGGCTGTTCCAACTTCTAGAAGCCATCACATTCCTTGACTTGTTATCCCCTTCCTCCTCCACCAAAGCCAGCAAGGGCAGATACAGGCATACCTTGTTTTATTTCACTTTACTGCGCTTTGCAGATATTGGTTTGTTTTTTTTTTTTTAATAAATTGAAAATTTGTGACAACCCTGCATCAAGCACATCTGCTGGCTCCATTTTTCCAATACTGTGTTCCCACTGTGTGTCTCTGTATCACATTTGAGCAATTCTCACAATATTGCAAACTCTTTCATTATTATTAGAATGATCTGTGATCAGTGATCTGCGACGTTACTATTCTAATTGTTTTGAGGTGCCACAAACTGAGCCCATATAAAGTGATGAATGTAATTAATGAATGTTGTGTGTATTCTGACTGCTTTATCAACTACCCATTCCCTATCTCTCTTCCTTCCCTCTGGCCTCCCTATTCCCTGAGACAGCAATATTGAGATTGGGCCAATTACTAATCTAACAATGGCCTCTAAGTGTTCAAAGTGAAAGGAGGGGTCACGTGTCTGTCACATTTAATAAAAAACTAAAAATGATTAAGCTGAGTGAGGAACGCATGTCAAAAGCAGAGACAGGCGGAAAGCGAGGCCTTTTGCACCAAACGGTTAGCTAAGTTGTTTGGTAAACAAAAGAAGGGAAAGGAAAAGGAAAAGTTCTTGAAATTTAAAATGATATTCCAGTGAACACACAAATGTTAAGAAATCAAAACAGCCTTATTGCCGATAGGGAGAAAGTTTGTGTGGTCTGGACAGGAGATCAAACCAGCCCAAATATTCCCCTTAAGCCAAAACCTAACCCAGAGCAAGGCCCTAATTCTCTTCATCGTATGACAGAGAGGTGAAGAAGCTGCAAAAGTTGGAAGTTAAGGCAGCAGGTGACACTAAATTGAAGCCAATGTTCATTTACCATTTCAAAAATCCTAGGGCTAGGCCAGGCGTGGTGGCTCAGCGCTGTAATCCCAGCACTTTGGGAAGCTAAACTGGGCAGATCATCTGCGGTCAGGAGTTCAAGACTAGCCTGCCAACATGGCAAAACCCCATCTCTACTAAAAATACAAAAATTAGCTGGGTGTGCCTGTAGTCTCAGCTACTCAGGAGGCTGAGGCAGGAGAAATGCTTGAACCTGGAAGGCAGAGGTTGCAGTGAGCTGAAATCACACCACTGTACTCCAACCTGGGTGACAGAGCAAGACTTCGTCTCAAAGAAAAAAAAAAAGAATTATGTTAAATCTCTCCCTGTGCTCTGTAAATGAAATAACAAAGCCTAGACAGCAGCACATCTGTTCGCAGCATGGTGTACTGAACATTTTAAGCCCACTGTTGAGACCTACTGTTTAGAAAATAAGATTCCTCTCAAAATATTACTACTCATTGACAATGCACCTGGTCACCCAAGAGCTCTGATAGGGATGTGCAAACAGATTAATGTCATTTTCATGCCTGCTAGTACAACATCTAATCTGCAGCCCAGGGATCAAGGGGTCATTTCAACTTTCATGTCTTATTATTTAAGAAATACATTTTGTAAGACTACAGCTGCCATAATTAGTGATTCCTCTGATGAATGTGGATAAAGTAAATCGAAAACCTTTTGGAAAGGATTTGCCATTCTAGATACCTTTAAGAACATCTGTGATTCATGGGAAGAGGTAAAAATATCAACATTCACAGGAGTTTGGAAGAAGTTCATTCCAACCTTTACAAATGACTTTGAGGGGTTTAAGACTTCAGTGCAATAAGTCCTTGCAGATCTGATGGAAACAGCAAGAAAGCTAGAATTAGAAGTGGTGGCCAAAGATGTGACTGAATTGCTGCAATCTCATGATGAAACTTGAACAGATAAGCAGTTGCTTCTTACGAATGAGCACACAAAGTATTTTCTTGAGATGAAATCTACAGCAGATGAAGATGCTGTGAACATTGTTGGAATGATAACAAAGGATTTAGAATATTCCATAAAGTTAGTTGATAAAGCAGTGGCAGGGTTGAGAGGATTGACTGCAGTTTTTTTTTTTTTTTTTTAATTTAATTTTAAGTTCCGGGATACATGTGCAGGATATGCAGGTTTGCTACATACGTAAATGTGTGCCATAATAGTTTGCTGCACCTATCAACCCATCACCTGCGTATCAAGTCCCACATGCATTAACTATTTATCCTGATGCTCTCCCTCCCACTGGCCCCTTGACAGTCCCCAGTGTGTGTTGTTTCTCTCCCTGTGTCTGTGTGTTTTCACTGTTCAGCTCCTACTTATAAGTGGAAACATGTGGTGTTTGGTTTTCTGCTTCTGTGTTAGTTTGCTGAGGATTTTTTCTTCTAGCCCCATCCATGCCCCTGCAAAGGACACGACCTCATTCCTTTTTATGGCTGCATAGTATTCCATGGCATGTATGTACCACATTTTCTTTATCCGGTCTATCACTGATGAGCATTTGGGTTGATTCCATGTCTTTGCTATTGTGGAATGGTGCTGCAGTGAACATATGTGTGTGTGTGTCTTTACAATAGAATGATTTATGTTCCTTTGGGTATATACTCAGTAATGGGATTTCTGGGTCAAATGGCATTTCTGGTTCTAGATATTTGAGGAATTGCCACACTGTCTTCCACAATGGTTGAACTAATTTACATTTCCACCAACAGTGTAAAAGCATTCCTATTTCTCCACAGCCTCACCAGCCTCTGTTGTTCCTTGACTTTTTAATAATTGCCATTCTTACTGACAATTATGAAAATCTCATTGCGGCTTTGATTTGCATTTCTCTAATGATCAGTGATGTTAAGCTTTTTTTCATATGTTTGTTGGCCACATAAATATCTTCTTTTGAGAAGTGTCTGTTCTTGTCCTTTGCCCACTTTTTAATGGAGTTGTTTTTTTCTTGTAAATTTAAGTTCCTTGTAGATTCTGCATATTAAACCTTTGGATGGACTCCAATTTTTTATTTTATTTTTTTGAGATGGAGTCTCGTTCTGTCACCCAGGCTGGAGTGCAGCGGCATGATCTTGGCTCACTGCAAGCTCCACCTCCCAGGTTCACACCATTCTCCTGTCTCAGCCTCCCGAGTAGCTGGAACTACAGCACCCACCACCATGCCCAGCTAATTGTGTTTTGTATTTTTAGTAGAGACGGGGTTTCACCGTGTTAGCCAGGATGGTCTCAATCTCCTGACCTCGTAATCTGCCTGCCTTGGCCTCCCAAAGTTCTGGGATTACAGGCATGAGCCACTGCGCCCGGCTGGACTGACTTCAATTTTTAAAGGAAGTTTTACTGTGGGTAAGATGCTAACAAATAGCATTGCATCCTCAGAGAAAACATTTGTGAGAGGAAGAATCAATCAATGAGGCAAAATCCATTGTTGTCTTATGTTTTAAAATTGCCACAGTCACCCCAACCTTCCTTCAGCAACTACCAACCTGATCAATCAGCAGCCATGAACATTGAGGCAAGACTCTCCACCAGCAAAAAGATTATGGGTCTCTGAAGATTCTGAAAATCATTAGCATTTTTACCAATAAAGTATTTTTAATTAAAGTATGTACATTTTTTGGACATAAATATTTTGTGAACTTAATAGCCTACAGTGTTGTGTACAAACTTTTATATGCACTAGGAAACTTTAAAATGTGCATGACTCACTTTATTGTGATTTTTTTTTTTTTTTTTTTTACTGTGGTGATCTAGAGCAGGGGTCCCCAACCCCAGGAGCCACCAACTGGTACCTTAAGAACTGTTAGGAACCAGGCTGCACAGCAGGAGGTGAGATGCAGGCAAAGGAGCATCCCTGTCTGAGCTCCACCTCTTGTCAGATCAGCCACGGCATTAGATTCTCATAGGAGTGTGAATCCTATTGTGAACTGCTCATGGGAGGAATCTAGGTTGTATGATCCTGATGAGAATCCAATGCCTGATGATCTGTCACTGTCTCCCATTGCCCCCAGATGGGACTGTCTAGTTGTAGGAAAACAAGTTCAGGGCTCCCACTTATTCTACATGATAGTGAGTTGCATAATTATTTCATTATATATTACAATGTAATAATAACAGAAATAAAGTACACAATAAATGTTACGTGCTTGAATCATCCGCAAACCATCCCAGCTCTTCCACTGCCCGGGTCTGAGGAAAAACTGTCTTCCACAAAACCGGTCCCTGGTGCCAAAAAGATTGGGGACAGCTGGTCTAGAGTCAAATCTGCAATATCTTTGAGGTGTGCCTGTGTATTCCTTCTATGTTGTTTTCTCTGACTTACCCTTTCTGTGTGGAATTCCTCTGACCTTTATGCCTCTGCTCTTAAATAACTCATATCATTAGATAGGGACCACCTAGATAATTTCCCTATTTTAAGGTTAGCTGATTAGCCACCTTAATCTGTCCACAGCCTTAATTCCCCCTGACCACCCTTTTTTTTTTTTCTTTTGAGATGGAGTCTTGCTCTGTTGCCCAGGTTGGAGTACAGTAGCACAATCTTGGCTCACTGCAACGTCCACCTCACAGGTTCAAGCGATTCTCCCACCTCAGCCTCCTAAGTAGCTGAAACTACAGGTGTGCACCATCATGCCCAGCTAATTTTCTTTTGTATTTTTAGTAGAGACGGGGGTCTTGCCACATTGGCCAGGATGATCTCGAACTCCTGACCTCAGACGATCCAGCTGCCTCTTCCTCCAAAAGTGCTGGGATTACAGGCGTGAACCACCGCACCCAGTCTTAATTCCCTTTTGCCATATAAAATAACATATTCACAGGTTTCAGGGATTAGGATGGGACTATCTTTCACACCCATTGTCTGTGTAACACAGGAGTCATATGAGCCTAATAAACCGGTAGCTCTGGGGGAAGAGGATGAAAACCTCAGGAGTTGATTGCAATTGGCTACATTTGGCACAGGTGCTACAAGAAAGAAATGAGCTCAGAAAACAATTGCCAACTTGTAAGTAAAAATGAGAGGAAACAGAGATTCTAGAAATTCAGGACCTCGTAATTTTGGTAAAGCCCTCTGCTTCCAGTTCCTAAAGAAAGAGATGGAATTAAAAAAAAAAAAAAAAGTTTGATGTAACAAAATAGCAGGATAAACTTTCAGTTGATTGAAAAACCTCAAGGCAAAGAAAAGACTAAGGTTATGTTTTTTTGTTTGTTTGTTTTGTTTCTTGTTTGTTTTTTCAAATGAAGTTTCACTCTGTCGCCCAGACTGGAGTGCAGTGGTGCGATGATCTCAGCTCACTGCAACTTCCACCTCCAGGGTTCAAGCAACTCTCATGTCTCAGCCTCCTGAGTAGCTAAGATTACAGATGCGTGTTACCTCGCCCAGCTAATTTTTGTATTTTTAGTAGAGACGGGGTTTCACCATGTTGCACAGGCTGGTCTTGAATTCCTGACCTCAGGTGATCCACCCACCTTGGCTTCCCAAAGTGCTGGGATTACAGGCACAAGCCACCGCGCCTGGCCTAGGGGTATGGTTTTGAGTAAAACTTTTCAGTTGGATAAAATGATTCAAGGCAAAGATGAGAGTAAGTGGGTAGCCTTTTTACTGAACCCCTATACCCATAAAGTAAGCCCCATTAAGTTGAAAATGAGACATGGTATCTGAGTCAGTGAAGAAAATAGGGCTTCAGAATCATAACCAAGACTTTGATTTTGGTCATTGGTCGCATGGAACGGATTGCAGGCAATTAGATCATAAGCCTGCTAGGTTTGGGGGAAGAATTGCTAAGAAAAGATAAACCTGTGACTATTTCATGTATAAAGCAACCTGAGGAGAGTCTTTTCCCAAATGTCAATTTCAAATGTGACTGAAAAGGCTGGTGGAATAGGAAGAAGCTTCAGAGGTCAGAGTTGACAGATCCTATGGACGGGTTTCTGATCAAGGAATGTTTCCCACCCAGGGAATGGCCAGGACTAGGGCAAGTGAGGCATTTGCCTGAGACACAAAATTTATGGAGCTGCCAAAACACTCAGTAATCAAAATGACTGCTTTAATGCAATATAGTAGTCCCCACTACAAGACTCCCAATGAATACCTGAAACCGCAGATAGTACTGAACCCTATATATGCTATAGTTTTATTCTAGACATACATATGAAAAAGTTTACTTTATAAATTAGGCACAGATTGTTGTTAAGAGATTAACAACAACAATAATAAAATAGAACAATTGTAAAAATACACTGCCATAGAAGTTATATGAATGTGCTCTCTTTCTGTCCCTCTGTCTCTTTCTCTCTCCAAAATAATGTAATATTTTCAAATTGTAGTTGACCAAGGGTAACTGAAACCAAGGAAAGTAAAATTGCTGATAAAAGGGGACTGCTGTAATTAAAAAATAAAAATCAGTGCAGAGAAACTCACGATAAATGAAATAAAATTTAAATAAAGATAGAATTTATTCTTTTTTTTTTTTTTTTGATACGAGTCTCACTCTGTTACCTAGGCTGGAGTGCAGTGGTGAGATCTCAGCTCACTGCAACCTCTGCCCCCCAGGTTCAAGTGATTCTCCTACCTCAGCCTCCTGAGTAGCTTGAGTAGCTGGAATTACACGTGCGCACCACCATGCCTGGCTAATTTTGTATTATTAGTAGAAGCAGGGTTCCTCCATGTTGGCCAGGCTGGTCTCGAAATCCTGACTCCAGGTGATCTGCCCACCTTGGTCTCCAAAAGTGTTGGAATTACAGGTGTGAGCCACTGCTCCTGGCCAGACAGCATTTATTCCTTAAAAAAAAAAGTTTGAGCAAGGTGATGACCAGTGGTGCCCACCTAATACTTCAGGTCGATTATGATTGAGAAGCAAATGGAAAAAGACTAACTTTTCCAGTTTCTCATCGCTTTTCATTTTACAGATAATGATTACTTAGCATTCACTAGTTAGCTCTTAACCCCACACCTATCATCATCATCAAATTTCAATGCATAGGTCTAACTCAGTGATATATTTCTGACATTTTATAAAATTTGAATTTCTTTTTACTGTCAAATCATATTTATGCTTTAGAGCTGTTTTATCTTTTGCCTTATTCATCTTCAAGTGGCAGCATCTTTTAAGCTACTAAATTTCTCTGTCCCCAGGTTAATCTGCTAAGGAGTTAAGGATCTAAATACACATTTAATTGTGAGAGGAAAATAAAAATTCGGGACCTCAATTCACTATGCCAAAAGGAAAAAATTAAACTGAAAGTTGAGTCATGCAAGAACCTGCCTTTCCTTTTGTTCTTAAGCAGTTAGCTACAGGTAAAATATCTCCACAGGTAGCTGCTCTGTTCACCTTATCTTACATAAAGTGCCCATTCACTGAGCACAAGACAAATGCATAATTGACGATACTCCTACCTGCTCCTTTTCTCTTGAAATATGTGGATGATTTGATACATTTCCTCCTTCCCTTCCAACGCACTTTTCCCCTTTATATATTGAAGCCCTCAAAGTCATCTTTGGAGAAAGGCACGGACCATAGACAGTTTCTGGGTCTCCCTGTTTTGTTGTTGTTGTTTGTTTGTTTTTCTCTCAGGCATTGTCCTTAACCTTGGCAAAATAAACTTCTAAACTGATTGAGACCTATCTGAGATACTTCTTGGGTTACAAAATAGACTAAGATAGTTTATTTAATTTTTAAAAAATTTTTATTTCAATAGTTTTGGGGGGTAAATGTGGTCTTTGGTTATGTGGATAAGTTCTTTAGTGGTAATTTCTGAGCTTTTAGTGCACCTGTTACCCAAGCAGTGTACACTGTACCCAATATGTAGTCTTTCATCCCTCCCCCCACTCCTAGCCTTTCCCCCACCCTGAGTCTCCAAAGTCCATTAAATCATTCTTATGCCTTTGTATCCTCCTAGCTTAGCTCTCACTTGTAAGTGAGAACATACCATATTTGGTTTTCCATTCCTGAGTTACTTTACTTAGTATAATGGCCTCCAGATCCATCCAAGTTGCTGCAAAAGACATTATTTTGTTCCTTTTTATGAGTAATATTGAGTACTATTCCATGGTGTATATGTACCACATTTTCTTTATCTACTCATTGGTTGATGGGCATTTAGGTTGGTTCCATATCTTTGCAATTGCAAATCGTGCTGCTATAAACATGCATGTACGTGTTTTTTCCATATAATGACTTCTTTTCCTTTGAGTAGATACCCAGTAGTGGGAATGCTGGATGGAATGGTAGTTCAGTTTTTAGATCTTTAAGGAATCTCCATACTGTTTTCCATAGTGGTTGTACTGCTATGGAAACCCTAATTTGCTTTCCCACCAGCAGTGTAAAAGTGTAGGGTAGCTCATTTTTAATCATGATGTCATAGAATCACTGATCATTAATTTATGATTATTATTTGGTTTTCATTTTGTATACCCACAAGTTTCTTAATAACTTCCTTGTTCTTAGAAGCTTAGGAATAGTAAAATTGTTGACGGTTCCTACACATTTGGGCAGCTGGCCATGCAACTTTCCAAAGTGACTCCTTTTAAAAGGTTATTCCTCTGAATTCAAGAAGGAAACAGCCTAAGGAGAGGTCTGATTTATCCCAAATACACTTTTCTGACAGTTTGTAGCTTTCGAAGGTCTATAATCTGTCTAGGAAGCCTCAGTGGGAAAAAATGTTATGGTCTCAAAAAAGGTCAGGAACAGCAGAAGAAATAAGAGAAAAATGTCCAACCTCACTTATGGTAATTAATAAATACAAAAATGTAAAACAAGATATCTTTCACTGACTGAATTAACAAAGGCCTCCTTAAATGACCGCACTTACAGCAAATGAAACAAATGCTCTAGCCTGGCTAAGGAAAGTGTAAATATTCCTGGAAATAATTTGTAATACTTATATACTCTGTCACTGTAAATTCACTTAGAGTAGTCTCTTCAAAACATATAATTTGTTGCAGAGACAATGACTTATATACTAAAATATTCTTTTCAGTGAAAGATGAGTTCTGAAAAATAAACTGAAATGAACCTAAATGTCCAGCTGTAGACACATGGTTACACGCATTATGGAGCAGCCCAGATTCTTTGAAAAAGTTGACATTTCGGTGTCTCTGACCTAGATTCTTCTCCCAGCTGTAAAACCTTGGGCAAATCAATTATTCTCTCTGAATATCAGTGCTCTCATCTGAAAAGTGGGGACAATAATACTTAAGATTCATGGATGTTGTATGACAAAGACTTCTTATTTAAAAAACTCTCTCTCCACTTTTGGATTTCTCTAAGCAGGCATCTAGAGGTATCCTGTCCAATCCAGAAGTCACTAGCTATAGATAACTATTTAAATTAAATGTATTAGAAATACATACAACTTGAGCTTTAGTTCTTTAGTCATACTAGCCATGTTTCAAGTGCTCAGGAGCCACATGGTGATAATGGCTATCTCCTTCAGTTCTTCCATGTAGCCAAAGACTACATAGTTTTGTTTTACTGACTCACTTATCTGGGTCTGAATCCAGCTCAGGTTCTTTCTAACCTGATGACTTGGGGTAAACACATAAATTCTTGGAGCCTCATTTACCCATCTGTAACAGGGAGATAATGAAAATACCTAGTTTGTGGATTGTTTTGAGAATGAGAAATAAAGTGGTTCCTGGCACCTAATAACTCAGTTGTAGCTAAGGATAAGCCTTTCTCTACACTCATTTCCAACAGGCTGCCATCTTGCTACTGAGTTGGCTTCTCAATGATCCTGATACAAGGAGAAGGTGCATTGACAATGTATAAAATAATATTATGCAAGCTAGAAAAGTCTCTCATCATACTCTTGTGAGCTTGAGAGCTACGAGTCAATCCTTTGAGGCTGATCTATTTGCATGTGCCAGCAAAACTGAGTTTCTGAAAATGCACACTAAGGACCATACCCACTGTCATATCACAGCAGAGAGATCAGTCTCCTTAGAGAAATTTACTTTCTTGGGTTGCTTTAGCTACAGCCTACACAATAGTCAGACAGTTTTGTGATTCATTTATATCCATCATCCTGTTATTCTTCCCTATGCGGACTGATTTTCATTTTAAGGGCACATTTATATTTACCATTAATCCTTTTGCTTTGCATCACTCCATATAGAAATAATGCAAAAAGAATTAAATTTCAAACAAGACAAAGCAAAACAAAACAAAACCCTTACCCATCAAGATCAAAAGAAGCATCTGGAACAATTATCCACAATGAATGCCTTATAAAAAACCATGAACCCAAATTTCCTCTTTTGTTTCCTTTCCCTGTCTCTGTAGCCATTTTTTAATCATTATCTGATGATCATGGCTTCTCTATGTTTCCCCTACCTCCATCAAGGATTGCTTTAAGAGGGGGAAAAAATCCAGTAACCTCATTCACATTAAGATGTAAATTAGCAATTCCCTGCAAGGCTTAATAGGGTCTCTCCCACAGGGAATTTATATTTTAATGTGAACCAAAGGACCATATCTATAAAAGTATAATTTCAGGGATCAGAAAGTTAAGTAAAGAAGGTCACTCAAGGAGGCTATAAGCATTTCTTAAGTCTACATGTGTGCCAGACCCTGGTCAGTGGAGCACAGCAAGACCTGGGAGGAACAGTCAGAAACCAAGGAACACGCTGACCATTGTGGATGCTCCCGGGTGAACCACAGCAAAGTGGGAGGTGGACCGTGGGAAGGGAAGGCTTGGTGGCGGGTAGAAGTCAGGGGCCTAGCTCCTCCAAAGGTGAGTGTAGGGGAGGCCCAGCAAGAGGAAGTCACTGGGAGTCCTGGCAAACAGGAGAGAAATCTGGTAACAGGCAACATGCAGACATCTAGACAAGCAGACAGCAGTACCAGGAACCATGGACTCCACTGTGATTTTGAGGCTTAAGGCAAGCTTAGTTCTTCAGAGAACCAGGATGAGAAATTCCGAAACTGAGTCCCAGAGGCATGGGGGTAGCAGCCAGAAAACCAGAGTGAAGAGTCTCATTGTCCTGTGACACCTGAGGCACTAACGATCCATCCACCCAATTTCTTGACTCCAGCGCTTACTCAAAATTAGGTTTTATCCAGCCCCAGTGCCTTAGAACAAATGGGTCATGGCTTTGACTCTGACAAATGCTTGTTTTTGTTGTTGTTGTTGTTGTTGTTGTTTGGTTTTATTTGTTTGTTTTGTTTCTGCCACACTCCCTGTCTTACCTATTTTCCAGTACCTCCACTCAGTACTCAGCTCTGGATTTTTTCCAATGTGCAATTATGGAACATCTGGCTGCTTGCTCTTCTGACTTTCTCATGATTTGTAGATTTGGTTCTTGTTGTCCTAGTCTCCCATTCCTGTTTCTCACCAGTTGACTTCCTTCTATCCTCTGCACTGGCTCTAGTTCCAGTTTCTTAGACTCACTTCCCTTCGAGTAATTTATGTTCCATACGACTTAATCAAAAGATGCCTCTGATGGTGTCCAAACTATTCCCCTCCTCCCAAGCCAATCTTAGCCAACTGTGTCTCAATTACCATTAGTGGGAGCCCTGAAGAAATGTGAAGTAGGAAGAATCTGGCCCATACATGTCAGTTAAACGATACAAAGAGGAGCTCTTTAGTAGCCTGAGCCTTTCACCTCTTAGAAGATCATCAGCAGGGCCCAAAATCCACTGGTCCGATCAGCTCTTCTACTGTTTTAGGAACTATCGCAGATGTCACAAGTCTCCCTGGACCAAGCAATAAATTTGGGGAAGACTCTGAAGCTCTATTTTTATTTTCTCTTTTTTTGGCTGTATTAGTCAAGTTTTGTTTTGTTTTGTTTTCTGTTTTTTTTATGGCAATAATAGCTGTACAACAAACAGTTCCCAAATCTCAGTCACTCAAAGGAATATTTGTTTCTATCGAGATTCCTTTCCCACAGCAGCTTCCTGGATCATCAACTGTACGTTGGCTGAGCCAGCTCTTCTTCAGGCTACAGGTTGGGTTTAGATCTTCTCCATATGTCTCTCATTCAAGGACCCAGGATAAAGAAATAGAGACTACTTGGGACATGTTCTCCTCAAGGAAAATGGCAGAAATACAAGAGAGCAAGCAGAACTATATGAGCACATTCAAAAACTTTGTACAGATATGGTATAGATTATATCTTCTCACATTCCATTGACCAAAGCAAGACACATGGCCAAGCCCAAAGTCAGTAGGTTGTAGAATAGTATATTCTGTTAAAAGTGAACGATGACATGACCTCAGAGCAAAGATAGGGTTGTGAAAAAATAATACAATCCACAACATTATCCTAAATAGTAGCACTATAACAACAAAATAATAATAGGAGGAAAAGCTACACTTCATTAAATGTTTTCTTTGAGCTAGTCAATGGACTAAGCTCTCTATATGCATTATCTCATCCATCCCACGGACAATTTTCAAAAGCAAATATCTTTTTATTCCCCATGTGTTAGATGAGGAAACTTAGGAACAGATGGTAAAGTAAGCACTAACAACAGAAATAGTTATGAGCTCATAGCCACTAAACACTGCATCAATTTCAAGTCTTTTTTGCTACAAATAATAGAAAATTCAATTGAAGTTGCTTTAATGATGTCTTTAATTACTTATTGCGCAAGAAGTCTAGAGGAAGGGGATTACAGGTGCGGTTCTCAGTGGTTCATTAGTATCTCCCAAGAATCCAAGGGTGTCTTTGTTTCTGTTCTGTCATAATGGTGGTGTTGCACCTTCATAAAACCAAGATGGCAATCCTATGCAGATGACAACTTCCAAAATATTCCCATGATGCAACCCTTTGTTAAAGTCCTCACAGGACACTTCCCATCATATCCCATTGGCCAGAATTACATCACACACTAATGTCTAAACCAATTACTTGACAAGAGATAAACAACTCTGATTGGCTTAGACAAATTATGATTTCTCTGTCTGTGTTTAGGAGAATCCTGGACTTTTTAACAGGCTGTTCCTCTGAGGCAGGTAAATAACATTGGCATTCTGTTAATGAGGAAGAGAGAAAAGAAAGCCTGTTGGATTGGCAACCAAAATGTCTTCACCCTCTCTTACTATGTGCCATCATCCACTGTGGTGAGTGCCCTGTCTGTATCAACTCATCCAATACTCTCAATGGCCCTGTGATTTTAAAGGCTCACAATTTTCTATTTCATTCTGAAAAATGAGGTACATTTTGCAAGATCACTCAACTAAAAATGGCAGAGCCAAAATCTGAAACTTGAATCAAAATTAGTTTCCAAAGCCAGAGTTCTTAATCAAAATCTAGATATTTCTGCATTATATTGGTTGCAAGATATATAGTCACATTTTAATAGCTATGAAATTAGAAATCACTAACAACCAATGACATCTTAAAATCTCACTGCCCACATTTCCTTTCCCTTAAGGATATAGTAGTTACTGCTTATCCACAGGGGATATGTTGTCATGGATAGTACTGAATTCTGTATATATAGTATGTTGTTTTCTAAACATACATACCTATGATAAAGTTTAATTTATAAATCAGGCACAGTAAGAGATGAAAAACAATAGTGATAAAATATAACAATTATAATGTCAGTGTCACTACTCTTGTGCTTTCAGGTCGTTATTAAGTAGAATAAGGGTGATTTGAAGAAAAGCACTGTGATACCTCCACAGTTGATGTGATAATTGAGAGGGCTTCTAAGTGACCAATGGGCCGGTAGCATGTACAGTGTGGATACACTGGACAAAGGGATGATTCATGTCTTGGGCATGACAGAGTGGGATAGGCAGAAATTTCATCACACTACTCAAAATGGTGTGAAATTTAAAACTTATACGTTTTTATTTCTGGAACTTTTCCTTTAATATTTTTGGACCATGGTTTAACATAGGTAACTGAAATTGAAACCATGAATAAGGGAGCTACTGTACATAAAATAATGTAATGATGTAACTTACAATCAAAGGCATAGCTGTGAAGAATTATACTTTGAAGTCAAGAAAGGATTTTAAACAGTGGGCTGGGCATGGTGACTCATACCTGTAATCCCAGCACTGTGGGAGGCTAAGGCAGGCAGATCACCTGAAGTTGGGAGTTCAAGACCAGCCTGACCAACATGGTGAAACCCCGTCTCTACTAAAAATACAAGATTAGCTGGGTGTGGTGGTACATGCCTATAATCTCAGCTACTTGGGAGGCTGTGGCAGGAGAATCGCTTGAACCCAGGAGGTGGAGGTTGCAGTGAGCTGAGATTGCACCATTCCAGCCTGGGTAACAAGAGTGAAACGCCGTCTCAAAAAAGTGATGCCAAATTGCCCAGTCCATGCGTCCAAAATGCCAGTGCACTGATTAATCACTACTAGAAATATGCGGGAGGGACCTCTTGCCCCTGGTTGTTGGGAAAAGGGGAAGTTGAGACACAAGTAAAAGTTTTACACGACACACTAATGGCACATTCTTCTTTTTACAAGTTACAACCCAGAATGACATCCTCTAATGGACAGTTGTCTCCCACCTTGTATTGACCTTGAAAACTCATGGAAAAATAAGATAGGGAGCCATGCCAGTGCCTCTTGTCTCCAGCTGGCCCCACCTGCCTTGAGATCATAGTGCCTTTTATCTAGAACCTCACCCTGACTGGGACCTTAGTGCATTCTGACTATATAATGAGTACACCAGTAGCTATACCTACAACCACCATATTCCCACTCTCTGATTGGTCCAGGAAAAGACCTGCCTCCCCTCTTCCCATACAACCAAAGCCTTCTCTGTTCATGAACATATTGTTACACTCATGCAAATCTGGGCTTCCCTCTAATTTACCCCTTTCCTTTGTCCCCTTTGCTTCCATGATCTCCATAGTCAATTGGGATGAATTAATCTCTCCTCATCCTTCTGTTCTGCTCTGGGCTCTTGTGCCAGCCCTGCTATGCACCAGGGAGATTTGCTTATTTATTTATTTATTTTTATTTTTATTTTTAGAGACAGTGTCTTACTCTGATGTCCAGGCTGGAGTGCAGTGGTGTGATCTGCAGCCTCAAACTCCTGGGCTCAAGTGGTCCTCCTGCTTCAGCCTCCCAAGTAGCTAGCTGGGACTATAGGTATATGTCACCATGCCTGACTGATTTTGAAATTTTTTGTACAGACAGCATCTCGCTATGTTTCCCGGGCTCGTCTCCAACTCCTGGCCTGAAGTAATTCTCCCTAGAGGGCTAGGATTATAGGCATGAGTCACCAAGCCCAGCCAAGCAGGGGGCATTTAACGGGCTCTAAGGCTGTAGCTAAGGTATTCTCACCAGTGCATTTATTGGTGTGCATCCTGAAGGGAAAATTTTGTAAAATGCTTTAGGGACACATGGATGAAAGATACACAGACTCTTCTCAAATAACACAGGCTTGCAAAAGGCTAACTACTATAAAGCAGAACGTTGTGAGGGTCAAAGCAGAATGCTTAAAAAATTGGGGGTGTGTGGGAGATAGAAGTGAGTATTCTGGAGGGTTTTACAGAAACCTTTAAGCAGAGCCAAGTTTGTTTTTTGTTGTTGTTGGTTTTTTTTTTTTTTTTGGAGACAGTCTATGTGGCACAGGCTGACATAATCATGGCTCACTGTAGCTTTGACCTCCTGAGCTCAACTGATCCTCCCACCTTAGCGTCCTGACCAGCTGGGACTACAGGTGCACACCACCATGCCTGGCTAATTTTTGCATTTTTTGTAGAGATGAGGTTTTGACATGTTGGCCAGGCTGGTCTCAAACTCCTGGGCTCAAAGTGATCCACCCACCTCAGCCTCCCAAAGTGTTGGGATTACAGCCATGAGCCACCCTGCCCAGCCGCCAAGTTCATCAAAAGCATTTTTAGTAGGGATGTAAATGCTAAAACTGACTATTCTATACAGGAAAGGCTAGTGCTAACTCTAACTCTCACCGTGAGAGATAGAATGCTGAGAGTAGTTTCAGTAGGAACAAAAATGAAAAGATGAATATGGAGTATGAAGGCGCTAATGATGATGCCTTAGCTAGGATTCTGCAGAGGCAAAATCTGAAATGTTCTCAGGAACAACTCAGATAGCACCAGAAAGAAACTAGATAGGATCACTTTCAGCTAAGGGGTAACCTCAGCCTGTTCCTGCAAGGAGCTCTGGAGCAAGAGCAGCACCACAGAACTGTCTTCCCTTAAAGCAAAGGGGCTGAGCTTTTAAAAAAATCACCATATAGGCCACTAACTGGGGGCTCTTTCTAGGAGAAGCCACCATTTCCTGGGGCATTCCAGGTGAGGTGGCTCCCACAGCCAAGGACAGCTCTCCAGAGAAGGGTACATCTATGAACTGTGAGTGGCCAACATTTACATCAACTGGGTGTCTGGGTGAGACACCAAAATTATCAATGGCAGAAAAATTTTTATAAAACGTAATGACACAGTAGATGGTGATTTCTTAAAACCGAGTTTCTTATGTTTCCATTTTCTATTTTGATTTATCTGTACTTCAAATGCATGTGTTTTTAAACCACAAAGCAATGTACAAAAAAGAGACAGTGAGAAAGACTTACTTGCTTCATACTGAAAGCAATCTGTCTTCCCTCTCTCTTTCCACTCTAGCAGAGATATAGAAGAACGTCTAGGAATTAATGCTAAGCTGCATCAGTAAATAAGTCAAGCAGTTGACAAAGGCTATCTATGTCAAGACTCGACTCAAACTTGTTTGAGCAAAGAGGGACCTTATTGGCTTGGTTCACTACAAAGGGTGAATTTGGACCTAATCTGTGAGATGGTTGATGCAGGACTCAAAATGAGGTGAATCTGACTCACTCAGTACTTTGGCACTGGTTCTCTCTGTCTTGGGCTCCTTCTCCTAATCTGTGGATGGAGTGGAAGGGAATAGTGTTGGACAGACAACTTCAGGCTGATGCTAGCTATTAACCTTAGAACTATGACAGGACTTCGGCCGGGCACGGTAGCTCATGCCTGTAGTCTCAGCACTTTGGGAGGCCGAGGTGGGCAGATCACGAAGTCAGAAGATTGAGACCATCCTGGCTAACACAGTGAAACCCCGTCTTTACTAAAAATATCAAAAATTAAGCCGGGCATGGTGGTGGGCACCTGTAGTCCCAGCTACTCTGGAGGCTGAGGCAAGAGAATGGCGTGAACCTGGGAGGCGGAGCTTGCAGTGAGCCAAGATCGCACCACTGCACACCAGCCTGGGCGACAGTGAGACTCTGTCTCAAAAAAAAAAAAAAAAAAAACAAAACAAAAAAAACAATGACAGGACTTCTTCATTTTAGCAAAGGTAAATCCCAGGGAAGAACTCTGATTGTCTGCCTTAGATCACACGTCCACTACTGGGACCAATCACTATGAGTGGCATATAGTGGCATATATTTCACAGACTGTTATGGGTTAATAAATATCTTTTTCTTTTGCCTCCTGGCACATATTCAGACCTCTTTCCCAGCCTCTCTTGCAGTCCGATGTAACCATGTGACTGTGTTCTGGACAATGGAATGTAGATAGAAGTGATGTGTGTCACTTCAAGGTCTTGCCCACAAACACTTCCCATTCACATGCTCCCTCCCTCTCTCTTTCCCTGGGTGCTGACAAATGTAGGGGATCAAGCTGAAAACTGAGGCTGAGGAGATATTGAAGGCATAAGATGGAAGGAGCCTAGGTCCCTGAATGACTGTGTGGAAGACTGCCTGCTGTCCAGAAACATCCACCTGGGCTCTTACATGGGGTTTTGTATGTTATAACTTTTTTTTTTTTTTTTTGAGATGGAGTTTCACTCTTGTTGCCCAGGTTGGAGTGCAATGGCGCCATCTTGGCTCACCACAACCTCCACCTCCTGGGTTCAAGTGATTCTCCTGCCTCAGTCTCCCAAGTAGCTGGGATTACGGGCAGAAGCCACTACGCATGGCTAATTTTGTATTTTTAGTAGAGACGGGGTTTCTCCATGTTGGTCAGGCTGGTCTTGAACTCCCGACCTCAGGTGATCCACCCGCCTCGGCGTGAGCCACCGTGCCCAACCAATAACAGTCAATTTTTCTTTCCCTGGATAATGCAGGGTACTATGAAGAGCCAGGCTGGCCTTGTGCTCAGCCTGTGGACAGGTGAGTGGACAACTGTGGCCTTTGGTGCCAAGGTCATTTGTATTCATTGTCCTAATTGGATTCTAATTGACTGTATTTGAGTCACATGTCCTTGCCCATCATAACTGCTAATGTCTCAGACAGATTACCAGATTTAACTGGGTCTGAGTCATGCTCCTTCTCTTGAAACAAAGGCCTGGAACTCTATGATTGACAGTACACCTGGGACCTCATAGAATTAAGAAGGAAATGATCTCCAAAGGCAGTCGGAGTCCTCTGTAGATAAGGACAACAATGGAACAACATCATCTAAGGTGACAACATTGATGACAACCGTATGCACAACAACCATAGAAAAATAGGGTTATCAGGCAATACCATTCAGGACATGGGCATAGTCAAAGATTTCATGATAAGGATGCCAAAAGCAATTTCAACGGAAGCAAAAATTGACAAATGGGATCTAATTAAACTTAAGACCTTCTGCACAACAAAAGAAACTATCAACAGGGTAAACATTCAGCCTACAGAATGAGAGAAAATTTTTGCAAACTATTCATCCAATAAAGGTCTAATATCAAGCATCTACAAGGAACTTAAACAAATTTACAAGAAAAAAAACATTGAAAAGTGGGCAATGGACATAAACAGACACTTTTCAAAAGAAGACATACATGTGGCCAAAAATCATAGTAGAAAATACTCAACATCATTGATCATTAGAAAAATGCAGTCCGGGCACAGTGGCTCATGCCTATAATCCCTGCACTTTGGGAGGCTGAAGCAGGGGGATCGCCTTGATGTCAGGAGTTTGAGATCAGCCTGGCCAACATGGTGAAGCCTCACCTCTACTAAAAATACAAAAATTAGCCAGGCATGGTAGCGCATGCCTGTAATCCAGCTACTCGGGAGGCTGAGGCAAGAGAATTGCTTCAACTCGAGAGGCAAGGGTTGCATTGAGCCAAGATCATCACGCCACTGCACCCAGGCTGGGTGACAGAGCAAGATTCCATCTCAAAAGAGAGAGAGAGAGATGCAAATCAAAATCACAATGAGATACCATCTCACACCAGTCAGAATGGCTACTAATACAAAGACAAAAAATAACAGATGCTGGTGAGGTTGTGGAGAGAAAGGAATGCTTATACATTATCAATGAGAGTGTAAATTAGTTCAATCATTGTGGAAGACAGGGTGGTGATTCCTCAAAATTCTAAAGACAGAGCTATCATTCTACACAGCAATCCCATTACTGTGTATATACCGAAAGGAATATAAATTGTTCCATTATAAAGACTCACGCATGCATATATTCACTGAAGCACTATTCACAATAGCAAAGACATGGAATCAACCTAAATGTCCATCAATGATAGACTAGATAAAGAAAATGTAGTACGTATAAACCATAGAATATTGTGCAGCCATAAAAAAGAATGAGGTCATGTCCTTTGCAGGGACGTGGATGGTGCTAGAGGCCATTATCCTTAGCAAACTAACACAGGAGCAGAAAACCAAATACTGCCACTTACAAGTAGGAGGTAAATGATGAGAACACACAAACACATAGAAAGTAACAACACACCCTGGGGCCTATCAGAGAGTGCAAGGAAGGAAGAGGGAGAGGATCAGGAAAAATAACTAATTGGTGTTAGGCTTAATACCTGGGTGATGAAATAATCTGTACCACAAATCCCCATGACACAAGTTTACCTATGTAACAAACCTGCTCATGTACCCCAGAACTTAAACAAAAGTTAAAAAGAAAGAAAAATAGGGTTATCCTTAAAGGGCCTATAATCGTTACCTAAAAATCTGTTCAGGGGAAAAACCATACTGACTTTCTCAAGGTCTGAAAATATCCTGATATTTAATCACTTTAACCTAATGGTTGGTTGCCCCACTTTCTCTGTATGTTTTTGTTTTATTCTACCCACAAACATATACTCCCTGCTCTGGAGCAATGGTTCTTAGCACTAGTATGCATGAGACTCATCTGGAAGGCTTATAAATACACAAATTCCTGGGCACCACACCCTGAGTGTCTGACTCAATAGGTCTGGACTGTGGATTTCCATTTCTCTCTTTTTTTGTTTTCCTTTTCACTCCCATCACCCAGGCTGGAATGTAACGGTGTGATCTCAGCTCACTGCAACCTCCGCCTCTCTGGTTCCAGCGATTCTCCTGCCTCAGCCTCCCAGGTACCTGAGACTACAGGCGTGCGCCACTGTACCTGGCTAGTTTTTGTATTTGTTTTGTAGAGATGGGGGATCTCACTATGTTGTCCACGCTGGTCTCAAACTCTTGAGCTCAAGTGTTACACCCACCTTGGCCTCCCAAAGTGTTGGGAGGCCACAACACCCAGCTGGATTTTCATTTCTAACAGCTTTCCAGGTGATACAGACACTGTTGGTCTCGGGACCTAATTCTGAGAACCACTGCTCAGGGAAAAGTGGATGGAAAAGAGCATTTTGGCCTCTACAGATGGCGTTTAGCAAGATATTAGAAGATCACAATAGGCTTAGACAAGAAATGGCTGGTTTTCAAGTCAATATGAAAAGAAATCAAAAGGATCCCTATTATGGGGTTGGACTCTCACATAGTGGCACACGAAACTGAAAGAACTTTGACTGACAATGTTCCAGGAAATTTCTACAATTGAACAAAGTTATTCAGCCAGATACAAAGATCAGATAAACTGCCTTGACCTTCTTACTACCTGAGTCTGTTCCATAAGTCCTCAAAGCAGTTGCCCTTAGCTAAAAAGAAAGATGTTGGGCCTAGAACACAAACTAACAAAAAACAGATTTGAGAACTATGTTTAGGATCAAAACTATGTAATGATGTGAGTGTACTACATTTTTGAAGCCCTTGCATTGCCAAAGAAACTGTGAGCCAGGACTGAAAACGTTTGGATTGTTCAAACTTTAAAACAACTTCCAGTCTGTTTCCTTACCTAGAATGTGAGATACATGAAAAAAGGGACTTTGTTTGTCTTCTTAAACCACTGTACCCAGTACCTAGATGGAGCTTCACACAAAATATATGCCTAATAAATGTGTTAAGAATGAATGAAACCAAAACACCACAATACAACCGTCAGAGATCTGAAATTTGCAGCTAGAATCTGGCTGTGAAAACTGTATCGTCCAAGGAAGGTATAGTCTCCCCAGATATGGCCTTAGTGGTTTATGGACAAGAAGGAGACTCCTTGAATGCAGATCTGGAGCATGAGGAAAATGAAGAAGGAAGTTGCTTCTTGCTAGAATCAGGGTCTACAAGGAAGTCCCCACAACCCCAAGGGTACTCATGGGGGAAGCTGTTCACAATGTGTGTGTAGCAGGATTTAAAATTTGCTAGTTGTGCATCTTGCAGTATTCCCTTTTATGAATGGGAGGTTTCTTTGGTCTCTGCTGGATCACAGGGTATTGTGTATTGTGAGGGTTTGCAGATAATTTAGCTTTTTAAATTATAGGTCTTCGGACTATCATGAGCCACATGAGGATGGAGTGGTCTCTCCCATCACCTGTGATCTTGTAATTGAGCTGAGCATAGTGACTGGGTAAAGCTTTGAGTTATCTCCCTTGGGGAGGAAGCATAAGAAAAAGAACAAATGTTTGAAAACCAAAGGAGATGGCTAAATATTCAGCAATCCATTTCCTCTTTCTTGTGGGCTACAGATGGCCTATGTTTTCCCAGGCTCCTTTAAAGTTATGTGCAGTCACCTGAGTGAAATGTAGCCATGGAATGTTCACAAAAGTCATGTGGCCCATTTTCAGGCCTTGTCCATACTGATTTCCCATGTGTGATTCTCCACACTCTTTCTTTCTGCACCATCTATATGTCAACATCCTGGGCAACCTCCAAAGCCACCTATTGGAAATGGCAGAGCCTCCATCAGCATGAGCCCCTGAATGACTGTGTGGGGCTCCCATAGTCATAGACACTTACACTGGACTTTGCACAAGAGCTAATAAACTTTTACAGTGTTAAGTTACTGAAATGTTGGGTTTACTTGTTATAGCAGCTGGCATTACTATAATTTATATAAGTAGTGTTTCTATATATATACACATGTATTACATATAATACGTGTGTGTATATTTTATGTGTGTGTGTGTGTGTGTGTATAAATTAAAAATCCATCTATCTGTAGGTTTTTGCTCAGGGTTCCTGACTTATATTAAACTTTATCTCAAAGGCCAAGGTGGAGTTGGGGGTGGTTGAGCTCTTAAGGATTTTAAACTGAGTATTACACTATCAGATTGGAGCTTTGGAAAAATCACTGTGGTGTGATTTAGAAGATGGATTGCATTTAGGCTGGCATGGTTTCGAGAAGAGCAGTAAGTAGGTACCAGCAATGGTCCAGGAAAGACATGTTGGTGGTGAGGTGGTGAGAAGTGGGATTCAGTAACAATTTATCCTTCCCTTCCAGCATCTTCTCTCCAGATACCCTCTGCAATGTTCAATGTACTGATAAACATAGAATAAGTGCTCAATACAATTTTGTTCAATGGAATTATTGTAACCACTCAAAATCTTTCAAATTCTAGGACAAATTTAGCCCATTCAGCAGTAATCCTACATAAACACAATAATTCCGTGTATGAACTCACTCAAGATGCTATTCAAGATGGATTAGCAGAAGTACCTTGTTATACCAAGCTATAACAAAAAACTCTAAAATCTCAATATCTTAACCTAATAGAGATTTATTTCTTAAGAGAGAGAACCACCATTCCCTAGGGTCTTGCAGTCCTCTACTAGATCCTTTGCATTTGGTTGGCAGATAGGGAAGCAAGACGATATGAATGATATTCACAGTTCTTCTCTACCTTAGCCTGGAAATGACCTACATCACTGCTCACATCCCATTGGGAAAACTTTTCACATGGCGCCACCAAATTGCAAGAGGGCTGGGAAGGGTAGTTAAGGTGTGTGCCCAAGAAAAAGAGGAGAACAAGCAGTTTTGGGTGTAACATGTTTCCTTCCATAGCTCCTAAAATGACACTTGTTTAATAATATAAAATTTAATTAAAACACACTTTTCTTCTATATTGAATGTTTCTTGTTGAGGCAGTTGCAGGAAAGGGGGAAGAGATCTTTGTTTTCTAAATATTAATGATTCATCTGCCTACTGTTACAGAGGTCACTATGAGCATATATAAAATTAATTTGAAATCATCTGATGGATGACATTTAATAGTATAATGTAAATATATTACAAACAATTGCCAAAGAAGATTATACATTTTTTTCTTTATTTTTGAGATGGAGTCTTGCTCTGTTACCCAGGCTGGAGCACAATGGTGTGATCTCCATTCACTGCAACTTCTGCCTCCTGGGTACAAGCAATTCTCCTGTTTCAGCCTCCCAAGTAGCTGGGATTACAGGCACGCACCACCAGGCCTGGCTAATTTTTGTATTTTTAGTAGAGATGGGGTTTTTCCATGTTGGCCAGGCTGGTGTCGAATTCCTGACCTCAGGTGATCCACCCGCCTCAGCCTCCCAAAGTGCTGGGGTTACAGGCGTGAGCTACTGCCTGGCCAGAAAATTATACATATTGTAAAAGATGCTAGATTTTATGCTGTTAATAAACATGAAATTGGTGAATTTTTGAACTGTACTTCCCAATGCTCCCCCAAAATCTGATAAAAACAAAGTTGAAAGGATTAGCAAGTGAAGAAGAAAAGTGAGACCAGAATTTTGATCAAATATGTACTTTAGAGTTAAATAAATATCAAAAGTTAAGAGGAGCCATTGGGAAAGGTAGCAAAGCCTTCAAATTTATTTTTAAAAATTTGCCCTTTTTATGATCATGCTACAGAAATCATTTGTGACTTGAAAAACATTATATCACCTGTATATGTTAATAATTCCACGTATACTACTTATACACAAAAGCCAGCATTTGATTTACTCGCTGTTTGGTCTAGCAACTAGTGTAAAACTATTATTTTAACCCAATTTTTTAAAATGTATATAAAATAAAATAAACTTAAATTCATAATTTTTTTCTGTTTCATATATCAGGTTTATTTCAATATTAAATCATTTTTTCACTACTTCCTATGAAATTTTGGTCACTACTTTAAGTGGAATTAAATTTCACAGTACAAAATGTGTTCAAATAGCAAGGTTTCTCCTGTCGTGAAGAAGCACTGGACTTGCACTGAGAAGGCCTGGATGTGTGCTAGCCTATTTACTGAGGAGGAGAGGGTAGGGATCGCTAACCTTGGTTTAAACTATCCAACACCTAGGTAGACATACAAGTTCATGCACAAATGTTCTTGAATATTATTATGCATTGCAAGAAAAGTAACAGAACGGGCTCAGGCACAGAAAGGGGGAGGACCGATATGGGGAGAGCATGGGGCAGGGCTGGAAGCCAGGGTAGAAGGGCAAGATCATGCTCCCAGAGGATTGACCAGCAGCCTGACAGGCCTCTTAGTCATTCCTTAAAAGTGTAGAGATGTTTAGTGTACTGCTCTGGACTGGAGTGACATCCACGTATATTATCATCTCTACAGTGGTTGTTAAGATAAAATGTCAGAATATATGTAAACTGTAAAGTGCTATGACAATCTTAGGTATATTTTAATCATTGTTATTATCTTGAGATATGATGTTAGAAAATTCTTCCACTTGAATTCCTTTCGTTTATTTTTATCATTCTGTTAGAAATATTTTTAAATGCCCTCTGCGATATTAAAACCCATGAGCCATGGGTTATTTATAAGTGTGTTAATTTCCAAAGATTTGAAGTTTTCCACCATATGTTATTAATCTAACTCCATCATGGGCAGGGAACATACCCGGTAGGATTGCAGCCAGTTGAAATGAGAGGTTTTCTATGCCCCAGCACTTGGTCTATAGCTGGGAACCTGCTGCTCCCACTGCTTGCACTTGAAAAGAATGTGTGTTTTGCAGTTATTGGGTAAGACGATCTATAAATATCAATTGGGTCAAGGTGGTTAATACAGTTTTAGAAAAATCTTTAAAAAATGTCTCTTTAGTTTTAGAAAAAAATTAAATACCTAATCATTTTGGGAATAGGAATTAAATTTGGTAAATTCATGTACTAGACTATTTTATTGCTAAGCACTCATGAACAATTTTACTTTGTTGACATTCTCAAAACTTGGAAAATTCTCTCACTAGCTCAACATGGCTCACTGCTTTTTCCTTTCAGACAAATTTCCTGAGTGGATGAGAATGACTAAACACAGTTACTGATGTCTAACTTTATACAGATCACAAAAAAAATATTTATCATCGGAACTTCAGAAGTATCACAGCACTTTAAGCCTCAGTTTTCCAAGCTTTTTTTTTTTCAAGGGTTTTACAAAGCTAGAGTGACCACAAATCTGAAAATGTTTACGTTTTGCTCTTCTTAATCGCTGAATGCACGATCAATCGAATCAGCTAATTCTGCTAAATAACTGAGCAGCTCAAGGCTTCAAGCAATCTGTCTTCTACTGGTGGTGTTCGGTTATGAATTATATTTTCCATGTAAGCCAGAATGATAGCCTGATGTTCAAGGTTCGATATAAACACAAACACCAGGAAACATTCATTTAAAATTGAAAGGTATCGAAATATGCCACCCCAAAATATGCCACTTTGGCATAAGGATTATTTTGAACCGAAGGCAATTGAGAAACAGCAGATAGAAGAAATTATCTGCCCTTCCCCTATTTGCAGTACACTAATTTTTAAAGGCACATCCCCTCCCATCTCTACCAGGAAGAGCTGAAGTTCTTCTGACACCTTAGATAGTGCCAGAGAAATACAGGTAATGAACGTTGCTAAAACTAACTCTTATCTACCATTAGTTTCCCCATAAATTTGCCCTTCTATGATTTACCACCCCTAGAAATTCCTTTGTCTTATCACTTCTCTATAAATTTATTGTTCTAATCACCTCGAGTTGCTGAGTGCTCCCATGTGTATGTGTGATGCACATGTTAATAACCTTCTGTTTGTTTTTCTTCTGTTAATCTGACTTTTATCAGTCTAATTAATAGAGCCCCAGCCAGAAAACCTAGGAGGAGCGAAGGAAAAAGATGAGTTTTCTTCCCTCCAAAATCAAATGCATGTTAGCCCTTGCTTCCTCTCTCTCTGTACCCACCAGCTCCCCTTCACCTTCCATGAAGAGTGGAAACAGACTGAGGCCCTCACCAGATGCAAATGACCGATCCTGAACATTCCAAATATCAGAATCATGAACCAAATAAACCTTTTTTTATATAAATTAAATAAAAAATCAAATGCATTTTAATTTGATTGGTACACTGTATCAGTCAGGGACTTGAGCTGCAGGCAACCGAATTGAATTTCTGTTTCAGCTGATTTGAGCTGAAAAAAACATTTAGGAATAGCAGATAGCTCACACAAATGATAGGCAGGATAGATAGCTGAGATTTGAAAATGGATAGGAAACAAGGCGAATCTGAGCCTGTGCCCTGTTCACCGTATGCAGTTGCAGTCACCTGAGAACCTAAGCGGCTGCTACATTCCTTTTTTTTTTTTTTTTTTTTTTGTCTCCGTAGCTTCCCATGAAAAGTACTGTAACTGCCCAATGGGTTCACCTTGCCTGCTGCCTAGACAGAGAAGATTTATCAAGACAGGGGAATTGCAATAGAAAAAGAGTAATTCGTGGGGAGCCGAGGTGGGTGGATCACTTGAGGTCAGGAGTTCAAGACCAGCCTGACCAGGATGGCGAAAACTCTTCTCTACTTAAACATACAAAAATCAGCCTGGCATGGTGGTGCACATGCCTGTAATCCCAGCTACTGGGGAGGCTGAGGCAAAAGAATCGCTGGAACCTGGGAGGCAGAGGTTGAAGTGAGCCGAGATCACTGCACTCCAGCCTGCGTGACAGAGCGAGACTCTGTCTCAAAAATAAATAAAATAAAATAACCTCCAGCTGCATGACTCCTAAACCATAATTTCTAATCTTGTGGCTAATTTGTTAGTCCTACAAAGACAGTCTAGTCTCTAGTCCAGAAGGAGGTTTGTTTTGGGAAAGGGCTGTTATTGTCTTTGTTTCAAATTATAAACTAAGTTCCTCCCAGCGTTAGTTCAGCCTACGCCCAGGAACAAACAAGGACAGCCTGGAGGTTAGAAGGAAGATGGAGTTGGTTTGGTCAGATCTGTTTCACTGTCTCAGTTATAATTTTGCAATGGTGGCTTCAGTTCTAAGTAGGAGCATCTGATTAACCAAGCCTATTCACCGTGACTCAGCCACCACATAAAGAGGGAAAGTTATTCTTTTTTTTTTTTTTCCCAGCATCTAAAAAGGAGTTAAGCTCCATATTTTACGAAGCCTCACACAGCAAGAAATATCTCCCAAATAAGAAGAGTTCAGACACTAGCAGGGAAAAAGAGAGAATACCCACTAAATACATTCTTCCTTTCTGTTTCTGTAGTTGAATATATTCACTCCAATAAGGCAAAAGGAGGGCTTTTTGTTTGTTTGTTTGTTTTATTTACTTGTTTCATATTTTGATTTGTCTTGAAGAAGTAGATAGCACTTCAGCATGTGTTTATCCACACATTGGTCTACGGAATCAGAAGAATTGGGTTTCATACTAGACTTGTTATTGACTAGTTGTGTGATCTTAGTCAAGTCACTATTTCCGTGAGCCTTGGTTTCCTCACCTGTAAATGAGGGAATTGGAGTAGATGAACCCTCCATGTCTGCCAGCACTATCCAACAGAACTGCCTGTGATGTTGGAAATGCTCTGCCTCTGGGCTGTCCATCATGGAAGCCAGTTGCCAATGAGACTATTGAAATGTGGTCTGTGTGATTGGAAAACGGTATCTGGGCAGGGCCCGGTGGCTCACACCTATACTCCCAGCACTTTGGGAGGCCAAGGGAGGCGGACCACTTGAGGTCTACAGTTTGACCTGTAGACCTCATGGTGACCAATATGATGAAACCCCACCTCTACTGAAAGTATAAAAATTAGCCAGGTATGGTGGTGCACGCCTGTAATCCCAGCTACTCAAGAGGCTGAGGCAGGAGAGTCACTTGAACCCAGGAGGCAGAGGTTGCAGTGAGCCAAGATCACGTCACTGCATTCCAACCTGGGTGACAGAGCAAGACCCTGTCTCAAATAAAAAAGAAAAAAAACAAAACAGTATTTCAATTCTACTTAATTTTAACTAATTTAAGTTTAAGTAGTCATATGTGACTAGTACTACTGATTTGGGCAGTATAACTGTAGATTTTAAGCCCTGTAAAAGCAAGAAACCCTGTCTGTTTTGCTAATTATCTAGTTGCAGGGTCACAGTCTAGACAGTGACTGGTGGAGTGTTTCACACATTGCAAGATTCCATTACATATTCCTCTGGCCACTAATATGCCAGAAACTGTCCTAGGCACTGGGCGTCAACTTGCAAACACAACAGGTGCAAACTACTGTTCTCACAGTACTTACCTTCTACTGGGGAAAATACACAATTAAAACATATCAGTAAAATATTCAGTACTGTATACTGAATGGTGATAAGAATTAAAGGAGAAAAATACCTAACGCGGGGGGTTATTATTTAGATAGGTCAGGCAATGAGAAGGTGACATTCCAGTAAAGACTTGCCTGAGGCATGGGAGTTAGCCATGCTGGGAGGAAATATTGTTCCAGGCAAAGGTCCCAAAGTGAGATTATGTCTGGAGTGTTCCAGAAACAACAAGAGGCCAGTGTCGGAGGGAATAAGGGGAGTTATGTTTGGTGAAGAGTTTTAAAAGGGGGGCTCGTGTGGTGGCTCACGCCTGTAATCCCAGCACTTTGGAAGGTTGAGGTGAGCGGATCACGTGAAGTCATGGGTTTGAGACCAGCCTGGCCAACACGGTGAAACCCCATCTCTACTAAAAATACAAAAATTAGCCAGGTATGGTGGTGTGCCCCTGTAATCCCAGCTACGAGGGAGGCTGAGGTATGAGAATCCCTTGAACCCAGGAGGTGGAGGTTGCAATGAGCCAAGGTAGTGCCATTGCATTCCACCTGGGCAACAGAGTGAGACTCTGTCTCAAAAAAAAAAAAAAAAAAAAAAAAAAAGGTAATGCAGTATACCTGTGTTGAGGAGGGAAGGGGGGCATGTAGGGCTTGGGAAGCTTTTGTTTTTTTTAAAGCCTCTGACTTTACTTTGAGTGAAATGGGATTCACTGGAGGGTTTTGGACAGAGGACTGTCATATATCTGATTTGTGTTTTCTTTTTAAAAATTTTTTTTTTTTTTTTGAGATGGTGTCACCCAGGCTAGAGTGCAGTGGCGCGATCTCGGCTTACTGCAAACTCCACCTCCCAGGTTCAAGCGATTCTCCTACCTCAGCCTCCCGAGTAGCTCAGATTACAGGCACCTGCCACCGCGCCCAGCTAATTTTGTATTTTTAGTAGAGACAGGGTTTCCCCCTCTTGGCCAGGCTGGTCTCGAACTCCTGACCTCGTGATCCACCTGCCTCAGCTTCCCAAAGTGCTGGAATTACAGGTGTGAGCTACAGCGCCCAGCACCCCCCATCCTTTTTTTTTTTTTTTTTTTTTTTTTAAAGAGACAGGGTCTCACACTGTCACCCTGGCTGGAGTGCAGTGGTGTGATGTTGACTGCACCCTTGAACTCCCAAGCTCAAGTGATCCTCCTGCCTCAGCCTCCCAAGTAGATGGGACCTCAGGTGTGCACCACCACACCCATAAAGTTTTTTATTTTTTTGTATTGATGGGGTCTTCCTGTGTTGCTACACAGAGAGTAAGTAACTCCTAGGCTCAAGCAATCCTCCTGACTCTGCCTCCTAAAGTGCTGGGATTATAGGTGTGAGCCACCACACTTGGCCTGATTTGTGTTTTCAAGGGATCACTCTTGCCGCCCTCTTCGAATGTTGTTGATCAAGGGTGGATATAGTAGCGCCATGTAGGGAGATATTCTAACAGTGCAGGCAAGACATGGTGCTCTCTGGGACCATGAGAGCAGTGAAGGTGGTGAGAATGATGAAGTTCTGGTTTTAAAGGGAATGTCAACAACATTAGCTAACAGATTGGCCATGGACTGTGAGGTAAAGAGATCAAGCAAAGATGACCACAGTTACTTTGGCCAGGGCAACTAGATGAATGGAGTTGCCATTCACTAGGGTGGACAGGACTGTGGATGGAGCAGGTTCAGGGAGCAGACCAAGAATTTCGTTCAGCATTTATTATGTCCAAATCTGGAATGAAAAATGAACATGCTCTCTGTAGCTTCCAGCTCCACTGATATAGGAGTCTGCCATTGTAGCAGCCTGTACTGGCTGCCCACCCTAAAGGATCCTTAATGGGATCTTAATGGGACCCCGGAGAAGCATGATGCTCTGAACTTGCTCTACTGCTCTGTCAAGATCTGGAGAGTCTCCCTAGTTACCTCCTTTCCTTCCTGAACCCTCAGCTGTCTATGACTGCCCATATCCCAAAGGGCAGAACATCCAGCTGCACTGGCCGCTCTTCATTCTGCCTAAAGGAAGCTGTCTAGACAATGTCTTTCACTCCTTGCTAATACAGTTTTTTTTAAAACTTAATTTTAAGGTAGTGAATAGATAGACAATATTGTGTTTGTTCCCAAAGGTACTTACCTTCCACAACTAGAAAGCATTATTCAATTTTATCACAAAGAAATGTTTAGAATGTTTATCCTGGGGACAAAATATTGCCGATTAGGACATTTAAAACTAGATTTGTCTTTGTTTTACATAACTTTGTTTAAAACCAGAAAGATATGATATAGAAAATAAATGCAATTAACTTTGAAATGCACAGACATTGGGGTACAGAAATAACTGAAAGCTTTTATATGTGTATATATATATACACACATATATATTCCCATCAGCCCTGGAAAGGATTTTATAGGTTTTGGAATCTTTCATTTATGAAAATCTAGAAGTCTAGCATTTGCTTATTCTTGGAGAGGTGCCAAGAAAACGAGATGTTTGTCATCTGATAGGACAGAAGGCCTCTTTGATTTCTTGAGAGAGCACAAACTTGGAGAATGTGAAGCCTGCGGAAAGGTAACTGGAAAAGAAAGCCCCATAGAATGCATACAGGCCTGCCAAGCTTTCTCTTGGGGAAGGATTTGCAGAACAGAAACTGCATTGTTAGTCCACAGGTTACCCAAGATATCTCTCTATTCCTCCCTGTTGAGTTCCTGACTAGGACCTAATTTAACACCCAGAGATTTGTTTCTGGGTCCTAAATGTGCCCATGTTTCTTCCGTCATGAGCAAGGACTCAGTCTAGCTGTTAGCTTCTCTCACGTGGCCTCTCTGTATCCATACTAGTCCCTAACTCCCATATCCCTCCTAAAGGCCTCGTTTGGAGAAAGCGTTTGTTTATCCACCCATGAAGAGGAGCCCTCAGTTTAAGCAATCTGTGTCCACTGGTGTATCCATTTTCACTCCCAATTGGCACTGTTGGTTCTCCACTCATACCCTGTTTACTGTTCTGCACCCTCATCCCTCAGCTGCCACCAGAGCTGCAGCTAATGGCTCACAGTTGCACCCTTCCCTGGAGAGTTGCCCTTGACTGATGGGAGTCACCTGGTCTGGAGATGCCTGGCAGGTTAACTCTCCCATGAGCAAGTGGCCTTGACTAATAAGTAAGAGGGCACAAAAGCCTGGTCTTTTTGACCCAGTACCAGACAACTTTGCTTTGCAATTTGTGCCCCAGAGCACCCCCACACTGATCAGGCTGAGGCTACCATTCTTGAGGCCTCATCTTTGCTTGGTTCCTTCTGCTTCTCTGTTCTACTTCCTTCTCTCTCCCATAGGTCTTCTGAAAGTACCTCTTTTATAAATTATGTGCACACACATCCCTGGTTCAGGATCTGCTTCTAGGAAACCCAAGACAATGGTCTCCTGATCCCAGAGTGAGGAGCACATAGTCTACTGTTTTATCTTGAGAGAGAGAGAGGAAAAAAAAAAAGCCCTGCTATTTTTGGTGCTGTCAAACAGATTTCCTTGATGTGTACAAACGCAATACGTAGTGAGCCTGTAGAACACCATTGACAACTGTCTGTTGTCCCTCAAAGAGATGCCTGCTGGTGTTTGGCATTCACCTGAATATGACAGATAGCTACAAGGGTGAATTTGTGTATAAATACTACCTAATTACGACTACAACTTGAATGAGTAATATACATGGCAATCACAAGGATTTCATAAACGATTATTTTAACCTGCAGAAGTGTCAGTTGTTTTGAGTGTCTACTGAGTTTCTTCATGATGCTCTATTTTTTAACTAAGTCAAAAATTAGTTTGGGTGGAGTTCTCCAAAGACAACCTAATACCTTTTTTCCCTCAAAGTATGGTTCATGGACCAGAAGCATCAGCATCACCTGGGAGCTCATTAGAATTGCAGAATCTTGGCTGCTTGGCTCACACCTGTAATCCCAACACTTTGGGATCCCAAGTCGGGCGGATCACTTGAGGTCAGATTGAGCTCAGCCTGGCCAACATGGTGAAACCCCGTCTCTACTAAAAATACAAAAATTAGCCGGGTGTGGTGGTGCATGCCTGTAATCCCAGTTTCTCAGGAGGCTGAGACAGGGAAAATTGTTTGAACCTGGGAGGCTGAGGTTGTGGTGAACCAAGATCGAGCCACTGCACTCCAGCCTGGCGACAGAGCGACAGACTGTCTCAAAAAAAGAAAAAAAAAAATTGTAGAATCTTGTGGACCCTAACCCAGACTGGCTGAATTAGAATTTGTAACAAGATCTCCGAGGAGATACTTACGCATGTGAAAGTTTGAGAACACTAGCTCAAAGACGTTCTGTTGGAGAGTTCTTCTTGGTTGTAATAACTGTGCAAAAATTTGAAAGTGATAGAATTCACAACAACTATAACTCATGGTAGAATAACAACTCAGTCATCTAGAGATCAATGATTCTGTAACTTCAACCACCCAGGACACAGGCTAGCACTGAGGGTGTTATGCAAAGATCTCTGAGAAACCAAAATAGATGTCACAAAGACCACAAACCAAAACTCACTTGTCTTAGAGGAAATCTCCTTAGACTCTCTCTTAGCTGACATTTATTTTTAGCTGTGTGTTCAAGTCTAATAAGATTAGTTATCTGGTTTGAAAGCCTTCTGGAAATTTGAAAGAGCAATTAAAAGGGGAAAAGTGATCTCCTGGAGTTCTCAAAATATAATCTTGGGACCAGGGGCATCAGCATGCCCTGAGGACTTGCTAGAAATGCAAAGATTGGGTCTACCCCCCACCTAGTGAAATAGAAATGTGGGGGTGTGGTCTAGTGGCTTGTGGTTCAATAAGCCTCTCCGGTGATTCTGATGCCTGCTCAAATTTCGCTTCCATTGTCCTGGAGGAAGCGAAGAGTGAAAGTGATGACAAGGGAAGAGACAGGGAAAACAAATAAACAGAGGAACCAAACAGGCTGAGAAATCTTAGGATCATTTTGGTTTGGTTAAGGGAGTGAGTTGGGGTAGATTTTGGTAAGCAGAGGGTCATGAAACAATTGCATGGCTGGGGCATATATTTTTGAAGTAAGAGAAGATGCTAGAAATGCTGTGAGGAAGTCATTGCAGGCTATTCGAGGAGTTTGGCTTTTGTATTCCCAACTTACTGTGGAGTCTTAATCTTTAAGCGGTAGAGTAACCTGATTAAAAAAAAAAGAAAAAAAATGTTTTGTAGCTTACAGGAAGAGAATTTCATTATCTAAAGGTTATCCAGTGATGCTGAATAAATGTGGCACTATTATCTTCAGTTAAACCAGGAACAATGTCACGTAGATAACCCTGAAGTCACTGACACAAGGCTTTACTGTAACAGGATCTAGTTGTACCTGTTATGATGTACTTGAGACTTTGAGATACAAATCTTCACAGAAAATGAACAGTCATGTTAACATTTCAGGGCACCTTTCCGTGTTATATAATATAACTGTATCTCTCTTCAAAACACTTTCTTTCTATGTTGTTCTAACAATATTTCCATATGTCAATTTTGGTTTCCCATTTTCCCTTCATGTCTTTGCGCTTTTTGCCAGTTACATAAGCCACAGTCAGCTTCTAGTTCGCAACTGATTTTTGAGTACGTAGAAAAATTTTTAAAAATACAAAACCACGATTTTAATATTTGTACAAACCATAGTGAAATTCAGCCTATGTTATATACTGACTCATTACTAGTTATAATTTTCTTTCACTTTCTTAAATTTTTCTTGTTTATTTTTTGATGAATTATGCAGACTGACACAAAAGTGAGCACCATGTTGCTCTGCCAAGTCTGTGGCTGGGTGATAATGCTGAAACAAAAGGTCTAAAATGTCCTTTAGAGTGAAGAAATACAGAGGGTACATTAAAATGCATTATTCTATGAGCATTATTCAGTTGCAGCACTGCTTGGTGCTTTGTTTAAATTATCAAAGAGTAAAAGAAAGCACAACTAGATGATGTCTTGGTGGCTTCAGGAAGTTCATGTGTCTCCTTTAAACGCCAGCATCAGAAGAAATAACATTATGTTAAGACACATGTTAATTCAAGGTAGACTGCTTCCAGGATAAAGGAACATTTACACTGCCTGAATGGAAGAGCCTGTACTTTTACACTTATTAAATACAGCTCTTGGGGTGCCTAAGTACCTCGATACTGCTAACCTAACCTTAGCCAGCTCCAATGACTAGCACGGTTCCAATGTATTTTACTTCTCTCTGGTACAGATTTTCTTGCAATAGAAAAGAAAGACGAAGGTTGCTTCAAAAAGCATTCCTTAAACGTTCACAAAATGTTCTCTGCAGTTTTCCTATCAATGGTGGTCTTTTGTTTATTGCAAAATAAGACACCTACTTACGTAACTGAAACAAAGGAAAAACACATTACTGGAATCTTTTTTTTTTTTTTTTTTTCCGTTTGTTTAGTGGTTATATAACCTTTCAGGGATAAGTAAACTGTACTTTTTATATGAGGATACATAGAGACATGATGGATGTTCCTTTCATAATGATGTAAAAAAGAACATTTATATGAGCGATATCAGGGTAGAATAGCTTTGTAGGGAAAATATGTATACATTTTTATATAGTACCTGGGTTTTGGCCTTATGGGTTGATATGATGTTAAAATTCCCAAAGATTTTGAATACCTCTCTTGTGGGCATAACACACACATATACACATTCCTAGATGAATTATATATCTTAAAGTGCTATGTTCTAAAAACAAGGAGGAGGCTGGATGCAGTGGCTTACTTCTGTGATCCCAGCACTTTGAGAGACCCAGGCAGGTGGATCACTTGAGGTCAGGAGTTTGAGACCAGCTTGGTCAACATGGTGAAACCCCGTCTTTAGTACAAATACAAAAACTGGCCAGGCAAGTTTGTGGGTACCTGTAATCCCAGCCACTTGGGAGGCTGAGGGAGGAGAACTGCTTAAATCTGGGAGGAGGATGTTGCAGTGAGCCGAGATCGTGCCACTTCACTCCAGTTTGGGTGACAGAGTAAGAATCTGTCTCAAAAAAATGTAAAAATAAAAATAAAGAGGAGGTATATTTTTAGTGGTGATAGTCATTTTATAATCTTTACTATTCCTATACTCCTCCAAAATGAGAAAATAATAGCTGCTAATTTTATTAAATCCAATTTAAAGTATTATTATTAATTATAGACTATTTTAATAATAGGCACATATACTCAAGGTGGTTTTAAAATTTAAACTCTTTTTTTGTTTTGTTTTGTTTTTAATTGGAAGAGAAGTGCCTCATTCATATGTTGCTTTCTTTATCTGGACTCTTTCACTTCTCCAAAACCTGCAACCCCTTAGTTTTTCTTCACCAAGTTAGTCTTACTTTACCAGGATCTCTGATTGGAAGTCACCACCTTCAAAAAGTTTTCTGTGATTTCCTTCCACCAAAAAGTTTGAATCAGTAGCTGCTTTTTTGTATGCCCATGATGCCTCCCCATCTTAACACTTATAACTGTATTTAAATTCCCAGCTTTTCTGTCTCCTTGGAAGACTGAATCCCTTTAAGAGTTGGAAGGAAGGCTTGTTCACTGTGACGTCCTTAGGGCTGAGAACAGTTGTTGAAGAAGGATTTAATTGTCAAATGAGTAAATGCCTATATTTTCAGAACTTTTTATCCTCTGGTTAGTATGTCCAGCCATCAAAAAATATCCATAACCCAAAAAAGTCCATAATGCCATTGAATGTGGCAGTTCATAACATTTGACTCATCTTTTTCACAGATTCACAATTAAAAGTTTGGCCATACACACGTAGTGGTTAACAGACTCTGGAGCCAGAATGCTGGCGTTCAAACCACAGTTCTGTGAGACATTGGAAAATTTGCTTAAACTCTCCATGACTTGTTTTCTCATTAGTAGATAATTTAATTAATTCATATGTATTTATCAATTTGAACAGCGCCTGGCAGATAGTAAGGGCTGCCTAAGTTTGTTGTTATTTTTACTATTAGCATTTTATTAATGTTTATAAAATAACCCAGTGACTAATACAACATCTGGCTATATTTTGACCAACCAGTTCTCTAAATATATACATTTATTTTCTTGCCCATTTTTATCTATCAATTGGGATGAAAAATACAGACACTGAAGTCAAATAAAGATATGATAGTATTTCCATTTTCTCTCTTCCAAAAGTATTTTTTCTTAATTTTCCACAACTGTAAAATGTAAACCCTCCCTTGCAATCCTCTTTGCACTGAAAAAAATCTCATGTTTTGACATAATTTGAGATTCAAACTTGACACGGGTTCCACTTTCATTTTCTTGAGCCAGAGTACTGTGGGCTCTGATGAAAGAAGGCATTCCATGTGCCAGATCCTCAAACCAAATAAATGTGTCCTCTGAGTTCAGTACTGTGAGAATGAGGCCTGTTATTGTTAGACTGATAAAGTAACAAGAGTATTTTGTACACAGGTGGTATCTGCTCAATGCATGTGTCAATGCAGTGTCACTTCTGCCACATTCTATTCATGAGAACAGAGTCACTGAGGCCAGCCCATTCTCAGGGAGGACATTCCTTATGGGTAAGACATTCCTTACCAGTTTACTTATGGGTGAGAGATTCCTGTTCACGCTCTCTGGCTTAATATTTATATGAGGAGGACTGAGATGGTTCAATTGCCAAAAATATCCTTCTTTTCAGTGTGCCAAAATCTCAGAAATCACCACTAAAGAACTTATTCATAACCAAACACCACCTGTTCCCCGAAAACATATGGAAATAAAAAAATTTTTTTTGAAAAAGGGCAGAATAAATCCCCATGATAAAAAAAATTCATCTCTAAAATTTCCCTATGTATACCTATCCTGAAAAACTTAGACACCTCAATAGCTTTGACTTTAAGCTTTTATTTTATTCATCATTTACATATTACCCACTGACAAGCAATCAAAAAACTGTCTCCTGAAACAGGTGAATATAAAACAGCCACTCTCCTGTACCCTTTCATAGACAAAATATTGTTCCTGCAGTAAGGAACAGGCATATATCTATGCATATTGTCCACAAAATAATTGCAGAAACATCCACCTTTCTAAAGCTTTCACCCCAGTGTATCAGTGTTTATCCACTCACTATGAAGAAACCATTGTTCTCATTTGATACATCAAGGAAAAAGAAAAAGGCAGCAAAACCGGGATGGAGGGTTATTTTTTTAAAGCCACAGAAAGACTTGGAGAGAACAGGAGGGAAGTTTCTGGGGCTTCCCTTTGTTAAATAACCTCCTTTGTTCATCTATTTTGTCAGTTTTCAATAGTAGTATTATTTTTGTCTGTACAAGCAGAACAGATCTTCAGCCAAAAAGAAAGAAGAGGCAAACCTTCAACATTGACTTTTTAAGAAATCACTTAAAAATGGATTCCACTTAGAGATATGAAGCTCTAACTTTACCAATTTTAGTCCTGGGGCAAAACCTGGAATGAACATCCAGCAGTTGCAGCATTAATATGCCTATGCTCCTTTCTTCCACCATAAATGTATAAGAAAACTTATTAACAACATATAACAGAATGCTACTTAAAATTTTAACCTCACTTGAGTAGACAAGGCTTAATAATCTGTGCTTGCAGTACAGAATCCTAAAAAAATGTGCTACTGCCCTGATTTCACTAATTTAAGTGAAAGAATTTTACCATGGGCATACATTTTGTTCTAGGAAAATGAAAATTTTAATGTAATTCTCAAAGAGTTTATGAAGTGTAGGGAGAGAATTTACTACCAGAAGAACGTGGCACAATGAGATTTCCAACCTGGGCAACAACAATATTACCTAATAAAAAGCATAATGAATACACGCTACAGAATGTTAATTATTACCCTAGGATAATTTAGGCATCTTCAGATGGCATCTGCGGGCTATTCTATCAAGCATGCATTTTATGTGTGGACTGTTGTTGTCTCTGTGTCAGACTTTCTGAATTAACTCAATGGCTCCTTACTGCCCCTATCTCATGGTTTGGAAGTCCATAACCATTTGGCTCAGTAGCTTGCATTTGCTTGGGTGCAGATTCCCAATATAATGATCACTATCATTTATCAGGCACTGTTTTCTAACCACTGGGCTACATTCATATGAATTATTCCATTTATGCTTATTACAAAATATTTGTTTTATGACAAAACTGAATATTACAGAGGACAAGAAACTTGTTGGATACCTTACACTTAGGAAATAACCGACTAAGTGGTCTATCTCCAAAACTGATGACTTTAGCCACTGGGCTATATTGTCTCACACATTATTTTTTAAATCAAATATGCAGCATACTGAGTCAGTTCTAGTTTATTTGTCATAATTGAGATTATTACAAATGACAGCTAGTCCTAACATCATTTACCTCATTTGTTTGTTTGATACGTGATACATCCTGTACTCTGAGCTGGTAGTTTGTGGTTTAAAGTTTATGCTTTAAAATTACCATTTACTGACCATCTACCATGTAACTCATTATTACGATTATTTACAAATAGCTCTATATCAAACCAATTCGACCTTGGTATCAAAAACACAACCACTTATTATCATTACCTCTCATGGTTCTGGAAGTCGAATGGGCTCTATTGGGAGGCTCTTGGTTGCAGCTTCTCCGGCAGTTGCAGCTTGATTGTGGCTGTGTACTCAGGCACAGGACAGAGCTGGGTCCTCTTGGAAACTTCTTCACTTTCATGCCTGGTGCCTGGGCTAGGAAGACACAAGCAGCTGTGGGCTGGAGCAGCGGAGGCTCTATATCTATGTGATCTCTCTAGAATGGCAGCTTCAGGTAGCCAGGTTTCTTACACGGTAGCCCAGAACTCCAAAGGTATGTGCCCTGAGAGAGACTTGAAAGTCATGCAGTGTCACTTCTGCCACATTCTGTTCATGAGGACAGAGTCACTGAGGCCAGCGCATCCTCAGGGAGGAGAATTATACTCTATCTAGTGATAGCATGACAAAGAATTTGCAGGCATGTTTAACACCACTATAGGCACAATCATAAGCACGTTGCATACACTATCTCAGTTAATTATCAAATTAGCGTTGCAAAGCAGGCATCTTCATAGGACAGTGAAGTAAGTCGACTTTCAGGTAGGAAGTGACAGAACTTGGATTTAAACTCATGTCTGCCTGAATTCATGATGAAATCCCATCTCTTTGCTACTGAACTCTAAGTACCCGTGTTCAAAAAGATACGAAGTTTCCAGCGGAATTAAAATAGGAAATTTAAAGATAAAGAAGACCATTTCAGAGCAGTACAGTAAGTCAATAGTACTGATTAGTCATTCACTCAACAAATATGTTTTAAGAGCCTACTATGTGCCAGGCACTAGGGATACAGGGGTATACAAATAGGATGCAAGCAGAATAAGGATATTAGCTTCTGGGTGGATATCATTATCACAGTATTTTCCACAGTCCCAATTCTTATGGACATTAGTGTCTAGAGAAGCTCACATTTAACAGATAACAAAGATTTAATAGTATTTTTACAAATTATGATAAGTGCTCAGAAGGGGAGTAAAGGATGCTGATGAAATTTGTGATGGATGATCCCCATTCTAGGTGGTTTCTTGGAGTGGACAATCATGTTACCTTACCTATCCTCACCCAGAAAATAATATAGCCCAGGCCAGGCCAAAAGTAGTGTCCTATTGCACTGGTCACAGGGATTCATTTAAGAAAGGCCCATTAGAATCCTTCCTGGAATTCATATATGCACAGAGGAAAAAGAAGTTTTCTGCCAGGGTTTCCATGCTGGGAGAATATGCATAGGGGTCAGTTGGTAACCATAGTGAGGAGGCATGTCTCGCCAAAGATAAATGATGCTGACACATAGAGAGGGAAGAAAGCCATGTGGGGTGGGGGAGAGGAGAGCAGAAGAGAGGAGAAGAGAGTAGAAGGGGAAAGGAGAGAAAGAGAGCTGGTGGCACCCACTGAGCTTAGGCTGGATTACACGGTATCATTGAATTGTCTAGAGCACTCTGTACTTACCAACATTGGCTTGTTCTGCAACTGCCTGTTGCCTTTTCTGTAAAACCCACTCAAATGTGAAGTTGGGACAGGGCCACCCTTGCCCATCAGTTTATCCCTATCCCCTAATAAAACATCTGGGACATATCTGGTGCCTAGTGAGTATTTAGCTAACGAAAGGATGGGTAGAAGAGTGAGTGAGTGACCTTGGAAGAATAAAGAAAAAGAACAGCAGAGGAAATTTGCTTTCCTTTTTAAGCACAAGAGAACAATGTTCAACTAAGCTGAGGAGTCAGGGAACATTTTGGCATTTTCATATGCAAAAATACACTAATTTAAAAAACCATATAGTATTGATTCAAATACTACATTATCAATAAACAGTTGTCAATTAATAGCATAGAGCATTCAATCATAAAAGAAGCTGTAATTTCTCATTCAAGTGAACATAAATGCAACTTAGCTAATATAATCAAATATCTCAAACTCTTAAATTACACACAGGTTTCAGAGTCAACTTAGTTTAAGGAAACTCAATAGTGACAGGTAGGACTCAAAGTCACGAGAAAATTGAGAGGTAATTAAAACCTTCACCTTCGCTAGCTTTCCACTGTAACAGGATTCAAGCCTATAAAAATAATGGTACTCCCAAATCAAACAACTACTGGAGTTAGTATGATTAAAGAAGAATCCGGAAGCCAGGGCCCTAGGACCAAAACATAACCAGACTGGATGCATCTTCATGAAGCCCCAGAGGTATAATTTAAAAATTACTGGGTTAATTTGCTTTTCTACAGCAAATGGTCCCTGAAAATGATAGTGTAATTTATCACCCAGGCATGTGGATGAAAAGTTCCTGGTGGGTATCCAGGCCCTGCCTGATCTCATAAATTCTGGTGCTGTGAGATTTCCTCCATCCTTACAGTGCGTTTAATGACACAGTAGATTTCCATGTTACCACTTTTTATTTCCAGTTCTGGAGACCCAAGTCTTTCTATTAAAAAAGATAAAAACAAACATAAAAGCCCATAAACATGCAGCAAGGAAGAATCCAGACATAGGGGAAGTTAGATTCTGTTGTTGCTAGTCTTTCTTCTTCTCTAACTGTATTAGTCTGTTTTCATGCTGCTGCTAAAGACATACCTGAGATTGAGCAATTTAGAAAAGAAAGAGGTTTAGTGGACTTACAGTTCCACGTGGCTAGGGGAGGCCTCACAATCATGGCGCAAGGCAAGGAAGGGCAAGTCACATGTCACATGGATGGCAGCATGCAAAGAGAGCGCCTGTGCAGGGAAACTCCCATTTTTAAAAGCATCAGATCTCGTGAGACTCATTCACTATCACGAGAACAGTGCAGGAAAGACCTGTCACCATAATTCAATCCTCTCCCACCAGGTTCCTCCTATGACATGTGGGAATTGTGGGAATTACAATTCAACATGAGATTTGGGTGAGGACACAGCCGAACCATATCACCACCCAACTTAGAAGACCACAGCTCTCATGATGCTTCCCACCCCAACTCCACCCATCCTAACCTCATTCATCCACACTAAAGAATACATAACAATGAGTAACCAAAAGTATTTGTCTTCCAAAGTGCATTGCTAACTTAGGAGAGCAAAGCTTCAAGAGAGGGCAATGGGTTCTGATGGTGAAATCTCTGGCATTAGTGAAAAGATAAAGCACATGTTTTGGGGTCCAATGGATTTTTCTAGCTATCTCTCTGGCATTGTGGTAGAGTATGTTCTGCAAATGAGCCCAGATGAGAGGCTTACTAGATTTTCATAAAATAGAGAATAATCTCTATTTATCAACTCATTCACCTTTTCTTATTTCTTTCATCTATTAGTGAATATCTGGGGTCATTTTTAAGTCTGTCCCTTCCTACTTGAATAAATTTGTTAATTATGTAACCACTTAATACCTCAATTTCCTCCTCCGTAAAGAGCAGGTAATAGTACTTACCACATAGGGCTACAATGAAGATGAATTAAGTCAAACTTCTCCAACCCATGGTCCATGGACTGCATGTGGCCCAGGACAGCTTTGAATGAGGTCCAACACAAATTTGTAAACATCCTTAAAACATTATGAGATTTTTTGGTGACGTTTTTGTTTTTTTTTTAGCTCATCGGCTATTATTAATGTTAGTGTGTTTTAAGCGTGGCCCAAGACAATTCTTCTTCTTCTTATGTGGCCCAGGGAAGCCAAAAGATTGGACACCTCTCAATTACATGAACACACATAGAGCCCTGATACCTGCTCATAAGTGTTTCAGATTCTTATTAATTATTTAGTAACTGCTATTTACCAGTGACTCTGCTAAGTGCTAGGTATGTAAAGAAAAACAAATGTATTATCCTCAAATGTCTTCTAGTCTAATGGGGAAACAGTCATGCCAAAAAAGACAAGAAGTCCTTTCATATGATAAAGGTGAGACTGGAGATGTCTATTGCAGGAGTCAAAAAGGGCACTGCCACAGGTCTGAACTAAAGCAGTGGATAAGAAAGTGAAGGCTTAGTGGGGGTAGAGAAGAGGAAAGATTCATGGTCCTTTTAGGAAGCAGAATAATGAGACATGGAAACCAAATGGATGTGGAAGGCAAAAGCGTTGAAAGCCTATAAGATGGTTTTAAGTTGCTGTGTTGGGCAACTAAATTGATGGTGATTGCTCCCCTTAGATACAATTAAAGGAAGAAGAATGGAGAAAGTTCAGTTGTGGACACTTTGATTCTGAGGTAAGAGATATTCCTAAGGAATTGGATACATGGGTCTGGAAAGGTTTAGGCTGATGATTAAGATTTGGGAATTAGCTGATAGGCAGTAAAAGAAACCATTGTGTGAGATGAGTTTTGTTCCTCTTTTACTAGTCATGCTACCTGTGTTACTTTAATTAATACTTGTAACAATCCTTAAGTTAAAGATATTAGAATATGGTTTCAGCTACGTGTGACTGAGACCAAAAATAACACTGGCTTAAAAAGATTCACATTTTCTCTTTTTAGATGTATTCTTGCTAATATAGTCTTACTAACAAATAAAGAAGAAATGAAAGAATCAGAATGTTTCCATTTTGCAACCCCTAAAAATGACTGAGAGATAGATTGATTGTTCTAGGTGCTGATCTGCAATACCTGCTGACATCATAACAAAAGCAGAACATATGTGCTTCCAAATTAAAGTAGATACCACCATTGTGAAGTAATTTTCCTAAAATGTATCTTATTTGTATTAAGCTTATAGATCTAACTACCAATTTATGAGAAAACACAATGAACAAAGGAACACGTTAAATAACACCTAGGTGATGCTAATTATCAAATCAAGACTGTGGGAAACAAAACAGGACAAAGTAAATGGTTTATTGGCCGGTCGCAGTGGCTCATGCCTGTAATCCCAGCACTTTGGGAGGCCAAGGTAGATGGATCACCTGAGGTCAGGAGTTTGAGACCAGCCTGGCGAATTGGTAAAACCGTCTCTACTAAAAATACAAAAATTAGCCAGGCGTGGTAACATATACCTGTAGTCCCAGCTACTTGGGAGGCTGAGTCAGGAAAATAGGTTGAACCCAGGAGGTAGAGGTTGCAGTGAGCTGAGATGGCGCCACTGCACTCCAGCCTGGGCAACAGAGTGAGACTCCATCTCAAGAAAGAAAAAAGGAAAAGAAAAAGAAATGGTTTATTCTACAAAAATATTCAAGGTATAGATTTTGTCAGCCAAATACAGTATATAAACCTTACTTAGGTCTTGATTTAAACAAAGTTAGAAAACATTGTGAGAAAATCAAACACGGATAGAGTATTAGATGATATTATCAACTTTTAAGTGTGATAGATTGGAGAAAACTCCTTATCTTTTAGAAAAATATACTAATATATTGATGAATAAAATGATACAATGTCTGATGTCTCTGGGACTGGCTTCGAAATAATAATGGTGAGGTTGGGATGAGGGATACAGATGAAACCAGATTTGTCACAAATTGATAATGGTTAATATTGTGTGATAGGTATATAGGGGACATTATACTAACTTCTATTTTTTAATATATGTGTAAAGTTTTTAATATTAAAAAAATTTAATTGATTTCTATGGAAGATAGAAAGAATGAATATTGGTGGAAACTAGCAATTTTCTACCACAGTATGTGTAAACATTTATATCCATTTTATAGATGAAAAACTGTGACTTAGTAAAAGGAAATGGATGGAATCTTAGGGAACACCAGCCTGTAATGGGAAGACTTAGGAAAAGGAACAAAGAAGGAGGCAGAGAAGATAAGGGACTAGCAGGAAGATCAGGAGTCTGATCAGGCAGAGTCTCACTCTGCCGCCCAGGTTGGAGTGCAGTGGGGCGATCTTGGCTCACTGCAACCTCTGCCTCCTGGATTCTAGAGGTTCTCCTGCCCTAGCCTCTTGGGTAGCTGGGACTACTATGCCTTGCTAATTTTTGTATTTTTAGTAGAGATGGGGTTTCTCCACATTGGGCAGGCTGGTCTTGAACTCGTGGCCTCAGTTGATCCACCCGCCTTGGCTTCCTGAAGTGCTGGGATTACAGGTATGAGCCACCGCGCCTGGCCTGAGATTTCAAATGGTGAAGCTCCATATAAACGTGACTTATTGTCCCTTCCCCCATACGTTTGCAATCTCAGAACCATTTCTTTTACTAATTGCTATAATTAATAAGTAGAAATTTTCTGTGTTACTTGAGTAAAAGGATTGGAGAAACTGTTCTTCAAGAAAAATGAAGATACTTAGCTTTAATGTTTGGCTATGTTGGCAAAAAGCCAAATGACTTTGGGAAACCCCTATGACCTTGGGAAATCCATATGACTTTGAGAAGGCCTGTGACGCTTGACCCTTAAATTCTTTGAAGGGAAAAATCACAGTCCCAGATTTTATTATTTCTGAGGTTACTTCTATCACTCAGATTCTAAATAAACTGAGTTTTTATTGCAACAAGTTAAAATCTACTATGTTTATGTTAGTAGAGTTAAAAAGCAAAGGAGATAGAACTAACTGGCCCAGGCATTCTGGTGGATTAGAAGGAATAAGAGAATATTCTTAATTACAGTGAACTTTTGTAAATGAGAGGAAAGAGAGAGGAACAAAAAGGGAAACAAGATTTGTGGAGGACAATAAGGAGAAAGAGTACTGAAGAGCAAGAATGACAGAAATAGGCTTAGATTACGGCATTATCCACAGGTCTTAAACTAAAGTTCTATCAGCTGGAACCCAGAGGGTGTTGAAAATCAGTACAGGACTTTTACAAAGTGGAATGCTTTTAGTTGGGGCAAACATATTCCATTTGGCCATAGCTCCCAACACTCAACCCAAATCATACCTTCATGTTACCTGCTTGCTTCCTTTTAGGAATCTGATTTTGCAATCCCTGGTTGTTACTGAGCAGTAATTAAACATGGCTCCCCATTCCAGCAGCTCCAGTTATATACTGGATGGAAAAATTACTCTATGTCTCTATTTTCTCTAAACTGTAAGCAGTAACATCTAATTTAGGGGGTTTTGTGGGAATAAAGGGGATAAGCAAATCTAAAGAGCCCAGCAAAGTGGCTGGCACATACAAGGTACTCACTCAATCAATCTTTCTTTCTTTCTTTCTCTCTCTCTCTCTCTCTCTCTCTCTCTCTCTCTCTTTCTCTCTTTCTCTCTTTCTCTCTTTCTCTCTCTCCTTCCTTCCTTCCTTCCTTCCTTCCTTCCCTTCCTTCCTTCCTTCCTTCCTTCCTTCCTTCCTTCCTTCCTTCCTTCCTTCCTTTCTTTCTTTCTTTCTTTCTTTCTTTCTTTCTTTCTTTCTTTCTTTCTTTCTTTCTTTCTTTCTTTCTTTCCTTCCTTCCTTCCTTCCTTCCTTCCTTCCTTCCTTCTTTGATGGAATTTCCCTCTATTGCCCAGGCTGGAGTACAGCAGCTGCATCTCTGCCCACTGCAAATTCCGCCTCACAGGTTCAAGTGATTCTCTTGTCTCAGCCTCCCAAGTAGCTGGGATTACAGTCATGTGCCACCAGGCCCGGTTAATTTTTGTGTTTTTAGTAGAGACAGGGTTTCACCATGTTGGCCAGGCTGGTCTCAAACTCCTGACCTCAAGTGATCCACCCACCTCAGCCTCCCAAAGTGTTGGGATTACAGGTGTGAGCCAGGGCACCAGGCCTTCATTCCTTTTTTCTATCTGTCTCTCTTGTTTCTCCCTCTTCCATTCATTTCTCTTCTGCCTATTTTCTTCCTTTGTCTGTCCTTTTTCTTTCTCCCAGTCTTTCTCCTCTCTTCTCTCCTGCCTCTCACTCAGGGGCTCACACCTCAGGGACCTCTGAGCTCAGCTCCTCCTCCTCAGAAAGGGCAGTACTTCCTCCAAGATTAGAATCAGCTCCCACCCCATCCCTACCTTTAGCAGAATTTTACTGCAAGATTCATGCCACAGTGACAAGAGGAGAATGAGGGTGTCTCAGAATACCTTCGATTGGATGGCTTATAAACAACAGAAGTTTATTTTTTACAGTTCTGCAGGCTGGGAAGTCCAAGATCAAGGCGCTGTCCAGTTCTGTCTGGTGAGGGTCTGCTCTCTGGTTTAGAGATGGCACCTTCTCACTGTCCTCGCATAGTGGAAAGGACAAGGAAGCTCTCTGGGCATCTTTCACAAGGGTGATAATCCCGTTCATGAGAACTCCACCTTCATGGAGTTCCACCTTCCGCTAAACGCTAAACTAAACTTCCTTCCGCTAAACTCCACCTTCCGCTAAACGCTGCACCTCTTAATAGCATCACCTTAGAGACTAGGGTTTTCAACATATCAATTGTGGAGCGACACGAACATTCAGACAATAGCAGAGGAGGCTTCCTTTTCTGAACTTGGAGCCTCTAGAATCGGGTTCACATCCATGGACAAAAGTTGCATCAGAAAATCAGAATTCCAAGTACCAAAAGTAGAGAACAAAAAGTGATTTGGAAAAAAGAAAAAAAAGACCAACAAGTGCACCTACTTACCTCCCATATCAAAGGAAGTGAGTTTAGTTACTTTACTCTTTCTTCTTTTAGCTGAAATTGTTTGATATGGCCAATACTGAAATACAAATGGAAAAACACCAGGGTTTTTGTTTTTAAATGGCAATTTTCTTAAATAATTCTGCACTCAATGCCAGTTGAATTGTTTCATTTATTTCTTGATTGTGCTGCTCTTTATGTAAAGTTAATGGTGTGAAATGCACTAAAAAAATATAACTTGGATTTCTGTTAATAGTTTCTGAAACAGTCTAGAAGATGGTTGTAACCATTAATGAGATTCCTTTTAATTTTTTATTGTAATTATTTATTCTCTCTACATGGAATTTTGCTGGGTAATTGATTGTGTTAGTTTCATTCCATTTTGCAACTGTGAGGTTTTTTGTTTTTGTTTTTGTTTTTGTTTTTTTGACAGAGTCTTGCTTTGTCTCCCAGGCTGGAGTACAATGGCACAATCTCGGCTCACTGCAACCTCTGCCTCCTGGGTTGAAGCAATTTTCCTGCCTCAGCCTCCCGTGTAGCTGGGATTACAAGTGCCTGCCACTGCGCCCAGCTGATTTTTGTATTTTTTAGTAGAGATGGAGTTTTGCCATGTTGGACAGGCTGGTCTCGAATTCCTGACCTCAGGTGATCCACCCGCCTTGGCCTCCCAAAGTGCTGGGATTACAGGCGTGTGCCACCACACCCGGCCTGCAACTGTGAGATTTATGTGTGTTCACACTATTGGAGAACCATTTATGTCTCTGAAATTTCCCTTTTCTCATTTTAGATGCTTATATATGTTCTTCTTAAAGAAAATAAAGTTTACCCAAAGTGTTAGGTGCTAAGATGTCTTCCCTCAACTCCATCTGATTGGCCTTCAAACCACGAGCTAACTTTGATGTCTTTAGGGGTTAGAGCCTCTGCTACCCAGGGCTGCAATCTCAGTATAAAACTCCTCATAGTGTATAAGAAGGTGAAAAGTGACTTTCCTGACAACTAGGTCATGGTGTTCCTTACTGAACATAAATAATGCTCACAGCTCAAACAAGATGGGGTAAGACCACTTGGCACCCAGGAGAAATGATTAACCATGGCCTTCTATTGGTTAACAAGTGACAGATGATTCTTTATGAAATGTACATCCAGCCCTGCTTTAACCTTCCTGCATCCTAGAGAAAATTATTCAGATACCCCAGCTTCTAGACAATGTCCAATCCAGCATGGCCCCTGTTTTATTAAACCCTCCCTAGAGTCATCTGCTATGGGCTGAATGTTTGTGTCCCTTTGAAATTTATATGTTGAATCCTAGCCCCCAAGGAGGTAGCATTAGGAGGTGGGGTCTTTTGGAAAGTAATTGGGTCATGAGAGCAAATGCTCATGAATGAGATTAGTGCCTGATAAAAGAGGCCCACGGGAGCTCAGTTACCCTTCCACCACGTGAGGACACTGCCAGAAGGTGCTGGCTACAAGGAACGACCCTCACCAGACACCAAATCCATCAGTGCCTTAATCTTGGTCTTCCCGGACTCTCTAGTACTGTGAGAAATACATTTCAGTGGTTTATAAGCTACCTAGGCTATATAGTATTTCGTTATAGCAGCCCAAACAGACTAAAACATCATCCAACATAAATCTAAATCCTGTAAAAGGATTTTCAACCCCATTACCAAGAACCCCTACCAAGAACACCCCAACTCCTCAGGGAGGGGTTCCTCCATTGCTGTAGCAAGCTAAATAAATCTCACTTTGGGCCAGACATGGTGGCTTACACCTGTACTCTCAGCACTTTAGGAGGCCAAAGCAGGAGGATTGCTTAAGGTCAGGAGTTCAAGACCAGCCTGAGCAACACAGCATTATAAGACCCCATCTCTACAGAACATTTAACAAAAAATGGGGAAAGGATTCCCTAGTTAACAAATGGTTCTGGGAAAACTGGCTAGCCATAAGTAGAAAGCTGAAACTGGATCCCTTCCTTACACCTTATACAAATATTAATTCAAGATGGATTACAGACTTAAATGTTAGACCTAAAACCATAAAAACCCTAGAAGAAAACCTAGGTAATACCATTCAGGACATAGGCATGGGCAAGGACTTCATGTCTAAAATACCAAAAGCAATGGCAACAAAAGCCAAAATTGACAAATGGGATCTAATTAAACTAAAGAGCTTCTGCACAGCAAAAGAAACTACCATCAGAGTGAACAGGCAATCTACAGAATGGGAGAAAATTTTTGTAATCTACTCATCTGACAAAGGGCTAATATCCAGAACCTATAAAGAACTCAATCAAATTTACAAGAAAAAAACAGACAACCACATCAAAAAGTGGGCAAAGGATATGAACAGACACTTCTCAAAAGAAGACATTCATACAGCCAAAAGACACATGAAAAAATGCTCATCATCACTCGCCATCAGAGAAATGCAAATCAAAACCACAATGACATACCATCTCACATCAGTTAGAATAGCAATCATTAAAAAATCAGGAAACAACAGGTGCTGGAGAGGATGTGGAGAAACAGGAACACTTTTACACTGTTGGTGGGACTGTAAACTAGTTCAACCATTGTGGAAAACAGTGTGGCGATTCCTCACGGATCTAGAACTAGAAATACCATTTGACCCAGCCATCCCATTACTGGGGATATACCCAAAGGATTATAAATCATGCTGCTATAAAGACACATGCACACGTATGTTCATTGCGGCACTATTCACAATAGCAAAGACTTGGAATCAACCCAAATGTCTATCAGTGACAGACTGCATTAAGAAAATGTGGCACATATACACCATGGAATACAATGCAGCCACAAAAAAGAATGAGTTCGTGTCCTTTGTAGGGACATGGATGCAGCTGGAAACCATCATTCTCAGCAAACTATCGCAAGAACAGAAAACCAAATACTGCATGTTCTCACTCATAGGTGGGAATTGAACAATGAGATCACTTGGACACAGGAAGGGGAGCATCACACACCGGGTCCTATTGTGGGGAGGGGGCAGGGGGAAGGATAGCATTAGGAGATACCTAATGTAAATGATGAGTTAATGGGTGCAGCACACCAACATAGCACATGTATACATATCTAACAAACCTGCATGTTGTGCACATGTACCCTAGAACTTGCTCATCAGAACAAGCTTTGGAGATGGGAAGAAAAGATATAACATTTTACAGGTGGGGAAATGGAGACTGAAAAAGCTTGAGTTATTTGTCTACAGTTACATCCTAGGAAAGTCAGAATAAGAAATCCAGCCTCTGGCCGTTACTTTAATTCCCTTTCCATTATGCCACTGTTTCTCTTTTTCATAAGGAAATCAGTACTTACGGGCATCAATGCTATGTGTTTGTTTATTTTATTTGTGATTTACTAATTTATCTTACGATCATAAAAGCTACTTAGTTTACCTAGTGTAGTGTCCACTCTCTCTTTGGACCCCATGTTACCAAGTCCAGGCTAGCTTTCTGGAAGAAGAGAGACCACATGGAGGGGAGCCCAACTGTAACAGCTGAAGCCTCCCTAGACCAGCCTTTAGCCAGCTAACCTCCAAACATATGAGAAAGCCTAGCCAAGAACTGCAGAGCTGCCTCTTCAAAATACAATTGAATATGGAGGCATGAATGGCCCAGTCAAGACCACAAGTATATGCAGCTGACCTGGAGACATGTGAGCAATAATACGTTTTTATTACTTTAAGGTATTGAGTTTTGGGATGTGTTGTTACGCAGCAGTAGCTAACTGATACAATGCCTTATTTTAGGGGCCTGTGTCACAGATTTGACATAGACGAACCACCGTAGTTTCTACCAATTGCTCAGTTGGTTTTAAAGGACTATAAATTTGGAATCTACATATTAAAAACCCTCTAAATTGATTTTTAAAAGTTACTAGACTGCTTGCCTGATTGACTGATGGACTGTGTAGCTTTGTATGGTGATAATATGGAGAAGTATTGGTTGCTAGGGCAGGGTGTGTGAATGGGCTACTATGAGACATAAAACCTTACCTGGCTGCTAAAATGTTAATTCATAGCAGTGAAATGTTTAAAAATACTTGGTCATTTTATTAAAACAACTTTTAATTTCTTCCTGGGTCATGAGTTTTAGTTCTCCTTATGAGGAATTGAAGGAATCCAAAAGGCCTGAAGAAATGGATCCAGAATATAGAGTATTTGTTACTGTCTTAAGGCATGCATTCTCAATCAATAAGGGCAATATTGCTTCCAAAAGAAGTAAAATTGGTTTTTGGTGTGTGTGTGCTGTTGTGGGTGGGGTGGGGGCGGGCAGGATTTTAGATGTCACAATGGTCTTTGGCCCACCAAAGGACCAGAGTAACATAAACAGATATATAGGATATCATCGTGTTAGGATTTTATCAATTGGGTGTAGAGTGGGAAGGAGATTAGTATAAAAACATCTAAAAAGTCTCTTTAAGGGGGGCACTAATAAAGAAAAGTTTGAGGAACACTGTTCTAAACAAAGGCTAACACCAAATTGTCATGGCTAATACCTTATTCAGCATATCCCTCTCACATTATTTATTTTTATCTTAATTTATATCCTTTAAGACTGCTGGTTTCTATTTTCCATTTTTCACTCAAAATAAAACCCATCTCTCTTCATTTCTGGAGTAACTTCCAGAGCAGAATTGTTACTAATATTGTCATCATCATCACCATCATTATTTACTCTTTGGAAGGTGCCACTAGCAAATACTCTCTCTGGATAAACATGTCCCATCTGCCACAGGTTCTCTATCCTTGTTGCCATGGCATCTCTTAAGTTACAAGTCCCTTAAACCTTGCTAGTTTAGCAGAAGGTGCTAAGAAAACAGTTTATCAGTGTACCTAGAGAAGGAGGTAAGAAGGCATTTTTTTTTTTTTTTTTTTTTTTTGAGGCGGAGTCTCACTCTGTCACCCAGGCTGGAGTGCAGTGGCCAGATCTCAGCTCACTGCAAGCTCCGCCTCCCGGGTTTACACCATTCTCCTGCCTCAGCCTCCTGAGTAGCTGGGACTACAGACACCTACCACCTCGCCTGGCTAGTTTTTTGTATTTCTTAGTAGAGACGGGGTTTCACAGTGTTAGCCAGGATGGTCTCGATCTCCTGACCTCGTGATCCGCCCGTCTTGGCCTCCCAAAGTGCTGGGATTACAGGCTTGAGCCACCGCGCCCGGCCAAGAAGGCATTTTCATACTGTTGTCTGCTGGGGATGGAGTCTCCCTTCCCTGATTTCATGTTGCCATGTAAAGGGATTTCTACTAGAGTACCACTTCTGGTCTTTTTCCATTCCCTTACCCACTCCTCTGAAGTACAAGAGAAAAGACTCAATCGATAGGTGAGTTCAGAAGAAGCTCAATTCGAAGCTGGTGTTAAGTTGCCCTGTGGTACCAGCTTTCTAGCAAAGTTCATTCATTCTCATTCCTTTCATTATGTAAGTTTTTCAGGAACAGGCCCCCATGGGGCAACAGGTGTTTTCCCAAGAACCTGTAATTCGTTCAGTTCCACTCAGGAAGTCATATTGGAAAGCAGATAGAAAGCACTTTCCTACATTTAGCATTTTTCAGACATAAAAGTTATACTTTGAAGTCTGATTGATGTCTGCATCCATCTCCTTGTTGGTTCCAAATCTGGATGGGTTAAAAAATGGGTGCTAGACATTAACTTCCTTAAATTCCCACATGAATTTTCCTTAGAAAAAATTTTTCTAAAGTTGAAATAACCTTTTCCAGTTCAACCTCTATACATAGCCTCTCTATTAGACTATAGAACGGCTGGAATCCATAATTTATGCCACCTACATGGCTCACCCAATGTCCTGCAAAAAGTTAAATGCACGAATCCTTGGATTTTATTAAAGTTGCCACCAGTGAGTCAGGTGTGACAACCTTCTGCCTAATATCACTATCCTGTAGCATTCATGACGTGAGAGTCAAGAACTCTTAAAGGACTCTTAGAGTTCAGTATTATCTTCCCTTTTCTGCAATGCAATTTCTTCATATGGTTATTCAACAAATATGCATGTGTTATTGGCAGCAAATCCATACAGGTCTGCAGCAACCTCAATTCTTGCCTCCTCAGAAGAAAGAATTTGACTGAGGAAGCATAAGGCAGAAGGAGAGACTGAGGCAAGTTTTAGACCAGGAGTGGTCTAAAGTTCAATTTAAAGTTTATTAAAAAGCTTTAGAGCAGGAATGAAAGGAGGTAAGTACACTTGCAAGAGGGTCAAGAGAGTGACTTGAGAGATCAAGTCCATGGTTTGACCTTTTGATTTGAAGTTTTATATGTTGGCATGTTTCTGGGGTCCTGGGGTCCTTCTTCCCTGATTCTTCTGTGGGGCGGGCTGTGTACATGTGCTGGCCTGCTAGCGCTTGGGAGGGGGGCATGCGCAGTGTGTTTACTGGAGCTGTATGTATGCTCACTTGAGGTATTCTTTCCTTACCAGTCAAATATTCCTAGAAGGTTATATACCAGTTAAACTCTGCCATTTGGCCTCTTAATGCACATACGTAAGCCCATTTGCCCAGCTCCTGAGATCTTCCTGAGAAGCTGCTGATCGATCACCAGTTTCAGGTGTTTCTGTTTATTGAGAAACTGCCTTTCCCTGGTGCTGGCTATGACCAATTATTACTTTAGAGAGACAGTTAACAACTGCCTGACCATCACCCAATGGTCGCTTGACATTCCCTCTGTGTGTGTGTGTGTGTGTGTGTGTGTGTGTGTTCATGAGCACGGGGGCCCCTCTCCTGCTCTGCTCATGTCTGACTAGCTACTTACTGTAACACATGCAACACACATAAATACTCTGCTTTTACTTGCTATTCTAGTCTCTCTTGTGGCAATGGAAGTCCATAAGACACATTTGTAAATTATGAAACCTAAATAGACCTCTGCTGTGCAACTTCCAGAAAAACTTTTGCTTTCATGGAAAAACGGGTAAACCTGGCTGGTGTTTCCATTTCCTGACTTGATTGTAAGCATGGTACCCGGAAGCACAGTAGCCATCTTGCGCGTATGAGGTTATTAATAGTAATAAAGATGAAATAAAATCAGTCATGACCTCACGATGTAGAAGCAGCAAGGCAGAAAGGGCTAGAATTCCTATTTACAATTTAAACTGTATGAATCACAGCTACCAACTGCCTACCTCCAGATTCCTTTTTACTTTGAGCAGGCAGAGAAATAAACCTTTCTTTGTTAAGTCTGTGTTAGTCAGGTTTTTGTCACTTGTAGTCAAAAGTTTTTTTAATAGAAAACATGCAACAATGGATAAGATATTGATTCTACTCTGAAGTTACCCAACGTCTACAGTCACCTCAATATAGGTGACAGCATTATGATAAAAGTAAATACAGGAAAAATGAATATGGAAAACAGACCAATAACAGTCTAGACTGGACCTTTTGCAAGAGTTAAATTCAAGATAAAATCTGGAAGTAAGAAGGAGTAAATTAGAGCTGGGTGCAGTGGCTCATGCCTGTAATTTTGGGAGGCCAAAGCAAGAGGATTACTTGAGGCCAGGAGTTTGAGACCAGCCTCAGCAACATAGCAAGATCCAGTCTCTACAAAAAAATTAAAAAGTTAGCTGGGTGTGGTGGCATGGCCCTGTAGTTTGAGCTACTAGGAACGCTGAGGCAGGAGGATCCCTTGAGGCCAGGAATTTGAGGTTGCAGTGAGCTATAATAATCATGCTACTGCCCTCCAGTCTGAGTGATAGATCAGGACCCTGTATTTTATTTATTTATTTATTAATTAATTTATTTATTTATTTAATACAGAATCTCGCTCTGTCACTCAAACTGGTGTGCAGTTCATTGCAACGTCCGCCTCCCAGGTTTAAGTGATTCTCCTGCCTCAGCTCCTGAGCAGCTGGGATTACAGGCACCCACCACCACATCCGGCTAATTTTTGTATTTTTAGTAGAGATGGGGTTTCACCACGTTGGCCTGGCTGGTCTAGACCTCCTGAACTGAAATAATCTGCCTGCCTCAGCCTCCCAAAGTCCTGGGATTACAGGCGTGAGTGACCATGCCCAGCCGACCCTGTCTTTTAAAATAATAAAAATTTAAAACATTGTAAAAGAAGGAATAGGTTAGGTAAAGGGTTAAGGAAACTAGATAGAGGCCCAGCTAGAAAAGATAGCAATAAGAAAATAGAGTTAGAAGAGGGGAGGGGAGTAAAGCCAAATGAGGATGGAGAGATGAGACATAACCAAGGACCAGAGATGAGTCAAATCAAACCTACCCCCTAGTGAAAATATCATCCTGCTTATCATACCTTGAGTGGCAGAAGGATATTGGAACCACCATACATTATGAGTAAAGGATTATGTTTAATTATTATTTCTACTGGTTTCCTTTCTATTAAGAAATACATCTCCTTATACATACTGAAAAATTTCTGTGATGATTTAATATACAAATCTCATAAGCTTTCTGTAATCCCTGCTGGGGATAATCCAGAAACAAAGCTGTCTCAGATGCTTAACAATGAATACTCTATTCCGTCTTCTCCTGTAAAAGCATATTTTGGACTCAAATCTGTGTTATATCTTCTTTGAAGCTCTCCAGAGTCTTTAGGCTTTTATGATCCAGTTCTCTTTTTGCCTTTAGTGATGGCTGAGTGAATCAAGAGACTCATGGAATCTACTGGTTATTGGGTATTCTTGCCTGAAAGGAGGGAATGTGGAGGCTCAGAGTTGCCTCGTGGGCTGAACCAAGCAATCCTAAAGAGAGGGGTGTTTGGAATGACCTTGGCTTGATGATTCTCCTTTCAGCTCCTTTTACCATTTCATTGACAGCAAGCATTAACTTCCACCTGCCCATGATTGCTTAATGAACATCCCCCAAATTTAGGACTTAAAACAACTACTATTTATTTAGCTCATAATATGGTGGTTCAGTTCTTGGTTCATGTTTGGCTTATCTTGGTTGGGCTTGCTTATACATTTGTTGTCAGCAAGTAAGTTGGAGCTGTCTGCATTTGTGATGTTTGGGGTTGTGACAGATGGGCTAACTGGGGTTTTTTCTGCATGGTTTCTCAACCTCCAAGCTTTTCATGTAGTAGTTTCAGGCTTCAAAAGCAATAAATGAGCAAGCTCCAATGTGTAAGTACCTTCCAAGTGTTTTAGTCAATTTAGTGTTGCTATAAAGAAATATCCGAGGCTGGGTAATTTATTTTAAAAAGAGGTTTATTTGACTCAGAGTTCTGCAGGCTATACAAGGAGCATGGCACCAGCATTTGCTTCTGGTGAGGGCCTCAGGAAGCTTCCACTCATGGTGGAAGGCAAAGCAGAGCCAGCATGTGTGAAAATCACATGGCAAGAGAGGAAGCCAGAGAGAGGGGAGGTACCAAGCTCTTTTTAACAATCAACTTGGGAACTAATAGAGTGAGAACTAACTTATCCTCTCCCCCAGGGAGGGCATTAATCTATTCATGAGGAATCTGCTCCCATGACCCAAATACTTCCCATTAGGCTCCACCCCAACATTCAGGATCAAATTTCAGCATGAGGTTTGGAGGGGGCAAACATCCAACTTACAGCACCATGTTTCTGCTTATATTATGTTTGCTACTGTCCCATTGGCTAAAGCAAGTCATTTGGCCAACATTACCTTCAAGAGAGTGGAGAAACAGATTTCTCTTAACAGGAGAAATGCCAAAGGCATCTTGCTGAGAGTATGGATGCTAGAAGGGGCATAACATGTGGTCACTTTTGGCAATCAGCCAACCATAGTGGCCTATTGAAATCAACTGGGGATAATGCTTGAGGCTTAGGCAGCACACCACACCAATTGCATCAGAATTCCTGAATGTTGGAGTTGGTGAATTTATTTTTTATTTATTTATTTTTGCTAATTGTCTAGAGTGCTTCCTCTAGCCTGGGGCACCAGTTTATTGAGTTAGGCCCTTTGAGAAACCGAGTTTACAGTTGGTAAATTTTTCCATAGTTCAGGACTTTTTGATATGCCAACATGATTTTGGTCTAGCGGACTTGTCCTGTCAGTTCTGATAAAACAGTCAAGACTTGTTGGTCTCTGTAGACCAGGTTTCTTCAAACTTTAGTGTGCGTCAGAATTTCCTGGAGGTCTTTTAAAAACAGACTGCTGGACCCCATCTTCAGAGATTCTGATTGAGTAGCTCTGGGGTAAAGCCCAAGAATGTGCATTTCTGACAAGCACTCAGGTGGTGCAGCTCCTGCTGACTGGGGATGATATTTTGAGAAAGTAGTCATGCATATACTGCCTCGATTAAGTATGATGCATAACCAGCTTAGTCTCATTGCCCTGTAGAAGCGCTGTGGCTAAAGTGACCTTTGCAGTAGTTTTCAAAACCTTTAATGCCAGGGCATTAAGTATTTCTAAGGAGTAAGTGATCACTACTACAGGGGAAGGAGCCTCCTCTGGGACCAGAGATGGTTCCAATTGCCTGAGACCATTACAAACCTCAATGGGACTCCCACTTGGCTAACCATTCCATGCTTTGCCTTCCCTCACAACTTCTATTAAATTATCAGAAAAGATGAGGATTTGAAGTAGCTGCAGCAAAGAAGCCTGAAGTCTTCAGTCTCCAACAATAAAAGTCAGAGCTATTACAGTGAACTTAGTCATCCAGTTAACAATATCATCCAGAACGCAAGAAATATCTCAGATGTATCACTGGGGAGTCTATGAACCTGACCTTCCACAATTTGGGAGCTAGTAAGAATAGCGACAAACCACTTGCTCTTTTTGAGAAAAGAGCAAATGCTTTTTAAGTGCAATATTTGCAGCTCACGCCTTGATCATAATGAACAAAATACTCTGGTTTATCCTGATAATTGCAATGGAGAATGAAGGGGCTCTTATCAGTACTGGCCAGAAAATTATTTTCTGTTCTTTAATGTAATCAGGAATCTATTTATATAATATGTACTCCATCTAGGTATTCCCACTTATTAGGTAACATGACTTCAATAGTCTGCTAGACCAGCAGCTCACTCTCTATGGGAACTTCCAAAGGAGACAAGGATGGCTTTATGTAACATGTGTGCCATTGTGCGCTGATACTCTGATTTTCTGTTCAAAGTGACATTGCCAGCTTTGCCAGAGCTTGCTACCTTAACCCTAACCCCAATTAATTTAATCAGTGCTCAGCTTGAGCTACTGAGATGATGCTGATCTGCCCTTGACCTCTAATTATTTCTTCTCCTTAAGGGCTTCTGTCTGTCTTTATTTCACGTGCCCCTGAATCTCCAATGTTTGTGTCTCTGGCCAGTCAAGAACAACTTTATCCCTCTAAACTTCATATCTTTTGAAAATAAGTTCCTGTAGCAGAGATGTTTGGGCCTCAATTAATATAGCTATTTCTGTTTTATCATATAACCCTTTCCTTCCATGTGCATATAGGAATGACCTGGGGACATTGGTTCAGTACACATTAATGTGATAATAATAATAATAATTATGATATCACAATAATAAAAGTAGCTATTGTTAGGGAACACTGTAATGAATTCTTACTGGTTATCATGTTTTATAGTGAATTAATTTGTTTAGTCTGATAGTAAGAGATTATGTTGCCCATTTTATGGATGAGGAAACAAGCACAGAGAAACGCCAAGTTTTCCAAATTTCCATCTCACAGAATATGCAGGCATAAGCACTGAACTCAGACCCATTGCCATTTTCAATATGCAGGCTCTGTTGAGTGTAGGCTATGGTCTCAGATTCTTCCTCAATTCAGGAAACCTTCATCTCAAGATCCCTGGTTGGTATCATGATGGAATGGTGGTATAATTTATGGACAGCTGCCAAGAAGCTCAATTAAAGGATGAAACATTTCTTTAAAGCCAAAGGATATGGAAATCCATGAAGATAGTGACGCAAGGCAGGAGAGTCCTTCAGTGTGCTCCTAACCTGAAGTGCAGACTTCTAATATCCCCAAGTAGCCACCGGGACAATCAGCTGCTACACTGATCCCCAAAAAGAGAGGGTTCTAGCAGCAGTGAGAAGTCTACCTTTCCTCTTCCACAAAGCATTTTAATACACTCCTGCATTCCACACTTCGCCATCCCACCTGTCTTTTCTGGAGACTATTTATCAGGTATAGTACCTGGAACAAAATAACATCAGCTCATTTTGAGGTATTTAAGGTTATTAGCCTGAAATGATTAAAGATCAAGTTCCCAGGCATAGGATCCCTCAGCATGGCCAGGTTTAGCCCAATTTAGGTCAATTTCTGCAGTACTGTTGCCCTCCCCACCAATGGTCTCCCTTCTTCCCCTCTAAAAGACTCTCAAATATTTGCTTATGTCTCATTTATGAAGTTTTAGTCTGGAATTATTTTCTTCCTGGTCATCCTGAGTCACATACATATTAGGGGATGTGGCTAGACGCAGGATAGTCATGGGGGTAGAGTGGAGGGTGAGGGGAAGTAGACTGTTTACTTCTTATTGTCACACCTAAGCTTCTGCTCTGACATGGCCACAAACCTCGTGGTATTTTGCTTAAGAGAATATCAGTTCAAATTAGCCAGGCATGGTGGCTGGTGCCTATCATCCTAGCTGCTCAGGAGGCTGAAATGGGAGAATTGCTTGAGGTCAGGATTTCAAGACTAGTCTGGGCAACATAGTGAGATCCTATCTCTACAAAAACAATTTTATTTAAATCAGCTGGGTGTGGAGGATTGCTTGAGCCCCAGCCTTCGAGGATGCAGTGAACTATGATCATGCCACTACACTCCAGCCTGGGTGACAGAGAACTTGTCTTAAAAAAAGAAGAAACAAATCATCAAAAAAAAAAAAAAAAAAAAAAAAAAAAAAAAAAAAAACAGAAAGAAAGAAAATGTCAGTCCAATAAGCCAATGGAGTGTGGGTAACCCAGGAATCTCAGGAATTAGGCCAAACAATTAATAATGTTAACATTATTTACTACACACACTCACCGGGTAAATGACTATTTGTGTGGAATGAAGAGATGGATTACCACTTGTAAGGGGGCCTTGGGTCAATGGGAGCCCCAGTAACATGTTTATCTCAAGCCAGTCAACTTGGAGCTATTTTAATATTTGAGTTTCATAGAAGCTACACTGCATAGAACAAAAACATTGAGATTGAAAAAATTGTTTCAAATGGGCTTTCTAGCTTCAAATTTACTCAATTTCTCAAAAGAAAAAAACAAATTAAATATAATTTGCAAGATTTGACTTTACCACTCTTTTCTTTCTAAAATTGCTGATTCCATATTTCTTTTGTTTGTGTAAAGGCAAACTCAGATGTGACCAATTTGAATATTCGATTGAAAAAATTGGTAGTATTTTAAAATAAGTTTAGCCTGACAATCTTTGTTATCTAGAGACTTCATTTATATTTATTTATTTATTTGTTATCTAGAGACTTCATTTATATTTATTTTGATTACTGGTATATCTCAATCAACTTCTGCCATTTTAGTTCTCACTTTCTATTTGACCTATTTTAAAAGACATTTTTTTGTTTTCTTTTCTTACTTTGCTTTTAACAAATTTTCACCTCATTCTAACTTTTTCTCCCTACTATTAGTGTCTATTCTTTAGAAAATCCCATTTTTTAAGCAAATATCCTAGAAATATTAATATCACTATTTAACTGAAGAGTTCAAAATGAGTATCAATGTGTTTATCTGCTCCTGCACAATAATAAAGTATTTGAAACTACTTTAAGTTGAATCATTCCCCAAGTTATGTGTTTTGTTGCTCTATCTTGAATTTTGCACTTTTCTATTGTTTACACTGTGAATATTTGCTTGGCCCTTTGTTTATTTTATCCATTTTTCTTGCTCAAAATCCCTTCTTGCATCTCATATCTATGTTTCTGGAATCACTTTTTTGCCCAGACCAATATCCTGAGTTTCTCCAATGTTTTCTTGTAATGGTGTCATAGTTTCAGGTCTTAGATTTAAGTCTTTAATCTATTTCGATTTTATTTTTGTATATGGTGAGAGATAGGGGTCTAGATTCATTCTTCTGCATATGAATATCCAGTTTTCTTAGTACCCTTTATTGAAGAGACTGTCTTTTCCCCAGCGTATATGTTCTTGGTACCTTTGTTGAAAATGAGTCTACTGTGGGTGTGTGGATTTTTTTCTAGGTTCTGTATTATGTTCCATTGTTCTATGTGTCTGTTTGTATGCCAGTATCATGCCGTTTTGGTTACTATAACTCTGTAGTACAATTTAAAGCAGGTAATGTGATTTTTCCAGTTTTATTTTTTTGTTCAGGATAGCTTTGGCTATCCTGGGTCTTTTGTGGTTCCATATACATTTTAGAATTATTTTTTCTGTTTCTGTGAAGAATATCATTGCTATTTTGACAGAGATTTCATTGAATCTGTAGATCACTTTGGGTGGTATGGACATATTAACTATACTGATTCTTCTAATCCATGAACACAGAATATCTTTCCATTTTACAAATTTTAATTTAATTTAATTTATGCTATTATAAATGAGATTACTCTCTTGATTTCTTTTTCAGATTGTTCACTGTTGGCATATAGAAATGCTACTGATTTTGGATGTTGATTTTTGATCCTGCAACTTTACTGAATTTGTTTTTCAATTCTCATCACTTTTTGGTGGAGTCTTTAGGTTTTTCCAAATATAAGATCATATCATCTGCAAACAAAGATAATTGGGCTTCTTCCTTTCCAATGTGAATGTCCTTTACTTCTTTCTCTTGTCTGATTGCTGTAGCTAGGACTTCCTGTACTATGCTGAATAATAGTTGGGAAAGTGGGCATTCTTGTTGCCTAAACACATTCCTTAGATGATCTTTTAGAATAAAATTGTTGCCAATAAACTGATTCACTATTTTTTCTCTCTCACAAAGTATGACATAAGAGTGCATAGAATATATATGTGTATAAAATTAATAAGGTTATTTCAGTTTTACTATATGGCTCTCTCCTATATTATTTAAAAAAACACCACCCAGTTTATGCTTTCTCAGTTTTTATTTGTCTGAAAATGTCTATATTTAACATTTGCTCTCAAAAGATATTTTTACTGAGTATAGAATTCAGGGTTGAAAAATATAGACATACCCTCATTTTATTTCACTTCATTTTATTGAGCTTTGCAGATATTGTGTTTTTTTATGAATTATAGATTTGTGGCAACCCTAGTCAAGCAAACGCATCAGTGCCATTTTTCCAACAGCAAGTGATCACTTCATATCTCTGTGTCATATTCGGCAATCCTCGCAATATTTCAAATTTTAAAATTATTACATTGTTATGGTTATCTGTGATCAACAATCTTTGATGTTACCATTGGAATCATTTGGGGGCACCAAGAACCATGCCTATAAAAGACAGTGAAGTTAATTGAGAAATGTGTGTATTCTAACTGCTCCACAGACCGGCCATTCCCTCATCTCGCTCCCTGTCCCCAGGGCCTCTCTATTCTCCAAGGCACAACAATATTGAAAATAGACCAATTAATGATCCTACAATGGCCTCTAAGTGTTCAACTGAAAAGAAGAGCTGCACATCTCTTACATTAAACCAAAAGCTAGAAATGATTAGACTTAGTGAGAAATGTATGTTGAAAGCAAAGATAGACCTGAAAGTAGGCCTCTTGCACCAAACAGCCAAATTGTAAGGGTAAAGGAAAAGTTATTGAAGGAAATTAAAACTGCTAATCCAGTGAACACACAAATGATAAGAAAGCAAAAGAGCATTATTGCTGATGTGGAGAAAGTTTGAGTGGTCTGGATAGAAGACCAAACCAGCTACAACATTCCCTTGAGCCAAAGCTTAGTCCAGAGCAAGGCTCTGATTTTTTTCAGTTCTAGGAAGATCAAAAGAGGTGATGAAGCTACAGAAGAAAAGTTTGAAACTGGCAGAGGTTGGTTCCTGAGGTTTAAGGAAAGAAACCATCTCCATAACACAAAAGTGCAAGGTGAAGCAGCAAATGCTGATGGTGAAGGAGGCTGCTGCAAGTTATCCATAAGAATTTTTGTTTTCTTTTGTTTTCTTTTCTCTTTTCTTTTTTCTTTTCTTCTTTTCCTTCCTTTCTCCTTCCTTCCTTCCTTCCTTCCTTCCTTCCTTCCTTCCTTCCTTCCTTCCTTCCTTCCTTCCTTCGTTCTCTCTCCCTTCCCTTCCCTTCCCTTCCCTTCCCTTCCCTTCCCTTCCCTTCCCTTCCCTTCCCTTCCCTTCCCTTCCCTTCCCTTCCCTTTCTTTTTAGAGATAGGGTCTTGCTCAGTCACCCAGGCTGGAGTGTACAATCATAGCTCACTGTAGCCTTGAACCCCTGGGGTCAAGGAATCCTCCCACCCCAGCCTCCCTGGTAGCTAGGACTACCGGTGCACCTTTGCACCCAGCTGATTTCAAACAAAAAAAATGTTTTGTAGAGGTGAGGCCTCGCTACGTTGCCCAAGCTGTTCTTAAGCAATCCTCCTGCTTCAGCCTCCCAAAGTGCTGATACTACAGGTATGAGCCACTATGTCGGGCTGACAGGTTTTCAATGTAGACAAAACATCCTTGTATTGGATGAAAGCCATCTAGGACTTTCATAGCTAGACAGAAGTCAAGGCCTGAGTTCAGAGCTTCAAAGGACAGGCTGACTCTTTTGTTAGGAGTGAATGCAACTGGCAACTTTAAGTTGAAGCCAATGCTAATTGATCATTCTGAAAATCCTAGGGCCCCTAAGAGTTATGCTTAATATACTCTGGCTGTGCTCTGTGAATTAAAAAAAAAAAAACAAAGCCTGGATGATGGCAAATCTGTTTTCAGTGTGGTTTACTAAATATTTTAAGTCCACTGTTGAGAATTACTGCTCAGAAAAAAGGATTTCTTTCACAATGCACCTAGTCACCCAAGAGCTCTGATGGACACGTATAAGGAGAGTAATGTTGTTTTCATGCCTGTTAACACAGTATGCACTTTGTAGCCCATGGATCAAGGAGTCATTTCGACTTTCATGTCTTGTTATTTAAGAAATACATTTCATAAGGCTATAGCTGTTATAAATAATGATACTTCTGATGGATATGGGCAAAGTAAATTGAAAACCTTCTGGAAAGAATTTACCATTCTGGATGCCATTAAGAACAGTCACGATTCACAGAAGAAGGTGAAAATATCGACATTAACAAGAGTTTGGAAGGAATTACTTTCAACCCTCATGTATGACTTTGAAGGATTCAAGATTTCAGAGGATGAAGTCACTGCAGATGTTGTAGAAATAGCAAGAGAACTAGAATTAGAAGTGGATCCTGAAGACGTGACCGAATTGCTGCAATCTCATGAGAAAAGGTGAACGGATGAGGAGTTGCCTCTTCTGGATGAGCAAAGAAAGTGGTTTCTGAAGATGGAGTCTGCTCCTGGAGAAGATGCTGTGAATATTGTTGAAATCACAATAAAAGATTTAGAATATTTCATAAAGTTGGTTGATAAAGCATGGCAGGTTTGAGAAGATTGACTCCAATTTCCAAAGAAGTTCTGCTACGGGTAAAATGCTATCAAACAGCATCAAATGCTACAGAGATATCTTTCATGAAAGAAAGAGTCCATCAATGTGGCAAACTTCATTGTTGTCTTATTTTTTGTCAATTGCCATAGCCACTCCAACCTTCAGCAACCACCACCCTGATCAGTTTGCAGCCATCAACACTTAAGTGAGAACTTCCACTAGCAAAAAGATTACAACTTGCTAAAGGCTTAGATGATTGCTAGCAATTTTTAGCAATCAAGCGTTTTTTAAATTAAGGTATGTACATATTTTTAGACATAATGCTATTACATACTTAATAGACTATAAAATAGCGTAGTCTATTAAGCATATAACTCAGAATAAGTTTTCTATACACTGAGAAACCAAAAAATTTGTTTGACTTGCTTTACTGAAGTGGTCTGGAAGTTGACATGCAATATATCTGAGGTGTGTATTTTCTCTTTGAACACATCATTCTACTTGTTTCCATTCTACTTGTTTTTAGAAGAAATAAGCTATCACTCTAAATTTTACCACTTTGTATGTAATATATCTTTTCTCCCTGACTGCTTTTAAGACCTTCTGTTTTTTGGTTACTAAAATATGTTTAGGTGCAGTTTTCTCTTTATTTATGCTGCTAACATTTTATTGTACTTTATGAAATTTGCCCAATTCTGGAAAATGATAGCAATTATCTCCCATATATTGCCACTCCCCCATTCATTTGGTTTTCTCCTTCTGATACTAAATAGATATATGCTAGAACTTTTTACTCTACCATCCACATCTGTTAACTTCTCTCTTGTAATTTCCATTGTTTGTTCTATAGGTTGCACTCTTTTGATACTTTCTTGGTATCTATCTTATCCTTCAGCAGTGTCTAATCTACTATTTAATCCACTTGATTTCTCACTTAGCTGTTATATTTTTCACCTTTAAAACATCTGTGTGATTGTTTTTCAAATCTGCTTGATAAATATTAATAGTCCCTTGTTTCTTTGTCATTATTTCAGTATCCTTTGAGCTTAAAGCAAAAACAACTAAACAAACTTATTTCCCGTTCCACATCTGTTAAGTTAAACACCTGCTCTTTGAATAGGTCTTATTCTGGTGACCTGTCTCTTCATTTGTCCTTTGCCCACCCATTAAAACCAAAGATCTCAGATTCTGCTCATTTCCACTAAATTAAAAACACCTTTGTCTATGGTAAAGCTCTACCTGGTTAACCTTACACTTTGGCAGAACAGAGAGAAAGTTTGGAAAGTCTCTTCAGGTAGACCTTGCCAAGTGTCTCTGCCAAATGCAGACAGAAAGCTGCGAAGTGAAAAAGCAGGTAAGAAGGCGAGCTGTGCCTGAGTTTATGTGGTTAAAGAGAGAATATATTGATGAGGTGTCTGCTTTTGAGATGCAGCAACTTAGCCCGCTAGTGAAACAGGGCCCAATAAACATCACCATTTCCCCAGTTGGATCAATCAATCTTCCACCTTTTTGTGGGGGAGAGGGAGCAAATGAGTAAAGGTGGGTGGGGAGCAGAGAAGTATTGGCAGAAGTCTCCTGAAAGCAGCCTATAGACACTTTTGGTTTCCCACATCACAATCTCTTGGCTCACCTGATTTCAGCTGCAGCTGCTGTGAATCGTTTGCGTGAGCTCAGCCCCATTGCTGGCAGCATTGCATCTGAAGAAAGTTCTATTTTTCAGCTCTCTGCCTTGGAGATTTATCTAGAGCCTTGGGAAGCCATTCAGCCTTCCAGCAAGATGGCGATGTTCAATCAATGTGGAGAGAAGCTGGTGGATATTATGGCTGCGTCTTTGGGTAACTTCCGTTGACAGTACCTTTGGTTTTTTCTCCGGGGCTGCTAACATTCCCTAAAGACTATCTGCTTCTCTTATGCCATCTGGTAGCTGAAGTGGGAAGAAGGAAAATTTCTCCATATTTTATGTAATTTCCTGTTCTCAACTGGGGAATCAGTCACAGTGATTCCAAAAATCTTTCATGTCCTAAACAATGTTCTCTAAAACGACATGGCTTTAACAAGCAACTGTTGGATATTCTGCAGGTGGAAGTTACAGTGTTAATCTCTGTGTTTCTGTGCATAACACCAAGATGTGGGCCCTGACTTGGCATTATTGACTGTGTCTTTTGATGGGAAAAATGCATCACATTCATTATAAACATGAAAATGATAGTTTAAATTTAAACATAGATATATGTGAAAACATCTTGATAACATTGTTCTAACATCAGAATTGGCTATCAATTGTACTGACATTTAAAATACTTTTTTTTATTTTGAAAAATTCAATGTGCTAAGAATAGCACAATGAATGCTCTTACATCCTTCACCTAGATTCACCAATTGTTCTTTTTGGCCCATTTTCTTCACCTCTCTGTCTCTCTCTGTATTTCCCCTTATCTGTGTCTGTCCTTCACATGTGTATATGTATATGTGTGTGTGTATACATATACACACAGACATGTGCACATGTATTTGCTGAATCATTTGAGAGTAAGCCATGACGTCACCTTTTGCATTCATCTACACAGGCAAATGTATATTTTTAAATATAACTACAGTACAATGATCAAAATCAGGAAATTTAACATGGATGCAATGGTCTTATCCAGAATACATACCCAAATTTTGCTAATTTCTTCAATAATGTCTTTCATAGCAATATTCTTCCCCATCCAGTATCCACTATAGGAGTAGGTGTTTTATTTAATTAAAAACAATTTTGCCAGGTGCAGCGGCTCACACCTGTAATCCCAGCACTTTGGGAGGCCCAGGTGGGTGAATCACTTGAGGTTAGGAGTTTGAGACCAGCCTGGCCAACATGGTGAAATCCTGTTTCTACTAAAAATACAAAAATTAGCCAGGTATGGTGGTGCATGTTTGTAATCCTAGCTACTTGAGAGGCTGAGGTGGGAAGATCGCTTGAACCCAGGAGGCGGAAATTGCAATGAACTGAGATTGTGCCACTGTGCTCCAGCCTGGGTGACAGAGCAAGACTGTGTCTCAATAAAAAAAAAAAATTTTTTTCTTGTCTCACTCCCACCTTCATCCCAGTTCCAAGGTCTCTTATTTAATTTTTAATCCTTTTAGTCTGCTTTAATCTGGAAAATTTCATCAACCTGTCCTTTTTTGGTCTTTCATGACATTGATATTTTTGAAGAATACAGGCCAAGTGTTTATATAATCTGACACTTGTAAAAAGAAGTTTTAAAATAGCAAAACTGAGAATGAGTATACTGTTGGCCCTCTGTATTTATGGGTTCTGTATCCTCAGATTCAACCAACTGTGGATGGAAAATGTTTGGGAGAAAAAATTCAATTGAAATAAGACAAATTCAAAAAATATAGTTTAATAACTATTTATATAGCATTTGCATTATATTAGATATTATAAGTAATCTAGAGATGATTTAAAGTATATGGGAGGATGTGCGTAGGCTATATGCAAATTCTATGCCATTTTATATAAGGGACTTGAGCATTTGAGAATTTTGGTACCAATCCCTTGTGGATGCCAAGAGATGACTGTACTTCATATCTATAGACATGATTGTAGTTTCTTTAGATTGTGTCAGTTTGTGGCTTGAATTTTACAAACATCCCTTTGTCTTCAAAGTACTCTGTGCTTCGCTTCATGTATGTGTGTGTGTGTGTGTGTGTGTGTATATATATATTTAAATTAAGAGGAAATAATTGAATTTAGGGCTTTGAGACACTCCCTGATATAATTAGGGTCAATCATGCAATTAGGAATCAATTGTCTATTTTGAAATGCAGACCACATAGATTTTAACACTTTGGCAGATTAATTAATTCAACAACCTATGTTAAGAAAACACACCTAAAAACAAAAAATATGGCAACATATAAAATTAAAATTGTATCAAGAAAGTGATTTTTGAATACTAAAATTAAAAAAATTTGATTGCATATTTAGAGAATAAGATTGGTGATTCTATACAGTCTGCACGAACAAAGATATATGGTAACCTACTTTTTATGTGATTTCCCCTTAGAACTAAAATCCCAGTTATAATGAAGAAAAAGGATATTACTCATTAAAAAAAAGATCTTCCAATATCCAAAGCACAGAAGGTAAGCTACGTTTATATATAGCAGTGCAGTTCCCTGAGCTTTGCCATTGAGCATATTCCAGTTGAACCAAAGCTCAAATGTTGTAATGTCATTCAGGAACAATCTACAGAAGTTTCCCCTTAAGAATTTGGATTTTCAGAATAAAATGAAAGACAAACATGAGACCAAAATGGATAAGCAAGACAAAGAGCTGTCAGAGGTGCTTAATCTCTGGACTCCTACAGGTTAATGGACCCGGAACCAGGAATTACTGCTATTGAGGACAACAGATAAGTCATATTTATTCTATAAGACTTGAAGTGTGGAATTTCCTTATTTGTTCTGTAATTGTTGTAAGTCTAGTATGATGGGATTAGAGAGACTTAAGCATGCATTCATTCCTGCCTTTGAATGTTATTGAGCTCCAAATTGTTTCCCATGTACTTTTTCAGACACAGGTGATGTATGAACATTCAAAAATATTTCTACCTTACTCCTCAGCCTCTTATACTATCTTAATTACATTATAATCAGTGCATTATAATTATGGCTAATTTCACAAAGTTTCTGCTTTGTTTTAAAACTGTATTGCTTACTCAAGGCTCTACATTGAATGCCTCAGTATTTGTTGCAATTGTTGGTACTAACGTCAGGAACTGAATTATCAAAGTGTCTGCCTGATTCAGAGAAATAGAAACCCTCTCGATAATCAGTGCAGCGTTCCAGATCAAAGGAGGGATAGAAACTGCTGTTCACAGTTGTTGCTCAGGGAACACTATTATTCATTTTGAACTGAAACTACGGGAAGATACTGTGTAACATATGTTCGTAGAATGTGTAATTTAACATGAGATAGTATTATCAAAAGGGAAATGATAGAGTTCCAATTAGCTCCAGGTATTATTATTAATCTTTTTGACCCTTTCTTATACTGCTGAGTTGACTTTCTAACAGGAAGATAACATTGGTCTTTTTCTTTATTTAAATGAAAAATAGTGAAACAATTCACAACAATTTAACATTTTTAATGTGTGACACTTAATTACGGAGCTAGTGCAAGTATGAAAGTGACTCTGTGATCACATACATGAGTAATTCACCCAATTACCTCATTCTTGTTCTTCCCTGTATTAGTCTAATAGAACTGTAGAAACTGAAATATGATTTTTTATTCAGTGTAAATTAGTACCTTCGAGTGAACTGAAAATACAAGTTGTCTATAATATATTTTTGGTTTGTCTGTTTGAATGGAACGATAAAGACAAGGGAGGAACTGAAATCGCCTTTTTCTTGAGAGGTCAGAGATGAAACTCAGACACATTGAAGGGCTTCAGATATATCACAAAGATAACATCAGTAACATAAAGTCCACAGCCTCCCTTCATTTCCCATTAAATGTTCTTCTTGTTTTACTTTTTAGTCTCTCTCTTTTTTTTTTTTTTTTTTTTTCTGTGATAGCAGCAGCATATAACTCAGAATAAACTTTTCCATGATATTTGAGAACTGAAGTTTTAGGAAAGCGTTCAGTGAAGTAAAACCCAAAAGAAGTCTTTACTGGAAAGAGTGTCTGATTTCTGAATTAATAGTAGGAAAAGGAGTTGGAGGATGGAGGGAATATTTAAAAGTTGTTTTTAAATGTTTTGAGTTTGCGATCACTTCGGCAAGTTAAAATACTTCCTTCCTTGCTAATTTTTTAATTTACTTTTCTTATTAACTTTTCCTGTTTTCCCTTCCTGCCACATGCCACATGATATTGTGTTGACTCTATCAGCAAGATTACACACACACTCTGGTGAAAGAGATGGGCATGGCTGGCATTGCATGAAGACTGTTGTGGCTACAGTCCAGCGTAGAATGACACGGGAAAACAAGATGAAGGATCCCACCTGAGGACCCTCTATCCCATAGGCCAGGGGTTGGCAAATTAGAGTCCACTGGCTAAATCCCACCCTCACCTTTCTGTGTGTGTATGAGCAGAGATTTACTGGAACACAACCGTACCCATCTATTTACATATTATCTGTGGCTGTTTTCAGAGCAATAGCAGAATTAAGCAGCTGTAACAGAGACCATATTGCCTGCAAAGCATGGAATTTTTATTTTAATTTTTTGAACTTAAGACATTTTTTTAATTGGAGTAAGAATACTTAACATGAGATCTACGGTGTTGTTATCTATAGGCACAATATTGTCCAGCAGATCTCTAGAACTTATTCATGGGCTAAGAATATTTAACAAGAAAGTTTAACAAGAGCTACCCTCTTAATAAATTTCTAAGTGTACTGTTGACTCTAGATACAATGTTGTACAACAGATTTCTTCTAGAACTTATTCATCCTGCTTGACTGAAACTTTATGCCCATTGATTAGTTACTCCCCATTTCCCCTGCCCCTGTCCCCAGCCCCTGGCAACAGCCATTCCACTCTTTGATTCTATGAATTTGCTATTTTAGATACTTCATGTAAGTGGAATCACGCAGTTTATTTAGCTCTCTATGATTGGCTTATTTCCAGATGTTGCTCATGGATTGCTGGTGTGTCAAAGATATTGGTCTATAGGCCATGGCTGGCCTCTTATAGGATCATAAGGGGTCACAGTCTGGGGCAGGACATAATTTGAGTTATATGTTAAGAGATTATTTGGACAGATTAATGATGATTTTAATACAGAATGAATTTCCTGTCAATCTCAGAGACTACTTTGTAATCACAAAAATGACAATTTTGATCACACTTCATAGTTTACAACATGATTCAGGGTGGTCTCAAAAGGCATTTCCAGCTGGAAAATGTTACTTTAGGAGACACAGTACCTCTGAATAAAAGGCATATGTCTAAGTATATGTGTTTGTATGTATTTAGTATCCTTTTCTTCAAGTAACTAAATATCTAGTTTCACTAAGGAGATTTAAAAATGTATTTTTAAAATATCCTTTAGGCAACCTTATTGTATCATGCTTAAACAAACATTATATATAAAAATCTAAACTAGATAAATTAGTACAGGAGCCCAAGATATGCAACAAGTAGTTGATTCGAGATATTGATCTTCCCTCTTGCACCTAAATAGGATCCCACTGACAATTCATTGCAAGTCGTGTTTTCAGAACATTTCTACTGCTTTCAGCAAGGCATGCCTGCAGGCTAGCCAGTTCATAACTGGCAAGTGCATGCTTGAATATAAACTAGAAGTAATAAACAGTGGCCCACTGCCCATCTCTCATAGGGATAAAGAGTGTTGACTCGTTAGTGGTATGTAGAATAGGGCCAAAGAGAACACTGCTCTTGGGAATTGGGCCCATGGCTAGGTCTTCGGATTCCTTTCCGCAAATGTCTGCCCTGGAACTTAGACCCATAACAGGATCCCCAGAACTATTTTAGGAGAAGTCCAGAGCCATATCACTGGGGCCCAGGATGCACTGAAAATCCCCTGTGTTTTTTAGATATCTGGGGATTTCTGCAGACTTGAGTCTTACCTGATAACTCTGGATTGCTATTAATCCAATTTGATTGAGACAGTATTTGGGCTGACATGATGTCCTAACCCAGTTCTCACCCATAAAATACACACATATACACACATCAGTGTGGAAGCACTTGGGCATTTGGAACTTGAAGAGACTGTTGACCACCATGTCGGGGCTCCCAAAACCTGTGGGGAAGTAAGCTGGTGCTGTAGTCCCTCCATAGGATAAATTGATCAGACCCACTTCAGACAATTGTGTGGTTGGGCCAAAATTACAAAAGGAGCTTGAGAACCACTCCATCCCTAATGTTCCCACTACTGTGAGGGACTTTGTGTACATGGATCCTCTCCCCAGCTGGCATGTAACTTCTTGGGCATAAGGGTACCATAGAGGTCTTCCCTAGGAAAGACAGATGCAGGAAGAGGCCCACACAAGTCCTGCTCAGGATTTCTGGGCTTCTGGGTACCCACAGTGTGGTCTACAAGAGGACATGTGGGCTCTGGGTGGACCTGTCCTCTTGGCCTACAGACTACTTGCTCCATGGGGAGCCACATAATTAGAGGAGGTCTAGAGCTCTCTGAAGCTTGGGACCCAGGAGAGGGGTCAGGGGTGACTAAGTTCAAGAGTGGTTAAGGACAATATTTCTTAATTGACATCTGGGGTTAGATACTGCTTTGTTGTGAGAGCTGTCCTGTGCATTGTAGAATGTTTAGCAGCATTCCTGACCTCTACCCACTAGATGCCAGTAGCATCCCCCTAGTTGTGATAGTCAAAAGTATCTGTAGACAATGTTTGGCAAACGTGGCCAAATGTGCCCTGGAGGGCAAAACCACCCCTGGTTGAGAAACACTGTTCTATACTGGATATCACTTAGTCCCAGCATATGTCAGTCTCACCTGTTGACCCAGAACTGAATCATCCCTCACTGGGCTTTTAAAACAAAAATGAAATGCAAAGTGAGGCAGCTCCTTTATATTATACACCATATCATCATTGTGCATAATGGTGGTTCTAGCCTTGCAAGAGTTTGTCACAATCACAATGGGAGGTAAAATCAGAAATCTGTGTTCTCATATTGTATCAGACTGATATTAGGGAAGAATTCATTATGCAGGTGACCAGTATCTTAGAATCAAATAGCCAAGAAAAATTGTCATCTTATGCACTGATTCTATAAAATGCATTCAATGAAACCATAGACTTTGATTCCATTAACTCATAAGAAAAGCTATTTGCTGTTATAAATCCAAAGTTGTGAATAGGATGCAAACGTTAAGAATATAAAGAAATGCAGCCATTAAAAAAAGAATGAGTTCATGTCCTTTGGAGGGACATGGATGAAGCTAGAAGCCATCATTCTCAGCAAACTGACACAGAAACAGAAAACCAAACACCACATGTTTTCACTCATAAATGGGAGTTGAACCATGAAAACACATGAACACAGGGAGGGGAACATCATACACTGGGGCCTGTTGGGAGTTGGAGGCAAGGGGAAGGAGAGCATTAGGATGAATAGCTAATGCATGCAGGGCATAAAACCTAGATGGTGGGTTGATGGGTGCAGCAAACCACCATGGCACATGTATACCTATGTAATAAACCTGCACATTCTGCACATGTATCCCAGAACTTAAAGTAAAAAAAAAATAAAATAAAATAAGAATAGAAAGAAATGCTTCCCACCAAAATCAAGAATAATGAATGTTACATTTAATCCCAATTTCAGCATGTGGCTAACTCCTAGAAACTAGAGTCCACTTGAAATCATGTTTTTATGATCCCCTCAATAAAATAATATAAAAATAATTAACAAAGTACCCACTTGCCCCAAATGAATCAAATTTACATTATTGAGTTTTGCTTGTCTTTTTTCCTTTTATTCTTCTTGTGTGAAACTACATATTAAAGAAGAAATTTCATTTCAATTAGTCAGGAAAATATAGACCGTGGTTAACCAACTATGGCCCATGGGCCAAATCCGGCCAGCCCCGTGCTGTGTAAATAAAGTTTATTAGAACACAGTCATGCACATTCATTTACATATTTTCTATGACTTGAATAGTTGTGATCAACTGAGACTGAATGGCCTACAAAGCTAAAAATATTACTCTCTGCCCTTTACTTGAAATTTTTTTGACCCCTGATATAGGAGATTCAGGGATGTAGGGTGTCACTTCAGAGGGCTTTCAAATATTTAAATTCATAGTTACATCAAGCTGCAGACCCTCTTAGCAACTATATACTCAAGTTCTTATTTCATGTTCGTGAGGGCTGTATTAGTTATTTTGGTAATTTTCTGAACATGCCATAGATCAAGTGATCTGATTTTTGTGTTAGCTACTTGGGCACCAACCCATTGGTTGAGGTGTAGGGTGTTGTGTTTCTCAATGGATGAATCCACGTTACTTATGTACTAGATGATTGTCACAGGGGGATCTTGGTTAAGCATACCATTGCATTCTGATAAAATTATCTCACATCCAATTATACCTTTTTAAATGACGTGTCAATAAAATGTATCAAGCATTGAAATGGATGATGGAATAAGCAACTCTCTCTTTTTCTTAAAAACTCTTGATATTTGAACACTGCTTGTATTTTCTTAATACCAAGAAATAATTTCAGATTGATTCTTTAGTGTATTCATATGGAAGGAGGGCAGGCAGCTGTTTTGAGGTCTACCATTTGTCACTAAGATGATTGCCCTGTTATTTCATAGCATTTTTAAATTCTGATTTTTCTTTTCTGATTCGGGGAAAATCAGTGATAGAATTCTATTATGATGCTTCTGTGCATTTATGTTGTCTCAAGTTATCTATAATTGCTTTGAATATTGTGCTTGAGAGGATTTAAGAACTGTAGAAAACATAATTTAAAAAATTTTTAGGGCCCCAGTCTTCTTTAACAAATGTGCTATATTGTACTTATATATCATAGCCATATGGCTCTAGTATACTTAATAGTTTATCACACCATTAGTATTATCATGTGTAATATAACATTAAGTATCCTTAATATAAATGTGCATACATGTATGGGTGTGTGTAAACTCTATGTGCTTATAGGTGTGTGCTTATTGTACAATGTGTGAAAAGCAATAATCTATATATTTAAAAAAATTGATGGTAAGACCTTGACATAGGAAACTGCCTGTCAAGGTCAGATGTTTCTTTCTTGATGTAACTTAACTTGGTTATCCTGACTCTGCTATCTTTGTGAGGCTTAGAAAATGCAAATTGTGTAAAATGAAACATTCATTACTCTGCTTGCTTAGAACTTTTAGAGATAGATTTCTTCCTTTCTTTTACGTTTTATTCTTGACTTTTTACTTTGACTAACTCCCCAAATCATTACACATTGCGCCCATCCCAACTGTCCATTCCCAACTTTTTCAATGGTGTCTTCTACGAAGCCAGCCTTGGAGGCAGAATTCTCATGAAGTCCCCTGGTTGGCAATGAGAGTGTGCCGGCCTTGTCACAAACACACTTTGCTCCCAATCTCTTATTTCTATCTGTTGACTATTCCCTAATAAATCACAAACAGCTTACCCTTAGTCACAAGGAGGGCAGTCAGCAAACCACTAGAAAGAGAAAAAGAGCAGTTAGACCAGCCCAAACCCACCCCCACTGACAGAGGAGTTACTCAAACACAAGCTGAATGTTGATGCTATCTTTGTTTTCCATATTGCTCTTCCAAAGAATGCACCTTCTGACCGGGCACAGTGGCTCATGCCTGTAATCCCAGCACTTTGGGAGACCAAGATGGGTGGAACATTTGAGGTCATGAGTTCGAGACCAACCTGACCAACATAGTGAAACCTTGTGTCTACTAAAAATACAAAATTAGCCAGGCATGGTGGTGCGTGCCTGTAATCTCAGCTACTTGGGAGGCTGTGGCAGGAGAATAGCTTGAACCTGGGAGGCAGAGGTTGCAATGAGCTGAGATCATGCCATTGCACTCCAGCCTGGGAAACTACAGTAAAACTCTGTTGGGAAAAAAAAAAAAAAAAAAAAAAAGCTATACTAGAGGTCTGAGGGAGGTGTGGTTTTGTTGTTGTTGTTGTTGTTTTTATTTGTTTTTTTTTTGTTTGTTTGCTTTTTGAGACAGGGTCTTACTCTGTCACCTAGGCTGGAATGCATTGACTCAATCTCGGCTCACTACAACCTCTGCCTCCCAGGTTTAAGCCATTCTTGTGCCTCAGCCTCCAGAGCAGTTGGGATTACAGATGTGTATGCCACCATGCCCGGCTAATTTTTGTATTTTTAGTAGAGACAGGGTTTCGCCATGTTGGCCAGGCTGGTCTCGAACTCCTGACCTCAAGTGATCCACCCACCTCGGCCTCCCAAAGTGCTGGGATTACAAGCATGAGCCTCTGCACCCAGCCTAGTATAGCTTCTTTATCTTGTATGTTCATTTGCTCCCCTACTTCCAAACTGTGAGCTGACTGAGTGGAAGAACTATGTCTCAATTATCTTTATGTGCCCCCAGGGGAATGTCTCTACACACAGTTGGGGACAAGTGAACATTTGTTTAATGAAAAAATAATTTAAAATAACTTTTAAGCCCCTTATATTGGAAAGAAAGTGTAAGCAGTGGATTTTCTTCCATGCCAATTTAACTGACCCACTCCCTGATGCTAAAATTTAGCAGAGGTCATGGCATTTCCTAGCTGGAGAGGAATTTTAGGCCATGTGCTCTAATCATTTCAGTTAACCATCAAGAAATGTGAGACTAAGAGAGGAAAAGAAAAATAAACGTTTATACAGTACCAACAGTGTGCTAGATCAGTGCTTTGCAAATGTCAAATCTTCATGGTAACCTCTCGCATACTCACCACTTGCTATGAAGAATAGAAGCATAAAGTGAGAAATCAGGGCATGGTTGACTTCAAGTGGCAGGTGGAGCCTAAGTTACAGAGCTGAGCAGAGTGGGTTCTGTGGAGCCTCAAAGCCATGCTCACTTACTTGCATCCTTCCCAGGCAGCCCCTGTCTTGTATTAGTTTGGGCTGCTATAACAAAGTACCACCTACTGGGTGGCTTATGAACAACAGAAATTTATTTCTCATGGTTCTGAAAACTGGGTGCCTTATGAACAAAGGAAATTTATTTCTCATGGTTCTGGATATTGGAAGTCTGAGAGCAGAGTGCCAACGTGCTAGGGTTCTGGTGGGAGCCCTCTTGTGGGACTACTGACTTCTCTTTGTGTCCTAAAGTACCAGAGAGAGGATGAGGCAACTCTTTGGTGTCTCTTTTATATAGGCACTAGTCAATTAATGACGGCTGGGTCCTCATGACCCAAACACCTCCCAAAGGCACCACCATCTAATACCACCACATTGGGGGTTAGGATTTCAACCTACGAATTTGATGGGATTAGCAGGGATAAAAACTTTCAGTTCATAGTAGCCCATAAGTATAAGAACTTTGTGTTACCTGATATTAACTTAAAAATTACATAATATATAACTAACCATTTATGAGAAATACAGAAATAGAGAAGTATGTTACAACATATGACAAGGAAATCATCAGCCATATCCAGAATTAGGGAAATCCTATAGGGCAAATGGCCTTATTTCTTCAACATATAAATGGCGTTTAAAAATGGATAGGGGCTGGGTGTGGTGGTTCATGCCTGTAATCCAGCATTTTTGGAGGCCAAGGTGGGTGGATCGCATGAGGCCAGGAGTTTGAGACCAGCCTGGCCAACATGGAGAAACCCCGTCTCTACTAAAAACACAAAAATTAGCTGGGCTTGGTGGTGCATATCTGTAATCCCAGCTACTTGGAAGGCTGAGGCATGAAAATCGCTTGAGCCTGGGAGGCAGAGGTTGCAGTGAGTGTCACTGCACTCCAGCCTGGGCAATGAAGTAAGACTGTCTTAAAAAAAAAAAAGATAGGGACCATTATATAATACATGACTTACAACTCGTGAACCAACTGTAAAAACAAAATAATTTGAGAAAACTGGGGAAGTTGAACATGAACTGGTACTGAATAGTAAGAATTGTTGTGAATTCTTTTTGGCATAAAACTATTATCTTGGTTATGTTTAAAAAATAATGTGTTATAGATACATATTTAGATATTATAGGTGGAAATATATAGTATCTGTGACTTACTTAAAAACACTCAGATGTGTTCTTCTCTTTGTGCAGTTAAAAGCATTTGTTGTTGCTGCTGTTGGTATTTGGTGGTGGTTGTTGTTATTGTTTTTGTTTGTTTGGTTTTTAGCCATCATACTCAGAGCCATTAATTTGGTCTGACTTTAAGTTCAGATATCAACTCTACCCTGGATTCTGAGGGAAGATGAAAATTCCTCATATGTGTTTAATATGACTGCATGTTACAACAAAATCGAATTTCTCTGAAATCAAAAGTGTTTGTGGACTGATATATTCAGGTGTAATGGAAACACTCCACTCCTCCCCTGGGAGGCAGCTGTCATTTTGGGGTCACAATGGTCCATGCTCACTGCAAACCTTCCAAGGTTACCCGAGATGTCCCATTTGTAAGCATCTCTTTAACCCAAAGCAAGAATGTCTCCCTTCTCTAGTGTGGTCATAAGTGTCAATGAAAAAAGCCAAACTCTTAATCTGAGCCAAATATGATAACCAGGGCCCAAGGCACAGTCTCAGGAGGTCCTGAGAAAATGTGCCCAAGGTGTTTGGGTTACAGCTTGGTTTTATATGCTTTAGGGAGACATAAGATATCAGTTGATACTTGTGAGGTATACATTGGTCCAGAAAGGTGGACAACTTGAAGGAGGGAGACAACTTGAAGGGAGGGGAGTTCTGATTGGCAATTCATTAGTTGAAAGAATTAAGTTATTATCTAAAGAGACCTGAAATCAATAGAAAGGAGTGTCTTGGTAAGGATAAGGGATTGTAGAGACTGAGGTTATTATTATGTGATGAAGTCTCATAGGTGGCTGCCCTTAGAGACAAGAGATGGGGCAAATATGTCCTATTTGGATCTTTAAGAGGTGCTAGAATCTCTGTTACTCTCTTTAGGATTCGGAGGGATCTGGAAAGGGAAAGGTCTCCTTATTTTAATGGAGATTCTTTACAGATGCAAATTTTCCCCCACAAAAGGTGGTTTTGCAAGGCTATTTCAAAATATGGCAAAGAAACATGGTTTGATTTCCTTCTTTATCTGTCATGTGATATTATACTAGAGTCAGGTTGGAATTTGGTCTCTTATTGCTAATAGAGTCTGTTTTGGCCAGGTGCAGTGGCTCACACACTTTGGGAGGCCAAGGAGGGAATATTGCTTAAGCCCAAGGAGTTAGCCCTGGCATTGTAGTGAGATCTTGTCTCTACAAAAAATTAAAAATTAGCCAGTTGTGGTGGCACATGCCCATGGTCCCAGCTACTTGGCAGGCTGAGGTGGGAGGATTGCTTGAGCCCAGGAGGTCAAGGCTGCAGTGAACTGTGGTTGTGCCAGTGCACTACAACCTGGGCAACAGAGCAAGACCCTGTCTCAAAAAAAAAAAAAAAAAAAGTGGGGGGAGAGTCTGTTTTATCAGTCTTAACATCTGTTTTAATGTTAAAGCTGGTGAATTGTGCCTGAACTCCAAAAGGGACAGGGCACAATGAAGCATGTCTGAGTCTCCCTTCCCATCATGGCCTGCATTAGTTTTTCAGGTTTCTTTGGAATCCCCCTTGGCTGAGAGGGGGGTCCATTCAGTGAGTTGGGTGGCTTAGAATTTTATTTTTGGTTTACAGAAGCTTGGAAGTGAGTAAAACTTACAGGCAAAATGACAGCTATCTTCAAGGATGTTTGAAAGACCTTTCTTGTATATACAGCTGAGGAATGTGCAAATTCATGGATCATTTACCCAAATGCTGCCTAAGAAACCCTAAGAAATCCTATCTCTTTCTCAATACCTTTTCTGAGGAGTTGTTACTGGAAAAGGGTCTGGATCCACACGCCAAGAAAGGGTTCTTGCCCATTTTTATGGTTGTTTCTTGATTATGCTAAACAAAGAGTGGATTATTCATGCCTCTTCTTTTTAGACCATATAGGATAACTTCCTCACATTGCCATGGCATTTGTAAGCTGTCGTGATGCTGGTGGGAGTGCAGCAGTGAGGACAACCGGAGGTCACTCTCACGGCCATCTTGGCTTTGGTGGGTTTTAGCCGGCTTCTTTACTGCAACCTTTTATCAGCAAGGTCTTTATGACCTGTATCTTGTGCTGACCTCCTATCTCGTCCTGTGACTTAGAATGCCTAACCATCTGGAAATGCAGCCCAGTAGGTGTCAGCCTTATTTTACTCAGCTCCTATTCAAGATGGAGTTGCTCTTGTTCAAATGCTCTGACAGAGTCAGTGGAGAAAGAAAGGAAAGAAGTGATTCACTTTCTGCTGCCCTTTGCCCATAGAAGTACAAAGGTCCAGCTCCTTGTTGGAATGTGGAGAGACAGAAATTGAGGGCAGGGAGACAAGATTTTCTAAGGCTACCAGGGTTTGAGAGTAGACCAGAATCTTCTCTCCTGGGGTGAAGAAGGAGAATCCCCAATTTCTAAACTAAAACCCACATTTGTGTGCTCTAAAGACCAGTGTTTCTCAATCTATAATATGTACCCAAATATCCTGGAAAATCTTGTGAAAGTGCATATTCTGATTCAGCACTTCTGGCAAGGGGCCCAAGATGCTACATTTCTAACAAACTTCCAGAGGATGAGCGGTTGCTTGTCCACAGACCACACTTTGACTAGAGGGTTTACATGGTCACTTTTAGAGGTTGGATACAATTTTATTTGTCTATGTCTAGAATCAGATCTTTATTATCTATCATTTGTGAAAACTTATCTGCTAGCCTTAGTGAGTGTTCTCTGCAAATGAGTCTGCTGATAACTTTGTGTTAAATAAATGGTGACTATTCAAAACTGAATACATTACAAGTCTGCAGAAAGGATTGGAGGATGAAGTGCTGAATAGGGAGCTGGAGATGAACATTTACTAAACGCTAGACCTTTATTTTCATACATTTTCTCATGTAAGCCTTATAAAAGCTCTCTTAGCTATGAGTGTTATTGTCCCCATTTCATATAATAAAACTCTGAACCACAAGCTTACAACCATCCAGAGCAAAATGTGGGAAATTCTACAGGAAAAATGACCTAGTTTCTTTTAAAAAAAAGAATGGCATGAAAAAAGAGGAGGGGCAGAAACTGTTATAGATGAAGAGACTTAAGGGACATATCAAACTACAATATCAGGATTTTGTTTAAAATCTGACTTAACCAAAAAAACCCATCAATAGACATTGTTGAGACATTTGGTAAAATGGAACATAAACTGAGTATTAGGTTTTAAGGAACTGTTGCCCATTTTGTTAGGTGTGGTCCTGTTACTAAACTATAAAACAGAGTCCTTATCAGTCAGAGAACAAATGGTGAAATTGTATCCTGTCTGGATTTGCTTTAAAATACTTGAGAAAAGAAATAAAAAAGAGAGTAGGAGGAGCAGATGAAACAAGAATGGCAGAAAGTTGATAAATATTATTTTAAAAGCTTTTTATTTTGAAACTTTGAAACACTTTTAGAAATACAGAAAAGTTGTACTTTTTTTAAGCACAGAGGGCCCAAGTACATACTGCCTAGTTTCCCCTAATGTGATGTCTTACATAACCATGGTACAATGATCAAAACCAGGAAATTAACAAGGTAGCACTATTAACTGACCTAGAGATATTATCTAATTTTACCTTTTCTTCCTATGAATGTTATTTTTCTTTATCAGAATCCAACCCATGATCCTCCCACATTGCATTTACTTGTCTTGTCTCCTTGGGCTACTCTGATCTGTGACAGTCCCTTGGCCTTTCCTGACTTTTGTGTCCCTGACACTTTTGAAGAACACTCGTTAGTTCTTTGGTAGACAGTCCCTCAATTTGCGCTTGCTTGATGTTTTTTCTCATGATTACATTGAGATTATGCTAATAATTATTATGGATGGGTGATGTATATCTAGGTTTTTATTATATTATTCTCTTTACTTTTGGGTATTTTTGAAATTTTCCATAGTAGAAGTAACATTATTTTTTTAAAATAAAGCAGGGCGAGGTTATGTAACTTTCTAAAATTGACTTAGTTACTAAAACTAAGCACAGCTGGGATTATAACCCAGATTAGTTTGACAAAAAAATTGGTGACTTTTACATTGCAAACAATATGATGCAGAATAAATGATCTTTAATTAAGGGTTTATTCATGAGCAGCCCTTGCAGAAAGAATTTCTACTGCTCTGAACATAATTAATCAAGCCCCAATTTATGGGTATATACCAATAATGAATATATTAGGTCAAGCTTAAATGCTATCTTTTACAATGCCTTAGTTAGGAATAATTTAGTTTGTATGGGAAACTAAGACCCATGTAAACAAGCTAAAATAAATATTGAATATATGGTGGAAGGGAGTAATATGGATTTCAGTGTTATGGGAATAACTGGCTTCCTATTGGACAATAATTGAGAAAAATAAAACTCTGGGCATTCCCTTCTCTCTCTATCTCTCTCTTTCTCTCTCTTTCTGTCTGTATTTCTCTGGAGACACATGGAGCAGACAATTTCCTGCTTCTCTCTATGTGACAGCTTTATCATCCCAGTTCTCTCTGTAATTATCCTTCATCCTTTGTGGCCATAAAATAATAAATGGCTGCTTCATCTTGAGGCTACATGACCAATATATAGGCTTCTTCATTCAAAATCCTGAATTATATAATCAAATTTTCTCTATCTTGTGGGTTAAATGACCATACTAGTCCAATGAGCTATGATCACTGACAGGTGAGCCTATCTGTTACCTGTGGCTACGGGGTAGGGGATCTGGGGAAAGGGTGAGGTTAGGCTAGGCTAAGAAGAAGCAAGTAAACTAGTAATCTCAGTTCCATAGAATCAGCCATTGATTAATTTTATCTATATTTTCTTGATTCTAAATCTTTAGAAGAGATTACAGTTGCTGATTCCCAGTTTTCACTGTTGCAAAAGGAAAAAGAAATCTACTGACACTAGGTGATATGAGTTGCTTGAACACCCCAGGATTTTATATTAAGCAATAGGCATGGTGCTAAGTTCCTTGGGCAGGTTGGCATTGTCATTACTGTCAAGGAGATCAGAGCCTAGTAGAAGAGACAATCGTATACATGAAAAATGATTGTGCTGGGTGATTGGTGCTGCAACAGGAACATATGCAAGGTTCATTGATCCAACGTAAGAGGGAAAGTCTTCAGAAAGAAGGGGATGTCTGGGTTGGAATGTGAAGGCCAAGTATGGAGTGAAACACTCTTCTAAGATGATTCTCCTTACAAGGTTGACCCTTAGTCCACCATCTTGAATCTGTAAGGAAAGCTAAGAGATGACCCTCCCCTGCTGGAGCAGAAGGCTCGGTTATGCAGACTCTCCTGTTTTCTGCCATCTTACCTCCAGATTTAAGTTGTGGGCATTTGTATGTGTCCTGCTTTTCTGATGGTGGACATATTTGAAATTCAGTCTTATTGATTAGGCTTTTTCCTTGACTACTTAAAAATATAAGTCTATTCAGATGTGAGGCTCTCTTGGATGACATCGCTGTGTTGTCCAGTTTGGGGCAGGCTGTCTGAGTAATCCCCACATTTGCAGTGACAACATGAGTTGAAGACTCACTGGTGATTTTACCTCTTTCTTGTTTATATTTTGAAATTGAAATGTGTAGGGTGAGAAGAGCTCTTTCACAATAAATAGTTTGATCAATTGTCCTGGTCTTAGAAAAGCACATATAAAAAGAGAGATGGATGTAGAAAAGTAAAATGTATCCCAGCTTATGAATTCTTAGAACAAGAGTGGTAGACATGAGTCTTTCATTGTGCCTCAAAGAATTCATTTTAACTACCAGGTTGTTGAATTTCAGGGTGGAGGATGGATTTGGTTACTTACCAGGAGTGCTGGGTGGATGGGGGATGTATGTATACATACACCATGCTCTTATTGTCAACTTGTGCATAACCAGAAGTCATAATGTTTAGAGTAGAAATATGGGGAAAACACAGCTGGATTTATTATAGAACAATGCAATAGCCACACCTTTCTTCCTATAATATGCACAAGTGATGCCAGGAAAGTACTAAACAAATGAAGTCAGAGTTTAAAGTGAGCATGTTGATTTACTAGCCTAGGATCCATTGGCCATCTGGCACAGACAATAAAAGGAAACCCATTAGAAAGAAACTTCTGAAACATTCAAACATTGTAACTTGGCTTGAAAGAAGAGGACAGCAGAACCAGTTCCTACTTGGACTGCAGTTTGTTTATTTTGCTGATTTGAAGTAAGAGCCAGTGCGCCAAATGGTTTTGACTGGCTGTAGCATTTCTTTATTTCTGTACACTTGGGCTGGGCCAGTTTCTGCAAATGAACCTTTGCGGATATCACAGGACTCTCTTCTTTAGTTTTAAGGACTTTCAAAATTTCTGGGAAATCATTCCTGAAGTTATGTCTTCTCCAAAAAGCTACATAGGGTCATGGAAAAGAAAACATATTATTTAATTTATAACCATTTACAGAATCTCTGCTGCTGTGAAGATAGGATGGTCATTGTGCTGTGGAGGTGGAATGAGGTGTGAGGTGTAGGCATGGGAAGAAATAAACATGACTCTTTATCCTCCAAAAAGCCTGTGCTCCACTGGGGAGATAGCTGTATACTCGAGTCATGCATAGGGTTGTCAAAGCACGGGAGAGAGAACGGCAAGGAAGGAAACTCAATAGTGTAGCAGTATTTTAAATAGAGTGTCACCACCAGGAACAGTGCACTTTTCCATCTCATCCCATGGACACGGTGGAGCAAAAAGAGTCTTTCTCATTCTGAGTACAGATCATACCAGTGGAAGGCCCACTCATACATTTCATCCCTTCAGTGTGGTTAGCAACTGGAGTGCCCTAGGACTTCGGGCACTGGACAGACCCTTGCCTGTGATGATGAAAGGACAGTGAAAATATCCAAAGTGTCTCTGCTAAAACATGGTAGAGCTAGGATTAGAAATCCAGATTTGGTTGACTTGAAATCTCATAGCCCTGGTCCTGAGACAGATATAATCAGCAAGGCATTTACCCTTTGACCCCAGATTCTTCATTGGCAAAATAAGCGACTTTTAAACAGTGGTTTTCAGACTTTTTTTTTTTTTTTTTTGGATAAACAATTTAACACTTCTTTCAAATAAAATATTATTCAAGTCCAAGAGAGAAAACAGGTCAAAGTCACATTGCTTTGGTTGAAGAGTGGGTGGGAGCCAGAGCTTTGATCTCCCTCTCACCCCAGACAAGTCTTATGCTATCTTGCATTATTGTTCAGCAAATACTCGTGCTCCCCTCCTCCTTCCATTGGAGAGTGTGCTTTAGCACCCCACTGATGTTGGGCTTGCCTATATGACTTGCTTTGGTCAATGAAATAGAAGCAGACATGACATTGTTTACATTCAAAATGGGACTGCATAATCAAGATAACTTGGTGTTTTTCACTTCTGGCCTCTGAGTTTAACCTTGCTTTATATTTGGAATTATGCGTCTTTATATGGAAGAGGGTCTAGAACTGTGGTGGCAAAGAAAGTGAGTTACCTATCAATAATCACAATTTTAATTTAAGATAAAAGACTGTATTTCTAAGCTTATCTTAAGAACTACAGGTGGCCAAAAATATAAATGGAATTGTTAGGTGAGACTGTTGAGAAAATTCCTGAGAGGGATACAAACAGCTGGAGTAGACCCTACTTGCTTGCTCTATCCCCCAACTTCTGCTTTCTGCCTGGAACAGAGATGTAATGGTTGGTGCTCCCGCAGTCATTTTGAACCATGAAGCCAGCTTGAAATAAAAAACCATACATAAAGGATGGCAGAGCAGAAAAACAGAAAAAACTTAGGTTTCCTCTGTCACCATGGAGCCTTCATATTAGCCCTGAACATTTACCTTTGGACTTCTTTTATGTGTTAGAGAAATGAACTTCTACCTTGTTTAAGTCACTATTATTTTGAAAGTTTTTAATCGAAGCTGAATTCAATCCTGAACTGAGAGAGCCTAGCCTGCTTTGGTTCTTCAAAGCAGCATTTCCCACTGCGTTAGATAACTTGCTAAAACATAGATTGCTGGGCACACCCCTAGGGTTTTTGATTATGTATGTCTAGGCTGGAGTCAGAGGATTTTCTTTTCTTTTTTTCTTTTTTTCTTTTTCTTTTTGAGACAGGGTCTGGCTGTGCTGTGTGTCATTGCCCTGACTGAGAATTTGCACTTCTAACAAGTTCCCTGATGATGCTGATGCTGCTGGTCCAGGGACCACATTTCAAGAACCACTGACTTAGAACATCTCCAATTCATTTGAAAAGGAGGGAACAAACCTTTGCCTCTCGACAAAGCAGTGTCAGAAACCAGATTGTAGGGTGTTGGCAAAATACTCCTTATGAAACATGTTTAAATTTTGCTTCCAGACTCAAGATGAATGGCATCTTGGGAATTTTTCATTTAAATGCATGGAAATGGATAGTTCCTGAATTTTTTTCTCTGAGAACAAAGTGACCAGAAGCTGGAGCTGACAAGCCATTCAGCCTGGAAGTACAGAGGCAGAGAAATGACCATATGGAAGGTTGTGTGTATTGCCATTTTCAATAGTGACATAATTTTCTGTTCTCCCAAACAAATCTCCATCAGTGTTTTTAATAATGTCAAATGCTCTTTTATTGATATCAAAGGACAGATGGACATTTTTCTTTTCTAAAGCAAGCTGAAGAAAATAAACAATCAGGCCAATTTAACCCAGTGTTTTGGAAAGTCACCTCGGGATGTCCTCGGCCCTGCGGAAATGTCACTTTCCCAAGTCTCCTCAGGGCAGCCCTTTTGTCCCTTGTTTCCTGAAGGGAACAGTGTGTCTGAAGAGTTTCCTTCTCCCTCCGCTCCAGTTCACCAGTGACAACTGGGAAACTCAGTGACCTGAGCACAGTATCTGCAGAAATCTGTCAGAATGATTAGGCAATGCATGGTTGTGGGGGCTCAGAACAGCCCATGTCCCTGTAAATTGTTTCCTGGGCTTCATGGTGTCATCAGTATTAGCCACAAATACCTTTCACAGAGATTGCAGCAGCTGAGTCCCCAGCTGTAAGATTACCTTGCTGTGGTCTGATTCTCAAGAGGAAAAGTAAGTGCAAGGTGAATTCAGATCTCAGAGAATCCCCGTCCCTCTAGCCCTCATGACCCTTTCTCTCCCCTTTAAATCTTTCTGAGAGCTTGTCTCCTTCACCCTTGGGTAGAACTAATACTGTCCAGGTCTGAGTGCTGTATGCTTACCTGCTTGTTTCCATATTTTTTCTCTCTGGCCACTTGGCACAGACTAGATGCTTGGCACAACCTCTCACAAAGTAGGTGCTTATTTTGTGGAAAAAACAAGTGGAAAGTATAATGGGTGACAGCCTGGGATCTGCAACACGTGCACCTTTATTTCCTTCTCCTTTCCTGCCTTCATTCCTGTTTCTCCCTCCCTCCCTTCCTCCCTCCTTTCCTTCCTTCTTTCCATGCCACAGGCGATTCAAGTCAATACTTTATAGTGGCAAAATTTATGGACAGTGAAATTGACATATCTTAAGTGTATAGTTTGGTAGTGACATTTAGCTCAAGACCTGAAAGCTTCATGTGGATCAAGAGAATGACATTTCTATCACCCCTGAAGTTTCCTCATGCCCCTACCAGTCACTTGTCCCCCACCTCAACCCCCAGAAGAAACTATTGTTCTGATTTTTATCATCATAGGTTAGTTTTTCCTGTTCCTGAATTTCATTTAAGTGTCTGGCTTCTTTCACTAAACACAGCGTTTCTGAGAGGTAGAGGGCAGTTTTCTTAATTTTCTTAAAAATCAAATTACTTGACCTTGAGCCTCATGGCATTGGGCTCCGGGACATTCTTTTGAGTCAGAATTGGAGCTCTGAGCCCCAACCTCAGCTACAAGGTCATGGCAACTCTGGCTATGGAGGAGGGGAGGTCTCAGGCACAGAAATATTTGGCAAGGCCTCTCCATTCCTTATTCCACACTGGCTGAATCACCAAACACCAGCCACTGCTGAGGTTACTGTGGATAATATCAATCAAATAAGATGGTGCACATTGGCTTCCCTAGTATGCCCATTGTCTGAGCCAGAGGCATGATGAATGGCATCTTGGGAAGTTTCCATGGTGCTTAGAAACTGAGACCATGGGGGCTCCCTGCAGTTCTTAGACAAAGTACACTTGTCAAGGCCAGGGTTGCAGTGCCTAGAGAAGGTATCCTAGGTGTCCTTGCAGGAGCCCCAGGAGTTCCTGTCCCTCCTGAAGGCTCCGTCTTGGCCCCTTCAGGAGGGGCAGGCCTTCAGACCTCCCTTTGCTGCCCAGTCTAGGGGAATCTTCTCCCTCTTCCCCTCCTTCCCATTCTCCCATCCCCAGGAATCTGCCTCTGTGTTCCCTCCTGTTCCTTTTACAGGAGCCAGGAATGGGATTGTTTTCTTCCAACAATGTCTCTTTTGCTTCTCTGTTATTGCTGTTTGTGCTCTGACTTGGGGTGAGACAAAAGACATCAAATGTCATCTCTAGGGGGAATGCAAAGGCCATCTATGGTGGGTACATAAAGGCTATCTCTGGTGGGTACTCTAATCTCCTTGTTTGGTTTACAAACCTTGTGTAATCTGGCCTGTCTTCCTCTCTGATCTTATCCTGTCTTCCTCTATGATCTTATCTTGTATTGCTCCTCTTTCCCTCACTCCCTATACCACAAGCCTAGAGGCTTTCTCTGTTTCTAGAATTCTCCAAGTTCATTCCCTTTTTAGGACCTTGGCACTAGCTAATACTTTTGTCTAGATTGCTACTTTCACTGGTCTTTGCCTGGCTGACTCTTTTCATTCAGATCTTAAGCTAATTAAGATCATCCTTCAACATCAAAAGTAAAGCCACTGTGTAGGCCCTAATTCCACCACCCCTCCCCTGTTCTGATGTAATTCTGTGATATCACTTACCACTAGCTAGTTTTTCTAGTTCATTTGTTCCTTTGTTTATTTGTTCATTTATTATCTTGTTTCCCCATTAAAATGTAAGCCTGGGAGAACAGAGACCTTATCTGTCATGTTTGCCACATATATCAGTATCAGTTATCTATTGCCACAATAAAGCTGTGTAGCAAATAACCAAGAAAACCTCAGTGTCATAAACAAGTAGTAGCACTTATCATGCATTTGCATGTTAGCAATTTAGACTATGCTTGGTGGGACGGTTCTTCTGATCTTGGTTAGGTTCATGTGTCTGGCTGTTTGTTGGCTGGCTGTCAGCTGGAGTGACGTGAATAACTGAGATGCAACAGTGAGAACAAGCCCCAATAAGCAGGTAACTTTATAAGCCTTGGGTTATGTCATGGTTCTTAATATCCCATTGACCAAAGCAAGTCACATTGGCCAACCCCAAGAGAGAGCAGAAGAACACTAGAAAGTTACACAGCCAAGGGGGAACATGAGAAGGTGTAGTATTAAGGCCAGTGATGTTATGAATCTCCCACAATAGGTATTCCTAGGCTTTTTTACATAGAAGGCACTAAGTTCACTTTTTGTTTAATTAATGGGTAAGTTATTCTTTCAGAAAGAACATAAGAAAAATCAATTAATATTAGCAAACAAACAAAAAAGCCCTGGTGCAAAAGTTATAATACTGTTACCCAAATACAGGGAGTTTCTGGATGGATTTCAGAAGTTGGAGAACCCCTGAAATGAGATATAAAATAAGGAAAAGATTATCCTTCTGGGCAGATAGCAGCCCATGTGAAAGCTGTGGCCACATCCACTTTCTTGGCTGAGTACAACTATGCAGTACACAAACCGCACAACCGCATGCAGCATCCCTAGGTACTCACATGTTAGAACAACTTTGCGTCTTTCTCCTCTGTCTTTAGTGTAATTTATCGCCGTGACTAGGGCTGTGTCTACTTGTTCAGATGCCATCATTTTTCCAGCTTCAATATTGATTCTCACAAGCCAATTATTTCTTGCCATGACTGTTAGAGAAAGAAAGTGAAGGTTCATTCTGTCTGAAAAAACACTCAGCCTCCCAATATCTCCTGGGGTGACTTCTTCCCAACTTCTACCTGGAAATTCAGGTGCCTTTTATTGAGGTCCTTAGGGAAAATTATTCTTTATTTTATTTAATTTATTTATTTTTTTTCAGACAGAGTCTCGCTCTGTCGCCCAGGCTGGAGTGCAGTGACATGATCTTGGCTCACTGCAAGCTCTGCCTCCTGGGTTCACACCATTCTCCTGCCTCAGCCTCCCCAATAGCTGAGACTACAGGCGCCCACCACCACGCCTGGCTAATTTTTGTATATTTTTTCTTTTTTTTTTTTAGTAGAGACGGGGTTTCACCATGTTAGCCAGGATGGTCTCGATCTCCTGACCTTGTCATCCGCCTGCCTTGGCCTTCCAAAGTACTGGGATTACAGGCGTGAGCCACTGTGCCCGTCCAATTATTCTTCAAGCCCTAGACATACATCAACTTGCTTCATCGTCAAGAGGCATCTCAGGACCAACGCCAATCTCAAATGAATCACCAAATGCCAGACACTGCCAAGGTTACTGTGGATAACATCAATCAAATAAGATAGTGCACGTTGGCTTCCCTAACCACCCAGACATTTTTTACACATTCGAAAAGTCTCTAATATGACTGATTGATCCTTGTTTGCACCAAAGAGATGTCTCATTTCTAAGGAGTTGGTTTCTAATGTTAATATAGTTTGGATACGTGTGCCTTCCAAATCTCATGTTGAAATTTGGTCTTCCGTGTTGGAGGTGGGGCCTGGTAGGAGGTGTTTGGGTCACAGGAGCAGATCCGTCTTGAATGGTTTGGTGATTTCCCAGAGGTAATAAGTGAGTTTTCACTCCATTAGTTCACGTGGAAGCTGGTTGTTTAAAAAAGCATGGCATCCTTGTCCCTCTCTCTTGCTCCCTCTCTTACCATGGGACACATTTGCCCCCCCTTCGCCTTCTGCCATGACTGTAAGCCTCTCACTGTACACAGATAGCAGTGGCATGATTCTTGTACAGCCTGCAAGAACCATGAGCCAAATAAACCTTTCTGCTTATGAATTACCCAGCCTCAGGTATTCTCTTAGAGCGATGCCAAACAGACTAAGACAAATATGTTTCTATTATCATAAATGATGTAGACATTATAAATGATGTAAAGGGATTGTCTTGTCACTTATAATAAATATGTTTTTGAAACATACGATTAATGTGGCTCTTCGGTTTCCAGGGAAAAAATCTGAACCGTGATAATCATGGAAAAGGTGAGATTTCTATGATATGATTGTATGCCTGTTTTTTCAAGTGGTTCTTTAAATTATGTCATAACATCTTTCGTTTAAAATACGTTTTTAATTTTGTGGACACTCTAAATTTTTAAAAATCATACATGATCCACATCACAAAAAAGTGTAAATAAGAAAAATGCCAGAAATTATAATATTACTGATATGCGTACCAGCTAGATTGACAGTGTGATTTTTATAGTACTAAGTATGCAGAGTTCAACTTTCAGAGAGGAACATTTTTCTAAGTGGTTTTACTCTCCTGAGTCTTTCATGGCCCTGGAAGAATTATGACTCTTGGTGATTCAGGAAGAATCTGGGAACTAAATAAAATAACTGCTTAAAATGCAAAATGAGGCAGCAATAATGAACTGATTCTCCAGGGTCAAGAGGTTGATAATGTGTTTATGGACAACTTTCCACGAAAGAAGACGAAGGTGTCACTAAGATATGACTTCAAAGACACAGCAGTTCTGTTAAAGTTTCCAGGGCTGATTTGGGATTATCAACCTAAACCCCTATGGAGTATTATAAGAGTCCAATGGTCTTAAATGCCTTGTCTGGAATTCTAATATTGCAGACCATTGTAACTTGTTAAGAGAACTGACAAGAGAGTGATATGGAAACAGGGAAGAAATTTTCGGGTTTCTGCTTCAAGGTTCACTTTTGAAAAGAGTTGTCATCGGTGCAGAAAAATATTGATAGACTTTGTCTCAGTAGAAGCTTCATGTCGTTTTCACCTCTCCAGAATTAAAGATCATTACCAGCAACAACCCATGTGACTGAATCTTCAATAAGAACACTTTGTCTGGATAACTCGGCTATTTTATAAGACAATTTTTCCAAGTGGCATAAAGTAGTTAAAAGTAACCACAGAAAATCGATCTGCCCAGTTAATCTCCTCTTTTAAACTTAAAAAAAAAAAAATTCTTCATGGCAGCTTGTTTCTAAGCCATTCTTTCAGCAATCAGAAGCAGATACATATGGATTAGGAGTTGAGAGACTTTTTTTGTAAATAATGTAGAAAATATTTATTGGCATTCTGGGCCACGTGGTCTCTGTTACAACTATTCAGCTCAGCCCTGCAATGTGTAAACAGCAAGAGTTAACATGTAAATTAATGGACAATGCCAATACAGTTTTATTTACAAAAACAGAGTAAGCCTGTAGGCCACTGGTCAGAGTTTGCAAACCTCTCTTTGAGGGTCCTTCAAGCAAATAAGCCAGTTTTAGGGAATTCTTTAGGGAGAGAGAAAGTTAGAAAGTATCAGATTTGGAAAAGACAAAGGCACAATTTTGGGGGAAAAATGCCCCAAACAAAAAACAAAACATCCAGAAGTTACGTTAATTTTACTTGAAAAACAGTAGTTTTGCACATTTATTTTTTAAAGTCAAAGAACTATTTTTCTCAAGTGAATATTCATAGCAAATCTCAGTGTATAAAAAGAGATTATAAAGGAGATGCTATATTTGTAAGGGAGAATCTTAATGTTGATCTTCTCTTTTGCCCTCTCAACAATTTCCTAATGTATCTCTTGAAAATTCCAGGGTCTCGGCCGGGCGCGGTGGCTCAAGCCTGTAATCCCAGCACTTTGGGAGGCTGAGTCGGGTGGATCACGAGGTCAGGAGATCGAGACCATCCTGGCTAACCCGGTGAAACCCCGTCTCTACTAAAAAATACAAAAAACTAGCCAGGCGAAGTGGTGGGCGCCTGTAGTCCCAGCTACTTGGGAGGCTGAGGCAGGAGAATGGCGTGAACCCGGGAGGCGGAGCTTGCAGTGAGCTGAGATCTGGCCACTGCACTCCAGCCTGGGTGACGGAGCGAGACTCCGTCTCAAAAAAAAAAAAAAAAAGAAAAAGAAAAAGAAAATTCCAGGGTTTCTTGAGCAATTTAAAACTCACTGCTCCAGTATAATTTTTAAAAGTACCTTACCTCTAACGTAGGGTTACAAGACTTAGAACGTAAAAATACAGCATGCTCAGTTAAATTTGAATTTTAACAACTTATACTTTTTTTTAGCATAGATATGTCATATATTTGGAATATACACATACTAAAAACTTACTCATTGTTGATCTGAAATCTAAATTTAGCTGGGCATCCTAATTTAACTGGTTGTTCTATCTCTACTTCTCCTGTTTTTGTTTGTTTGTTTGTTTGTTTGTTTGTTTGTTTTGAGATGAGAGGCTTGCTCTGTCACCCAGGCTGGAGTGCAGTGGTTCAATCTTGGCTCACTGCAACCTCTGCCTCCTGGGTTCAAGTAATTCTCCTGCCTCAGCCTCCCGAGTAGCTGGAACCACAGGTGCGTGCTACCATGCCTGGCTAATTTTTGTATTTTTAGTGGAGATGGAGTTTCACCCTATTGGTCAGACTGGTCTTGAACTCCTGACCTTGTGATCCACCCTCTTTGGCCTCCCAAAGTGCTGGGATTACAGGAGTGAGCCTCTGTGCCCAGCCTGCACCTAGCCTACTTCTTTAACTTCTCCAAGCCCCAGTTTTCTCATCTGTAAGGTGGGGGAAATGATAATACCAACATGATAGGATTGTTTTAAGTTTTAAAGCAGTGAATATTTGTGAAGCACATGGAAGGAATCCTAGCACATAGTGAGTGCTATCTTATGGTTTCTTGTTAGCTAATTAACTATTTTTAGTATTGGTATCGGTTGTAAGAGGTTGTAATAATACTTACTGGTTGATACAATTGTTATGGAACGAACTGTGTCCCTACCAAATTTACACGTTGACACTAGCACCCCCAATATGAATGTAAAGAGGTAATAGGGTTAAATGAGGTCATAAGACTGAGGCCCTAATTTATATGACTCGTGTTCTTATAAAAGAAAAGAGACACCAGTGATGCAAGAGAACAGAGAAAAGGTCATATGAGGACACAAGGAGACAGCAACCATCTGCAAGCCAATGAAAGAGGCCTCACAAGAAACCAAACCTGCTGACAACCTGGTCTCGACTTTTAGCCTCCAGAACTGTGAGAAAATAAGCTTCTGTTGTTTAAGCCACACATTCTGTGGTATTTTGTTATGGCAGTACTAGCAACTTAATACGGAAATCATGCATATGACTTTAAAAATCGATTTCTGACCAGGCGCAGTGGCTCACACCTGTAATCCCAGCACTTTGGGAGGCCAAGGCAGCTGGATCACTTGAAATGAGGAGTTGGAGACTAGCCTGGCCAACATGGTGAAATCCCGTCTCTACTAAAATACCAAAATCAGCCAAGTGTGGTGGTGCACGTCTGTGATCCCAGCTACTCAGGAGACTGAGGTGGGAGAATCACTTGAACCTGGGAGGTGGAGGAGGTTGCAGTGAGCCGAGATCACGCCACTGCATTCCAGCCTGGGTGACAAGAGTGAGGCTCTGTCTCAAAAAAAAAAAAAAAAAAAAAAAAAAAGGATTTCTGTTAGCCATTTCATAAACTGAGATGTTATTTTAAGTATGAGTCAAAAGTCACATGATAATATATTGATCTGATGATTCCTTTTATTAACCACACTCTGATAATTTTCTTACTTTTGTACTTTTTAAAGTTTTGTTCTTCTTTGCCATTTGTAACTCACTTGAAGTTTATTTTGTGGTTGTCCTTTAAGATGTTCCCAAAGATGAAAGTAAACTGTCTTGAGAAAGCAAGGCGTTGGCCAAAAACGATGCGATTCTAGCCCACAGCCTAGTCCAAAGGAACTTTGGCTTCTGTTGTTGCAAATTCTTTTTTTTTCTTTTGTCACTAAGATTAATGAACTAGATAAAGAGTTCACTTTATCTAGTTCACTTTTAATTTTTGGTAGTATTCATTATTTCAGCTAGACAAGGCAGTTAAGTATAAAATTCATCAATATTCAGTGTAAAACACCCATGTACAGCATCTTGGAATTGACTACTTCTTTTTTTTTTTTTTTCCCTGAGATGGAGTCTTGCTCTGTTGCCCAGGTTGGAGCACAATGGCACGATCATGGCTCACTGCAACCTTCACCTCCTGGGTTCAAGTGATTCTCCTGCCTCAGCCTCCCAAGTAGCTGGGATTACATACATGGACCACCAAACCTGGCTAATTTGTGTGTGTATGATTTTTTTAGTAGACATGGGGCTTTGCTATGTTGGCCAGGCTAGTCTTGAACACCTGACTTCAAGTTATCTGCCCACCTCAGCCTCCCAAAGTGTTGGGATTACAGGTGTGAGCTACTGTGCCTGGCCCACTATTTCTTAATGTTGTTGAATATGTATTTGTGTTTTATTTTATATCAAGTTGACTTAGTAGTAAATCCTTTTTATTGTTTTGTAAACTCTTTGAGGTCTAAATAAACTTTCATCTTCAAAAATATAGATTCATTTTCTTCCCTTAAAAAACACTCATCCAGAATTTGCTTCAAAATTATATGGGAGTGAAAGAAGATTAATAATGAGGTGATCGTTATAATGGTGTGATAGGGTACATTGGAGTTTATTATGATATTCTGTTTAGGGTATGTTTAAGAATTTCCACTTTGTGGTAGATTTCCAATTCTTTACTCCCCATTAAATAGAATTACATATGCACACTCTGCTGTTTGTGCAGTGCCTCCCACTTTGCTAGGCACTGATACACTTCTTCTCAGATGAGACTCACCCCAAGGACATTCTTTGGTCAATGAAATGTGACTAGACCTGACATGGGCAATGTCTAAGCAGAGACTTCTTTTTTATATATAATTTTTGTTTATTTATTTTTAATTGACAAATAAGAAATCGTATGTATCTGTGGTGTACAACATGCTGTTTTGAAATAGGTATACATTGTGGAATGACTAAATCAAGCCTGTGAACATGGAGACTTTAAATGTGCTTGCTTGCTCGCCTTGGCCCTTTATTTATTTATTTATTTATTTATTTATTTATGTATTTATTTATTTATCTTTTTTCTTATTTTTGAGACAGAATCTTACTCCGTCACCCAGGCTGGAGCAGTGACTCCATCTTGGCTCACTGCAACCTCCGCCTCCTGGGTTCAAGCAATTCTCCTGCTTCAACCCAGGAAAATTATATATATATATATATATATATATATATATATATATATATATGTATAATGCAAACATATATATATATATATATATATATATATGTATGTATAGTTGTCGCTGTTGTTGTTGTTGTTGTTGTTGTAGAGATGGGGTTTCAACATGTTGACCAGGCTGGTCTTGAACTCCTGACCTCAACTGATCGACCTGCCTCGGGCTCCAAAATTGCTAGGATTACAGGTGTGAGCCACGCACCTGGCCTGACTTGGCCTTTTATTCTCCACCCTCTGCTATGAAAAGAGGGTTGTCTGGGTAGATGTTATTCCTTCAGCCCACATCCTTTAACGAAAAATGTAGAGCAGACCTGAACTTGAAGTCAACTTGTGGTCTAGCCTAGCCAAACCCAGCTGAAAATGGCCAAACCACAGCTGTAATAGTAAAATAAATGTTAGATGTCTTAAGATACTGAGATTTTGGAATTGTGTGTTATGGAGCATTATCACCAGATAAACCTAACTAATACACCTAAATATTTTTTAAAATAAAGAAATACACATTTAAACACCTAATTTACACTGACAAGTATGTGCTACATAATTAGTTGGTGTCACTGACCTTGATCTAAGTTATCCTACTGGTTTTCTAACTGGATCATCAATATCTATTTAACAAATTTTAGTTAGATACTGATTACACCACTGGCCTGGAGGGTCCTGACTTACATGTAATAATTGACTTAGGACTCTTTCTAATGTTGCTTTAAAGGCATTCAAGCTCTGTTTAAGGACAGGGAGAATGCAGTGGGGTTTCTTACAGAATTCAAGGGCAGGAATCACGGCCTGGCTGGGCCTTAGAGGAACAAGAATTGTGACTGACACGAGTAAAGGCAGAGTTACCATATATGGTTGTGAAAGTGGAAGACTTTGGATTAGCCTTTTACATCTTAGAGACTGTATATTTTTATAGGTATTATGACAATTTCCTGGCATATGGCAATAATGTGCCTTGTCCTACATCAGAAAATGTTTCAATAGATGAAAAGTGTCTTGAGGAAGTAAAATATTTTTCAAATGTGCAAAAGGCACCATATAGGCTGTAGTGGTTGTGGTAACTTGGACTTCTCTTACCATCTCTGCTATCAACTGGCTTTCTTGGGCTGCTCAGAATTTTTGTTCTATCTTAATTTCAACTTGCACTCAGTGTATTGTCTTAGGACAAAGTCAGTGGACTTTGAGAAAAGGGTCATATTTTCCCACTTATCCACAAGTGTCTTAGTTAATTAACAGATCCTGAGAAAAGAACTTCGGTGCAAGTAGTTTATTTTTGAGGTGATTCCAGGAAAGCACTAATGAGGGAGTTGGGAAAAGAAGCAGGAAAAGAAGGAAATCCAATAAAAGGTGTGCCAGTGAGCAGGTTACTGCTTGAACCTGGGAGGCACAGGTTGCAGTGAGCCGACATTGTGCCTCTGCACTCCAGCCTAGGTGACAGAGGGAGATTCTGTCTCAAAACAAAATATTAAAATAAATAAATAAATAAACAAATAAATAAAGCTTGGCTGAGCACCTTTCAAAAAGGGTAGCAATTGAGGCTGGCATGAGGAAAACCCCATAGGATGAGGTGATTGGGGGTAAAACCCCCAATACAGTGAGGGAGTATTCTGCTTGGAAGTGGGATGACAGTTACTTTACAGAAATTATAAGTAATAGAGGTTGATATCTGGTAATTGTGAGACATCTTCTATTGTCTGATTGTTCCCTTTCATCTGACAGGAGACAGTATGTGGAGAAGAGTTAGATGTAGCACCATTCATAACCAAAAGCAAACTGGCGACCTCAGTCAGATATTCTTTGTCCAGCCAGGCAAACCCTATAGAAATGAAGCAAGCAGTTACAGAACTGTCAGTATGGATGAAGGATGCTATTTTGGAGACTGTATGTACAGAGTTCTTGTCCTCATGCAGAAGAGCCAGGCCCATTTGAATTAGCATGTTGGAGAAGCAGTCACTGGAATAGCTGAGGATGTTACAGAAGTTGATTATACTCCTCTCTGCCTCCTTCAGTCTAGATGATTGAAGAAAATATCATTCATCAGTGTTGGAAACATGATTGTACTGCGGAGGGCAAAAAAACAAAGCCAAATTTCAACAAGCCTCCCTAATCTGTCTTTGTTCCATCTGCCTCTCTATTCAGACTGATTGATAGCCCTCATATATTGAGTTTGGTTGAACATCTGGGCATCCCAGAGCTGACCCTGAAGGGCAGGGATCACAGATACAAGAATTGGATCAAAAAGTCTGCAATGCTGAAAGGCTTAGTTAGTAAGGGCAAGTGCTAGCTGAAGCATATTTTGTGACTATAGTGAAAAAGTCCTTATACGCCAAGGCTTTGTGATGGCTAGATCAGGGGTTTTGTTCAGTATTGTATGGCATAGTCTAGAGCTCTCCATGCTCTGTGAGATCATTAATGAGAAACTCCACCTTTTGGAAAAACACAGTTATCTCTGACCCATATTTTTCTAATTCATGCAGATGGAATTGTGTTAAGTCCCCTGACTTCTTTGAACTTCTCTTGGAGTTTCAAAGGGCAAAGAATGAAGCTCATGGCATGGTCAGGAAATAAGTCTGTATTTAGGTCAGTAGGTTCTATTCTCTAGTTAACAAACTTCCTTTGAGTCACATAAACATGTCCTGAATTCTTCACTCATCTCTGTAACCACCTCTCATTGCAACAACTCCCATCAAGACATCTAATTCCCCAAGTCTTGATTCTGGGCTGGCCTTTTGACTTTCTTTGGCCTACAGAATGCAGTGGAAGTTACATAATAGTTTTGAACACAGCTTCTAGAGCACTTAAATGCTTCTATTCCTCTCAGAATTGTTTTAAGCTGCCATGTGTAAAAGTCCAGATTATCCTGTGGAAGAATGAGAAACACATGGTTCATTCATGCTCATCATCCCAGGTAACAGTGAGCCAACCATGAGATATTTGAGTGAGAGCATCTCAGACTAGCTAGCTCCCCTTAGACATGATTTTCCAGTTGATAAGCACAAGTCTGTAGATCTCTGAGCCAAGCCAGTAGAAACCAGAAGAGTCACCCAGCTGAGCCAAGCCTAATTGCCAGTTCATAAAATCATGAGCTAAAATGGGGTGCCACTTTAAGCCACTAAGTTTTGGGATGGTTGTTTTGCAGAATAAATAACTGATGCAGTCAAGAAACAAAAGCTTTCTGAGCAGTATTTTCCTTTACCTGTGTTGCTTTCTTTGTAAAGTATCATGTTCTCCATCAGGAAATTTCAGAGAGACATTGAGAACTCTTTTTGGAGCCCCAGTGTTAGAAAGAGGGCAATGGAGAAGCAGGCCTAGGTGGAGGAAGCTGAAGATGTGATGTTAACAGAGGAAACCACTATTTCAAGTCAAGCAAAACTAGAAGCCAAGAAATGAGATGAAGTAAAGAATCCTTGAAGGAATGGATCGAAAGATGAAATTTTACTGAGCGGATGTTGCCCAAGGAATATCTTGGACAAGATCTGCTTCTTTAGCATACTTAAGAAATGCCTCTTCAGTATATTTAAGGGCTGTCTCCTGTAGTTATGTTGCGTTACTTCAAGAACGTAGGCTTGGCAATAATCCTTTCAATCCTTCCTTCTAAGCCCACTGGTTTCTGCCTATGTGTAGACAAATGTTTTGAAAGCAAGGCTGCATCCACATGTTCTGCATAGAAACTTTCTAGGAAAATTTCCAATCAGAACATTCAATCAAGCCTGTCGATGAAGTCTGTCTGCACAGTGGCATGATCAGCAGGAGACACAAGTGTTAGTCTCCCTAATGAGGCTGCAAACATTGGCATTTGCTGCCAAACGGTTGAAAAGAAAGCTGCATTCAAAGCATTTCTGTCAGAGTGTGCAGATATTGCCCACGTGAAGTGTTCTTAAGATCCATCCATCATTTTGGGGTCCAGGTTCTGTTTTGAATTTAAGAATATTTTACTAAATTATTCATAATGAACCATATGCAGAGTGCAAAGTTGTTTTGGAGCTTTTAGATAGATTCTGTTTTCAGTTCCCAACCCAAGAGGTCTGAGGCTTTCCATAAATCTCTCTCTCTAGTGAGAGATATTGTTCTGCAAAATAGATCAACATCCTACACACTACCTGTCCTGGAATTCCTGAGTCAAATTTCCAAAAAGCATTTCCCTAGAAGTCAAGATGGAGATTTCCTCACCCGTACAGTGGTTACCAGTAAAGATTCCACCTAGATGAAAACAAACAATTTGAGAATTAAGCATATTAAAGAATATGAAAGCAAACAGAAAAGTCCTAAATGCTTAAAAATATGAGATCTTATGAAAATTACTCCCCAAATGAATTCTTTTGGGAAGATAGCATTTGCTCCCAGAAGTGATTCACTAATAGTAGAATTGCAAGAGCCTGGAAATAGAACAGTCCTGACAATTCTTCAGATTGTGCCACCTACCTGAATTTACCTGTACCACATTTTCTTATGGCTAGGTACATTCTCCTCATGGCTTGAAAGCCCACCTGGATATTAGTTGTCTCAAGTAATGGCAAACCTGCAGGTGCACCAGCATGCCTTGGTCTGCTCCACAACAAAAACTTGCACACTGACTTCACTTGAGTCGGACAAACATTTACTAAGCCCATACTCCGTGCCAGTTATTGTTTAGAGCTATTTGTGCTTGAAAATCACAGATGGCTTTCAATTATCTTTTTTTTTTTTTTTCTGGCTCCCATATAGGCTTCTATCAAGTCTACTGGAATAAAAATGAGTCGGATAATGTCTTATGAGACGGTAGGTGAGAGAAGAAGAGATGAAGCAGCACACAGCATGAACCAAGTGTAGGAGGTGTCCCTCTTTTCTGACACCAGCTGATAGTCCCTGCTACCAACCCCTCAGCGGTACGCACACAGAGGCAGCAGTTCCCACCCAGGTCTCTGCAGGCTCTCTTCTTGGCACGGGTGTGATGGCAAATCTAGGTTAGTGCCTCTGACAAACAGAGAATAAGAACTGATTTTTTGAGGTTTTCTTACAACCTTTCACAGGCATCGTGTGAACAGCCCACAAAAGTCCACTCTCTTTGTAGATGTCCTATTTATAGTGACAGTTATAGCTGAAATGAAAGAAACTTCTTGTTCATCCTTTTATTTTCAATAGTTCAGCCCACGCCAGCATATATTAGGACTATCTTGCCCCCACAAATCTTATTAATGAGAATGGGTTCAATGTATTCTTTTTTGTGTGTAGCTGTCAGTTACCCTTGGCAAGGATGGTCAAGGGTTGGGGGTGACCCGGAGAGCCTGAGTAAGTTCAGTCTAATGCTGATTCTTGCCCCTCATTTGTGTTGTCAGTTTGAATTCTTTCCTCACCAGACTTCTCATAGAAAATGCAAATAAATAGTCATATTGGAAAGATCTTTCCTTTTCTTCATTCGCTTTCATTGCCTCTGCCTTTTTCCTTGTTGCATGGCAAAATGGGGCTGCAGGGGAGGAAAGCTCCAGCAGGGGACTTACATAATTCAGAGCCTTCCAGAAGAGTTAATGGAGTTACGTGACTGTATCCTAATTATTTCCCCCTTGGGCTCCATTACATGTTAGGAACATTCAGGCTCTCCACAAATTTATCATCTTCAAATTCCCATGGATTATAGAAACCAAAGGGCCTGATCCCAAAGCTTAACATTGTTTCCAGTGCCAGCAGCAGGCTTAAAGGATTAGATCACGAGGAACCCAGAGAGGATACTTTCTGTCTTAAGCGGGTAAATAACAGCTTCAAATTTGGCTGAGATTCTTTTGCTGGAAAATCTCCCCTTTCTCATCATTGTCAAAGGGCCAACAGTACTTTTATTTTTCATAATGGCATGGTGATTTTTGCACACAGGCAAGGACTGCTGGTGACCAGAATTATTCTTGCTTCACCCAGGAATGGCCACTTTATGTTAGTGCTTTGCTGGGTCCTTATTTTCTTATCCTCTTTTGTTGGGCTTCTAGAGAGTTTGGGAAGAGTTAGACTATCTCCTCTTAACATGTTTTCAATGTTAGGGGGTGTCATAGACACTGTCTATAACATAACACAAATCTAAAACAGTGTCTTTCTTGGATAATATTAGCTTCTGTTTATCAAGTGCTTACCAAGGGCCAAGCATTATTTTCAGGTGCCCTGGTCAGGGCCTCAGTGGAAAGCACATGGTACACTTAAAGAGAGTAGTTGAAGGGTGTTTAGTGAAGGCACTATTATAAAAAACCAATGGGGCATGTTGCTGTTCTAGCAATAGCAGAGAGTTTTTCGCCTTTACCAGACACCAGTCTAGAGGGGGGTGGGTTTCAAAGTTAGTGAGAGTTCTAGGGGAGGGCCAGGAGACAGAAGAAATTGGTAACTGCCAAACTACAACCTTCTAATCTCTTGAACATGCTTTCCATTGGTCAAATCCAACCAGAAGTCCGAGGGCAAGGGGGCCAGGAGGCAGAGCCATTAGAGTTCAGATTCCTATTCTGGACTGAGGCTGGGTCTCACATTCGCTTTATTATTAACATGATTGTTTCTTAGAAAAACAGAGAGGTTAAGTAACCAGCCTAGGGTCACCCAGAAAGGGAGTAATAAAACTGGAATTTGAATCCAGGAAGCCTCTTTCTGGAGCTTGGACTCCTAGTTAATCATGTTATTCTGACATTGGGTGCCTTTGGGCACAAAACACTTAAAGATTCCCATAGCTCCTTGAAATCAGTGATTTTCTGATTATCATACTTAGCGATTATATGTTTATCTGCATAACTACCAATCCTCCCAACAGACTCTGTGTTCCAAGAGGCCAAGGACTTTATATTTATTTCCTTCAGGGTCGAATTTCCTAGTACAGAGCACATAGTAGGCACCCACTCTCCATTTTTTTCTGATGAATGAATAAATTTATGGAGAACCTCCTATGTGCCAGGCTCTGTACTAGGTGCTGCCTTGTTCCTTTCTTTAAGATGGCGTTCGGTCATCCAGTTCTGTTCACTTGCCTCCAGGTACCACCTTTTCTTCAAGTAGAATTTCTTCTCAATTCTCCAACCTGCATGGGCAGGAGTTATGAGTTTCATGCCATGGTCACAAGGTGGTGGAATTAAAGGACTGAGGAGGCATCAATGTTTCTCCTTCCATCATCAGCACACCCTCTCTGCCAACCTCAGGTAGCCTCTTTTTCTCAGGGGTGGACTGAGAAGCTCCACCTCTGGCTGCCTCTAGAGCAGAGAGCATGCTGGGGCCTTTGTTTTATGCCTCTTTCTTCCCATAGTTCCCTTTCTTGGCTCAGTTCTGTGCTTCAAACTGGTATGTCTTACTTAGGCCAGGCCATATTTGGTCTTTATTTCTCCCATTTATACAAACTGAATAAACCTCAGCCTATGGAGCAATTGGACTTCATCAGCCCAGAACTAGCGGGCGGCTGATTGCATGTACTTAGGGAAAGAGGCCAGCCAGGGTGACACAGTGTCCAGGGTCTGATTTACCAGCCACAGAGAACAGAACCCTTGGCCTGATTTGTCCCATGAGAATAAAGAGCACCCAATTCGTTGTCATTAGCATCATGTATTGGAAAAAGAAGAAATCTGTAATGTGATTGCCCTCTCCTTCTGAGATTTAAAGACATATTGCAATCTTTGACACATCTGGATTATTGATGGTTTTCTAAATATTCTTGGGAAGAATGCTTTACCTTTTGTTTAGGAAGAAATGCATTAATAGGGAATAGTAGAGGTGACAAGTATGTGTGTGTCTTGAAATGTCATTTGGTCCATTTCCCTGTCTCAGGGCCACTCTACGTTATCCAAGAGAGGTTTCTTTCTATTTTGAAAGGATACATAGTTCTAAAATACTCCTTGCAACCTGTATGATGAACTGACATTTTGGAGCTTTTATGTAAGCAACTTACTATATTTAATACCTAATTATTTTAACTCTAAAAATAATCTTAATCTAATTTTTCTTATGAAAATATTCTAATATACACAAAGCAGAATGAATAATGCAATGAATTCCCATATACCCATCACCCAGACTCAACAATTACCAAGAGTTTACCAAAATTGCTTTATCTATTTCTTTCTTTCTCATTTTCTTTTTCTGTTTTTAAAGTTTTATCATGGAAACACACACATACATACATATACAAACAAGAAAAAACAAAAAGAAAGTTTTATCATGGAATTGTTCTGAAGCAAATCCCAGACACCATGTCATTTTATTCCTGCACACTGCAGTCTGAATCTTCCACTGGCTATTGGCTTCCACTGGATATTCCATAGCAATATTCCATTATTCCATAATAATAATGCCAACTAATAATACTTTGAAAAATAATGACAATCATTACATTGTTGAATGACAAGTATGCACCAGGAAATGTATTATTTCAGTCCAGGCATGTTTGTGAGAATAGACTGAACTCCATTAGAGCTAGTCTTAAAACAGGATTTTGTGCATGACCACCTCCCTGAACCAAGGACAAAAAGTACCCCGGCTGCAACTAAGGGAATGAAACTAGAAAGTGGAAAGTCATTAGCATCAGGGACTTCCCCAAACTGCCTGTGTTTCCCTGAAAAATCTGTAGCACGGGAAATCTCTGGCCCCTTTGCTGCTATTCTTTTATAAATCTCTACATATATCCAATTTCTATGCAGCTGCAGAAGGAACTCAGTCTTCTGAGAGTAGGCAACCATGGAGTTGCTATGGCAGTTTGGATCTGAAGCTCAATTTTTAACAATATATTGCTAGCACGTCATACCTGAGACTTGACAGATTTGATAGGTTCCAAAGTTTGGGTTTTATTGAATGGGATCACCCACCGCTGTGTGTAGTTGTTCTCTTTTCCAGTCTTTTCCCTTTGATGCTAAAGAATTCAGAACAAAAAGTCTGCACCAAATGTTTAGCACAAGTAATGGAATGCAAGACACCTTTAATTGCTCCTGTTTCTGTAGCTTATCCATAGAGAGATGTCGATGCTTGAGGGGCTGAATTGTATAAGCAAATTGGAGACGGAGGTGGGCTAGGCTCCACTGGCAGGACTTAACTAACTTAGACCTCTACCTGTGAGTTGAAAATGCCTGCTGCCATTCATAACAGGTTCAGAAGGGTTCCCATCCCACCAGAGTGGGACTACTATCATTGTCTACACAAATATCTTGCTCATTTTGTGTTTACTTTGCTCTGTCTGCAAACCAGTTTCTTCTATCCTTGCTTGTTGCCCAAACAAGTGGCTCTAGTCCAGGTGCCTCAAGTGGGCTAACTAGAATTTCTATGTTTCATTTTCAAATTTTTGAGGGAAAACATCTAGTTGGCCTAAGATAAACTTTGCATCGGTTGTTCATGCTTTGTCCTATCCGTTGTGGTCAGAGGAGAGAAGGTAGAAAGGGCTGTACAGGTTGCCCCTGGAGTTGGAAGTGGGGGAACAGTTCTCAGAGAAAGGACTTTGGATGGGCAAACTCATCTAAAAGGTGTCTATCATACCTAATTTAACTACCACAGCATCCTGTGAGGAAGATAACTGTTTATTCCCATTTTATAAAAAGGTTAGTTGAGGCTTAGAGAATTATTTTGCTTAACATTACACATTTGTATGGCAGAATTAGGATTTGAAACCAATTCCATATGCCTCCAGAGCTCCTAGTCTTGCCAATCCCTAGTCTACATTATTCTCATCTTAACACTAATTTATTCATTCAATAATCATTGCCTCCATTCCGGAGACCTGAGCAGTTTCTTATTTTATAACCTTCAGTCTTTTAGAAAACAAGAGTGTGGCTATTTTGTTTCAATGCAGGGAGAGAGGGCACAAAAGTCACTTTATCCATTAGATATCAGCCAAAATCTTAGGAATACATGCCCTGAGTTGACAAAACCCCAAGGATAATGAGAACCAGATTGTCTACACCAGGGACCAGTAAATTTTTCTGTAAAGGGCTTGATAGTAAATATTTTAGATTTTGTGAGCCACGTGGTCTCTGTTGCAGCTACACAGTGCTGCTGTTTTAGCACAACACCAGTCATAGAAAATAGGTACACATGTGGGATATGTTCCAACAAACATTTCTTTATAGACCCTGAAACTAGAATTTCATATAATTTTCACTTCATAAAATATTCTTCTTTTGATTTTCTCAACCATTAAAAATATAAAACCATTCTTAGTTTATAGGCCATACAAAAACAGGTTATGGGCCAAATTTGATCAGTGGGCCATCATTTGCCAAGCGCTAGTATACATTATTTTCAGCCTAATATTAATTTACTTATTCAATAACTATTAAGAAGCAACCAGCTGCACATTAGGCGCATGGCAGGCACTGCATGGCAGGCATTGCATGCATGATGCAAACAGATCCAGGCCCTACTTTCATGGAACTGACTATCTAATGAAAAGATCATATTAATCACATAATTACATCAAAATGTTGAAAATTACAACAGTAATAAAGTCCATGAAATGAAAGATAAAGGAACTTTGATTACGTATTTCAAGAAGAGTTGATCTACTTTGAGGCTGGGGTCAGATAAATTCCCCACTCATTGAACTAAAGTCTTCTTGTCTTTTCCATGAACTCCCACACCTGAAATTAATATTGCTGACTCCCACCCATCACATGGTACTCATTGGCTTTGGGGCAAGCATCTATTATGGTTATATCTAGCCAGTCTTACCCACCTTTGCAGCAATGTGGATTTTTGTTGGGATGAGCTACCTTGCATTTGTTCCTACTGATTTTTTTCCTCATTGCTAACAAGCTGTCTTTTTAATTTACCCAGGATCATATTGAATTCTAGTCTGGTCCCTTGATCCCTTAGCAACTCCATCTATCTTCATTTTGCTTGCCATTCTAATCCTTATTAATCCCCAGTTCTTTCTGCCAGGCAATTGATAAAGATATTCTGCACCCAGAGTAAAATGTCCTTCCTCTTGGGTGCATGGTTCTGTTAAAGTTCTTAAAATTGTTTATTCCATTTCTTTGCTCAGAAGAGCAGCAGATACTTCAATCCATTGGCGCTAGCACAATTCCTGGCTTAAACAAATAGATCAGAATATCCCAGGATATAATGCTAGGATGTAAGATATACTCATCTCCAAAACATCCAGGTACTTGGTGCAAAATATGTTACTGAAATGAATGAAGCTCATTTAAACTTGAAACTATCAGAGATGTTTTGTATATCTTGCACTTAGAGTCAGAAAATATGTTTACATTTTGGCCCTGCAACTTAACAGATAGGAAACTGTGAGCCCTTCTAGGTTTCCATTTCTTCAAATGGAACAGGTGAATAACAAGTTTGTTCCCACAGAATTGGAGGAGCAAGGTCTACAAAAATCTGTGTTCATTAAATGGAAACATCTTGTGGTCTCTTTGATAATATATCTAATGCAGCAACTGAATTAATTAATTGATTTGCATTTCTATGACTACATGCAACATTCTGGGTGAAGACCCAAAGGACATCAGCATAAGAAAAACAATTAAATTTAATTTGGTTATTACCCTGGTCACACAGCGTGGTGGTTTTAAAAAATGGCTGAAAATCCTTTGATATTATTCCTATTTAGAGGTGGGGTATAATCTCCTGCCTTTGAATTTGCTTGGGTTTGTGACTCACTTATAATTAACCGAATGCAACAGAAGCAATGCTGTATGATTTCTAAGGCAAAGTCAGTTCCCCTGGGTTCTCAGGGAACACTCACTGTGCGGAAGTTAGAGGTTAACCATATAAGAAAACTGACTGCCCTGACATCAACATGCTGGGGAATTACATGTAGATGCCCCAGTCACCAGCCCTAGCTAAGTCCACTGACAGTCTGCACCTCCTGCTAGGCACTTGAGTGAGCCATCTTGGATGTCCAGTCCTTCAGATGACTGCAGCCCAGCCAACATCTGACTGCAACTGCATGAGAGAGTCCAACAGATAACTGCTCAGCTGGGCTGTTTCTGAATTCCTAACCCTCAAAACCAAGAACAAGATAAAATAATAAAAGCTTGTAAGTTTTGGTGTGATCTGTTATGTAGCAATAATACCAGCAATAATAACCAGAAATACATTCACAATAGCATGTGAGTATTACTCTAACCATATGAGGGTGTTGGTGGAGATGCTGGTGGTGGTGGTGAAACAACATAGCTTAGCAATGTTAGATGGATACATATTGGTTGGGACTTACTTGTGTCATTAGGACAGAATCAAAAAGAGAAGCATAATGGAAGCAATGAGTTGAGAGAAGCATAATGGAAGCAATAAAGGACAAATCTTTGTTGCATTTCATTCCCACTGAGGTGATGGAGGTAACTTTTTAAGGGCTGTACTGACTCTTGAGCACATAATAGCCAGGACTGCTTAACACTGTCAAGCAAGGTCTGGTTTTATGTCCATAGATTATCTATGGAGTGTTACATAAAATTTGTAAGAGGCCATTGATTTGGAATGAGCTCCTGCATTAGGCCCCAACAGACCAAACCCAAATGGAGTCAGTCATGTTCAAGTTCTCCATTACCATTACTCTATTACTTAGATAATAAAACTAAGTTTTATTATCTGACTTTCCAAGAACTCAGGAGATGGATAGCTAGTAGCCAAACTCCACAAAAGGCCAGTTTTAGCCAGCATGATAAGAAAGTCCCCTCGACTTTAACTCTTACAAGTAGAGTAATGTGAAGTAACCTGATGCTAACTCATCTGCTTTTTGTTCCCTGTTTCTGCTTTCTTCAGCCCCTTTTTGCCTATAAAGCCAACTTCTTCTGCTCAGGTCATCAGAGAGTCTTTTCTAACTCTTCAGACGAGATGCTCCCAAGGCATGAAAAAGCCAATTAGATCTTTAAATTTGTTGAAATTTTGTATTTTACCAAAGGCATAGGCCACACCTGAATCTTAGCCACCACTTTAAAACATGTATGTTTCCTTATAATCAAAAAATGAAAGATGTGGGGGAAAGGGGGAAACAGAATCCAATCATAAATACATCTTTCCAAATCCCACATTTGTAAAACTCTTTTAACCTGACTTACCCTAATATGGTTTGGATCTGTGTCTTTGACCAAATCTCATGTCAAACTGTAATCCCCAACACTGGCGATAGGGCTTTCTGGGAGGTAATTGGATCATGGGGGTGATCTTCATGAACCCTCATGAATGGTTTAGCACCACCCTCTTGGTGCTGCCCTTATGACAGTGAGTGACTGCTCAAGAGATCTGGTTGTTTAGAGGTGTGTAGCACCTTCCTTCACATCTCTTCCTCCTGCTCCAGCCATGTGAAGTACTGGCTCCCCCTTCGTCTCCCACGATTGTAAGTTCTCCGAGGCCTCCCCAGAAACTGAGCAGATACTGCCATGCTTCCTGTACAGCCTGTGGGACCATGAGCCAGTTAAATTATCCAGTCTTGGGTATTTCTTTATAGCAGTGTTAGAGCTGACTAATACAGACTCTAATTGGCAATATATGACAAAAAAAAGTATATGAGGTAGTGATTCATTACCTGGGATCATTAAACTTTGAGGTGTCTCTCCAGGGGTCCTTAAGATTTGTTATTGGCTTTTAAGTAAACATTTTATTTAAGTATAACATATTTAGAAAAGTGCACTAGGAGGTAGTGTACAGCTTTGTAAATTTTTTTCAGGCTGAACACACTTGGGGAACTAGTGTGTCTGAAAGTCTGAAATCAGAACATGATGAGTTCTCCAGAAGTTCCCTTATACCTTCCTCTAGTAAGGACTCTACCTAATCATCATCATGGCTTCTAACACAATCTATTACTTTGGTCTGCTTTTGAGCTTTGTACAATGAGACTCATACATTGCATATTCTCTTGTCTGCCTTCTTGTGCCACATATTATGTTTGTGAAATTCATACATGTAGTCAGGTATAATCGAAAATTGTTCATTCTCATTGAAGTATAGTATTCCCTTGTGCCAGTATACTGCAATTTAGTTAGCCATTCTTCTATTGGTGTTCTCAATAGATTTATAATATTTCATACAGCTTAATGGAAAATTTGAAGCTCTAATTGGAATCAATTCTGTTGAAAACCTTGAGTATCGAATGTGGTAACTTTGGTTTGGAATAAGCAGTCACTGTGATCTTATTGTTGGACACTCACTATGGAGAACCTCTGATTGACAACCCTTGTCTTAGATGATTTTTTTTTAATGGCCTCAAAATGCAGAGTTGGCGCTACCTCTACCACATTAATGACTTGGGCGAGTCACTGAAGTCCTTTTGGACTCAGTGTCTGTGAGGATTCAGCTCTTAAAATGTCAGTGGTTCCCGTTGTGGGTAAGTTTATGGCAAGGAAAACACTGAGCTGAAGAAAACATTGTGCTTATGAGGTTTAGTGGAATGATCAAATTTCTGAATTATAGTTTGCAGTTTTTGTGGGCTTGTGAAGGATAAGCACATGCTAGCTTCAGAAGCCATGCCACGAGGCAGCTCTCTTTATGTGAAAATATCAGGTGACACTAGACTCTTATTAGGAAATAGAATCCATGCAATTCACACCCGCTTAAAAAAAAACAAGTTATTAACACTTTCTAACAGCACGATGACTGCAGTAAACAAAGGCAGTCTCCTGGGATCAATAACAAATTGTGGCAGGGGCAGGCTGTGACATTGGGCTACAACTGAGATCCCCATCTCAGTAGTTTACTCCCCTTTTGTTGAAAAACTGGGATCTCTGTGTTAAACCTGAAGATTCTCTTCACGTGATTCTTTACCTAGAGTCCTTAATACACACCTTTATGCCACGCTATTTCAGGAAGAATTCTATCCCAGTGACCTCTAATTAACCGGGCATCAACTCTGTACATTGTCCCAGGTTGAATCAATTCTTTCAGGAGTTAGTTTCTTAAAACATAGACATTATTTTTTGCTTGGGTCATTTTGTGATTCATGGAGGCAATTTTGTATTAATCAGGGTAACATAACTGCTGTTACAGAAAAGCCTCCATGCCTCAGTCGTTACTACCCCTCCCTTCCCAGCGCCCATTCCCTGCCGGGCCAGAAAGGCCGCGCCACTGCCTGGTAAGAAGAGTTGGGAGAAGAAAAGCCGAGAAGTGGGTCCTGTGGAGGAGCTCACAATGTTCTTGAGGAAAGCGGCGACAAGATGGCTGCATCAAGGGGGCGATGGAGGCCGACTCACTCTGCTCGCCCCTGGCGGCCGGATGCTGTTTTCTAATACGATCGTCCTGCTGGGGCCGTGACTGTCATGGCGGCTGTCACCACTTCCGGCCTGCTGCCCACACAGACTGCGCTGTCTGAGGGAGAGGGATCCTGGCAATCCTGGGGCCTGTCTTCTTGGAAACAGTCAGAGCTGGAGCACAGGAGCACCTTGTAGATGTGCCTGCGAGGGAGCAGATTCCACTGCAAAAACCCCTGTAGAGGAGCAGGACGCAGTACACGCTGTGGCCCAGACAGTGGCGGTGGAGCAGATGGAGCCTGCACCTGCCCAATTTGGCCAAGAAAGTCCCCATACTCTCTGTGAAAAAGATTTCCAGAAGCTATGTCAACAACAAAGTCAAAAAAAAAAAAAAAAAAAAAGATAAAACCTCAAAATCATCAACACTAAAGATCATTCTGGAGTCTGATTTGAAAACTGGGGTCAAATTCTGCAGAGGGATGCAAGGGACAACATAGCCAGATTTATGGGTCCTCCCCATCACACCAGGGAAAATGTTCCATTTGCCGTTCCTCAGGTCTGGCTCCAGTTTGAGTTTTGTCTATATTGGAGGGGTAAGGCTAGAAGTCACGAGGTTAAGAGATCAAGACTATCCTGGCCAAAACGGTGAAACCCAGCCTCTACTAAAAATACAAAAATTAGCTGGGCGTAGTGGTGCATGCCTGTAGTCCCAGCTACTCAGGAGGCTGAGGCAGGAGAATTGCTTGAACCTGGAAGGTGAAGGCTACAGTGAGCTGAGATCATGCCACTGCACTCCAACCTGGGCAACAAGAGCGAAAATCCTTCTCAGAAAAAAAAAAAACAAAAAAAGCTAGAGGGGCCTTTACCCACTTACAAATCTGAATATAGAAGTTAAGAGGGGAAAGTGTCATGTCATAAGTCAGAGTAGAGTCAACAAGAAAACAAGACAATGACTGAGCCCCTAGTGTATACTGGACGTTGGTTAGCTACTGGGGATGCAGAGATGAAGAAAACATAGTCCCTTCTTCAAGGAGCTCAATCTAGCAAAGTAGATAGACTCTTTGCAGGCAGGACCAGGCTTCCCTGCAGCAGAAGGAGACTTGAAATCAGGGTCATGAGCCTCAGCAGGGATGGGCCAGCATGCTGCCCTGAGAGGATCATGTGTGGACCCCAGGCTGTGGCATGGTCCTGCTTTGACCCTCTAGCTGTGCTGTAGGGCCAGGTGGGGCCTGGAGTGGCCTGAGGTAGGGGCTGCAGTGAGCTCTTTCCACTCCCCCAAGGCACTGCATAAGTAATGTCACTTTCTATTAACACAAAATCAGGGATACAGTTTTTTCAAACACAGGGTGCTTCCTCTCCCCACAGTCCAGTCCAACAGGTGGTCTACCCTGATTGGTGGGCCCTTGTTTCTGTTGGAGAGGAGACAGTCCTCAGGGTTCCAAGTGGTCAGTTGTGGCCCACATGCCACTGGCAAGTGGAGGCAGAGCTTCAGAGCCCTCAAGAGCCATGGAGAGCCTGCTGCCCACCAGGAGATGCATACTTAGCTGCTGCTGGCCCACCTGTGGATAGCAGAACTAGTGATGTACAGAATCCTGGGACTAGTGCCAGCAACTGTTGGAGGGAGGTGACTGACCTGCTTGGCCCACACCCCACTGAAAATCCTGCATCTGCTCGGGGGCAGTAGAGACCATGTAGACCATCAGGACTTGGCAGTGAAGGGAAATAGGGAAGCAAGACATGGTGGTCACCCAGCGTCTTGGCCACAAGTCCCTCTGAAGAGTGTGGATGATGACAGTGACTTAGGTGCCTTCTTTAAATGTCCTAAGGGAGAGATTGGAGAAGCAGATATGCAACTGTAGGAAGAAAACCAAAGCAGTAAAGTACTCATAGTATAAATCCAAAGTCGGCTCAGCCAGCAGGCCTCTCTGTAGGATGCAAGTGGACAGCTGAAGAGGGAGCTCTGGAAGCTACAGCTGGTGCCTCCCACTCTGCCTGAACTGCACCAAGAACACACGATGGGTCTCAACAGGATGTCTACTGCTTAGACCTCGGTAAGGTGTACTAAACTTGAACTGTGTCTGACAGACCTGCGATTGCTACAAGAAGATGGCCTAAGACCTGGCCTCGGAATGGAAGTAAGACACTTCCAGTTTTCAGAGAGAAACCCTCTTCTATGAGAAAATGGCCCAGGAAGGCTGGGTGGCCACCTTATCTACTGAGAGACCGCTCCAGGTACACTGGAAAGAAAATAAACACAACAGGCAGAAGCCGGCTGACTGCGAGGCCAAGTTCCAGCATTTCCTAAGGGGGCCTTTGGCTCCTAGGGCTCCACCTATAGCTCACAGGGACCTGGAAGTACCAGGGGTACTGTGGGTCACTAGGGGCCCAAGGAGGGAGGCTGGTCATGATGTGTGAGCTTGGGTCCAGAGCACCTGCTGATTTGATTCTGTTTTCCCTGTAGCCAGGTCCTAAACACCCAGAGACTCACCAGAACATCAGCTGGTGCTGCTCACTTTAAAATACTTTTGATTGATCTCTTGTCATTTTAGCTACTGTTCATTAGTTGTTGCTGAAATTGCTTTCACTAAAGTTTGATAGATCGTGTTAGGATTGCAAGGTACTATTTTTCAAGTAAAGATTGTTTAATATAAAAAAAAGCCTCCAAATATCAGTGATTTGACACATGAGACATTTATATCTTGCTTATGTGGCAATGTGATGCTGGCATTCCTGATCAAAAGGTGGGCATTCCAGGAAACGTTCAGAAGCTCAATTTCCTTCCATTTTGTGTTTCTGCCTCCCCAGTGCCTAAGGGGCCTATGCAGTTTAGATGATGAGGAGGAAAGAGATAATACAGAAGAGACCTCAATCTGGGAAAGACATATATCATGTCTACTCACAGTCTACTCGTAGAAACTAATCACATGGTCTTGCCTAGATGCAAAGGGTTCTGGGAAATGTAATCTCTTGCTGGGCAGCTGCTTTCTAGCTAAACACTGTATCATGGAACAGAAAGCACACATTTTGGTGGATAACTAGCTGTCTCTTCTCAGAAAGTGTTGTACATTACATTTTACCTTATTTTACAAGAAACAACAGCAAAACATTTGTTTAATTTTAATTAAAATGTGTGAATCTAAGGTTACAAAATTGGGCTTCAAAAATATAATTTCATTTCCTATAAATCAAAATAATTTGCATTTTGAAGCATCATCCCTTCAGTACAGCAAGAAAATTTAATTGGGGTCTCTAAAGTGTTTCCTTTCTAGAATTTAAGTCAGAATTCTGGAATGAATTACTGAAATGTTGGGGATCGGGGCAGGAATCTTTTGATGGATTATTGTTGACATGGGTCCTCATGAGATGTCCACTGGAGAAGAAGTCATGCTCTTTAGTTCTAGTGATTTTGTTATGCTATTCTCAGGGCATGGGAATTTTTCTATGTCTTCTCACAAACCAGTCCCCTAGAATGGAGACACTGAGGTAGAAGGATGTTGTTTCTCTTTGCTCTGAGATCCCAGATGTTTTTCAAGCACTACTCTCCAATCCTAATCCCAAAGGGAGGAATGTAGCAATAAATCTTAGGAAGGGAAATCCTTCTTTCAAGTTTCTGACTGCTAAGTTTGGACATGGTTTGCTTGTCCCCACCAAATCTCATGTTGAAATTCGATCCCCAGTGTGACAGTGTTGGCAAGTGAGCTGTAATGGGAGGTGTTTGGAACATGGTGGTGGAATCCTTGTGAATAGATTAACACCCTTTCTAAGGGGTTAATGAGTTCTCACTATTAGTTCCCAAAAGAGAGCTGGTTGTTAAAAAAGAGCCTGTCCCTTCCTCCCTCCTGCTCTCTATGGTTTCCTCTCTCACCTCGTGACCTCTGCGCATATCTGCTCTCCTTCAGCTTCTACCAGGAGTGGAAGCAGCCTGAGGCCCTCATCAGATGTACATGCCCAGTTTTGAATCTTCCAGCTATCAGAATTGTGAGCCAAACAAACCTTTTGTCTTTGTAAATTATCCACCCTCAGGTATTTCTTAGTAGCAATGAAAAATGACCAAGACACTGACCAAAATGTTTTATCTATACCCCAAATGCTCCCTTTTTTCCTGAAGTTTTAGCTATACTTTAAACATGCAAGTCAAACATGAAAGATAGAGTCCCACATGCAGGTCTTTTCACTTTTGGTTAGCAATGGTTCCCCAGCACTGGGAACAGTACTTGGCACATAGTCATCACTCAATAATATTTATGGGATGAATTTCCTTCAAGGCAGATGACATAATCCTCATTTTACAGAAATGAATACCAGGACTCAGAAAGGCTAAGAAAATTGCAAAATGTTCCAAATCTAGTAAATGCGAAGGCCAGGAATTTGACCAAGGAAGTCAGTCTGCAATCATATTTATTTTCAAAACCCTTTGCTTTCTTCCAATCCATCTGTATTGCATTAGAGAAAATCCTGGACTTGGATATGAAAACTCCCTGTCTCACTGTATTTGTGATTTTGGGCAAATCACTTAATCTCATTATATGGTTCAGTTTCCTCATCTGCAAAGTGCAAATAATGACACGTTTCTCACAGATGATTGGGAGGTTTAGGTGGTGATAAATTGATCACTGAAGATAGGTAGTTATGTCAGTTATCTATGGTCGCCATACACAACAGTGAAGCAGACAACCATGCAACCACAGTGACATAAAACTATAAATTGATTGCTCACACATCTGGGGTGAGCTAGGGTCCATCTAGGCAGTTCTGCTGATCTTGGCTGGACTCATTCATGTATCTGGGGTTAGGCTGGCTGTCAGCTGCTCTAGGCTGGCCTTCAGTTGAATGACTGGGTGATTCATCTCTTCCATTTATTTCTCATCCTCCAGCAGGTTACCCCAAGAATGTTGTCATGGTGATAGCAGAGGCACAATAGAGCAGATGAAAACACATAAATTTTCTGAAGCCAAGGCTTAGAAGTGGTACACCATCACTTCCACTGCATCCTGTTGACTGAAGCAGGTCACATAGTCTAGCCTATTTAAGGACTGGGGGAATTGGCTGTGTCTCTTCAGTAGGGTGACTTGCAAAGTCACAGGGCAAGGGGCATGGATATAGAGAGGGAAAGTAATTGGGCCATTAATGGGATCAATCTTTGACTGTAATTAATAAATTTTAGTTCAATCTAATGTGTATTGGGACATATTAAAACTTGGAATCCACTTAACGATTCCTCTGGAAGCTATTTCATAAACTTGTTTTAGCTTCTTTCCTTTCTGTTTCATTGGATGAATCCCTAGCTACCCTCTGGAAAGGAGAAAGGTGGATGGATCCCCTCAAGGGAAAATAAGCCTGTTTTCTAACTGGAGATTGCCCCTAACTGTCTATATGTCTACAATTAGTAGATTACCAATGTGTATGTCCTTCTCCCTTTCTTCTAAAAAAAGGAAAATCACTCTCTTGCTTCCACGTAAGGTTTAAGCATTTCTCTATTCGGGGTGGTAGGTAAGAATCCATCAGCACAGAGACCTGGGACACCTGCCAAGCTCCTCCTTGTACTGCACAAAGGGCAAGGACTCCAGGTATATTGGGCACAACATGGATGTTTTAATTGACCTTGCTTATCACCTAACCTTTCTCCATTGTACTAGCTCTGAAGACAAAGGGAGTTAGGTGAGCTCCATAGTCTCCTGGTATGGGAGAGACAGGGAAAAACTCTGGGCTTAATACGTTCTCTTAAATAATATGAGCATACGTCATTTTATTGTGCCTTGCTTTATTGTGCTTTGCAGATATGGCATTTTTTACATATTGAAGGTTTACGGCAACCCTATGTCAACCAAGTCTATCAGCATCATTTTTCCAATGACATGTGCTCACTTTGTGTCTCTGGGTAACATTTTGGTTATTCTCACAATGTTTGTAATTTTTTTATTACTATACATATTATGGTGATCTCTGATCAGCGATCTTTGAGGTTACTATTGTAATTCTTTTGGGGGTACCACAAACTGCACGCACATAAAATGGCAAACTTAGTTGATAAATGTTGGGTGTGGTTGGACTGCTCTGAAAACTAGCTGTTCCCCATCTCCCTACCTCTCCTTGAGCCGCCCTATTCCCTGACACGCAACATTATTACAATTAGGCCGATTAACAGCCATACAATAGCCCCTAAGTGTTCAAGTGAAAAGAAGACTTGTACATCTCTTACTTGAAATCAAAAACTAGAAATGATTAAACTTAATGAAGAAGGCATGTTGAAAGCCAAGACAGGCCAAAAGCTAAGCCTCTTGTGCCAAACAATTAGTCAAGTTCTGAATGCAAAGGAAAAGTACTTGAGGGAAATTAAAGCGCTTCTCCAGCGAACACAGAAAGCAAAACAGCCTCTGGCGATGTGGAGAAAGTTTGAGTGGTCTGGATAGAAGATCCAACTAGCCAAAACATTCCCTCAGGCCAGAGCCTAATTCACAGTGAGGCTGTGACTCTCTTCAATTATAGGAAAGCTAAGAGATGTGAGTAAGCTGCAGAAAAAAACTTAGAAGTTAGCAGAGGTTGGTTTCTGAGGTTTAAGGAAAGAAGCCATCTCCATAACATAAAAGGGCAAGGTGGAGCAGCAAGTGCTGATGGAGAAGCTGCAACAAGTCATCCAGAAGATCTAGCTAAGATCATTAATGAACATGGCCATAATATCAACATTAACAGGAATTTGGAAGATGATTCCAACTCTTATGGGTGACTTTGATGTGTTCAGGATTTCACTGGAGGAAGTCACTGCAGATGTGGTGAAAATAGCAAAACAACAACAACAACAACAACAACAACAGCAACAATAAGAACCTAGAACTAGAAGTGGAGCTTAAAGATGTGACTGAATTTCTGCTATTTCATGATAAAACTTGAGTGGATGAGCAATTGTCTTTTTCTGGATGAGCAAAGAAAGAAAGTAGTTTATTGAGATGAAATTTACTCCTGGTGAAAAGGCTATGAACATTGTTAAAATGAAGACAAAAAGTAGAATATTAAATAAACTTAGTTGATAAAGGCAGGGCTGAGGGAATTTACTCCAATTTCGAAAGAAGTTCTATTGTGGGTAAAATACTATCAAAGAGCATTGCATGCTACAGAGAAATTTTTTGTGAGAACAAGTGTCAACTGATGTGGCAAACTTCATTGTCGTTTTATTTTAAGAAAGTGCCACAGCAACCCCAACTGTCAGCAGCCACCACTCTGATACCTGGCTCAACAAAGCTGTTTGGACCAAAGGAATAAGGCATGTCCCACCCATATGCAATTGTCCAGAAAATGTAATGACGATAAAGATTCATCAAACAAGCTCTATACTTGGGTTCCCTATGTACCTGTTACTACTTTCAAAAATCTACAGTCAATGTGGTTGAGAGCTGATTGCTGCTTGTCAAATAAAGTTATAAAACCACAAAGAAAAAGAAAGAAAATAAATACCTGACCCATTTTTGAGCCTGCCTTCTCAAGGACCACAGTTGAATTGTGCTTTCCTGATCTGTATCTGGTCGTTCCAAGATATGTGGATGATAGGTAATGTTGCTGTAGGACCTGTTAAACTCAGGTCCTACAGGTCCACAGGCACAAAGACCCATCTCTGCTCACTCTGAGGATGTTACTGATCTTATTTCTCAAGAACAAAAGGAGACCTATTTATTAGGAACTCATCTCCTGCCTGCAGGCTCAGGGAGTCAAACCCTCTTTTCATCCAGCCACCTGGCCCAGTATTTTGGAAGAGGCTAGATGAGGATACCCTCTCTAATTCTAACTGAACCATACAGCCAACCTTTGATTATCCTAAGAACACATTTCTTCCAGTTCAACAAGTTCAGAAATACTTAGGTAATTAATTTTTCTTAGAATCTGCATCATAAAAAGCTCTGCTGAAATGAAAGCCGGCAGTAAAGATTTCAAGGTAAATGAAATCCCAACTTGAAAACTGGTTCTGTTCACTGAAATATTTATCCAGTTCTTCAGATATGCTAGATGGTAAGATATACGCCTGCCTTCAAGGAGGTCACTGTCTGGAAGGTGAAGCAGATAACTAGACCAATACCAAGAGTAACTGGAGCAGGTGCAAGAGAATGTTACATATAACTTTTTTAGTTGTCTTTGAACAATGAAGAGGAGGAGATAAATGCCATGTGGAAACACCAGATATTTCTCAGATGATTTGCATCTCCAACTATCTCCCCGTTACTCCCCTAATGCCAGCCTATATAAAAAGAATTAGCAGTGCCTAGCATGGTGTCTCATGCCTGTAATCTCAGCACTTTGGGAAGCCGAGGTGGGCAGATCACTTGAGGTCAGGAGTTCAAGACCAGCCTGGCCAACATGGTGAAACCTTGTCACTACTAAAAATACAAAAATTAGCTGGGCGTGATGGCGCACGCCTGTAATCCCAGCTACTCAGGAGGCTGAGGCAGGAGAATTACTTGAACTTAGGAGGCAGAGATTGCAGTGAGCCAAGATTGCACCACTGCACTCCAGCCTGGCGGGTAAGAGTGAAACTGCGTCTCAAAAAAAAAAAAAAAAGAGAGAGAAAGAAAGAAAAAAAAAAAGAATTAGCAGAATTTGTTGGAGACTTTGGGATTGAGTTTCAGGTGGAAACTTACTCCCTTCTATAGGATATGGGAAGGGAAGGTGCTCCCTTCCTCCAGCCAAGTGAAAAGGGCACCATAAGTCTGGTTACTTGGAAGAAAGAGGGACTTGCTTTCTTTGCCTCACTGCTCGGTGCATTTGTTGCCTGATTTCTGGATTTTTTGAGCAGATTAAAGTGATTGGGGAGAGACGATGGGGGAAGGGAGCAGTCCCACCTCCACCTTCTGAGTAGGGGAAGTTCTTGAGTTTCCGAATGAGTCAAATGGGCAATAGGGGCCTGATCTTGAGCCATCTTTCCAGTACCCCAGCCGGTAGAGAGTCAGAGGGGACAAGAGGAGCTGTGGAGTACACATTGGGTGTAGAAGATAAAGAGATGGAGAAGTGTCTGATGAGGTCCCTGTAGAGCAGAGAGCTTCTTCTTGCCAGGGAACTATGCCCTTGGAAACATCTGCACATCAGGGCAGTATCGCAGCAGCACCAGCAAGATGCCCTTCTCTGCGTATCTGGATTATTGACCATTTTCTCAGTCATTCTTAATTTTTTCTTTTTAAGGGATGGGGTCTTGTTATGTTGCCCAGACTAGTCTCTGACTCTTGGGTTCAAGTGATCCTCCAGCCTTGGGTTCAAGTGCCTCCAGGCACAACCTACTGTATCCACCTCCTTATTTTCTCAGTCATTTTAAATGAACTGTAAATTTCTACGTCTTGCCCAAAGTTGTGGTTGGAAACATTGTCTACCCTACAAATATCCAGACAATACTGGAGTTCAGTTCCTGGGAGGCATTTACCTGAAGAAGCAAACCTGGTATCAGATCCTAAAACTGACATTTTTTCTTTTTATCTTAACTGCCAGTAACCTCAGAACCATGCCCTTGCCTAATGTGGACCATTAGCCCATCTCTCTCAACCAGAAACATCATCCTTTGCTCCCATAAGTGGCCCCTACCATTTTAATTGTGCTGTTTGACAGTTAGTTTAATTTTGCAGACTGCCTCATGCCTCCTTGTTAGTGTTGACTCCAATTTCAGTCTTGCGTGTGTGTTCCCCAATGTGAGATGTGAGGAGTGACACATTGACATTGTGGGCCTTGAATGTGGATCAAAGGGTATCTGTTGTCCAAATACACAAATGACCACAGCTGAAAGCAGAAATGTAAACCTGACTCTAATCAGTGAATTTGCTAAGCTAGACATAGTTCCTATTTTTAAGAACTAGCTACAGTTTACTTTTACATACATTTTTGCTCTCTGAGCTCTCTGTAGTTAGAAAAAGCCCTAATTTCTAACTACAGAGATTGGCCCATATTCAAGAGGAGAGGACATAGGACCCATCTTTTGACAGGAGGAGTCCCTTCAAGTTTGAGGCCATGTTTTAAAATTACCATGATTATCATCTGGAAGAGAGACTTTTCAAGTGATGTCCAGTCTTGCAAAATTTATTTGTGGTGCTTGTTTTTAGCTTTAACCAGAAAACATTACCTCCTGAAGCCAGTTAGGGAATCTTAGGAAGATTTTATTTTTGTGATTTTTATAATGAAAGATGATTGGCCAGGCATGGTTGTTTATACTTCTAATTCCAGCACTTTGGGAGGCTGAGGCAGGAGGATAACTTAAGCCCAGGAGTTTGAAACCGCCCTAGGCAACATAGGGAGAATCTATCTCTATAAAAAATTTTAAAGTCAGTGGGACTTGGTGGCACATGCCTGTGGTTCCAGTTACTCAGAAGGCTGAGGTGGGAGGATTGCTTGAGCCCAGGAGGTGGAGGCTGCAGTGAGCCATGACAACACCACTGTACTTGGGTGAGGTGTCCAAGGGTGGCTCTTGTGGCTGACACAGGATACTGGCTGTCAGCCGGGAGCTCACCTAGGCTCTTGATGGAGGCACCTTCATATGGCATTTCCAACGTAGTGGCCTCAGGGTAGTTGGATTTCTAATATCATAACTGGTTTCTGCAGAATGAGCATCACAAGAGAACTAGCAGAAGCCACATAGCCTTTTCTTGGAAGTTACTCAGTGTCACTTCTGCTGTTTTCTGTTGACTAAAAGCAAGTTACCAGGGTTGGCCCAGATTCAAGTGAAGAGCACATAGAACCCGTCTCCTGACAGGCAGAGCCCCCAGAATTTGAGGACATGGTTTAAAATTACCATGGTTATTGTCTGGAAGAGAGATTTTTCAAGTGGTATCTGTCTTGCAAAATATATGGAACTATTTAGGGAAACTACTTGAGATAAGACTGAAGCCATCCTTACACTTGCCTGGGTTCTGAATCTATACCAGCAAAGCCTTCTATACTCCCTCTTCACCTACACTTTCTATTAAGCCAATGGAGGCAATGGTTGCTCTACTTATTCCATTTAATATTGGGTTTTTAAATAGCGATTTGGGACAAAAACCTAGGCTGTCACAACTAGTACCAGTGTTAATAGTTGCAGCGTACTGATAAAAAGGAAAATTGTGCTCTCCTAAAACAAGCTTTCTTGTTTGGATTTACCAATATAAAACCAAAAATTAACATATAGTCATGTGTTGCTTAAGGATGGGGACAATATTCTGAGAAAAGCGCCATTAGGTGATTTTGTCATTGTGCAAATATCCTAGAGTGCACTTACCCAAGCCTAGATAGTATAGCCTATTACACACCTAGGCTATATGGTATAGCCTGTTGCTCCTAGGCTACAAACCTGTGCAGCATGTGACTGTACTGAATACTATAGGCAGTTGGAATACAATGCAAAGTATTTGAGTATCTACATATATATAAACATAGAAGAGGTACAGTAAACTGTGGTATTATAATCTTATAGGACCACTATCACATCAGCGGTCCATTGTTGACGTAAAAGTCATTATGAGGCACACGACTGTATTAACTATTTGTCCTAGTATAGAATTAATAGCAGAGAATTTAAGGTAATTTATAACATCAGATGTCACACGTGTATCATATTACAGCAACCACCCCTGAAGTATAGTCACTGAGTATTCAATCCATTTCTACCTGCAAACTTTCTCAGCTTCTTAAGCGTACACTTTGCTGCCATCTGGCTCACTCCACTCTGGAAAGACTTTCATTGAGAAACAACATATTTTACAATACAATTTTGAAGATCCTGGTTTCTCCCTACAAAAATCTTTAAGAAAACCTTTTGCAACTAACAGAACCTTTTGAACTAGCTAGGGATATAGATATTATTATATCATCTTTATTACAGCCCCACTGAGCAAGATGCCTCCTGAGGCTTCTCTCCTCCCCAAATTGTCCAGAATTTCAGTGCATATGGGTCACTAGCTCAGTTCAATGGGGTCAGACCTATTTCCCATCATCAGGCAGAGAGGGAACTGGTGGCGCTTATCAGTCTAATGCATTTGGTTTGTTGTCACATGGGGTCACTGCTGAACACAAACCTTGCACAGTCCCAAGAATGCCTGCCCACTGCTGTAGGATGCTGGTCTGAATTTTTTATGGGCTGGTGCTGTACACCAGGTTAATCTTTGAAAGTTATATTTGTTTGGTGTTTATAGCAAGTGATTTTAAACATTTTTTGACCAAGACCTTCAGAAGAAAGGCACAGAAGAAATACGTTTCACAACATGATCTAAGACACACATACAAAAAAAGAAAAGTCATAGAACAATGCTTAGCCTTAATATTTAAAAACCTATTCTTCTTTTTTTCATGATGAATGTGAGCTACTAAATTGATATTATGACTGATAGGGTTTGGCTGTGTCCCCACGCATATCTCATCTTGAATTCCCGTGTGTTGTGGGAGGGACCTGGTGGGAGGTAACTGAATCATTGGGGCAAGTCTTTCCTGTGCTGTTCTCGTGACAATGAATACGTCTCATGAGATCTGATGCTTTTATAAAGAGGAGTTCTTCTGCACAGACTCTCTCTTTGCCTGCTGCCATCCATGTAAGACGTGACTTGCCTCTCCTTGCCTTCAATCTTCATTCTGAGGCCTCCCCAGCCATGTGGAGTTATAAGTCCATTAAACCTCTTTCTTTTGTAAATTGCTCAGTCTAGGATATGTCTTTATCAGTGGCATGAAAACAGACTAATACAATAACCCACTATTGAGTCATGGATTTTTGTTGTTGTTGTTGTTATTGCTGAGTTGTTTGAGTTTCTTGTAGATTCTGGATATTAGTCCTTTGTCAAAGGTATAAACTACAAATATTTTCTCCCATTCTGTTAGATTGTCTGTTTATTCTGCTGATTTTTTTTTTCTGTGCTGAAGCTTTTTACTCTAAGTCTCATTTGCCTATTTTTTGTTTTTGTTGCATTTGCTTTTGGGGTCTTCGTCATAAATTCTTCACCTAAGCCAATGTCCAGAAGAATTTTCCTTAGGTTTTCTTCAAGTATTTTTATAGTTTCGGGTCTTGTGTTTAAGTCTTTAATCCATCGTGAGTTAATTTTTATATATAGTGAGAGATAGTGGTCCACGTTATTCTTCTGCATATGACTAGCCAGTTTTCTCAGCACCATTTACTGAATAGGGTGTCCTTTTCCCATTGTTTATTTTTGTCAACTTTATAAAATATCAGTTGGTTTTACGTATGTGGCTTCGTTTCTGGGTTCTCTACTCTGTTCCGTTGATCACTATATGTCTATTTTTGCACTGGTACCATGCTGTTTCAGTTACGAGAGGCTTGGAGTATAATTTGAGGTCAGGTAATGTGATGCCTCTGGATTTGTTTGTTTTTTGCTTAGGAGTGATTTGGCTATTTGGGCTTTTTTTTGGTTCCACATGAAATTTAAGATTGTTCTTTCTAATTATGTAAAAAATGATGTTGGTAATTTGATAGGAATTGTATTGAAACTGTAGATTACTTTGGGTAATATGGTCATTTTAATAATATTGATTCTTCCAATCCATGAGCATGGGATGTTTTTCCACTTGTTTGCATTGTCTGCATTTTTTTTTCATCAGTGTTTTGGAGTTTTCCTAGTAGAGATCTTTCACCTCCTTGGTTAAATGTATTCCTAGATTATTTTTGTGGCTATCATAAATAGGATTGAGTTTTTAATTTGTTTTTCAATTTGAACGTTATGGGTATATAGAAATGCTACTGATTTTCGTATGTTGATTCTGCATTCTGTGACTTTAATGAAATTGCTTGTCAAGTCTAGGAGTCTTTTGGAGGAGAGGAAAGGAATAACACGACACATGTTTCAAAAAGCTTATTCTTTTTTTATTTTTTATTTACTTATTTTTTTGAGATGGAGTCTCACTCTGTTGCCCAGACTGGAGTGCAGTGGCATGACCTCAGCTCACTGCAACCTCTGCCTCCTGGTTCAAATGATTCTCTTGCCTCATCCTCCAGAATAGCTGGGACCATAGGCACGTGCCACCATGACTGGTTAATTCCTTGTATTTTTAGTAGAGATGAATTTTCACCATGTTGGCCAGGCTGGTCTTGAACTCCTGAGCTCAGGTGATCTACCTGTCTTGGCCTCCCAAAATGCTGGGATCACAGGCATAAGCCACTGTGCCCAGCCTCAGAAAGCTTATTCTGCAAGCACTGTGGGATGGATTATTTGGGGTAGGGTGAGGCTAAGGTCTTTACCAATGGTCATGTAGTATGGTGGTGGGGAGGAAGAAAGTGCAGACTAACACAATGCTTGGGAGATGTTAATGGAGAACGAGAAATGAACTTGGAGATTAATTGTGTATAGGTAAGAGGAAGTCCATGGTGAGTCCCAGCTTCTGTTTAGAATAGTTTGGATGATAGACAAGGATCTAATTCAATTGAATATGTTTGGGAAAGGATTGTGGGTTTAATGAAAAGCACATTTAAGGATGCTAAGGAATTGGTGGATATCTAGGTAAAGAGATATTCGATAAACCTTTGCATATAGGTTTGAAACCCAGGGTAAAAAGCATGTCTAGACACATAGACTTGGGAATTTTTAACGTATATGTGACAGTTCAGTTTGGATTAAGGTCCTAATGAAAATATATAGAATGAGAATAAGAACCAAATAGAGAATTCTGAGGTGTGCTGGAATTTAGGGATCAAGGGAAACATGAAGATTCTGGGGAAAAAAATAGTGAGAAGGATAGCCAGAGAGATTTAGGGGAGACCAAGAGGTAATGGAAAAGGAGGTATCAACAAGGGAGTGGTCAATCATGTCAAAGCTTGCAGCAAGGTCAAGAAAGCCAAGGGCAGAAAACATCATTGGTTTGGTGGCTAATCCATTTGTCACTTAACCGGTTTATTTTCTTTGGACTGGTGGGAACAGAAGCCAGACATGAAAAGGCAGCGAGTAAGTGGGAGATGAGAAAGCAGAGAGAGCTAAGAAGCTTGGCTAGGGAGAAAAGGAGAGAGCACGGACTCATGGAAGCAATTGTGAGATTGAAGGAATTGGTTTTGTTGTAAATATTGGAAAGAATTTAATTACGTTGACTCATCTTCTACTCAGGATCCGTAAAAGGAACGACGGACAGTGAGAACAACTCTGAATTTGTCTCCACCGTAGGAGAGGCTGAGGTCTAAAGAAGGGATACAAGAATTCACCTTGGCATTGAAAACATTGTGCTAGGTGAAAGTGTAATTTCCTGATAGGCTCTTCTTGCCTGATGCACAGATGGAGCTATTCACTGAGACAGTGGTATTGCAATAGAGAAAGAGTTTAATAAACACAGAACTAGCCAGGTGGAAGAATGGGAGTTTATTACTCATGTCAGCCTATCCAGAAGTTCAGAGGCTAAAGTTTTTCAAGGATAGTTTGGTGGGCAAGGGGTTAAGGAATGGACAATGCTGATTGGTTGGGTTGGGGAAGAAATCATAGTGGGTGGAAGCTGTCTTCTTAGGCTGAGCCAATTCCTAGGTGGGGGTCACAGGGCCAAGTTGAATCAGATCTTTGGTATGGGTAATCAATTGCCAGAATGAAAAATAATGAAGACTATCTCAAACACCAGTTTCAGGTTTTGCAACAGCAGTGTTATCTATAGAAGCAATTAGGGAAGTGACCATCCATATGAGACACCTGAGCAAACACAATGACTAGTTATCTTTTAACTATAAGTAGGTCTTAGCAAAATTCAGACCTCTCCCATAATTCTAATTTCATGGCTTCTCATTAGTTTTATAAAGGTGGTTTTAGTTCCCAAACAAGGAGGTGGTTTCAGTTCCCAAACTTCCTTTGGGAAGGAGCTATTATTATCCTTGCTTTATGGTTAAAACATGAACTAAATTCCTCCCATATTTAGTTTGGCCTATGCTCAGGAATGAGCAAAGACAGCTTGTAAGGTTAGAAGCAAGATGGAATCAGGTATGTCAGATTTCTCTCAGTGACTTAATTCGGCAAAGGTGGTTTCCATGGAAGCCAGATGGAAGAGGCCACATATTGCATGATTCTATTTGTATAAAATACAATAGGCAAATCTATGGAGACCGAAAGTAGATTAGTGCTTTTCAGGGGCTGTTGGGAGGGGAGAATTATGAATGACTGCTAATGGTATAGGGTTTTTGTTTGTTTTTGAGAATTCGGTAGTGGGGATGGTTGTACAACTTTGTGAATATACTAAAAATCACTGCATTGTACACTTTAAATGGATAAATGTGATGGTGTGTGAATTGTATCCCAATTTTTAAAAACTTAAAAGAAAAAAAAAAAGAATTCACTTTAGTTGGAGGAGAGCCTTCTTAATCCTGAGGCAGGAATGCCAAGAGGAGTATAAATGACATGTTTCTATTGGCAGGAGGCAGGGCCAGTTACATGATTTGTGGGATTCAGTGCAATATGAAAATTGAGGGCCCCTTCTTCAGAATGATTGAGAATTTCAAGACAGTTACTGCAGAGCATTAAACCAAGCACAGGGCTCTTCTAAGTGTGGGGCTTAGAAGCCCCTTAAAAACCTTGTGTGGTTACACAGGTTTTGCACATTTATGAACTAGCCCTGGAGGAGGGAGAGCTCACCAGATGGGCTTTCTTATGGAAATAAGAAGTGAGAGGAGGTACTAAAGCTGCTGAAATGAGAGAATGGGTGAAATTTGGAACTGTCCTTGAGGGGAATTAGAGAGAAAATCAAATATGGACTTGAAAGAGAATTACTAGGCAAGGAAGAAAGTCAGGCATTGGTTGGAGGGCATGAATTTGTAGGAGTATCACTGTGATTTTTCACCATTGGTTCTCAAAAGACCAAATATAGAACTTAAAACAGCGAAGAATGGTAGGAGTAAAGTTTATCTGGGCAAATGTGATTGAAGATTAAAGGAACAAAGGAATAAAAGTTAATGATTAAACTAAATGAAATTAATAGATTTCAATTAGCTATTGAAAGAGGATGGCCTAGGGAAATTATCACCCTTAGAATGTGCTCGTATAATGCCTGGAAGTAGAATGGCCTATGGAGTTAAAATTAAAATGAAGTCCAAATGTAGAAAAATTGGAAGAAAAAAATGAAAGTCGAAGGATTATGGACTGTGATGGGATTTTTGGAATTTAAGATTTTAGGTGTGGAGTTCTGAGTTTTGTTAGGTTCAAGATCCAATTCTGTTCAGTTAAGGCTGCCTGAAATGATAATGACTCACAAAGCATCAAGATTCAAAAAAAAATTAATCTTAAGATCTAATTGGGGTAAGTTATTCTCCTACGTGGAAGGAATGTCCTCAACTACATACAGCAAATTGAGTGTTGATAGATGCTGCGGCATATGGTGTGACAGATGGGGAAAGTCGAGGAACATGTTTTTCCCTTGTCACAGAAGTGTTTTCTCTTGATGGCTTTGCTCTTTTATGGAGATAGCTGTGCTTCTTACAGTTCTCACCTCCTCTCCCCTCTACTACAGAGAAAGGAGGCGTCAGGCACAGCACTCAAAGGGAGAGGAAGACGTTGGCCAGCATACAACTGTCCAAAGATCCACAGAATCATTTCTTCTTCAATTTCTTTAAGTAAACTTTAGATGTTTAACATACATATAAAATAGTGCACAAATCATAAGTTTATGCACCCATGGAGCCAGTGTAGAAGGCCCTTGTTCTGCTTCCAGTAACAACTCGCCCACAAGGATAATGACTATTCTAATTTCTAGCAGTGAAAATTAGTTTCTCCTGTTTTGCACTCTATAAATAAAATCATACAAGATGTACTCTTTTGTATTTGACTTCTTTTGCTCAATATTATGTGTATTAGTCCATTCTCATGCTGCTATAAAAGACATACCCAAGACTGGGTAATGTATTTAAAAAAGAGGCTGAATTGACTCACAGTTTTACAGGGCTGGGGAGACCTCAGGAAACTTACAGTCATGGCAGAAGGGGAAGGAAACACGTCCTTCGTCACATGGCAGCAGCAAGAAGTGAAGAGCAAAGTAGTGGGGAAGCTCCTTATAAAACCATCAGATCCCGTGACAATTCACTCACTATCATAAGAACAGCACGGAGGTAACCACCCCCATGATTCAGTGACTTCCCCTGGGTCCCTCCCGTGACACATGGAGATTATGGGAACAACAGTTCACAATGAGACTTGGGTGGGGACACAGCCAAATCGTATCATTATGTTTTTGAGATTCATTTATGTTTGTTACTTTAACTGTGCTTCATTCATTCGGGTTGCTGTATAGTATTTTATTGTATGAATATGCTACAATTTATTTATTCTACTGTTGATGGACTTTTGGGTTGTTTCTAGTTTGGGGCTACTATGAGCAGTGTTTTCTTATACATGTCTCATTGAACATATCTTTGCAGTATTGCTGTATATGTGCTTAGAGTTAGAATCACTGGGTCCTAGGGTGCACAGATTTAGTCAGCTTTACTAAACACAACCAAAGAGGTTTTCTAAATGGTTGTGTTAATTTTTATTTTCACCAGCACTGTATAAAAGTCCCAATAAATCTATATTGTTACTGATATTGGTATTGTCTGTCTTTTAAAAATTTAGTCATTCTTTTGGGTTGTATCGTATCACATCATATTATTTTCTATTTGTATTTAACATGTATTTATTAAATAACCCATTGTGGACCTAGCACTGTGCTGGATTACGAAGGATACTCCTAACGTATTTGTCAGGATTCTCTGCTTTCAAGTGAGAGAAACTCAATTTGAACCAGCACAAGTGAAACCAAAAAAATGTATTGTCCACATAAGTAATCTGTAGAAAAGAAGCTAGAGCAGGGACCTGAACATCATCAGGACTTTCTTGGCCTTTCAGCTCTGCTTTCTCTGAGTTTTAGCTTTTCTACTGAAGGCAGGCTTCTTTATGCAGCTGGGCACATGGGTGATGACAGGGCTGGGCTCTTAGTCCAAGAACAAAGGAGAAAAACATAGGTTTTTATCACCAGTTCTAATGATAAAAGCTGTATCTAATGATAAAAGAAGTATTCTCACTGGAAAAACTTAGATTGTATGCACATCTCTAGACCAGTCTTGGAGGTCATTGTTATAGGAATCAGGAGGGAAAATGGTAGATAACTTATTGTGATCAACAGATTTGGGACACGAGGACAGCCTTCATCCAATTATTCTGTCCAGGGAAGCATTGATTATGGAAGAAGATACAATTTTTACACTAATGACATAGCTCAAATTGAGGAAAGAGAAATTCCACACAATGAGAAGGAAAAACAGATGTGGTTCCTCCAAGAATTCATAGGAGCCAGGCCAGCATTTTTGGTAAATTATTTGTAAAAAAAAGGCTGCAACTATTCTCCTCTCTGTATCAAAATCTCTTTGCAATGTGATATTAGCTTCTCCTTTTTATGACAAGAGTCTATATTCTCCTTCCTTAAATCTGGGCTGGTCCTATGACTTTCTTTAATCAACAGAATTCAAAGAAGTAACAATTTGCCAGTTCTCAGCCAAGGCTCAATAAGCCTTGGGAGTTTTCACTCATTCTCTTGCCACTCTTCCTAGCTATAATATGGTGAGCAAGTCTAGGCTGGAGGAAGAGAGAATATGTGGATCATAGACAAATTTGTCCATTTCATCCCGCTGAGGACTCAGATGTGTGAGAGAGTACAGCAAGATTAGTAAAGCCAACTCATATGAGGGAGCCTGGCTAAGGCAAGGAGAATCATTCAGCTAAGTCTACCCTAAATTGCTAGCTCACAGAACTGTGAACTAAATATATGGTTATAATTAAATCATTTAGTTTTGGGACTATTTGTTACTCAGCAATAGCTGCTTGATAATATACATCCCAATTTGTGATTACTACATGAGAAAATTGCATGGTTTTTTAATTCTAAAAACTTATAATTTTGGTGAGAAAACAAAGCACTCACAAGTAAAAATATTAAAGAACAATATAAAGTAGTGTCAATCAAAGTATAAACAGCGTGGAAAAAAATCCCACAAGCTAAAATAATGAATGTGATGAGATTAAATATGATGCATTTGAAGAATGCTTCAAGGAAATGCAGAGATTTGCGGAAGACTTTGAGGAAATGAGAACATGAACTACAGAAGAGGTAATAAAAGCCATTCCTAATGAGTGAGCAAAGAATTTGCATTCAAATATGAAAATGAACAGTGCAGGTATCAAGGACAAATGACCTGCATGGAACTGTGCATGGAGCCAATGCATTAATGGCAAGGAGAAAGAGGAAGGGTAAGAGAAAAGTGTGGCTCTATGAGTGAGGGCATAAGAGGGAAGCACAGGTAGTCAAGTGGAGACATACAATTTTGATTCATATTATTTTTAGCATGAATGTCTTAAAGTTTAAAAAAATATTTTGGCAGACTGAAGGAAGGATCCTAATCCTTTCTCCTTTCAATATCCATTCCCTCTACAATGTAACTTTTTATCTCCTCCCCTCAATAGATGTAGTCAATTTTTCCACTAGGTGAATCAGAACTAGCCTTGCGATTTGCTTTGCACGGTAGAATGCAGAGGAAATGATGCTGTGCTAGTTTCAAGCTTAGGCTTCAAAAGGCCTTGCCTATTTCCAATTATTTTTGGAACCTTGACTCTGCTGTATGAATAAAGCCAGGCTAGTCTGCTGGAGCATGAGAGACTTATGGAGCAAAGACAAGCTCTCATGGCTGACCCTTTCCTAAAAGAACTGATCCCTTCCCCAATCCAAAGTAGTAAAAACCCACAGATCTAAAAGGAAGCCCTGCTAAGATCAGAAAAACTACCCAGTTGAGCCCAGCCCAAATTTCTAATCTGTAGAATCATTCACTATGTAAAAGTTTGGTGCCTTAAGTTATGTTTTGGAATGGTATATTACACAGCAAAAATGAACTGACTCAGATGCCAACATGTGATGGGTGATATCTCATAGAAATATGCCATCTTCCCTTGAAAAAAATCATATGATGTGAAATATGGGCCTGCATTTCTCTCTGAGAACAATTATGACCTGGGCGATTCTACTTCTCTTAGATGAGAAATGCATAATCTAGTTTGCTGCAATTCCCACCACTCACTATTGTCTTATACCTGCCCTAATTTACTCATTCCCATTACTTGATTAGCCCCTATCAGTATATTAGTCTGCAACACTAGTTTAAGTAGTGGAACTGTTTGCAGGAGAAGGGATTTGGGGGGCAATAGAATGACATGATAAACGTAATCTGTAAAAAGGCTATTCTGGTGGTAGGACTGGGGATGTGGAGGCAGGAGGTTAACAGGCTGAAAGTCGCTAGAGAAATTTTGGTATCTGAATTTAGAAGACATTGCAAATATAAAGTATCAAAAGACCTTGATAACTGAGTGGTTAGTATGCTGAAAATGGAGACATTTCTAGTCAGAGTGGATCCTGAAGAGCCTGGAAAATTGGTGTCATTAATAGCAGTAGGAAAGTTGGAAACAGGTGCTAGTTTTGAAAGTAGAGTGATGTGTTTGGTTTATAAACTAAGTCCAGCAGCTCCCTTAGGAAATGAAGGCTATTATGGCCTAAAATTAATACCAGCTACTTCTAATGATGAGCTAATTATTCAGGGAAGAAAATTTAGTTGACCATTCAGGATCACTGGGTCTTCTGCCCTAGTTAACAAAGTGTTAACTTTTCTTTTGCTGTGTAATAAATCACTCCAAAATCAATAGCTTAAACCAACTCTAAGCATTTTCTTCTTATCTCTCATGGTTTTGAGAGTTGACTGGGGTTCAGCTTGGTGGGGTATGTCATGGATCTTGATGGAGTTTGTGACATGCTATTCCAAAATATGGCACCTTGGCATATTAAACATTTTAAGCTGAAATAATTTGAGAAACAGCAAGTTCAGGAAGGTCTCTCTGACCTTGCCCTACCCTTCTCCCTTGAAGCAGGTCAAAAGACCCTCATGTGAGAGGTGCCCTCCCTATACCCAGAGAACGGAACATCTTTACCTAGAAGATAAGGGATGCCAACAAGAATCTGAAAAAACACATCTTGCCATTTTCTCCAGTTAGCTCAGACTCTTCTTTTTATCCTGTCATATTTCTCCATGACTTTCCATTCTTCACCAAACCTACTATACAAACACCCATGTTTAGCTGCTTTCACTAGTCTTCATTTCCTAATGAAGGCTCCCATGACGTGTAAAACTTATATTACATAAAAATGCATGTTTTTCTCTTGTTCATCTGTCTTTTGTTACAAGGCCTTCAGCCAATAACCTAAGATGGGTAGAAGGAAATGATATTTTTCTTCCTCTGTAGGCTACAGTCAAACTGTGACTGACGCTGGAGTCATGTAAAGGCTCCCTGAGAACATGTCTGGTGGTAGATGCTGGTTGTTGGCTGGAAGCTCCACTGAGGTTGTGAGCTGGGATACTTACATGTGGTCTCCCCCCATGGTTTGGACTGCCTCAGAGCATGGCAAGTGCATTCACAAGAGCTAGTGGTCAAGGAGACCAAGGCAGAATTGAGTGCCAGTATTTTTTGACCTGTTCTTGAAAATCTCATAGTGTCACTCCCTCCATGCCCTGTTGATCAAGGCAGTCACAAAAGGTCTGCCCAGGTTCAAGGGAAAAGGACATAAGTCCCCTACTAGATGGAAGTTGTGTCACCATCACACTGTAGGAGCAAGATTTGCTGGTTGTCTTTGGAAAATATAGTCTGCCGCACACACACCTAAGAACAATTTTGAAATGAACATAATTCCTGTTCTTTCTTATTTCAGTGTGTTTCTAAGGATTGACAAGATTATAAATCTAAGTGATGGCAAAAGGAATGGACAATGGAAAGATTGGAAATTTGGGTTTGTTGTCAATACAATTAATTTGCCAGTTTTGCAGTTCTCAACTGAAATGGATTTCTACCTCAGGAATTCAAAAGTAAACTCTGAAGTGTAGAATTATTGTAATAGATCAGGTCACTAATGAGTATCTAGCCCATTCCTTTAACTCCAGACTAAATTGAATTTAACACATTCCAAGGAGATTTTTTTCTTTTCATCACCCTGCCCAGAATGTACCCATACAAGGAGACTCTTCCATGACATTTCTTGGTTGTGTGTTCCAGGTTCTTTCAAAGAATTCAGGGCCTTTAAACTTTTTAAATGTTGTCAGTATTGGATTTCCCTCATCATAACATCTCATGGTATTACTAAAACCTAAGTCTGAATTTGAAATGTGCAAACAAAGCCTATCAGCCTCCGTGGATTGAAAAACATGCTTCAAGCCAAAATGTAATTTTTTATTCTCTTAAATGTTTCTCTTTCCTTCCCAGGAAAATATGAATACTAAATATTTCAAGATATTATATACTAATTATGGATCACAGTAGTAATCTAGGTTGCTTTAATAGGAGAATATTAGGTCCTAAGAAATTTAAGTTAAAAAAAAATGGCTTTGCTAGGCTTTAATATGTAAGAGCAGATGAAAGTAAAGATGCTTGGGTTTGTGTCCCTCATCCTCTGGATCTTAACCTCAATCCCTGTGGGTCAGCCATGCCACTCAGCCATCCTACCTCCTGCCTTCCTCTCCCCTTGCAGTGACCCAGCGCCTAGGCCTCTGCAGGTCTTGGTTTGAAAATCACTGGTTACTTAGAATTCTAAGCAGATTGTTGAGAATGATTAGGAGGAGGCATTTGAAGCACTCTCAGCATATCATTACCATCACTGTCATTATCATTATCATCATCATCTTTAGAAAACACTAAAACTAAATGTTCATAAGCAGCCTGTGCAAGGTCGAGCCTAAGAGCAAGATAAATAGTGACTTCATTCTAAGAAAGAGAGCCCAGGCTGACAAGCCCAGAAAACAAACATAGGATGAAATCATTTCACAAATTCATGAAGTGTCAATATTTTATTATTCATTCCATTTAAAGCACATATTTGCCCCAGTCACCAGTTCTGAGAGAGGAGGATGGGTTTGGCCTCCTATCTATTGCAAATTCAAATTATATATATATATATATAAAATATGTGTGTGTGTGTGATAAAGTGTATTATGTATGAAGAGTATAACAAACATAAAACACACATTCAAATATGTGTATATATATATATAACATTTTTCACCCAACAAGAATATACTCCTTATTATTATTGTATTATAATAATAGCATGTTATTATATAGGATAACAATATGTAACATATACTATTATACAGTATATGCAATATACTATAACTTACATTATGTGAGAATTCCGGCATTAAAGAAGACTTTCCTGCCAGACCAACATAGAACAAATTTCACATCAAGGTTTGAAAATAAAGACAAGGTAATCACACAACTTTAGTTTATTCATTCATTAAAATAGGAAGCATTTATTTAGTGTCCATCTTATGTCAGGCACTGGAAAAGAATCAGGGTAATGTCCACACCCTGTGGTGGGAGATGGGGATTCAGACTCTAGTGCAAGAAGCAAACATAAATTTCTAAGGAATGTGGCAACTTTGATAACAGATCTCTTTGCTGAAGTTTTCTTTCTATATTAAAGAAGAGTTTGACTCATTATCAAGCCTGAGAAGACATTTCAGTTTACAAGCATATATTGAAATGGTCATAATGCAGGTGTAGAATGAGAAATAATTCTTTTTTTTTTTTTTTTTTTTTTTTTTTTTTTTTTTTTGAGATAGATTCTCACTCTGTTGCTGTTGCCCAGGCTGGAGTGCAGTGGCTCAATCTCAGCTCCTTGCAACCTTCCACTGCCAAGTTCAAGTAATTCTTGTGCCTCAGTCTCCCGAATAACTAGGACTATAGGCACACGCCACCACACCCAGCTAATTTTTGTATTTTTAGTAGGGATGGGATTTTGCCATGTTGGCCAGGCTGGTCTGAAACTCCCGCCTGCCTCAGCCTCCCAAAGTGCTGAGATTACAGGTGTGAACCACCACACCCTCACCAAAAATTCTTGTCCTAGTAAACATATGACTCCAGCAGATGGCTATTGTCTTAATAGAGGAGAATGTCTAATAGTGTGAAGAAGTCAAAACTCTTGTTTTGTTAAATAATTTAAGTGAATGGAATGAAACCACCAATTCTTGACAACTTGAATCCCTGTGAAGACTAACTTTTGTAGTGTTTAAATGGCGTGTATTTCTTTTTCTTTTCTTGAGGCCCTTTACTCAATATGTTAGCTTGGACTGTGGACATTAGCTGAGTTTTTTCTCTCTTGGATAGACAATAGCTTCTATGAAAAGCCTTGAAAGCAATTATAGATCTGTCCATATAGTAATATCTTCCCTCTAAGGAGTTCTGATAAGTTCCAATCTCAATTTTCTCGGATGAACAACTAGAAGGTGTACTAAAAGTCCTTAGGACTGCAGCCAGACCTGTAGGACCTTTGTGATAATTACCAAATTAAAAGAAAGCATTTCCCCCAGGCAGTCGAGTTACAAAGAAGACATCCCTCTCACCAAACTTCAACCCAGTATCATGACTCACAGCTCAATTTCAACCTCCTTTACCCTCTCAGTGGGTGCTCACAGATGAGCCCATGCAGCTGTCCTGAATCCCCTCAGTTTAGAAGACCTTCTTTTGAATTTGACAACCAATTGGACAAATGAAAACCTAATCTGTACTCCAGAGAGCTTGATAAAAGCTCTCAGGGGACCAGATGTTTCAGGCACTGTTTAAGTAGTCAATAAAGGCAGGCAGAGACAAACTAAAGCTCAATAAAGTTTATAAAAGCCACCAACAGGGCAAACGTATGAATGGGACTGAGGAGTCAATGTCTCAGAGAACAGGTACCTGGTTCCTTGGGATTTACCATTCTTTCCTGAGAAAGGATCATCTAGAGTATCCCAAGTCATCCTCCATCATCTTTGTAACTAACTTGTCCTCATCATACGTGGAAAAGAAACCAAGGCTCAATGTCCTACCTATAGAAATTCAAAGACATTTCAGTGGACTGGCACTATGTGAGTCTGTCTTATTCGGCTCTGGGTTTTATAATAAAATACCGTAGACTGGCTTAAATGACTAACGTTTATTTCTCATAGTTTTGGAGACTGGGATGGATTCCAGGTTCCAAGTGCCAGCAGATTTGGTGTTTGGTGAGGGTACTCTTCCTGGTTCGCAGATGGCACCTTCCTGCTGTATTCTCCCCTTGGCTGAGAGAGATCATCTCTATCGTGCCTCTTCTTATAACGGCACAAATCCTATCATGAGGGCTCCACTCTTATGACTGAATTTTCTCCCAAAGTCCTAACCTCCAAATACCATTACATTGGGGATTTAGGTTGCAATGTGTGAATTTGTGGCAGGCTGTGGAGCATTCAGTCCACAGCAGTAAGGAAGCCTTAATATAATTTTAGGGGATGAATACAAATAAAAGAGAAATTTGAAAAATGGCCTATCTAGGTGATTAAAGCACTTTCTAAACCTCACTGTTGTTCAGAATTCACACAGGCTTGTCAAATCCCCACTTGTGTCCAGGTTTCATTTCCATGATATCATTTAATCCTGATGATGATACCTTGAGGTAGGATTTTTTTAAATTCCTGTTTTACAGTTGAAGAAATGTCCAAATGCAAACAGCCAGTAAACTGATGGGACTGGGGTTTGAACCAAAGCCTTTAGGCCTCAATTCTATTTTTTTAACTGGAGCGTGGCTTTGAATACAACATCCAACCATGGGAACTCTGGACCCAATGTGAGAGCCAGTGCTCGTCTGACGTATGGAAATCGACCCTAGCACGTGTGACCAAGGCATACATTCTAATGATACACATTCACTGACTCTTTACCTTCCAGTGCATCCCCTATGTATCTGTTTAGGTCCCAGTTTGCTCTGTTTTTCTTTTTTCCCCCCTTCAAGTGGGTCTTGCTCTGTTGCTCAGGCTGAAGTGCAGTGGTGCAATCATAGCTCACTGTGGCCTCTACTTCCTGGTCTCAAGTGATCATCCTGCCTCAGCCTCCTGAGTACCTAGGAATCATGCACCAACATGCCCAGCTAAGTATTTCATTTTTGGTAGAGATAAGGTCTTGCCGTATTGCCCAGGCTAGTCTCAAATTCCGGGTCTCAAGCAATCCTTCTGCCTTGGCCTCCCAAAGTGTTGGGTTTACAGGTATTAGCCATTGTGGTTGGCCCTATGTATTTTTTTTAAAAAAACAATTTTTGGAGAAACAAATGGGAATAATTGAAAGGAATAAATTTGATTAAATCATTGCTGTGAGATGTAGAACTTCAGAAGGTAGGGAAGAGGAGTGTGTCGTGTTATGCAATAAAATTTGCCTCTATCTTTGACATCTCTTTGAGTCTTTGTGGAAGGTTTTCATATTTCTTGGTTGGTTTGTTTGATGAGACACTTGTGTTTCTTTGGAATGTAACCATGTACCAAGATTGACCATGAGGGAGCCCAATTATCTTGAGTTACACAGTAAATAAGAAACCTGAGAACCTGGGTCAGTCCATCCTACTATCTCAGTCCACTTTCGACTAATATATACTTCCTAGGTTTTTCGTGCACCCTGGTTCTTGCATCTCCTACAAAACATCAGGTAATATGTGGGGTTGTTTATTTATTCAGGCTTGAATTTGCAACATGTTCACCTTGTTCCATGGTTCCTTTAAAAATAATATTTTAAAGGAGTTTGTGGTCAGAGAGCATTTTAGGTATTCTCTATGCCCTGGTCCCCTATGGCTCAGCCTTAAAGAAATACTCACTGTGACAGTAGTTGGCTTCTTTTTCCTTAGAAGGCATCAAAAGAGCAGAGTAAATAAAGCAATATTCTTAGCAAATAAACCGCCCAAAGGCACCATGGATTTGTAGATTTCTTACATTAGGTTGCTGTCTTACATTAGAACAGCCTGCATGGGAACCAGGACCTATGGCAATGAAGGGAAAGAGAGGGCTTAGAGGCAGGGCACAGATGGGATGGAAAGACCTTATGGTCACTCCTCCTGGGTAATTACTTAAACATCTTAAATGAGGCATTTTTTAATGTCTTCAGCAAGGTCATTAGCTGTGTATGGAGCAAGGCTTATTTTTAAAGTTTTGACGTAGTCCATGGAATGCTTTGTTCCTAATTTAGAGCACTTGTCCTGAGAGTTCCAAGTCTTCGGCATTTGCTTCCACCCACCACGTGTTTCGCTCATAGCAGGCCAAAATCCACTTAGGGTGACGTCCCAGAGCCCAGCAGCTCCATGGGGAGCCAGTGAAGCCTGGGAGAGAGGTTGTTTGGGGATGATTTAGAAAGGAACCCAGCTTTTCAAAAAGACATGTAGGATACAAGAGTTTGGGTTAATTTCAGTAAGCATTCACTTCTTTCCCCTTTCTGTTGCTGGTGGAGTGCCCTTCTTGGCCATTTGAGGGTGTGCTTAACTTTGTGACTTGCTTTGGTCAGTGATATATTAGCAGATGTGAGGCAAACAGAAGCCTTAGTTGAACTTGTTCAGTTAGGCTTGGCTCTTGCCTTCTGATGATCTGCTGTGAGGAGAGTTGCTGCTGGATAGATGCTGCTATTTCTCCCTGAATCTCAGAAGACACACAGAGGAAGGAGACCTGAATGTAAGCCATAGTTTAGCTGCCTCACAGCCTAAAGCAGAGCCATCCAACTGAGCCCAGCCTAGATTAGCCAGCCCCAAAATCTATGCCTGTGATATTAATGCTTGTTGTAAGTTATCTGGATATTTGTTACATAACATTTTTTATAATAATAGCTGACTAATACACAGAGTTCATGACTGGTATTTTTTTTTTTTCTGCACCTGGGTGGATTTTTATATAACTGAACATAATAGTTTAAAACTTCCTCACGCAAGATAAAACAAAAGGGGAGAAGGGGAGCTTTAATTATCTTCAATCTAGAATTCTGAGACAAAAGAGTGGCTTTTTATAGAAGTGGTTTACCCTCTAACAAAAATGATAGCGCTCCCCAAAGTGAGCCTGCTGGAGAGCCAGGATTAGCAGATACCTAAGAGTGACCACGGGGTATTTACATTAATTGATTTATTTTGACCTGTTAGCCTGGAGAGTCCACTGAAATCCTCCAGCCCACAAAGACTACCTTAAAAATTATCTAGAAAGTTTTAAATTTAAATAGAAAAATGTATATTTTTAACTTCTTTTGAAAAAAAAATCAGAGTATCAGGAAATATTGTGCCTACATTGCTTTCTGATAATATATATGGGAGCTGAATATCTGTTCCCTCTAGACTTCGTGTGTGTTTTTCAGTTCGCTGAAGTCCTTGACATGTTCTGTTACTCAAATTCAGCTGTCTCGTGTGTTTTTGTTACTTGCCATGTCCTTGCAGCACTATGATCTGTGATATCTACTAGTTCAACAACCCTCACCCCATTTTAAGGAGTTCACAGAGGTAAAGGAAGGCACAAGTGCTTAGCTCAGAGTAGATGCTCAAAAGGGTGACCATACATCAGTTTTCCCAAGACAGTCCTGGGTGATACCTGATGTCCTGGGCTCATATATCAATTTGCATGAGAAGTTATAGAGTTGTATGTGGCAGTTGTTACTGGCTTTCAGCTGGCACCTCAGCTGAGTCTCTCACCTGGGGCACCTCACACGGCTGTTCTGTATGGTCTGGGCTTGCTCACAGCATAGAGGCCTCTTCAGGTTTTTTGTATGGTGGCTCAGGGTGTCCCAAGCTACAGGGCAGAAGCTGTATCTGTTGTCTTGTTTGACTTAGCCTTGGAAGCCCCACTGCCACCTTATTCTAATGTTCACAATCCTGTCCAGATTCAGGACAGGGGACATAGATACTTAGTGTGCAATGACTAGGTAAACAGTAGCAAAGCCAAGACTAGGGCTAAGACTGCTTACTCTATTCAGTGTTAATTCTTCTGTACCAAGAAGCCTTATGCAACATCATTCCTCATCACCTCTCCACTGACAACATAACAAATGAGCATCTATGTATTCTGAGAGCTAAGCCATGCATAATCTTCAGAAGATCTTGTAAAAATCTTGAAATTAAGTGCAAACTCTGTTTGTTTGTTTTTTTATATGCATATATTGGTCAGAGTTCTCTGTTGCACATATAGTTTAAGCATTTATTGAAGGGCATCAGATGATTCCCAGAATCTCTGAAAGGGTCTAAGAATCAGGCTTGAAAGTTGTACAGCTAGGAACATCTGTAAAGTTACACTGCACAATACTTCAGGGAATACTCTGATGCCCCAACTCCTGAACAGCGTTGCTGCACCTCACTTAGATGCCATGCACCATTATATACCAGTATCTCTGCCCACTCCCTGCTGTGTCTGAAATCTCAATGTCTTCAGCTCCATCCTAGCCAGAGTGGATCTGTGAGTGCATGCTTCTGAATATAATTTGCTTTCAAATAGATGTCCTATGTGTTTCTACCTGAATAGTTGATCCTGGACCATGTGTCTGTGTCATAGATGCAACCACAGGAAGTGAATTATTAGTTTCTACTCTGGAGGTATGCAGATTAAGAAGGGAAAAAAAATCTCAAACATAAGAAAAGTGTTTAGGCCAGGCATGGGGGCTCATGCCTGTAATCCCAGCACTTTGGGAGGCTGAGGCGGGCAGATCACCTGAGGTCAGGAGTTCAAGACCAGCCTGGCTAACATGGTAAAATCCCATCTCTACTAAAAATACAAAAATTATCTGGGCATGGTGGTGCATGCCTGTAATCCCAGCTACTCAGGAGGCTGAGGCAGGAGAATCACTTGAACATGGGAGGTGGGATCGTGCCACTGCACTCCAGCCTGGATGACAGAGTGAGACTCTGCCGCAAAAAAACAAAACAAAACAAAACAAAAAAAGCAGTGTTTATAAAGTGCTAAGGAGGCAAAAATCATGAAAAAGTCTACTATGTGAATGTTTACATTTGTATGATTTTCTGAATCAAGGTTCTTAGTTTTCATCAGAATTTCTAAGAGATCCCTAATCTCCACTATTAAGAATCATTGTCACATGGGCTCCCCTTGTATAAGCACATATTTGTGTACTTGAGTCCATTATATATGAATCCATTATACTTTTCAGAATTGAGGGCTATGAGATACAATTATCTCTACTCCAATATTATAAACAATTAGTAAAAATCAGATGAATATTGGAGTGCTTGCTTTCTTTTTTTTGAGTGATATTTTTGTTCCATTATTAAATCTCTGTTTTGTGTTCCTTTTTGGGAGGATGAAAAAGAACAAAGTTCACTGAAGCCTTGATTAACTAGGATATTTATTTTAATAGATTTTGTTTGTTTGACTTCTGCTTTGAGAATACCATAACAAAAACAAAAGAAAACACAAATCACAGAAAGCTCCCAATAAGAATTCATTCTAAAAATACGCTTTCAGAGAAGGCTTAGAGTAAGAATACATCAGCTCAATTTTCTAGAATTTCCAATACTTGATATGCAAGCAAATTCTTTGGAGACTCAATAAATGCTCAAGTGTACAAAAATAAATAAACTTGTCTCACTATATCATGACGGATGGCAGGAATGCTGAGTAAAACATTTTGGGAGATTTCACATGAAAAATAGGATTAGAACTCAAAGGAATCTCAAATCTAAGGCGCAGAGAAGGCATGTTTTGTGCAAGACCAGCAAACTCATGGCAGAGAATGAACTGGAAGTGAAGACTTCTGATTCCCAACCTGGTGTCCTTTCTTCTAAAACACCCCAGGAGGGTTTGTAACAATGATTTTGTGCAAGTTAATTACTGCTATAAATGAACCACTCCAAAATTTAGTGGCTAAAACAACAACAGCAAAAAATCATTCATTAATGCTTACAAGTTTGCAGATTGGCTAGAAAGTTCCACTGCTTTGGGCTAGCTCTGCTACCTTAGCTGGGCTCATTCAGCTGTGCTGTCAGCTGCTGCTTGGTTAGGTGGCTGAACTGATCCTGGTTGGGCTCTATCGTATGTTTGGTCCTTCAGCTGGGAAAATGAGGTCAACTCTGCTTTATGAGGTTTCTCTTCCTCCAACAGGCTAGCAAAGGCCTGTTCTCATGGTGTTAACAGGATTCCAAAAAAAAAAAAAAAAAAAAAAAAAAAAAAAAAAAAAAAAAAAAAAAAAAAAAAGAGGCCTAATCTGGTACCTGGAATAATAGAGTAACTCACTCTCTTAGCTGAGGCCTATCTTAAGACCAGCCCAGATTCAGGGATAGAGAAGAGACATGGCTTCTTCATGGCAAGATCTGCAAAGTCACATTATAAAAATACATGAAGGCTGTGAAGAATTAGTGCCATTTTTTTTTTGCAACTAATCTACCACAGGTTAATTAATTTATTCAACCTTTATTAATTGTCATTCATTGTGCCTGGCCCAGTGCTACTATAAGTCCTGGGGATAAAATAAAGAATAATTGATCTTATACTTATTTCTTAGCAAAAATATAATACAATCAAAGCATCTGTTCCCTTAGGCAATTTGATGACCAAGGGTCAGATTTTATACCACTGTCCAGAAAGCCATTAGTGATTAAATTTGGTATTATACCTTCTATTAAAAATACACATAGAAATTCAGGAGTAATTTAGAGTGGATAAATTAAAATTGGCATTGTTGAGAATAATTGACTTCTCAGAGGTGCAGCCAACAGGGAACTGTCAAGCTAGATGAGTTTTTACAATCTTAGAGAGAAACTGGAGCTCTAGGTGCTAAATTTAGCTTACAAGGATATCATACATACATTTGACAACTAGAAGGTCTTTAGATTATAGAAGAAGGTTTTGCCATCCCTACCTGATATTTTTCTATCTAGTTGCTATGAGTGTAAGGCTATGGAGTGTCCCCAAACAACAAATGAGCCACTTCATTTTAGGCGTTGATTGGCTACTTTCTCCAGGAGATTAAGAGTAAAAATTTCATGTTAACCAGATGCAGGGCCAGGTCTGGGTATCACTGAATGTGTTTTTCAGAAAAATAGTTTAAAATGTTCAAATATATCCAGTAGGAACTCAGTAACTCTTCTGAGACAACAACTAAAGTACTGGATAAAATAGAAACACAAAACCTTTTAAAAATAATGAAGATACAAGATAGCGTGTAATTATCAGGCCAAACTCTAAGGGAAATCTCGAATTCACAGAGGTAAGTAGAGCACTGAAGCCATTGTTTACCAATCCTGGCAAATTTGAACTTCAATTTTGATGGCCCCATGGGACAGATAAAAATGAAAGTCTAAGTTAATTAAAATCAGAAAGTCTAATAGGAGGTCATTTGACCATTAAACAGGTGCCCCAAAGGGTTCAAAATTAGGATAAAGAAAAATTAGAAGTAATCTTAACATTGTCTTTATGATAGGACCTACAAAGACAGTTTCTTTGATTCTCAACTAGGAAAAAAGTTTTCCCGAAAAGGCTGCTGCAAAACTGATCTCACAAGAAATTGTATTCTTAAAATGAGATATTATATACATTAGTGGTTTAGAGACATTAAAAACCAAACCAAATCAAAAATAAACAAACAAACACTAAAGAGATCTAGATTAGCTACTCCCCTAGGCACCATGTAGAAACAAACATGAATTCATTCTGTGTTCTTTCATCTTCTTTCAGAAGGCACTTCCATCCTAGGTCACAGAGAATGGCCATAAATAATTTTTCAAGGAAAATAAGTACTATTCAGCAAAAATTAAACACACAAGAAAATAAAGCACTTTAAGCAAGAACCAGTAGAAACTAACCTGTGAAACTGACATTTATAAAACATCTTACCATACTTAAAGGAAAAAAAGACACGTAGAAATAATTTTCAGGGAACAGAAAACTATGAAAAGTGACCTAGCACTTCCAAGAGAATACCAAAATAAATGTCTAGAAATAACAATGTGCAAGAGTGGAAATAAAAAGCAAACAACTCAATAAACAGATTTAACAGCAGATTAGACACAGCTGAAAAGAGAATCATTAAACTGGAAGATAGATTGGGAGAATTGGGAACTAGGAAGCTAACTGAAAATGGTAGCTTTCACAGAGGCCATTATAAAGTTGATATGCTGAATGACATAAGAAGGAACTTGCAAAAAGCAGATAGGATTTGAGAGGTCATGGACAGCTGCAATAGCTAACATGAGTGGTTATCTAATCTCCCTTTGCATTATGCAGTGCTTAGATAGGCAGTAAATAAGATAAACAGCATAGACAATGGCTTTCTTTCCTCAGAATTAGAATCCAGCACATAAGTAGAATAATCCAATATACTGGACCACAGACTACCGTAATGGGCCATTGGAATAGAAAGGACAGTGTATGGCATTAAGCATATTAAGGTAAATATTCAGGTATGCCCAAATCCCAGAAGAAGAAGAAGGGCAAATGTGGAAATTTAAGAAAACATTATCAGCAAGGTTTCAAGCACTGAGAAGAAAAATAAGTGGTCAACATGGGAATCTCTAAGGGAGCTCTTTCTTCATCATAGTTGGCCCATGGAAAAACCTTTTATTTTCATGTTGTATATGTATGTATTCCTTCAGGTCTTAAAGGACATTTTGGATAAGCTCATTCATTCTGGGTATAAATGACTATCTTCATGATTCAGAAGCTTTTGGTAGGATGTTTTTATGTAACTCAATAGTTCATTTTTTTAGTGCTCATCTGCTAAGAGAAACTCACTTATTTTCAGTTGTAGCTAAATTTCAAGAGGCTTACATAGTGCTAAGATGTGCCAGAGGAGAACCCACTGATCCTCAATGTCATCTTTCTATGCAGGCCTCTACTGAGACATCCACCACTCTACCTTGTTGTTGTCCTCCTTGTCTGGTTAGATTCAATGGTTTTCACTGCTTTATCTGTTTTAATCTTGAGAATCCTGGAATTTTTCTGTTGTTTCCATGCCACACTAGAATATAGGAATTTATTGAAGCCACATTAGTACAATTTGCTAAGGTTGACTGTGGTCCCTCTGAGATCTCGTTCTTTCTTTGGTGTTTTACATAAAGAAACTAAATTCCTTTCTCAAGAACCTCTGACATCTATACTTTTAACATACTCCCCCGTCCTCCACTCCCTGCCGCCAAGTCTGTTTATTTTGTTTATTTTTCCCAGATCAGGCAGAGATTATTTTGTTTCATGATTTCTTTCAAAATTTTGTCCATAACTGGAATCCTTTCCATTCCTCCAATTATTCAGGCTTTTGAATGAGAAAGACCAGGAAGAGATGCAGACTTTCAGCTTTCCACCTTACTGCTTTTATTCTCTGAGATGTGAAATACAGAAAGGCTTGACTTTTGAGTAAATGAAAGATCCGATGGAGTATTAGTCTATTCTTGCACTGCTATAGAGAAATACCTGAGGCTGGGCAATTGATAAAGAAAAGAGGTTTAATTGGCTCACAGTTTGGCAGGCTGTACAGGAAGCATAGTGCTGGCATCTGCTCAGCTTCTGGTTAGGGACTCAGGGAGCTCTTACTCGTGGTAGAAGGCAAAGGAAAAGCCAGCATGTCAAATGTTCAGAGTGGGCGCAAGAGGCAGAGAGAGAAATGAGGTCTCAGATGTTTCAACAGGTAGGTCTCATGTGAACTAACTGAGCAAGAACTCACTTATCTCCAAGGGGATGGTTCTAAACTATTCATTAGAGATCTACTCCCATGATTCAATCACCTCCCACCAGACCCCATCTCCAACGTTAAGAATCACATTTCTACATGAGCAACATGAGATTTGGACAGGAAAAACATCCAAGCCATATCAGATAGGGACAATACTATATTACTTAATATTTTTGAAATTATCTAGCTACTTATGTTTGGAAGCAGTACTGTCCTGGATCCAGGCAAGAGAAGTGCTTGCCTTGGGTCTCATGCTTTAGAGGTCTTAGCTCTGGCCTTTGCCTAGTTGTGTCTCCCCCACAAGGAGAAATCTGTTTGGCCTAATGCCAAACTGGTGGCAACATACCCTTTTTAGACTATAACCAGCACCCTAGAATTCCTGGCTCAAATGTTTACAAACCCAGTTCTAGGGCTGGCATAGACTTCTTCCCTGGGTCCTTCCATTTGAGGATGAGTCAAGCTATAATTATGGTCACATATAAGTCTCAGAGTTGGGCAAGGGGGTGCCTTGAGGTTTAACAATTAAAGATCTATAATTCCTAGTGCATAGGTACCTTTATGGAAACCAGTTTACCTAACTCTTCTCTGTATGTTACTTACAGATGGAATGCAACCTTTCTTGAAATGTTGAGTGTTAGGATATAGCCGTTAGCCTTCTTCAGAGATCACCTGAGAAAAATCTCTATTCACCTAAAGAGTTTTTTCATTTCTGCCTGGCGATGCTTTCTCGCCACAGGAGCATACTTGGCTAACAGATTGCACAAGTTGGAAGCGTTAAGGAGCTAGTGCCTGAGCAGAAAGCTTCAACCAATGGGAAATCGTGGGTAAATGTCTCAGCTTCTTCTTGTCTTGGTGAGTTAACTGTGAGGGGTGCACCTAAGGCCTTTTGAGTTTGATTGGGGGGCTTGAACACTTTTGTTCACAGTGATAACCTAGTCA